>NC_053493.1:76520912-77765931 GCF_905171775.1 Rana temporaria | reverse complement strand
CACTTCTTGACCTTTAGACCGTTCTTATCGGATGGACTGATCGTGTGTACGAGGCTTTAGCGTTTTTTTTTTCAAAACTCTTTTCCTTTATTTTCACTTGCTCTTTCTGCCAGTAACTACCCTGTCCTAGAATGACAACACTCATTCACCATTCTGTATCAGAAACATGATGAAAGGACTAGGGAACCCTGCCCCTCTTCTGTCCTTAAAAACATAGTGTGGTGTTCTATTGTCCTCCGAGATAGCAGAAAACAATCGTAATGAATTATCAATGTAATTGATAACATTTGTAACTAGAGAGCACAGGAAGATAGCAACTCACAAGATTTCTGTCAGGATTGAACTTAACAAACAAATATAACACAACATTTGTAATGGTATATTTAACAGCCCAAAGGTGATAAAATAGTTCATTATTAGGGTTTACAGGAAAAAGGGTAAATATCTTGCGCCAAATTTAAGTGATAATTAATAGAAAAAAATTATTAATTGTGCTGCACCCCAACAACAGTGCAATACTAAAATAAGTGATGAAAAAGAGGGTGGGGGCGCTAAGTTGAATAACAGATTATAAATAGTGATATGAATAAAATGTATTGAATAAAAATACCGCACCAATAAATCAAACACGTGCTGTGCAAATTAATAGTGTGAAAATGACAAAAATTATATCCCCAAAAAAGTTAATACAATTATGTCAAAAACGACTGTAACCAATATGCAACATTGCAATCCATTAATGTGGTAGATACCACTAGTGTAGAAATAGCTAAAACAAAGTCCTTAGAAAAGTGCTTTAGTGCATGGTAATTAGCCTTCAAACTCGCTGTGCATAGCTCCACGTTTACCTACCGTGAGAGATCACCCAAACAGTGCACCTGGCACCTTACCAAATGTTGTTGACCCTTTTAGCCAAAAAAAGAGGTCAATATAGGCTCAAACCACAGGTGTGTAACTGCATATCAGACTCAGACTCCTTGGATCAGACCAGGCTCCAATAGCAATATACGGAATGAAGAGAAAGCCGCAATAGTATAATTCCGTTTTATTTAAAAATTGGCTTCTTACTTTTGTTGGTGCCCCAGACCCAGCACTGAGGCTAGAAAGTGTGTCAATGTTGGGGAGAGATGGTCCCTTCGCTGGGGAGGCTGGCGTGCGTTCCACCTCCTAGACTGGAGAACCAGCGGGACCGGAAGTTGCGTAGCTGTGCGTGACCAGGTACCGCCTCGACGTACCTTTCATTACCACGTCATCATGAAGACGAAGGAACCATCTCTCCACAACATTGACACGCTTTCCAGCCTCAGTGCCGGGTTCGGGGCACCGACAAAAGTAAGCACTTGGCGTCCTGTTTTTAACAATTTCCTTAAAAGGGCTAAAGGGTCAACAACATTTGGTAAGGTACCATCCTTATTCAGAGCACTGTTTGGGTGATCTCTCACGGTCCGTGAAGGTGGAGCTATGCACAGCGAGTTTGAAGGCTAATTACCATGCACTAAAGCACTTTACTAAGGACTTTGTTTTAGCTATTTCTACACTAGTGGTATCTACCAGGGTTTACAGGAGGCCATAAGAAACGGATATGTCAGTCTCACCTGACAAAGAAACAAAGAAATGCAGGGATTGAATTAAATCTTATCTGCTTTATTAGTGATTGCCGGAACCTATTTAATTTTTTTTAAAACAAATGGCATAGGCCCCCCCAAAATCCATACCAGACCCTTATGTGAGCATACAGTCTAGCAGGCCCAAAAAGATGAAGTTAAAGAGAGGATGGCTTCTACAAATGGATAATGATCCTAAACACACCTCAAAATCCACAGGGGATTACATCAAGAGGCGTAAACTGAAGGTTTTGCCATGGCCTTCACAATCTCCTGACCTCAACATAATTGAAAATCTATGGATAGACCTTAAAAGAGCAGTGCGTGACAGACAGCCCCGAAATCTCAAATAACTGGAAGACTTTTGTAAGGAAGAATGGGCAAAGATACCTCAAACAAGAATTGAAAGACTCTTGGCTGGCTACAAAAAGCATTTACAAGCTGTGATACTTGCCAAAGTGGGCAGTACAAGATATTAACTCTGAAGGGTGCCCAAACTTTTGCAGACGCCATTTTTTTGTTTTCTGTAATTTTGAAAGTGTAAATGATGGAAATAAAATCTAACTGTTTTTGAGATATTGTAAGAGTGTCTAATCTGTAATTTGATGCCTTTTGGAGATTTTTCCATCTTTCCTTGGCTTCGTTATGCACATTAATACAAATTTTTACCTGGGGTGCCAAAACTTTTGATCCCCACTGTATGCTCTTAAATAATATGTCTAACTCCATATTATTGCAATAAAGTCACTATACATATGGCCATAGCAACACATACCACCTCTAGACTTTATGGCATAATATAGGAAACCTCAACATCTCTTAAAGCCTTTTGTCCAGGAAAGGGCAAAATAAACCCCAGTATTGTAAATGGGAGAAAAAAAATCCCCTCTAACCCCTGTATCTTCTGGGCCGTCAGACTTTTGTTTTGTTGTCCCTGGAAGGCTGCATTTGTTAAATTAAATTAAAGTTTTAGCGGTAAGACCAAGGAAGCTTAGACTTCTGTAGTGTATCAATGCTTTACTAAACAGGAAAAGCTGCACATACAACTGTGGATGCACAATACAACACAACTCATAGCTTACAAAAATATGCCTACAAATATAAGCATGTACAATATGTACGCATTAAGTAAACTAAACAGTAAAAACAACTTAGGGTTTAAAATGTAATGTCCTTCATGGTTCCTTGCTCAGTCCAACTTAAACTGTCTCCAAAGTTAGCTTCCGGCAACCATGTGTTACTCCATCGTCCTTCCAAACATCATCTCTCGTCTGAACAAATTCAAAAGACCCCAAGCCCCTCCCACCAACTTCCTGCATACAAACCTCCTCTGCCAATTAGTTTATTTACATATCAGTGGAGGGGGAGAGCCTCTGTAAACATATGATCTTAAATAATATATCTAACTCCATATTATTGCAATAAAGTCACTATACAAATGGCCATAGCAACACCTATCGCCAGGTGGCTCCACCCCTTACCTATGTAAGAACTGTCAAATGGCGGAACCTGCAGTAGCAAGTCAGTATTCGTGGATGGCGGAGCATTCTTTTTTCGGGTCCAGCACTGGCGGCGGCAGATCTACATGAGGGGGGGGCAATGTTTTTATATTTTTTTAATAAAGGAAATGTCAAAATCTGTCTACTGTTTTTGATTATTTTTGGCGAATGGGTAGGGGTACAATGTACCCCATACTCATTTATATAGGGGGAGGCCGGGATCCTCTTCTCAAAGGTGGCTTCCAGATTCCGATAATCCCCCAGTCCGCAGACCCCCACAACCACAACTCAGGGTTGTGGGGAAGAGTCCCTGGTCCCCATCAATATAGGGACAAGATGCTTTGGGCTGGCCCCAAAGCACTAACACTCCCATGTTGAGGGCATGTGGCCTGGTATGGTTCAGGAGGAGGGGAGGGGGCTTAGGTGATACACAAGGAAGAAAAAAACTCCATGCTGAGCTCCCTTCCCAGTCACAATTGTATCTCATGTGTTGAGAAAACTTCTCAGAAGTGACTCATGCTGATAACAGAGGAACGAAGCACCAGAGATAAATTACACTTAGAGAGATAAGTAAAGACTACAGGTATATGAACTTTGTTCAGATTTCATGACTAAGGTTTACAACCACTTTACTTAAAGTGGAGTTCCACCCATAAATATAACATTACATCAGTAGTTTTAAAAAAATGTCATTAGTCCTTTACGAATTTTTTTTTTTTTTAGATGCCTTCAAAGTGTTGTTGCTAGGCAGAATAGTTAATCTTCCCACTTCCTGCACCTAGGTGCTTAATGCTTCCTAACCTACACCGCACAGACTCCTGGGAATGTAGTGGGTGTAACTTTCCAGGAGTCTGTGCATTCCCCAGTCTCAAAGAATCATGTGACTTGGACAGCACAGGTGCTGAAACCTGATCTGACACTGCTTGTGCAGCACTGAGCATGTGCGAGATTTGCAAGGCTGAAATTTAGGAAGTCATACAGTCTGGCTTCATGATGCATACACTTAAGATGGCCCCAGTCAATTTCTGTTTTATAAAGTGTCTAAATGCTGTAACAACCTAACAAAACGGACCTTAGTTTACAGACTAACTTTGCTAGAATACATTAAGCTTGTGTATTACAGGGGTATTTATATTTAAAAAGTGAAATTGTGGCCGGAACTCCGCTTTAAGTTCATTTTCCCAATCAAAGATAGTGGAAGGTTCTGGGTTCTGCCAGGCCTGAAGTCTGTGTTTAAGGGTCTGAATTAGAGGAGTAACATTAGGGAAAATAAAATCCAAAATCGATCCACATGCCTCACAACTATGTTGGCATCAATGCAGACAAGAAGGCAACATACACCACATCCTATGGGCTTATGTGTTCTATCGCAAATGGAAGACATGGATCATAGTCTACAAGCTAGACTATAAATGGTAAATACCTTCTAAAGTAATTTACAGAAATCACTTTTGTAAGGAAGCCTAAACCCTTTTTCTTATTGTTTTTTCACTTTTCTTTATACCTTAATATTTAAGTTGTTTGCACTACTTTTGTTGCATATATTTTTATAGTTTTATATGCAGTATATACTGTACTTCTGTAACAGTATTTTCACTAATAAGACAAATAGCAAAATCAGTACATGATGTAGATTATCTCTAACTGAAACTCATATACACACATGCATTCTTCGTCACCCCTTCCCTCTGCCCATATACAAATGCTAGGCTTTCACACATTAATAAATAGGTTAAAAGGAATTTCAGCTTCCTAAATGCCATCTATAAAATCTTATTCCATTAACTCAAATAACTGGTTTCATAAACCATTGTTTAAAGGAACAAATTTGGTCCCAAACATGTAATCATTACTATAAAAAAAACTGATTTCCTCTGGACATTTGCTAGATAGTACTATTTCTATATTTGTTTTCACTGTAAGACAGAAATAAAGACTGTTATTATGCTTCTCACTAAGTGAACATCAGAATGCATGCAATGCATTATATAAAAAATAAAACACATAAAAATAGAGGTCCTTGGACGATTTGTGTACCTTATTTCTGAAAGATTCTCAACTTTTTCATTTTTTGTCTTTGTGTTCCAATTACTAACCTTAGCAAGTGAACAGTCTGATTTGTTTTTATATCTAGCATTATTTATGCTGCTTAATGTACATTTGTTTTCATCCATCAGCGCAAATATGAGCATTCATTTATTTTCCACGATAATCAGCATGAAAGCACTTCATAACAAGTTCATTAACTTTGCTTGTTCTGCATTGTATCCCCAGCAAATCTGCATTCCCCCACAAAACAGGCATTTATTGAATTAAGTGTTGTAATTTTGTTCTCTTCTTCAGTTATGTGTGAAGCAAACAATTATGTTTGTCTGGTAAAGGTCTATCCAGGATTTTGAAGCAAAAATAATAACCTAAAAAAAAAAAAAATCAATGCTGCAACCGCAAAGTAAAATTTATGTCATGAGACCCTTACAGAAAGTCTCTATATAGTGTTTTGCAACATAAGATTGTGAATTAGAGATAACTCCTTATAGAATGTAGCTTTTTAATCTTAGCTTGCTGCATATTTGAGTTCACTACCCAATGTGGGTAAACTACAAGTTACAAACTAACCTTTACAGACAGTCTATACCAGGGGTAGGCAACCTTTTGAGGGCACTGTACGGAAAATGTTTTCAAATAAATTGAGAGTGCCAGCTACATAAAAATAAATGTCAACTTCACACTCTCAATCACGAAAAGGAAGTCTTATCAAATAATTGCTGTAAACTACTTTAATAATAATATGAAATTTATGTTAAGTTTGCAAAGATCAATGGTAAGTGGTAAAGAGGTCAACAAAATGCAATATTGGTTAATATTTCTTTCATATGTAAAAATATTTGTTCACACATATATGTAGATCTAAATGTAGATAGGATTGTCAAGTCTATCTTCACCAATTTCAGATCTCATATGAGTCCCAATGCATGCACCTTCAGACCTCAGATGAGACCCAATTTCTGCACCTTCACACCTCAGCTAATGCTCAATTTCTGCACCCTCAGATTTCATACAAGCCCCAGTGTCACATCCCTAGCGGTAGAGCCTGATGTGCGGAGGACGGCCTCTCTTACAGCTCTGACTCCGAGCTCCTGATAGAGCAGACAGGAAGCGCAAGAGTACAGAGTCGCACAAGTGCCTGGCAGAATCGCTGATGAAGTCGCTGGGCTGGAATCGCTGAAGGAACCGCAGGAGGACACTGGTGCAGGAGGAGCCCAGGAGCAGCTGTCAGCAGATAGCGGATGTAGGTAGGCCGGGTCATACACTAGCGGGCACGTCAGAAACCAGAGCGGAGGCAGGAGCGAAGTCAAGGTGCAGGCTGGGTCGGTATTGGGCTGGTAGCGAGGTAGCAGGATCGGCAGGCGGAAGCAGGGTCAAACAAGCCGAGTCGGGTGCAGGTAGAAGGCAGGAGCGTCAGAGACAAGCAGGGTCGGGTAAACAGGAACAGGAATCAGATAACAGGATCAGGTACACTAAACGTTGTAGAACGGACAGCACCTGAGTCCAGGAAGTGGCCCAGATTAAATAGCCTGTCTGGCGGCGCGCATGCGCGCCAACAGCGCTCCCGCAGGAACAGAAGTCACATGGCCGTCTTCTACGTCCGCCATTTTTGGCATTGACATGCCCTTCCTGACACCCAGTGCATGTACCTTCATACCTCAGAACTGGCCATATTTCGGTATCTCAACATCTCAAATTAGGGCCAATTTCTGTACCTTCAAATCTCAAATGAGACCCAATAAACACATCTTCACACCTAAGATCAGGCCCAATTTCTGCACCTTTGGATCTCAGATCAGTCCTAATTTCTGCATCTTCAGACCTCATGTGAGTCAAAATGCATGCCCCTCACACTTCAGTTCAGTCCCAATTTCTGCATCTTCACACCTCAGACCAGGCCCAGTTTCTACACTTTCAGATCTCATATGAGCCCCAGTGCATGCATCTTCACACCTCAGCTCAAGCCCATTGTTTGTACCTTCACACCTTAGATAAGGCTGAATTGCTTCACCTCCACACCTCAGAATAGGTCAGTTTACTTCACCTTCAGATATAAAACGAGCCCCAATGAATACATCTCCACACCTACTGTAAGATTAGGCCTAATTTCCGCACCTTAAGATTTAATAGGAGCCCAAATTTCTTTACTTTCACATCTCAGATCAGGTCCAATTTCTGCACCTTCTGAATTCATATCAGGCCCAAATTCTGTACCTTCTGAATCAATATCAGGCCCGAATTCGGCACCATCAGATCTCAGATTAGGCCCAAATTCTGCACCTTCATATCTAAAATTAGGCCCAAATTCTGCACCTTCATATCTAAAATTAGGCCCAAATTCTGCACCTTCAGATCTCAGATTAGGCCCAATTTCTACTCCTTCAGATCTCATATGAGCTCCAAATTCTGCACCTACACACATCAGTTCCTGCACCTTCACATACCTTTACATCCGACAGAACAAAACCAAAATACACCACTGCTTACATCATCAGCAGACCTCGGATTCTTTAGCAATCAGCACTGCAGTGCTCACACAGTACACTCCAATTCTATCACTTCAATGACAGGAAAGGAGAGGAGTGAGTGAGCCCCAAATTAAAAAACCTTCACTGTTCCTCTCATCCACCTCAAGTACCCAGCATTTATTTCTTCACTTGTCTGCTTCCAGCATGCCCTCTTGACATAAAAGAAGATAGATATAGAAGTTACACACCTATTGGTTCAAAGTCTCAGAAATTTAGAGGGCGAGTTGTTGTGACTAGATGGATGGTGGCATTGAACCTATATGAGGTAATTTTTTACCAGAACACCTTCCTTTTGAACAAGGAAATTAGTGTCCAGTTAGGGGCTGAACTATACTCTCTATTAATGATTTCTTAGTAAAAGTACAGATTGTATAATTGTTACTGCCTTAATCAGTATGTCCACCAAAACTTGATATTTCAGTTGCTGTCTGTATCATATCTTTTGACAATACTAAGAGGAGGATTTGTGTTCATATTCTGAGTCAGCATAACATTCACAGTCATTGTGAGTGCACCTCGCTTTCCTTGATGGATTTCCAATTACTTTAAATTATAGAAAAGGAAGTAAATAAGGAGACTCCTACCTTACAATAGTAGTGGTTGTATTCAGTATTGGCCTTACAGGGGGCACAGAAATGGAAACTTCAATGGGATATCCTACCATAGTGATGCATACCAAGCCAAGTCAGAAGAACCCAGTTATAAGTGAGATATCACATATAAGTGAAATATCACTCTTTAAGAATTATATTCTTTTTTTGCAGCACAAAAATAACATAACCTGTTTAATTTCATTGAAACAAGTTTTTAGTAATCAGAGTTGAAGTAGAATATTGTTTTCTCAGAATTTCATAGCTACTAAACAATCAGTTAATGATGTGACATGTAAAGCTATGGACTTGTTGTTGCAGCAACTAGAAGATGAATTGCTTTTATGCTAATGCCATCATTAATGTGCTTAATGGATCCGAAAATCAATAATAGATGTCCACCACCCACTGCAGTTTCCAAGGCTCATAATGACAAGTATAACATTGAAGTATTCACACAAAACCCCTAGAAAGAGAAATGAATATTGCTTTGCAGCAGGTGTTTCTTTTGGTTAGTATTATTAATTATATGCAAATACATTTATATCAAATGAACTGTAGCTTAGGTCACCTTTCTTTGCTTTGGTGAATTAATTAAAATAAGTCACAAGGGTAATACAGTTGTAAATTTTGCTGTTTCCATGTCTCTGCTATAAGCCTAAATTGAAATCTACCTCAATCTACTGTCTATAATCCTTTAATATGTATCAAATCTCTCTATTGCTACAAATAGTAAAGAGTACATGTATTGTGTAAGCTGTGCTCAAAAGGGGAAAGCAGAGGACAAAACACAAGTCACCAGTATTACCTGTAGTCTCCCTGCATCTGATTTGTTCCCACCTTTTATACCGTGTTCTCCAATGTTTCAAAGTGTGTAGCAGTGGCCACCTTGGTAGAGGAAAGGCTTTGCTTGCTCATGTCAAAGCTACCTCCTGATGACTGCCAATCTGACTGATGGAGAAATAATCAAGTAGCATCAAGAGAGGTTTAGAAAACACAGAATGAATGAAGCCAAAGCATGCAGATCTTTCCACTGCAGGTTCTGAGCATGGGGGGACTGACAACTCATGGGCCCCCCGGACAATAGGAGAAGATTATGGGGCCCCCCGGGCAATAGGAGATTATGGGGCCCCCAGGCAATAGAAGATTATGGGGCCCCCAGGCAATAGATTATGGGGCCACACATTATACACATACACAGTATACACACACAGACACAAAATATACACACACAGTATACACACACACACACACACACACACAGTATACATACACACAGAATACACATACACACACTGAAAAGGTACTGGAGAGGCGGGGAAGTTATAATCTTGGGATTTTTTTTAAAACACTGATTTTTAAATACTGTTTTACTAAGGGTTGGCCACCCTGATGGGGCCCCCTAGTGGCATGGGGCCCTCGGGCAGTGCCGAGTGCCTGAATGGTCAGTCCGCCCCTGGTTCTGAGGTACATCTTCTTCCCCATAAAGGAGAACAGTGTGTTCTCCATGATTAATGATCACTCCAAATATCATTCCAAACTCATAAAGCAGTAGTCAGAGGCACAATGCATAACAGGATCTTGGACTGAAGATCTTTAGCTATGGGATTTCTATGCATGGAAAAATAAAGGGTCCAAAACACCAGTTTGCAGTGAGTATTGGTTCATGTGAATTGCTGTGATTCTCTGATTTACTGTTAGTGAAAGAAAAAAAAAACAGCGAATCACTTTTAAACACTGGTTGTTTCTGAGAACATAAGCCATCCTGATTGGCTGTAGTAAATAGTGGAAAGCAGAAAAGACAATAGCAGGGTATGATACACTTAGGGAAGCCTGCCAAAAACTATCAGATGAAAAAAAGATTTTGTCATGAAGTGCCTTACATTTTTTTGACCATTCACTTTTTAATAAAGTGGTCTGGTTTGGATTGAACCATGAACCAGGAAAACTGTTTTCCTCATGTCTACTCTTTAATGTTGAATAATTAAAATAAACTTTTTTTTTAATTGTTTATTTATAGAAGTTTGTGAACATCTTACAATGTAATACAAAAGAGAAGGCATTTCAACTTTCGAAAGTACAGAGCAGAGCAGAGCGAACAATCATATGTAAAACACATCATGGATACAGGTACATTTAGGTGAAACATTTTTCAACAAGGGATCACCAAAGCATATTTAACATACTGTATCCTATGGCAAACATAACATGAAGAAAATTATTAGCTCTGAATAAAATAAAAAATAAAAATAAAACATAGTACATTGAGAAGGTGGCACCAGGAGTCGGGTATCATTAATATTTTCAGATTCAAGTGGAAACTCTGAATCATCCCATGTTTTCCATATTTTATTAAAGAGAGGTAGTGTGTCTTCTATCTTAGCGGTCAAATGTTCCATCCTACGTGTATCTGCCATTATTGAAAGAACATGATGGATTGTGGGAGGGGAAATGGAAAGCCAATGCCTAGGGATGCTCTCTTTGTGGCCAAAAGAATAAAGGACAAAAGTTTCCGCAATGCTTTAGATAATACCGGGAGAGGCGGGCCCAAAAGAAAATGTATAGGCGATAAAAGTATAGGAATAGGTAATGACTTTTGTAGGAGCTCTTGAATTTTAGTCCAAAAAGGGCCAATGAGAGGGCATTCCCAAAAAATATGAAAAAGGGAACCTACAGATTTGTTACATCTCCCACAGAGCTTAGAGAGGGTGGGGTCACAGGCGTACAACAAGTCTGGGGTCCTGTACAAAAATAACAAGATTTTAAAGGCTGTTTCCCTCTGCACTACACAGCGTGAGATTTTTGACGTAGAGTCCCATATTTTCCCCCAATCCAGTAATGAAATTGGACGTTTTAATATATGAGACCATTTTTTCATATAGCTATGTGTAAGTTCCATTAGGGGCGGGGTTTTGTGTAGGATTTTATATATGGATGAAATCTGTTTGGGTTAATAGGGACCAGTAGCACATACAATTTCAAAATCTGTGGGCCTCTCCAGGGAAAGTGAGGTGCACTTGGAAAGAAATACATGTTTCAATTGTACGTAGGAATACAGGAGGGAGAATAAATGAAAAAAATTCAATGCGCTACTGTGAGTATACAGTTGTGATAATAAAGTGGTGATCATAAATATAAATCTGATGCAGCTATATCTAAGAGTGTTCACATAACACAAAAATCAAAATATCAATAAACAAGTGATAAGCGCTTCAAATAGGTGATCGTGATCACGACAGAGGATAATTACAATAATAAGTGCACAAATACAATCAATAACTGCACTGTGATATGTGAAATGAATATCAACTGGGAAAAGACTACCCCAAAAATAACACAAAGATGTGAACATGAAATGGTATAAATAAATAAATGAATAAATCTCTGTGCATTTGAAAGTGTCCAAAAGTAATAAAGTGCAAATGCTGAGGCTTCAAAAAATGAATAGATAAATAAATAAAAAGGATCAAAAAATGACGACAGACAGTCTTTGAACCAGGTCAGTCTGAAGAGGTAAACTTCTAATACTCTATTTTCTTCCCTCAGACGATTGGTGGACTATCCTCATAGGTAATGTAGTGCCCTTACCTGCAGGGTGCTATATATAGGCATATAGTGGGACCTCCACGATGGATGATCTTGCGTCCCCAACTGCGGATCACTCCTGCTGCTCCGGCTATTGGATATCTCCAGGCTCCGTAGTCCTCGGTAAGGGTGGAATATGGGACAGAGAGGGAAGAAAGAATGCCTCCGATGGTGTAGTATCGTCTGCAGGGTGCTATATATAGGCATATAGTGGGACCTCCACGATGGATGATCTTGCGTCCCCAACTGCGGATCACTCCTGCTGCTCCGGCTATTGGATATCTCCAGGCTCCGTAGTCCTCGGTAAGGGTGGAATATGGGACAGAGAGGGAAGAAAGAATGCCTCCGATGGTGTAGTATCGTCTGAAGGCGGCGGCCCAGTCGGCCCAAAGGATCCGGTTTTCCCTTGATCCCCGTTGGGATGAAGTCAGTTCGTATGAAACGACCCAGTTGGGCATCCCCTGCCGTTCCAGTCAGATGCGGATAACGTGTTCCAGTATGGAAATCCCTGACCTTCACAAGGAGAGAGGATCGAACTTACTTTTCCTGATTACAAGGATTTGCACAAAGAAAGAGCTCTTTTTTTTATCTTTTCCCAGTTGATATTCATTTCACATATCACAGTGCAGTTATTGATTGTATTTGTGCACTTATTATTGTAATTATCCTCTGTCGTGATCACGATCACCTATTTGAAGCGCTTATCACTTGTTTATTGATAATACAGGAGGGAGGCAGGAAGGTCAAGTTTTGCTTGTAAGTCTGGGAAAGACAAAAGATTAAGTAAGACCGGGTGCACAAGATGACGCAATTGAAAGATTCCCGATTGAGTCCATGGATACATCCTCACATAGGACATTCCATCAGGTATGTCCGGGTTGAAAAGTATATTCAGGAGGGGGAGCACTTGGAGGAAAGGGAGAACCGTTCTTCGCATCTCTTCCAAATAGCAAGGGTAAAAAGCATTGGCGCCAGGCAGAGGGATCTCAACTGAGGCATACATTTAGAAGGGGAAGGCCAGAGAATATAACAACGGTGCACCGGGACAGTAATCCCCATCTCAATCTCAGCCCATCTGCTAGGAGCTTTTCTAGAAATCCAGGAAGGTAGTACTCGGAGGTGAGAGGCATAATAATATTTTATGATATCTGGCGCAGCCAGACCCCCTCTATTTTTGAGAGCAAACACTACTGACCATGCAATCCTGTTGGAGGCATTGTTCCATATGAACTTGAGGCAGCGCCTCTGGAGAAGTATCAATTGCTACATTGGGACTGGAATTGGAAGTGTTTCAAAGAGGTACAGCAACTTGGAAGGTGTCGACACCTTGAAGATGTTAATCCTACCTAGGAGAGAAATTGGGAGAGAAGTCCAAAGATTCAAGAGACGAGTCATTGCTGCAATCATAGGGGGAAAGTTAGCTTGATATAGGGTAGAGTACACTCCCAAATATTTCAATGTAGAAGAGCACCAATGGTATGTGAAGATGTCTTGGAGAGATTTAAGCAAATCTGGTGACACATTAATGAGTAGAGCCTCCGTTTTCAACTGGTTATTCTTAAAACCTGAGAGAGCTCCAAATGTGGAGAGAGTGTCATGTAAGGAGGTGGAAGGGTGGGTGAGAGTCAGCAAAATATCATCAGCGAAAAGTGATAGCTTATAGTCCCACTGTCGCAGCAGAACCCTCCGTATGTCTGGATGGGACCTAATGGCCAGTGCCAGAGGTTCCAAACTTAAAATTAACAGCAGGGGTGACAAAGGACACTCCTGTCTGGTACCATTACTGAGGGGGAAACGCTTCGACAGATAGGAAGACAGCTGAACCTGAGACGAAGCAGTAGAATATAAAGCATGCAAGGCCTGTATAAAAGGAACCCCGAAAATCCGTATCTAGAAAGGACTGCAAACATGAAAGGCCAACTAAGGCGATCAAACACTTTTTGCGCATCCAGACTTAGAACAATAGCAGGTTGTTTAGTTTTAGTTAAAAGGTCTATCAGGTCTACAGTCTGTCTGGTATTGTCACCTGCATGCCTCATGGGGACGAAACCCACTTGATCTTTGTGAATCAGTGTTGGGGAGAGTCAGTTCCCTAATATTTTAGTGAAGATCTTGAAATCCGAATTCAATAGTGAAATGGGGCGGTAATTGTCTGGCAGTGAAGGGTCCTTACCTAGTTTAGGATTGACAGTTATGTATGCGTGTAGAAATTGTGAGTGTGGGACAGAACCTTTAAGCAAGGATAAGTACAAAGATTGTAGATGGGGATTGAGAATTTCGTAGAAAGTCTTATAGTAAACATAGGGGAGCCCATCTGGACCCAAGGACTTATGAGCTGGTAAGGCTTTAATCACCTCCGCTATCTCCTCTATAGTGAAAGGGGCATTGAGTGTAGAGTTTTGTGCACTGGACAACATGGGTAAGTTCAAGGAAGACATGAAATCATTAAACTTAGTCTGAGAGAATTGGGGCATCGAGTTGGAACTCAAACAGCTATACAGTTTCTTATAGAAATCTCCAAAAACCTGAGACATGGATTTGGGGCAGTACGTAGGAGTACCATCTGGCTGTATCAGATGGTCAGGAATCAAAAGGGAGGGATGTGGTTTCAATCTGTTAACAAGCATTCTATGCGGTTTCCCATTCTTTTGTCTGGCCCATAACCATAACATAGATTTAGATATCCTATTCATGTTAAATGATTTGATATAGTTTCATAATGAAGTTACCACTCTCAGTTGTTCCACCGTGGGAGATTTAAGTAGATGCATCTCTGCAGTTCTTAGCTGAACAAGAAGGTCTGCTTTCATTTTCATGGAATCTCGTTTAAGACAGGTACCTGCAGATATGCACTCACCTCTGAAAAAATCCTTATGGGCTTTCCACAGGGTGGAAGTTTCCGCAACCAATCCTTCATTCAGTTGAAGAAATTCTGATAATTTTTGTTGCAATTTGGTTTGAATAATGGGGTCTCTGAGTAGGGACTCATAAGACGCCAATGACAAGTCTTGGGGGTCAAAGCAGTCAATACAGTGTCAAGTTCAATGGGTGCATGATCCGACCAAGTGATTGGATTGATCTTAGAGGAAACAATATAAGGAAGAAGGGGGGCCGTTACAAGGAAGTGGTCCAGTCTGGAATAAAGCTTATGACGGGGAAAATAAAATGTAAAACCTCTCTGAGTTGGATGTTTCACTCTCCATGTGTCAAAAAGGTTATATGATCTCGTCAGTTTGCGAAAACAAGCAGACAGCAATTCGTAATGTGTCTTGAAATCGGGCGAGTCTATCCTTGGTCGGGGACATGCACACATTGAAATCTCTGCCTATAATCATAAAAAGGATGAAAGAATAATTGTAACTTCTCAAAGACTGTCATGAGAAAACCAGTCTGTCCCACATTTGGGGCATATATATTAGCCAGAGTGAGTTGGGTGTTCAGGTGACTACAATCCAGGAGTACAAAACGACTGTGGGGATCCAGGTAGGAGGAAAGGACACGGATTGGACACAAGCGTTTAATGAGGATTGCCACACCAGCCTTTTCAGATGGATCAGAAGCCACATAAGCTGTGGGAAAGTGTTTGGAAGCAAATTTAAAGGATCCACCAGGTCTGAAGTGGGTCTCCTGAACCATAATCACCTCTGCATTGGAGGACCTAAATTCCTTCAAAGCTTGCCATCTCTTACCAATGGAATTCAGGCTCTTCACGTTACAGGAGTATATCTTTAGAGTCATATTAAATCAAATGTATATACAGCTAGCATAGCATAGACATTAAATTAACATCTAAATAACCATGGTGAAAAGCATACTGAAACATATAAGCTTATAAGTTGAAATGGTGCCCAAAAAAATAGCACTAGCAACCAGAGTAAGGACAAAAAAAAGACCCATAAAATGAAGTACAAAAGTGGCAAGCCGCTAAGCAACTAGAAGATTATCAAGGGTGACAGTCACTTCAAAAATAAGAAAAAAAAAAACAAAGAAAGAAAACCTGAAATTCAACGAAGTGTCCCTCTTGAAAAAGCAGTGGCCCTTATTCACAGGACCACTGGCACAGCCAGGTTAAACATCAACTGGCCATGGCAATGGGTAAATCATATTCTTGAATAAAGAGCCTCTTTAGGTCGGAAATCTGGAGGGGTTAGCTTGTTGAGGGGTAGAGAAGGCCTTTTGTAATCTTCGTTGAACAGGGGTCCAGTTCTTGGCTGGGGTCGTAAATGGCTTGGGGTTCAGGGTTGCGAATGAAGGCCTCACTTTCATAAAGGTCTCTCTTTGAATATTGGACCCCATCCTTCGAGCGGAAAGGGAATCACCAGCGTTAAGGCACTTGATGATTTTGCAGGTGGATGGTAACAGGGTGAAAGCTACGTCTTTTTGCCAAAGTAATAGGGGAAAGATCGCTGAAAATCTGGATCTTGGTCAGCTTAAAGTCAATGCAAGATTTGTTACGAGTTGCGACAGTGAGGGCTTCCTTGCTTTCGTAATAATGGAAGCGGACAATAATGTATCTAGGGTTGGAGCCAGGGGGAGGCTCTGTACACACAACAGGTTTTCCCGTCGGAATAAACTCAGGCGTTTTTTTCGACGGAATTCAGCGCAAGCTGTCTTGCATGCACACGATCACATCAAATTCCGATCGCCAAGAACGCAGTGACGTACAACACTACGACGAGCAGAGAAAAATGAAGTTCAATGCTTCTGAGCATGCGTCGATTTGATTCTGAGCATGTCTGGTTTTTAGTCCGTCAGGATTTGCATCCAGACGAACGAAAATTCCGATAGAAATTCTTTTCATCTGAAAAATTGAGAACATGTTCTCTATCTAATTCCGTCTGAATTTCCGACTGAATAAGTCAGATGGGGCATACATACGGACAGAATATCTGATGAAATAAAAGCTTCCATCTGACTTTTTCCATCGGAAATTCCGCTCGTGTGTACAAGGCATTAGGGGCCAAAGGCCTGTGAGCCCGGTCAAGGCACCAATCAATATCTGGGATGTGGGGAGCTAGAGTGACAAATAGGCCATGAAAATATGGATGTGGCCTTATCAGGCACCCCTCGAATCCTTAGGTTCTGACGTCTTTCCCTGTTCTATAAATCCTCCTGTTGTAACTGGAGTTGGGAAACTGTGTTCTTCATGGCAGCATTGTCTTCCTATAGGACGTGTACATGCTAGGTAAGCTCATTAAATTTGTTCTCCAAGGTGTCTGTGCGTTCCCCCAGATGGTCTATCTCCCCCCAGAATTCATGTGCTATTTTACCCACCTCTTTGGCTATGTTGTGAGTAGCGATTATAGCCTAAGATCCAGCACGGCCACTGTTACTACAGCTGTAGTGTCTGATGGTTGGCATTGCTGGGATCCGTAGTCCATCGGTGGTGCAGTTTCAGCCGCTAGCTGGGAGGCGGCATGATCCGACGGGCCGGCCGCAGTACTCGAGGTCGGGTATTGTGGCCTGTACAGGAAGCGCTCCATATCGTGGTTAGGCCTCAAGGATGGCGGCGTGACAAATCCGCGATATATAGCTTTTTGGAAGCCGATTTTGCCCATAAGCTGCCCAGGGGCTTCAGGCGATCGTTGGTGTCACTCCTGGAGCTATTGTGGCTGAAGATGCGTAGCAGGAGCCGCAAACAGGGAGACAGGGACCGGAGCTCTCCTCTTTCACGTCCACCATCTTCACAAGCCTTAAAATAAACTTTTTATTTTATGTTAGTAGTATGTATAAAGTTAACAAACTAACTTTATATTAAACAAGTCTATAAATAATACAGAAAATATGATTGTTATAGCCAAGAGTCACATATTTCTATTGAACTACGCTGACATTGTTATCATTCTTTATTTAAATGATATATTATATTAATGACCATATATATTATCCATTTATTTTTATACTATATTTGACAGTTATTATGATATCTGGCATTAATATGCCATTTCTATGACTATCACTTCTCATTACAATTTAAAATGGCTATCTATAACTCAAGGTCAAGCAGTTTTGTCTATTGTTCCTGGGAGGTGGCTTTGATATTAACAATATTTCATAAACCTGTTGTTGATGTGTCCTTGCAGGGTTCTAAGTTAGTTGAAAAATGCTACCCAAGGTGTTGTGATGTGCTCTGTTGTTCATATTATAGTAGTAGTCGCTGATATTAAAGGAAACCTGTAATTGCTTTTTACCATACTAGGTAATACATGTGTTATAAAGCAGGCACCATAGGCTGCACAATCCAAACTCAACAGTGCATATAAATTGTAAAAAGCTTCTGGGTACAAGGTGCACCCCATCTCTGACAATGCACCTGAGTGACCTATAATCAGATCCTAAGCTGCCATATTATTAGTGCCCAGCATTTAGTGACTTTAATGACGTCTGCATTTGCTTAGAATTTTTTTTTTTTTTGGGGGGGATCCCTGGGAAAGTAATAGCAGGCATCATAGGCCTCGTACACACGATCCGTCCAAACCGATGAAAACGGACTGAAGTTGCTTTAAAATTGGACCGATGGACGACTGACCGATAGGTCAAAACCGATGGTTATTATGCAAAAGCATCGGTTCCAAACCCGGGCATGCTCAGAATCAAGTCAACGCATGCTTGCAAGCATTATACTTCATTTTTTTCAGCACGTCGTTGGGTTTTACGTCACCGCGTTGGACTCGATCGGCTTTTGAACTGATGGTGTGTAGGCACATCAGACCATCAGTCTGCTTCATCGGTGAACCGATGAAACTGAACTTCAGTCCGTTTTCTTCAGTTTGGACTGATCGTGTGTACAGGGCCTTAGAGTTGGATAGACAATAGAAATTCGGCGCCAAACCACTCGAAAAATAATGTGCAAAATGATTTAAATAGGATATATAAAAATATATAAAAATAAAATAAATAAAATTAAGCTGCTCCTCTGCAAATCAAGTGATACTTAATAGGAATGTTTGTGGAGAATGAGGGCGCTAGTTCACGGTAAATTGACATAAGTGAAATATAGTGATGAGTCCAATTTCCAAATAGTAGCATCACAATGTACTCAGTGTACACTATTGCATTGTCCCAATATTTGTATAGAATCCAGTCATTCCAGTGCACAAACACTTGAAAGTTGTGACATAAATCTTTGCCTAAAGTGAGATGCTCCTTCACCAAAAGACGAATCTCTGTGATCACCCAAATGGCAATGGAGTACAGCGCTCAGGTTGTCTGCGCAAACAATCAATTAAGGGTTTAAAACTATAACAATTAATTAAAATTAATTAACATAAATGGACAAACCACAACGGCGGCGTGTGTAGTCTGAGAGTTCATGAGTCCATATTAGGATGTAATAAAATCAGTCCCAGCAAGATGCCAATAGGATATGGTAGAAGGCTGTGGACGGCCAGTTCAGATGATTATCAGTTGATCAGGGCAGCTGTCCAGGAGCGAAGTCAGCTCAATATATGCAAAAGAAAAAGTAAGGAGAAAAGCGCCACTGAGTAAACTGTGTTTTATTATAAAATTTAAAATAATCCAGCACTTACATCATAATACACTATGCTGCAGTCAGGGAAGCTGGTGCAAGTCTGACGATCAGTGAACCTCGTATCCAGATGGAATGTAGCTGCTAGGACCCGAGGAGGGCTGGGGGTAGATGTCTCACTGTCGGCAGGAAATTCATCCGGTGGAACGTAGAGTCAGCTTGGACGGGGGCCGAGAAGGACCACAACGCGGTCTCTACTCCATCCCCAGCCTGCAATGCAGCACGAGCATGAGAGGAGAGAGCCAGGACAAAGAGAAGCCAGAAGCCAAATGTGCGGCATGAGGAAGGGAACCGCGGGATGGGTGCAACCAATGTCCTGCATGAAAGTCCCTCTTGCCCTGATATCTCCTTCCTCCCCCTCCTCCCAGACTGTGGATCTATTGTGGAAGGATAGACAGCAGTTCTGCTTTTTTCTTTAGCTGAGGCCACTTCCTCCCAGGTTATGGGAGAAGAAAAGGCAGCATGGCAGCATGGGTGGCACAGTGGGGAACAGGAGTGAAGGGGGGCACAGTGGGGAATAGGTATTTAGGAGGTACAGTGGGGAACGGGGCGCAGGGGGATACAGTGGGAACAGGTGTACAGGGGGGTACAATGGGGAAAAGTGGTGCAGGGTGGGTATAGTGGGGAACAGGTGTGCAGGAAAGGGGAAGACAGGTATTCAGGGCGGTACAGTGGGGAACAGGAGTGCAGGGTGGCACAGGGGGGAATAGGTATTTAGGAGGTACAGTGGGGAAAGGGATTCAGGAGGTTACAGTGGGAAGGCATTAAGGGTGGTACAGTGGGGAACAGGGGTGCATGAGGGTACAGTGATATACAGGTGTACAGAGCGGTACAGCAGCAGAGCAGGTGTGCAGGGGGCTACAGTGATGCAGCAATCAGGGAGATCTGAGGTGTGAAGGTACATTAACTGGGTTGATCTGAGGGGTAAAGGTGCAGAAACTTGGGCGATTTGAGGTGTGTAGGTGCAGGAATTGTGGTAATTTGAGGTGTGTGATCCCCTACTCGCTCCTCCACCGTTCACTCTTTCCTCATGGCAGCAGCAGTGGTGAGCCAATCAGAGGCAGGGAGATAATGATGTAGCCACTAAGGACACTGGGAGATGTAGTCTGGAGGGTCCACTATACTGTGGAGGATAATGGAACTAAACACTGCAACATCCAGGATTCCCTGCAAGAGGAGAGCATGATGAGTTTCTCAGTCATTGAGGAGGAGAAGTGGTTTGTATGTGCAGAGACTAGAGAGAGTATGGAACTGTTGCTGTGTTCTGTGTACCCAGAGACAGAAAACTGAGCCACAGCTCTTGTTGTGCAGGGAGGAGACCTAGAGAGATCGTTTGTATGTGTGGCTGTACTCAAACCAGAGAGAAAGAGAGAACCACAGAGGACCTGTATGAGGACTGGATTCCTGAGTGCTGAGACAAAGCATTGCAAGGACTGGAGTTAGAACTGAGATGTGATGTACTTTTCATTTCGTTTTTGTCACTGTAAAAATGATGACACTGATGAAAATTATGCCGGAAACGTTTTTGTTGACGAAATTAACACTGGTAAGCCACTAACAATAATCACTGTGTGTTCTCCCAGCAGGGAGCCCCCACCCCATTGGGAGAGCACAATAGTTCCATGGGAGGTATTCCCCATCAACACTCACTGTGTTGATGGGGGAATCAAGTGATCTATCGCACCATCTATGGCTGACTTAAGTTATTATAGGGTTCCCTGGGACTACCATGGACCACACTCAAGGCCCACAATATTTAAAGCTACTGATGTTACAGTAGCTATTGTTTACAATGTTATTTCAATAGGTGGGAATGTTTAGTTAAGTTTACTACAAACTATCAGTTTTTTTTCATTCAACCTAGAGGGCTGAATGAAAAAAAAAACTGAAGAGCTCACGAGGAGCTCACTGTACTAACAATCCAATATTAGTACATAAATCTCCCCGCTGGGCTATTGTGTTCTGAACGGGGGTGGCCCCGAGAGTGCTGCTCTGATGGTGATCGGATGACCATTTTTGGTCATGCCCCTTCGTCAGAAGACGGACATTCGGCCTACTTCTGTTGGTCCATCTCATACCACCTGACATGCGGCTGATACCGCCTGGTATTCAGCCCATGTGTACTGATGACCTTCAGGTGATGGGGCAATTCCTATCAAAAGTACCCTGGAAAAAATAATATGCATATGGAGACATCTTTAAAACAAATGTGTTTCCCTAGATTACTAATTTCAAGCGGAAAACACTTGAAACAAAGTTTAAACCATGTGGGTCTCTTGCTGACGGTCATTAATTAACTTCTATATAGTTTTGCTCTTTTGCATTTCTTTTTACAATTTTTTTTTTTTGCTAACTGGATTTATCCTTCGGTGGCTGAAAAAAAAAGATCTCATCAGTCTCTTCTACCCCAGGATACCAAATCTTGTTTTCTTAGTGCTAACTGGGAATAAAAAATGACATAACTGACGCAAGTCTAATAGTACAAAGAAATGCTTTCAATTTAAAAACACCAGGAAACGTTATAATGTCTGGCAACAAGCACAGGCATTTATAACGAAACATTAAATGTATCAAAATAAACAAAACCTGAGTTCAAATCCAAACGATTTATCTTTAATAGGATGGAAAAACATTCTACAACGCATACTTTCAAGTCAAGTTCAAAAGGCTACGTGCACATAGTTTTTTAACTTGAAGGACATCATCAGAATGTTACTGCTTCATAATTGCCAGAATCTTTTGAAAACTTTTTTCCAGTGTGAAAGGAAAAAAAGAAAAAAAATGGCTTATTAAAATATTTCAAATGAAACATCCCCCTCCCAGGAGCTGGATGACAAAGATATGTAGAATGCCAAAATAGGACAAGTTTTTGTTTAATCATTGATGGGAAGTCATATATTTTTATGGTGTATCGGTATGCATCATTATTGTGATGCCTCCATCAAAAATATGAAATGAGTTTATTCCAGTTCTAATCAATCATTTGCACATTACTTAACCATTCTGGCTCTGTATTTTCCTTTTAATCTTGAGTATTTATTGGTTTCCTTTTAATATAGTGTTCTTTAGAGAAGGTGCTTTTGAAAGCCCCCACAGCACCGAATACTTTTACGAAGCAAACTGTGATTCAAACAATGCTTTTATATAAAATGAAACTCTTTTTTGCATAATTTGACCTGATACAGTATATATTACATAATACTTTTTTTGTACATTGAAGTCCACAAAATGATTTAAAATAGCCATATTGTAATATTTTAGGCTACATTCACATGGACAAATAGCAGCAGCCAAAGGTGGCCACTGGCAAGAATCAGTATAAATCAATGGCCTGCACCAATGCTTTTCACATGTACAGTAATCACACAAGAGGTTACATGTGAATAGAGCCTTCGACTGACCCTGAATACAGACTGTGTGCACCCAGGGTTGGGGTTTCTGTAGGGTTCTGGCCACAAACAAACTAACCACAGCTAGTCAGCCAGTTGTAAGTGGCCATAGCCCAGAATGTTGCTGAATCCAGAGGTGGATTTTAGGTTGACCTGAACATAGCAGTACAACCCTACCTACAGTACCACTGTTGTCACAACATGTTCTAGACACATTTTGGTTCACCCCTACTTTATCCTGTTTAGTATGATCCTGTCTTGCTCATAGGCATTCTTGGCAATGAGTTCACGCTCATTTTGATGAATAGTCACACTGGTGGGATCATTTAAACCATGATAGGGTTTGTTTATTATTTAAAAAAAGGTGCAACAGGCTTGGTTCTACAGGCAGCAGATGCAAATAGGCAGCTTTCCCTGTAGAGTTATTGATCACAATTTCCCATTCTATCCCAAGCTGGGTAAAGATCAGTTAAAAAATAAAATGTTCACTGTTAAATAGACAATCATAGCAGTCTTTTTTTTTTTTTTTTGGGTGCAAATGTTTGCGTGCGCCACCAGCTACAGGAAATCTGGCTCAGCGAATTCCTCTTTTATGACCTATTTTACCTCTTGTTTTCTACTTTCCTGAACTTGATCTTTGTCCTGTTCTGTTTTAGCTCTGACATATTGGACATTAACATGACATATCCTAACCTTTGCTCAGTTATAAAAGTCAAAAACCTTAAGCGGTGTTCCAGCCAAATTTTTTTTTAAAAGTCAGCAGCTACAAACACTGTAGCTGCTGACTTTTAATAAGGATTCTTACCTGTCCAGGGAGCCCGCGAGGTCGCCCCCCCCCCCGAGGCTGATCCATCCATTGGATTGCGTGCCGGCGCCGGCATTACAACTAAGGAAACCGGCTGTGGAGCCTTGCGGCTTCACTGCCAGTTTCCTACTGCGCATGCGCGAGTCGCTTTGTGAATGGCCAGCTTGTCTTCTGGGACACAACGGGGTAGCTCGCCAAAGATGAGAACGTGACGTCGTGGGCTGTGGCCCCGCTCGATCGGAGATACTCCAAAAAGGTAAGAAAAAAATTCAATATCCCAACAACAAGTTGTCTTTCGTTTAAGACCACCTCTCAAAAATGGGTGGAACTCCACTTTAAGTCCTAGTGGCAACCGAGTAAAGGTGAAGCAAACTGAACTTTTCCGAACAGAAGCTAGTAAAGTGGGTGGCTGAAACTAAGGCCCGGATTCAGTAAGTCCAAATGTGCGCCATCGCATCTATACGCCTATTCAGAAAGGCATTTACGTTTGAATTCGGCCAAGATAAGACCGACGTAAGTCTCTTACGCCGTCGTATCTTGGGTGCATATTTACGCTGGCCGCTAGGGGCGCTTCCGTAGATTTACGCGTAGAATATGCAAATGAGCTAGATACGCTGATTCAGAAACGTACTTGCGCCCGGCGTATTAACATACGTCGTTTATGTAAGGCTTACGTCCGGCGTAAAGTTACCCCTGCTATATAAGGCACAGCTAATGTTAAGTATTGACGTCGGAACAAGCGTCGAATTTTACATAGTTTACGTAAGTCGTACGTGCATAGGGCTGTGTGTAAATTACGTTCACGTCGTAGGCAGTGTTCGACGTATCTTAGGCATTCTATCCGATGCATGCGCACTGGGAAACGTCCACGGCCGGCGCATGCACTGTTCGTTCGGCCCCTCATTTGCATGGGGTCACGGCTCATTTTAATACAACACGCCCACCTCTTCCAAATTTGAATTACGCGGGCTTACGCCGGCCCATTTACGCTACGCCGATGTAACTTTGGGAGAAAGTGCTTTCTGAATACAGTACTTGCCTCGCAATGTTACGTCGGCGTAGCGCATATGAGATGCGCTACGCCGCACTAAAGATACTCCATTGTATCTGAATCCGGGTCTAAGAGTGCACATTATAGCCATAAAATAAATAGGTTTATAACACAATTCTTGCATGAACCAAAAACAACTCTTTAAGGAACCTTAAAGTGTACAACCTTACAAGCTATAACCTATATTACAGCTTTAAAAAACACCTAGAAGGCCACAGTAGTCAAAAAAACTTGAGACTTTATGATGCTTAATTTGACAAAAAAATGTTTTGAACTCATTAAATAAGCTAAGAGCAGTTTTTACTGTTCTCGCCAGACAACAAATTTTAGATTTATATGGTGCCCATTGTCTGTGTGCTCTGCCCATACTATGGCATTATGTATGATGTCACATCACATGACCATGTTGGGGTTTCTTTTTCATGTTCTCTAGACAGGCAACACAAGACCAACCTGTCTACTATGACTGTTGGTTGATGAATCTAGAGCAAAGCAGTTTGCAGCACTTGTAAAACACTAGTGGACAACGCTTGACTCCTTGACCTTTAATAATACAGATTTACCAGTTGCTTTTTTGGGCAGATAGCATCATGAAGACCAATCATCGATCTTTAAAAGTCTTACTGGCCTAGGCTAAGCAGCAGACAGATTATCGTAGAAGAAGATTATCATTATGAAGATTATCTTTAAACTACCTGTATATGGATTAGGATGGGCCTCATTTTATTGCAAGCAAAACTTAAAATCATTGAGAAAATGTTACTGCGCCAATCTATTCAAAAAAACTTAAAGGAGTTGTAAAGGAAATTTTTTTTTTTTGCTGAAATGACTGTTTACATGGTATAGAGACATAATAGTTAACTGATTCCTTTTACAAATGATTAAAAATAAATAAAAATCAATCATATAATGTACCTACAGTTTCAGTTTCGTTTTTGCATGCTGTTTCCTGCTCTGTGATGTACAGAGACACAGAGCCAATACAGGGCAGTGATGGTTTGGAAAACGAAATTGATTGGTGTTGAGGGGTTTTAGACACACAGTAATCACACCTCCTTGATTAGTGACCACAGAGAGAAAGCTCCCATGACTTTTTTTATCAGGAAACAGACACCCAGGAAGTGTTCAGAACAGAGAAGGATTAGAGCAAAAACAAACAATGAGGCCATGAAACCAGGACTGCAGTAAGGTAAAGGAAGCTATTTAGCTAAAAAAAAAAATTCCTTTAGTGGCCCTTTAAATGTATTTTGACGTACTATATATTGCACACATTTTAGCACTTTACAGGGGGTTCTTCCCCCCCCCTTTTTTCACCGGCTTTAATATATAGTACGTCAAAATACATTTAATTTTTTTTAATAGATTGGCGCAGTAACATTTTCTCAATATATTCTTCACACCTTCTATTGGAGGCACACATAGTACTGCAGCAGATCGTTAATATATAATATAAATTTTCTTTGCGCCTGTGACATCTTATACTATTCATTATTCAGAACTTAAAATCAATTTGGAATTTGGAAAGTTGAGTTGATAAAGCATAAAAATGAAAATATTAGAATCAGATTAGGAGTTACTAACCTATAATATTTCCACACACCCAGAAGATAGTGATATGAAATTACAGGGTAGAATATGGGTTGAAGTGTTATACATGTAATGGCATTCTCTGTAAAAGTAGACATTTTTTGAAACTACAATAGTTTATAATTAATGAATGAGTTAAACAATTATTATTTTCAAAGTAAAAAGTTTAACTATGAGCAAATAATCCCTTTTGTTGTTACATTTTGCTACATTACATTTTTAATGTTCTACAGAAATAAAAGAAAATATGCCCTCATGTACCAAAACATTCTCAGCACTTTGAAATAATGAAATTGCACAGATCTTCAGTCATTTTTGGCACTGTTTTTGCTACATAGTATTTTCTAGGAGATTGATATTAAAGACTGGAAGGAGTTCCAGAAAATGCAGGCAATTTGAAGTTGCAATTACTTTTTTTTTTTTCAAAAAATGATGTACTTATTGTCACTGTAGAAATACCTTGTTATCTAAAACTGCTCTATTTCCTCTGTAACTGCATAGAAAACTACAGGTCAGTTGTCGAAAAACTTTTACTTTTAACCAGAACTATGTTCTACTGTACGTTCATATAAACAAGATGCTTTTCATATATCAGGAGTATAATGAGCAATTCCATATGGGTGATTACAGCATTAAAATGTATCTAAACTGAAAAAAAAAAAAAAAAATCTACTGCCGCTTACCAGTTTTGAGGTTGTTTTATTTTTTAGTTTTTTTTTCCTTTATTTTCACCTGTGATCCTGCCAGTAACACACTTCCTGTTTTAGGACGAAAATGCTAATTTGATGTTATTATGGAGGAGCAGTGGTGTCATGCAGGGCCATCTTAATTGCATCATGAGCCCCTGGGCAAAGTAATGCACTGGGGCCCCTACAAGCTTGCCCCAATTTACAAACCAAATATTATTAGTAAATAGAATTAAGCATATATTTACTGGCACTTTCAATAAAATCGATTTTAAACAATAAAAAAAAAATGCCTAGACAACGCAAAGAACACAGTATGGGGGAGGCAGGGGGTCACAGAACCGGTTCTGGGACACTGTCTGGGATATAATAATCCCAGGACAGTTTAATAAAAAGTGTGATTGTCCCAGCAAATCCAGAACAGTTGGCAAGTATGATGTAATGCAAGATTATCATGGGGCCCAGGGGTGCCCATGCATTAAGACAGCCCTGGTGGCATGGTAGGCTGATTGCCCCTGAATTGGATTGTAGAACACCCCTCTCCCCATCTCCATAACATAGGAAGTAGGTGTTCTTTAGTTCGCAGAAGCAAATTGGGCAAGACTGATAAGGATGCTTAGAATTGCAGTGCAGTAGGAACAGATTATGCAGGAAGTTAATAACTCACTGGATTTCTGGCAAGATCAATGTGTATTTTTTTGCACGTATCGAACAAATATACAAAATATTTTCAATGGAACATTTTACAGACTAAGGGCCCATGCACACAGGGCTTAAAATAATGCTGCTTTCACAGGCATTTGGCTTTTTTTCTGCCTGTAAACGCACCTCTATCTTAGCCTATAAAACCATGCACACATTTACAGGCATAATTAAAAGACATTAAAAACATAAAGCTGATTGGCCTCTTACTTGAGAGGTGCCTGCCCGGCACTGGGACTGTGTGCGTGTCAAATCCTCAATGTAGAACCTCGCTCAGCAGCGTGAGGCTGGCGGCTTGTTATCCTGAAGTGTGATTAGCATGTCGGGTGCCGGGATCAGCTGGAGTAGGATGTACCAGATCTGTGGCCGCCGACATATGTTTCGTGCTAAGCACGTCATCAGGGGGGCGTGAATTAAAGAAGCATTTACAGGCAGGAAAAAAAAAAACATCACCAACGGGTTCAGGAGAAGAGCTCTTGAGCAGAAAAAACACTTAACATGCATAAACATGTCTACAAGCATCTAAACGCATCTAAATGCACTTAAACAGTAGACATGTTTAGCACTTAAGAATTCATTTATTCTAATGATTAGGCACCTTTTTTAAGCATTCTTTCCCTGTCAGGAGTAAAAAATTATACAGATGAGAAAATAAAATGCACTGTGCAAATGGGGCCTGAAAAATAACAACTAATGCCGCGTACACACGATCAGAAATTCCGACAAGAAAAGTCTGATGTGAGCTTTAGGTAGGAAATTCTGACCGTGTGTATGCTCCATCGGACATTTGCTGTCGGAATTTCCGCCAACAAAAGATTGAGAGCAGGTTCTCTATTTTTTAGACGGAAAAAGTTCCTATTGGAAAATCCACTCGTCTGAAAATCCACTCTGGCTGCAATGTGGGTGAGGGGACTCTGGCTGCAATATGGCTGAGGGGACTCTGGCTGCAGCCAGAGTCCCCTCACCCACATTGCAGCCAGAGTCCCCTCACCCACATTGCAGCCAGAGTCCCCTCACCCACATTGCAGCCAGAGTCCCCTCACCCACATTGCAGCCAGAGTCCCCTCACCCACATTGCAGCCAGAGTCCCTCACCCACATTGCAGCCAGAGTCCCCTCACCCACATTGCAGCCAGAGTCCCCTCACTCACATTGCAGCCAGAGTCCCCTCACCCACATTGCAGCCAGAGTCCCCTCGCCCACATTGCAGCCAGAGTCCCCTCGCCCACATTGCAGCCAGAGTCCCCTCACCCACATTGCAGCCAGAGTCCCTCACCCACATTGCAGCCAGAGTCCCCTCACCCACATTGCAGCCAGAGTCCCCTCACCCACATTGCAGCCAGAGTCCCCTCACCCACATTGCAGCCAGAGTCCCCTCACCCACATTGCAGCCAGAGTCCCTCACCCACATTGCAGCCAGAGTCCCCTCACCCACATTGCAGCCAGAGTCCCCTCACCCACATTGCAGCCAGAGTCCCCTCACCCACATTGCAGCCAGAGTCCCCTCACCCACATTGCAGCCAGAGTCCCCTCACCCACATTGCAGCCAGAGTCCTCTCACCCACATTGCAGCCAGAGTCCTCTCACCCACATTGAAGCCAGAGTCCCCTCACCCACATTGCAGCCAGAGCCCCCCCCCCACATTGCAGCCAGAGTCCCCTCACCCACATTGCAGCCAGAGTCCCCTCACCCACATTGCAGCCAGAGTCCCCTCAGCCACATTGCAGCCAGAGTCCCCTCACCCACATTGCAGCCAGAGTCCCTCACCCACATTGCAGCCAGAGCCCCCCCACATTGCAGCCAGAGTCACCTCAGCCACATTGCAGCCAGAGTCCCCCCCACATTGCATCCAGAGCCCCCCCCACATTGCAGCCAGAGTCCCCTCACCCACATTGCAGCCAGAGTCCCCTCACCCACATTGCAGCCAGAGTCCCCTCACCCACATTGCAGCCAGAGTCCCCTCACACACATTGCAGCCAGAGTCCACCCCCACATTGCAGCCAGAGTCCCCTCACCCACATTGCAGCCAGAGTCCCCTCACCCACATTGCAGCCAGAGTCCCCTCACCCACATTGCAGCCAGAGTCCCCTCACCCACATTGCAGCCAGAGTCCCCTCACCCACATTGCAGCCAGAGTTTTTCCCCCCCCCCACACACACATATTAGCCAGAGTTCTTCCTCCCCCCACACATATTAGCCAGAGTTCTTCCCCCCCACACACACATATTAGCCAGAGTTCTTCTCCCCCCCTCACACACATATTAGCCAGAGTTCTTCTCCCCCCCCCACACACATATTAGCCAGAGTTGTTCTTCTTCCCTCCCCCCCCACACACATATTAGCCAGAGTTCTTCTCCCCCCCCCCCACACACATATTAGCCAGAGTTCTTCTCCCCCCCCACACATATTAGCCAGAGTTCTTCCAGACCCCCCCCCCACATATTAGCCAGAGTTCTTCCCCCGCATCCTACCTGTGCTGGATAGGAGAGGAGGAGCCGCCGCTGAATGGTTCAAACTGCTGGGAACATTACAGCTTTCAATTCAATAGCTGTGTGTTCCCCGCAGCGCGCGTCTTATACAGCCCCTCCCCTCTTGTCCGAAAAACTTTGATAGACAGATCACCCATCCAATCCTGGGATGGGTGATCTGCCTATCAGTTTCCCGGAGGGGAGGGGATGTATAAGACACTCGCTGCGGGGAACACACAGCTATGGAATTGAAAGCTGTAATGTTCCCTGCGGTTTGAACGCCACGGCAGCGGCAGCTCCTCCTCTCCTCTCCTCGCTCGCCCCCCCTGCTCCCAAGCAGCCAGCCAGACACTCGCCAGCCCTCAAAATGTACTGCGAGAGGCGAGTGTAAATTTTGTGGGCTGCTTATAGTGTAAGGGAATGGCACACAGGACCTGGAAGCAGTGCTTACTACTGTGATTTTCAGCTTCCTCAAGGACTGTCCAGGTATGGAGCATGCATACTTACATTGATCCAAGCTGGACCAATGTAACTATGCAAAAACAACCATAACTGGAATTCAGCTTTAAGATTGAAATGATCAGGTCAGGACTGGGAAATGTTCACATAGAATATTTTGTAAACTAAATCACATGCTAGTTATTAGCTATAATACTGTACAACAAAAGGGAAATATTTTAACAGTAGCATATTTAAGGTTGGTACACATGGATCGAAATTTGGCCAGCTCATCACGGACTGGCCAAATTTCAATTTGTGTGTGACCCTCCCTGTTCAATAGAATTATATTGTTGGATGAATTTGTGGGCATGGTTTTGGCACCCTAGTGAGGGACACTAGAACTATACTTGCTAATTGGTAATTGTATAGGTTCTAAGCAGGAGTTTGCTTTCATGCGGAAATCAGCATCAAGGCATAATTCCAGATATAGAAGTGAGCCACAAAGAACCCACTTAACTCTCAAGCATTCTTAGGCTCACTGACTGTACTGTTACACTAATCACTACAAACACTACCACAATTAGAGAATACCAACTCCCAGGTGCCCAGCACTGGCACCCACCAACCCAGTAATACCTATTACCTTACTCCCATTGACAAGTCCACAATTATCAGTGGGTACAGGAAATTAACCTCACTCTGAAACTTCATGCTTGCTCTCTCCCTCAGGGGTCCCCTCTTGACAACACATCAGGAAGTTAAAAAGAATAGGGAGAGACCCAAATAATCAGATAGTAGTGCAAAGTCAGTGCTATCCTATTCTGAAGAAGATATTCCATCAGAATAAACCACGTCATTCCAATTTCTTGATCATAAACCCCATATTATATCGCAACTGCCACATAGTAAGCAGCTTATAAATCCACATTCCGTGCAGCCATTAAAGCCCAAATTAGGTAACAATACAGAGTCACACATGTTGCAAGATGGTGCCCTGGTACCAATAATTTTGATGCAGAGGCCCAACAGAATCCTGTCCATAACGCCCTTTATGAACAGTATGCTCTGTTTTACTGATTGTAACATTCTTTTATTCTTCAGTAGAAGTCAACGTGAATGTAATATGAACACTAGATAAACACATGGTAGATGCATAGTAGACACATTTTAAAAAGCGATCAATTCTCCGCAAGAGCAACTAAAAGCATACTATTTCCCTACTACAGTGGACTTGCTTCTGAACCTGCTGCCTTTATACATAAACCCAAACAGAATTCTGAGCTGTTGATGTATCTCCAAAGTATAACTACGCAGTTCAAAAGATTCTTTATATATAGTCATAGAGTTCAAAGGATTCTTCGAACACAAAAATGAATGTTAATAAAATCACCTAAGCTCATGAGAAAATGGTTATAATTAAAAAAGTCTATAACTTTATCTAGATTGAAATGACAACTATTAACTGAAGGTTAAAACATTTCATAGCTCTTGAGAGAGAAATATCACTGCTTTTCCACATTACATTTTGACCCTTTTTGATTTAATGTGTCCTGGCATACAGAGAGGTGGCATAATTCAAACTGTGTATTATCCCCCCTGTGCCATATCTAACAAAGATCAAAAGACAAGATACATTAATATGTGATAGTACTGCATTATAATTTCCTTGGCTTGGACACTTGGCTTTTTCTAGTAAAAAATATAAAATTACAAATGACCCCCCCAACACACACAAACAATTGTTTACAGATACACATTAACTGTTATCAGTTTCCCAACTATTAGCAAAAAACATGTGCGTGACCATCACCAAATTTTTGAATTTAGAGTAAATAATAGGTGGGCAGGTGCAAAGAGAAAAACTGTACTTTATGTGTCACCAAAGAAATAGTGTTGCCAAGCGCTTGTAGCACACCCGGTAGGGATTGCTGATGATCTTGGATCCCCCACTTCTGCACAGCCAAAAGTTTCACAAGCACCCAGAGACAGAGAATAGTCTGTGACTTTATTTTTTTTAGTTTTTGAGGGTTAATACTTTGGATAAGCATGGGAGGCTATGGGATACCCATTTGACTTCAGCAAAACTTTCAGCAAAACTTCAGGGACATCTTCCTATATACATTCTATATAGAGTTTCCTTCACTTTTCTCCAGCACACACTTGCTTGCTCCATCTAAATTACTTTGGTTTATGTGACAGGCTCCCAGTCAGGTTAACAATGGCTCGTAGCCCCTTTTTGTGTAGCACAGTTTAGTGAAACAGCATGTCACTTTTCCTCTGTGGCCACTAATCCCAGCACTACCTCTTCAGGAACTCCCAACCCACCTGGCTGCAGCTGCCCCTTTCACTAGCCCTCCAGGCTAACTCTCAACACCAGTCCACCTGACTGACGCTTTCCCAGCCCACCCGGCTGACTCTCAGGAGATCTCTCTGGGAAGGATAAAGACTTAAGCACACTGCTGTCTTCAGGGAGACTGGCTACATGTGGCAATCTCCCCCCTTGTTAGTCCCCAACGGTGTTGATCTACTCTGTCCGCTCTTGCTCCAATGCTTCCAGGAAGGGCTTCCTTCCATATGTTATGGCAGGATCCTTCCAGCACCTGAGCCTCGGCCCAAGGCAGGACACCCCCCCCCCCCCAGACTAGGGGGTACCACTGAGGGCCAACAGCCTCCTCTACACAGTATCTCCATCTTCCACCCGACTGCCCTGCTGGCATGGCCTATGTCTATATATGAAGTGGTCACAGCCCCCTGCCCGCCTACCTCTGAAGAATCGCTGAGGCTCCTTAAATATTCCAAACAGCTTCTCCTAACCTCCACCCACAAATTCTAGGCGATTCTCAAACCTTCTAGGCCAGGGGAGGGTCCAGAGAGCTGCCAGAATGATTCAGCCAGCCCTGAACCTTATGCCGCATACACACCATCACTTTATGAGATGAAAAAAAACGACATTTTCTGTGAAGTAAAAAACAACGTTTTTGAAACTTAAATTTTCAAAGACGAAGTTGCCTACACACCATCGTTTTTTTCACAATGTTCTAGCAAAGCCAGGTTACGTTCACCACGTTTTTCCATTGAAGCTCGCTTCATAACTAGCTTCTGGGCATGCGCGGGTGTAAAAACGTTGTTTTAAACTACGTTTTTTGCTACACATGGTCAATTTCTGTGAAGTAAAAAACGACGTTTTGAAAAACAACACATAAAATTGAAGCATGCTTCAATTTTTTTTGTCGTTTTTCAGAAGACATAAAACAAAGTTTTCCCCCACACACGGTCATTTAAAGTGACGTTTTTAAAAACGTCATTTTTTTTCATCACATAAAGTGATGGTGTGTACGCGCCATTAGTAAACCCTGACCCAGATTCCATAGCTCAGGCTTAGCTTTGAGTTGTTTTACCTACTGTAACTTCTAACACACACACACTACACTAACTTCTAGCACACACTAGAGCAGTGGTTCTCAACTTCTGTCCTCAGGACCCACTAACAGGCCAGGTTTGCAAGATAACTGAAATATATCGCAGGTGATATAATTTGCTGCTTAGTGATTGCAGTATTCTAATCTGCATCTCCCCAAGGTAATACTTAAAATCTGGCCTGTTAGGGGGTCCTTGGGACAGGAGTTAAGAACCACTGCACTAGAGGGTGCTTCTGTAAAAAACAGGCACTTTTCTCCTGTCTATAATTGTCTGTGGACATGAGAAAAGATTACATTGAAGAGATTAAAAAACTGCCAGGTATGGTCAGCGGGCGGGTCTAGCAAGCAGGAGAAAGAGGAAGGTAGTCTAGCTCTACCCTCTGCACAAAGCCAGATATGAACATGGTGTTGCAAACAGGAGAAGGAGGGAAGGAGTCTATCTCCACCCTCACTTACAGCCTGATGTGAAGGAGGAGAGAGGGAATCTAGCTTCACCCTCAGCACACAGCCAATAAATCCTTCTGACTGCAGTCCATCAGGTTGTCCTCCTTCCCGTACAGCACCACACACCAGCCTTCCACATTTAGAAAAGTTACAAAAAGACAGGTGTGCATAAGGAAGAGAAATGGTAAACACCGGTTGGTTAGATGTCTGTACTTGCTCTTCAACTGGGTTTATGATGTGTCTGATTTTTATGTATAGGTCTTGTCTGCACTACATGAATTTTACAGTAGGGGCTTGTTCATGCTAGCAGTTAGGGATAGTAAAACTCAGAGGTTGAGTTACGCTTTTAATGCCCCCCAACTGTTACTATGTAACTATGTAACTGCTGCCCCTATTGCTGCAGAGGCAGTAGCTGGGTAGTAGCTGGGGGTGTATTATACCTCATGTTGCTTTCAGCGGATATAGCACCCACCAAGTGTGACCCATTTAAGTGACTGGGGCCAATTTGCAAGTCCCCTGCAATCGCCTGCCATGCATGCTGTTGCAGTGTGCTAGTATGGGGTTCACAAGGTTAAAGCAAGCAGTGAGCAGGCAATACAACACAACCTCACTGTCTGTCTAATGCCCTCTGAAGAGTGATCGAAACGCACTAGCTTTGCTTTGCATTAGGCTGCACACACCTATGAGTCTGAGGTATTTAGTAAAAGGTATGGCGAGTTTTGAAGTTGCAATTTTTTGTCACAGTTTTTTGGGCAAATTAAGAAATTAAGTCATTCCCCCCCCCCTTTTTTTTACATACCGACACCAGTGCAATACAGTATAATCATATGACTGGTGTGGTGGTGATACTGACTGGTGACAGTATGTTTACAATGATAAGTGTTAAAAAATGTTTTAATACATTTTAAAATGTGTGTTCACATTTATTTATAAGAGTGTGTGTTTGAGTGTATGTACTGTGTGTGTATATATATATATATATATATATATATATATATATATATACACACACACACACACATGTGTGTTTGAGTTTTGGGTGCACATTCTAATGCAATAGGCTGCACACACCTATGGTCAGCAGTGTAGTTCAGTGTCATCATAGTTTTTTTACACTTTGCTTGCGGATGAGCACTGTATCAGCAATGTTTTGAACTGTCATGCATGGGTTACATTCATAACAGCTGTGTGATCACTAGTGATATGTGATTTGCTACACCCAATCACATGGTACAGTATGCTGTGATTGGCTCAGGTACCATGTGATAGCTGTGGGCCAATTACAGCATCACTGTATAACAGCGGTTATAAAAGAAGTTCCTTCATAACAGCTTTGTTGACAAGATGATCATGTGATGATAATGTGATCCCCTGCCACCAAAAATGTACCTTTCTTTTTTTTGTTACTAGTAATGACGGTGATCACCTACTTATAGTGGGCCTGCAATATTGCGGCAGAAATTCGGACACCTAACTGACACTTTTTGTGAACCAGTGACACTAATACAGTGATCGGTGCTAAAAAAACATACGCTGCCACTATACTAACGACACTGACAGGGAAGGGGTTAACATTAGGCTTGCTAACCGTGTGGGAGGTGCTTTGACTGGGGGGAAGCACAGAAACACAGGATCAGTACATGCCCCTCTCACAGAATGGCGTTCTGCCTTGTTTTCATAAGTAGACCACCCTTCTGCCTGTCTCCCAAACAATCGGCGGGTCCTGGCAGACATCGCCTCCGCTGGACCTGCTGATTGGCTCCTGCTTTGTCCAATTGTGCCCCAGACCCGGAAGTGTCAGTTCATGTACTAGGTGTGTGATCTGGCACAGAGCGGTCACCCTGTGTGTGTGTATATGTGCGTGGGGCAGTCCACAAGCAGTTAATGCAAGGAATACATTAAGGTAAAAAATGTTTAGGCTTTACAACCACTTTAAGTGCTGCAACACATTTTTATAATGGAAGGCCCTAGTTCTACTTTAAGATTGTGAGCTCCATGGTTTTGTCATTCCAGATGAATGGGTACATTTCTTGTCCATGTGATGAGACAAAAAAACATCTTGTTGAGATGAGCGGCAAAGAATGGAAAATTATCTGATAAAAAGCTAACATGTATTCTGGCACACGGTCTTACCTATTACACTGTAACAAATGTAACAGCATCTCTTACATTTCAAACATTGAGCTTCTAATTAAGTCTGGGACATCATAGAAAGCACCTATCTGACATCACTGTTAATGTGTCACAGGACTTGAGCTTGTTAGGTAAATTGACTCAACAGCTCTTTCTGTGCAAGTAAAAACATGTAAGTGCATATTACCTGTGTACCTTTTGGCTTTGTGCATACAATAATTTCTTACCATTCATCACACACTATAGCATTCCAAAATTGCTGTCTTTAACATGCGTTTTATCACACTTTGCTGCACATTATTGTGTTGTATTCTATTTTATCTTAATAAAAAATACAGAAAGCACACAAAATTAAAATGTAGTACAGGAAGACACCTATTAACCATTTGAGCCACAGAACTACAAAGCAATTTTGACCGCTTCAACCCCAAACCATTTCACTGGCCAAAGACCAGGCCACTTTTTGCGATTCGGCACTGCGTCGCTTTAACTGACAATTGCGCGGTCGTGCGACGTGGCTTCCAAACAAAACTGACATCCTTTTTTCCCATAAATAGAGCTTTATTTTGGTGGTATTTGATCACCTCTGTGGTTTTTATTGTTTGTGCTATAAACAAAAATAGATAGACAATAGATGAAGTCACGTGACGTGACGCAACGCATAAGGACGATCGCACGTGACCGGAAGTGACGTGGAGCCCATCCGTCCAGAGTTTTAATCCTTTATCCATGTTTGGTTTTGTTTACGTTTGTAAGCAGTCATTTGTTTACTAATAAATTTGCCTGTTTTTACTTACTTCACGATGGGAGCATATTTTTTGTTCTTTTCCTCTTGCTAACCATTGGATTCCATTGTGAGCCTCCATTTTTCTGTAGACCAGCACTTCCACCAGGAGCATCGGGAAGACACAGTCTAAGGACATCAGATGCACAGTAAATCTGTCTGCAGCTATTCTACGCCCAAGACTTTCATGGTGAAGGTAAGTGCTCTGTGAGCCCACTCACTAAGAAGATCTGCATTTTGAAGCATTACATGTTTTGTAATATTGGAAGCACTCATCTGGCAGCATTTATATTGGACTTGATTCACTTTTTTGGTTTTTGTTTTGTCTCTGACACATTGTTACTTTGTTTGTTATCAGCATTTATTTGGTAGTTATTATTACCATCATCATTCAGCCTGGCTTTATTAGCCATTGTTGTTCATCGATAGTTGCACATTATTGGTACACTCACTGCTCATCCATAACAGTGTTGTGTTTGGGATTGCGCTCATTACTTTCTCCTTTTTCTCACTTACATTTTTAGTGTTTTCTACACTTTTAGATTTGAGCAGCATTTTCATTAGAACACACGTTTTCCCTTGTTTAGATTCTTTATTCATTTGGCTAGCGCAGAAGATTTTTTCTTTATATAAACATAAATAGAGCGCCAATTTTGAAAAAAATTCAATATTTTTTACTTTTTGCTTTAATAAATATCCCCCAAAAATATATATACAAAAGTTTTTTCCTCAGTTTAGGCCAATACGTATTCTTCTACATATTTTTGGTAAAAAAATTGCAATGAAGGTTTATTGATTGGTTTGTGCAAAAATTATCCCTATCATCAAAATAGGGAATAGTTTTATGGCATTTTTATTAATATTTTTTTTTACTAGTAATGGCAGTGATCTGCAATTTTTATTGTGACTGCGACTTTATGGCAGACACATCAGACACTTTTGACACATTTTTGGGACCATTGTAATTTTTACAGCGATCAGTGCTATAAAAATGCACTGATTACTGTAAAAATAACACTGGCAGTGAAGGGGTTAACCACTAGGTGGCGCTGAAGGGGTTACGTCAGTACTACTGAGTGATTCTTACTGTTAGGGGGCGTGGCTACGAGTCACACATCACTAATGACCGTTCCCGATCACGGGGGGACAGCCATCAATGACATGTCACTAGGCAGAATAGGAGAATGCCTTGTTTACAAACGCATCTCCATGTTCTGCCTTTGCCAACCGCAATCGCAGGGCCGCCTGGGAACATCGAGTTTCCGGGACCCGCAAGCACACTCGGCAGGTACGTGGCGGGCGCGTGCTTGTGCCCGCTGGGTGGCAGATTTAAAGGGACGTACAGGTACGCCCATTTGCCTGCCCATGCCATTGTGTCGACGTACATCTGCGTGCGGCGGTCGGCAAGTGGTTAAGGTATATACAGAATATGTAAGTCAAATGAATTCTTTACAACATAAATGTTTTAATAAAATACTCATATCTTTATTTATATACAGTAAAACCTTGGATTGCGAGCATAATTCATTTTGGAAGCATGCTTGTAATCCAAAGCACTTTTATATCAAAGCAAATTTCCTCATAAAATAATAATATAGAATCAGATGATTCGCTCCACGACGATTTATTCATAAGTCCTTCAGTTTACAGTCCATATAAAAAGATTATAGCAATGTGATAAGTTGTGTAACCATAAAATGTCCATTTACAAATGGAAGCCTCCACAAGGGGGTTAGAAGCAAAATCCAGCAGGAGCTACAGACTATAAAAGAGAAGAGAGGCGCCTCTAAGTGTAGCAATATGGTTACATTTAATGAAGGTACAACATTTAGCAACTCACATGGTTGATGATTAAAAGAGGCACATCTAAGCTGTCCACATAGACCGTCTTCCGCACCGCTGGCTCTCACGGCTGTCAGTCTGTAATCATGACCGGGAAGACTTCCCTGCAGTAGAGCGACCTGAATGTGAGGCTTGAAGAGCTTGTGGAGCGTAGCGTGGAAAGGATGACGTTGATGGCGGAGCAGAGGATGAGTAGTTAAATGTTGTACCTTCATTAAATGTAACTATATTGCCAGACTTATGCTGCGTACACACGGTCATTTTATGTGATGAAAAAAAATGACGTTTTTAAAAACGTCACTTTAATTGACCGTGTGTGGGGGAAAACGTCGTTTTATGTCTTCTAAAAAACTACCAAAAATTTTTTTTCAAAACGTCAACTTTTACTTCACAGAAATTGACCGTGTGTAGCAAAAACGTTGTTTAAAACGACGTTTTTTCATCCGCGCATGCCCAGAAGCTACTTATGAAGCGAGCTTCAATGGAAAAACGTGGTGGAACGTAACCTCGCTTTGCTAGAACATTGTGAGAAAAACGATGGTGTGTAGGCAACTTCGTCTTTGAAAATTGAAGTTTCAAAAACGTCGTTTTTTACTTCACAGAAAATGTCGTTTTTTTTCATCACATAAAGTGATGGTGTGTATGCGGCATTAGAGGTACCCCTGTTCTGTTTTATACTCAGTTGTGACACGATGCTACTTGTATATCAAGACATCGCTTGTATATCAAGGCAAAATATATTTAAAAATTTAGCCAGTCTTGCAAAATGCTGTATTAAAGTAGAAAGTATTGTTTTTTTTTTTTTTTCATAATTTCGATGATCAAATACCACCAAAATAAAGCTCTATTTGTGTGAAAAATAATGAATTTTGTCTAGGTACAGTGGTGCATGGCCTTGCAATCGGCAGTTAAAGGAGCGCAGTGTCGAATATCAAAAAATTGCCTTGTCATGAAGGGGTTAAAATCCTCTGGAGCTGGAGTGGTTAACTGAATTATGAAATAAACATTGTTTTCTTTTAATCTTATTGTGTTGCCTTACTTATAGTACATTGCCTTTAACCACTTAAGCCCCGGACCAATATGCAGCCTAAAGACCCAAGGTGTTTTTACAGTTCGGGACTGCGTCGCTTTAACAGACAATTGCGCGGTCGTGCGACGTGGCTCCCAAACAAAATTGGCGTCCTTTTTTCCCCACAAATAGAGCTTTCTTTTGGTGGTATTTGATCACATCTGTGGTTTTTAGTTTTTGCGCTATAAACAAAAATAGAGCGACAATTTTGAAAAAAAAGCAATATTTTTTACTTTTTGCTGTAATAAATATCCCCCAAAAACATATATAAAAACATATTTTTTCCTCAGTTTAGGCCGATACGTATTCTTCTACCTATTTTTAGTAAAAAAAATCGCAATAAGCGTTTATCGATTGGTTTGCGCAAAATTTATAGTGTTTACAAAATAGGGGATAGTTTTATTGCATTTTTATTTTTTATTTTTTTTTTACTACTAATGGCGGCGATCAGCAATTTTTTTCGTGACTGCGACATTATGGCGGACACTTCGGACAATTTTGACACATTTTTGGGACCATTGTCATTTTCACAGCAAAAAATGCATTTAAATTGCATTCTTTATTGTGAAAATTACAGTTGCAGTTTGGGAGTTAACCACAGGTGGCGCTGTAGGAGTTAGGGTGCACCTAGTATGTGTTTACAACTGTTTGGGGGTGTGGCTGTAGGAATGACGTCATCGATCGTGTCTTCCCTATAAAGGGAATGACGCGATCGATGCGCCGCCATAGTGAAGGACGGGGAAGCCGTGTTTACACACGGCTCTCCTCGTTCTTCAGCTCCGGGGAGCGATCGCGACGGAGCGGCTATAAACAAATAGCCGCGCCGTGGTCCCGGATCGCTCCCCGAGCGGACCCGACCCCCGCATGTAGCGGGGGGGGTCCCGATCGGACCCCCCACCCGCTAATAGGCGAGGACGTACGTGTACGCCCATGTGCCTGTACGTGCCATATTGTGGACGTATATGTACATGCGGGGGTCGGGAAGTGGTTAAAGGGGTTGTAAAGGTTAGGTTTTTTATTTTCTAAATTGGTTCCTTTAAGCAAGTGCATTGTGGGTTCACTTATCTTTTCCTTCGATTTCCCTTCTAAATGTTTTTTTTTCTTTGTCTGAATTTCTCACCTCCTGTTCCTCCTCAGTAAGCTTTCCACCATCATCCGAGCGGTGGATAGTCAGCCAGAACAGCTTACTGAACAGCGTACTGAGGAGGAACAGGAAGTGAGAAATTCAGACAAAGAAAAAAAGAAAAAATTTTTTAGAAGGGAAATCGAAGGAAAGGGTAAGTGAACCAACAATGCACTAGATTAAAGGAACCTATTTAGAAAATAAAAAACAAACCTTTACAACCCCTTTAACCACTTCCCGACGGCCGTACGACTATTGACGGCCGCGGGGTGGTTCTAAATCTCTGAGCCGCCGTCAATTGACGGCAGCTCCTTTGCTCGTTCCCCGCGCGCGCTCCCGAGCGCGCAGCGGGGAACTGCTGTGCTGGCCGTGTCCCTTGGACACAGCCAATCACAGATCGCCGTGAACGGCCAATCGGAGCGGCCGTTTCCTAGGCGATCTGTGCGGCCAATGAGAGATGATCTCATATGTTTACATCTCTCATTCGCGGCTCTCGCAGACAGCGGTGCTGTCAGGGGAGAGAGGAGACGGATCTGTGTCTCTTGTACATAGAGACACAGATCGGTCACCCCCCAGTCACCCCCCTCCCCCCACAGTTAGAACACTAATTAGGGTACACATTTAACCCCTTCCTCACCCCCTAGTGTTAACCCCTTCCCTGCCAGTCACATTTATACAGTAATTAGTGCATATTTATAGCACTGATTGCAGTATAAATATGAATGGCGCCAAAAATGTGTCAAAAGTGTCCGCCATAACGTCGCAGTCGCAATAAAAATCGCAGATCGCCGCCATTACTAGTAAAACAAAAATAATAAAAAAATAATAAATTCTGTCCCTTATTTTGTAGGCGCTCTAACTTTTGCGCAAACCAGTCGCTTATTGCGATTTTTTTTTTTTTTACTAAAAATATGTAGAATACGTATCGGCCTAGACTGAGGATAAAAAATGTTTATTTTTTTTAAAAATTGAGCCATTTATTACAGCAACAAGTAAAACATTTTTATTTTTTTTTCAAAATTGTCGCTCTATTTTTGTTTATAGCGCAAAAAATAAAAACCGCAAAGGTGATCAAATACCACCAAAAGAAAGCTCTATTTGTGGGGAAAAAAAGGACGTCAATTTTGTTTGGGAGCCACGTCGCACGACCGCGCAATTGTCGGTTAAAGCGACGCAGTGCCGAATCGCAAAAAGTCCTCTGGGCAGGAAGGGGGTTTAAGTGCCCAGTAAGGAAGTGGTTAAAGTCCCATAGTGCGGTAGAAGGTTTTTTTCCTTCCTGTGGTTCTCCTGTATACAATCTAAATATTCAAAACACCTCTTGCTTTTCTAGTAAAGAGACATATCTTCTAAGATCCATGTTGTTCCATATTAATGAACTGATTCACTACATTCGTTTTTTCTTGCAAGTCCTAAAAAAAACTTAAACAAAAGGCAACAAAATACACCAAAAGCAAGAAAAAAGCACAAGTTTAAAGTGTTAAATGTTCTTTTCATCAGCATGCATGTTTATAACCACTAGTCAAGATTACACAAAATATAATAGGGTCTGTAAGTAAGCAAACCCCCCTTTTTATTTTTATTTTTTTATTTTAAATGTTCATAATTGTATTAAATCTGCCTGGACATTACTAACAGGACATAACTGGACATTGGGCACGGATGAGGAAACTTGAATCTCCATATAAATTAACTCCCCCGGTTGGACTGCCCAACCATTTTTCTGTGAAGGTGAGATCTCCAGAGCCGACCTCGGTGAACATATTAACCTTCCTTTCCGTTGGAGAAAATGATACCTGATTATTTTTCGGGAAGGCTCAGTAAAAAAGGGATAAAAGTGTGCGGGGGGGAGGCAGGAGAAACAGTTCAGTATCCTCGGATAATGGAAACCAATGAAAGAAGTTATCAGTGAAGCTTGGCAGCATCAAACAATTTGTAGACTACTTCAGCTAAGGAACCTCCCAATTTTGCACTCTTTATTAGAGGGTGCTCCTGCACACACCAGTGCCCCCAGAGCAAACGGCTTGCTATTGGGGGTAGTGGCTGAAAAGGAGGGGCCAGGAGCTTTGCCGGGGGACCCGAAAAGAGGAGGATCGGGCTGCTCTGTGCAAAACCACTGCACAGAGCAGGTAAGTATAACGTGTTTGTTATTTTATTTTTTTTTTACCTTTCAATGTTGTTTTAAACTGAAATAGCATTTGGGTTAACTGATGTTGTATGGTCGTATATTTTCTGTATGTGAAATCCCTTACTACCACAGGAGAATATTCTCATTTTTATAGAAACTGTTTTTCACAGATGGTAAATTCAAACTTATCTGTTGAAAACACAGCATCGTATTTTGTGTTTTTAGCAAGTACATTACAATAAAATAACCCTAAAACAAGCTTCTACTTTAAAACAACCCATTGAAGAAGACATACTGAAGGTCAATGGCATGCCATATATGTGATATTATAATACTTTGCATTAATTACATATTCTTCTTTCTGTCAACATATTTCTGATTCGTCTATAGAGTTGTAACATCAATGAAACGCTTTTTGCTTGACATTTTCAACCCTTTGTTTTATTATATTGTTTCATTATTTTCATGCAGGAGAATTAGTGTAATGGGAAAGTTGGGTACCTTAAACAAAGCTCATAACAGAGATTGCTTTGACACATTTCACATCATAGAACTGCAACATCATGAAAAATATGTAAACACAGCAACCGAAAGATGGGCTGGATTTTCAATAGAACCCATAAAATATCAATCATTCATTCCAATTGAACTGATGGTTTCATTGTGTGGTATTAGTCTCTCTTGCGATAACAGTTTGTCACTGTCTGATAGGACATTATATGTCATTGTAGATATGTGATACCTTACACTAATAGTGTTTTGTGTCAAAGCAGAACTCCAGCCAAAAAGATAAAAATGAATAGCCTATTAGAGAATAAAATTGCAAAAAACACTTTTTGCCTCAATATTGGCCTTTAATATAGAGATTTCCTCCACTGTACTTTTTTTATGCCACTAGATATCCTCAGTTTGAAAGCCAGCATCATTCAACGCATTTCATCTGAAATGGGTGGATCAACCAGAACCCACCTCAGCATGTGACTAGAAAGTGAAAAAAATAAGTAGCACGGTGTCAGGACCTGGATCACCTGCTGGTAACAGTGTGGTTCCAAGGTCCGAAGTGTGTAGTTCCAGTGGCCACCTTTGGGTGTCTCTCAACTGTCAGAAGATCCCAGAAATTAAGCTTCACCTGGTGCTGGCTGTTGGTAAGGCATATAGTCCCTCCATTATCTGTGCCTCAGTGTTGTGCCTGTGAGCCGCTTCCTTGCCTGATCCTGTAATCTGTACCATTATAGATGAAACGCATTAACTTCTGCTGTACATATTCATCTTTTATACTGTAGAATTACAATGAATTTGAACTTATTTATTGAAGAGCGTGTATGGAGTTGCGGATTGTCTTCTATCCATCTTGTATTCAGTACCCTGTATCATGTTTTCCCATATTGTTCCCAGTCTTGCTCATGCCCTGTTTTTGTGATAAAAAAAATTAAAATAAATTGAAGAAAAAGGTTATGCTGTAGATTTAGTTCAGGAAGCTTTTGTCTCCAATATGGACCCATCTGAAAAATCCAAGGCAAATGCTGACAAGCAGGCAAGGAACACTGTTAGGCCCCGTACAGACGAGCAAACATGTACGATGAAACTGGTCCGCCGGACCGTTTTTAGCGTACATGTCTGCCCGGAGATTTCTGTATGATGGCTGTACTCACCATCATACAGAAATCCGCGCGTACTCGATACGCGGCGACGAGGCCGTGCCGTCGCCGCAACGATGATGCGGAGACGTGCGCGCCCCTGGCAGTTCAATGCTTCCACGCATGCGTCGAAGTCATTCGTCGCATGCGAGGGATGGCGGCCGCTCGGACATGTACGGTAGGTCTGTACAGACGACCGAACATGTCCGACGGACAGGATTCCAGCGGGCATGTTTCTAAACATGTTTAGAAATATTTGCCCGCTCGAAAAAGGCCCGGCGGGGCAAATGTACGGTGGAATCCTGTCCGCTCGGCTGTACAGACAACCGAACATGTCTGCTGAAACTGGTCCGTGGACCAGTTTCAGCAGACATGTTCGGTCATCTGTATGGGGCCTTAGATTTATGTCCAATTACAATAACAAGCATAGATCAATTTCCAACATCATCCGTAAACATTATACAATCTTACAACTTAACCTGCATCTAGTATATTTCGTTCTATTCCTCAAATTACCTTCAGAAAGGCCTGCACATTCAAAATATCTTAGCCCCTAGCAAACTGCTAACCCTTAATAAGAAGCCTTTGTTTGATATAAGATCTTACTTTGATCACAGGACAGCCATCTTTCAAAGTTGTAAGACAGGATGGATCACCTGTCAATTCATAACGCATGGCTGCTCCAGAATTATAACTAATAAGGGAAACAATTTTCAGGTTAAACATTTCATCACCTGTTCAACTGATTTTGTTGTTTATGTTTTGCGGTGTCAATGTAACCTTCTAAATGTGGGACGCACTATAAGCACATTGAGAACTCATCAAAAAAAGGTATGATCAACATAACGTCCCACGTTACTTTTTGAAGACACATAATGAAGACAACAAAAGTCTTGAGGTGTTTGCTATTGAGGCCAATCCCAGAGGCACACTTACCAAAAACGAGAGATGTACCCTCCTTTGCAGTAGGGAAATGTTTTGGATTTATATGTGTCAGGCTAGGAGCAGATAACAGGTAACAGTTCAAATGTGCTGATTATGCAAAGAGTTCAATGAACAAGAGCACATACCATGAGCAGGTCTTAGCAGAGCAGGTCAGCTGGAACTTTAGGTTCACCGCTGTAGATGAAGGTAGATGTTGGCTGGACCTTGTAGTTCACCGCTGCAGATGAAAGTAGATGTAGAATGGACCTTGTAGTTCACTGCTGCAGATGAAGGTAGATGTTGGCTGGACATTGTAGTTCACCACTGCAGATGAAGTTTGATGTTGGCTGGGCAGCCAAGTAGTAATGCTGAGTCTGGCACTACAGTAGAATCAGGCAAAGTGTAGTCTAAGCAAGCTGGGTCATACACAGGTAATTAAGAGTCCAAATGGTACCAAATCAGAAGCGAGCAAAGCAGGGTCAAAAACTATCCGGATCATACATGAAATAAACAAAGCAGATATCAGCTGGGTCAAGCAGTAGCACACAAAGGTATCACAAGCATTGGTGGTATGCTGATACAGGTGATTTAAAGGTGAGCTGGCCAATCACTTTTGTTTCCTAGGCAAAGGCTGTGTCAGGTGAGTTTTGCTGGGACTTAAAGGGATCCTAGTACTATTAGTACCCCCCTTTCTCGAAGGGTTGCTCTTGCACCCCAGGCTTACTTGGAAGATGGAACTTCTTCTTAAGGCGGTCAGCATGAAGATCACGAGCTAGGACCCAAGATCGGTCATCTGGGTCGAAACCTTTCCAATGAATAAGGTATTGTAAGGAATTGCATACTCGTCTAGAATCAAGAATAAATGCCACTTCATATTCCTGACTGTCCAACATGTCCACAGGTTCTGGTTCATTTACTTGAAGGCTCAAATGAACAGGTTTCAACAATGAAACATGAAAGACATTTGGAATGCGCATTGATGGGGGAAGTTTTAATCTACAAACCACAGGATTAACAATCTCCAAAATTTCATAGGGCTCGATTCATTTTGGGCCAAGTTTTTTAGATGGACCATGCAGGGACAGATTCCTAGATGATAGCCACATTTTGTCACCAACTGTATATCTGTAAGCGACGTCCACCGTCGCCGATTGCGTCCCACGCTGGAAAGCATTCGGCGACCGCGCACTGACGTCATCACCCGGTGCCATGTGTGTTTCAGCGTGGAACGCGGACGTGCTGAGCGCAATCAACGCTGTTCTTCTCACACATGTCTGCCTGCTATAAATCCACTCAGCTGCCTGTAAACAGCGTTCCTTTATTGACGGCTGCAGCCAGCCTGAACCCGGTCCACGCTACCATCAAATTACAGCTTGTTGATACTCCCTAAAGAATTAAGCATTATCAAACCGGATCCACGCTACCATCAATTCCTTGCTTGATGTGGGGACACCCAAACCTATTTACTTGCAGGAGACCCTCATTACTTCATTTCATTGCTGACAACAATACTCTGCTACTACTAAGGAGCCTCATCCTCTACAAACGGATAAGTACCCTTACTACCATACTTCAATGCTCTAGAATTACCTTGTTCTCATATTGTACATACTACCTATAGTATTTGAACCCTGCTCAAGTTTAAATTACCACCTTGCTTGGGATTAGCTACTGTGGATTCATATTACTATTGTGGGACTTTTCATACTAAATGTTCCTTGAATATTCATGAAGATTACAGCTTGATTATACATCTTAGGCCTTGTACACACGATAGGTTAACCAGAGGACAATGGTCTGAAGGACCGTTGTCATAGGTTAACCGATGAAGCTGACTGATGGTCCGTCATGCCTACACACCATCAGTTAAAAAAATGATCGTGTCAGAACGCGGTAACGTAAAACACAACGACGTGCTGAAAAAAACTAAGTTTAATGCTCCCAAGCATGCGTCGACTTGATTCTGAGCATGCGTGGATTTTTAACCGATGGTCATGCCTACTAATGATCGTTTTTTTCCCATCGGTTAGGAATCCATAGGTTAATTTTAAAGCAAGTTGGCTTTTTTTTAACCTATGGTTAAATAACCTATGGGGCCTACACACGATCGGTTTGGACCGATGAAAACGGTCCATCAGACCGTTGTCCTCTGGTTAACCTATCGTGTGTACGAGGCCTAAGATGTATAATCAAGCTGTAATCTTCATGAATATTCAAGGAACATTTAGTATGAAAAGTCCCACAATAGTAATATGAATCCACAGTAGCTAATCCCAAGCAAGGTGGTAATTTAAACTTGAGCAGGGTTCAAATACTATAGGTAGTATGTACAATATGAGAACAAGGTAATTCTAGAGCATTGAAGTATGGTAGTAAGGGTACTTATCCGTTTGTAGAGGATGAGGCTCCTTAGTAGAAGCAGAGTATTGTTGTCAGCAATGAAATTAAGTAATGAGGGTCTCCTGCAGGTAAATAGGTTTGGGTGTTTCGGAAACTCCAGGACGCGCCTACGCAATACGGGGCGCAGGGCCTTATTCGCCGGGGGGAACATTTTCTGATAGACATCAATGATCTGGGCGAACGCCCAGATTACATTGCGGCTCTGCTTGGAAACGCCTACTCCCGCGGGAAAAGTACCCGGAAGCCAGATTGCAAATATAGATTATAAGATATGTACAGCCTAAAAAAAAAAAAAAGTGCCGACTGTACATGCTGGTAGTATAAAGAATTTGGTCTTATATAAATGTTATTTGGGTGAACCTCCGCTTTAAATTAGGGGTTGTAGGTATGTAGTAATACCTCCTCCCTTAGTACCTCAACGCATTCCTTTCTGTGTGACAGATGATGTTGTGAACCCCAAACTCTTTTTCCTCAGATTAGAGTGACGCCTGGGGTCCAGTACTGAATGTCACATTACATTGAGAAATGAATTGACCCCTTTAAAAATATTCTAACCGCAGTTGTGGTTCACTCTCGTTCACCATAGTTTGTCAGGCTTTTTCTTAAAAGCCTGCACAGATCGAGAAATAGTACGATTAACATTGGATCAGATTTTGGAGAATCTACAATCATAGTGTTGGCATCTGGAACATCGGAGGGTGGAATATCAAAGGAGCACACACAAGGATGCAACCCGTAAACACAGAAGAAAGGATGGTGACCCACTCCATGTGATCATTGGCCATCAGACAACGTACCATCTTCTATAGAGTCTGATTAGTCCTTTCTGTTTGGCCATTTCTCTCAGGATGATATGCTAAAGAATACGTTAACTTAATCCCCAGCTGAGAGCAAAGGGTCTTCCATAACTGGGTTATAAACTGAGAGCTATGGTCTGAGGCAATGTTAATTGGTGCCCTATGGAGCCTGAAAACATGTTTCACGAATAAAGATGCCAGTTCTTTAGCCGATGGAATTTTCGGAAGTGGAACAAAGTGGGCCATCTTATTGAACCTGTCCACCACCACCCAGATCGTGGAATATCCCTGTTATGGATGTGAGTGAAAAAGTCCATAGATAAATGGGTCCAGGGACAGGTAGGTATCGGAAAAGGACGTAGGTGACCGGAGGGCTTCGAGGTACTGCTCTTGCTTCTGGCACAAACTTCACAGGCCTGGACGAAGGCTAACACATCCTGCCTAATCGATGGCCACCAGAGGTTGTGAGAGATAATCTCAAAAGTCTGTCTAAATCCTGGATGTGCTGCAGGTTTCAATGCATAAACCTGCTGCAATACCTGCAAACAAAGAGCCAGGGGCACAAAAAGCATACCAGAGGGAGTGGAGGGAGGGGCCTCAGCCTGTGTCGGTAACAAGGCCTCAGAGATGTCAGTCTGGGTGAAAGCCAAAATCCTATCCTCAGGGATAATGGGTTGTGGATGATTTTTTTTAGCCCTGGTAGATAAGAAATTGTGAAGTCAAATCTGGAGAAGAACAATGACTACCTGGCTTGACGTGAGTTCACTCTTTTAGCAGAACGGATGTATTCAAGGTTTTTGTGCTCAGTCAGAACTATGAATGGATAGTGAGCTCCCTCCAGCCAATGTCTCCATTCCTCCAAAGCTATCTTATGGCTAGAAGTGTTTTCTGTTACCTATATCGTAATTTTGCTCAAAATTACAAAATCCAGTAAATATTACAATGAACAGTAGCCTTCAGTGTCCCATTCGTCCTAGCATTTATTAGCATACATTAAGACACTACAATCCAGGATATGTCCCATCTATACTATGCACCTTTATAGCTTCCATAAATGCAATAACGTGTACAGTATTATAATCTAGACCTATGCTCTTAGCTTGTAGAAGAAAACATGGGTGTATGAAGGAAGTATGATTAACAGCTCAGATCTTCCCTTAAAATACTAGTCTGACACTGGTGGGGGGTTTCTGCTTAGTCAACTCAAAATACATTCGATCATATTGTTAATGAAGGTGAAAAGACTCTACATACCGGTAATTACTGGCAATAACCTTTTAAAGTCACATTAGTGTTTGCCAAGTAAACAAGCCACCATTTCCCATGAATACTATTCCTTTCAAGTCTGATCAGAAAAAAGTTACATTTTACAATCCCTTTTAGGCAACTGCCTTGGTCCTTTTGATATGTAAACATCCAACTTGTCTGCCAGCTGTGTTAAGCCTAGTCCACATATATGTTTACATTAAAAAAAAAACTGCGTGTATGTATACATATATATAGAATATCCTACATAAATTGGCCAACATCAGGTACTGGCACAGTATAAGGAAGGGGGGGGGGGGGTACATTACTACCTAATACAGGGAATGCATTAAAGTAAAACATGTTTAGGCTTTGGAACCACTTTAAGTTTTTTTTTACCTTTAAGTAGAACTATATTCATTTTGAATAAAGTAAGGAAGGGTTATAACTAAAAAAAAATTCCCATCTGTGTCCTATTGGTGGATTTTTCTCACTTCCTGTCCCATGGCCAAAATGACTGCAAATTAAATAAATTCCTTAGGTCACCACAACTAGTGTCCTTGTTGCAAGATTTCCCCTCTATTACTTTTCTGGGGACAACCCAAAATTTGGGACTTTCGTTTACTTTAACTTTCAATGATAATTGTAAACAAGACAAATCGAGAGGGTGAATCTCCCTAACAGGGGCAGAGGTAGCAATAAAAACCTGGCAGATATTCTAATCCACCTCTACTTTAAAAACGAAAAAAAAAAGAGAGTGTTGCCTCTAGTTATAACTTAACCTTTACCGCAATGCTTTAGCATGGGCTTACATTGCCAGGAGGACGTCCATGGACGATCACGCGGTGTCCTGATTATCAGTTCAGTTCCAACAGTGACCGCCAGTACTGCCAATCCATGCCCACCATGACTAAGCACTGACTGTAAGTGCGAAACGCGTCGGCCATACTGTATTTTGTTGGTTTGCAGTGACTGTTTGTACAGTTGAAAAATAAAAGACAACTTTAAGTGATTTTGGAGTGTGGCTGTCCAGTTTTCGTCCTTTCATTTGCATGCCCACCAATGCTGCCAATCAATGCCCACCAATACTGCCAATCAGTGCTCATCAGTGCTACCAATTAGTGCCCATCAGTGCTGCGATTCAGTGTCACCTATCAGTGCTGCCTATCAGTGCCCATCAGTGCCACCTATCAGTGCCCTTCAGTGCTGCCTACCAGTGCCCATCAGTGCCACCTATCAGTGCAGCCTCATCAGTGCAGCCTCATTAGTGCCTCCTCATCAGTGAAAAAGGGAAGGAAAAATGTTACCTGGCATGTCCCCAGCATGTCCTCCTCATTAGTGCCCACCAGTAACACCTCATCAGTGCCCATCAGTGCATCCTCATCAATGCACATCAGTGAAGGAGAAAAATTACCTGTTTGCAAAGTTATGAAAAACTTTTTTTTTTCAAAATGTTCATTTTTTTCCATTTATTTGTCAAAGAATTTGTAATTTTATTTATCAAAGAAAGAAAACTCAGTGGTGATTTAATACTAATACCCCAAAAAAAATGATTTGTGTGAAAAAATTATAAAAAATTCTTATGGGTACATTGTAGCATGTCTGCTCAATGTCATGCAAAGTGTGACAGCGCTCACTGAAAGCTGAAACTTGGCTTGGGTAGGAAGGGGGTAAAAGTGCCCAGTAGGCAAGTAGTCAATGCATTCTCTGTACTAAGGTAAACAAAAAAAAAACCCTAGCCCCTAACCTCCTCTAAACACTCGATCCAGCACTGTCTCCTCCCTGGACATGGAGGCAGTGGCTGGAGCCATTGGCTCTTGCTGCTGTCAAATGAAATCTAATGAGGAGGGAGCCAGGGAGGAGGCCAAGCCACACTGTGTGTGTCAATAGACCCACATAGCCCAACTTTCTATGATGGCACACAGAGAAAAGGAGGAGCCGAGAGCACTGGCAGGGGGACCCAAGAAGAAGAGGATCATTATTTGACTTTACAACCACTTTAAGTGAAAACGAGTGTAAAACATTTAAGCTACACCCAAGTACTTAAACCCCATCCCCAATAAAGGTAAACCTTTCTCACTTCCATTTATATGCAATTATGTATGCAAATGCACACATCAGGGGTGGAGGGGCAACACTAGGAGGCAAGCAGGTATGCTGTATACACATTTGCTGACAAAGATCATGTTGGTAGGAGGAAAGAATATTAAAAGCAACGGAAGCTGCAGCTCTATTTTTGCTGTTTGCCTGGAGTTCAGCTCTAGCTAAAGGCAGAAAGGGAACTACAAACTCTTATTTTAAGAGTAAAGCATGGATGAATGGGTAGAGAATAATTTCGCAGAACAAAAGGCAGTAAATCAAGCTGTGCTCCTATTGTAAGCGTATTCATATGTCAAGGCTTGCTGGCTGTCCCGAAGGAGAGAAAAATGTCCAAGTACATAAGTTAATTAAAGCTAGCTTATTATTGAGCATTATTCTATGTGCTCATGTTGTTTATGTTCCTCTAACAGTGTCGTTATTTCAGCTTACCAAAAAGTCTGGACTTCTAACTGAAGTCTTCTATAAGAAAAGGGAAAAGTGTCAGAATTCAGCTGTCATAGTTGTACCAAAGATTTAATAGAAAATTCTAAAATCAGGTTAGTTACCTAACCAATATTTGTGCTTTTGTAAACTTTTGGATTTTGACTGTTTTAAAGTCCATCTAAGCCCATCTAACTAAAGTTAAACCAACTTTGACTCTACCATCTATACCAAAGCTTTAAAAAAAAACAAAAAACGAACACAGGCCCAGTCTGACTTCTCATTATACTCTCTGGAAAGCCTTTATGTGTTGCACAGCATAGGGAATTTATGGTTGAAGTACTCATAATGGCACAATTGGTCACATGGACTCTTGCTTAGCACTTGCACTTTATTAAGCTAATTGGATGTTATCTGCTATTTTAGTAAAACCACCATTTTTGTATAATCACAGTTTAGATTATCTATTACTTTGTATGTATTTTGGGATTAGTGCAACACTATGGGGGAGATTTTCTAAAACTGGAGCACTCAGAATCTGGTGCAGCTGTGCATTATAGCCAATCTGCTTCTAACCTCAGCTTGTTCAATAAGGCTTTGACAATAAACCCAGGAAGCTATTAATTTCTATGCAGAGCTGCACCAGATTTAGCATGCTCTAGTTTTAGAAAATCCCCTCCATGATTTTTATATGTTTGCATGAATTTATATAGTGTATCCTATATTGGTGCGCGCAGCTTTTCCTGTCTCATTCTTCTTTCCCTTTTCATGTTTCATGTTTCTTTTTCATTTCTTTCAAATAGTTTTTATTGAGCATTTTTCAAATACATCGGTATGACAGTACAAAAGTGAAAAGTCATAAACAGTGTAGAATACAGTAAAGGATCGTACAGGTGCGCAGTGGCAAATTACACACTATAGAGGGCTAATAGTCAAGGTTCATACAATTCAAACGGTAAGCATTGCTTTAACAAAATAGATCTACACTAACAAGAGGGGTGGGCAGGGGAGAAGGGGTATAAGTAAGGGGGGGAGGTATGAGAGCAATGTAGGAGGACAAAAGTGGGGGCGAGGTAGTTTGAGAGCATCAAGAATATCCATTATATTCAAAGGATGTGTCAATGGTTCCACTTGTTATTGTACCATTTCTTTTTCATTTCATGTTTCATGAATTTTATATTAAAAACCTTGAAAAAAAATCCATCCATCACGTGTACCTTTAATACCTTATGTAGGGGGTTCTTGGCCAACTGATTCCTTGGCAACCTTGTAACAAAAAGCCTGTGCCCCAAAAGTTAGACCTCAAAGAGGTCTTAGATGCAAAGAAATTGCAAGGTACAAAACGATATCTAGTTACATTGACATTTCTGAGACACAGAGGCCCCCTTTCTCACGGTGAATATAATATAAGCGGTGATCGCTAAATCTTAAGAATATCTTAGGCCCTGTACACACGGTCGTTCCAAACCGATGAGAATTGTCCTACAGACCGTTTTCATCGGTTCACCGCTGAAGTGGCCTGAAGGTCTGATGTGCGTACACACCATCGTTCCAAAAACCGATCGGGTCAGAACGCGGTGACGTCAAACACACGACGTGCTGAATAAAACGAAGTTCAATGCTTCCAAGCATGTGTCGACTTGATTCTGAGCATGCGCGGGTTTTGAACCGATGTTTTTCTGTACTAACCATCGGTTTGGACCGATCGGGCATCGGTCCATCGGTTCGGTTTTGAAGCATGTTTTAAAATTTTGGACCGAAGGAAAACAGACCGATGGGCTATACACACGGTCGTTTGGACCGATGAAACTGAATCTCGGTCCATTCCCATCGGTTTTGTCCGACCGTGTGTACGAGGCCTGAGAGGTACATAATCAGGTTAGTGGCTGTCAGCTTTTGTAGGTAAAGTAGAGTGCCTTGATTACCCATAAAGACAGCTTCTATTTATGTTAATTCTTGATTCAACAGGTCTGACAGTAATCAGGCCTGAGTGTGGCAAATAAAATTTGACATCTCCCCTCTAGGTAATTAGTTATCCAAGGGATCCATATTTTTTACAATTTTAAAAGTTTGTCATGTAATATAGTTTTTAAATTTTTCATTGAACAAGTACAATGACATCACCATGCACGAGCCGGTCTGGTTATGAGCCGCGGCTGTGTTTTTTAACTTTGTTTTGGCTGTCAATATTATTTGTGTTTTTTAAATAAACCCCCTAAAGTAATTACTGCACCATGAAGCCTTCTTTTCTCTGCCCTTTTTGAAATATCGGATGTGAAAGCGCACTTGGATACAAAATTGCCGTATCATTTCTATCGACCTGGAAGGACACATTTAAGCAGGAGCTAACACCCTCTAACACCCTAGAGAATAAAATGGCGGTCATTGCAATACTTTCTGTCACACCGTATTTGTGCAGCGGTCTTACAAACCCACTTTTTTTGGGAAAAAATGCACTTTTTTTAATTAAAAAAAAGACAACAGTAAATTTAGCCCAATATTTTTTATATTGTGAAAGATAATGTAAAGTTGAGTAAATTGATACCCAACATGTCACGCTTCAAAATTCCGTCCGCTCATGGAATGGCGACAAACTTTTACCCTTTAAAATCTCCATAGGCAACGTTTAAAACTTTGTACAGGTTGCATGTTTTGAGTTACAGAGGAGGTCTAGGGCTAGAATTATTGCTCTCACTCTACCATTCGCGGCGATACCTCACATGTGTGGTTTGAATACCGTTTACATATGCAGGCACTACTTACGTATGTGTTCGCTTCTGCGCACAAGCTCGGGGGGATGGGGCGCGTTTTCTGGCTGCTAACTTTTTGAGCTGGCTCCTAGATTCCAAGCAAATTTGTCAAACCCTGCTATATGGGAATTCTGTTCACTATCTGCTCACATTTCCTGTTGTATCTCTAAGGCCGCGTACACACGACCGAGAAACTCGACAGGCGAAACACATCGTTTTCCCCGTCGAGTTCCTTGTTCGGCTGTCAAAAAACTAGTCGAGCCAAATGTTCCCATTGCCCAAAGAGGAAATAGAGAACATGCTCTCTTTTTGGCTCGACGAGTTTCCCGACGGGTTTCTCTGCGAAAAGTGTACACACGACAGGTTTTCTCGGCAGAATACGTCTCCCATCGAGTTTCTTGCTGAATTATGCAGAGAAAACCAGTCGTGTGTACGGGGCCTCAGACAGGAAATTAAGGGAAATCTCCCTAGCAGGACAAACACTACAAAAATAAACTAATATATGTTTTAATCCTTCCCTATTGTGTAAAAAACATTTCTCTTAGACCTCGTACAGACGGGCAAACATGTACGATGAAAACGGTCCGCCGGACCGTTTTCAGCGTACATGCCCGCCCGGAGATTTCTGTATGATGGCTGTACACACCATCATACAGAAATCCTCGCGTACACTATACGCGGCGACGAGGCCGCGCCGTCGCGGCGACGTGCGCGGCCCTGGCAGTTCAATGCTTCCACGCATGCGTCGAAGTCATTCGACGCATGCGAGGGATGGCGGCCGCTCGGACATGTACGGTAAGTCTGTACAGACGACCGAACATGTCCGACGGACAGGATTCCAGCGGGCATGTTTCTAAGCAAGTTTAGAAACATTTGCCCGCTCGAAAAAGGTCTGGCGGGCAAATGTACGCTGGAATCCTGTCCGCTTGGCTGTACAGACGACCGAACATGTCTGCTGAAACTGGTCCGCAGACCAGTTTCAGCAAACATGTTCGGTCGTGTGTACGGGGCCTAAGATACACTTTAAGCTGCAGGCCACATTGTTGTTACTTTACCTAATGAATACAGGTTGTTCACTTTGCAAAGTAAATATTGGCAAATTAAGTAAATCACTAATCATTATCAATACCCAACAATGTGTGAGGTAATTAAACAAAAGACTGGATTTTTGCTAGCACGTGATTGGCTATTTAAAGGGAAAACAGCTTCAACCCCAATGTGATATTGATAAAACATTACAAGCTGATTTCATTCTACTAAAATGTAAGTCTATTTTCATGAAATAAGCCATTATGGCTATATTACAGTGATGTAATGGTGCATTATGTCTGTTTAAGTAGGCGACTACTGTTACATAAATTATAAGGAAAAGAAAATTATACGCTTTGTCCTTTTTCCTCCTTGATGCCAATCATTAGTTTCAATGTCACTGAGAAATATGGAGATGAAGAAAGATGATTTTTATATATTAGCACCGCAATAGGATGATTGCCTGTTAGTCCACAGAACAGCAATGAGAACAAAAACATAATTAAATCAGGACATATGAAGTCACTCAAAAATGATACATTCAATAGCTGGCTGGTAAAATTATAAATAATTGCAAGCTTTTAGGGACTGGGATCTTTTCCGAAGGTTAAGAAATGCTCGCACAGGTAACACAAAGGAATATCATGTCAGTTCTCTTCCTCCTTGGTTGGGGCTGTGCTTACAACAATATGTACAAAACAAAATTGAGAATTGTAAATGTGGTTGTTCTGGATGTGCCAGTGCATGCACCGATCAGCCAGAACTTTATAACCACTGACAGGTTAAGTGAATAACATTGATTATCTCGTTACAATGGTATCTGAAAGTCAGTAGGAAATATTAGGCAGCAAATAAACATGCTGCCCCCGAAGTTGGTGTATTGAAAACAGAATAAATGGGCATTGGAGTTTGTTGCGTATGGGTCTGCTTAACCGTAAACAGGTCAGGATGACCGTGCTGACCTGTATCCACAGCCAAATGGGCCTACAATGGACACATGAGCATCACAGCTGGACCACAGATCAATGAAAGAAGGTGGCTTGGTCTGATGAATCATGTTTTCCCTTACATAACGTGGATGGCCAGGTGCTTGTGTGTCACTTACCTGGGGATGAGATGGCACCAGGATGATGTATGGGAAGAAGGCAAGCTGAAAGAGACAGTGTGATACTGTGAGCAATGTTCTGCTGGAAAACATTGGCTCCCGCCATTCATGTGGATGTTACTTGACATGTACCTCCTACCTATATATTGTTGTTGACAAAGTATACCCCTTCATGGAAATGAAAATTAAAGTGAAAATAAACCGTTACTCCTACTAGCCTTAAAAAATAGATGGGTAGAATATATTTACCGTATTTATCGGCGTATAACACACACTTTTTTACCCTGAAAATAGAGGGTAAACCATATTTTTCTTACCAACGGGGGGCGGGGATCGGGCGGTCCGCCCTGGGTGCCACACTTCAGGAGGGTGTCAGGCCACCCCGCCTCTCCTGGCCCTGGGACATCGCTTCCATACTTTATAATCTTTAGAAAACATCACTGCTAGTCCCCTATCACAAAACACTCCTCCCATGTCACCCTCAGAATAAACAAAAGCCTGTAATACCTGAAGCAATGCCGCTTGTTCTGGCTGCTCTCCTCCTCCCGCACCGCCTCCTCCTTGAGTGTAGCTTTAGATTGGAGGAGGAGAGCGGTCATGTGACCATCAATGAAACAGCAGAGGAGATTCACATGACCGGGTCCATGAGAGAGCAGTGCCAATTGAGGTATACAGAAGCTTTGTTCTACAATGACAGCGACACAGGGTGAGCAGTGCATAATAAGAGGCTGGCAGCGATGTCCTCCCAACTTCAGAGTAGGCTGGCAATGCTGACCCAGAGAAGAACTGGGAAGGTTTGTTTACACACACCTCTCCCCGTTCTTCAGCTCCTGTGACCCGATCACATGACACCCACTCGCGACCCATGGCTAGGCTCTTAAAGAGGACGTATACATACATCCATGTGCCCAGCCATGCCATTCTGTCGACGTATATCGTCGTGCGGCGGTCCTTAAAGGGTTACTAAAGGATTTTTTTTTCTTTAAAATAACAAACATGTTATACTTACCTCCACTGTACAGTTCATTTTGCACAGTGTGGCCCAGATCCACATCTTCTGGGGTCCCTCGGCGGCTGTCTCTGGTCCTCCCCGCAATTACTCACCACAGTCATGCGAGAGAGCTCGCATGTTGGTCAATAATTGCGGGCGCCCTCCCGTGATACAGCGAGCGGCCATAGCCGCTCACTGTATCACTCGGCCCCGCCCCTCGGCGCGCCGCGTCACTGGATGTGATTGACAGCAGCACCAGCCAATGGCTGTGCTGCTCTCAATCCATCCGCTCTTGCCAATCAGCGGGCAGGCTGAGCAGCGAAGAGGATATCGGGACCACGCACGGGACTTTCGAGGGGTCAGGCAAGTATAAGGGGGGCTCGGGGGGGGGTGGGGGGCGGCTGCATCAGATGTTTTTTCACCCTAATGCATAGATTGCATTAAGGTGAAAAAACATTTTCCTTTACAACTCCTTTAAGTGGTTAAATATATAGGCCCGGATCCTATAAAACCATGTTACTTATTTGACGTGTTGTACATGTTCATGGTCTTTTATACTTTTGTACAAAATTTCAATAAACATATAAAAAAAAAACATGTAACAAAACTGTAAAAGTATCAAAGCATTCTGGACTAAAACTGATATTTTTTGGCAGTCCTATGCTTTGTGATAATTAACCCCTGACTGGTTGAAGTCAACTGTGAAAGTCTATTGAAGATCCAAAGAGTAGATGACCATGTTTGTCATTGTATTGAGTCTACTTTGTAAGTCCTACTGTTATGCTGATGATGTTTACTGCTGTTTACAATTAAATCTGCTGAAATCTGCAATCTTTAATAAGATAGAAAAACTTCAAAGTTCTTTAAGTATGGTGCTGGACAAAAAACCCTTTTGATGTTCTTAAAGCTAATTAAATATGAATCAGTAAAATAAATGCGAATTAAATCAATTATTTACAAAGCATTGTATTATATTTTGTGATATGCTGTGCAGAAGAATTTTAGAGAGACCATTTTATGTTCAACATGAAATGGTTTCCATGAAATACTTTATAAAATATTAAAGAAAGGAAGCATGGCTATTGAAACATAAATTGCCTTGGTGTTCCATTAAAGTGTTATTAAACCTAAAAATGTTTTTTTACCTTAATTCATTGATTGCATTGACCACTTAAATACAGGGCACTTTCACCCCCCTTCCCCTAATTGTGAGATTTCTTTTGGTGGGATTTGATCACCACTGGGGTTTTTATTTTTTGCGCTCCAAATAAAAAAAGAGCAAAAGTTTTGTAAAATAATAATAACATTTTTCTTTGTTTCTGTTACAAAACTTTATAAATAAGTAAGTTTTCTCCTTCACTGATGAGGCTGCACTGATAAGCACTGATGAGGTGGCACTGATGGGCACTAAAGATGAGGCACTTATATGCAGCACTGATAGGCGACACTGATAAGCAGCACTAATGGGCACTGGTAGGTGGCACAGATATGCAGCACTGATGGGCACTGCTATGTGGCACTGGTGGGAACTCATAGGCGCACTGGTGGGCACACATAGGTGGCACTGAAGGTGGGATAGGTGGGACTGGTGGGCACTGATAGGCAGCACTGATGGGCATGGATTGGCGGCACTGATAGGCAGCACTGATCAGGAGGTACTGACAGGCAATCACTGATGGGCACAGAGTGCCATCCTTATGGGCACTGATTGGCATCCCTGCTGAACTCACCTGGTGGTCTCCAGTGGGCATGCCTGGTGGTCTCCAATGATTGGACACAGCTCATTGGCTCTTTACCTAGATCAGAGATTCCATGTGTCAGACTAACACACCACACCACCAATCGCTGCGCGGTACCCCCCTGCGAGCACGCGCCGGCGGCTTATCTTGCTGGACGTCATATGATGTCCAGTCAGCAAAATATAACCACTTTCTGGCTGTCATTTTGCTATATGGCAGGCAGGAAGTGGTTTAGGTAAAAAAAAGTTTTCAGTTCCTCTGTGCCCCCCCTTCCCTGTATGAAGGGAAAGAGAGGGAAGAAGAGATCATCGCTGTGCGAGGCTGCATCTTTTCTCCCCTTACTTCCTCTTCACACAGCATTCGAGCAGGAGCCATTGGCTGTCAATCAGATGCAGTGAGGAGAAAGTGGGGCAGGCCTAAGCCCGCTGTGTAAGTCTATAGAGTGTGGCACCATAGACACACAAGTCGGGAGCGTGGGGACTACACTCTCCCCATAGCCAGAGGCGGGCTATGGTAGTCCCTCAAAAGAAGAGGAGGAGCCAAGATTAACATGTTTGTTATTGATAAAAATTAATTGACTTTAGTAACACTTTAAATCTTAAGGTCAGAGCTGGCAACAATTACATTTGGTGCTAGGGTCAATGGGCAGATGTAGCATGCTTTCAGGAGAGTACATTTGAGATCAGTTTTACTGTATATGCTTCGTATGCCTCGTACACGCGACCGAGAATCTCGTCGTAAAGGAAACGTCGTTTTCCTCGACGAGGTTCTTGTCAAGCTTGACGAGATTCTTGTCAAGCTTTCCTTGCATACACACTGTCGAGACAAAATCTCGTTGTTCTCAAACGCGGTGACGTGCAACACGTATGACGGCACTATAAAGGGGAAGTTTGATTCCACTGGCAACCCTTGGGGCTGCTTTTGCTAATCTCATGTTACCGCTTGTTAAGTAAAAGTTTGGTGAGAAACGATTCGCCCTTTTCAGTCTGTTACAGCGTGACGAATGTGCTATCTCCATTACGAACGCTACTTTTACCGAAGGTGCCCTCCCGTCTCATACTTTATTCTGAACATGCGGTGGTTTTTAAGCATACACACGAACATGTTTCTCGTCGTAAGCCAGCCTGACGAGAACCACGACAAAAAAATCGAGACTCCCGACAAGAAAAAAGAGAGCATGTTCTCTTTTTTTTTGTCGAGATCCACAACAATTTTCTCGCCGAAAAACATACACATGACCGTTTTTCTCAGCAAAAAAAGCTCTGCCAGGATTATTCTTGATGATTTTTGCCGAGGAAAACGGTTGTGTGTACGAGGCATTAGATCATTAACTGTTCAATAACAGCTTCATTTAATCTTCAGTTGACCACCTTCTAAATGGTAGTTGATCATTGATTACCTGGTTGGACTACATGAAAAGGTATAGTGTATACAGCAGCTGCAGTAAAGTGTAATTGTCAATGTATGGATACTAACCTTTTGTTTTAAGAAATATTATTTAAAAAAGTGATAACAGCAACAGAGAGACTAACCAAACACCAAATTTACTACATTATACAGGGAATTTGGTATTTGATGCTATACTCTTCCTATATTTGGAGGACAGTCCTCCTGGCAAGCCAGAATAGGCAACCAATCAGGAAGATTGGGGTCCGCAGCTGCACAGATCAGGAAATGTCTCACTGGCTGTGATTAGTGCTGTGGAGTGTCGGCTTCCTGGCGGGATCGGGCATGTGGGATTTCAAACACACCCGAGCCCATCTCTATTGGTTGTAGACAGTTGAGCTCCCTGCAGGTTGCTTAGCAGCAGTGGAGCCTTCTCTGACATGCTGATCAGGATGTAATCCAGGCGATGCTCCTAGTCAAATCCTAGGGTTAAATATCAGTGATTTCATTGATCAAAGCCCACACTTTACAGGCATAGAGCCCACATGGCTGCTAAACATACGGTTGATTATATTTATGTGGTTGTGCTCTTGATGCTAATAAATACTGTGTTTATTAGATCTGACTGCAGGAGCATTACCTGGATCACATCCCGATCAGCATGTCAACAGAGAAGGTTATACAGCATTACTGCTGTTAGGTGACCAGCTGGGGGCTCAACTCTCTATAACCAATAGTGCCAGCCTTCCACTGCATGCACCCATAATGTCACTAGCACTATGTCCTAATAGACTGCCGTTGCTGCCAAGGAGACAGATGCCAGACCAGCGCTGTCAATAGCAGGGACAGGACTGCTGGGGAACCCCACAGTGGCAGAACACCAGGCCCCGGTGGCAAGACAACCTTTGCAACCCTGAGAGTTCTCCCACTGCTTTGGACCCTTATATTTTCTTGGTGTGCTGGTGACATATATCTCTTGTTTTCTGCCACCCTGGGGGTCCCCAGTATAGTAGGAAGGGAGCTCACTGCAGAACATGTGAAAGGGCCCATTGTGGGATCGTAGTAAAGGGCCCCAGGATGGATATATATATACTATATATATATATATATATATATATATATATATATATATATATATATATGTAGCGCCTGTGTACTTTCAGTACAGGTGCTATGTTAAACTTAGAGGGGGATGAGAGAGTTATTTTGCTCTCATCCATGTTGATTTGTTAAATTGGGTTTCTGCCAGGCTGGGCTGTCCTGCGGTTCCATTCTGTGTTCCAAAGATACCTTTCCATCTTTGGATAACAGGTGGTGCCAGAGGGGTCCAGGCGGTGGCGCCTTCCTGCCAGCAGCCAATCAGAGGAGGTTCTCCCTTGCGGGGCATGCTGGGGGAGGGTACTTCTAGGGCAGACGCCATTTTGTGGGGTCCTTCGTCCTTTCCTGGTTCGAGATGCGGCACCCACCTTTAGGGTGTGCGCACAATCATGGGCCCCGGCGAGATGGCCTACCAGGCCGGGGCGCATGTGCTACGCGGAGTTCCTGACTCTGGGCCCTCATGGCCCGGAGCAACTAAAGCTGCAAAGGGGCCCCAGTGACTTACTGGGTCCCCACACTTCATGAGGAAGATCCCAAGCGAGTTGTGCTGTTCGGTGGGGAGTCGGTCTGAGGTGAGCCCGGAGGCAGGTGATCCAATAGGGCTTAGACTTATCAGTTGGTGACCCCAAACTAAGAAGTCCACCTGAGGGAGATTCAGGCAAATTATATTTACTGGGATGATTCGCTCTGTTATCCATATTCCTGAGTAAAGGGCCTGTGGCAGAGGTCCCACTACAAATTGTAATTCTACTAGAGCCAAGTCAGTGGCAGAGACTTGTTCCTTCCCAGAGGTTCTAAGTGATACTCTGGCTTCCAGGTCAGTGAGAGAGGCCTGTCCAGGTACACTTTGCCCACTCAGGCTGGAGTGGCGACGTGAGTTAAAGTCCCATTGGAGGCAGGACTGCTTCCGTTTATCTATAGGCCTGAATCTGCAAATTCTCCTTTCACCAACCTATTTCTATCTACCTCAAGTTAATCGTTTGCCATGTTGGGCGAGAAATAAAAGCACAGAAAACGACACCCTGCTGTTTGGACATTCCGTTATTGCATCGCATTATCATCACCCCTAGACACATCACAGAGGTAACATAATCATGCCGTCCCAATCTAACCAGCGGCTCCTGAGGGGGTAGCGCTACATGTATATATATATATATATATATATATATATATATATGAAAAATTGCATTTTATAGTTGGCCCCCCTACTTTTGTCCCTGTCCCCCCATGTGCCCCCTCTAAATATGAAAGCTGGAGACGCCACTGGGTTCACTTGACCAAAGAGCAATCATAAGTTATAAAGTCCCCTACAAACATTATAGATTTTACCTTTCAGAGGTTTTAAACAATCAGAACAATAGAAAACGATAAGCTATTATGTATTGTTTCACTTGCTGCCTTATATAATAAGCCTGGTTGAATATAACAAATAATTGTAGAAAATTAGTTTACATTTTTCATAGTTTTACTTATAATGACATGAAGCTTTCACAATATTGATTGCCACCATATAAACTCCAAGATAATGTTAAGTGTTTCCAATTAAATAATACACACAAATCTCCCTGTTTTGATTTAGATTCCAGTGACATTTTTTTGGCAGCTGAGAGTAAGCAACTTTTTTCATATTTTCCAATGAAATTATTTTTTAGGTTTTAAGTGGGAATTGTTCTGCTGTGAAAAGCAATATTTAATTTCTTACAAAGGTAGTTGAATCTACATCATGCCTCCAGAAATAACTTTATTTTGAAAGTGAAACAAGAGTGCAAGTAAATGCTAGTCAAGCAATGAGAAAATCAATAGTAGCTGTTATGTTGATCTTAGGTTATAATTAATTATGTTACTTCTTTGAATGCGAGGCTAACGAATACACCTCATCCTAGAAATTACGTACCCATAATCATTTAATTGCATCAACGGGGGAACATATCCATAACATACTGAATTAAAATGTGTTTCATTTTCTTCTACAATAAATTCAATTCTACTGACTTAGAAACATTAGGCTTTTCAAATAACGATTGCTATCTAAAAGAAGACAGAGTGAAGAAAAATGTAGCTGTGTCAACACATTTGTATCTATCGTTTAGTTTTAGGGAGGAGAAAGTAGATCAGAAATATTGGAAAATTATATCTCAGAGATGATGATGGGAATGACCTTGGAAAAGAGCTTTAGAACAGAAAATTACAATTTTATGGCAAACAGGAGGCTCATATTATGCTATAATCTTTCTTTACTGTCATCCAGCAGCAAGAGAGTTAATGAAAAGAAAAAACGTTACACAGATAGGAATGCAAATGAACATAGGTAGACTGTCCAATCAGGTAACAGGAGTATGTTATAAAGGTGAGGTACAGGTGATATTCTTCCTCTTTCTTGCTGCTCCAGCCAGATAAGTACATTGAAATTTTTTCCTCAGATGCTTCTACATATATTATATATATATATTGTGACAAGGTCCCACGGAATAGCGGTAATGTAATGCAGCAAAGTCGCTGAACTTAAGCAATAAATATGGCTTTATTGCACTCAAAAGAAATAATACAAAAACAAAACGGCCTACTTCAGCTTAGGAAGCTAACAGTACGGTCCCTGACTACTGTGTACTGGAGGGGCTATTCCAGCCTCCAGTATAAAACAAATAATAGTCCAAATAAGTGTTTGTCTGTGACAACAGACCTTGTTTCTGCAAAGAAGACAGTCTCCAACCTGTCCTGTTCAGCTCAGCATGCCTCAGGCTGAGCTCTCCCTCCTCCAATCTCTATCAGGTGTGTGTAATTAATAGGGAGAGAGAGGAGGTTTTCCTGTTGGCCAGGCTTAACCCTTTCTAAGACAGGGAAAGCTGATCTTTACAACCTCTCACTGACATACATGGAATCATGTACCCTGTCACAATATATAACTCATTGCAGAAAATGAATATAAATATATATATGTAGAGTTTTCCCTGCAACCCTGCGCTTGTCACAGTTTGCAGGGCCATACTTTTTATCCTTAATGGCAGTCCCAGCATTGCCCACCCCCCTTCTATTCATTAACTTCCCAGGTGGTCTCCTCACCATTCCAATACCCCCGCTTACAGCACACTCACTTGTTCTCCGACGGCCCGCATCCCCTCACCGCGGCCGTTCGGCGGTATCCCGGCAGTCCGGGATATCGTTTCCTCACAGCTGGTGCTCAGCTGTGGCGCGGTCCCGCGCAGATTCGCGGCCCGACAGGCAGTGTGTCTCCTCACTGCGCTGCAGCGCTGCTATACCGCCGTTCCCTGACAGAAAGTCCGTTCTCCTGTGTGGGTGTGTGCCTGCCACATACCAACCCTGAACCCGGTTTAGGTTCAGGGGTGTATGTTTGGCACACACAAACAAATAGTAACACATTTACACAAACAAATTTAAATAAACATATGTTTGTTCATATGGATATATGCATATAGATATATGTATATATACTTTTATATATATATATATGTATATATATGGATGTATGTATATATATATACATATATACTTACACACTTTGAACTGCAGTCAGAATATTAGTAATAAATATATATATGTATATGTTTGGGTGTACGCTCATAATATATGTGCCCTCTTGCTGACATATATGTTGTCTGCTGATACAAAAAATATATATAGTTCTGCTGCATATATATTAATTAGTTCTATTATTTTTTCTCTTTCAGAATAATTTGTCTTAAGTCAATCACATTTACTCACACCTCACTATGTCTAATAAAGATTCCACTACTGTTACCCCCTCAGATATCCCTGAGGAAAACCAGAAAATCCAATCCATAATAGATAAATCCATCCAATCTGCTATGCAGACGGCCATGCATGATTCCATTGCACAATCGGTAGTCATGGCCCTGTCTCAAAGTAAACCTCAGGTTACCCCTGAACCTTTACCTATTACCCCATCTGACATTTATTGGTCAGCGGAGGACTCTACATCCCACATGATTCAGGGATTGAAAAAAGCGGGTAAAGTGTCTCAAAAACGACATCATATATCTCATACCGGTCCCTCCCATTCTAAAAGAATGGTCCTGATGGAGAACCAGGGTGAATCTTCTAAGCCTCCTAGTAAAGGAAATGCTACTGTCAGTGACAAGAGGTCACACGTTATACCCTCTGCCCGGGAGGAGTTGATCTTACAACGGGTAAAAATGGCCTCAAAGAGGCAAAAACCAGACTCTTACCGTACCTCTTCCAGCAATTATTCTTCTGATAAGGAATCTTTATCAGAAGAAGGAAGAGACTCTGAATATGAGAATGTCTCTGATGCAGAAGAAGGAATACCCTTGAAAAGGAGGAATCCGAGGATGCTATTATAGACGGCTCTGGTGATCCGTATTTCGACCCAGGTCAAATTAAACATCCCCGTTCAGGGGAATGGGTTACCCATTCCCTAGTTACGAAATGTTTAAGCCTCTGGATCCAGAAACCATTAGATAAGAACGAGGCTAGTAAGTTAAGAGCCGAGTGCCCGAGACCGTCCCTCCCAAAGAAATTAGCCAATACACCCTAATTAGACCCCGCATTAGTTAAATTCCTTCTAAAATCAGGAAAACACACAAAAAAGGGGGTGGACAGATAATATCGTTTCGGTCAAGATAAATTATTAGACATGTTAGGCCCCTTAGCTAAGATTCTAGATTTAATAGAAGAAGCAGTTTAATCTAACACCCCAATAGATTTAAATGTCCTGAAAGGTTGGGCTCAGCGAGCCATTGTACTATTTGGCAACGCCAATGCGGCCATCTCTAGCGAAAGAAGAAGATCGATTCTGACGAAGCTGGATCCACAGCTAATGCATCTCGCTTCATCTCAACCATCTTCCATCACCAAGGGTCTACTTTTTGGTGACTCTTTTATTAAAGAGATCAACAAATACGTAGCTCTCTTTACTTCTTTAGACAAGGCCCAATCATCACTCAAAAAGGTTTTCCAACCAAAGTTTTTCCCAAAGCTGGGAAACGCAAGGGCCGATTTCCCAACAGATCTTCTACCGAAGGTCATTTCCCCAGAGGCCCTCTGAACACCGTGTTAGGTTACCAGATAGATTTCACCTCTTTACCGACTCAAAGTCAGGATCCTATTCCAATAAGGTTCTCAGAAGAGGACAAAAAGCTCATCTCACTGGAGATAAAAGAGCTTTACTCCAAAGGGGCCATAGTTCAAGTTCCCTTGCAAACTCCAGGTTTTGTGAGCAACCTGTTCCTGGTCAAAAATAAGGATGGAGGTTTCAGACCAGTAATAAATCTGAAATATCTAAACAATTTCGTCCATTACCGCCATTTCAAAATGGAAGGTATTCACCTGTTAAAAGACCTTTTATTACAAGGAGACTGGTTGGCAAAAATAGATCTGAATGATGCCTATCTTTCAGTGCACATGCACGAGAATTCCCAACCATTTCTTCAATTCCTGTGGCAAAACAAGAAATGGCAATTCACCAGTCTACCATTCGGTCTGTCATCTGCCTCCTGGTGCTTTACGAAACGACTGAAACCAGTAGTAGCAGCTCTAAGGAGCAGGGGTGTTCGTCTAATAATATATTTAGACGACATTTTGATCATGGCACAATCACTTCAGACTATTCATTTACACATTCAATGGACGATATCCCTTCTGAACATGCTGGGATTCATAATCAATTACAAGAAATCCATCCTAACCCCTTCAAAGGAGGTAGAATTTATGGGTTTTCTTGTCAATACCCAACTATCCCTTCTGAGTCTTCCAAACAGGAAATTGAAGACGATCAGAAGAGAGATTCGCTCAGTCCTGAACAAAAGTCAAATATCTCTGCGGACAATTGCGAGGATTGTCGGTCTATTATCAGCTTCCATTCAAGCGATATTTCGGGCACCTCCACACTACAGAGCACTACAGAGACTAAAAGCCCAACATCTAAGAGACGGCTTGGCATATTCCGACGAGATAACACAAACTCCGGACACCAAAGAAGAATTACTTTGGTGGCTGACTCACATCCAGATGTGGAATGGGAAGACTTTTTTCCATCCACATCCGGATTTAATAATAGAATCAGACGCAAGCAACTCAGGTTGGGGTGCTCGCTGCGGCCCTCTTACAACAGGAGGGAAATGGTCTCCAGACGAAGCTCTGTTACATATAAATTGTCTCGAACTCTTAGCGGGATCATTTGCTCTCAAGAGTTTTGCGAGAGACAGATCCGATTGTTGTATTCTACTGCGCATGGACAACATATCCGCAGTACAATACATCAATCGCTTAGGAGGTACAAAATCCAAACCTTTGGCGAACATTGCAAAGGATTTTTGGCATTTTTGCCTGGACAAGAACATTATATTGAAGGCGGAATACATCCCAGGCCTATCCAATTCCATTGCAGACTGGAATTCCCTGTTATCTAACAGATTCCAGCGATTGGATGTTGAACCAGACAATTTTTCAACATCTAAAACTCCCTGTGGGGTCCTTTCCAGATAGATCTGTTTGCATCACGCCTGAACAGACAGATTCCAACATATTTCAATTGGCGTCCAGACCCAGAAGCATTGGGGACAGATGCCCTTCTACAAATTTGACCGAAAGGAACATCTTACGCTTTCCCCCCCTTTGCTCTAATATCAAGGGCTCTCCTTCTGACACGTTACCTAGAATCAAACATAGTTCTGATAACCCCTTACTGGCCATCCCAAACATGGTTCCCTCAGGCTCTGGAGATGAGCATAGACTACCCACGATTACTCCCAGTATTCCCTTCTATTCTACTAGACCTATTTCAGAATCCTCATCCTCTTAAATTTTCTTAACTCCTGGGGTGATAATGAGAATCTGTCTTTAAAACTTCTATCTTTCAAACTAACAGTACTACTTTGTCTCATCTCCCTTAAAAGAGTAGCGGATGTAAAAGCCCTAGATATATCCCGTAGACAATTCTCTCCCCAGGGTGTTCAATTTTCCATTTTCAGACGCACATAGACCAACTTACATTCGGTCTTCTATCCGGCCTTTCCCTTCAATCCAAACCTTTGTGTAGTCCAATGTCTAAAAACCTATGAAACCAAATCTCAACCTTTTAGAGACCCTGACTCATCTCAATTACTAATTTCCTACTGCAAACCCTTCCATCCAGTTTCCTCACCCACCTTGGCTAGATGGGTGAGACAAACCATGGATTTGGCAGGCATTGACATTTCCATATTTGGCGCCCACTCCACCAGAGGTGCAATGGCCACTAAGGTATTTCAATCAGGTGGTTCTCTATCAGATTTAATGCGAACCGAAAACTGGTCTTTAGAATCCACTTTTAAGAATTTCTACTTTAGACCTGAATCTCATGTGTCTATGAATGTATTATAACTATAGGTTGTACGTTTATTTAATGCTCTAGAGTATACAGCTTTGAACTAGCATAATATGAGCCTCCTGTTTGCCATAAAATTGGAGATTTTCCTACCCTCGGGGACGGAAAATATAGATTTTATTAAAAACAGGAGGCGAGTATTATCCCACCCTAATACCCTACCCTTCAAGATTTATTTTGCTCTTACATAATGCATTCTTTTTCAGCTTAATGCGCCTATTCTACTGTGGACTTCATGACATATTGAAGAATGAGTTCCAGTTCAAGTTGTTCCAATTAGTTTCCAGTTCAAGTTATTTCCAGTCTAGTTTTATCATCAAGAAAGAGGAAGAATATCACCTGTACCTCACCTTTATAACATACTCCTGTTACCTGATTGGACAGTCTACCTATGTTCATTTGCATTCCTATCTGTGTAACGTTTTTTCTTTTCATTAACTCTCTTGCTGCTGGATGACAGTAAAGAAAGATTATAGCATAATACTCGCCTCCTGTTTTTAATAAAATCTATATTTTCCGTCCCCGAGGGTAGGAAAATCTCCAATTGCAACCAGGTACACCAGTAGGGTCTCCCAGAAATTGCATCTACTGTACATGAACCCCCTAAATAAACATTCCAGCTGAACTCTAAGATCCTTCTGATTTACATTTTTAGAAACTTTAACCCGTATTAATATGCATGGTAGGAGGTGATGAGTGCAGGGAAAGGGCAGGAGTAAGGGCAATATATATAATTTGTGCGGTGAAAAAGATTAGTAGATGTGTGATCATTTAAGAAAAGAGAACACACTATTGTGAGAAGGCAGGGTAGAGGAAGCATATTATAGGGTGGAGAGTATAGGAATCAGTTTTGGGAAATTAAGAGCTGGATGGGGAAATACAGGTTCACTTACAGTCTGTCTGGAGTTGTTTGTAGTTACTTTCTGCCATAGGTAAACTGCCATTACACTTATTTATAAACGGTCACTTTGGTAGTAGTCAGTGTTGCCAACCCCCTGTAGATTTTTGGGCAGCCCATAAAAACAGGCACTTTTTCTTCGTAAAAGCCTGTAAAAGTTGAAAAGTGCCAGTAAAAATGGCCGCGCTTGTCACGGGTGTGAACTGTGCATTTGCAGCTCCGTAACTCCCAGAGATGATCCGATCCTGAGTCCATGCCTCCTGGCCCACCCCGCCTGCTGACGATGTCATGCCGCAGGCCGCATTTCCCGCTACATGGCGCCAGCTGTAAAATTTTAAATGCCAGGAGCCGAGCAGAGCGGGCTAATGGTGGAGTAGCCTGTTCAGTGTGTGGACAATACAGTGGAGCCAGAGGACTGGCGGCATTAATGCACCATCTCCACGAGAGAGAAGGATGGACAGAGCTGACCCGCCCCCCTGCCCCGGACGGACACACAAGACCCCCTGACCAGTGCCCTGGCTGCAGCCCCCTGTCTGGTGAGTGAGTGGAGTGCATATTCACACATACACTAACTTAAACTTAGAGAGAGTCCCACCATCAGACCCCTGGCCTGGCTGCAACATCCATCCATCATCACTTGGGCTGGATGCTATTTATGTGATGCCTACAAGCAGGCACATGCAGCAGTTATCAGACAAGAATGGCAGTGGTGTGATTGTACAGAATTACAGATGTTCACAATCTCTGCCTTGCTATCCCCTGTGTCCTGTCCGCTATCCTCTGACCACCTCCAGTATCATGTTTGCCATCCTCTGACCACCTCCTGTATCCTGTCCACCATCCTCTGACCACCTCCTGTATCCTGTACGCCATCCTTTGACCACCTCCTGTATCCTGTCTGCCATCCTCTGACCACCTCCTGTATCCTGTCCGCCATCCTCTGACCACCTTCTGTATCCTGTCCACCATCCATTGAACACCTCATGCATACTGTCCGCCATCCACTGACCGTCTTCTGTAGCCTAGCCACCATCCTCTGACCACCTCCTGTATCCTGTCTGCCATCCTCTGACCACCTCCTGTATCCTGTCCACCATCCTTTGACCACCTCCTGCATCCTGCCCGCCATCCTCTGACCACCTCCTGTATCCTGTGTGCATCCTCTGTCCACCTCCTGTATCATGTGTGCATTCTCTGACCACCTCCTGTATCCTGTCCACCATCCTCTGACCACCTCCTGTATCTTGTGCGCATCCTCTGACCATCTCCTGTATTCTGTCCACCATCCTCTGACTACCTCCTGTATCCTGTGCACATCCTCTGACCACCTCCTGTATCCTGTGCGCATCCTCTGACCATCTCCTGTATCCTGTGCACATCCTCTGACCATCTCTTGTTTTTATCATGTCTGCAGTCTCCGAGGGGGGAGTCTGGAAAGGAGTCAAGAGTGAGAGTGACGCCAGGATGGGGATTATGGGAGAAGTCAGACGTGTGGACTGTGGAGAGGAGACTATTGGAGAAAACAGAGCCACAAACATGGATCTGTCTGACTGAGCCCTGCACAGTCCACCTGAGAGGAGATCAGTGACAGCGCCGCCAGGCCAGTCTGAAGAGGGGGTCATTGATGTAAGGGGGGAGTGAATACAATAATGTAAGGGGCACTGATATAAAGGTTCCCCCTTATATCAGTAACCCTCCCTCCCTTACCTTAGTGTATTCACTCTGCAGAAGGTGGTCTCTGATCACCGGAGTCCCCTCCACATTCCCCCCACAGAATTTCCAGCATTCCCCTTTACATCAGAGTCTGCAGGATTCCCAGCTTACAGTTTTAGCCCAAAAACCGACAGTTTAAGGGGGAACTCTGATGTAAAGGGCAATGCGGTATCGCTGCACATTCCTAGTTCAAATATTGATATTTGCATTGCTTAGCACTGAAAATTTCCATTTTTGCAGTGTCAGTAAAAAAAAACGCCAGCTCTGCCAGTAAATTTCATGATTATTTGCCAGTAAAACATTGGTGTAATTTGTAAATGTTGGCTTTCTGCCAGTAAATTTTACTTCGGGGGGTGGCAAAACTGGTTGTAGTTTATGGCCCGGATTCAGAAAGGAGTTACGTCGGCGTATCTCCAGCTACGCCGGCGTAACTCCGAAAGCGGCCCGTCGCATCTCGGCGCCTGATTCATAGAATCAGATACGCCTCAATGCGGCTTAAGTCTCCTATGCCATCGTATCTTAGGGTGCAATATTTACGCTGACCGCTAGGGGCGCTTCCCTAGACTTCCGCGTCGAATATGCAAATTAGGTAGATACGCCGATTAAGAAACGTGCGTTCGCCCGGCGCATTTTTTTACATCGTAAACATCAGGCTTTTTCCGGCGTAAAGTTACCCCTGCTCTATGAGGCGTAGCCAATGTTAAGTATGGACGTCGGCCAGCGTCGAATTTTGCGTTGTTTACGTTGTTTGCGTAAGTCTACGCGAATAGGGCTGTGCGTAAGTTACGTTCACGTCTAAAGCATTGACTATTTGCAGCGTAATTTGGAGCATGCACACTGGGATATTTTCACGGACGGTGCATGCGCCGTTCGTTAAGAACGTCAATTACGTGGGGTCACGGCTAATTAGCATACAACACGCCCCCTACAGCCTATTTTGAATTACGCGGGCTTACCCTGGCCAATATACGCTACGCCGCCGTAACTTTAGGCGCAAGTTCTTTCTGAATACAGGACTTGCCTCTCAAAGTTACGGCGGCGTAGCATATATGAGATACGCTACGCCAGCATAACATTACGCATTTGTATCTGAATCCGGGCCATCATGTGGAGTGCAGTTCCCCAATGGTTGCTCCTAATTTTTAGGGCCCTTTCAGACGTGCGGACCGTATGTCCGCATTTTCATCCATCAGTTGCGGGTGAAAACGGGACATACATTGGTCCCTATGTGATTGCGGGTGTCAGCGGATGACCATCCGCTGACACCCATAATCGTCCGCCTCCGCAAAGATCCGATTTTTCGGACGGAAGAAAATCCTATTTTTCTTCCGTCTGGCGGATCGGATGAACACGGACATACGGTCCGTGTTCATCCGATCCCCCATAGGGGAGAGCGGAGGAAAGACAGGGCGGTCTCTGCACAGTGTGCGGGGACCGCCCTGTCAGCCGACGGCTCAGCAGGGATTTTACGGAGGATCCCCGCTGAGCTTTTACGGACACACGGAGCGGATCATTACTGATCCACCCATGTGAAAGGGCCCTTTGGAATATTGAGTAGAAGAGCAATTATTCATTTAGGAACTGATGAGAGACACATGGATGAAAGGGGAAACTTTCACACCCAGACAAACCACAGTCATAAAGGTAACTTCAGCTCTCTGATCAGACAAAACAATGGGATGGTAAATCTATCTCAATAATATAGACAAAAGAATAACAGGTGTACTGTAGGTTAAAAGCAATGTACCATAATACAAGTAATTGGAGGATGACAATTTCAGCCTGACACAGCAGGGCAATGGTTAAAAGCAATGTAAAGGAGAATAGTAGAGAAGATGAGAAGATTAATGTATGATCTACCTGACATGCTAAATTCCTATTCCTTTTATGTAGAAATTACTATCAGTAGTGTAGCGCCCCCGCCCCCCCCCCCCATAGTCTACTGAAGGCTAGGAGGGACCCCCAGAGGAAGGGGATGAGCAGGGCTGGACTGAGACCAAAATTTGGCCCTGGACTTCATACAGACCGGCCCACTTTAAGTTTGCAAACAAGCACAAAAACAGTATTTAAAACTATTCGCAATTGTGCAAAAAAACATAAGTAGCATAACATAAAGAGTCCTCACTCACCTCTTTTGTTATTTCACTTATTCTCCTATGTATTTTTCTCATTCTTCTCACATCACTGGATGAAGTGGAGGGCGAGCTGCACAGCCATTACTTTGACAGGATGACACTGAAACCGGCCCACTGAGCCATTGGCCCACCAGGAAACTCCCTGTAGTCCCTATGGCCAGTACATGCCTGGGGATGAGCTTGCATTTTACCCCAGGGCTGAGTCCATGGCTATAATGGGGAGTTTGGAACAGAAATTGGGTGCCAGTCACTTTTGATATTTTCAAAGCTTTCAATGCAGAGCTTAAAAGGAGGTAATAGGAGAGAGGATTAGGGGTTTAAACTACCAATTGCAGATCACTTACAGACTCCTTGGATCCAAGAAAAAGCACAGCTTCACAGTACCAGAACCTTTAAGCCGACTCAGCGATACTGCAAACACATTTACCTTAAAGCCGACTCTGCAACACTGTAAGCACATTTTAGATGTGAGTGCATCCTTCAAACGAGTCACCAGGCCCTCCTAAGAGACCAACCTTCATCCTGGCTCTCTCCAGAAAGGGTCCTCCCCTGGATCTTCTTAGCTTGGCTTGGCTTCTTCCACGCCAGTCAAGACACCCTAAGAACCACCTCAGGAATAGTAGACCCCAGACAGGCTTCTGGGTCTACTTGCAGTGCTCACTGCAGCAGCATGTCTCCAGGCCAGGAGGGCCTGAGGTAAAAAAGAAGGAAGCACATCGCCCATCCCAAATACATATAATTTCCCTGAATGCACAGCAGCTAAGAACCTCCTACTAGGCTGGCTGGAAAAAGAATAATTATCCATAGCTCAGCATGCTCAGAATCAAGTCGACGCATGCTTGGAAGCATTGAACTTCGTTTTTTACGTCACTGCTTCCGTTACCTTAGTGCAGTCCTCCTTCACTTACCTCATCCTTCAATTTTGCTTTTAAATGTCTTTATTTCTTCTGAGAAATCCTCACATCCTGTTCTTCTGTCTGTAACTCACCACCGTAATGCGAGGCATTCTTCCTGGTGTGGAGAAAGCCTCTTGAGGGGGGAGGCAAGTCAGGACACTCTCTACTTTGCAGATAGAGAAAGGAGCTGTGTGTTAGTGGGCATCCTGACACTCCTGCTCGCCCCCTCCCCCCTCAAGAGGCTTTCTTCACACCAGGAAGAAAGCCTCGCATTACGGTGGTGAGTTACAGACAGAAGAACAGGAAGTGAGGATTTCTCAGAAGAAATAAGGACATTTAAAAGCAAAATTGAAGGATGAATTAAGTGAAGGAGGACTGCACTAAGGTAAAGGAAGCCATTTATGGAAAAAAAAAATCCTTTACAACCCCTTTAACTCTGAGGTGCTGTATGGCATACTTTAATCAGACATACCACTTTATGTAATTTGTAAAAACTATTTGTTTTTTCTTGCGCACTAATGAATATCATAGGCAGACATTAAATATATCTCTGTGACAAGGAAATCTCCTGTCCTTGACTGCAACATGACATGATTTAGTCAATATTTACTGCAGATGTTTGCTGTTATTATAATGATCTATGACAGAACATTCTAGAGGGTATTGATATAGAAAGAACTGTAAAGGGAATTACAGGCTATCTGTGACAGCAGCCATTCACTGACATATGGGAGCTAGAGCTGCAGGATTACATGATCGGAGAGAAGCAAATCAATTGGTAAGTACATAGGGCCAGATCCACAAAAGGGATACGCAGGCGTATCTGCTGATACGCCGTCGTATCCCTGTTTCTAACTATGCGGCTGATTCATAGAATCAGTTACGCATAGATATCCCTAAGATCCGACATGTGTAATTGTTTTACACTGTCGGATCTTAGGATGCAGTACCGCGGCCGCCGCTGGGGGCATTTCTCGTCGAAATCCAGCGTCGGGTATGCAAATTAGCACTTACGGAGATCCACAAAGCTTTTTCCCTTCGTTAAGTCTCCATAAGTGTTAGTTTGCAGTAGCAAAGATAGGGCTACTTTTACAAAGTGTAAAGTTAGTACACCATGTAAAAGTATACCTGTCTTTCCCGCGTCGCTGTCAAATTTCTTTTAAAAATATTTTTTTCCCGGCGCATCTCTTTTTTACCCGTCGCGATTCACAAAACTCGGCGCAACGTAACGTAACGCAAATCACGTCGGGAAAATAGCGGCGGGAGCATGCGCAGTACGTCCGGCGCGGGAGCGAGCCTAATTTAAATGGGACTCGCCCCATTTGAATTGGCCCGCCTTGCGCCGGACGGATTTAAGTTACACCGCTGCAAATTTCCAGGTAAGTGCTTTGTGGATCGGGCACTAACTTGTGTAATTTGCGGCGGTGTAACTTAAATCACAAAAGTTACGTTGCGCCCGCTGGTTGTGGATCTGGCCCATAAATCTTTTTTGTACAAGTTAGGAGGATAGGTAGGAGGAGAGAAAAGATTTTTAACAAGAGTTAGACAAAGGCCTTTCTACCAGTTTAACCACTTGCCGAATGCCGCACACAGATGTACGTCGACAACATGGCATGGGCAGGCCCTTTAAATTTCCCCGCCCAGCGGGCACGCACCCTGCCTCTGCAAGCATTCCTAATTTGCAGCATTTTTTCACACCTGACTAAAAATTTTGCACAATACTGTACTTACAAACAGAACATTTGTTTTGTATGGACATCTTAACCTCCCTAGCTGTAATCCCGAGTGTGGCTCCGGGTGACATTTCAGTACCAAAAGTGGCAAAGTTATTTACCTTGTCCCCTGGATCCTGCAATGTGTGTGCGAGCTGTCTTCTAATCCGCTCGATTTACACAGTGCCCGAGTGCCGAGCTCCGTTCCCTGCGAGCGTTGCGACGCACGGGGTTGGAGTTTGGTGCCAAATTCAAGAAAATAAAAACACAGTACACATAAAGTACACTGTAATCTTACAGATTACAGTACTGTATCAAATAATTTCACACCCCCTTTGTCCCTAGTGGTTTGTCCAGTGTCCTGCATGCAGTTTTACATTATAAATACACATTTTTCTGCCTGGAAACTGGAGATTGTCCATAGCAACCAAAAAGTGTGCCTTTACGTCAAAAGTGGTTTTCCAGCTAGAAAACAGCAATAATAAATTAGAATCACTTGCAGAATTGAGCGATAGCGATTTGTGGGGAAATTCGTCATCAAACACTGAAAGTAATGACAGCGACAATTCTGCAACTGAGCAAATTTCAGTGTTTTTGATTTGATTACATTATTGAATAATTTTTATTATTATTATATTATTATTTGTTATAATTATGTATAGTTATTTATTAGATTATAATTTAAGATTTTGTGCTTAAACTTTATCATACCGAGGATGTCTACTAGACTCTTGTTTGGACAGATTTAAGTGAGTTATTTCTAAGAATTACAGGCCTACAATATAAAATGTAAAATTTCCATGCAAACCATTGTACCGCTTTGAGCATCAAAAATCTGACAAAATCATACCGCCAGGGAGGTTAACAAATGTTCACCCTTGCAGAGATAATCCATTTTCTGGTCCTTGAAAAATGATGGCTGGTCTCTTAGTCAGTAAAGAAGTATGTGAGTATATAGACAGTACACAATGTTACATGACTTTTCTTTAGTTAACATGTAATCAATCTAATTCATACAATTGCATGAACCACTCAATCAATAGGCATAGATATTGCAGTAGATATAATATCCTTCAACCTTGAGTCCAGTACATTAATTCTCCCTATAAGCTAAAAATCCATTGATTTCACAGGCTTATCCTGACTTGTGCTTAGCATGGACATCGTTTGTATTTAAGTTTAATGACCTTTACTTTTCCACTACAGGAGATTCAAGGATGAGGAGAAATTCAATCTTTTTCTACTGATATCATTTAAAATAGAATATATTGTTCACTTTAAGTGGTTACTGCAATACAAGACACACAATCAAACCCACATTATTGTACTGCTTTGAATTTTAATTACATATTTGTTAATTATTTATTATCTATTGTACTTAGTTTATGATGCTCAATATATGTTGGGATTAAAGAATACCTAATGCGTTTGTTATTATTTGTATGATTACTTTTTATTGCTTTCCTATTGTTCACTTAAAGAAGTTATTGGCTGTTGTTCATTTAAAGCAGTTATTGCAATGAAAAACATTCATTAAAACCTGTAATATTGTCCCATAGCAAGGGTAAATAGTTCCCTAAAGGGGGTTATCTCCGCTGTTCTTTACCCCAAAATTATTTGATTCCACCACTAAACGTCCTCAGAAATACCCAGCATCATTCAACCCCGATGACTGAGATCCTACTATGAGTGCAAGACATCCTGTATCTGTCTCTTAAATGGGCATCACCATGGTGCCCTGCACTTTACTGATGTAGAGAGCTGCGCTGATGTCATCACTTCAACCAGAAATAAACCTCCAAAGATATTTACCTCTACCTTCCAGCAATGCGGTGGTTATATCCCTCATTGACCGCTGACATATTCTGCCTAGATGCTGGGTTGTTGGCCTTTTAATCGCCCCGCATGGGCCCCTCATCCTGTGCATGGGAGTCAGTCATTCTAGCACAGCCAAAATGTCCCAGGAATGTATGCTGAGCTGCGCATGTGCAACTCAGTGTATGTTAGGTAAAAAAATTGCAAACAGTCTAGTAAGTTTACATTATTTCAGAAGAGACATAGTATGTCTCTTCTACAATAAAAAGTTGCCTACTCATAGTTTTCGAAGAGTTAGGATTAGTTATGCTTTCAGTGCTGCTCTTTGCATCGAAGACCACCTACCTCCAGGAGAGAATGCAAAAAGGACAGGACCCGATCATGTGACCAACCTAAAGACATCTGGTTATTGCCACCTTGCAGGCAGAGATTTTTGAATTATGTGGTTTATAGACTTAAGGGACCATAAGTGAGTAGCTCTTGTTGGGGCCAAATATTACACTCTAGTCCAGTGGTTCTTAACCTTGTTGGAGGTACTGAACCCCACCAGTTTCATATGCGCATTCACTGAACCCTTCTTAATTGAAAAAATAAGATTTATCGTGTGATGGGCACAGTGGCCTTTTGTGATGGGCACAGTGGCTGCGTGTGATGGGCACAGTGGCTGCGTGTGATGGGCACAGTGGCTGCGTGTGATGGGCACAGTGGCTGCATGTGATGGGCACAGTGGCGACAATTGATGGCACAGAGGCTGCATGTGATGGCATAGTGAGGCTGCAATTTATATAAATATATATATATATATATATATATATATATATATATATATATATATTTTTTTTTTTTGCTAGTCAGAGAAAGCTCATTTAAAATTACACAAAAACATTTTTTTTGACATTTTATATTAATAAAGTGCTGGTCACCTCACCTCAGTCAGCCTCCTCCCCCCCCCCCAATCCAGCCATTTAATTATATGCTCTTAACAGGTTCTACTTACTTTTAAACAAGTTCAGTAGTCTTTTTTAGCACACTGTCTGCTAGGTTCAAATTCCACTAGTCAGGCAGGCTCATCGAGACTAGTCCTTGCCTCTCTAGCTCGTCACAGGCAGCGCCGACACACAGCTCTATGCGCAGCACTCTGAGTCCACCCCTTCCGGCCGTGAGTGGAGTGACGTCACGCCGCTGGAAGGGACCAATAGATTCCTTCATAGGGGGAGTAAACAGGCTGCAGCAGACAGGAAAGGGAGCTGGGAGGTGATGGTGCCGGATGCAGGAGTGCATTCTGCAAACAATTTGAACAGTGCCTCTGGCTGCGCTGGCGGCCGCGGCTGTGGCAGAGCTTAACCTGCGGCTGCGCCCCCCCTCCTATACGAAATGGTATCGCCCAGGGCACTCGTCCGCCCCTGCCTTGTACCAGCGGCCCTGTGTGACCTCCGCCGAACCCCCGAGACTCACTCACCGAACCCCTGGGGTTAGATCGAACCCAGGTTAAGAACCACTGCTCTAGTCTATAGATATCCATACAGAAAGGATTCTGCTGGTTCAATCGGTAAAGGCCAGACCATTAAAATAGTTGATTTTTCATCTGATATTTACAGTTGCAGCTGAGTAAAAGACTCATAGTGTACTCAGTCCACAACTCTAATTTTCATTTTCAGTAAAGATCTACGGACATCTCAGTGAAAAGATAAACTCTGTCCAAATCCAGTATTTCAGTTTTTTGAGTAAATAGTGATATGTTGAGACACTTTTCAGGCTGGGTTTACACATATGCAAATTTAATGCATCCAATTAGCATGACAGGCGAGTGTGACCGTCTCTCAATTGAGACGGTTCACACAGGTATGGGGTGGCTGCGGTCCACATTCAAAAAGGGTCCTGTGCGTCTTTGGGTTTGATTCAGGTGCGAATTCAGGTATTAATTCAGACCTGATTCGCACCGGAACTGGTGAACAGGGACGCACCAGATCACAGACAGGAGCCGCATATTTATGAACCCGTACTTAATGTTTTGGACACTGCTCTGTAGAAATTCCCTGCAGTTATTTTTGTCTATACCATTATCCCCACTACTAAAGTAAAGATTTTAATTACTCACAGCTGGATTCCTTCATTATATAACATTACATGGGTATATTATTGCAGGCACTTAGTGAATATTGTGAAATATTAATGCATTATTGATCCATAAGTAAATTTAACCCTAATGACACTGGAGAGATGGCAGCGGGAGAGATGGTACCGAGAGAAGATGGTGGCGGGTGAGATGGCACCGGGAGAGATGGTACCGAGAGAAGACGGTGGTTGGTGAGATGGCACCGGGAGAGATGGTACCGAGAGAAGACGGTGGTTGGTGAGATGGCACCGGGAGAGATGGTACCGAGAGAAGACGGTGGCGGGTGAGATGGCACCGGGAGAGATGGTGGTGGAATAAGACGGCTTGGGGAGAGGCAGCAGTGGGAGAAGACAGTTTAGAGATATTATTAAAAGTCAAAAACTGTCTCTTGTTTTTATTACGTTTGTACCCCTACCCATTCACATAGGGGGGACTGGGATCTTCCAGATTCCGATAAGCCCCTCAAAACTCATCGGCCAGGGTTGTCGGGAAGAGGCCTTTGTCCCCATTAACATGGGGGCAAGGTGCTTTGCACCCACCCCCCCCATTTTGAGGGCATGCGGACTGGTATGGTTCAAGAGGGGGGTGTCCCCTCCCTTTCCTGACCTGCCAGGCTGCATGCTCGGATAAGGGTCTGGTGTGGATTTTGGGGAGGACCCTGTCCATTAAAAAAAAAATTGGCATGGGGGAAGTCTCCTCCGGCTCCATACTAGACCTAAAGAGCCCACACCGTTTTTTTTGCAATTTTTCTGTGGGCGCCATTTTTTTGTTTAAATTTAGCCCCCCTGGGGAACCTCCCTGACAGCTGATGACTCTTCAGTTGTTACAGATGCAGCAGCTGGCTTCCTGGCCCCCTTCTTAGCAAACAGCTATATACAGTGTTTGAAGTTCAGTTCAGTCACTTTTTCTTTTGTTGTAAAAAAACAATGTCAGCGGACATGAAAACGGATGTAAACATTTACATCTGTATCGATTTTTGATCATTTTTTTTTACAAAAAAAATGTGACTGAACTGAACTAAAAAAACGGAACACCTGTGTGAAACCAGCCTTAAAGTAAATTCCAACCAATCAATAATCACCATTTCTACCTGTACTGTGATATTATACAATATAATCTACCTTTCGTATTATTTAGGAAATCCTCTTGCTGCTTGAATAATCATGCATCTGCACATATGATACATAATCCCCAGGCCCTTTAATTCTATAAACCTTGCAATAATGTATAGGTGGGAAATAAACAATTATGCCTCCCTTTGTCCTTGTGACCTTTTCTTAATTTTTTACTTTTTTTATCCTTCTTCTGTGCTGCCTGGGTTCCTGTTCTCGTCCTGCCTTTTTGAAAACTTTTCTTCATACTGTACATGCAAAATATGAAGATTGTGTATGTGCTGTATGATACTACATACAATATATCAGTTGCAATAAAGAAAAACTCTTCCTCCAAAAGAGACGTTTTTTTGTTTACCAGAAAATGTATGTAGTTTTGTACAGTGCATGCATGAAATGGGGAACGTGGTGTCATTTACTTCATCTTGTGCATGTGCAGTATGACGATACTGCAAGATTTTGCAATTTAGGTACAAGATTTCCCTAAAGGCAATAGTGATGTTGCCTTTCCAGGGGGCATCTGTGTGGCCAGGGCTACATCACCACTGCCTACAGGAAAACCAGGATGTTGAAAACAAAAAGGTAAGTAAAGCAAATCATTTTCTTTAATAAAGCAGTGTTAGGTAATGAGCTATAAAGTCGTGTACACACGATCGGTTTGTCCAATGAAAACAGACCGATGGACTGTTTTCATCGGACAAACCGACCGTGTGTGGGCCCCATCGGTCTTTTTTCCATCGGTGTTAAAAAATAGAACATGTTTTACATTTTTTCTATGGATAAAAAAACGATAGAAAAATACGATCATCTGTGTGGAACTCCAATGGATAAAAATCCACGCATGCTCAGAATCAAGTCGACGCATGCTCGGAAGCATTGAACTTCATTTTTTTTCGGCTCGTTGTAGTGTTTTACGTCACCACGTTTTGTCACGGTCAGATTTTTGACTGATGGTGTGAAGGCAAGTCTGATGAAAGTCAGCTTCATCGGATATCCGACTAAAAAATCCATCGGATCAGATTCCATCAGATATCCGATCGTGTGTACAGGGCTTTAGAACTGCCTGCTGATGTAAATGAAAGTGAAAAGGGGTAAAAGGGTCCTATAAGGTAATATATATGTAGTAATTGTGAATAGAAAACAAAAAAACAAAACAAAAGTCCAAGCCATGTAGAAGATTGTACATTTGTACTGCTAATGATTGACTTGTCCGCATCTTGTTTGCACAGGTAATTTCATGGTGGCTGCCCCTGGGGACTGGCAGAATTGAGGTCACTTTGCAGAGCAGACATCCACTGATGCTTATCAGAACAATGGTTTAGTAATTTACTTGGTAGATAACTGCTAGGTGTTTTCGTCATAAGGTCAGGCATAAAGCTAATTGTAATTAGGACTGCATTGGAGATGGTAGTGATTATACAATGAATCAACATACACACAAAGGTGGAAATTGCCAACAACAGAATATTAAGCATATGAAACAAAACTCCAGGAAAAAACGAAAAAAAAAAATCAGTAACATATTGTATTAGGAAATGCAATGCTATTTTCCTGTGTCTGTTTTTCTAGCAAAATTCTGAGCCTAAAAAGATACTTAAAAAGAAACATTTCTTGAAATACAACAGGTTTTTATTTTTAACTCTTCATTTGGCAAAAAAAATTGTTGCCTGTCATGCTGACCCTCTGACTTATTTTGAATGACCTTGAACAGATATGAAGATAAAGGTTTCTGATGTTTCTCTGTTTGTTGTTCTGTTTGTTGATGTACTAAGGAACAAGTGCTGCTCATTCTAGAAAGAGGAATTGACTACCTCTGCCATTAAGGAAATTATGATAGATCTATGATGTTTGACAGCTGAAGATGGTATGTGAGGGAGGTGGACCTCAGCTTTAGTTATTTTTTAAGCTTGCCAAAGTTGTAGGATGGCCAGTGGTAGTGTAGCACCCTCTACTGTGTGATAGGTGTAAGGTAGTTTTTATTTGTAGAATAGGCTTGTTAATGTAGGAACATTTGGTCCAGATCAGGGCTAAGCCTGAGCTGTCAATCTGGGTCAAGATTCAGTGACACGGGGCTGCATGACTCCTAGCAGCCTCTCTGGTGCTGCCTCCTGTTTTCTGGGACATTGGAGAATTTTCTAGACATAATGGACGAGTAAAGAGGTGGCAAGGGACAGGCCACCTCATAAATAGGCATGAGTCATGCCAGCAGGGGCAAGATATGGAGTGCTGAGGAGGCTGTCGGTGGCCCTTGAGGGTGACCCCTAGTCTGGGGGGTTGGGTGGCCTTGGGTGCTGAATAAATCCTGCCAAAACACACGTAGGAAGCTCTTCCTGGAGGCACAGAAGAAAGGAGAGAGGACAGCAGGAGCAGGTCAGCACTATGGGAGATCTACTGAGAGTCAGCCTGGTGGGCTGGTGAGTGTCAGTCTGGAGGATTGTGGGGAGAAGTTAGCCTGGAGGGCTAGTGAAAGGAGCAGTTGCAGCCAGGTGGATTGGCAGTGCCTGAAAAGGTGTGTTTTTTTTGCTACACATACAAGGGGCCTTGGGTTCCTTCCCGTAATGGGCCGGCACTTTAAATCTGACTGAGAGCCTGTCAGAGCTTTACAGTGATCCAGCTGAGGTCTGCAAGCAAGTGAGTTCTGGATAATAAGGTAAAGCTGTATATAGAGACTGTATATAGTAAGAGTTGTCCCTGAAGTTTGTTGTTGAAGTCAACGGGCATCCCATAACCTCTCATCCTTATCCAAGTTATTGCCCTCAATAAATAACAAAAACAAAGTCACGGACTGTTCCTTGTCTCAAGAGTACCTGTAAAAATGTATTGTGCCTCGCTGTGCCGGGTGGGGGATCCCAGTTAACTGCAGCCCCTTAGGGGGTGTGCTACAGTACTTTCATAATGAAATAAAAAAATCACACAATCCACAATCTTTTTTCAAAGAACCTGGAAGCAGATACCGATTCCAATACTCATATTTGAGGAACACTAATTTATCTACTAAGAGAGGTCCAAGCTAGAGTATAATCCTGCAAAATTCGAGGTACAATTTTTGTACAGGAAATCGACCAATTTTAGGTTGTGAGTTCCATGAGTGACCTCAGCCTGCAGTAAAGAATGCTGGCCAAATGATTTCAAGTGAGTGGAGTCTGAATTAACTGAGCCAGATATTTCTTGGAGTGAGACTACTCTTCACCCAGATCAGTGTTGGTTGGCAACCATGCCAATTTTAGGGTGGTCAAGTATGACCCAAGGGTCCTTTCAAATTCTGAAAGTGATGCTACTTCCAAAATGTTCTAATAAAGGAAAGAAAAATAAAGTTTTAACCCAGTTATCTGATAAATCTGCAATTCATTTATTATCTTCTTTTTCATGCTGTGTTAAAACCAGTATGGGGGAACTTACTAGCATCAGATGCCTGGAAACTGTCAAAACCATGTGAGCCAAGTATGCCAACTGTAACTCCTAATATTGTATATAATGCAACACTGAACAACACAATGTGCACAGTGTACCATTCTTCAATAGTTTAGCTTATTATGAGTACCACCAAGGTAAAACTGAAAAACAGCACAGAACATCTGGGCAAATTACTGTATATAGTAAAAAAAAAAAAAAACGCGCAGGGCTGATATAAATATACAAAGTGTACAAAAGTTAGGAAAACAAGTTATATAGCCCTTCTGCTCTTGATAATGGTGACATGAAGGAATAACTATTGGACACATATTTATGAATTCTCATAGGGTAATTTAGTGGCTGAACTCTTTTTAAGCATTTCTATTATTTCCCAATATCCAACTGCTGTCAGAAATCTATAACCAGGTTTATATTTCTGTCAAACAAGGTAAATTTATTCGAAATGACACGTGCTGAATTACGTTCAATTTTATGCCTGTCTTTGAGATACTACTTCAATTGAAAGGAATGCCAAGACAGCAAACCCTTATTCTAGCATTGGGTCATCTGTCCATTTGAAGGTAAGTAAATGCTTGAAAGAAAATTGGAAGATAAAAGACTGTGTGAAATGCTGGTGTCTATGTCTATACAGATCAACTCTTGAAATGTTTGTTCTCCTGGTTCCATTTTCCTTGGTGGCTCACAGGGAGGTCTAAAAGTAGGACAATGACTGGAAAAGAAATGGAAGATAAAAGCATTGAGCTATCCAAGTTTTCCCATTTCTGCTATTATGTTATTCATCTGTTAGTTTTCAAGAAAATTGTTTTAGTTGGCAGCCAGAAGAAGCCAAAGGAAATTAAGCAAGCTGAAAGCAAAGGATAGGATAAAAGCACAAAAAACACAGAAAAGAGTCCATTATCAAAGACCTTATGCTTGGCGTGCGTGATTATACTGAGAGAAACTTAACTACAATTCCCCAGAGCCAAACTAACTGCAGAATCAATAACTGAAGAGATTTTCTAATCAGTGACAGGAATATAAAAGTCCAAGCAGGACTGTTTTTAATAACATGTACTATTGTCTACATGTACAGTCCTGGTAAGGTGTGAAGGAATGCTGTAAAGTAAGAATGCTTTAAAAAATATATATTTAAAAAAATAGTTTTTTATACATTTACAAAATGCAAAGTGAGAAAACAATAAGATCTAAATCAATATTTGGTGTGACTAACCCTTGCCTTTAAAACAGCATCAATTCTTCTAAGTACACTTGCACAGAGTTTTTGAAGTAACTCTGCAGAGATTTTCTATGGATATAGGCTGCCTCAAATACTTCTGTCTCTTCATGTTAATCAATGGTGTCCTCAATGCTGATAAATACAGGCAGTGCTGATGAGATAGGCGAGCTGGTGCGGGAGCTCCAGGAGAAGATGTCCTCCTTCGGCCATCGGCAAACCACATCCCAACCGCAGTTATGCTTTACTGCTCTTTCTTACCATGCATGTCTATAATGCTGAGTTGATTTACTAAAAACAGCGGAGGCTGTTCACTTAGCAAAGTAAATGGTAATTTGAAAAATGTATATTAAAGTTTAATTCCAGGCACAACTCAACTACTCTTAAACATGTTTCCATCCTTACTCCTAACAACTATTTGACTAACCTGTGTAAGAAATATCTGTATATTTACCTATTTTCAGGCCACTCCGGTTCGGTCACATGATCTTTTCTCTGTAATCCAGTGCAGGTTGCAGGGGAGAAGAAAGAGCACTATGACAATGGCTGGTAATGCTTGGGAGTGGTGATATCACCCAGAAGCTTTAAGGGTCCATTGTTGATGCTCTTTTCTCTCCCCTGCAGCAGCCACTGGCTGACATAGAGGAGCCAGATCAAGTGAACGGACAGGAGAAAATAAGTAAGTATATACATCTTTCTTAAGGTTGGTACACACGGGGCCAAACATCAGCTGGTATTGGACTGTTCAACAGAAACCGCGTGAGATTAGATCAGTGTATGAAGCAGCCTTTCCGACAGAAGCCGATCTATAGTTAAAGCCATACTAACGTCCGTCTTCTGTCGAACAGGCATGCTGGAAAAACAGAAGCTGATTGATCAGAATGTTCTGGCAGGGGGAGGTCTCCCTGTGAGAACACAATAGCACAGCGGGGAGATCGGTGTACTAACATCGCATGGTTAGTACATCAAGCTCCTCAGTTTTTTTCATTCAACCTGCTACAGTATGTTGAATGAAAAAATACATACAGTGTGTACCAGGCATTACACGGGTTAATTCAGAATGTGTTAGGAAGGGGAGGGAGATGTTTTTTAAGTAGTTAGGTTGTGCCTGTAATTAGACTTTAACTATGCAAAGTGAATGTTAGTGAATGAGGTGAAGTGTGTTTACTTTGAATACCCAATCATTTGCCAAAATCTTTTTCATGAATGAACATGTTTTGGCATTTAAAGTTACAATTGTCTCCACCTTATTCACTAACACTGGTATTAATTTACTAAAGGAATATCACATATTCAGTTTGCAATATGCATTTCCACTTAGCTTAGTGAATGATGCAAAGCAACTTTCACTTTGCAAAGAGTACCCAATCACGTGCAAGAAAACTTAAACAACGGTATTTTTACTTGTACATTGTTAGACAATTGGAGTCAGAAAAGCTTCACCTTATATCATTAAACTATAGAAAATTCTCACTTTGCAAAGATCAGTATATAACATAAAGTTAAAAAACAAAGGAAAATGTAGCCCCCCCCACCCACCACTACACCCACCCACATACACATACATATGGGCACCTAGTAAGCATGTGAGTATGTAAAACACCTATTTTACAATACATTTAATGTATTGTCCATGCCCACCAGAGCGAGAGAAATAATTATAGGACAACATTTATGGATAACTCAAAAATTATTACTGGTAGCTGTAAAGGTTTTTAATTTGTCTTGTGTACACAGTTTTGGTTATTGAAATTGTTGACAGTTTCACAGACCCATGCAATTTAGAGTTTCATATTTTAGATGTTACAAAAAAATTACATTGGGGGTAATCCACAAAGATCGTGCCTAACTTAATTTTTTCCATTTAAGTTACACTGCCTTAAAATTTCTACCTAAGTGCCCGATCCACAAAGCACTTACCTAGAAATTTTGGGCTGTGTAACTTAAATTCCGCCGGCGCAAGGCGTTCCTATTCAAATGGGGGCGATTCCCATTTAAATTAGGCGCGCTCCCGCGCCGGCCGTACTGCGCATGCTCGTGACGTCATTTTCCCGACGTGCATAGCGCGAAATTACGTTACGCCGAGCTTTGTGGATTGCGACGGGTCAATAAAGTTGCGTCGGGAAAAAAAAAAGATACGGCGGAAAAAAAAAAATCAAAATTTAAAAAAAATTGCGTCGCTGGACAGAAAGGTCTGCTTTTACATGGTGTATTAACTTTACACCTTGTAAAAGCAGCCCTAATTTTGCGTATGCAAACTAAAACTTACGGAGAAAAAAACGAAGCTGAAAAGCTTCGTGGATCTCCGTAAGTGCTAATTTCCATACCCGAGGCGGCATTTTGACACAAAATGCCCCCAGCGGCGGATGCGGTACTGCATCCTAAGATCCGGCAGTGTAAGTCCCTTACACATGCCGGATCTTCTGCCTAACTATGGAAAACTGATTCTGTGCATCAGTTCCATAGTTAGGAACAGGGATACGACGGCGTAACAGCAATTACGCCGTCAAATCCCTTTAGTGGATTTGGCCCATTGTGTTTGTGTGCATGTAGAAAATACACCTTGAAAATAGACACGTAGCAATGCCTTAAGCAAAATACATCATTCCTATGTAATATTTTCTACATGGACAGTCAAAGGTTAATTATTTGAGAACTCAGTAGGAAGCACTTATCCAAACGTGCAAATAAAAGTCCATAGTGGGGATATTTACAATGGCGGTATATATGCAAAACTTCAATTGCAGGGATGAATTGTATATTAAGCAGATTTTTTAACAAGTTTCCTTATCTTTGATATGACACATCAAAGAAGTAAAACAGGTTATTTTACGTTTAAAGATTGACTTGTAAACTCTCTATACTTGGAGTAGAACTAAACTGAAAAAAGTATTGCAAAAGGGAAATGCTATGATTTTTCTGCAACAAAACAAACTTACCTGCCTGTGCTCAATTATGTTTAGAATATGTATATGCAAAAAAAAGAAAAAGAAAATGTGCATATTTACCAGGTGTGAAACAGTGGAGAAAATATCCCAGTGACAACTGTCTAAGAGGGGATTTACATTACTTTGGAGAGATTTTCATTTTACTTCTTGTGTTGTCTTCAGGACAGGAAGTTAAGGGGAATCTCCTCAATGGCACACATGGTAAAAAAAAAATAATGAAGGTGTTGCTCATTCTCTACCCTACTCAAAATATAAAAAAAGGCTTGGACTTTGACAGTTCCCCTTTACTTTTGGCCCACTATTTACCTAACTCTATCAAACAGGTTCCCCCCTTGACCCCCCCTGCTTCCTTCTTCTTCTATATTCCCATGTATCTTAACCCCAACTTGATAAATGCACATACTCGTGCCCTCCTTTTAAAACCATTCTAATCAGTACTTACCTAGTTTGCACTTCCACTAATCCCCTGGTTATTTGTTGAGGGATAGATCTGAACTCATTGATTGGTATATCCATTGACATGATATTTAACCTGCACTACTATGCTTGTATCCTATATAACTGTACACTGCTATAAACCGTTATATAACAGAATGTTGCTCTGATTTTGCATTAAAACAAGCTCTAAATTAGAAAAAATATACATATATATATATATAAAGAACTTTCTTAAAAAAAAGTTTTAGCTTTGTATAAACTTTAACCAGGCAAACCACTGTCAGTTTAAATTTTATTTTTAAGCCAGTTGTATACTACTCATAAACTTTCGTTTTGTAGTAGCTTTGGCTTTAGCAACCTGTGTGGTTACTTGGATGGGTACAAAAAAAATCCCTCCAACACTGATGCAGAGACCTATTATAGCATTTGTCTTTAGTAGATTGGGGAAGGGTTAGCTCTGTCTCCAATGGGGTGATATCCCCCATTCCATGTGCTGTTACCAGCATAGGAAGTTAGGCACAATGTCCTCAACAGGGGCAGAGACAACCACAAAAAGAGGGTCATATGCCAAACCAAACAAAAAAGCAGCCATAGTTGGGTTTAACATGGTTGGAAGTCAAATCAATGGTTAAATGTCATCAATACATGCCCATTGCCATATCATTTCTATATGCAACTCTGCAATATTAGTGTTTGTATTCTCGAGGCAGATATAAAATCTGTTTTTTATAAGAGAACTATTTAAAATTTCTTATAGGGCAGAAAAAAAATAAAAAAGTATTTTATATAAAATCAAAATAGGGTATTAAGCCCTAGAGTCCTAGAGTGACTGTAACAACCCTGTGGAGTCCTAGATGTTGATTTGTGAAAAACAAACAGGTAGTTCACTTTGCAAGGAAATTTTTCTTTAGAATGGCGAATGTGGTGAAAATTTACTTTGCAAGCAATACCCAATCATGCGCAAGCAAAATTAAAGACAAAACAGTATTTTTAAGTTCACCAAAAATAAGGAAAAGGTATGCACATCGTCTAAATCCGTTTAACAGGAAAAACATTTATTTGAAAAAAATTAAAAATTTACACTCACATATGAAAAGATAAAACAAGCGCTTGTAAATAATGAGTAGATTCTATGCAGTAGTAGCTGTAGAAACGACCCAACATGCTTTTCATCTAAGAAGACACCCCAGACGATTTCTTCTTAGACGAAACACGCTTCGGGTCGTATCTACATCTACTACTGCATGGAATCTACTCATTATTTACAAACGCTTGTTTTATCTTCTCAAATGTGAGTGTACATTTTTTATGTTTTTGAATAAATGTTTTTCCTGTTAAACGGATTCACACTATGTGTATACCTTTTCCTTATTTTTGGTGAACCTGGTTATCTCTGCCACGGAACCCATCGTTAATATTGTGGTTATGCCACTTATTGCTGAGATGAAAGTATGACTATCTTACTCTGATATTCACCAGTTCCAGTGCTCAGGTCTTTGTGTTTTTGGTGTAGTGTCACTACACAGCCCTTTTAGACTCATTTGGCATATGCCTTGCTGAGTCCATTCAATCCGGTAAGCCTCATTCCTATCAGTGGTGGCGGCTTTTCTTCTATCATCACATTTGTGTTAACTGAAGATCTACTTTCACTCGTTTGGATTATCACTTCACTCATGTTATTACAGTCATCACAAATGGACTTGAGCAAAGTTTAATTATCACAATTTTCATAAATTGTTTGCATTTTATTCATATGTATATTTACATATAGAGCGAATATTATTATTCATTTATATAATTTTTTATGTGTTTAAGACCCTAAACAAGTTTTAAACTTTTTTCTTCACTGTCCTTATTTAGGACCTATTCATTTTTAGCACTGCACTTTTTGTATTACTATTTTCTCTAGGCTGTTTGTCATAGGTATTCACATATTTTTTAATATCCCCCCACTGTGTCTGTGAGCTGTGTCCTCCGCCCGATGCCTCTGTGTGCCCGGGCTTCGTTCCCTGAAAAAGCGTTGCGATGCATAGGGGGCGGAGCTCGGCGGCAGATTAAAAAAGTACAAAATTCATAACAAATTCCCAGAAAGAAAAGAAGATTCCCGGCCACGAAAATTCTTTTCTTTAGCAACATGAGATGAAATTGAAGGCTTGGTTGGTCGAATTTCGAAATCAACGGTGACATCATTGGATCACAAAATGCATGAAATGTCTGATTTTTGAAAGAAAATTTGTTCAGAATTAGACTCATGTATGTAATGAATTAAAAGGTTTATTCCATAAATATACTTTGCAACATAAGCCCTTCTTTGTTAAGTTCTTTTTTGCTGTAACATGCTCTGTCATTAAATATTTGTACAGGGCCGTTTCCTCCCACCTCTGATGTCCATCTACAAAATGACATTATTAAATTATTAACCAGCATTCAGCTGGGTTGGAAAACGTCACCAACAAACATTCTGCATTTGGCGTGACATTGGATTGTTAGCTCCTCTGGGCACCTTCTCTAACATAAAGACTAATTTAAAGATTTATGTTTGTTTATGAATTACTAATGCAGCTGCGGAGGGTTACGCTGGGCTTGTTTGTAAGTCTTCGGTTTATTAAATGTACCATGTGTCAGCCAGCACAGCTGATACAGACAAATATGCCAGCCTCAAGAGTGCAGCCTTGTGTATATGATTAATTGGACTATGCAACACTCAGCGGATTCTCTGCTTCTAAATATAATAGTGAAAGCCCACTAATGTAACTATAGTAAGGTTTGTTTTTGTGCCATGTGAAAAACAAAAACAAAAACACAAACACCTTATTCACATTAAATAATAATTCTTGGAGTTGAACCCATTAGCCAGGCAATAAAATAGGGTGCGCTACAGGCAATCATAGCATGAGTCTTGGGGGAGAAAAAGTACATTGTGCCAACTGGCTTTGCTTCCAACCCTGTTTACTTTAGACACCTTAGTCCTGTTTATATGTATTGCTTCCTTGAAAAAGCCCTTGGGCAAGCATCAAATTCAGTATCTTAAATATGCCAGTGCTGAAATTTTAACCACTTGGCACCGGCGCTATAGCCGAATTATGGCTACAGCGCGGACCCCAAATGCCGGGAGCACGTCAAGAGACATGCTCCCCTTCGTGCGCTCCCCCGCACACCCTGCGTGCTATGATCACCCGAGTCACTGAATCTCGGGTGATCACAGATCCGATTAAGGGGCCGATCCCGGCCCCTTACCACGTGAACAGCTGTCAGTCAATGACAGCTGATCACATGATGTAAACAAAAGCCGGTAATCAGTTCTTTTTTCTCCACATGCTGAGAGTGTGAGGAGAAAAAAAAGCCAATCACCGGCTTATGTGTAAGGGACATCGGTCCCAAAGAAGAAGAGGCAATTTTGCCTCATCTGTGCCCACAAGTACCCCCTGCCAGTGCCACCTGCCATTGCCACCTGCAAGTGCCCACAGTGCCCACCAGTGCCATCTGTCAATGCCCACAAATGCCACCTATCAATGCCCACAAGTGCCACCTATTAATGCCCACCAGTGGTGCCAATCAGTGCATCATCAGTACCACCTAGCAGTGCTGCCTATCAGAGTAACTTACCAGTGCTGATTAGTGCCCATTACTGCTACCCATCAGTGCCCATCACTGCCTCCCATCAGTGCCCTTCACTGCCACCTATCAGTGCCACCTATCAATGCCACCTATTAGTGCCACTTCTCAGTGCCCACCAGTGCCACCTATCAATGCCCTTCAGTGCCACCCATCAGTGCCACCTCTCAGTGCCACCTATCAGTGCCCACCAGTGCCGCCTATCAGTGCCCACCAGTGCCGCCTTATCGGTGCTCACCAGTGCCGCCTTATCGTGCCTATCAGTGCAGCCCATCGGTGCCCAAAAGTGCAGCCCATCAGTGCCCATCAGTGCAGCCTCATCAGCGTAAATCAATGAAGGAGAAAAATTACCAGTTTTCAACATTTTATAACAAAATATAAAAAAATATATATATATTTTCTTAATCTGTATTTTTTTTAACAAAAAATAAAAACTGCAGAGGTGATCAAATACCACCAAAAGAAAGCTCTATTTGTGGGGAAAAAAGGAAACCATTTCATTTGGGTACAGTGTTGTAGTGTTGACCGCACAAATGTCATTCAAAGTGTGTCAGTGCTGAAAGCTGAAAATTGGTCTGGGCAGGAGGGGGGTTTAAGCGCCCAGTAAGCAAGTGGTTAAAAGACCTCTGCACAAATACAATGTGACATAAAATATTGCAAGAACTGCCATTTTATTCTCTAGAGTCTCTGCTAAAATATATACAATGTTTGGGGGTTCTAAGTTATTTTCTAGGAAAAAAAAACTACAAATGTCAGAAAAAGGCCTAGTCTTAAAGTGGCCTACACATTAGTCTATCGAAGGACAGCTGGGATTATCCTGTACCCAGCTAGACCACGCCCGAGGTGGTTTGGGATGGACTGAGCAGGGTGTACATTACTGAAAATACTGGAATAATAATGGCAAACATTACTGTGTTATCCATGTAAAATTGCATAAAAACAGATTCAGCACCACAAAGCTGTTTTCAGTTTGCATTTTTCAAGTGATTTTCACTTTCTAATTTAGTGTTGGCCAGTAAATGTTACCTTTGTTAATGTGCTTACAAACATCCTCCAGCAAATGTGCCTGATTTTTTTTTTATGCCTCTAAGTGTAGTGTACAGTATAGAGAATGAATTCATCTTTTTTTTTTGTTTACAGTTTTTATTATGGAAAAGGTCATAGTACAAGATTTTAACAGTGGTAGAAGATGTCATTTAGATTATACAGTATCTGAGTAAAGACATATCATATGAGAAAATACATATATTAGATTATGAATCCATATAACATTTGCGGAAAAAGCATCTGTAGATATGCTTAAGTAGAATAACAGTAGTGGACACTACACCAATAGTGAGGTCTCCCATAAAGTACATTTTTGGGGGTATATATGCATGGTGTCATATAATGTGTGGTGTATTCTCTCTGATAGTTTGATGTTTGCCACACGGTTAAGAACTTGTGGCCATGGTACGTTGGATGAACGCCAGTTGAAAGCGATGGTCCAGTGGATAGAGCTAAATAGAGTATGGATTAGTCTAGAACTGGCTATTGATATATCTTGTATGGGGGGGGGGAATAAAAGGCACATTTGGGGTGTTAGTGGGATATTTCTGCCTGAAATTCGATCAATCGTGAGACTTGCATTGTGCCAAATGTTTTTTAGATGGGAGCAATCCCAAAATATACCGTATGTAGTAGTGTCCTATGTGTAGGGCATCCCCTGAAAAAGAGTGGGGATGTTGATGGGTAGAATCAGTTGAGTTTGGCAGGGGTGAGATACCACCTATAAAGCAGTTTGGTGGCCGATTCTCTAATGGTGGTAGTTTTGGTGCATTTGTGTAGGTTTTCAAAAATGGTATCCCATTGTTCAGAGAAGAATGAAACGTTTAGGTCTGATTCCCATTGTAGCATGGGGTGTGATTTTCTTCAGGCATATTGAATTCGTTTACATTTTTATACATTTTGGAAATTAATCCTTTGTCTCATGGGGAGGAAATGCAAATCTGTTTGAATTCTGAAAAGGGGGTAAGTAGAGTGAGTGAGTATTTTTGGTAGAAGTGTTTTATCTTCGTATAATTTTCATGAAAATGTAGTTAATTAATCTTAACCATTTTCTTTTATATACATGCTCACCAGTATTGAAATTTCCCCACAGCTGATAGCATTTTCTCTGAGTACAACATTACAGCAGAAGTGATAACCATTTATTTTTAACATATATTTTAAATTCTCCAAAATAGACATTGCCCCACTTGCCAAACAACTCTTTCTAAAGCTGTTAAAGTAAACTTCTTCAATTAGGCAGTGATAAGATTACAAGCCTTATAGCAGATATCATACTCTTTCCATAAATGTCGTTTTGTATATCTTTCCTTGCCAGAGGGCTCATTTTCAGATACAACTTTCTCTAACACAGAAGGGATCAGTCTTGCACATGAAAAGTACCGCACACAATGTCAATTCATTGCAACTTGAATATGAATATAACATTTCAAATATAGTCAAATTTTTTCTTGAAATGTAGTTCTAAAAATACATTCATTTGCATTTCTCTGTTGAAAAGTTTTCTCTTGGGGTATTTTTTTTTAATCAACAAGTTGTGCAACTAGCAAGTTATGCAATCAGATACCGTTTAAGACACAGACCACACAACATGGTGGGGATGATTTACCCACTTGTAGACCGTCATGTTAAACACCCTTCCTGTCCAGGCCATTTTTCAGGTTTCAAGCCTCGTACACACGCATGGTTTACTTGGCAAGAACCAGCAAGAAAACTGCTGGCAGAGCTTTTTTGCCGAGTAAATCGTGCACGTGTACGAGGCTTTCAGGTTTCTCGTCAAGAAAACTGCCCAAAATCTGGACGAGAAAAATAGAGAACCTGTTCTCTATTTTCTCGTTGTGATTCTCGGCAGTGTTTTCCTGCTGAGAAACCCGAGAGTGTGTATACTTACCTGTCCCTGGCTTAGGCTCTCAGCAGTTCGCTGAGAGGCTGAGCTGGGTGTCAGTCCAGGGATCTGGCAGATCCACACTTTCACTGTCGTGATGATGCGGTGCCTGGACTGACTTCTGTGATGTCAGCAGAGAGAGGACTTCAGCCCACTCTCTGCTGAAAACGAATCAAAGGAGTGCAAAACAAATGTACTTTCCTGCTTTGGTTGTACTTCTCCTTTAATTTCTGGTGTAAAACTGCAAATAAATCTTTCTTCAAAAATGTACACCAAAGTAAATACTGTTACACTTCTTTAGAAAAAAGAAAAAACAAATCAGTGTATATTATTTAGTCTGTGTGAAAGTTATACAGTCTAAGTTTTATATATACCATACTGTAGGTAGGTGCTAAAATAGTATTTTTGTGTCTCAGGTATCAGTATAGGCAAATTTAGGCAGGCCTGTGCTCTATGCAGGCCTGTTTGTTTTGATCTGGGACTGGGAGTGTTCAGGGTAGCAGTGGGTGTGGCCACCTGTGGTCTAGTTCTGAGGCGCCTCCCCTGTCTCTGGGGAGAATGTACAGAGAAGGAGGCAGGGCCTGGGACTGGGACTGGAGTCCCAGGCAGCTTGTGTGGGAGGTCTGTCCAATCCCCAACTAGGATTGGCAGGAAGCGGGCCTCCTATATAAGCTGAGGTAACATGCCACTGGAGGCAGTTGTCAGCCGGGAAAAGTGGAGGATAGAGTACCATCTAGGGGGGGGTGAGGCCCAAGGGAGTAGCCTGGGAGAGTGTCTGGAGGCTGTTGGAACGTACGTCCAGATAAAATCCTCCATCAAGGACCTGGGGCAGGAAGAATGTCGGTGAGTGTACCACAGGGAGTCTGTGAGGGAGCTTTATCATTACAAGGCTAGTGATGAGGAGCCCTGGATCAGAGGAGAGAGAGACTGTGGGGAAATGTGTCAAATCGATGTTGCCTGAGGGCACAGGATTTACAAGTAGAACTATCTGGGCTGGGTTTAGTAGTCCATCACCAAGTACATAGCTGTTAAACTACTAGGCCCCCTGGGAGGGGTTCTGCAGGCCTCTGGCCTAGTAACTACGCAGTCAAATGCCACCAAGTACAATCAATTACAGAAGCTGCTGGGACTTATTCAGAGTAAGGCCTAGTGGGCTGAAGGTTGCGAGACAGGAGTACTAATTTGTGACAGGAAAGTTATGTGCAGGAGGAGAAGTGTCCTGAGGTGAAGTTTTGAGGTGAAAAGTCTGTCAGAAGTAGGGTTCACCATTTTATTCAATCCGGGGAGTGCAACTTATAAACTGCCATATTTTTCTTATAGATATGAAGTAAAACATTTGCTCATGTAAAGCTGAATTTACTTTAACATGACAAGCACTAACTTGTTCTATGGGCATCCCATATCCTCCTTACCCCATCCAAGTTATTTCCCCCAAATAAAACAAAACAAAACAACACAAATCACTGTTCATTGCCTCAAGATGCATGAATGGAGGGTCAGGCAGTAGGGTGATGTGTGGATCTTTTGATCTCATGCAAATGCACCGCTACACATATATATATATATATATATATATATATATATATATATATATATATATATATATATATATATATATATACAGTATATGTGGAATTTACAATGTATCATATATGATGTTCGGATTAGACACCTGCCAACTATAGTGGTCACATTATTATAGACTTAGGCCCGGATTCACGTAGAGCGGCGTATATTTGTGTGGGCGTAGCGCATCTCATATTGGTTGAGCTTACCGGATGGTTATGACCCCAATTAAGATGGTCAATATGGGCTTTAGTGGATATAATGGAACGCATTATTGTCGTGGTTAATGAGACGCTCATCCCTGATGACAAGCAGGAGTGCCTGAAGCACCTTCCTTTAATCACACCAATAATGCGAGTGCTATTAATGTTCCATCACATCCACTAAGGTCCATATTGGCCACCTTATTGGGGTTATAACCATCTGGTAAGCCCCCCACTTTATCACATGTGGTGGAGTGACCTTTCTTTGGGTGCTTTCCTGGATATCTACACACTCCTATTTCAGGTGATATTCCAACATACTGTATATATGGACTGCGGTTTTCCATTGTGTACTAGCTATTTTCATTTTGGTCTATCTCCTTTTTAGGACTCTTTGGGACTTTTTGTTATTGACACTATATATGCAGAACCTTTATGGATTATTAAGAATTTTTGTAGTGGTTTTGGTACCAGATGAATTTCTCATTGTATTGCACATCACTTTATTTTTGTATTTGTATGCACTTTGCACTTTATTGCATACCATTCATAGTGCTTTACGTCTTTTCTATATAATCTTGATATACTTCACCAGAGTATAATGTTAGCAGCTGATTTTGGGTTCAGGTCTAAGCGCAAAAAGATCTTTCTTCAGAAGCATAGAAACTTGATCAGTGGAGAATCAAACTTTCTGAGTTGTCTTTTCCTTTATCTGCTCTTAATTATATCAGATTGCTGCTGCCAACAGTGCTTGCTTTCTCTAAATACATCTGTTCTACTAGCTGTTTACTGTAAATGCTCTACTTTTGTCATGTGGTTTTCCACCTTTTTTTAGATTTACTGTTTTATCTCTCACTGGAAAATCACCTTTTCCTGCTTTTCATATATTGGATATTTCTGCATTCTCAACTCTGCTTCCCACACTCTCTCTTTTTATTCTTCAGTTTCCAGGTGTTTTGTAGTCATTTACCACCCCCTCACCATTTCCTACACCTCTTTTCCTCCTGGCTCTTACATTTTCTATAATGTATTGTTTCCACTTACACTGCAAGCAACTTTAGTATCCCTGCTGACTACGCTCTCTTGTTACATTTTTAGAAATAACATCTTGTTTTTGTCTTAGCCTGATAAAGTGATATTAAACTATATAGTTACTTTTCCAAAATAATCCATACATATCCACTACTTAATGACCTTGTAATCTTTTCTGACATACAGTATAATATATGAAATAATTTCTTACTATGTTTTGCTACCTCCTTATAACATGCCCCATAGGCTAGTAAACCTCTTCTTTTACCCCATCACTTCCTATTGTTTAAGCCTGCCTTGGATGGTTTGAATCTCAGCCAGTTCAACATTGACCATTGATCCATCAATCGACTTGGGTACAACCAGTGTTAGTTTTGGCAGCAAATTTTGATTTAGTCTTATGCCGCATACACACGACCATTTTTCATGATGAGAAAAATGCATTTTTTTTAAATTGATCGGGAAAAACGGTCGTGTGTATGCTCCAGAGCATTTTTCTCGACGAGAAAAATGGCGTTAAAAATTTCTCGTTGTGAAAAACGGTTGTGTGTACGTTTTAACAAGGGGAAAAAAAACGTGCATGCTCAGAAGAAAGTTATGAGACGGGAAAATAGCATAAGCAGCAAAAAGGGTGGCGCCATTCGAAAGGAACTTCCTCTTTATAGTGCCGTCGTACGTGTTGTTTGCTCGAGCATTTTTTTCACAAACGTGTGTATGCAGAGCAGGCTTGAGAGGAATCACATTGAGAAAAACGTTGTTTTTTTCCATGACATGAATAACGTTCGTGTGAATGCGTCATTAGTCTTAGGACTAAAATGGCATTTTAGTTTTAGTCCCATTTTAGTCTTCGGGTATTGTTTTAATTTTAGTCATATTTAGTCGACTAAATCTCCAGTACATTTTAGTCGACTAAAATATCTTACTATTTAGTAGACTAAATCTCCAGTACATTTTAGTCGACTAAAATCTCCAGTTCATTTTAGTCGACTAAAATCTCCAGTACATTTTAGTAGACTAAAATCATTTTAGTCAACTAAAATCTAATGTGTTTAGTTAAATAATGCATTACTTATGCAACTTCAAAACTCATTATATACTCATGGAGTTAAAAAAAACACCAGCTAATATGTTATTATTTATGATTTGAACAAACTATACAGATTTAGCCATTATATAACATCTTTACTCTGTAAAACCAAGTTGCGTTTACAAATGTTGCTTTTTTAAGTCACACGGCTTCATTCCTTGCTATAAGTGTATGTTACTTTTCTGTTGATGAAAACAAGTAGCCCAAGGCTCCCACCCAGGCACCCACACACTGAACAGTCAATTAAAGGGGTTGTAAAGGTAAAAAAAAAATCCCTAAATAGCTTCCTTTACCTTAGTGCAGTCCTCCTTCACTTACCTCATCCTTCGATTTTGCTTTTAAATGTCCTTATTTCTTCTGAGAAATCCTCACTTCCTGTTCTTCTGTCTGTAACTCCACACAGTAATGCAAGGCTTTCTCCCTGGTGTGGAGAAAGCCTCTTGAGGGGGCGAGCAGGAGAGTCAGGACACTCTCTAATTTGCAAATAGAGAAAGGAGCTGTGTGTTAGTGGGCATCCTGACACTCCTGCTCGCCCCTTCCCCCCTCAAGAGGCTTTCTCCACACCAGGGAGAAAGCCTCGCATTACTGTGTGTAGTTACAGACAGAAGAACAGGAAGTGAGGATTTCTCAGAAGAAATAAGGACATTTAAAAGCAAAATCGAAGGATGAGGTAAGTAAAGGAGGACTGCACTAAGGTAAATGAAGCTATTTAGGGAAATTGTTTTTGACCTTTACAACCCCTTTAAATCACTGTGTGGACAAATGCTTGCATGAGTGGGACATACCAAAGAGGAAGATCCTAAGCATTTTAACAGACAACAGTAGTAATATGGTGGCAGTATTTAAACAAACCACAGCAGCAGCAGAAGTACCACCCAGCTCTAGGGAGGAAGACTCCCCCATGACAGAAAGTGACTGTGAGATTGAGTCCAAAATTAATGATCTGAGGTGAGCCATTTGTATTATTCTTTTACATGATGACCAATTATCAAATGGATATGTAATTAATGATCTTGGGACTGTCTGCTCTGCTGGTGTATCTTTGTTATTTTTCCACTTTATTCCGAGTCAGGGGTGTGTTTTAAGCAGATCAAAAGATGTTTTGGAGGAATGGATATCTGAGGCCTTGTACACACGACCGAGGAACTCATCGTAAAGGAAACATCGTTTTCCTCGACGAGTTCCTTGTTAGGCTTGTCGAGAAACTTGACAAGCTTTCTTTGCGTACACACTGTCAAGACCAAATTTCGTCATTCTCAAACGGGGTGACGTACAACACATACGACGGCAGGGGAAGTTCGATTCCACTGGCACAACCCTTGGGGCTGCTTTTGCTAATCTCATGTTACTGCGTGTTAAGTAAAAGTTTGGTAGGAGACGATTTGCACTTTTCAGTCTGTTACAGCGTGACAAATGTGCTATCTCCATTACAATCGCTACTTTTACCAAAGGTGCGCCCCGTCTCATACTTTATTCTGAGCATGCGTGGGTTTCTAAGCATACACACGAACGTGTTTCTCGTCGAAAACCAGCCCGACGAGGAAAGCGACGAGGAAATTGAGACTCCCGACGAGGAAAAAGAGAACTTGCTCTCTTTTTTTCTCGTCAAGTTACTCGACAGTTTTCTCTATAAAAAACATACACACGACCGTTTTCCTCGGCAAAAAAGCTCTGCCACCAAGTTTCTTGATGGATTCTGTCGAGAAAAACGGTCGTGTGTACGAGGCCTGAGGCTTATCATTCTATTTATAATCTCTGTGCTCTTGTAAGACACTAAATTGCATGCACTGGAAAAACATAGGTGTGAGCTCAGAGAGTTTGTGGACATGATGGGGCAAGAAAGGAGGAAGGCTTCCTGTTGCTGTTGAAGTAGGACAGTGTTTTGTCAGAATAAACTGGGAAATACCATGACTTGTACTTTTCTGTTGGAGCTTTCTTCCTACTTTGCACTGTGTGCTGAAGATAAGTTTATTGTTTTATCTCTTGGCTGAAATAAAAAGCAATTTGTGTTTGTTTTCCAGAGAAATAAAAGGAACTTTTGTTTTCATAAGACTATATATCTCATGCTTTACTTTAATGTAGTGAACCACAGAAGATTAACCCTCTTACACTCGTCCAGCCCATGGAGGGGTACAAAAACAGATTCACACACGTTACCCAATCACAAAGTTCAGAGAGTTAACCTAGTTTCCTTAAGAACTGACAGGTAGGACACAAAAGAAAGGCAGAAATAATAGTAAGCTTAAAGAGAAGCTTCAGCCAGTTTTCCAAAAATGAAAAGCCAGCAGCTACAAAAACTGTAGTTGCTTACTTTTAATAAACAGACACTCACCTATCCAGGTATCAAATGCAGTCCTCACCCATGCCTTTTCTTTACCAGTCTTCAGGTCCAAGGCTATAGCATATTAACTATCATGTACCTGGTAGCAGAGCCTCAAATGATGAGTGAGGCCTCTATTAGACCTCTGACTCAGGGCCCTTGATAGTGTGAACAGAAGGCGCAGGAGTGCCGAGTGGCATTAGTGACTGTAAGGCTGGGTTCACACTATTGCGAATTGGATGCAGAAGATTTTGAACCTGCTCTCTATGGAGCCGGTTCACATATCTCCGCTGAGGCTCCGGTTGCGAATTTGCACAGGAGCCCTGTGCGTCTTTTGGATCATTTCAGGTCCGAATTCAGCATGGAACCCCTGATGTGAGCCGCATGCAAAGATAGTGTGAACCCAGCCTGAGTTTTGCTAGCAGGTGTCCACGCCAGGCAGTAGGGTAGTTGCCAGAGGTCTTCAGTTAAGCTGAGTGGCAGCTGGTGAGCAGCAGACCGAAGTAGGCTGGTACTGGCAATAGCAGGCAGGCAAAGTATGTTCTGGTAGCAGACAATGGGTAAGCAGGCACAGCTGGTTGACAGATAGGTCCTGGCGATAGCAGGAGGACAAGCTGGGTCATGAACTGGCAAGGCAGATGAGGCACAGGGGCACAGGCAAAAGCGTAGTCAAGGTACAAGCCAGGTCGCGAGCCAATCAGTGGAACTGGAGCAGGCAGAAGTGGTGGTCAGAAAGTCAAGGTCAGTACGGGCAGAGTTCAGGGAGTAGTCAGATGAACTGGGTCACTAACTGGAGACCGGATACAGGATCACAGGTTTTCAGGACACAAAAGGCTGAAGACAAAACAGGACTGAAGCTGGGCAATCTTCCATTTGGCACCCCTCTCTGTCATAGGTGCACGTGAGCACGCTGACTTGTACGTGCTTGAATATTTGCTTGTGCATGTGCATAAGTATTAGCATGTGCTAAATTCCTACATGCATGAGAAGTAATGTGGATTAGGCTGTTATGATGCACAGAAGTCCACCCAGAGGAGCCATCTTGTCTACTGGCATGTTCATCCTGTCATGGAGAAGCAGCAGCCATGACTCCTTGTGGCTTTATAGTCGGCTCAACACTGTGTATGCGTGAGCCATGCTGATCCTTGTGAATGGACTTGCAACCTCCTAGGACCTATGATGTGTCTGAGAAGATTACAGGCAGGTAGCAGGGGGGGGGGGGCTACCCAACTTCTGCTTTGATTGCCTAGGTAGGTGAGAGTTACTCTCAAAACTAAGTATCCACTCCCCCTCAAAAAAAAATATACCAAATATGGCAGAGGAAGGGGATGGATGAGGTTCCTCTTTAAGGGCAGCTTCCCTGGCTGGCATATAGGATCTGCTTTCACCCTGGTTCCAATCAAGGCATGGTTCCTTCTGGAAATTCTGTGCACTCTTGGCTCCTGACTCCCCAAAAACTGTTATGCCGCGTATACACGATCATTTTTCAGCATGAAAAAAACGTAGTTTTTCAAAAACGTCATTTAAAATGATCATGTGTGTGCTTCACGTCATTTTTCAGGTTCTGAAAAACGACAAAAAAAAAATTCGAACATGCTGCATTTTTTAACATCGTTTTAAAGGATGTTGTTTTTCAGGTTGTAAAAAATGATCGTGTGTGGGCTAAAACAATGAAAAAAACCCGCGCATGCTCAGAAGCAAGTTACTAACACGGAATCAGCTAAAGCAGCCCAAAGGCGAATGGAACTTCCCCTTTAAAGTGCCGTCGTACGTGTTGTACGTCACCACGCTTTGCTAGATCATTTTTTAAAAACGATGGTGTGTAGGCAACATCGTTTTAATGATGAAGTTGGGAAAACTTTGTTTTTTAGACATGCTGAAAAACGATCGTGTGTACGCGGCATAATACTTGGTTCGCATAAATGCGAATTGGGTGTGTTTTTAACTGCACTGGGTCCCATGACTTGTTGAGAGGATCGGCTGGGATCAAATGATGGGATCGGGCATCCGGACCACTGACAGGTATGCTTGCCGTCATCCGGGGGGCCCACATAGGAAAAGTCAACTGGGAGGATTCGCTCTCTTTATTCCTAAGACCTAAGTCCTTTATTGAAACTGGCCTGTGGCAGAGGCCCTAGAGCCGGGTCTGTGAGAGTTTTTGTTCCTCCCAGCTAGTTCAGAGTGACGCTTCGGCTGCCAGGCCTATTATAGGGGTCTGTCCAGGGGCACGTTACCCACTCCGAGCAGAGTGGCGACGAGTTGCTACAATTGGTACTATACAGAGCAGTATTGATTGCTCCATTCAACATCCAGGCCTGATAACGCAAGGTTCTTTTCTCTTTCCTTCATCAACCTTGACCTTCCTAATACGTGTTGATGTTGGCCGTGTTTGGCCTGGACAATAAAGCATTCAAAACCCTTTTATTGGCTGTCTGGACCTTCGCCCACTACCACTGTTCTCACAATTGCACCCCTAGACACCGCCAGGGTAACTTAGCAGGCCGATCCCAAAATCAACCAGCGGCTCCTTCGGGGGTGAGCGCTACATACACAAGATAAGAATGGGGATGGTGATGTTATTAAAAATAAGCACACAGAATAATGTCACAATTATTATGTTAGCATCTATCTCTAAATGTTGTGAAACTAAAACCTTCATAAAGGAGGGGTAAAGGAGAGACAGAGAACATTCTAGGAAAAGTTTAGTCTGTGTAAAGAGAACATCGTACAAAATGGATTATTTTGTGCCTAAAGCGACACTAAAGATAACAAACAAAATAAAATAACAAACATGTTATACTTACCTCCACTGTGTGGCTCGTTTTGCACACAGTGGCCCTGATCCACTTCTTCTGGGGTCCCTTAGCGGCTGTCATGGTGGAAAGCTCTTTCGGGCATGCTCCCGTGATACAGCGGTGGGCATAGCCACCGACTGTATCACTCGGCCCCACCCCCGGCACGCCACATCATCGGATGTGATTGACAACAGCGCCAGCCAATGGCTGCGCTGCTATCAATCCGTCCAACCTAGCCAATCAACGGCCAGGCTGGGAACCAAAGAGGGGAGCAGTATGCAGGAGGAGGGGGAGGGAGTATAGAGTTTACTAACCACAGTAGGGAGCTGAAGCATTCCAGACAGAGGGAATAGCTGTTGCAGTCACTTACCACATGGATGAAGGTGAAGCCTTCCGTGGTCGCCATCTATGCTCCTCCTCCCAGTTATCTATCACTTTAAACAGCCACCTGTGCATGTAATTAAAGATGACCACACACCCACCCCGCCTACACAAGCTTGTTCAGCCAGTGTAGGAGCTGCTGGCTGGCAGAGAGATCATCGGGTCTGCCGGCCACAGGTGATGAGCGGTGTCTGGTTTCCTCCAGACATGACGCTTACCATTCATGCCAAAAAGGTTAAATCTTTGTTTCATCGGACCAGAGAATTTTGTTTCTCACGTTCTGAGGGTCCTTCAGGTGTCGTTTGGCAAACTCCAGGTGGGCTGTCATGTGCCTTTTACTGAGGAGTAGCTTCTGTCTGGCCACTCTACCACACAGGCCTGATTGGTGGAGTGCTGCAGAGATGGTTGTTCTTCTGGGAGATTCTCCTCTCTACACAGAGAATGCTGTCAGAGTGACCATCGGGTTCTTGGTCACCTCCCTGACTAAAGCCCTTTTCTCCCGATCACTCTGTTTGGCTGGGTGGCCCACTTGAGGAAGAGTACCGGTGGTTCATAACTTTTTCCATTTAGGGATGATGGAGACCACTGTGCTCATTTGGACCTTCAATGCTGCAGAAAAATTTCTGTACCCTTCCCAAGATCTGTGCCTCCATACAATCCTGTTTCTGAGGTCTACAGAGGATTCCTTGGACTTCATGGCTTGGTTTGTGCCATGACATGCAGTGTTAACTGTGGGACCTTATATAGACGTGTGCCTTTCCAAATCATGTCCAGTCAACTGAATTTACCTCAGGTGGATTCCAATCAACTAGTAGCAACATCTCAAGGATGATTAATTTTGTTTATTTTTAATAAATTTGAAAAGATTTCAAACAAACTTCTTTCACGTTGTCATTATGGGATATTGTTTGTAGAATTTTGAGGAAAATAATGAATTTAATATGTTTTGGTAAAAGGCTGTAACATAACAAAATGTGGAAAAAAATGAATACTTTCTAGATGCACTGTAAATAGAACAAACTAGTATTTTCTTGATTTTGTACATATTGATGGTTCATTAAAAATGCCTTACGGGAACGGAAGATAAACAGCATACGAGTTGGAAGATTTCATTTCACACATAACGAGATTAAACATCAAATGTACCATACAAGTTTCAGATACACAAAGCCCGGGGTCCAGACTTTACAGAGCAGGAAATGATGAGATCTTATTCAAACTTGCCAACGTCTGCAACTCTCTCTACACAATAAACCCAGATATAATAATATTTGCTCAAATCATTAAACATCATTTACATGTTATACCTTGATGACAATTGGATGTATGGCTATATTTATTTTAATCATGTGTGACTTGCTTACCATATGAAAACAGCAACATTACTTGCATGTCGAAAACATTACAGCTGCAAGGCTTTGCAATACAATGATTACTGAGCAAGCCTTAATAAGCTGATGAAGTTACTTCATTTGCATGTGGTATTAGCATTAATTTTACAAGAAGGGTAAATAGTGCGGTAGCAGAACTGTTGGATAGCAACACGCTGTTGTTTTTTATTATTATTATTATTATATAACCCTCCCAACAATCTATCAGCATGCGACTGATTGACCGAAGTATGAACTGTGAGGCATTACAGGATGTTTCCAACCAGCAAATGCAAATGTTGTTCAGTCATATTGCTTTTGTATAATTTAATGTTGAAGTAATTTCAACACAGTGTTGATCAACCTAATTAATATAAAGGAAAAATATGAGAAAATAATAAAAAGCAGGTGGTGGCGCCAACCTAAAGTGTAGAATATAGACTGATGTCAATTAATAATTAATATTGTATAAGTGATATAATAAAAACCAGAAACCAAAAAATGTTACGTGGTGATCCAAAAACCAAAAAACAAATAACAAATAAAATCAAATCAAAGTTGCGTGGTGATCCAAAAACCAAAAAACAAATAAAATCAAATCAAAAAAAGTGTTCCAGTGCTAAAATCTCATTCCTTCTCTGCTTCATGCAAAAGTTTGAGTGAATCAATAAAAATATATATAGTGCAATGTGCTTTCAACAAACAGTATTCATACTGTAAGTAAAACAGTCTTTATGCAGAAAAAGTCCCATGCAATAAAAATGATTGAAACAATTAAAAAGTGCTGTGTGCTTCTTCCACGTGAAAACAACGTAAATGTAAATCTTCTGTGCAAAAAAACGTGCTCTCTCCCTGTGGTCCCGCACTCACCAGATACTTGAACCCCTGCAGGGGTAACAGGCGTTCCCAGTATAGTATACTGACAAATCCCTGGATCTAAAACTCCACCGCTCAGAAGAGGAGACAAATAGATTGCCCAATAGTGTGATACCGTTTTTAAATGATCAATAATTTTTTATTCACATTAAACAGGGTACTCACATTTAGTAGACAAGTTAAAACACATAAAGCATAAAAACGTGTGCTGTAGCTTAGAGTAGCGTCTGCTCTACCGGTTTCGTCGATCTGACGTCATCTGGAGCGCGCCTCTAAGCCCCCAGCACTTCCTTATTTATAGAGGCGCGCTCCAGATGACGTCAGATCGACGAAACCGGTAGAGCAGACGCTACTCTAAGCTACAGCACACGTTTTTATGCTTTATGTGTTTTAACTTGTCTACTAAATGTGAGTACCCTGTTTAATGTGAATAAAAAATTATTGATCATTTAAAAACGGTATCACACTATTGGGCAATCTATTTGTCTCCTCTTCTGAGCGGTGGAGTTTTAGATCCAGGGATTTGTCAGTATACTATACTGGGAACGCCTGTTACCCCTGCAGGGGTTCAAGTATCTGGTGAGTGCGGGACCACAGGGAGAGAGCACGTTTTTTTGCACAGAAGATTTACATTTACGTTGTTTTCACGTGGAAGAAGCACACAGCACTTTTTAATTGTTTCAATCATTTTTATTGCATGGGACTTTTTCTGCATAAAGACTGTTTTACTTACAGTATGAATACTGTTTGTTGAAAGCACATTGCACTATATATATTTTTATTGATTCACTCAAACTTTTGCATGAAGCAGAGAAGGAATGAGATTTTAGCACTGGAACACTTTTTTTGATTTGATTTTATTTGTTTTTTGGTTTTTGGATCACCACGCAACTTTGATTTGATTTTATTTGTTATTTGTTTTTTGGTTTTTGGATCACCACGTAACATTTTTTGGTTTCTGGTTTTTATTATATCACTTATACAATATTAATTATTAATTGACATCAGTCTATATTCTACACTTTAGGTTGGCGCCACCACCTGCTTTTTATTATTTTCTCATACCTTTCTCCATTTTTGTGGGGATTTTTGCAGGGGCAGCCACTCACACTAATTATACTATTCCTACTACCTGAGATCCTTATTATTAATTTGAAAATATTCTGTAGCGCAGATTCACTTTTTCCTTTCTTATAAAGGAAAAATGTATCCAGATAATTAGAAGCCACCATTATATTAAATGGCGGTTCCTCATTCAGTATTTATAGGAACTGACAATAGGCAAACTACATTACTAGATGTCTCATCATTTCCTTCAGGCTTTTACAAATAACTAAATATTTCATGTCCACTTGGACCTCTCCGTTGACTAACATCAGTGGAATCCATATTGCATTATTATTTTTATCCTCTCATACACTATATTACCAAAAATATTGGGACACCTTTAGACACACATGAATTTTAATGGCATCCCAGTCTTGTAGCTAGATTCACGTAGGGTGTCCTAACTTTGCGGCGGCATAGCTTATCGTGTTTACACTACGCCGCCGTAAGTTAGCTAGGCAAGTACATGATTCACAAAGTACTTGCCTGCTAAGTTACGGCGGCGTAGCGCGCCTAATTCAAATTTGGCTGAGGGGCGTGTTTTATGTTAATGGGGCTTGACCTGACGTGATTGACGTTTTTTTGGAACTGCGCATGCGCCGTGCGCCTACATTTCCCAGTGTGCATTGCGGCTAAGTCCGCCGCACGGGCCTATTGATTTCGACGTGGACGTAAACGACGTAAATCCCTATTCACGGACGACTTACGCAAACGACGTAAAATTTTCGAATTTCGACGCGGGAACGGCGGTCATACTTAACATTACTATTCCATCTATTTGATGGAATAACTTTAGGCCTTCTAATGCGTTATGTAAACGGTGTATCTGTACTGCATTGGCCGGGCGTACGTTCGTGAATAGGTGTATCTACTGATTTACATATTCTACGCCGACCGAAATGGAAGCGCCACCTAGCGGCCAGCCTAAATATTGCACCCTAAGATAGGACGGCGCAAGCCGTCGTATCTTAGATAGGTTTAAGTGTATCTCTGTTTGAGAATACACTTAAACTTAGGTCGCGCAGATTCAGAGTTACGCCGACCTAACTCTACCTGAATCTAGCTATTAGTCCGTAGGAATCTTGAGTTGGCCCACCCTTTGCAGCTATAACAACGTCAAATCTTCTAGGAAGGCTGTCCACAAGGTTTAGGAGTATGTCTATGGGAATGTTTGATCATTCTTCTAGAAGGGCATTTGTCAGGTTACGGACGAGAAGCCCTGGCTAATTCATCCCAAGTCTCTTCTCTAATTCATCCCAATGGTGTTCTATCGGGTTAAGGTCAGGACTCAGTGTAGGCCAGTCAAGTTCCTCCACCCCAAGCTCACTCATCCATGTCTTTGTGCACTGGTCCAAATCATTTCATGAAGGGGGGTTCTGGTGTGGGGTCATTTTTCAGGACTGGGCTTGACCCCTTAGTTCCAGTGAAGGGAACTCTTAAGGCATCAGCATACCAAGACATTTTTGACAATTTCATGGTCCCAACTTAGTGGGAACAGTTTGGGGGATGGCTCTTTCCTGTTTCAACACGACTGTGCACCAGTGCGCAAACCAAGTACCCCTACTCATTCACAAAACTCATTCAAAAAATCCCAAATAACATCCCACGTAAATCTATCATCAATTATGTTGTTCAGCGATGCAGAGCCACATCAGACATGATGCCTGATGACTGCTGATCTACAAAAAAAAGCATAGAGGATGGCAACTGTTATATACAAGAGGGTGGGGTGTCCTGCGTGATGTCATTGACCATATATATTCATGACCATCTATGGTCAATGACCCCATTGAGGCAGCCAAACTTGTGGTCAATCTTAACCTTGATTCGTAATCTTCTTCATTTGTCATCTTTCCAGACTGCCCTTTTAACCACTTTTTGCTTTGCTGAAACCTAAGTGAAAAATTAACCATTTTTGTAAAAACATTTGGAATCAAAGGAGAGGGCAAAATGAATGTGTTGCTGGTGTTTTAAATTATTTAAATGGCTATGGAGGGTTAGATAAGCTCATTTCAACTAACCTGGATTTTAGATATTAAGAAACAGCCAATGACTTGTTTGACAGGCTGTACACAGAGCATGTTCCCCAGGCACAGGAAAGTGTCAGAAACCTACCTAGTGCAAACTGTGAAAAAACAGTATTGCCGGAAGACCAGGTGATGTTAGGATTGACTAACGTGTTTCGAGGAAGAACCCTTTTCTTCAGAGCCAAAGCGATGATTCCAGTAATCCATGTCATTCGTCTGCTTGTCTTCAGCAAACTGTTTACAGGCTTTCTTGTGTGGCTTATGGTCTGAGCATTGCCAGGCTGACCCCCCACCCCTTCAACCTCTGCAGCATGCTGGCAGCACTCATACATCTATTTCCCAAAGACAACCTCTGGATATGACGCTGAGCATGTGCACTCAACTTCTTTGGTCGACCATAGCGAGGCCTGTTCTTCATGGAACCTGTCCTGTTAGACTTCTGTATGGTCTTGGCCACCGTGCTGCAGCTCAGTTTCAGGGTCTTGGCAATCTTCTTGTAGCCTAAGCCATATTTATGTAGAGCAACGATAATTTTTTTCAGATCCTCATAGAGTTCTTTACCATGAGGTGCCGTGTTGAACTTTCAGTGACCAGTATGAGAGAGTAAGAGCGATAACTCAAATTGACCACACCTGCTCCCCATTCATACATGAGGCATTGTAATACTAACGAGTCACATGACACAGGGGAGGGAAAATGGCTAATTGGACCCAATTTTGACATTTTCACTTAGGGGTGTACTCACCTTTGTTGCCAGCGGATTAGACAATAATGGCTGTGTATTGAATTATTTTGAGGGGACAGAAAATTTACACCGTTATACAAGCTGTACACTACTTTATATTGTAGCAAAGTGTCATCTCCTCAGCGTTGATATAATAAAATATTTACAAAAATGGGAGAGGTGTACATATATATATATATATATATATATATATATATATATATATATATATATATATATATATATATATATATATATATATACTGTTGCAAGTGAGTACATTGTTAAAAACGAAAAAAGATAAACGTATGGGGTTTTGTTTGGAATATGGGTTTAATAGCAGGTCAGGTCATAACTGCTCTTTTTAAACACAGTTTTCCAATGGAGCTTCAATAAACGTCTTCCATGTGATAACAGTAATAATTATATTAAAGGTAATATGAAAATTCCTATAATTATCAGAAGCTTGGCCACTTTGACAATTTAACAAATAGGGATAATTGAAGCTTCTTGTTGCTGATGAGTAAATTATGCTTCTAATCATAAAGGTGCTTTCTGGTGAAAACTCAGGTTAAAAACAGGAATGTATTCCAAAAAAAAGCTAACAGAGGAAAAATTGTGTAGCGATGTATTTGTAAAAATAAAAGTCACCAGTGATGTAGTCCTATAATCATTAATAAGTAAGTCTTCTTTTTCATTGCAAGCAACTGGTGCATGGCTTAAAATCCAAGTTAGACACCATAAGCCTTGTATTCATAAAGCACCTCCATGCTTGCAGGAAGAGACACTGCATGTATCTCAGATTGCATACTGACATTGTTCACGTGAGAGCTAATCTGAAAAGTCGGATGCGTAGAGTGATTTCAGAAAAATAGATTTTGCTATGAAATTACCTATCTCCCCTTGGCCCAAATTGTAATAGTGCTTAGCCAATTTTTTTGTCATGTGGACTGCTAATTTGTTTTAGTGTTTCTTTCCTTTTTAAACAAAGCCATGTGATCACTATAAACAAAGCCATTTTAGTGTCATGATGATCACATAGCTTTGTTGATAAACAAAACTATAATCTCAAAGCAATTCTCCTGTGCTCAAGTAGTGGGCCTGAGGATGCATAGTACAGATAGCTTCTTTCTGCGCAAATGGACTTGCTGCCCTCCTTGGGACGATGAGTATCCTTTAGAACTGTAAGACAATAGCAAAAGAAGGGTGCACGACCTAGTCATTACCAACATACATTTTATTCAAAATAAAAACAACAATGGTTGTATTTACATACAAATGTAGTTTAAAGAAATAAGACAGCACACGCTGATGCGAGCAGGCACTCTCAGGTCATGTGTGAAGAACTGGTATTGCCAGAAGAGCAGGAGGACTGGCTAATGAATTTCAAGGGAGAACCCTCTTCTTCAGAGCCATCGCTTTGACTCTGAAGAAAAGGGTTCTTCCTCGAAACACGTTAGTCAATCCTAACACCACCTGGTCTTCTGGCAATACTGTTTTTTCACACTTTGCGCTAGGTAGGTTTCTGACACTTTCCTGTGCCTAAACATGCTTTGTGTACAGCCTGTCAACAAGTCATTGGCTGTTTCTCAATATCTAAAATCAGGTTAGTTGAGATGAGCTTATCTAACCCTCCATAGCCATTTAAATCCTTTAAAATACCAGCAACACATTCATTTTACCTTCTCCTTTGATTCCAAATGTTTTTACCAAAATGGTTAATTTTTGTAAAATGTTTGTGAAATTTTTCACTTAGGTTTCAGCAAATCAAAAAGTTGTTAAAAGGGCAGTCTGGAAAGATGACAAATGAAGAAGATTACGGATGAGCTCAAGGTTAAGATTGACCACAAGTTTGGCTGCCCCAATGGGGTCATTGACCATAGATAGTAATGAATCTACCCCCTTTTTTCTACAATGAATATATATGGTCAATGACATCACCCAGGACACCCCACCCTCTTGTATATAACAGTTGCCATGCTCTAGGCTTTTTTTTTGTACATAAGCAGTCATCAGGCATCATGTCTGATGTGGCTCTACATCGCTGAACAACATAATTGATGATAGATTTACATGGGATGTTATTTGGGATTTTTTTTTTAATTAAGGACTTGTCAAACGTTTGAGGTGTTTTTATTTCTAGGTTGGAACTTGCTTTTGTGAATGAGTAGGGGTACTTGGTTTGCGCACTGGTGCACAGTCATGTTGGACCAGTGCACAAAGACATGTATGAGTCACCTTGAGGTGGAGGAACTTGACTGGCCTACACTGAGTCCTGACCTTAACCCGATAGAACACCGTTGGGATAAATTAGAGAAGAGACTTGGGATGAATTAGCCAGGGCTTCTCGTCCGTAACCTGACAAATGCCCTTCTAGAAGAATGATCTGATGAGACCAAGATAAACTTATTTGGTTCAGATGGTGTCAAGCGTGTGTGGCCGCAACCAGGTGAGGAGTAGACATGTGCATTCGTTTTCGTCCAAATGCATTTTCGTCCGAATTTACGTTATCGTTTTAACAAACAAAAACGAACGCTCAGAATCCGAAATATGAAAGCTCCGACCTAAAAAAATGCTTTATTTTCGCTTTCGTTGCTACAAAATTTCGATATAGATAGAAGATTCGACATGACGCTGAATGTGCCTAACCTAACTCTATTAGTCCAAGATTATTCTACATAGAGAGGAAAGATTCGACATTATAGAGAGGAAAGATTCGACATTATAGAGAGAAAAGATTCAACATTATAAAGACAGTGTAGGAGTAGACTATTCGGCATGAACGACAAAGATTCGACGAAGCAGCGAAAAACATACAAACATCGAATCTGTCATTGAAGGCTTATGGTGTCTGTCGAATGTTCTAAGAAGATTTGACGGATCGGCCAAACTGTACGACGCTGCAATCGTACATTTCCGGTCACATGCTCGGCCCATAGGCTATAGAAGAATTTGAATGTTGATTGCTCCAAATCAGGGACAGTCAATCGAAATCAGGGACAGTTGGGAGCTATGCTGTCAGTAGTAGATCCTTTAGGTCCTCGAAGTTGCAAGTTGGGTGTCTTTATAAATTGGACTTAATTTTACAGCACATCTCACAGATGCTCGATTGGATTGAGATCTGGAGAATTTGGAGGCCAAATCAACACCGCAAATCTGGTCATTGTGTTCATTAAACCATTCTTGAATTCATCAGACCAGGTTACATTCTTCCATTGCTTCATGGTCCAGTTCTGATGATCACACGCCCATTGTAGGCACACGGGTCAGCATGGGCACCATGACCAGTCTGCAGTTACACAGCCCCATACACAAGAAACTGAGATGCTCTGTGTATTCTGACATCTTTTTTATCAGATAATTTACTTTTCAGCAATTTAAGCAATAGTAGTTCTTCTATTGGATTGGATTACATAGGCCAGCCCATGTGCATCAATGAGCCGTGCAGACCGGAAACATCCCACAAGAGCTGCAGTTTTGGAGTTTCTCTGACCCAGTCATCCAACCATTGCAATTTGGCCCTTTGCTCAAATCGCTTGCTCACTAATATATCCCACCCACTTTTAGGTGCCATTGCCATGAGATAATCAATGTTATTCACTTTGCCTGTCAGGGGTCATATTGTTATAACTGATTGGTGTATATTGATATAATTATTGAATCTATGTTATTGTGCACTTTACCCCATTTATTTTAATATTAAGCTTGTCTACATAATGTTATACTTTGGGGGGGATTTACTAAAACTGGTGTTCACAGAATCTGGTGCAGCGGTGCATAGTAACCAATCAGCTTCTAACTTACTCAATTAAGCTTTGACAATAACCCCCCACTCACATCGGTGTGAACTGAGATGCGATTTGACAGGTCAAATGTGAAATTGGAGCTTATGGCCGGCAATAGGAGCTTCCCAATCGGTGTGACGCCGACTTTGCGGCTCTGCACCGATTTCCAAAAGTACAGTAGTTCCTGCACTAGTTTTGGCGACTCGGGGGGCGATTTCAATGGACATATGTGCATGAACCCGCACAGATGTCTTTCAAGTCATCCCTGAAGTGGGACTGAAATGCGGCTTTGAAATCGTACGATTTCACATGAACACGCATGATTTTGAAGCCGTGTTCAGTGTGAACGAGAGCTAAAACCTAGAAGCTGATTGGCTACCATGCACAGCTGCATCAGATTCTGTGTGCTCCCGTTTTAGTAAATCTCCCCCTGTATGTTGTATCTGAAACATTGATAACAAAAACATCGTTCTTTTCATATGTTTTGGTACAGATTTGTTTCATTATAGAACACAGCAGGTTGCATAATGTATTTGTTTTTTTATGCAAGCAGTGTGAGTACCTCAATTGGACCTGATGTCAGCCTCTAAGCCTCAAGCTGTCTGCCAAAAGTGGTGTTTGGGGGGGTTGCAATAAACCATAAGGGCTCTTTGAGACTTTCTGTGCCCTGTGTTGCCCTCTGAAGAGCGATCCACGTTTGAGTTGCTTTTCAGAGGGCATTTGACAGTTAGTGAAGTGGCATTTAATGGTTATAATACCTCTTCACCTCCTGATTTAACCCTCCAATGTTGCAATACTGCGCCACAATCATACACATTGCACATGGTTGCAGTGCAGCCCCATTAAACTCAATGGGTGAGTGCTGCCTGTCAATCTCTATACCCCAAGTTAAAAATGCCTTTGCTTCGCAACATCTGTGCAGCCCTGTACAGCTCTATTGGCTGTTTTTCCACAAATAGAGCTTTCTTTTGTTGGTATTTAATCACCTCTGCGTTTTTTATTTTTTGTAAAAAAAAATTAAAAAGACTGAATAAAAAAAAAATACAAAACCGTTTTATATTTTGTTATAAACTTTTGCAAACTGGAAATATTTCTCCTTCATTGATGTACGCTGATGAGGCTGCACTGATGGACACCGATGGGCTGCACTAATGGGCACTGATAAGGCAGCACTGGTGGGCACTGATAGGCAGCACTAGTGGGCCCTGATAGGCAGCACTGGTGGGCACTGAGAGGCAGCTTTGGTGGGCACCGAGAGGTGACACTGAGAGGTGGCACTGATAGGTGGCACTGAAGGGCATTGATAGGTGGCACTGATAATTGGAACTAATAGGTGGCATTGAAAGGTGGCACTGATAGGTGGCAGTGATGGGCACTGATAGGTGAGACTAAAAAGGCAGCACTGCTAGGTGACACTGATGAGGCACTGACTGGCACCACTGGTGGGCATTGTTAGGTGGCAGTGATGGGCACTGATATGTGTTACTGATTGACACTGACAGGTTGCACTGGTGGTCGCTGTGGGCACTGGCAGGTGGCACTGGCAGGCAGTACTGGTGGGCACTAATGAGGCTGATGTGCCTCTTCCACTTGGAAACAATGTCCCATAAACACAGTAGCCGGTGATGGGCTTTCTTTTCTCCTCACGCTGTCAGCGTGAGGAGAAAAAAATGATTACCGAGCTTTGTTTACATCACGTGATCACGTGGTAAGGGACCGGGAACAATTACCCCAAACACACCTCCAAGATGACCACTGCCTTGCTAAAGAAGCTGAGGGTAAAGGTGATGGACTGGTCAAGCATGTCTACAGACAGTGACCAGACAGCCAAGAGAATCGATATTGTATATTGTTTATTTTAGGTATTGCAGTTACATATAAGTTGCTGTATAATGGAACAGATGGAATTAGTTCCTCTTTTCTAGTTTGAAAATATATAATCAAATTCTAAGACTGTAGCACTGTAGTAATATTGTATTGTAAATTAAAAAGCCTGCAGCAGTCTTCCTGGTAAGTTTATAATTTATTACAAAAATGAGCCTTATCTATCTGGGCTATAGCTTTCTATAGAGGGTGCACAAAGAGTCTCACTAATCAAGAAGCTGGTAATTGAAATAATACTGTACATTAGGCACAATTAAATGCATTTTTTTTCTTGTATACTAAAAACTATAACCCTCTTGATGGATGTATAGTTGTTTCACGGTCTGATATAAATCATAACGGAACACGAGACATAATTCAGAGTATGCTGGATAGATAACTGGACAGATTTGCATCTTGTATGAAATGTTTATTAGGGTTTCCACACAAAATTGCCACAGCTTTCTCCCAAGACTCACAGGCCTCACAGGCCTCGTACACACAAACGTAAATGAAACGTTGTTTTCCTCGACGAGTTTCTTGTCGGGCTTGTCGAGAATCTTGTCAAGCTTTCTTTGCGTACACACTGTCAAGACAAAATCTCGTCGTTCTCAAATGCGGTGACGTTCAACACGTACGACGGCACTATAAAGGGGAAGTTCCATTCCATTGGGGCCACCCTTGGGGCTGCTTTTGCTAATCTCGTGTTACCGCGTGTTAGTAAAAGTTTGGTGAGAGACGATTTGTGCTTTTCAGACTGTTACAGCGCGACGAATGTGCTATCTCCATTACGAACGCTACTTTTACCGAAGGTGCGCTCCCGTCTCATACTTTATTCTGAGTATGCGCTCGTTTCTAAGCATACACGCAAACGTGTTTGTCGTCGTAAACCAGCCCGACGAGAAACACAACGAGGAAATTGAGACTCCCGATCTCGTCGAGATCCACGACAGTTTTCTCGACGAAAAACATACACACGAACGTTTTCCTCTGCAAAAAAGCTCTGCCAGCATTTTTCTTGATGGATTTTGTCTAGGAAAATGGTCGTGTGTACGAGGCCACACAGTTGTGTAAAACATTTATCAAAAGGTCCCTAGTATCCACTACAAATCCTTAGGATCCATGGATTTGTAATCTCTCCATTGCCACTTCTGCATTAACTTATCTAAAGTGAGAGAGAAAGAAAATCACATTCATCACATGAAATTATATCAATATTTCAGTTAGGGTATTCCAATAATCAGTTTAAACCTTGAGATCAGTTGGGATGCCATGGAATTCCAGTAATATACTATATAGAGAACTATAGGAAATTAAATCTAGTTATTTTATAACAACCAAAAAGACAATTTGCCAATGGAACTTTTGGGAGTGGTGCTAAGTAAAATTGTACAACAGATGTATAAAAATATAAAATGTATTTCAGTTTACGTAAAAAACATATATACACTTCCACATTAAGGCCTCATGTACACTGCAGCTGGTAAATGGACGTTTAGTAGCATTTGGGCATTTTTTTTGTAGCACCCCCTAAACTCTCCTCAATGTTATCTTATGGGTACATGTACACTGTTGTTGGCTGGGGGGAGAGAGCTTTTTCCTGCATTGTTTGCATTTGGGGAGGTTTCCTGAGGTTATCTGTAAAAGTGTTTCTAAATGCAAACGCGCATAATTGCGGAATGTAAAAGTGACAAAACTGACATTGTTGACTGTCAGTTATTAGCTGTCAAGTACCAGTGTTCAGAAGAGGTTTTCAAATGTCCTGTGTACATGAAGCCTTATGCCGCATACACACGATCGGAAATTCCGATAAGAAAAACGTGTTTTTTTTTCCGACAGAATTTTGGCTCAAACTTGTCTTGCATACATATGGTCACACCAAATTCCTACCGTCAAGAACGCGGTGATGTAGAACACTATGATGAGCCAAGAAAAATTAAGTTCAATGCTTCCGAGCATTTGTCGACTTTATTCCGAGCATGCGTAGGATTTTTCTCCGTAGGAAATTGCATACAGTCTGAAAATTTGAAAGTCAGCTCTCAAATTTTTCTTGGCGGAATTTCCGATCGTGTGTACACGGCATCATTGTGTAGAAATAAAAACACAGTTTCACCAATGTACATTCTAAATAACAACATGGTTAGCAGTGGCGGCTGGTGCTCAAAATTTTTGGGGGGGCGCAAACGAAAAAAAAAAAATTGCAGCCTCACTGTGCCCATCACATGCAGCCACTGTGCCATCAAACGCAGCCACTGTGCCATGCCACCAAATGCAGCCACTGTGCCATCAATTGTCACCACTGTGCCATGCCATCAAACAGCAACTGTGCCATCAATTGTCACCACTGTGCCATGCCATCAAACGCAGTCACTGTGCCATCAATTGTCACCACTGTGCCATGCCATCAAACGCAGCCACTGTGCCCCTCAACTGTTGCCACTGTGCCAATTGTCACCACTGTGCCCCATGATGTCACTGTGCCAATTGTCACCTCTGTGCCCTTTGTCACCACTGTGCCCCATGATGTCACTGTGCCCCTTTCCCTGTAAAAAAGCACTTACCTGAGGATTCCATGTGCTCCCTCGATGTCTTCTGCCGCTGTGGTGAAGCTTCAGCCAATCAGGTTCCTGATAACCAGAATCCGGGAACCTGATTGGCTGAAACGGCCGTTTGTCTTTTACAATGAGCGCAGATTGCCTGCGCTCAGAGTATAGACAGCTGAGAGCCGGAGAAAAGCCTATCAGAGCCGCTGGCTTTGATAGGCAGTTCCCCTCAGCCAACCAGCTTCCGCTATTCGGGTAACCGGCGTCCCGCATCCGGTTATCTGAATAGACCAGGCAGCGCTGGCAACCAGCAATAACATACATTTGTGCATTTATGCACGAATGTGTGTTATTTGTTTGCGAGAGGGGGTGGCGCTGCAGCGCCCTCTATAGACGGCCGCCAGAACTGCGGCTAAAATGTCAAAATGACATTTTAGCCGAAAAAAAGTTCTTAAAGGGCCCGTTTTTTTTTTTTTTTTGTGACTGTGGGAGGGGGGGCGGCGCCCGTGCGTCCCTATGGACCGGCCGCCACTGATGGTTAGTAAATCATTGTTCATTTGCAGAAGCTGTAATCTCTATGCATTATATGGGACAGCACCCACTTCATCAGGAAACAGTCACAGTTATTTTATGTGTAAATATGGGAGGTAGTTAGGTAAGAATCAAAACCACATGGTAAGGGCTAAAAGAGATTACATCTAGATCTCAATGCTGCAAAAAAACTTCACAGCTGGGGATCCCCCCGGGAGCTGAGGGTAGATGGGTGACCAGGAGACGGGGCACAGAGGCGAGACCCCCACTGCAGAACCCCTTGTTTGAAAGATCAGAGAACACAACAGCATAGAGACATGCTGCACACACCCCAGCACAAGCAAGAGTGGTGAATTCATGTGGAAAAATATAGGGCTAGATTCAGGTAGGGGCGCGCATTGTTACGGCGGCGCAGCGTATCGTATTTACGCTACGCCGCCGTAAGTTAGAGAGGCAAGTGCTGTATTCACAAAGCACTTGCCTTCTAAGTTACGGCATCGTAGCGTAAATGGGGCCGGCGTAAGCGCGCGTAATTCAAATGAGGATGAGGGGGCGTGTTGTATGTTAATTCTTGGTGACCCGACATGATTGAAGTTTTTCCCGAACGGCACATGCGCCGTCCGTGGAATTTCCCAGTTTGCATTGCTCCAAAGTACGCCGCAAGGACGTCATTGGTTTCGACTTACGCAAACGACGTAAGGAATTCAAAATTTGATGCGGCAACGACGTCCATACTTAACATTGCGTACGCCTCATAATAGCAGGAGCAACCTTACACCGAAAAAGCCCAACGTAAACGACATAAAAAAATAGCGCCAGGCGTACCTAAATTTGTGAATCGGCGTATCTAGGTCATTTGCATATTCTACGCCAAAAACGACGGAAGCGCCACCTAGCGGCCAGCGTAAATATGCACCCTAAGATACGACGGTGTAAGAGACTTACGCCAGTCGCATCTTAGGCTAATGTCGGCGCATCTTGCTTTCTGAATACAGAAAGAAGATACGCCGGTGCAGCTTTGAATTTACGCGGCGTATCTATAGATACGCCAGCGTAAATCAATGCTGAATCTAGCCCATAGTGTAATATTCAGTAAATAAAGAAACACCCGCAAGAAGCGCTACACCATAGGAACGGTAAACCACAGTATTGTCAGTGGTTTAAAAAGTTTCACTAAAACATAAACCCGTGCAGCTGTCAACCACTATGGAGACATGGGCAAAAAGCAAAGGAACAAAAACATACAGCGCACATGGGTTAAGTGAATGTCACTTTATAGTCTGTAATGGGTGGAAAAACATATATGCATGAAAAAATGAAAAAATTTTTTTTTGAAATAGCCACTAATAGCACGCAGGAAAAAAGAACATTAAAATTTTTTAAATTACTAATAAAAATAGTCCGCATAACAAAGGCAGCAGTTCACGTGGAGATGGTAGAGTGAAGACACATACACTTCGGGGGAGATGTTAAGAGTGAATCCAAATAGTGTGCTTACACTTGTAGGCAGAGGTAATACAATACCTCGACAAAAGCAGCCGCTTTAACGTCTCAATGCAGGGAGATGGAATCCATAGGTGGGAAGATGACAGCCACTCACACAGGAGTCACACAGGAGCGAGGAGAGGGGGACGGAAGCCTGAAAGAGTCACACAGAGAGAAGGAGGTGTCCGGACACCATCGATTCAGCGTCAGGTGACTCCAGGCACCAATCAGTGTGGGCAGAAAACGAGCAGTAGAGGTGCTGGCGCTAGTGTCACTAGGAGGATTTCCCGAGTGTCAGCACTGCACATCAGCTGCAGTGTGCTTGCTGCAAATGTATAGGGGCATCAAAGATTGTAATGGTGAGCCGTGACTGACATGTTTCGCGTGCCAGGACGCTTTATCCTTTTAGTGGCTATTTCAAAAAAAAAAATTTTCATTTTTTCATGCATATATGTTTTTCCACCCATTACAGACTATAAAGTGACATTCACTTAACCCATGTGCGCTGTATGTTTTTGTTCCTTTAATATTCAGTAAATGAATACTCATTTTATGAATACATAACAAGCATCAGCTTACATGAGGAAGCACTCCTATTTGTTTTTCTCCATTTATATGTTACTGTGTGTGAAAGATAGTTCCATTGTATAAATCCCAACCACACATGTGGGGAGCTTGTTTATACTGTAAGTCCAGATAATGAACTGAGCCTGTACGTTTGCTCACTGCCCATGTAACTAAGGCCTTATGCCGCATACACACGATCATTTTTTGGGTTGTAAAAAACGACGCTTTTAAGGGTCTAGAAAAAATTTTGTTTTTTTCAACCCGATCATTAAAACGGCCTTGCCTACACACGATCGTGAAAAAAATAATGCTCTAGCAAAGCGCGGTGACGTACAACACGTACAACGGCACTATAAAGGGGAAGTTCCATTCGGATGACGCCACCCTTTGGGCTGCTTTAGCCGATTTTGTGTTAGTAAAAGACAATTTGCGCTTTTCTGTCTGTTACCAGCATGATGAATGTGCTTACTCCATTACGAATGGTAGTTTTACCAGAAAGAGCGCTCCCATCTCATAACTTGCTTCTGAGCATGCGCAGATTTTTCACGTCGTTAAAGCCCACACACGACCATTTTTTACAACCCGAAAAACTACAACTTTAAAAAAAAAATTAGCCAGTTTTTTTAGAACCCGAAAAATGCTCTGAAGCCCACACACGGTCGTTTTTAATGACATAAAACAAAAAAACGAAATTTTTTACAACCCGAAAAATTATCGTGTGTACGCGGCGTTAGTGTTAAGTCCCTATGGGGTATCTTACAAATCTAACAGCTTCTACTCTGTTAGATAACTCTCTATGAGCTTCTCTATAGGATTCCTTTTAATTAGTCCTACCCCATTATAGTCAGCCATAAATGGTATTTTATGTGAAAGGGAATTAATAATAATAACACTCATTATGGAGATCGAAGATACCACAAGACCTATATGAGATTGCAAACTTTGCAGTTTGATGTGTTTTTTTTTTTTTGTTCATTTGATGTGGAGTCTGAGGAGAGAACTCTCAATATCTTTTTAGAATACTGATTAGCAGCTTCTAATACTTTTAGTTATGCAAAGTCTGCCATCACAGAAAGATTTCATTTAACATCAAAATGCCAAATTCTAATGTAATATCACCTTATATTGCAATATATCAGTACTGATGCCACATATAAGTTCTTTAATGTGCTGACTTGTGACCTTGAACGTTGGGCAGACAACACATTGAATTTTAAATCTACGGTTATGCAATAGAAGAACAGACAAATTCATTGTAATGTGCCCACGTGCTTATATTTCTGTATTTTCTACTATCTCTCATACTCTCTATTAGTTTTTATGACCATTATTTCAAATCTGTATATGATAATGCACAATAATTGGATGATTCAGTCTACAAGCTTGGATAATTGAATATCTGGTTTATGGCTGGGAGTGTTAATACAATAGTTATTTTGCTCTATAGGTAATCAAGTAATATGTTAATGACTTGATCAGGATCAGTGCATGCCCTCTGTTTACCAAGATGTGTAACTGACGATTTCTATAGGCTGAGATGAATAATTTACTTATAAACCAACAAGTGAAGTTATGGAGCTTCAAAAATAACAACTTTACCCAACTCTGAAGCCCTGTACACACGGGCCAGAATCTCGTCAGGAAAAAAACGTTGTTTTTCCTGACGAGATTCTTGGCAAAAATCTCTTGCCGCCCGAGTGTACAGACACTCCTTTCAAAAGAACCGCGGTTCTTTTGAAAGGCAAGAACGCAGTGACGTCATCGCATACGATGAGCATGCGCTCGTCACATTTGATGCCGTTTCCGCCATCTTGCTGCACCCTACCTATGCCTAGGAAGCTACCACGCATGCGTCAATGTAATTTTGAGCATGCACGGGTTTCCACGGCGACAGGTAAGTATACACACTCGGGCAGGAAAACACTGCAGAGAATCACAACGAGAAAAATAGAGAATATGTTGTCTATTTTTCTCGTCTTGAGTTTAGGCAGTTTTCTTGACGAGAAACCTGAAAGCCTCATAGGCCTCGTACACACGACAGAGTTTCTCGGCAGAATTCAGCGAGAAACTCGGTCAGAGCCGGATTCTGCCGAGAAACTCTGTCGTCTGTACACTTTCGGCCCGATGGAGCCGCCGAGGAACTCGTCGAGAAAATAGAGAACATGTTCTCTATTTTCTCGTTGTTCTATGGGAGAACTCGGCCCGCCGAGCTCCTTGGCGGCTTCAGGGCTGAACTCGCCGAGGAACTCGATGTGTTTGGCACGTCGAGTTCCTCGGCCGTGTGTACGAGGCCATACACACGCACGGTATACTCGGCAAGAAAGCTCTGCCAGCAGTTTTCTTGTTGGTTCTTGCCGAGTAAACCGAGCATGTGTACGAGGCTTGACAATGCAGCATTTGGAGAAACTCAGTGAAAGCACAAAGTGTTTGTTGGTACCATTATTTCTGAACATGGTTTATGTGCCAGTGTTGGTTTTGTATTTCTGGGTGCCCAGTGGCTATCCTACCCAAATGCTGACTGTTGCCGAACTGGTTAGGCATTATAATGTCTACTAAGTTTCTTGTGTCCCCAATGAAGAAGTGGGTAAGGCCTTGTACACACGGTCGGACCAAACCGATGAGACTGGTCCGTCGGTTCGTTTTCAGCGGTTCACCTCTGAAGTGGCCTGACGTCCTGATATGTGTACACACCATCAGTCCAAAATCCGATCGGGTCAGAACGCGGTGACGTAAAACACACAACCTGCTGAATAAAACGAAGTTCAATGCTTCCAAGCATGCGTCGACTTGATTCTGAGCATGCGCGGGTTTTGAACCGATGCTTTTCTGTACTAACCATCGGTTTGGTTCGATTGCCCAGCGGTCCAGCGGTTCGGTTTTGAAGCATGTTTAGAAATTTTGGACCGAAGGAAACCAGACCGCTAGCCTATACACACGGTCGGTTTGGTCCGATGAAACTGAACTTCGGTTCATTCTCAGCGGACCAAACCGACCGTGTGTACGGGGCCTTAGTGAACAAAACAAAATAGAGAATCGTTTGTGCTAAAGCTATAGCTAAATGAGTCTCATCAACATGGACTTTTAAGTATTGCAAAATTTTTACAAAAAAATTCAAATTTCTCAAACTTTTAAATATGCTTTTTATGTTAAGCCTGCCAGCTGGATATATTAATTGGAGTTTAATAGGAGCTTAATCAACTGTACCAAGGAAATGATACACAATATCTAATCATCATTTCACCTACTTAGTCATGTACCTTTAAAGATATTTTCCAAATTCAGCCATTTTGGCTTGATCAGGTGATGATTCAGTGTCCACAGCACAGTGAGCTACAGCCTAAAACAGTAGTTCTCGGAGAACCTGATGAGCTAGCATGTCAGAAGCTCATGCACATTCACTATTATTCCCAACGGTCTGAGTCCTGCCCTTCTTACCCTCCAATTGGCATAGAAAGGGGCACCCATGTAACTAGAGATTGGGGAAGAAACTTGGGTTATTTTACTAAACAGGTAGAAACATTGAAACTAGTAATGTGAATGGTCTATTTTCAGAGTATGAAATTTAGCGAATGAAATTCAAAATACTAACCACAACAATCAAAGCCATTTACAACTCTACCCCAAGCTATCACCAATCTTGTCTCCAAATATCCCCTAAACTGTCCTCTCTGCTCCTGTGCAGCTCAGATCACATTTACAGCCTGCTCTGTGTGCCACTGCAACGTGCAATGGTGGCTGATGCTCAAAAAAAAAACATAAATTGCAGCCTCACTGTGCCATCAAATGCAGACACTGTGCCCATCAAATACAGCCACTGTGCCCATCAATTGCAGCCACTCTGCCCATCAAATGTAGCTACCGTGCCATCAATTGCAGCTACTGTGCCCATCAATTGCAGCTACTTTGCCCATCAAATGCAGTCATTGTGCCATCAATTGCAGCCATTTTGACATTAAAATCAGCCACTGTGCCCATAAAATGCAGCCACTGTGCCATCAAATGCAGCCACTGTGCCATTAATTACAGCCACTGTGCCCATCAAATGCAGCCACTGTGCCATCAATTTCAGCCACTGTGTTCATCAAATGTAGCCACTGTGCCAGTCAAATGCAGCCACTGTGCCATCAATTTCAGCCACTGTGCCATTAATTTCAGCCACTGTGCCCATCAAATGTAGCCACTGTGCCCATCAAATACAGCCACTGTGCCCATCAAATGCAGCCACTCTGCCATCAATTGCAGCCACTGTGTCCATCAAATGCAACCACTGTGGCATCAATTTTAGCCACTGTGGCATCAATTTTAGCCACTGTGCCCATCAAATGCAGTCACTGTGCCATCAATTTCAGCCACTGTGGCCATCAAATACAGCCACTGTACCCATAAATTTCAGCCACTGTGCCATGCAATGCAGTCACTGTGCCATCAATTGCAGTCACTGTGCCCATCAAATGCAGCCACTGTGCCCATCAAATTCAGCCACTGTGCCCATCAATTGCAGCCACTGTGCCATCAAATGTAGCCACTGTACCCTCAATTGCAGCCACTCTGCCCATCAAATGTAGCTACCGTGCCATCATTTGCAGCCACTGTGCCCATCAATTGCAGCTACTTTGCCCATCAAATGCAGACACTGTGCCCATCAAATGTAGCCACTGTGCCCATCAATTTCAGCCACTGTGCCATCAAATGTAGCCACTGTACCATCAATTGCAGCCACTCTGCCCACCAAATGTAGCTACCGTGCCATCAATTGCAGCTACGGTGCCCATCAATTGCAGCTACTTTGCCCATTAAATGCAGCCACTGTGCCATCAATTGCAGCCATTTTGGACATTAAAATCAGCCACTGTGCCATCAAATGCAGCCACTGTGCCATCAATTGCAGACACTATGGCCATAAAATGCAGCCACTGTGCCATCAATTGCAGCCACTGTGCCCATCAAATACAGCCACTGTGCCATCAATTTCAGCCACTGTGCCCATCAAATGCAGACACTTTGGACATTAAAATCAGCCACTGTGCCATCAAATGCAGCCACTGTGCCCATAAAATTCATCCACTGTGCCATCAATTGCAGCAACTGTGCCCATCAAATGCAGACACTGTGCCCTTCAAATGCAGCCACTGTGCGATTAAATGCATCCACTGTGCCATTAATTGCAGACACTGTGCCCTTCAAATGCAGCCACTGTGCGATTAAATGCATCCACTGTGCCATTAATTGCAGCCACTAGGCCCATCAAATGCAGACACTGTGCCCTTCAAATGCAGCCACTGTGCCCATCAATTGCAGCCACTGTGCCTTTCAAATGCAGTCACTGTGCCTATCAATTGCAGCTACTGTGCCCATCAAATTCAGCCACTGTGCCCATCAATTGCAGCCACTGTGCCATCAAACGCAGCCACTGTGCCCATTAAATGCAGTCATTGTGACCCCCTGCTCGATGTCTGACCAGCACTAAAAGCATCTTGGCGGCGGGTCAGGCAGCGGGTGATGGCAGCGAGCTGTGGGACGGGAAGCGGGTCAGGCAGCGGCAAGCTGTTTCCTAATGCATCTCTTCTTTCTTCCTGCTAGGCGTCCCTGTCCTTTCAGTCAATCAAGTGACAGGTATTAGACCCGCACTTCCTAATTAGCGGAGAGGCAGTTCAGTGTTATTAAAGCGAAAATTCATTTGCTTTTCTAACACATCTGGGTGTGCTTCGAGCGCAAAGCTCTGCACTCCGAGTCCACCATATTTTGAAGCCTATAAGAGCCTATAGCTCTAATCAGGTGCTTCAAAAAACACCCCCCCGCCGCTGTAATTCAGGCGCCCGGCATCCTAAAAGGAGCCAGATGCCCAAATAGGAGGTGACCGCAGCAGCTATGCATGAATATATCCATGATACATATAGGGGGGTGGCATGATAGAGGGGGTGGCACCCGTGTGCCCATAATGGATGGGCCACCACTGGCGATGTGACGCCTGTGTGCATGCATGAGAGTGACATCACTGCAGCCCAGCCATTCAAGCAGCCAAACATACAAAACCTGGAAGGAAGACCAGCAGAAGATGGAAGCCCCAGGGAGCCAAGACAATGCTGCACTGGATTTCTCATTTAGGAGGTAAGTCTGTCATGCAGTGCATACTGGTACATTATGACGTAAACTTGCGGTTGGATCATCATTTTTGTTTCTATTGATGACTTTATTACTGTGTTAAATGTAAAAAAAACAACCCTCCCCTAGTCATTTACAATATATGGAGAAAAGCTTTTGGAAAACCTTCAAAATTATAAATTTCAGATGTTTCCATTGAAGGGTACTGTTAAAGAGGTTGTAAAGGTAAAACAATTTCTTTCTAAATAGCTTCCTTTACCTTAGTGCAGTCCTCCTTCACTTATCTCATCCTTCAATTTTGCTTTTAAATGTCCTTATTTCTTCTGAGAAATCCTCACTTCCTGTTCTTCTGTCTGTAACTCCACACAGTAATGCAGGGCTTTCTCCCTGGTGTGGAGTGTCGTGCTCGCCCCCTCCCTTGGACTACAGGAGAGTAAGGACGCTCTCTACGTTGCAGATAGAGAAAGGAGCTGTGTGTTAGTGGGCGTCCTGAATCTCCTGTAGTCCAAGGGAGGGGGCGAGCATGACACTCCACACCAGGGAGAAAGCCTTGCATTACTGTGTGGAGTTACAGACAGAAGAACAGGAAGTGAGGATTTCTCAGAAGAAATAAGGACATTTATAAGTGTAGCGGGGTCATCCTGGCAGAGTCTAATGACAGGCCTGAATCCCTGCTGGAACTTTATCCACGCTTGTAAATATGTAAGATACCTTTAAGGAGTTATGCATTGTGGGACTGTAAGTAGCGGGAGATATGGACTCCATTGACTCTTAGGAGAAACAGACTACACTTCCCACAATGCCCTGCATTATCGGAACATGTGACACATCTGCACAGACTTAGTCCCAGAGAAGAATAAGAAGCAGAGGATTATGGAAATTCTCAGAGGACCAGCTTTAGAGGCTATACGCAACCTCAAACTTAGTAAAGATAATTGCACTGCCCAAGATTATCTAGACGTTTTACAGAATGTGTTCGGGAGGACTGAAAACACCAGTGAGCTCCGCTGCCAATTGGAACACTGCTTCCAAAAGAAGGGAGAAAGGCTATCTGAATTCGTCGGCCGCTTGGATAAGATCCTGCACCGGATGTTGTTAAAGAAAGGGATAGATCCAAGACAAGTGGATGAAACTCGCTTCCAACAAGTGATAAGGGGAGCCTAGCCCATGGATCCCATTGTTTTTCCAGTTACGAACCCAACAAGGAAGCGGGGTGTTGAAGTATCCTGATCTGATCCGGATCATTCGACAGGAGGAGGACCTCCTGGATCAAAAGAACAAGTACCAAGCCTCAGAAACTCCTGCACGAGTGCGTGTTGTGGCCACCGAGGATTGTGATTCCCAAGTTGAGCTCCTAAGGACACAAGTATCTCAATCGACGGAAATGGTAGCTGCTTTAACCGGCCAAGCTGGGTTTTCCCCCTACCAAGCCAGAAGGGATAAAACCGAGAAGCCCACCTATGGGTCTTACGACCAGCAAAACAAACCAAGAAGGTTTACTTTCTGTTTCAACTGTGGAGGGATAGGACACGCCAGAGAAGTTTGAGTGTGATGAATGTGCTTACTCCATTTCGAACGGTAGTTTTACCAGAACGAGCACTCCCGTCTCATAACTTGCTTCTGAGCATGAGAGGGTTTTTTACATCGTTTTAGCCCACACACGATAATTTTTTACAACCCGAAAAACGACATTGTTTAAAACGACGTTAAAAAATGCAGCATGTTCGAATTTTTTTTTTTACGTTTTTCAGAACCTGAAAAATGATGTGAAGCGCACACACGATCATTTTAAATGACGTTTTTTAAAAACGATTTTTTTTTCATGCTGAAAAAAGATCGTGTGTACGCGGCATAAGGGTTAGGTTAACAATCTGCATGAGTCAAATTTCTGGCATATCACAATATACAGAAATAGTTTCATTAAAAAAAGAAAACATACTTTTTATTATTCAAAAGCAATCCTTGAACTCCAGTCAAGTCACTTTACCTATGCAAGGCAGGAGGAAGCCTTTGCTAAGACTCCTGCCAAATGATTACTCAAACTGTATCATTGTAATTTTTCTAGCAATGTGATATAGTAAGAGTAGCGCAGGTCTGTGCAACAATCACAAATACCCTCAATATGCTAATAACAAATATCTCTATGTAAACAATTCCACTTATGAAGCAAAAAAAAAAAATATGTCCAATATAAATAATTTTTCTAGCAAGCTACAAGGTGAGAGGCTGCAGCAGGGGCTGGGGGAATTACCGTTTTAGTTTTACTAAAGATAATACTCTGGCTTGGATTGCAAGATGGGAGTCGCAAAACAGCCAGCAATTTAGACCGTACATTACTGGCTCCCGTCTACTAACAAATAAATTGACTGCCCTATGTGTACATAAATCTAAATATAAAAGTCACACAGAAACAAGGTTTTGGTATTTATAAATGCTTTTTTAAGTCTTTACATAAAGCAGATAACATGGACATACTGTACATACCTAAAAAATTTAAAATAAACTATATCCTGTATTCCCTTTAAAGTTATTTTGAATATATGATTTAAGAACAAAACTAAGTGGATTATTTGTACTGTTTTGATTTTGTACTTAAACTTGCTCTGTAACCAAGTGCTGCTTATCCTGTAAAACCTCTGGGTTTAACTGTACTCACATTTACCAGCTGTCTTGAAGAATAGCTTGGCCGTAGCTTAAACTATTGTAGGATAATTCATCTGCACTGCCACCACAGAAGGCATGTGCAAATCTCAGGACATCCAGTTTTTATTTCATGTATAAACAAGAGAACACAGCTATGATCTTCAAGGAGAAATGATAAATCATAGTACATGAAAAAGACATGAAAAAGATCATATTTAGGAGAATTATTCTCAAAGGGACCATACAATTTGCTGTAAATTAACTGCCGAACAAATGTCAAAACCAATAGCTAATGGTCTTTATAAAAAAAAAGGGGCTCATTTTAGAAACAGTTTATAATGCTGTGAGAACAAATGCTTCCATAAATTGCCGATGATAGTGCAGTAGTTCATATGTGTGACACATGCTTGGCATTATACAGCTACTTGCCCATTTATACCTCTGATCACCACATCTGGCAGGGGGAAGTCTTCCAGTGCCAACTAGGGTTGCCACCTCATCCCTTTAAAACAGAACACATATGAATTACACAGGTTCTGAGGCTAATTAAGGTGGTAATTAGACTCATTTGGTGCCTTACCTGCATTAAATTAGCCTCAGAACCTGTGTAATTCATATGTGTTCTGTTTTAAAGGGATGAGGTGGCAACCCTAGTGCCAACGTCCTTTGCAATTCTGAAATGTCATAAGATCAAATGCCAAAAGTCTCAAGGCTTAAAAACTGGATCGCACCGATACCACTTTTTAAGACTTTTTCAAGTACTCGCCAATACCGATTACCAATTATTTTTTTTTTTTTTTTGTGACAGTGGCACTAATATGCAGCACTAATAATGCATGTCAATAGTAGAAAGAAATGTTTGGACAGCCGCACTCTGGAAAAACCTTTTCGGTTGCCTTTTATTGATAAAAGTTTTCAAACATCACAGCAAAGACAGGGGCATACAGCTGAGGTTTTGCACTACAATCAGTGCTTACTCATAGCTAGCATGTAAGAAAATGCACAAAAAATATATAGTATCAAACAAAACACCATGTGATCAACATCAACCAATAATACAGACTTCCCAATTGAATGGGAATCCATTGTATGTATCTGTTGGTTGGATACCACTTATGGGTGTGGACACACTTGAAAACCATACTACACCAGCTTAACCCTTTGAAACAAAAGACTGTGAACTAGATGTGAAAAGGAAGGAAAAATCCTTTTAATGTGTGCATGGGAAATGAATGGGCCACTTATGGGTGTGGACACACTTGAAAACCATACTACACCAGCTTAACCCTTTAAAACAAATGACTGTGAACTGAATGTGAAAAGAAAGAGAAATTATTTTTAATGTGTGCATGGGAAATGCATAAAATGTGAAAGTAAAGCGGTAAAATGAATGAACTGAATGAATGAATGAACATATAGGTCACATAATATTAATACATTGCATACATTTGGGCTCTGGTCTGTGTGTTTGTTCATTGGCAGTCTCAATGATCTCATAAAACAAAATAAAAAAATAAAAATAAAAATACTAACATTGAGGGCCTTGTTCTCAGAATAGAAACAACATTGAGTAAAAATAAGTGTTATTAAGTCCTTTTTTTTCTGTTATCTTTCCTTTTCTATTATAGTTTTCACATTCTTCATAATGGAACAGAAAAGACTAGCCACATTGGACATTATATATATATGTCGGGATATTTATATCATATAGCTAGATCATCGAGCATTTTGACTTGTATCCATACGACTATGAGGCCATTACACTAAACACAATGGCCCAGATTCACATACATTTACGTTGCTCCTGGGCAGCGTAACGTATGTGATTTACATTACACCGCCGCAGGTTTACAGCCTGATTCTCAGAACACTTACCTGTAAACTTGCGGCGGTGTATCGTTAAATCGCTCGGCGCAAGCCCGCCCAATTCAAATGGGGCGGGCACCATTTAAATTAGGCGCGCTCCCGCGCCGAGCGTACTGCGCATGCCCCGTCGGGTAAATTACCCGACGTGCATTGCGCTAAATGACGTCGCACCGACGTCATTTGCTTAGACGTTAACGTAAATGGCGTCCAGCGCCATTCACGGACGTCTTACGCAAACAACGTAATTTTTTTAAATTTCGACGCGGGAACGACGGCCATACTTAACATTGGTTGCCCCTCATAATAGCAGGGGCAACTTTACGCGTCGGAAAGGCTACGGAAACAACGTAAATTCTCTGCGTCGAGCGCGCGTACGTTCGGGAATCGCCGTAATTTGCTAATTTACATAAGCGACGGGGAAAACGACGTCCGCGACACCTAGCGGCGGGAAACAAAATTGCATTTTAGATCTGACAGCGTAAGAGCCTTACGCCTGTCAGATCTAATGGGTATCTATGCGTAACTGATTCTAAGAATCAGTCGCATAGATACCCGGGGCCAGATGAGGAGTTACGACGGCGCAAATGGTGTTGCGCCGTCGTAACGCCTTTGAGAATCTGGGCCAATATGTTGTTTCTCTATGCACTTTTATCCATATGTGCAGGAATATGCATTATGCTATAAACATTGAGATAACGAATATATTTCTTTTTTGTATTTGATGTATTTTCTTTTAACTGATGGGATTGATGTATATATTATTGATATTTGGCTAATATTCCATAGGTAATCCCAAAGTTGGTTTGCAAATGGAGAATTTATGGTTACAGTGAAATTACACTATGATCATTGATACCCACCTTAATGGGGTGATTTGATCATATAGAGATTAATATATTGGTAACATCTTACTCCTTTGTACCTATTTTAATTTCATGTATGAATTTTTTGTATGAATTATATACCAGTGTTTATGACCAAAAACAATTGTATTTTAGAAACTATGGGCCTGATCCTCAAAAGGGATACGCCGGCGTATCTACTGATACGCCGTCGTATCCCTGTTTCTATCTATGGAACTGATCCACAGAATCAGTTTCTCATAGATAGGCAGAAGATCCGACATGTGTAAGGGACTTACACTGTCGGATCTTAGGATGCAGTACCGCAGCCGCCGCTGGGGGCATTTCTCGTCGAAATGCTGCTTCGGGTATGCAAATTAGCACTTACGGAGATCCACAAAGCTTTTACGCTTCGTTTTTTCTCCGTAAGTATTAGTTTGCTGTCGCAAAATTAGGGCTGCTTTTACAAGGCCTAACTGTTTACACCTTGTAAAAGTAGACTCTTCTACCCCGCGTCGCTGTCATTTTTTTTTTTTTTCGCCGCAACTCGTTTTTTTTTTTATGACCGTCGCGATTCTCAAAACCTGGCGCAACGTAAAACCGCGCAAAGCACGTCGGGAAAATGACGTCGGGAGCATGCGCAGTACGTCCGGCGCGGGAGCGTGCCTAATTTAAATGGGACTCGCCCCATTAAATTAGGAACGCCTTGCGCCGGCCGGATTTAAGTTACACCGCTCAAAATTTCTAGGTAAGTGCTTTGTGGATCGGGCACTTAGGTAGAGATTTTGCGGCGGTGTAACTTAAATAGGAAAAATTACGTTCCGCCGGGTTTTTGTGGATCAGGCCCTATGTCCATACCACACATAATATAATATAATGCATTGCATATAGCAAACATACACAGGGAAAACGTAGCCATCTAAACAATTTCCAGCCAATCTCCCACACAATACATTATAAATGTATTCATTTCTTATGTAAACATATATCTTTTTATAAGTTTAGTTCACAAATTGACACGCCTATTGTATCTATAGAGGCTTTGGATGACACTTACATATAAACTATAGAGGCACTGCCGCTAATTGCCACACACAGATATATAAATCTCCTCACATTCTTACCATTACTTCTTATATTTATATTTATATTGTTATACATGTTTTTTTTTTTTGATAAATAAACACATATATAGATTTTTCACACAAGTATCACTTCTCCAAGTATTAGTGTGTCTATATTGTCCCTATGGGACAGACCTCCATTTTTACATATATATATACTTCACTCTTCACTTTATATAAATTGACTATCACATATACTTGGATCTAATTTAATTTCATTCAACTGAATTTAATTTAATTTCATTACACTATGTCACTATAATATCAACACAGTTCATTCATTTTACTTTCACATTTTATGCATTTCCCATGCACACATTAAAAAGAATTTCTCTTTCTTTTCACATTCAGTTCACAATCCTTTGTTTTAAAGGGTTAAGCTGGTGTAGTATGGTTTTCAAGTGTATCCACACCCATAAGTGGCCCATTCATTTCCCATGCACACATTAAAAGGATTTTCCTTCCTTTTCACATCTAGTTCACAGTCCTTTGTTTCAAAGGGTTAAGCTGGTGTAGTATGGTTTCCAAGTGTGTCCACACCCATAAGTGGTATCCAACCAACAGATACACACAATGGATTCCCATTCAATTGGGAAGTCTGTATTATTGGTTGATACTTTATATTTTTTGTGCATTTTCTTACATGCTAGCTATGAGTAAGCACTGATTGCAGCTGTATGCCCCTGTGCATCAGCTGTATGCCCCTGTCTTTGCTGTGATGTGTGGTGTTTGAAAACTTTTATCAATAAAAGGCAACCAAAAGGAAAATTTATATGAAATACTTACCGTAATTTTCCTTTCCTGATGGACTCCATGGCAGCCTACGTGTGGGTTAATCCCGCCTCTCATACCTCATAGGACCCTACTCCCATAAAGCTTTGCTTCTCCCAATAGACTGTGTTCCGTAATATAGCCTACTCCAGCAAAGGGGAGGGAACTCCGGCTGCCATGGAGTCCATCAGGAAAGGAAAATTACGGTAAGTATTTCATATAAATTTTCCTTTTTCCTGACAGACTCCATGGCAGCCTACGTGTGGGAAATAACTAGCCAAACACACCCGGGTGGGCAAATTGCTGGTTAAAGAAAAAGTTTTAATTGACATTGTCAACAGATAAAACATGTAAACCAAAATTAACCGACGATAAGGAAGCCGGTTCCACGCAGTAGTGCGTCATAAATGTATTCAGTGATGACCAAGAGGCCGCTCTGCAGATAACTTCCGGAGAGACGTGTCGGGCAGCCGCCCACGACGTAGCCATGCCCCGAGTAGAATGGGCGGTTACCGCTTCCGGTGGAGCCAAACCCTTCGCTTTATAAGCCCCTTGGATTGCCTGTACAATCCATGCTGCAATAGATCTAGGGGAAGCACGCATTCCCTTGTTCTTTCCATGAAATGAAATAAATAGATGATCGGATTGCCGAAAAGATGCTGTAGCTTCCAGATATTGTTTTAATACATTCCCAACATCCAAAGGATGAATTTCAGAGTCCTCAGAAGAACGAAAGATGGGAAGGACGATCTCTTGGTTCTCATGGAAGACTGATGTAACTTTAGGTTTGTGACCTAGCATAGGAATCAGGACTACCCGGTCCGGGAAGAACGTAAGAAAAGGTTCCTTACATCCCAAGGAGCCAATTTCCGAAACCCTTTTCGCTGAAGTCATGGCCACTAGAAAGACCGTTTTAAGAGAAAGATCTTTGATTGGTTGTTGGTCTGAATTCTGTATGTTTGAGAAAAAATCCAGAACTAGCGGAAGATCCCATTTGGAGAATCTTGGTTTTCTTAGAGGTCTCAGTCGGATAGCTCCTCTGAAAAACTGTCTGACGAGAGTGTGAGTGGCCCAGGATATCCCGGTGAAGGCGGAGATAGCCGAGACTTGGACTCTTAGTGAGCTTACAGATAGAGGTAGCTCAAGACCCGTCTGAAGAAAACCCAGAATGTCCTGAATTCTGGGATTATTAGGAGAACCGTCCATAGAAGTGGTATAGTCAGAGAATTTTGACCATATCCTTTGGTAAATTCTGTTAGTACTTGGTCTCCTAGCGTTCAATAGGGTGGAGATGGCTCCGCTTGGACAACCTAACGCTTCCAACCTTCCCCTTTCAAGAACCAGGCCATCAGATGTAGATGGGTTGGACATGGATGAGGAGTTGATCCTTGTAGCAGGAGATCTGATCTGGATGGAAGAGGAACTGGATCCCGGAAGCTCAGCTGAAACAGTAATGGGAACCACGGCCTGTTGGGCCAGTATGGGACTATTGCCACTATCTCGACTTCCTCCCACCTGAGTCTCGAAAGAAACTTGAGAATGACTGGAATTGGAGGGAAGGCATAGGCTCTGCGAAACCTCCACTGATCCGTTAGAGCATCCACCCCGAAGGCCTGGGGACAGCGACATCTGGTGTAGTACTTCTCCAGCTTGAAATTGCATGGGGATGCAAACAGATCCACTTCTGGTGAAAAATCCAGTGACAGGATCCAACTGAAAATCTCGTTGTGGAGAGACCACTCGTTGTTGTCGAGGGATGTCCTCGACAGAAAATCCGCCTGTAGATTCTGAGATCCGGGGAGATATACCGCTGTCAAATCCTTCAAGTGTGTCTGCGCCCAAGACATAATTGGATTCACCTCCTTCAGTAGAGACAGACTGCGAGTACCACCCTGTCTCTTGATGTACGAGACTGCTGACGTATTGTCCATCCTTAGGAGGACTGAAGACCCCTTTATCAGGTGTAGAAAAGCTTGTAGGGAACAGAAGGCTGCGCGAAGTTCCAGCACATTGGACACGATTTTCTGGGACTGAAAGTCCCACTTCCCTTGGGCTACTTCCTTCAGGCAGAGAGCCCCCCAACCGGTGTTGCTGGCATCTGACGTGATCGTGATCCAAGATACAGGGGCTAGGGAATGGCAATTGAGGAGATTTTTCCTTAGTAGCCACCAGGAAAGACTTTCCCGCATGTGTGACGTTATCCGGATCAATTGGTTTTGTGATCTCGGGTCCCACTGTTGAAGAAACCCTTTCTGGAAGGGCCGCATCTTCCACTGTGCCCATCTCACCATCGGAGTTGTGGAGACCATGGTGCCTATAATGTTGAGGCATTGTGAGGCTTTCAGGAAAGGAGACTCTAGAGCGCAACGGATCCTGTCGCGAACAACTGGGATTTTCTCCAGGGGCAAAGAGATGGTACTTAGTGATGTATTGAATTGGGCCCCGAGAAATATCAGTGATTGTGTTGGTACTAGGTGACTCTTCTCCTTGTTCAGTAGCCAGCCAAACTCGGTCAGAATCGATATGACCAGATCCCGGTGCGTCAATATTTGCTCCTTGTTTTGCGATAGCAGTAGTAGGTCGTCTAGGTAGTGGTGTAGACGAACGCCTCTGGTTCTGATCAGGGCTACAACAGCTAGTAAGAGTTTTGAGAATACCCGTGGGGATGTTGTGAGTCCAAACGGGAGACAAACGAATTGGAGGTGAATATTGCCTACTGCGAACCGCAGATACTTCTGAAATTCCAATGCTATGGGCACATGAAAGTAAGCATCTTTCAGATCTATGGCCACAAGCCAGTCGCCTGGTTGAACTGCTTGCCGGATCGTGAGCAGCGATTCCATTTTGAACTTCTCTTTTTTGATAAAGGTGTTCAGATGTGTCAGGTCTATCACTGGTCTCCAGGAACCTGACTTTTTTTGGACCAGGAAAAGGGGTGAATACATCCCCTGGAACCTCTCGGCCGTTGGGACATGTATAGCGGCACCTTGAGCCACAAGAGAGCTTGTGTAGGACAGGAGGACTTGTCTTTTTTCTTCTGAGCATGGAATTGTTGTGTGAATGACTTGAAGAATAGGTGGTTCTGTAAAAATCCAAGAATGGCCTGTAGATATTGTTTTTACTGTCCAGAAATCTTTTATTGAGGCTGCCCAGACATGCTTGAACTGGAAGAGACGAGCCCCGACTCTTTCCGTCTGGGCCGGCTCTATATCAAAAGGACTTAGGAGCCTCACGTCCACCAGAAGAAGGGCTTTTTGCCGGCTTCTGACCAGAGGGTTGGTTTCTTCTCCAATTCCTCCTAAAATCACGTCCAGGTCTGTACCGACGGGCCTCCCTTGCCCGATCTTGATCTTGCCTGGGAAAGAATTTTTTCTGTCCATACGGACGACGATCCTGGGGAAGGAACCCTGACTTACCCCCTGTGGCTCGGGTGATGGCATCATCTAGTTTGTTCCCAAACAGGGAAGAACCCAAAAAGGGTATCTTGCACCATGCCTGTTTAGAGGCAGGGTCAGCCACCCAAGGGCGTAGCCACAGGGCACGCTTGGCTGTGACAGAGGAAAGCATGACCCGAGACACTAGACGTATAAGGTCAAGGGAAGCCTCCCCTAAGAAGACTGAAGCCATCTTTAGTTCTTGGACTGGGATGCTTCCAGATATGTCTTCAGAGACACAAGATAACACAGTGTCCATTTCACCTGTCCAGGCCTCCATTGCTTTTGACAGGGCTGCCAGTGCTAGGGCTGGTTTACAGGCCATGCCTGCTGTAATATAAATTCGCTTTAAGTCAGTGTCTATTTTCCTCTCCAGACCATCTTTAAAGGAAACGGTGTCTTCCAAAGGGAGAGTAACGTGTTTCACCAGTCTCATCAAGGCCGCATCGACTAGAGGAGCTGACTCTAAATGACTCACCTCTTCACTTTTGAATGGGTATAACTTCGCTATCTTGGATAGTAAAGAATTTTTCTTGTCTGAACCAGACCATTCTTCCATAATTACATCTCCTAGTTCACCAAGGAGGGGAAAGTTTGGGCGGTCTTTCTTGAGCTGGCTAAAGAACTTCCTTTGCTTGGAAGGTGCTTCTACTGGATCTTCCCATTTTAAAGCGTCCTTGACTGCTTTCACCAATGTTGGGACCAGGGAAAAATCAAAACCAGCAGCATAATGGACATTTTCCATTTCACTTTCTGAGGAAACACTTGGAGAGCGGTTGACTCTAGAGGGCCCCGCAACTTCAGGATCATCCTGTACCAGGACTGGGGATGGTTCAACAGGAGGAACAACCGCTTGGGCGGAAGTAGAGATGTTCAAGGATTCTTGGACCACTCTTCTGACCAGGGCTTCAACCTGCTGGTCCTCACCCCCTCTTTCCCTTACAGCACGGGAATAACATGGCTCACAGAGGGATTTTCCTTCTGGGACCTGAGCTCTACATCCCCAACAGGAATTCCTTTCAGAATGACTGGAGTGACGGTGAGAGTGGTGACCAGACGAGGATCTAGAACCTTCTCTATAATGCTTAGATGAAGATCTAGAGCTTCTAGAACTTGAATGATGTTTTTGTGGTTGAACTTCAATAACATCTTCACGTGCTATTATTTGAGGAATAGACCTGGAGGGACTGGAAACAAAAGAGACAAAATACAAAATTTTTTTTTTTTTTTTTTAAAACCAAAACCCATAGAAAAACAGGCAGAGGGAATAAAATTCCATCCTACCTGCAGCGTAAGGTTTGGCCACAGGGGGGCGGTGACACATCCATAGCGGTGAGGAAACAGTACTAAAAAAGAAAACCAACAGGAACCATGCATCAGGCAAAAAGGACCCATAATCCTAGTGCTTACATAAGGCAAAAAAGAGCAGTCTCCTACCTTGATCACAGCCAAGAGAGATACACCTAGACCGTCAGGGATGTGCCACCATATAGCTGTGTTTGACAGCTATTTAAACTTGCCGCCCTGTCGATGACGTCACCGCGCACCGGCGTGCGCATGCGCAGTGAACCTGCGTCACCTCGTCGGCCTCGCGCGCATGCGCGATCGCGGCTAGCTAGACCAAGGAGCTCACACACAGCCAAGCCTCGTTCCCAGAACGAGGCGTGCGCGTGCGCAGACCACTAGCAAGCGGCGAAGCTGGAACGCACTGCGCTCCAGCGGCCATACCTGGAAGGGAAAAGACAGACTACACACAAAAACTGGCTGCCATGATAGGTAAGAGGATAAGTTTATACATTACCACCTTTAGGAAACCCATGATCCGGCCTGGACAAGGAAGCCATTGCTGCTTACTCTGCAAGGTCTGGTAATTTAGAGACCCCCTGCTAATAGCCAGGGTATGTGGTCAAATAATCGCTTACCTGCCAGTGGCAGGCTAGTAAGCATAAGAAAAGGGGTACCACAGACAAAAAATGTCCATCCAGCTAATAGCTGAGATTTGTAGGACTTCAGAGCCACCAGGCATGGGAATCAGGGACTAAAAAAGGTTTTTCTTTAAACAAACGATTACTTCGGTCCTAGGAGGAGGACAAAAAAGGAACACAGTCTATTGGGAGAAGCAAAGCTTTATGGGAGTAGGGTCCTATGAGGTATGAGAGGCGGGATTAACCCACACGTAGGCTGCCATGGAGTCTGTCAGGAAAGAAGGTTTTTCCAGAGTGCGGCAGTCCAAGCATTTCTTTCTACCATTGCTTTGTGCATTGCCGGCACCTGGGTTCCTCTGAGAGGATATGGATTCATCCACATACCCTACGAGCGGTGACTATCTTCTCTCAATAATGCGTGTCAGTAGTTTTTACTTTTATTTTTTTTACTTTTTTTTTACAATTTTTTTTGTTTGTTTGTTATTCTTTTTTTTGCAATGCTTTCTTTTTTGGAGGAGGGGGGAGGTGATGGTGTCAGTGTGTGTTTTATTGATTTTTTTTTTTTTTTTCCAATTTAACTTTTTCAATATTTATTTATTACAATTCTATTAATAATAATAATAATAATAATAATAATAATAATAATAATAATATTTTTATTTATTTTTTAGCCCTGTTGGGCGTTGGCTTTTCTGAGATATAAGGGGTCTTGACATTTCCCTTTTGAGACAGGGACTGAGGACACAGATTCCCCAGTCCCTTTCTCTGTAGCCTCAGCTGCACTGAAGGTGAATGGAGAGGAGGCCTGTTGGCACCACTATATGGAAACAGCAGACTATGCACAACACATAGCTCGCCTGTATGCACCTTAGCATTGTAATGTTTGAAAAACAACAGAAGGGGAGATGCCCCATCCTTTTTCTGTTCTGTCAATAAGTTTCTAAATGTTGTACCTTCATTAAATGTAACCATATCGCTACACTTAGAGGCTCCACTTTTCTTTTTTATACTCAGTTGTGACCTGATGCTACTCTTGTATCAAGACATCGCTTGTAAATTAAGGCAAAATATATTAAAAAATGTTGCTTGTCTTGCAAAAAGCTGCTAAGAAACATGTCCGCTAGAAGCCTGTCCGTTGGACATGTTCGGTCGTCTGTACGACTTACCGGACATGTTCGCTCGGCCGAAAGCCCTCGCATGCGTCGAAGTCATTCGACCATGTGTACAACCATCAGACTAAAATCCGGCAGCAGACATGTCCGATGAAAACGGTCTGGCGGACCGTTTTCATTGGACAGTCCGTCCGTGTGTACGAGGCCTTAGAGTGCTGTAAAAGCATGTCAGAGGTGCTTTGGCTTTCATGTTTACCCATCATTTCATGTTTACCCATCATTTCATTTGATCTCATTTAAAGGGTTGCAAAGGTATTTTATTTCCTATTTAGCTTCCTTTACCTTAGTGCAGTCCTCCTTCACTTACCTCATCCTTCGATTTTGCTTTTAAATGTCCTTATTTCTTCTGAGAAATCCTCACTTCCTGTTCTGTCTGTAACTCACCACCGTAATGCGAGGCTTTCTCCCTGGTGTGGAGTGTCATGCTCGCCCCCTCCCTTGGACTACTGGAGAGTCAGGACACTCTCTACGTTGCAGATAGAGAAAGGAGCTGTGTGTTAGTGGGCATCCTGACTCTCCTGTAGTCCAAGGGACGGGGCGAGCATGACACTCCACACCAGGGAGAAAGCCTTGCATTACTGTGTGAAGTTACAGACAGAAGAACAGGAAGTGAGGATTTCTCAGAAGAAATAAGGACATTTAAAAGCAAAATGGAAGGATGAGGTAAGTGAAGGAGGACTGTACTAAGGTAAAGGAAGCTATTTAGGAAAATAAATTGTACCTTTGCAACCCCTTTAAGAGCAACACCAAGCTGTATTATTTCTACTATTGTGGATATTTGGTAGTAACGGACCGCCATTTTGCCACCAGAAACTGTTAAAGGTATGGCTGAAAAATGCCTACTGAGACCTGGAAAAGGAAAGATCAGCTTAATCGACTTTTAAATATTCTGCATATAATAAAATATGTCGTAAATTATAACTGTTGAAATCGCTGTAAGGAAAGTGTTGGAACATTGTCACATGGGCATACTTAGTTGGAACATGTTTTGCGTTTCTGTGTTCTCACATTTGCATGCAGAGATTATTGCTGGGCTGTCATTCAAATGAGCACATTATCAAAATGGACTAAGACCAAAATGCTCCAGGGCAGAACATATCTCACTCTGTTCATAAAAGATGACTGACAACCTTTCACAATACATTTTAGTGTTGCATTATGGCATATTTGCATTGTTATTTTTACCTGTATGCTTTATAATCAGCCATGATCCACATACTACAGGGTTCTTTAGACTCTGTCTGCAGCACATATTACTGTGATAGGCATATGTACTCTGTACTTTAAGCACTTCACCTTTTAAGTAGTGCATTAATATTTCAATCCAGTACAGCGTATATTCAATAGCTCTCCTATTATGCTGATTGATTATGTACTGTATATTAAAAGGTTAAGTCTTTAAGCCCATAGACTGAGCAGTTCTCTTTTATAGATACATAGCAAACTGATGTCAATAATAAAGCAGTTTCAAACCTAAAAAGAAAGTGTAATATATGACAGCTTAACAATTCTTAGATGTGCTGGTTGCATTAGTTTACTTTTTTATTTTTTTTCCCTTTATTTTCACTTAGTGATCTGGCCAGTAAGTCTATTATTTTTAATCTTTCTTTAACAGACCAAGCTGTCCAGTAAAGTGGCATTTAGAAGATTGAGATAAGTCATTTAACATTGAAAATGGGTGCTTACATTGGTCATATTTTATTTAGTTATGTGAAACCTATATTCCAATAGAAAAAAAGCTGTAGCTGTAACTGATTAAAAAGTATTAGCTGGAGTTCAGCTGTATTTCAATATACATGTCATGACTAGTCATATCAATCTAAACTTGGTCATGCCCATCTAAATCTGCTAGTACATCTAACACTCCCCACCCACAAGAATGACAATGCTGCTGTCCAAAGGTGTCTCTGTTGCTTCTCCATCCAGAGATGGCTTAAACTATATATTTAAAGTGACACCAAAGCTGGAAATCAGATTTAAAGAATTTATATTACTTGTCCGACCCATTAACGTCAAACCCTCAGGCCGCGTACACTTGACCGGTCCATCCAATTAGAATGGTCCGACGGACCGTTTACATCGGTTCACCGATGAAGCAGACTGATAGTCTGATGTGCGTACACACCATCAGTTCAAAAAACGATCGGGTCAGAACGCGGTGACGTAAAACACACGACGTGCTGAAAAAAAACGAAGTTCAATGCTTCCAAGCATGCGTCGACTTGATTCTGAGTATGCGCGGGTTTTGAACAGATGCTTTTCTGTACTAACCATCGGTTTGGACCTATCGGTCAGCGGTCCATCGGTTCAATTTTAAAGCAAGTTCTCCCATTTTTGTGAGACCGATGGGGCGTACACACGGATGGTTTGGACCGATGAAACAGAACTTCGGTCCGTTTTCATCGGTTTGGACCGATGGTGTGTACACGGCCTGATGGAATCACAGAAGTCTCCTATGAAATCTGAAATATAATCTCTACAAGAAGAGCCTGTTTCAGAGTCTTATAAAATAACTAGAAACAAATCGCCCCCCCCCCCCCCCATGTGCTCAGACCTAAGCAGAACTCACCGACAAGACAATTTGCCCATGGGACTTTTGGGAGTGGTGCTAAGTAAACAGCATGGACACATGCTGCACACACCACAGTGTCTCTATACTGTTGTGTTCTCTGATCTTTCTAACAAGGAGTTCTGCAGTGGGGGTCTCGCCTCTGTGCCTCGTCTCCTTATCACCCATCTACCCTCTGCTCCCAGGGGGGATCCCTAGCTGTGAAGTTTTTTTGCAGTATTGAGATCTAGATGTAATCTCTTTTAACCCTTACCATGTGGTTTTGATTGATACCTAACTACCTCCCATATGTACACATAAAATAACTGTGACTGTCTCCTGATGAAGTGGGTGCTGTCCCATGAAATGCATAGAGATTACAGCTTCTGCAAATGAACAATGATTTAATAACCATGTTGGTATTTAGAATGTACATTGGTGAAACTGTGTTTATATTTCTACACAATGATGCCGCGTACATACGATCGTAAATTACGCCAAGAAAAATTTGAGAGCTGATTCTCAAATTTTCAGATGGGAAAAGTTTTTGTTGGAAATTCCAATTGTCTGTATGCAATTTCCGATGTAGAAAAATCCTACACATGCTCGGAATCAAGTCAACGAATGCTCGGAAGCATTGAACTTAATTTTTCTTGGCTCGTCATAGTGTTCTACATCACCGCGTTCTTGACGGTAGGAATTTGGTGTAAACGGTAGGTATGCAAGACAAGTTTGAGCCAAAATTTTGTAGGAAAAAAAAACACGGTTTTCTTATCGGAATTTCCGATCGTGTGTATGCGGCATAAGGCTTCATGTACACAGGGCATTTGAAAACCTTCTGAACACTGGAACTTGACAGCTAATAATTGACAGTCAACAATGTCAGTTTTGCCACTTTTATATGCCGTGGTTATGCGCGTTTGCATTTAAAAACACTTTTACAGATAACCTCAGGAAACCCCCCCAAATGCAAACAATGCAGGAAAAAGCTCTCCCCCCTCTCTCCCCCCAGCCAACAACAGTGTACATTTACCCATAAGATAACATTGAGGAGAGTTTAGGGGCTGCTAAAGAAAATACACAAATGCTACTAAACGTCCATTTACCAGCTGCAGTGTACATGAGGCCTTAATGTGGAAGAGTATATGTTTTTTATGTAAACTGAAATACATTTTGTATTTTTATACATTTGTTGTACAATTTTTCTTAGCACCACTCCCAAAAGTTCCATTGGCAAATTGTCTCTTTGGTTGTTATAAAATAACTAGATTTAATTTCCTATAGTTCTCTATATAGTATATTACTGGAATTCCATGGCATCCCTACTGATCTCAAGGTTTAAACTGATTATTGGAATACCCTAAGGCCTCGTACACACGACCGAACCTGTCCGCTGAAACTGGTCCGTCGGACCAGTTTCCGTGGACATATCCGACCTTGTGTAGGGCCGACCGGACAGTTTTACGGCCTAGCGGACAGGTTTCCAGCGGACAAATGTTTCTTAGCATGCTAAGAAACATGTCCGCTGGAAGCCTGTCCGTCAGACATGTCCGACGGTCAGTACGACTCATCGGACATGTCCGCTGGCCCGAGAACCCGCGGATGGCGTCGAAGTGATTCGACGCATGCGTGGAAGCATTGAACTTCCGGGTTCGCGCACGTCGCCGCATCATCGTCGCCGACACGTCACTGCGTCGTCACTGCGTATTCTGTCCGCAGGGATTTTGGTTTGATGGTGTGTACAACCATCGGACATGTCCGCTCGTCTGTACGAGGCCTAACTGAAATATTGATATCATTTCATGTGATGAATGTGATTTTCTTTCTCTCTCACTTTAGATAATTTAATGCAGAAGTGGCAATGGAGAGATTACAAATCCATGGATCCTAAGGATTTGGAGTGGATACTAAGGACCTTTTGATAAATGTTGTACACAACTTTCTCCCAGTGTTCTCAGACTTTTACAATGGAATCCAATGAAATCCAATGAAAGTGTGTGAGTCTTGGGAGAAAGATGTGACAATCTTGTGTGGAAACCCTAATAAATAGACTAATCCATGGAAAAACTTCATACAGGATGCATATCTGTCCAGCAGACTCTGAATTATGTCTCGTGTTCCGTTATGATTTTTATTAGACCATAAAACAACTATACATCCATCAAGAGGGTTATAGTTTTTAGTATACAAGAAAAAAAATGCATTTAATTGTGCCTAATGTACAGTATTATTTCAATTACCAGCTTCTTGATCAGTGCGACTCTTTGTGCAACCTCTATAGAAAGCTTTAGCCCAGATAGATAAGGCTCATTTTTGTAATAAATTATAAACTTACCAGGAAGACTGCTGCAGGCTTTTAAATTTACAATACAATATTACTACAGTGTTTCAGTCTTAGAATTAGATTTTATATTTTCAAACTAGAAAAAAGCAACTAATTCCATCTGTTCCATTATACAGCAACCTATATGTAACTGCAATACCTAAAATAAACAATATACAATATCGATTCTCTTGGCTGTCTGTTCAGTCTCCCTTAAAAAATATGTTTGCATTTCGTATCTTCATGCGTAAAATTTTTCCTGTATATTTGACTAAAATATTTCTGACATTTGTGTTGTATGAGTTACATAAATTTTTTGGGGGTATTTACTCATTAAGTAATTTCATTTCCAACAATAAATATGCAGATGTTATATGAAACATAAGATCAACCTGTCCTTAAAATAAGTTTTGCTGGTCTAAATTTATTATGTGATTTTTTTTCTTAACAAATTTTATAATTAATAATAGACTATAACTGGCCATGTACCTTACAATCTGATTGAACAATCTTCTGTGGATCTACCAACAATTATGTAGTATAAGAGCTTATCTGACTAGGTACAAATTGAGCCGATTGTTTAGGTAGGGCTTCTTTTAAATGGTTTTGGTGGCGCTAAATGAGATCGAATAGAGATTTATATTCAGATTGCAAAGAGTATAGCCAGCTTAACTGTCACCTACCAACTGACCCTTTAAAACCAGGGACACGTTAACCACTTGCCGACTAGCTCACGCCGATATACGTCGGCAGAATGGCACGGCTGGGCAGATCAACGTATATATACATTACCCTTTAAGAGCGGCATTGTGGACGCGCACGCCCGCCGGGAGCTCCGTGACTCCGACCGCGGGTCCTGCGGACTTGATGTCCGCGGGCATACCCGCGATCGTGTCACGGTGAGGAAGAAAGGGGAATGCTTATGTAAGCTTATGTTGCATACTCAATGCGGAATTCGGCGGAAAGGCCACCTAGCGGCCCCCCGAAAAATTGCAGCTTAGATCCGACGGCATACTAAGACGTGCACCTGTCGGATCTAGCCGAGATGCCGTCGTATCTTGTTTTGAAGATACAAAACAAAGATACGACGCGCAAAATTTGAAATTACGCGGCGTATCAAGAGATACGCCGGCGTAATACTTTTGTGGATCTGCCCCATAGTGTATAAGGGTGTGTGTATGTATGTATGTATGTGTGTGTATATGTGTGTGTGTGTGTGTGTGTGTAATATATATATATATATATATATATATATATATATATATATATATAATCTCACAAAAGTGAGTACACCCCTCACATTTTTGTAAATATTTTATTATATCTTTTCATGTGACAACACTGGAGAAATGACACTTTGCTACAATGTAAAGTAGTAAGTGTACAGCTTGTATAGCAGTGTATATTTGCTGTCCCCTCAAAATAACTCAACACACAGCCATTAATGTCTAAACCGTTGGCAACAAAAGCAAGAACACCACCAAGCGAAAATGTCCAAATTGGGCCCAAAGATTTAATATTTTGTGTGGCCACCATTATTTTCCAGCTATGGCTTAACCCTCTTGGGCATGGAGTTCACCAGAGCTTCAGAGGTTGCCACTGGAGTCCTTTTCCACACCTCCATGACGACATCATGAAGCTGGTGGATGTTGGAGACCTTGTGCTCCTCCATTTTCCGTTTGAGGATGCCCCACAGATGCTCAATAGGGTTTGGGTCTGTAGACATGCTTGACCAGTCCATCACCTTTACCCATAGCTTCTTTAGCAAGGCAGTGGTCATCTTGGAGGTGTGTTTGGGGTCTTGTTCCCGGTCCCTTACCACGTGATCACGTGATGTAAGAAAATCTCTGTAAGGCCCCGTACACACGACCAGTTTCCTCGGCAGAATTCAGCTTCCGACCGAGTTTCTGGCTGAATTCTGCTGAGGAAACTGGTCGTGTGTACACTTTCAGCCGAGGAAGCCGACGAGGACCTCAGCGAGGAAATAGAGAACATGTTCTCTATTTCCTCGTTGTTCTATGGGAGCTCTCGTCCCGCCGAGCTCCTCGGCGGCTTCAGGGCTGAACTGGCCGAGGAACTCGACGTGCCAAACAAACGTGTGTACGAGGCCTTATTGTTTTCTTTTCTTCTTCTAACGCTGACAGCGTGAGGAGAAAAGAAAGCCGATCATCGGCTCCTGTGTAAGGGACATCGGTCCCCAGTGGAAGAGGCACATCAGCCTCATTAGTGCCCACCAGTACCGCCTGCCAGTGCCCCCTGCCAGTGCCCACAGTGACCACCAGTGCCACCTGTCAGTGCCAATCAGTACCAGCATTGCCACCTATCAATGCCCTATCAATGGTGCCAGTCAGTGCCTCATCAGTGTCAACTAGAAGTGCTGCCTTTCAGTCTCACCTATCAGTGACCATCATTGCCACCCATCAGTGCCCATCACTGCCACCTATCAGTGCCACCTATCAATGCCACCTATTAGTGCCACCCACCAGTGCCACCTATCAATGCCCTTCAGTGCCACCCATTAGTGCCACCTCTCAGTGCCCACCAATGCCGACAATCAGAGCTCACTAGTGCCGCCTATCAGTGCCCACCAGTGACCAAGATATTACATTTGGATCTCACAGCACCATTACTTAATTTGCTGACATATTTTTGGATTTTCAGCAAAGTTGTTCAATTTCTGTATAGGCGACAAAACTTTTGTCTTGCCAAAATTTGATCTTTCTGTCTTGATTAAATGATAAATCTTTTTTCAGTAAAACTAATTTATGTCAGTGCATTAACCACTTCATTACTGGGCACTTAAACCCCCTTCCTGCCCAGACCAATTTTCAGCTTTCAGCGCTGACGCATTTTGAATGACAATTGTGCGGTCATACAACACTGTACTCAAATTATATTTTTATCATTTTTTTCCCAAAAATAGAGCTTTCTTTTGGTGGTATTTGATCATCTCTGCGATTTTTATTTTTTGCACTATAAACAAAAAAATTAAAGAACATTTTGAAAAAAAAACACTATTTTTTACTTTGTTATAATAATATCGTTTTTAAAAAAAATATATATATTTTTTTTTCCTCGGTTTAGGCCGATACGTATTCTTCAATATATTTTTGTTAAAAAAATCACAATAAGCATATATTGATTGGTTTGCGCAAAAGTTATAGCGCCTACAAAATAGGGGATAGATTTATGTTTTTGTTTTTTTTTTGTCAGGCCTGCGATATTGCGGCGGACATATCGGACATATTTGGCACAATTTTGGGACCATTCACATTTATACAGCGATCAGTGCTATAAAAATGCACTAATTACTGTATAAATGTGACTGGCAGGGAAGGGGTTAACACTAGGGGGTGAGGAAGGGGTTAAATGTATTCCCTGGGTGTGTTCTAACTGTGTGTAGAGGGGGACTGACTGGGGGAGGTGGCTGATGCTGTGTCCCTAGGGACACAGCATCGGTCTCCTCTCTCCCTGACAGGACGTGGAGCTCTGTCATCTGTCTCCTCTCTCCCTGACAGGACATGGAGCTCTGTGTTTACACACAGAGCTCCACGTCCCTGCTGTCACCGCCGATCGGGGGTACCTGGCGGACATCGCGGCCGCCAGGCACGCGCATCGGCATTTCAGCGATGCGCCGAGCACAGTGTTTCCCCGCTGCACGCCCCCAGCGGCGCGCGCGGGGAATGCACATGAAAGGACATCCAGGGACATCCACTCGGCAATTGAGAGCCGCGCTGTGGACGTCTTTCGTCTACAGCACGGGTCTCAAGTGGTTAAACATCATTTGGGAGGGCTTTAGCTTTTCATATGAGCTATTTCTAACACCAATTGATTAATTAAAAGTCAGGTTAATAGCAGGAGTTTCTACAAAATAGAGAAGTGACAAGACTTTTGTCAGGGACTGTATGAAAGGGGTGCACGGCTTTGAAAAATCTTGAGTATAATCCGAGGGGGGCATTTTCAGCACAAAAAAAAATGTGCTGAAAAACTCAGCTTATACTCGAGTATATACGGTATGTATTTTTCTTTGTTCTCTTGTAGAATGTGCTATGGGCATTTCAGTTCATCCCGCGTAGTTGCAATGCTTTGCAGGCTCCAAAGCAAACATAAAATAATACATGTACTTCTTTTTATTTATTTTTTTGCACATTTTTTTTTATTAAACAATATAGGTTCACATATTAATGTTGTTGCTAAAGGTGGGCTATGCCTTTAATCACTTACCTGCCCATTCTGTCTGTCAGGAGTGCCTAAATCAAAGGCTGGCTTAGAACAATTACAACTCTTGTTTGTGAAACAGTTCTCATATTCAGTGCCTATAAAAAAAAAATGCATACCTTTGGAAGTATTTAGTTATATAAACCATTTGGATTTCATTCTTTTTAATACTGATCAACAGTAGGAGCCCCCTCTAAATGCGCAGCTCCACTCTGTACTACAACTACATAGGCAGTGTTCCAGCTGCTGCACATGCAGACAGCAAGAGAGGGACACCCAAAGCAAAAGTCAGACCTCTCTTCATGCATATCTGTAATTGCCAGCGGCTTTGTGCCCATCTTGTGCTGCTTGTGTGTGCATGCAGTTGTAGTGCAGAACAGGAGCGCACAAGTATAGGGTACTTCTATGGGACTCTCTAGGTGGGAAAGGGGGATGTATGTGGATTGTGTCAGCATGGCCAGTGGACATTTTCCAAAGTGAACCAGAGAATTTTTAGTTATATTATTCTCATCTGTTTTATGAAAATATAGGCTTTAATGTTACTTTAATGCATATGCTTTTTCTTTTTAATAATTTTTATTGTTTTAAAGTAAAAGTTTACAAAGTTTACTCATTGAGAGTTTAGTGCATAATTACAATTTTCCCCTTTGCGCATAAAAAAAAAATGCATTATATCAAGAAAGGATTAGAGGTGTAAAGTTGGGTACACACATGCCAAATGTCAGGAGACAAAAAATGTCTGACATTCGGCCTCTGCGTATGTTGGTCTGTCTGATAGAAGCCTGCTTCTGTCAGGCCCTGTACACACGTCCGAGGAACTCGACGGGCAAAACACATCGTTTTGCTCGTCGAGTTCCTTGTGAAGCCGCCGAGGATCTCGGCGAGCCAAGTTTCCCCATTGACTAACGAGGAAATAGAGAACATGTTCTCTATTTGGCTCGACAAGTTCCTCGTCGGTTTCCTCGGCCGAAAGTATACACACCACCAGGTTTCTCGGCAGAATGCGGCTCCGATCGAGTTTCTGGCTGAATTCTGCCGAGAAACTCGGTCGTGTGTACGGGGCCTCAGACATGCATGCTGGAAGACCTGCAGCCGTCCGAATCCCGATCAGCACTCTCAACCATCTGCAGAGAGCACTGATTGGAGTGTTCTGGTGGGGGGGGGGCTGTCCCCTTATTAGAACACAGCAGCGCAGCAGGAGAGATCACTGAACTAACCTTGCATGGTTAATATAGCGCCTCCGACTGAAGCTGTCAACCCAGCAGGTTGCACAAAAAATATCTGTTAGTGTATACCTTGCTTAAAGCACTTTTCCCATCTTTGGTTTTATGCGATAACATACAGGTCGACCAACATAGCATCAAATATTAGAACAAATCCAATTGAGATCAGTATGAGAACAAAAAAGCTGCAGATAGATGGGACCTTTCTGTCCCCTATCAATATGTTAAAAGACAATTATTATCATTTCAGTCTATCCGAAATAAACCAAAAGTGCTTGTGTTGGGCAAACAAGAAAGATATCCTGTGTGGAGAGGGGGCTCCACTTCACCTTCAAGTCCCGCCCAGGGCCGGCGCTCCCACTAGGCGAACTAGGCAGCCGCATAGGGCGCATTCCCGCCAGGGGCGCAACCACAGCTGCTAGGTCCCCTCCAGAGGATCGGATCCCTTGAAGGATGGTGACTGGTGCGTGCGGAGTGTAGCGGGAGGCAGCTCCAGATGGCTAGCTGCAGAGTCGCTGGGCGGGGAGAATGTGCAGTCAGATCCCCCCCCTTCCCCAGAGCCAGGGGCGACCATGCCAATGTCCAGCAGCAGCTGTGGGTGTCAGCTCTCTACCCGCCCTGCCTCCCTCCCTTGGTGATGTGCAGCCATTGGCGGAGCAGGGCGGGTGGCATTGTTCACAGAGAGACATGCGGGAGGGATCCACCCAGCCTGGTACATACTGGACATTTGAAACACACTGGGCCGAGGCCACCAGGCCACTTCTCCTGGAGCTGGATGAGTCCAAAGTAAAGATGCTCCTGCAGCCCGCCCCCGTTAAAACAAGCCAGCATCTCCGCGGCCAGCAGCCGGAGCCCAGGGGTGGAACCGAATGATCAGCTGATCTGAACGGGGGAGGAGCTGGAAGAAGTCTCTTGTGATCCTGGGACTGGTGACAACGACTGACGCCCACTGCCTGACATGTGGAGGGAGCTGTAAAAAAGTGCCACAAGGTAAGAACTTGTCAGGTGGTGGGGGGGAAGCGCAGGGGATGAGGGATCCAGTCAGACCTTTTCACTGGTGTGTGACCCCCTCCACTTGGAGGCACCCACTCCCCCCCACCTGGCTCATACATCCACCTGACTTATCCTCCCACCTGGCTCATCCCCCACCTGACTCACCCCCCCCCCCACCTGACTCATCCCCCCACCTGACTCATCCATCCACCTGGCTCATCCCCTCACCTGGCTGCACCCCCTCTCCTGTCCACCTGTCTCCATCCCTCCACCTGGAGTTCTGGTGCTAAAATTATTTATTTATTTATTTTTGGGGGGCGCAAGTAGCTGGTGTCGCCTAGGGTGCAAAATAGTCTAGCACCGGCCCTGGTCCCGCCTCAGAAACTGACCGTTCATGGGGCCCCCCCTGGACAAGGAGTCAACCCCCCAGGAAGAGAGAAGGAAAGTAGCGGTACAGAATAGGAGGAAAGTGACATATAAGACCAAAGGACCATCTGTTCCCTGATGCAGTTTGCGATTACAGAAAATACATGGATCCCAATTCTTTTCAAACAGTTTTAGTTTGCCATTTACAATCACAATACATTTTTCCTTTATCGTGATCCAAGATAGCTTTTCTTTGACAATATCAAATGGAATTATAGCAGACCTCCAGGATCCTGCAACGGTAATTTGTGCTGCTATAAATATAAAGGAAATTTGTTTCCACACATGTCTTGTGGCACCAAGCGCAGGCTAACCCAATAAAGCTTGTTGTGAGGATTTTTTGAGGTTTGTTTGGGGCAAGGAGTAAATAAAATAGTAGATACATATCCAATAGCACTTTACTTTCGGTCATGTCCACCAAACATGGTAGAGTGTACCCTCCTTGACCACAACCTGGAAAATATAGTGTGAAGGACCCTGGGACAAAAGCGGCAAATCTATTCTGGACCATATACCATTAGAGTAGTTTTTTTATAATTAGCTTCAAAATGATAGACATGTTTATGTAGGATTTGGAGGCGTAGCTCGCTATCTCGTACCATTCATTCTGATCCATTTCCAAGTTCAAGTTCTTTTCCTGTTTTGTCATATAAGGCAATTTTGTAGATATAGATATTAATTCAGAAATCAATGCTGAAATATGTTCAGAGCATTTATCAATATTCCTGCACAAAGATTCCAATTGAGTCATACTAGACAGTTCACCCTTTTGTTGCAGAGAAGTTATAAAGTAAGAAATTTGCTAATATAGGTAGAGTTCTGTAAACTATGGTATATACAGTATCTGAAAATTTATAATTGTTGATCTTCTACAGCCTCATTTCTTGAGGCCCTAAAATGACAGAACAGTACAAATACCCCCAAATGACCCTTTTTGAAATGTAGACAGTCCAAAGTATTTAGTAAGAGGCATAGTGAGTTTTTTTAAATAGTAATTTTTGTCACAATATTTTGGTAAATCTTTTGCATACGGTCACCGGTGTAGTACAGTATTCTCATATACCAGGTGTGGTGGAGATCAGGGACACTGGGGTTGATTTAAAAAAACTGGAGAGTGCAAAATGTGGTGTAGCTGTGAATGATAGCCAATCAGCTTCTAACTTCAGCTTGTTCAATTAAGCTTTGGGGAAAAAAAAAATCCTGAAACCAGATTTTGCACTTTTGCAGTTTTAGTAAATTAACCCCAGTGTTTCATTCAAAGGTTTGCCAAACTGCCAATTTTCTGTTGCAATACAAATTAAGCTGTGATTTTAGTGTCCCTGTTGTGAACTTTGAAGGTGATTTTTTCCATAATGCATGTAGCTGTAGAGGTTAATGAAGGGTTGTTCAAAATAAGCAAATATTTTAGTGTACATAGTCTGGGCACAGGTGCACTTTAAGTGTACACCCCGTTAAAAGGACACACCTGAATCGGTACAGCCGATTCACATATTAATTACATTTTACAAGAACTGTTTATAGAAAATACACCATGAATCAGGAGGTACTACCATACTACTTGCTTGTGACCATGTATACATAATAAAAACATAGATAAAACATGTCTATATAGGTAGATGCTCTGAAGGATAGAAAGTGGGATTTCTTGTCTGTACACTATAATACAAATACGGTGGTGATAAAAAAACTTAAAGTGATTGTAAAGGAATTTTTATTTATTTAAAAAAATAACAAACGTGTTATACTTACCTACTCTGTGTAGTGGTTTTGCACAGAGCAGCCTCGAACCTCCTCTTCTCGGGTCGGCGCTCTGGGTCCCTCCCCCTTGCAGAGTGCCCCCATAGCATGCTTGTTTGCTCCCGAGCTGGCTTTCTGCATCCATAAGACACAGAGAGCGTGGCTCAGCTCCGCCCCCTGCTTCCACCTCACTACCTCTGATTGACAGCAGCAGGAGCCAATGACTCCTGCATCTCAGCCAATAATGAGGGAGAGACCCGGGAGAGCCTCGGGTCTCGTGCACATAGCTGGATTGAGATCGGACTAAGGTAAGTATTAGGGGGGCTGAGGGGGGAGCTGCACACTTAGGGTTTTTACCTTCAGCTTTTACTACCACTTTAAATATTGGATGACTTTGTTATGCTTAGTGCAAATCTTTTACTGCCTGTGTTCTCTTGTCTCTATTACTTACATGAAATGGGTAGCAGATAAAAGGGAATTATAAAGGCTTTTTGTCAATATTTCTTAAAAAGTTTTAAAATGTTTATACATACTGGGCCGGATTCAGAGAGAATTTACGCCGGCGTATCTATAGATACGCCGCGTAAATTCAAATCTGCGCCGGCGTATCTTCTTTCTGTATTCAGAAAGCAAGATACGCCGACATTAGCCTTAAGATACGACTGGCATAAGTCTCTTACGCCGTCGTATCTTAGGGTGCAAATTACCTAGTTACGCCGATTCACAAACGTACGTGCGCCCGGCGGTAGTTTTTTACGTTGTTTGCGTAGGGCTTTTTTGGCGTAACGTTGCTCCTGCTATTCAGAGGCGCAGCCAATGTTAAGTATGGACGTCGTTCCCGCTTCCGTGCTTTGTGAATACTGCACTTGCTCCTGTAAGTTGCGTCGGCGTAGCGTAAATACAATACGCTGCACCGCCGTAACTAGGCGCACAGGTACCTGAATCTGCCCCACTGTATATAAACTGATATTTTTTGTTACTTTTTACTTTACTAGTATAAAGTCTTCATTTTTTAAATGTACATTTTCATGACATTGGGGTTGATTTACTAAAGGCAAATAGTCTTTGCACTGCAAGTGTACTATAAGTGCAGTCGCTGTAGATCTGAGGGGAAGCTCTTAAATTAGGGAAAGTGCTGCTGATTTCTATTACCCAATCAAGTGCAAGCAAAAATAAAAAATATATTTCCCTGCATGTTCTCCTCAGATCTAGAACAACTGCACTTGAAGTGCACAGACAATTTGTTTGCCTTTAGTAAATCATCCCAAATGTGTTTGCAAACATTTCCAGGCGTTCCAGCTGCTCAAATGTGGACTGTTTCTCTCTAACTGAAACTCCATACAAAGCCTATTAACTGTAGATAAGAACTTCAGTGTGTGCTTTCTCTTAAGCCTTATACACACGGTCGGACTTCAAACAAACTTTTCCGTGGATTTTTGTTTGAAGGGCGTTGGCCGTGAACTTGGTATGCATACACACGGCATGACTTTTTCTGCAAACTTTCCCAAAATCATGTGGTTTTTCTGCTCTTTACCGCCACCCTTTGGTCAACTTCTGCTATTGTTGGTTGATTTTAACATTGGTTCTGAGCATGCTTGTTTGTACTTTGGACTAAAGTCCTGTGGACTTCTGTACACACGATAGGACTTTGCACCGTAGGACTTTTGTTGCCGAAAAGTTTGTCCGTTTGCAGAGCGAACTTTTGTCTGATGAAAACCGAAAAAGTCTGTCCGATTGAGCGTACACGCGGTCGGATTTTTTTGAAAACCTGCTCATTTAGAAGTTTGTTGTCAAAAAGTCTGACCGTGTGTATGGGCCTTCACTCATTCATGCATGTGCATTCTGAATAAAGCTTAACAGCAGTTGATCAAATTATACTCTCTTAAAGCTAAATTGTTCTTTACCTGTTTACCATGTTTATGTTTAGAGGATGCATGTAAAGCTGTTATACTTACCTGATCCTTTGCTCCCGCAGGTTTCTTCATGCTGATAGACTGGTCCTCATAGTCTCCTTCTTCCTATACTCCAGCAATCAGATGCCTATGGCATCATCAAGACAGTTGCAAAGATCATAGGTCTGAATTGAATGTGAGGCCCCGTACACACGACCAGTTTCCTCGGCAGAATTCAGCTTCCGACCGAGTTTCTGGCTGAATTCTGCTGAGAAACCCGGCCGTGTGTACAATTTCGCCGAGGAAGCCGACGAGGAGCTCGACGAGGAAATAGAGAACATGTTCTCTATTTCCTCTTTGTTCTATGGGAGCTCTCGGCCCGCCGAGCTCCTCGGCGGCTTCAGGGCTGAACTGGCCGAGGAACTCGATGTGTTTGGCACGTCGAGTTCCTCGGCCGTGTGTACGGGGCCTGAGGATGCCAACAGACAGACCACTGCCAAAGCATAGGGTTGCACTGTTTGCCAAGGGAGAGGAGGTATCAAGTAAGTAAAAGTGCTTTTACTGTCTAGATTAGACAAACACTTAACCCTTGCAGTTCCAGCACAGTCCCCCTGTAAGAAAGGACTTTTACTTTTGGATTTGGATTTAGTTGTATAGACCTAAAGCCTTGCAGAAAAATTGCAGTTGGCAGCACCTGATAGCTGTTTGCATCTGTAAATTTCTCTCTTTTCCTCCTGCACAAATACAGCTAGAGGAAAGGAATTAGCAAACAACAAGAGCCACTGTGTCGCATTTGACTGTTATTTAATCTCAGGATCATACAAATGTATCCATCTTTCATCCACTGTCACAAGTCAAGCCAAGAAACCACCTGTGTTCCATCTAAAAATGCTTAGGAAGCACCTATGATGCCACAACATGATTATGCTTCTAATCTGCATTTAAATATTTTATCATCTCTTTGACAGAGAGCCTTTTCATACCAATGCATTGTGAATGATAAATCATACACATTTCTGAAATATCTTCAGCGTCGATGCAATCTTTCCGGGAAAACTTCCCTGATCTACCAAGATCATGATGTGAGCAGAATACAAACTTCAGAATTTTTGTACTGTGCTGTACTTTGGCTGTTCTTTTTTCTGTTTCATTTTCATTTTGAAAACAATAAAATTTATATTTGAAAAAAAAAAAAAAAAAATCCAAACTTCAGGTACAGTGACCACAACTGATCAATGAACTGATCTTCCTAAGCAGTCCTCATCTTCAGTGCTGATGCTGAATTGTCCAGTCTTAAATCTCAGTCAGTAAGAAACCATCAACTAATGAGGACTATTTTTTTCCTAATTTAATTTCACAGATGATCATACATCTTGCTGGTTGTCATTTCATTTAGGAACACATGTTTTAATACTGCTCCGAACTCTACAAAAGCTGTAATTGAAGTAAACTCCAGGCAAAGTTGTGATTCAGGATTAAATTTTACGTATTTAATGTTCAAACAGTGAAGAAATAAATAAATATGACTTAAAATGTCTTTCATAAAGTGAAAAAATGTCCCCCATAAAGTGAAAAACTGAGAAATCGTAGGACATTCACTTCAGAAGTGACTGGTTGTGAATATTAAATACCGGAATTTATAACATGTTGTATATGTTCTCCAATGTCCATGCAAGTTAATGTATGTGGAATGTACCAAACGTCCCCGAAAAATAAGACTGGGAGAACATATGAAAGACATTAGTAAGGGATAGAAATATCACAGTGTCTCGGACTATTTTACTAAGTATCACAGTAAAAATCCTTCCAAGCTCCTTTTTTGGGGCTCCAATAGAATAAGGGACATCTCCAAGAGGGAAGAAAAATGGATATACACTTTACATACACTTAAAGTGGAGTTTCCATCCCAAAATTTCATTATTGTGCTCATTAGACCTAAAAAAGGAAAAAACTAGGGCCCAGATTCACAGACAGCGGCGCACATTTATGCCGCCGTAGCGTATCTCCTGTACGCTACGCCGACACAGCGCAGAGAGGCAAGCATTGAATTCACAAAGCCAGTACTCCCAAAACTGCGCTGGGTTTCCAAGGCGTAAGTCGGCGTAAGTGGAAGTGGGCGTGAGCCATGCAAATGAGGCGTGACCCCATGCAAATGATGGGCCGAGCGCCAGACAGATACGTATACCGAACGACGATATGCGCCGTCCCGTGGACGCATCCCAGTGCGCATGCTCACAATCATGTCGAAACAACTGCCTAAGATACGCCGGATCACTGCCTACGACGTGAACGTAACCTACGCCTAGTCATGTTCACGTCCAACGTAAACTACGTAAAATACGCTGGCTTGTGTTCCCTGTTGCAGACCTTTGCATGTCTGCTGCTGAGTTACACCTCCTTTATGGGGCATAACTTTACGCCGGACGTATGACTTTACGCTAACTGCGTCGGATGCACGTACGTTCGTGAATCGCCGTATCTCCCTCATTTGCATATTTAATAAGGAAATCAATGGGAGCGCCAAATGCGTCCAGCGTAAATATGCGCCCACACTACGCCGGCATAGGCAAGTTACGTCGGTGGGATGAAGCCTGTTTTTAGGCGTATCTTAGTTTTGTGGGCCTGGCGCACAGATACGACAACGCATATTTGCACTTACGCAGCGTATCTGGAGATATACGTCGGCGCAAGTGCTTTGTGAATCCGGGCCTAGGTATTTACAAGATCAAGCACTCTTTCTATTGGTAGGTTTTATAGTTTTACAGTTTTATCCCTGACAGACTGGCATCTGCAATGCTCCCCCTGTTCTCCATACAAATCCATATCAATTTGCAGGTTTTCTGCAGCAATTACTGTTTGCAATTGTAAACTTGATTATGCATGCACAGATGATGGGTGTACAGTGTCTATAGGTACCAATAGAAAGAGTGCTTGATCTTGTAAATACATAGTTTAAAGAGTTTTACATCAAGAAGGGAAAAGTAATTTTTAATTAAAATATTAAATTCTAATTACAGATAATCAGTTATTGAGATAGGAAAACTATGTACTATTCAACAATGTTAATAAAGCTCTTGAAAGTGTTCTTGATACAATCTCCGGAGTAAACTTAATCATGTGTTTAAAAGGAATCTTAAAGGATCTTGAATTTCCCAATTGTCTTTGAATAACTCTCTCTCATATTTGTATTTAACCATTCATCACACGTTGAAGGCAAACTAAGAGGCGTTGGGGAACACTTTTTTAAGATCACAAGGAAGTTTGTTTTTCTTTTTCTTAAAAGTGATTTCAACTGTCAGTTTTAATGACTTTCAATACCCATGTGTACCTTTCCACAGTCCTGATAAATTGAGTTTGCCATATAACATGTATGTATGCAAACTACATAAAACATGAATATATTGTGATAATATTTTAATGTCATTATTATAGTTGAGAATTTCAATAATTTGGATGGATTTGAAATAAAAACATTTCTTTAAAGAGACCTGCCAGAACAGGTCACATGTATCCATCTCAAACATACCATCCAATCTATACCTGTAGGGGAATACATTAGAACCAGACAAAATTGTTCCAACACCACTTGTTTTTCTAAAGAGTGTGTTACAAATGCCTCTAGGCTAATGGATTGTGGAATATCTACTTAACCACAAGAATAGTGTACATAAACTAATATAAAAACAAAAACAAAATAGATTTAACCACTTGATATCCACGCTGTAGACGAAAGACGTCCACAGCGCGGCTCTCAAGTGCCGGGTGGACGTCCCTGGACGTCCTGTTGTTTACATTCCCCGTGCGCGCCGCTGGGGGTGCGCAGCGGGGAAACACTGTGCCCGGCGCATCGCTGGAAAGCCAATGCGCGTGCCTGGCGGCCGCGATGTCAGCCAGGTACCCGCGATCGGCGGTGACAGCAGGGACGTGGAGCTCTGTGTGTAAACACAGAGCTCCACGTCCTGTCAGGGAGAGAGGAGACTGATGCTGTGTCCCTTGTACATAGGGACACAGCATCGGTCACCTCCCCCAGTCAGTCCCCCTCCACACACAGTTAGAACACACCCAGGGAATACATTTAACCCCTTCCTCACCCCCTAGTGTTAACCCCTTCCCTGCCAGTCACATTTATACAGTAATTAGCGCATTTTTATAGCACTGATCACTGTATAAATGTCAATGGTCCCAAAATTGTGTCAAAAGTGTCCAAAACGTCCACTGGAATATCGCAGGCCTGACAAAAAAATTGCAGATCGCCGCCATTACTAGTAAAAAAAAACAAAAAAACATAAATCTATCCCCTATTTTGTAGACCCTATAACTTTTGCGCAAACCAATCAATATACGCTTATTGCGATTTTTTTTTTACAAAAATATGTAGAAGAATAGGGGGAAATTTTAATTTTTTTTAAAAAATTTGTGATATTATTATAACAAAAAGTAAAAAAATATTGTGTTTTTTTTTTTTTTTAATTTTCCGTCTTTTTTTGTAATGATGATCAAATACCACCAAAAGAAAGCTCTATTTGTGGGAAAAAAATGATAAAAATATAATTTGGGTACAGTGTTGTATGACCGCGCAATTGTCATTCAAAATGCATCAGCGCTAAAAGCTGAAAATTGGTCTGGGCACGAAGGGGGTTTAAGTGCCCAGTAATGAAGTGGTTAAAACACAATTAAAACCTATTCAAGATATCCTTGTCACTTTTGTTACCACTTTTTCTAAAGAATTCAATCAAGTTTAGAATGTTATTTGCAAAAGTTTGTCTGTATTGTTTGTAGATAGAGATCTTGCTCTAGCTCTCTCTAGTGGTTTTAGGTTTTCTAGCAGGCGTGCCAAAACTCTTGGCAGATTGTTATCTGTGCATGCTCAGAATCAAGTCGACGCATGCTTGGAAGCATTGAACTTTGTTTTTTTCAGCACGTCATTGTGTTTTACGTTACCGCGTTCTGACACGATCGGTTATTTAACCTATGGTCTGTAGGCGTGACGGACCATCAGTCAGCTTCATCGGTTAACCTAAGACAACGGTCCTTCAGACCGTTGTCTTCTGGCTATCCTATCGTGTGTACGAGGCCTTAGTCTTTTGCAGTTATCCATTCATCAAAACTCTTGGTTAAGAACTAATTATTCCTTTTGATGTGGTTTAAATGCATATTGTTATTGCATTAAACACAGCAAAAATCATAAAACTATTGTATCCCGAGCTAAAGTCACAAAATGTACAATACGTGATTATTTTAAATACCAAATGCATAGTTTATGTTGTTGAATGTCTTCTGTGTGCACTCCAAAATGTGGGGTGCACCTCTAGACATCTCCAAAATAGTGTTACTGAACCTTATATTGGAGCCGCTTACACCAATGACAAGAATTTATCCAGAATTGCTAGATACTTCAAATTAGGCACATGTTGGTAACATGAGTGCATTTACATTTAGTGGATTGGAGAGAGATAATGAGTCTCGTCGGGGAGGTGATATCCCTGCAAGGCTTCTTGAAAGAGAGGTGTGGTGGATTTTCTCCCTAGGGACTAGACAACCTAACGGACTTAGTCCAGGTGGGATGTGCATCTTTTTCTAAAATGAGATAGCATGGATGAATGAACTAGTGTGGTGCACTTAAAGTGGAGTTCCACCCATAAATATAACATTACATCAGTAGTTTTAAAAAAATGTCATTAGTCCTTTACGAAATGTTTTTTTTTTTTTTTAGATGCCTTCAAAGTGTTGTTGCTAGGCAGAATAGTTAATCTTCCCACTTCCTGCACCTAGGTGCTTAATGCTTCCTAACCTACACCGCACAGACTCCTGGGAATGTAGTGGGTGTAACTTTCCAGGAGTCTGTGCACTCCCCAATCTCAAAGAATCATGTGACTTGGACAGCACAGGTGCTGAAACCTGATCTGACACTGCTTGTGCAGCACTGAGCATGTGCGAGATTTGCAAGGCTGAAATCCAGGAAGTCATACAGTCTGGCTTCATGAGGCACACACTTAAGATGGCCCCAGTCAATTTCTATTTTATAAAGTGTCTAAATGCTGTAACAACCTAACAAAATGGACCTTAGTTTACAGACTAACTTTACTAGAATGCATTAAGCTTGTGTATTACTGGGGTATTTATATATAAAAAGTGAAATTGTGGCCGGAACTCCGCTTTAATGATGTGAATGCTTGCTCTCTTGTGAAGGAGGGGAAGCTCTGCTGATTTCTATCATCCAATCACGTGCAAGCGAAACTGCTGTTTTCTTTATTTTCCTTGCATGTGATTGGGTATCCTTTACCTTATTTACTACTCTTATTTACAAATTCTTTGGCAGGTAAAATAACCCATATATATAAAACCATGCCTTATTGTGTGCTGGAACACATTTGCACTTTGAACTGGCCCCTCCTAGGACTGGTCCTGTACTGGCCTGTGATATGTGGTTTGTAGCGTGGCAGCAGTGTGCCGGGTACTGGAAATCACTCTGCATTCAAGCACCCAGCACTGTCTTGCAGCCTCTGTCTAGCGTCCAGGCAGATGCTGGCAAAGGGAGGTAGGCGCAGGCAGCTTTGTGCTGCTAGTAGTCCTACTGGACCCTCCACAGCTCAATCATCAAAGCTGCTGCAATCAACCTCCGATACCTGCAAGAGACTTCAGACCTCAGATGAATGCCAGCTTCACGTAGTGCTCTGTGTGGTTCTGTGAAGCCAACACTGTTACCATGTAAACAGAGAGCTGCATGGGACTGTTTTTTTTTTAAAACAATGACCCATTAGACCACCAGGGAATACTATATAATGTACAACAATTTATTTTGGGGGTACAGGGGCTCTGACAAAGGGAATGGTATGGGGTCCAACGATTACTGTTGGTGAACCTGGTTAAAACAAGCCACTGACCACCAATTCTTAAAGTGGAATTATTGTTACAGCCAGCCAATGACTACCAGAGCTTGATGTGGGGGGTTTACTGTTCCAACCAGCCACTGACCTCCATCACTGGGGGAGGGTTATTTTTGCTAGCAGCCACTATTCTCCCATGCTGGGAGGAGATTATTTTTACAGGCAGTCGCTGACCACCAATACATCTGACCAAAGTGTTTATTGTCTCAGCAGTTGCTGATTGCTTAGTAATTACTGCCTATATCATGGTGTATTTTCTTTTGGTAGGCTGAAAAGCACAAATAATGAAAGAGTTTAACAAAGTGATTGTGCAGGATGTTGCATGTGCATGTTAGGCCCTGGTCACATCTCACGTAGAGGCAACAAGCTTTCCTGTTTGTGTTTTTTTAAGCATGATTTTTGCAAGTTTCTATGTTATTTATAGGGCAGACCATGCACTTTAATGGGCTGCCCTATGTGCATTTGTCACACAAATAAAGCTTTCAGGCTGAACTCCAGGTAGGGGCTTTGCATGCAGTGCAAGAGTTATATAATTGCTGTGATTGTGGGCATAGAAATAAGCAGATTATTTATTTTATTACATTTTATCCCCATAGTCTCTTCTCCACTCTTGATACTCCCAGGATATGGATGGTCCTTTGGTGTCTTTACATACAATGCAGAAGTCAGGCAGTGAAGAGGAGTGGTTTCGGGGACATGTATTACACAAAGGAGGAAACTAGCGGGAGACAACTGCAAGGATAATTTTTTTCTGCTGCCCAGAGTTGGGCTTTAAGATTTGGTCAACTGAGAGAATTGTAGCCTGCAATTAACATCACATTGTTCTGAAGGTCTCCAGACCCCTGCTACACATTATGCACAATGCAATTTCATCAAATGCTGCAATCTCTCAATCATCCCCTCCTTTGATTAGAAGCTTGCCTTCAGTTGCCAGAGAGTGATTTGTACCTTTCATAACAGAAACAATTGCAGCTAGCAGCCATAAACAGAAATATCAAGAACACATAACCTGATATTATGTTTTTGCTGATGATTTTCATCCTGGATGTAGTTTCCCTTTAAATTGAAAAGTCTAAAATCCATTTTATTCTGAAATAAAAAGACATTCTATCCAGAGGAAAAAAATGACTCAGAGTTTATATATACATTTTTATATTTTGTGCAAAATTGGTGTTATTTACTCCCTCTGCTGTGTATACAGTGAGTATATATCTCTGTAATTGAAAAAGGAGGCACACGACAAAGCAGATTGATAATAAAACTGTGAGTTATGAAGCGAAATATGGCGTGTAACAGAACACAGTATCAATAATGTAACTCTATTTATAACTGGGGAGAAACCTAATCCAGGACTTCAGGATGCAGACATGCATCTCTAACTTTTAAATGACACAGAAAAAGAAACAAGGGAGAAAATAAGGTGCCTGAGACTTCCACACATACCAGAAGGAAGTCACCAGACCTAAAGGTCAGTTGCTGGCCATCAGTGGTCAAAGTCACCAAAGGAATGTCAAAGATTTGCTATTACTAGGCAGCATAGTACCAGATGATGGAACAAAAAAGAGAGGTACGACTAGTAACCAGGGTGCATATTGTATAGCAACCAGATGATTTGCCCTGCCTTTTACTAGTAGTCGCTTAAAAATTGGAATTTGATTGCCTGCCATGAGAAAAGTACACACAAAGTATGTGAAGACAGAGCTGGTATTGTTGTCTACAGCTATTCATCTGGCTAAGCAGGTCCCTAGCAAATACAGATGGGCCCAAACAATCACTGATTGTAGAAACCTCACACTGGACCTCATGCAACTTGGATTATGTGCCTCTCCACTCTATCTGACTCTGGATCCTTGATTTCCAAACAAAAGGCAAATTTTCCATAGTCAATTTTGGTCCACTGTGTTTTATCATGTCCAAAGTCAGCGCAACCCTCTACCAGGAAATTCATGCTTCTCTCTGCTGACCAGCTTTATGGAGATGCTGATTTCATTTTCCAGTAGAATTTGGCACCTGCCCACACTGCCAAAAGTACCAATATCTGGTTTAATGATAATGGTATCACTGTGCTTGATTGGCCATCAAACTTGTCTGACCTAAACCCCATGGAGAGTCTGTGGGGTATTGTCAAGAGGAAGATGAGACACCAGACCCAACAATGTAGATGAGCTGAAGGCCGCTATCAAAGCAACCTGGGCCTCCACAACACTTCAGCAGTGCCACAGGCTGATTGATGTAGTAATTATGTTCATTGTCTCAAAAGTGACTGGGAAGTGAATGCTGGGCTGGGCAGGGTGCCTCTACACACAAGCACTAACCTGGGTGATACAGCCAGGTGTGGAAGTTGAAAGTTGACCCAGAAGGTGTCAATGCATGCTCCTGGCAAGGGGCAGTAAAGCTTGGCTCTAGACCAACTGGTGTGATGAAAATTGGAATGCTTGATTAACACATCTACAGATAAGCTTCAAAGAGAACAACAGCTACCAAGATGATTGATAAGGTGGGCTACATAAGATCAAAGCGCCAGCAGTCACTGAAGATGACCCAGGTCATATAGCAATAATACATGGAATAATGCTGCCCATAGAGGCCAATATAGCAGGACGGACAGAATAATAATATGCCTCTAACTACTTTGATTCCTCAGAAACCTAGATGGGCTGGGTTGGGTCTGAATGGTATATGAATTGAGTTTAAAAGTACAAGAAAAATCTCTCTCTTGCTTCTCTTAGCCTCATGGCTCTCTCTTGTCATTTTATGCCAAGCTAACGAGACAATATTTAGAGGACAGCCTTACGTTAAGTATCATTGATGTTCTTTTGTTATATGCTCTGTAATATTTCCTTTAGTGAATGTCATGGACTTGGTAGACCACTAGGTGGCGCTAATCGCGCACCGGCGCGCAATAGCGGCAATAGCGCATTAGCACGCACGGGAGCGCGCGTTCGCGGCACGTCGGCGCGCACGGGTGCGCGCAATAGCGGCGCGCGCGGGCACGCGCAATAGCGGCGCGCGCGGGCACGTGCTGACGCCATTTTGGCGCCACTTAGGCTATTTAATGGGGCTCTCCCCATAGCCCCCTGCTGCTCAGTCAACAGCGTTCCTGTTTACCCTACCTGACACCTGTTACCTGATTGGCTCCTGTTTCCTGTGACCTTGGCTTACCATTGACCCTGCTGTTCTCTGCCTGCCCTGACCCTTGGCTTGTCTGACTTCGCTTCCGCCTCCTCCTTCCAAACGGTCTGCTGCCCGCCTGTTACTGATCCGGCTTGAACTACGACTCTGCTTGGCTTCCCCCTGTACCTGATCCGCCCGCCTGTGTTTGACCCGGCCTGCCTGACTCTGCCAGCATCTGTACTACAGCACACCTCCCACCTGCTGCCTGTTCCAGCCATCTGCACCAAGCTCCTGTTGTCTGCTGTCTTACCTCCAGCATCTCTGCAGTTCCTGCACAGCATCTGTGGAGTCTTCAGGAGACCACCGCAGACCTGCACGGCACCTTCCTGGCGCTTGTGCGACTCTGAACTCTAGCGCTCCCTGTCTGCTCTACCAGGGGTTCCGGAGTCAGAGGAGCAAGAGTTGCCATTCCCTGCACGCCAGGCTCTGCTCTGTACCAGGTACGTGACAGTACTGAGCAGCCATGTCTGAGCCTGCGCAGGGAATGGACCCTATGATGGAACTTTGTCGCCATCTGGATGGCCTTACCCAAGCAGTCAGGGCCCTGCAGGAAGGCTATACCCGACTTGAAAATCGTGTCCAGGAACTGTCTACTCCATCCACTTCTTCTTCGTCTGGCGCATCCGCGTCACCTTCAGTTATTATGCTGCCTCCTGAACCTAAAGTGCCCATGCCTGAAAGATTTGCAGGAGAACGAAGCAAGTTTAGAGCGTTCCGGAATGCTTGTGAGCTCTACTTTGCGCTTCAGCCACGAACTTTCTCATTAGAAGCTACCAAAGTAGGTTTTGTTATGGCCCTCCTATCGGGTGAACCGCAGGCGTGGGCCCACCGTCTGATGGAGCAAAAGGACTTATCCCTTGACCGGTTGGACACGTTCTTTCAGGCTATGTCCTTGTTGTATGAAGACCCTCATCAGGCTGCTACCGCTGAAGCCGCTTTGCATGCCCTCCTGCAAGGTCGCAGACCCGTTGAGGACTATGTAGCCGAGTTCAGAAGGTGGAGTGCGGACACTACCTGGAACAATTCGGCCCTTTGTTATCAGTTCCGCTTGGGTCTCGCCGAAGCACTTAAGGATGAACTCGCACGTGTAGGGGTCCCTGACACTTTGGAGGCTCTTATCAACCTAACCATCCAGATTGACAGACGCTTGAGGGAACGCAGGACTGAACGTGCCACCGGTCTAAATCGCCCAACATGGATGCTACCCCGGGTACCCGCGTACCCTAACCCGATTCCTCCGGCCCCGACCACTGCCTCTAGAGACATTCCAGAACCCATGCAGCTGGGTTTGATCCGCCCTTCTCTCACTGCTGAGGAACGACTTCGACGCCGGACAAACAACCTTTGCCTCTACTGCGGAGAGTCCGGCCACTACGTGAGGACCTGCCCAGCAAAATTCCGTAAGTGCACCTTCATGTCATCTGTCCCCTCACCCATTGTCTTCAACAAATCTGCTCATCTGGCTGTCCCCGTTTTATTGCAGCTTCCAGGAAGGGATATACGGACCAGCGCCATACTTGATTCCGGGGCCTGCAGCTGTTTTCTGGACTCTGCCTTTGCCACTCATCACCATATTCCATTGCGCCCAAGGGCTGTTGGACTGTCTGTACACTTGGCCGATGGGTCTATCTTGAAATCCGGGCCAGTCACCCAAGAAACCCTGCCCATCGCCACTACCATCTCGGACAGTCATCGAGAACTTTTATGCCTGGATGTTATTGAATCCCCTCTGTTCCCTATAATCCTGGGCATACCCTGGCTCCAGGCTCACAACCCTCAGATAAACTGGACTACCGGTGAGATTTGCTTTTGTTCCACCTACTGTCAACAACACTGCTTGCAGGCAATCTCATCTCCCCCCTCTTTGCTTTGCATGGACTCCGACATTGAAATCCGCCAATCCGTCCCCGAGGTGTACCATGAGTTCCTGGACGTCTTTAGCAAAAAGGGGGCTGACACCCTTCCCCCTCACCGACCATACGACTGCCCGATTGAGCTCCTCCCCGGGGCCGAAATCCCTTTCGGAAGAATTTTTCCCCTAACTGAACTAGAACTTGGAAATCTAAAGACTTATGTCGACGATAACCTCAAGAAGGGGTTTATCCGCCCCTCTACCTCACCAGCAGGGGCAGGAATTTTCTTCGTCGAGAAGAAGGACCATTCTCTCCGCCCCTGCGTGGATTACCGCGAGCTTAATAAAGTAACAATAAAGAATCGATACCCTCTCCCGCTGGTGCCGGAACTATTCCAAAGACTGGGAGCAGCGGTCATTTTCACGAAACTGGACTTGCGGGGGGCCTATAACTTGGTACGAATACGGGACGGCGACGAATGGAAGACTGCCTTCCGCACCCGCTTCGGCCACTTTGAGTACTTGGTGATGCCCTTCGGGCTCTGCAACGCGCCTGCCACATTCCAGCACTTCGTGAATGACATCTTTAAAGACTACCTTGACCTCTTTGTCGTGGTCTACCTTGACGACATCCTCATTTTTTCCCCTTCTGTTGTCAAACATCGGGAACACGTCAAAAGCGTACTTAAGCGACTCCGAATACACGGATTATATGCCAAACCTGAAAAATGTGAGTTTGAATGTGAAAGCATACAGTTCCTGGGACTTGTTATTTCAGTCAACGGCATTGAGATGGACCCGCAGAAAGTTACGGCAATCCTTGAGTGGCCTGCGCCCACAGATAAAAAGGGCATCCAACGCTTTATCGGGTTTGCCAATTTCTACAGAAAGTTCATTAGGGGGTTTTCCAACATCATCGCCCCCATAACTGGCCTAACCAAACAAACTGTCCGGTTCCGTTGGTCCCCTGAAGCCCAAGGAGCTTTTGAGGCGTTGAAGAAACTGTTTACGTCTGCACCGGTCCTTAGACACCCAGATGCCAGCCTGCCCTATATCTTGGAGGTGGACGCTTCGGAGACGGCAGTCGGGGCGGTGCTTTCCCAAAGACAGGGGCCAAAGGCCCTTCTCCACCCGGTTGCTTTTTTTTCCCGCAAACTATCTGACGCGGAACGGAACTATGATGTGGGTGACCGAGAACTTTTAGCGATCAAGGCAGCGCTGGAGGAGTGGCGGTACTTATTGGAAGGTGCAGCGCACCCAATTTTGATCTATACAGATCACAAGAACTTAGAATACCTGAGAGTAGCCAAGAGACTAAGACCACGTCAAGCCAGATGGGCGCTTTTTTTTACCAGGTTCACTTTCCATATAACGTACAGGCCAGGGTCGAAGAATACCAAGTCCGATGCTCTTTCCCGGATGTACAGCGATTCTGAAAACCCTGCTCCTCCGGACACTATCTTATCTTCGGGAAATTTTCTGTTGCTTCAGGATGACCTATTGTCACGGATCAAACAGGCCTCTGCAGGAATGGCCTCCTCTTCGGATACAAATTTGCAACTCAGAGATGGCTTGTTGTGGCATGAGGACAGGATTTTTGTGCCGGAAGACTTACGGGTCAGTGTCCTGAGTCTCTGTCATGACCATGAGCTGGCTGGCCATTTTGGGGTACAGAAGACCTCGGAACTCTTGCAGCGCACATTTTGGTGGCCCCAGCTTATGAAAGACTGTAAGAGTTATGTGGAGTCGTGCACCACGTGCATCCGAAGTAAGGGGAGCAAATCCAGAGCCTGGGGACTGTTGAAGCCTTTGCCCGTACCAGAGAGACCATGGAGAATGATCTCCATGGATTTTATTGTTGAGCTCCCTCCTTCTGAGGGTTTCACCACCATTTTTGTGACAGTGGACAGACTATCCAAGATGGCACACTTTCTGCCCATGAGGGGTACACCTTCTGCTCCCGAAACTGCTAAAATCTTCATTAAGGAAATTGTGCGGTTACACGGCATCCCCGCAAATATCGTGTCAGATCGTGGAGTACAGTTTACTTCCAGGTTCTGGAGAGCGCTCTGCGAGTCCCTCAAGATTGAGCTGTCGTTCTCATCTGCTTATCACCCACAATCAAATGGCCAAACTGAGAGGACAAACCAAACATTAGAACAATACCTACGCTGTTTCTCTTCGTTCTCCCAGGAAGATTGGGTCTCTCTACTTCCACTGGCTGAATTCGCATATAATAATTCAATTCACTCTGCTACCAAACAATCCCCTTTCTTTGCGAATTACGGCTACCACCCGCTATTTTTGTCTAATCGTGTCCCGGAATGTACGGTGCCCGCCGTCCAAGAGACATTAGACTTCTTCAGCGCTAACAACAGGCTTCTCCAGGAAACTATGGCAAGGACTCAGGAGCATAATAAGGAGGTATTTGATAAAAGGCGAAGAGGAGAACTCAACCTGGAACCTGGGGATCTGGTATGGTTGTCTACTGTGAACTTGAGACTTGCCTGTCCGTCTAAGAAACTGGGGCCTAAGTTTATGGGGCCATTTCCAATCAGAAGGAAGATCAACAGTGTGGCCTATGAGCTCGAATTACCAGAGTCTTTCCGCATCCATCCGGTCTTTCATGTCACCCTCCTGAAGCCTGACGTCGCTAACCCCTTTCCTGGGCGAAGCACTGATCCACCCGAACCGGTCTTGGTTAACGGTGAGGAGGAATTCGAGATTGAGTCTATCCTTGACTGCAGAAAAAGGCGCAATCAGGTTCAGTTCCTGGTGAAATGGAAGGGCTATGGCCCTGAGGAAAACTCCTGGGAACCTGAACGTAACATCCACGCTAAGAGCTTGATTCGGTCCTTCAAGAACGCTCATCCACTCAAGATGTCTCAGTTGGGCATCCGGAGGCTGCCCATTGGAGGGGGGCAATGTCATGGACTTGGTAGACCACTAGGTGGCGCTAATCGCGCACCGGCGCGCAATAGCGGCAATAGCGCATTAGCACGCACGGGAGCGCGCGTTCGCGGCACGTCGGCGCGCACGGGTGCGCGCAATAGCGGCGCGCGCGGGCACGCGCAATAGCGGCGCGCGCGGGCACGTGCTGACGCCATTTTGGCGCCACTTAGGCTATTTAATGGGGCTCTCCCCATAGCCCCCTGCTGCTCAGTCAACAGCGTTCCTGTTTACCCTACCTGACACCTGTTACCTGATTGGCTCCTGTTTCCTGTGACCTTGGCTTACCATTGACCCTGCTGTTCTCTGCCTGCCCTGACCCTTGGCTTGTCTGACTTCGCTTCCGCCTCCTCCTTCCAAACGGTCTGCTGCCCGCCTGTTACTGATCCGGCTTGAACTACGACTCTGCTTGGCTTCCCCCTGTACCTGATCCGCCCGCCTGTGTTTGACCCGGCCTGTCTGACTCTGCCAGCATCTGTACTACAGCACACCTCCCACCTGCTGCCTGTTCCAGCCATCTGCACCAAGCTCCTGTTGTCTGCTGTCTTACCTCCAGCATCTCTGCAGTTCCTGCACAGCATCTGTGGAGTCTTCAGGAGACCACCGCAGACCTGCACGGCACCTTCCTGGCGCTTGTGCGACTCTGAACTCTAGCGCTCCCTGTCTGCTCTACCAGGGGTTCCGGAGTCAGAGGAGCAAGAGTTGCCATTCCCTGCACGCCAGGCTCTGCTCTGTACCAGGTACGTGACAGTGTTTTTATGTTAGCATTTCCAATTTTCTTGGGAAATAAATAAGACATTGTTTTACTAAGCTGTGTGTTTATTTTCATAGCTAACCTTATATTATTGTACTATCAACAGTAACATTATCAGCGTTTTAATAGACTAGCTAACTATAGGAATAGACAAGTTAATATGTACTGTATATGGAATAAATAGAGGGAATCCATAACAACCACCTAAATATTTATTTCAATAGTTATTTCAAAAATACTTTTTTTTTATTGGTCTTGTGTAATATTCTAATTTTCTGAAATACTGAAATTTGGGTTTTCACTAGTTGTAAGCCATAATCATCAAAACTAAAAAAAAAAATGCTTGAAATACATCACTCCGTGTGTAACGCATCTATATAAAATATATGAGTGTCACTTTTTGATTTGTATTACGGAAATAAATTAAGTTTTTGATGATATTCTAATTTTATGAGATGCACTCGTACTTATGCAGCCAGATAGTTTTGCAGGAATCAATGCCCTAGATCATGGGTGCTCAACCTGTGGCTCTCCAGCTGTTGCAAAACTACAATTCCCATAATGCCTCAGCCTTTGGGAGACATGCTTGTACCTGTCAGCGGCTTGCAATGCCTCATGGGAATTATAGTTCCGCAACAGCTGGAGAGCCATAGGTTGAGCACCCATGCCCTAGATGAAACGAAAGTCAGAAAAGGTCAAAAAAAATGATTTGAGGATGCTTTCATACAGGGGAGACTTGACAGATTAGTAAAGCCCCATTTTACACTCCTATTTTTAAACTCTCTTCTCTTAAATTCAATGGCAGTATTAACGTCTATGGGGTAGATTCAGAAAGATGCGCGCATCTTTCTGCGGGCGTAACGTATCTCTGATACATTACGCCGCTGTAACTTTGGGCGCAAGTTCTGTATTCAGAAAGAACTTGCGCCCTTAGTTAGGGCTGCGTAACATATGTGTGGCGGCGTAAGCCCGCCTAATTCAAATGGGGATGTTGGGGGCATTTTTTTTAAAAATTTTACTTGACCCTGCATTTTTCACGTTTTTTTTAACAGCGCATGCGCCGTCCGTAAAATATCCCAGTGTGCATTGCTCCAAATTACGCCGCAAGGACGTATTGGATTTGACGTGAACGTAAATGACGTACAGCCGTATTCGCGAACGACTTACGCAAACAACGTAAACATTTTAAAACTTGCCGCGGGAACGACGGCCATACTTAACATTAGCTACGCCTCATATAACAGGGGTAACTATACGCCGAAAAAAGCCTAACGTAAACGACGCAAAAAAATGGGCCGGCCAGACGTACGTTTCTGAATCGGCGTATCTAGCTCATTTGCATATTCCTTGCGTAAATCTATGGAAGCGTCACCTAGCGGCCAGCGTAAATATGCAGCCTAAGATACTACGGCGTAAAACACTTACGCCGGTCGGATCTTAGGGAAATCTATGCGTAACTGATTCTATGAATCAGGCACATAGATACGCCGGCCGGACTCAGAGATACGACGGCGTATCTGGAGATACGCCGTCGTATCTTCTATCTGAATCTACCCCTATGTGTTTTTTCAAAGCCTTGGCTATAAAGGCACAGATTTTGGCAAACAGTTTGCATGTATTGAATAGGATAGGTAAGGTATATTCAATTGACAATGGAATAGGTAATTGGCTAAATGATCAGATAAGGAGTAACTATAACATGCAGTTTACTAGAGCGAAGCAAAATTAGGCTACATTCACTACATTCCACATTGGGCGTTTTGCCACAATGTGAATGGCCGCTACTGATTCCTGCTGCTGTTTTTGACAGCTGTGAGCAGCTAGCTATGGCCACTGACCCTGTACACATCAATGACAAGTTGTAGGCGGTGGCAGCCTTTTTGTGGCTGTTCACACAGCTAGTGATTGCTTGCCGAGAGAGCAGCTGGACGCACTTTGTGGCACAATGTCCTTGTAAATGTAGCCTTAGAAAGAAACAATGTAAAACAGAGTCAGCATAGAAAAAACATGCATACACTGTACACTAATGAAACGAGGTTGAAACTACATGCATAGATATGGACTCTTCACAGCAAGTCTTTGTGATTCATGCAGGGATCTCCAAAAGATGGCCCTCCAGTTGTTACAGAAATACATGTCCCATGAGGCATTGGAAAACTCTAAGGCCTTGTACACACGACCGAACATGTCCGCTGAAACTGGTCCGCGGACCAGTTTCCGTGTGACATGTTCGGTCGAGTGTAGGGCCGACCGGACAATTTTCCGGCCTAGCGGACAGGTTTCCAGCAGACAAAAGTTTCTTAGCATGCTAAGTAACTTGTCCGCTGGAAGCCTGTCCGTCGGACATGTCCGATGGTCAGTACGACTCATCGGACATGTCCGCTGGCCCGAGAACCCGCGCATGGCGTCGAAGTGATTCGACGCATGCGTGGAAGCATTGAACTTCCGGGTTCGCGCACATCGCCGCATCGTCGTCAACGCGTCTTCTGTCCGCGGGGATTTTGGTCTGATGATGTGTACACACATCAGACCAAATGATCCCAGCAGACATGTCCGATGAAAACGGTCCGCTGACCGTTTTCATCGGACATGTCTGGTCATCTGTACAAGGCCTGACATTCACAGACATGACTAGGCATGATGGGAATTGTAGTTCCTGAACAACTGGAGGGCCATAGTTTGGAGACCCCTAGGTAACCCGGTTCCGCAATCCTCCGATTCTGCAGACGGAGGAAAATCCAATTTTCTATCCGTCTGCAGACCGGATCGGGTGAACACGGACAGACGGTCCGTGTTCATCTGATCCCCCCATAGAGGAGAGCGGAGAAAAGACAGGGTGGTCCCTGCACAGTGTGGCTCATCACTGAAAGAGCACTAACTCTAATAGAGAGAATATAAACAATTCTATTGGAACAAAATTCATATATGCACACAATCTGAAGAAAGCACATATTCTGCCCTCCACATAAAAGTAGGACAATATTGTTAAACTGCCCGTGTGCACACAACTCCGTACTAATTATGACTGTTTAGTAACTGTAGCTGGAGGCAATTGTCCTAACTTAGTGAGTTTGATTAGAAATTCAGCAAAATTTTATGCAATGAATATAACGTACATGGCTATAGAAGCAAACAGGGCACAGAATTGTGTTAATAACACATTCATGCTTCTTCTCTGTACTTATCTTGTTTGAACCGACTGGATCGCCCATAATCTTCAAATGTGCTGCAGAATTTGCTCTTGTTGTTCTTCTATGGAATATATGGACTGAAAGGACCTTTAAGACTTTGAAGGTTACACTATGTGCACAAATCTTTATATAGGTACAAGCATATAGTCAGTATTGTTAGGATGTATAAAGTGGATATTTTGTGGCCAAATAGGCACTTATGATCAGCACCTTCCCCTTTCCCTCTTTTATTCCAAAAGTTTTTTATTTGCATGAATAAAATACATTTTATTTATTAATATATACAAGCAATGTGGTGTTTAGTAAGAAATCACCTTAAAAAAAATAATAATATATTTCCCCAAATGTTGAGATCTTGGCCTTTACAGCCACAAGAAAAAGAGATGTATGTGCAAGTCAAAGTCAGAGGTGCAGAAGCTTACATGTATACGTACATTCCTTCCTGCTGTATATTCATCTATCCTCCACTATTTGTAGATACATTTCTCTCCTCCTACACAGAAGTGAATTTGTCCCTATAAATTAGGATGTCTGTTCACTATCCATAGTGTATGCATCACTTTGCCATACAACTAGCAGTACATACATACCTTTGCTGGTTACCTTTTTAAGGGCTTTTTATTTGCCTACAAATCCTTACACGCGCTCCCCATTTGCAATGTTTAGGAGGGGCTGTGGAGTAATATTTAACAAAATTAACTCTGTCTGTACTGCAATCACAGGCCCGGATTCAGAAAGCAGTTACGACAGCGTATCTCCAGATAGGCCGTCGTAACTCTGAGTCCGGGCCGTCGCATCTCGGCGTCTGATTCATGAATGAATGAATGAATGAATGAAAAACTTATATAGCGCGGCACATGCAAACTGAATCGCCTCTGGGCGCTTGATGTTTCAAAAGAGCAGAGTTTTAATCTGTCTTCTGAAGGTCAGGTGGTTTTCCTCCAACCGAACGCTGGTTGGTAAAGCGTTCCATAGTCTCGGACCTTGAAAAGCAAACCTTCTTTCTCCTTTGGACTTGTATTTGGTTTTTGGTACCCTGACCAGATTTTGGTCTGTGGATCGCAGAACGCGATTAGAATTGTAAGGTTCTATCTTGTCGCAAAGATATTGCGGCGCCTTCCCATGGATGCACTTATGTGTCAGGCAGAGTGCTTTAAATACAATTCTGTCTTTTACTGGCAACCAGTGAAGGGTTCTCAGCGAAGGTGAGATTGATTCCCATGTCCTTTTCCCAGTCACCAGTCTGGCGGCCGTATTCTGTACGACTTGTAGACGAGCGATTTGGTACTTTGGGAGCCCGAGGTAAAGGGCATTTGCATAGTCCAGTCTGGAATTCACGATTGTTCCCACCACGACTGCTACGTCTTCTTTGGGGATAAATGGAATAAGTCTGCGTAGTAGGCGCAACAAATGGTGCGATCCGCTGACTACTGACCCTATTTGTGCGTCCATTGTCATGAAGGTGTCAAAAATGACTCCTAGACTTTTGACTTTGGAGCTAGGGGTGATGCTTTGGCCCAGAATGGGCGGCAGTGTCCAGGTTGTTGCCAGTTGACTCTTCATAGAATCAGATACGCCTAAATGTTGCCTAGATACGAGCGGCGTAAGTCTCCTACGCCGTCGTATCTTAGGGTGCAATATTTACCCTGACCGCTAGGGGCGCTTCCCTAGACTTCCGCATCGAATATGCAAATTAGCTAGATACGCCGATTCAGAAACGTATGTCCGCCTGGCACATTTTTTTACGTTGTTTGCGTAACGCTTTTTCCGGCGTAAAGTTACCCCTCATAAAGCAGGGGTAAGTCATGTTAAGTATGGACGTCAGAAACGACCGAACAGCGTCGTATTTTATGCCGTTTACGTAAGTCGTTTGCGAATACGGCTGTACGTAAATTACGTTCATGTCAAAAGCATTGACAGTTTGCGGCGTAATTTGGAGCATGCGCACTTGGAAACGTTCACGGACGGCGCATGCGCCATTCGTAAAAAAACGTCAAATACGTGGGGTCACAATTAATTTGAATAAAACACGCCCACATCATCCACATTTGAATTAGGCGGGCTTACGCCGGACCACATACGTTACGCCGCCGTAACTTAGGGCGCAAGTTCTTTCTGAATATGGAACTTGCGCCCTAATTTACGGTGGCGTAACGTATCTGAGATACGTTACGCCCGCCGATAGATACACTATTGTATCTGAATCCGGGCCACAGTTTTTAACTATTAAATGTAATCTAGATTAGAACACTGTCTATCCTAACAAAGGGTTAACAATTCAGAAATTCAGTGGCCCCGATCTTCCTCTTCTGGGGTCCCTCAGTGGTGCTCCTGGCTCCTACTCTTCTTGAGTGCCCCGTTGGAGAGCTGCTCTCCCTCTGGGCACATGTGCAGGCACGCTCCAGAGTCCTGTTGCTGCATCTATTGACACAGACAGCCCCCACCCCAGGTCCTGCGTCATTGGATTTGATTGACAGCAGCGGGAGCCAATAGCTGCAATCTATCCAATAGGGACCCGAGACACTGACTGGAGCTGTGCTTGTCCCCGTTGCTTAAAAGACTGGCTTCAGGTAAGTAAAAGGGGGGCTCTGTGGGGCAGCTGCATCACAGGGGGTTTTTCACCTTAATGCATAGGATGCATTAAGGTGAAAAACCACAAGGGTTTACAACCCCTTTAAATGAGAGATCTGGGCAGCTTGACAGTGCAGGTTGCATATTTACCACTTCCCACCCGCCATATAGTAATATGACAGACGCAAAGTGGTTTCAGATAAGCCACTCGCGTGTGCCTGCTAGGTCGCACAGCACTGCGATCGGTGGTGTGGTGTGTTTGTTGGCTTTTCCTCTATTTGTGCTGACAAGGTGCGGGTAGAGGAGAGTTGATGGGGGGGGGGGGGGGGGGTCAGCGCATTGATTATCAGTACAGGCCCACTAGAGCCCACAAGGGATGCCCACCCATGCCCACCAGGGATGCCCACCCATGACCACCAGGGATGCCAATTAGATGTGCCAATCAGTGCCCATTAGAAATGTCAATCAGTGTCCATCAGTAATGCATGCCAGTGCCTCCTCATCAGTGATGCCTATCAGTACCATCTATCAGTGCCCATTAGTGCCACCCATCAGAGCCACCTATCAGTGTCCATCAGTGCCACATATAAGTGTCCATCAGTGTCATCTATACATGCCCATCAGTGCGGCCTTTCAGTGCCCATCAGTGTTGCTTATCAGTGCCCATCAGTGTCACATATGAGTGCCCAGAAGTGCTGCCTGTCAATGCCCATCATTGCTGCATATCAGTGCCACCTATCAGTGCCCATCAGTGCCACCTATCAGTGTCCATCAGTGCCACCTATCAGTGCCCATCAGTGCCACCTATCAGTGCCCATCAGTGCCACCTATGAGTGCCCCTCACTGCTGCCTATCAATGCCCATCAGTGCTGCATATCAGTGTCACCTATCAGTGCCCATAAGTGCTGCATATCAGTGCCTCATCATCAGTACCACCTCACCAGTGCCCATCAGTGCCGCCTTATCAGTGCACATGACAGAATCATCATCAAATTAATGCATTTTTTTTTTATTTGTTTAGAAAAAAATATATTAGTATGATATTTATGGGTTTATTACCACTTTAGGTCATTCTTTTAATAGCTTAGCTCTCACTCTCCCAGAGCACCTCCTCTGTGTTTACATTAGCGATTAGAAGGCAGAATATGTTTTACATGTCAGTCCTGGGAACGGACTCTAAGCTGACAGAACAATTTCAGTGCACCTGCTATGAACTTTAAGGATCCATTTCTCCACAGTGCCTGCTGCTATAGAGGGCAGTGTGGGCAGTTATTTAAAGCTCTATATCCCTGCCCTGGGTTCAGTTTAAGCCAGTTTTGCTTGCATTCATCTTTTAGTGGCAGCCATATTTACAGTTTGTGGGGCAGATCCACGTACATCGGTGCATTTTTGCGTCGGGCGTAGCGTATCTAAGATACACTACGCCGCCGTAACTTACTTTTTTTTTTTGGAATCCTCAAAGAATTAGCGCCGTAAGTTACGGCGGCGTACTGTATCTTTGGCGGCTAAAGGGCACGCAATTCAATTGGATGTGATGGGGGCGTGTTTTATGTAAATACGTCGTGACCCGACGTAAACAACGTTTTTTTGAAAGGCGCATTCACCGTCCGTGGGGGTATCCCAGTGCGCATGCTCGAAATTAAACCGGAACAAGCCAATGTTTACGATGGTGACGTCATTCTACGCAAATCCCTATTCGCGAACGACTTACGCAAACAACGTAAAAATTTAAAAATTTGACGCGGGAACGACGGCCATACTTAACATTGAGTACGCCTCATAATAGCAGGGGTAACTATACGCCGGAAAAAGCCGAACGCAAACGCCTAAAAAAAAGGCACCGGCCGGACGTACATTCGTGGATCACCGTAACTAGCTAATTTGCATACTCAACGTGGAATTCGACGGAAACGCCACCTAGCGGCCGGCGGAAAAATGCACCTAAGATCCGACGGCGTACTTAGACGTACGCCTGTCGGATCGATCCCAGATGCAGTCGTATCTTGTTTTGTAGATACAAAACAAAGATACGACGCAGGAACTTTAAAATTATGCGGCGTATCAATAGATACGCCGACGTAATTCTTTTGTGGATCTGCCCCTGTGTATTTAACCCATAAAAACTGTTTTACTTTACCCTGTCAGTGTTTAGAAAATATACCTTTCCACATAAATTATATTTGCTCTGTTAAAGGAGATCTGAATACCCCAACTGGTTGACATTTCATGTGTTATCATAAATAAGTGACATTTTTATTTGGAAAGGTTTTCTTTTCAACAGTTTTCCTCCTTATTTGCATCTGAGTGCCACAGATCTCCTATAACCTCTTTGCAGTCACTTCTTCTTTACGTTCATGGGACCAGATTCAGAGAGAGATACGACGGTGTATCTCCTGATACACCGTCGTATCTCAGAGTTAGGCCGGTCGTATCTATGCGACTGATTCATAGAATCAGTTACGCATAGATATGCCTAAGATCCGACAGGTGTAACTGTTTTACACCGTCGGATCTTAACTGCAATTTTAAAATGGCCGCTGGAAGCGTTCTCGCTGATTCACAGCGACGATATGTAAATCAGCGAGATACGCCAATTCACGAACGTACGCGTGCCTAACGCAGTCACTTTACGTTGTTTACGTAAGCGTTTTCCCGGCGTATACTTACCCCTGCTTCTATGAGGCGCAGCCAATGTTAAGTATGGCCGTCGTTCCAGCGTCAAATTTTTTTTTTACATCGTTTGCGTACGCCGATTCACAAAAGCGCTGGACGCAAGTTACGCTCACGCCGAAACCAATGACGTCCTAGCGACGTCATTGGGAGCAATGCACACCGGGAAAATTTGCGGACGGCGCATGCGCATTTAAATCGGCGTGGGGACGCGCCTGATTTAAATACTACACTCCCCCTAGCCGCGGAATTTGAATTCCGCCGGGGGATTTACGATCTGCCGCCGCAAGTTTGGAGGTAAGTGTTTTGTGAATTACCCACTTGCCTCTAAAACTTGCGGCGGCGGATCTTAAATCAGATAGATTACGCAGATCTAAAGATCCGCTGATCTATCTGAATCTGGCCCAAGTACTCTAGTGGTGGTTGCATGTCATAGGTCAGGTTTATCTTCCAAATAGTGAAAATGGCAAATATAACTTTGCTAAGAGAATTGGCATGGCCCAGAAGTGTATGTGCCAGGGTGACCACAGAATTGGAAAACAGACACAAGGGGTTGTGAGTCCATAACAGTGCCTGCACAAGAGCATTCATGGCAGTATTACTGTACCTGTTATTATTTTAATGAAAGCTGTAGATTCCAAAAGATTAAACATTACTTCTGAAATTTCTATAATATTTTAAAGATTAGACAAGATTTTTGTGACTGGATTTACATCTACTTCAAGTCTGGGTTTAGCAATGACTAAAATAATTGAATCTTAGTACTTGTAAACCCAAATCCTCTGACACAGTTTTGTAAGGTATAATTGAATCTCATGTTCACTGTGTTCAGAGAATCACTTAAACACAAGCACCTTTGGAGGATGTACATAGTATAATGCGGTGAGGAGGAAGTGTGCAGACACAAGATGCTTTGATTTGTCAGCCTTCAGTTATCAGCTCCTCCACCTTGGGAAGGAATTGATAATAGGTACGGAATTATCAAACAATATCCTTCAAATTTATTAGACAGTAGTTCTTAGATAATAGATGCGAATAAGAAAAATATGTAAGCTGTCATTGCTGGCATCCTCCTTATGAAAATGCCCCATATTGACCCAATAGCTTTATTACCTTCTGAATCACTGATCAAGATCAAGTCTACAAAAAATGGATTGTGACTCATCCCTGACTTTGACTTTTTGCTATATGCTTGTTCTGAGTCTGTGATAATGTTACCAGATTTTAAAAATGAAATCCAGAAACACTACACCCTACTAACCAGCAGCCTCCTGTACATAAGGGGCGCAGGGGCGCCGCCCCCCCTAATCTCCATACCAAGCACCGGACGCATATATTTCTATACATTTTTTTTTTTTAAAGCAGGAGTTCACCCAATTCTTTTTTTTTTCTATTTTCCCCCTAGCTTCATGCTCGTTTTGTCTAGGGGAATCGGCAATTTGTTTTAAAATATGATCCGTACTTACCCGTTTTCGAGATGCATCGTCTCCGTCGCTTCCGGGTATGGGTCTTCGGGAGCGGGCGTTGCTTCTTGATTGACAGTCTTCCGAGAGGCTTCCGACGGTCGCATCCATCGCGTCACTCGTAGCCAAAAGAAGCCGAACGTCGGTTCGGCTCTATACTGCGCCTGCGCACCGACGTTCGGCTTCTTTCGGAAAATCGTGACGCGATGGATGCGACCGTCGGAAGCCTCTCGGAAGACTGTCAATCAAGAAGGAACGCCCAGTCCCGCAGCCCATACCCGGAAGCGGCGGAGAAGATGCATCTCGAAAACAGGTAAGTACGGATCATATTTTAAAACAAATTGCCGATTCCCCTAGACAAAACGAGCATGAAGCTAAGGGGAAAAGGTGTTGGCTATGGGTGAACCTCCGCTTTAAGCACATGATTTGAGCCTGAGGCTCTAATTGACTTCAAAAAGGTTGGACTCAGGGCACAGAGCACTGCGCCTGAGTCCATCCATTTGTGACATTAGCAAATCAACATTCGCTATTGTCTAACTGCTTCTCCTCCTGCCCAATCAGGATCCTAAGACCAGATTGTCCAGGAGGAGAAGTGACCAGATTGTCCAGGAGGAGAAGCGACCAGATTGGCTGGGAGGAAAATCCGGGGGAAGCTGCTCGTGACCTGGATGGGGTAAGTGCGGCACTGGCGGGCTGGTGGGTGGGCTGTCAAATGGGCAGGGAGTTTGTGTGCTGCCCCCCCCTCCCAAAACAAAAATGGAGCACCAGCTAACCACACTCCAACTTGTAGCAGCAACCACAAAACCACACCCCCATGTGTAGCCACACCCAAAAAAACATGTCTGATTTAACCACCATCGCAAAATGACGCCCCATTTTTTAAGGCACCTTGAATCAGTCGGTCACAGACTTTTGGACTAAGAGGCAGACATTCAAGGTATAAAAACAAGATATTTTGGGCAGCATGAGCAGAGAAATGACTTGGTGTGGGCAGCAGGCTAAAGCAAATTGTGGGAGTGACCAGATTGTGGAAGGGGTTTAAAGTAGAACTAAACCCATCAACTTAACAGTATAAAAAAACTGTTATACTCCGGGCATGCCAAGATTGCTGTCACATTTGCTTGTGCTTTCAACCAAACTGTTAAACCATCAAATGGTTGGAGTAAGAACTGAGCATGTGCAGCACCATGACAGCACATCAAACAGGGGTTAAAGCATAGCTCCCCCAAAAGGGGAAGTCTTGCTTTAAGCACTCCCCCCCTCCCCTGCCACATTTGGCATGTAATTTTTTTTCAGGGAGGGTGCCTGGTTTTGACAGGTACCCACTACCTCTTCCACTCGGATGGCCTAGGCCAGGGGTCTTCAAACTATGGACCTCCAATTGTTCAGGAACTATAATTCCCATCATGCCTAGTCATGTCTGTGAATGTCAGAGTTTTACAATGCCTCATGGGATGTGTCATTTGGCAACAGCTGGAGGGTTGTAGTTTGAAGATTTTAATTAGTTACTAAACCCAAGCCGGTTACTAAACTTTGGCCTATCCCCCTCCCTCCCTGCAGTTTTTTAGACTGCCAGACCATTCAGAAGGTGCAGTGCGACTTGTGTATGTACAGTGCGCACCCCGGCTGTGCAAGTTGTTACAGCTGGTTGCCCACAGTTGACATGCCTGGAGAGGAGAGGGAGAGAAGCGACGGTCTGGGTGACCACATTGCTGGATGGTGGCACAAGTGAGTGCATGTTTATTAAAAGTCAGCAGATAATTTTTTTGCAGCTGCTGAGTTTTATTAAACAGAAAAACGACTGAAGCTCCTCTTTAGGATGTCAGCCTCCTTGGCTAAACAGGATAAGAGGGTTTAGTTCTGCTTTAAAGGTAAAAAAAAACCTGAGGCTAATCTACTTTGAGTCAGGATTGCATAAACAGTGAGTGGGCAGCCAGGGCAACATCAGGTATGCTTGCTTTCGGGGGCAGACACCTTAAAACAAGTAACCATGCCTATGGTTATGCCGGTGATATTTTACTATACATAGTGAATCCAACTACATCTCTCCCTAGTCTTTTAAAAACGCTTAAAGACTACGGAGAAGTCTCTCATTTTAAAATCAATCCCTTAAAATCTGAAATCTTGAATATTAGTGTGAAAGCACAGGACGTAAGTAGATATAAAAAAGACTTCCCAGTTATTTGGAGAGACACGGTATTAAAATACCTAGGGGTCAATATAACAACATCTCTTGAGTCAATTTATCAGCATAATTTTATCCCACTATTGAATGATATTAAAATGGATCTAAAAAAAATTGCTTCCAGACAGAGGTCTATATTAGGTAGAATAGATAGTTTTAAAATGCTAACTCTGCCCAAGATCCTATATAAGTTACAAATGCTGCCGATTACAATACCAGAAGCATACTTTAAAATATTAAAAAAGTTATTAATTAGACTTATATGGCAGAAAAGGAAAGCGCGTATAAGTATGTCTATATTAACCAGAGAGAAGGCGCACGGTGGTTTGGGGTTACCAGACATCAAAGCATACTATATGGCTACTCACATGACACGGGTGGTTGAATGGGTTAGAGAAAATAAAGAAAAACAGTGGGTTAAATTGGAAAGTAGTTTAAATAAAGCAAAGTTAGGGAAGGAGATTTGGATTCCGACACAATTTAGACAGTTAAAAGAGCACTTGTATACTATTACACGGATATCTATGTTAATATGGGATAGGGTACACAAAAATGAAAAATGGAGATACAATTCCCTATTAATACCACTACACGACACAAATTATTTTGCACCGGGGAAAGTAAGCCTGTCTGGGAGTTGGATTAAAAAACCTGATATAAAACTAAGGGACATACTGAAAAATGGAAAAATTTGTACTAATCAGGAACTTGGGGAACATAAAGAAATGTTTGAGTTGAACTGGCTGAGATATCTACAACTGAAACATTTTGTGGACTCCCTTCCTCAACCGATCAGGCTAGAGGGAAATTTGCTCCCACTAGAGCGTTTGTGCTTAGCTCCGAGCGGAGGAGGCGGGATCTCACAGATTTATAAAATACTCCTGGGAGTAAAAAACAAGGGGCTACCCCCGTACATTAAAAAATGGGATGAGGAGTTGGTAACAGGGGACACGGAGAAAGATTTTGGGAATATTTTGAAGATGGTACACATCACATCAACTAATTGTGGGATGAGAGAAATGAACTTTAAATGTATATCACGATGGTATATCACTCCGGAAATTGCACATCGATTTCAAGGGGAGACTTCCAGATTCTGCTGGAGGGGTTGCATGGAACTTGGAACCATGTCACACCTCTGGTGGACGTGCCACAAAATCAATAGATATTGGCAAAAAGTTGTATCAGTGATCAATGAAATTACTGGAACTAAAATATCAGTCGACCCGTGGGTGTGCTTGTTCCATGGGACAAACATGACTAGTAAACAATATATGAGAACCTTGCTTCCCCATATCCTGAATGCAGCAAAGAGTCTGATCCCTAAACAGTGGAAAGATCCCGAGAGCCCAACAATGAAGAATTGTCTCACTAAAATTAATGATATCTATTATATCGAACAGATTAAGTTTATGGGGGAGGAAGGTGAAGAGTCATTTAAACAGAAATGGCAGGGTTGGGTCAATTATAAGTCATCTCAGAGTTATTTAGTGCAGATGATATAGGGTAAGGAGCCCATTTTAGTAAAAGCGGAAAAATAAAGAGACTGAGGTTCGGAGAGAAAGGGGTGGGTTCGGGTATGGGTGGGGTGGGGTGGGGGGTTTAGCGGACTTGGGTATAGGCACTTTGGTTTTATTGCCATGTAAAGTTTTGCACTTTGCCATTCTGAGGCCATATAAGATTAATATGTCTATAGATATTTATTAAAATAACAAACAAAGCAAAAAAAAAAAACATATATAAGTAATTTCCTACCATGATGCGAACCAGGATGGAGACAGCGTATGAACGCAAATTGATTATGTCTCCGGTTAGTGTTCTCTGAGTTGGAAAAAAAAAAAAAAACAAGTAACCATAGTCTGGGACACAGCAGTACTTCAAGTGCAAGTCTAGCCCAAACCTTTTTTTATATTTTTGATTGATGAGTATGATGGTTTAAAGCAGGAGTCTTCAAACTATGGCCCTCCAGTTGTTTAGGAACTACAATTCCCATCATGCCTTAGTCATGTCTGTGAATGTCAGAGTTTTACAATGCCTCATGGAATGTGTAGTTCCACAAAACAGCTGGAGGGCTGTAGTTTGAGGATCCCTGGTTTAAAGCCTCTGGCCCGGATTCAGAAAAGAGATGAGACGGCGTATCTCCTGATACGCCGTCGTATCTCTGAGTGTGGTCGGTCGTATCTATGCGCCTGATTCAGAGAATCAGTTACGCATAGATATTCTTAAGATCCGACAGGTGTAAGTGTCTTACACCGTCGTATCTTAGGCTGCAATTTCAGGCTGGCCGCTAGGTGGCGCTTCTGTATTTTTACGCAAGGAATATGCAAATTAGTATTTACGCCGATTTCTGAAACGAACGACCGTCCGGCGCTTTTTTTTACGTCGTTTGCCTTCGGCTTTTTCCGGCGTATAGTTACCCCTGCTATATCAGGCGTAGCTAATGTTAAGTATGGCCGTCGTTCCCGCGCCGAGTTTTGAATTTTTTACGTTGTTTGCGTAAGTCATTTGCGAATACGGCTGGACGTAATTTACGTTCACGTCGAAAGCATGACGATTTGCCGACGTCATTTGGAGCATGCGCACTGGGATTCAGTCGCGGCCGGCGCATGCGCAGTTCATTCGGTGCGGGGATGCGCTTGATTTAAATGATACACGCCCCCTACCCGCCGAATTTGAATTCCCCTGGATAATTAACGCTACGCCGCCTCAACTTTACAGGCAAGTGCTTTGTGAATAAAGCACTTGCCTGAAAAACTTGCGGCTGCGTAACGTAAATGACATACGTTACGCCAATATAAAGATCCGCTCTCCTACCTGAATCTGGCCCTCTATCTTTTTTGCTGTCTGTGTCACTGCCAAGGAGATTTACTTTTTTCCCCAAAAAAAATCCGGAGTAAAGCCAGCCATAGACAGTTTGGATCTTGGCCTGTTCAGCAGGGACTAGCCGAGATTCTAACCATGTATGGACAGGCTAATTGTACCCATCAAATTTTAGGATGTGATTTTTGCCATTGGCTATAGCTGCTAGCACTGTGTTCTCCCAGCAGGGATGGCTCCCTGTGCCCCCCCCCCCAGCCTGGAGAACAAGATAGCTCCAGGGGAGGGATTCCCTTATCAACGCTGACTGTGTAGATGAGGGAATCAAAAACATTTTTTCCTACAACCCGTGGTTGCAGGAAAGAAATTCATATTATCTATGCCTGGCTTAAAGTGTAAGTAAGGAAGCTGCCATCTTTGCCTACATTTAACCTACAACTGCCATGATGCTGCACATGTGATCAGTTATGACACCAGCCATTGGATGGTTTGACAGTTTGGTTGTCAGCACAACCAATGGGAGTGTTAAATTTCCGGCACGTGCTGGAAATTAAACTGTTTTATGGATGGGTTTACTTTAAAGGGGTTGTAAAGCTGCAATTTTTTTTTTTAAATAACAAACATGTTATACTTACCTCCACTGTGCAGCTAATTTTTCATAGAGTGGCCCCGATCCACGTCTTCTGGAGTCTCTCGGCGTCTGGCATGGCACAGTGGCGACAATTGATGGCACAGTGGCTGCATTTGGCATGGCACAGTAGCGACAATTGATGGGCACAGTGGCTGCGTTTTTGGCATGGCACAGTGGCGACAATTGATGGCACAGTGGCTGCGTTTGGCATGGTACAGTGGCGACAATTAATGGGCATAGTGGCGACAATGGCATGGCACAGTGGCAACAATTGATGGCATGGCACAGTGGAGACAATTGATGGGTACAGTGGCAACAATTGATGGCACAATGGCTGCGTTTGATGGCATGGCACAGGGGTGACAATTGATGGGCACAGTGGCTGTGTTTGATGGCATGGCACAGTGGCTGCGTTTGATAGCATGGCTCAGTGGCGACAATTTTATGGCACAGTGGCGACAATTTTACGGCACAGTGGCTGCGTTTAATGGGCAGAGTGGCAGCAATTGATGGGCACAGTGGCGGCAATTGATGGGCACAGTGAGGCTGCAATTGATGGGGTTTTTTTTCGTTTGTTTGCGCCCCTCCAAACATTTTGAGCACCAGCCGCCACTGATAATACATCTTGTCACATTCTTTGCCTGTAAGTGCACAGTAAAAGGAGAAGCAGTAGACCAATAAGCTCACCTTTATTTTTTACAGGTATTAAAACAGCAGCAACTTATACAGCACTTTATATATTCATATGCCCCTGCCCTCAAGGAGCTTACAAGCTAAGGTCTCTATTTCACATACATACAGAGGGAAATTCACCTTCCAGCAGGTGTTTGGAGTGTAGGAGGAAACAAATGCATGCCTAGGAAGGACATGCAAACTTCTTGCAGCTAGTCCCCTAACTGGGATTCAAACTGGCTGGTACCCCAGTGCTACAAGACAGAAGTGCTAACCACTAAGCCATTGTGCTGCCCATCTTTCTGCAACTTTGCTCTCTCCTTCTATTAGAATGCATATAAACTGCTGCTTTTGCCTCTCTGAGCTCTGCTGTACATGTGTTTGCATGTGGCTGATTTAAAGTCATGTACATACACTGCTTGCATTTAAAAACACCTTAAAATTGATGGTTACAGAGCCACATTCATTTGTATCTTTTATATCTGCCTAGAATTCAACTTTAAAATAAAAAAACATTCTGCTAGCCGACCATGAGGCATATTTATTACAACTGGAGAAGTCTTTGCGGACCTTTACTCTGTGTTGGAGCTTCCTTTAAAAAATACCAAACTCTGCTGCTCTCTCCTTGTGCAAGGTGACTGGTCTTGTAGCCGCCCCCTCCTGTAGTTTTCTGCAGGCAGCCAGTAGTAGGTGGAGCTTGCTGAACTCCTTTGACGGTTCTGCTTGCTCTACAGTTCATGTTCATGGAGTGATGAATGTTAATGCTCTTTTTACAAGGGTTTGTAAAATCATTTGCTGCATGCAAAAATAATTTATATCCTTTGTATCTATTGGGGAATGTAATTAAAATATTTTTTTTGTTGTACCTGGAGTTCTGCTTTAAATGATTATGTGACATATCATACTGACCAACAAGCAACCAACCAACATGAAGTAATAATTAAAGGGTTTGTAATGGTTCAGCTTTTTGTTTTTTTTATATTGTACTGATTGAGGTTGTTGAATTTTTTTTGGGGCCGGACACTTCAGTTGTTGAGTGGGGGGGTGGGTGACATGGTGTGCTGCCGTGGGATGCCAACGTTTGGAAAGGACATTTGTTGTTGAGCGTCGGGGGCAAAGCAGGGGGGGATCCTTCTTAAAGTTTAGGAGCGTGGGGAGGGGGTGGGAGGACCTCCTCTTCCTCCTTTTCACTAATGCGGGAAAATATCCTCACTTGTGGGAATGCGCGAAATAGTGGTCATTGCAGGAAAGTAGTCTCGCAGAATCTATGCCAGTTGGGAGGTATGAAACATGTTAACATACCTGCTCTATGCAGTGGTTTTACACAGAGCAGCCACGCTCCTCCTCTTATCATGTTCCTCGCCTGGCGCTCCTGGCCCCTCTCCTCTGCTGAGTTCCCCAAAGGAAGCTGCTTCCTCTGGGGGCACTCATAAGTGCTTACTCCCAAGCTGCATCTGTGCGTCTATAAAACACTTTGTGTGTGGTGTGTCTTGGCCCCACCCTGCTCGCTCCTCACTAGCTGTGATTGACAGCAAGCCAATGGCTCCCGCTGCTGCTGTGTCTCAGCCAATGGGGAGACAGAGACCCAGAAGAGCTTCTACTCTTGTGCACATTGCTGGATCGGTATTGGGCTCACGTGAGTATTAAGGGGGGCTCAGGAGGAAGCTGCACACTGAAGGATGCATGAAGGTGATAAACCTTCAGCCTTTAGAGCTATTATGAGCCTAGGTTCACACTAGATGCAGTGCGAATTCACAACTAATCCGCTGCGGATTTGGCACCACATCTAAATCAGGGATGTGCAGTCAGGGGAAAAAAACAATTGAGCTTTGAGGGTCATAGCTTGGCGAGATTTAGGTATATTTAGTCCAAGTCCTACCCCACCACTGGTCAGATTTGGGGCTCCTAAGACCTATGGTTCCGGAAATATGGGGCTCCTTGTGCAGTCTGTCAGAAGCTACATACAGAGTGGCCAGTTTAAATACAATCTGGCACCCTCTGTTTGCAGCAAACTGAGAGGATGAGCTCAATTTTCCCAGAACCCCCAAACATTATATATATTGTTTTAGCAGACACCCTAGGGAATAAAATGGTGGTCGTTGCAACTTTTTATGTTACACATAATTGCGCAGCAATTTTTCAAAAAACATTTTGGGAAAGAAACTTTAATGAATAAAAACAAAACAAAAAAAACACTAAAGTTAGCCCGATTTTTATGAATATAACATGAAAGATGATGTTACGCTGAGTAAATAAATACATAACATGTCATGATTTAAAATTGCGCACACTTGTGGAATGGCGCCAAGCTTCAGTACTTAAAAATCTCCATAGGCAACGCTTAATTATTTTTTTTACAGGTTACATGTTTAGAGTTACGGAGGAGGTCTAGTGCTAGAATTATTGCTCTCTCGCTCTAACATTCGCAGCGTATGTAACTTGTGTGTATCTGGCTCTGATACCAGGCAGTGCCTCACCAGCCACTGACCTCACCGCACGTCCCTGATCTAAATTGCAACCTGTCCATGCAAACTAATTGCAGAGAGTATGTTAACCACTTGTCGACCAGCCGCCGTCATTAAACGCGGCAGGTTGGCTCATTCCCGCAAATCGTTGTAGGTGTATGACAGCTCCTTTAAAAGCTATAGCAGGTGCGAGCGTGCCGCTGGAGGTGGGGGACCCAATGCATATGTCTGCCGGCCACTCTATCGTGGGAAAGAGAGCCAGAACAGGGATCTGAAAATGTAAACAGACAGGCCTCGTACACACGACAGAGATTCTCGGCAGAATTCGCCGAGAAACTCGGTCAAAACCCGGATTCTGCCGAGAATCTCTGTCGTCTGTACAGTTTTGGCTCGATGGAGCCGCCGAGGAGCTCGACGAGAAAATAGAGAACATGTTCTCTATTTTCTCGTTGGCCGCGTTGTTCTATAGGAGAAGGCGGCCCGCCGAGCTCCTCGGCGGCTTCATTCCAAAACGAGACGAGGAACTCGACGTGCCAAGCACGTCGAGTTCCTCTGTCGTGTGTACGGGGCCACAGATCCTCATTCTGACAGGGGAGGAGAGAGAGATCTGCTGTTCCTAGTGATTAGGAAAAGCGATCTCTATCCTCCTCCAGTCAGTCCCATCACCCCACAGTTCGAAGCGCCTCGCAGGGAACACATGTAACCCCTTGATTGTCCCCTAGTGTTATCCCCTTCCCTGCCAGTGACATTTACACAGTAAATAAAAATGCACTGTTCGCTGTATAAATGTCAATGGTCCCAAAAAAGTGTCAAAAGTGTCCGATCTGTCGCCACAATGTCACAGTCCAGCTAAAAATCACAGATCGCCACAATTACTAGTAAAAGAAAAAAAAAAAGAAAAATGCCATAAATCTATCCCCTATTTTGTAGACGCTATATATTTTGCGCAAACCAATCAATATACGCTTATTGCGATTTTTTTACAAAAAAATATGTATAAGAATACATATTGCCCTAAACTAATGAAGAATTTTTTTTTGGGGGATATTTATTATAGCAAAAAGTAAAACTTATTTTTTTATTTTTTTTTAATTGTCACTCTTTTTTTATTTGTAGCGCAAAAAATAAAAACCGCAGAGGTGAGCAAACACCACCGAAAGAAAGCTCTGTAAAAAGGACGTCAATTTTGTTTGGGTCCAGTGTCGCGCGACTGCGCAATTGTGAGTTAAAGCGTTGTAGTGTTGTATCGCAAAAAATGGCCTGGTCATTAAGGGGGAAAATATTCTGGTCTGTAAGTGGTTAAAGCGGGGTTCCAACCACAATTAGCATTTTTTAAATGTATGTCCTTTCATCCTGCGTTTTTATAATATAAATCCGGTCACTTACTATTTTACAATCTGCCACCATAGTTATTCAAAAAAGATAGTTTATAAAACTATGTCCACACCGTTGTCATTTTGCTTGTGGGCATTGTGAAGCCTACAGGCACTTACTTCCTGGAAGTCTTGGATGGGGAGTGATAATTGGACACCGCACTGCATCCTGGGAAATGATGAGACACATTTCCCAGGAGCATTAGAGGGAGATGATGTCAGAATCCTAGGTGATTCCAAAGGCAGATTTCGTGGGACTGCATAGCAACAGGCATTTCCAGATGAGTAAAAAATGTTTTTTTTTTTTTCTTTTTTTCTTTTTTAGGTCTAATGAGCACAATAATGAAAAAAAAAATATTGGGATGGAAACTCCACTTTAAGTTAACGACAATCAGTTTGCAAAACGCAGCACAATTTGCAGAATCAGATTTGTTGTGTTTTTGGGAGCGATTTGCGGCAGAAAAAGATGCTGAATGCTCCTAAAAGCTGGCACAAAGACTCTATTATGAGCGTTTTCCATCAAATGCATTTCTGGCACAAAAAAGCTTTAAAAAATAAAATAAAAAATAAAAGCAGCCACCACACCAAGGACTAATAATCAACAATATATCCCATTTTTGGTTTGGGGTTTGGATACACTTTAGATAATTGTATTGGCAATATAATACAAACAAGCAAACCTCTGTTTTAAAGGTGTGCAGGATCCAGAAATACCTGTCTACCTCCAGAAGCCAGACAAAGAAGAAGCAGTCCAGCAGGTGACAAAGGCATGGCCAACTTGTCCCTAGAATAAGGTGGATGGGTAGCATGTGATCAGTGGAGGGGGAGGAAGTGTCAGCTCTGTGACAGGTGCAGCTGCTGAGTGGAGCTGTTTGGGAACTTTCATGAAGAAACAATAGTGAGTGCTGTGTACACTGACTGCCTATAGATATATATATATATACTGACTGTACCCAGGCTGAGCCAAGATCTGCCATCTCCTGTGCTATCGGGCAGAGGTGGAGCTGCACTGCCTTGTGGACCTTACTTAATCAGCACAGAACCTTGCCAGAGATCTCTCCCCTCCGAACTCATTCTCCTGGAACCCTGGGAGCAGCTCGGCTTGAGTATCCTGCAGTCCCGGGGGTCGTGTGCGAAGTGTACCCTGAGCAGCGATCTCCAGCCTTGGGACTCTTCAGCGTTGTCACCTTGCAGAGGATTGCAACTCCTGGAAGACTTTGCCTAGGGACTTCAAGAGCAAGTTGGAGGAACTCTCCATTGTCGGACCATGAATCAGACCGCCGGGGCATCCAATAATGTCAGATGCCCCCCCAGCAAGGGGCCCAAGGTAGGATGAGATGGTCTCATTTCCATTAACCTGCTGTGTGCTGGAGGCTAGTTATAGAGCTGTCCTAATCTGCAAGTGTCATTGCCATAGCAGACAAGTAGTGCTGAGCATGCTGTCGGATAAAGTTGTCAGCGGAGCTGTCCACACGCCTGGTGCTGAATGTAGAGCCCTGTGCCCGGAGTGTGTGCCCGGAGTGTACAGGATAGAGGAATGCCATCATCTCACCGCCTGCATTCTCTCCCTGCAGCTGGGAAAATGCAATCAGGCTGCAGCAAGTGTGTAGAGAGAGCTGAGGCTGAACCTCTCCTCCTGGGAAGTTAGGCTTGTCTTGGCAAAAATGACATCTAAAGGTTCTGATAGTGGAGGAATCTGAATAGGATGTGTGTATATAAGCCAGGAGGAAGGTGATCACTTTACATTGCTGTTGTCTTTTATTGATTTACATTAAAGTGTTCATGACAGTACATGCATCACCTTTAATAGGATCGGTGGCATGCTGAAAGTGACAAGCCTGCTCATCATCATCATCCTCTGTGTTCTGCCAGATATACAGCTAGGGGAGGGATGTCAGCTGCTCTGTTTTATTTAGTCATCATCTGTCCAAGCATATAAGGTTCTATGGCTGACACAGGCTAATACTTTAAGCTGTGATTGCTGCAAATGTACCAACAAAGGGCCAGATTCACAGAAGAAGTACGCCGGCGTATCTACTGATACTCCGGCGTATTTTTAAATTTGCCACGTCGTATCTTAATTCGTGATTCACAAACAAGATACAACGGCTTTTGGCTAAGATCCGACAGGCTTACGGCTTTGTACGCCTTCGGATCTTGGGCTGCAATACTTCGGCCGCCGCTGGGTTGAGTTTGCTTCATTAGCTTTCACGGCGATCCACGAAGCTACTCGCGTGCGTAATGTCGTTTTTTCCCGTCGCAAAGTTAAGCAATCTTTTTCATGGCTTAACTTTACACCAGCCATGTTAAAGTATGGCCGTCGTTCCCGCGTCGAATTTTACCATTTTTTTTTTCGGCGTAAGTTCGTTACGCACGTCGCCATTCACAAACACGTCAGGGCGCTGTAATTTCGCGCAAAGCACGTCGGGAAATTTACTAACGGAGCATGTGCAGAACGTTCAGCGCGGGAGCGCGTCTAATTTAAATGGTACACGCCCCATTTGAATAAGGCGGGCTTGCGCCGGACATCTTTACGTTACTCCGCCGCAAGTTTATACTCAAGTGCTTTGCAGATCAAGCACTTACGAGAAAAACTTGCGGCGGTGTAACGTAAAGACGATACGTTACGCCGCCGCATTTGTACCTGAATCTGGCCCATTATATCTATCTATCTATCTATCTATAGATAGAGATAGAGATATATATATATAGATAGAGATAGAGATAGAGATAGAGATATACATATATATATATATATATATATATATATATATATATATATATATATATATATATATATATATATATATATATATTTTTTATATATATTAGGGCTGTTACTGATTACAATTTTCATGTTCGATTAATCGTTTTTTATTTAATTTTGATTAATTATAACGCACATACATTTCCCTACTGTAAAATCCACAGACTTCACCCCCTACTGTAATATCCACAGACATCCCCCCCACTGTAATATCCACAGACATCTCCCCCACTGTAATATCCACAGACATCTCCCCCACTGTAATATCCACAGACATCTCCCCCACTGTAATATCCACAGACATCTCCCCCACTGTAATATCCACAGACATCCCCCCACTGTAATATGGTCCACATCTCCCCCACTGTATAGGAAGATTAGTGCTTGCTTAGTCTTACTCTTAGGCCCCGTACACACGATAGAATCCATCCGCAGATAAATCCCAGCAAATGGGTTTCTGCGCATAGATCCTATGGTGTGTACACGCCAGCGGATCTGTTTCCGCGGAGAAATCTCCTCTGGGATGGATTCCAGCAGATCGGATATTTGCTGTGATGCACAACAAATCCATCTGCTGGAATCCATTCCAACGGATGGATCCGCTCGTCTGTACAGACTTACCGGATCCATTCGTCCAAAGGGATTCCCCGCACGCGTCGTAATGATTTGACGCATGCGTGGAATTCCTTATATGACAGCGTCGCGCCCGTCGCCGCGTCATAATCGCGGCGACGGCGCGACACGTCATCGCCAGAGGATTTCCGCGCGGATTTCAATGCGATGGTGTGTACACTCCATCGCATCGAAATCTGCGGAAATCTTTGAGAGGATTTATCCGTGGAAACGGTCCGCTGGACCGTATCCGCGGATAAATTCTCTCGTGTGTATGGGGCCTTAGTCTTAGTCTTAGAAGGCGGCTGAACACGAGCAGTTGAGGCCGGGTGATGACGTCAGCGCGCCGCTTTAGGCTCACCTAGGCCGCCGCCAGGTGGACCAAGATGGCCGCCACTTCCAAGGAAGGGAAAAGATAGGAGTATGTTAGTCATGCATGTGCCCCTCGTGATGTCTGCATCATGGGGGGGGGACAGTCATACCTGACACCAATGTCACTCACCAACCAGCCAGCTGTCCCCATACACGCTCTGTTCAAATTCTCTTGGGATGTTGCTTTGACGGTATATGAAGCTGTCATGGCTGGAACCTGGGTGTTTGGCACGGACGTGCCATATGAGGTATTGGGCATCGACTATCACCTGTACATTGATTGAATGCCAATGCTTCCGATTGTGGTACATGTGCTCTGTCTCATGGGGGCAATCAATGGAGCTAGGCGAAGCCACGGCCTTTCCTATGGCCAAGGCAGCAGCGGAGTTCCGCGGATCACGTGGTGTGCCGATCCGCATATGGGGACCCGTTCGAATCACGGGTCAATTTTTTTACGATTAATCGATTCATTAATCTTTAATTTCTACAGCCCTAATATATATATATATATATATATATATATACACACATGTACATCTCTCTCTCTCTATATATATATATATATATATATATATATATATATATATATATATATATATATCTATCTATCTATCTATCTACATATATGTATATGTATATATATCCAAAAATAGGGTGGGTTACTTCCTCATTTTCTCAATTTTTCTGGAGCAGTGTCAGGGTGGGCTCCCAAAAATCCACCAATGTGTGTGTATATATATATATATATATACATACAGTATATATATATAAACCAAAAAAGAGAGCGGCACTCACGGGTCTTGAAAGGTGAACGCACAATGGCAGTTTAATTTTATTAAATTAAACTGCCATTGTGCGTTCACCTTCAAGACCCATGAGTGCCGCTTTATTTTTTGGTTTATATGCACCACAGGCTTTGCTGTGCACCCGGGCCCATTTTTTATCCCTGATTTGTGTGCAGTGAAAACCATTGGATATTTTTTATATATATATATATATATATATATATATATATATATATATATATTAATTTAAAAATAAATCATATGTGTTCCCTTTGTACATAAAGGAAGTTTTTCATCATTGTTGTATGCGTGTGTGTAAAAACGTAAGAAAATATGTTGAGGAAAGTCAATATGGGATAAAACGGGACACACAGTATGTACGCTTACTCAATATCACAATACAATATGATCATTACTACAACCTGTAGTAACCAATCCATAGGTGTGCGCATGCCGATGAACTAAACAAAAGTGTCTTCACTGCACTGTCTGCTAGATTCCAGAATTGCCACTGTGAATAATATACTACTGAATGTATGCATATTTAGATTTAAATACACAGAAAAGACTGACAACTAGGTTTAAATTCATCCTTTTTGATACTATTGACTCAGCATGTTTGAAACATTTCTGCTTATAGACTTGGAGATGTACAGTGTATTTCCATATCTGCTAGCCCCATATAGGTTTCCATGTTTTCAGACGAATGGATCACCTACAAAGGAACTGTTCAAGTTGTGTTTAAACAAGCAGTAAGATCAGTCATATCATATTACAAGGAATCTTTGGGAATAAAAGATGTGTAGCTTTGACTATCACCTACATATATCTTGCAATAATACAATTGATATAATCATTAGGTATAGTTTGCCTTTTCTGTAGAAACTAGACATGTGCATTCGTTTTCATCCAAATGCATTTTCTTCCGAATGTCGGGGATTTTCGCGTTCGTTTTAACAAACGATAACCAAAATCCAAAAACCGAAATATCCAAAATAAAAAAATGCTTTATTTTTGTTTTGCTGCGACAACAGTTTGATATAGATAGAAGATTCGACATGACGGTGACAATAGCGATCTGTGTCTATCGAACCAGCGGTTGAATGTGCCTAACCTAACTTTATTAGTCCAAGATTATTCGACATAGAGAGAAAAGATTCGACATTATAGAGATATAAAGATTAGACGAAGCAGCTAAAAACATACAATAGTCGCGAGTGGACATTTACAGTCAAATGCTCCGCCCATAGGCTATAGAAGAATTCTAGTGTTGGTTGACTAGTAATAATAATTAATAAATATAATTATTATACAACATTATACATAATGTCATACATAATGTCATCCAACATTAGAATTCTACTATAGCTTGTGGGCGAAGCATTCAACCGGAAATGTACGATTGCGGCGTCGTACAGTTTAGCTGCTCCATCGAATCTTCTTAGAACATCCGACAGACACCATAAGCATTCAATGGACAGATTCGACCTTAATTTGGAATTTCGGACAAATGCATTTTTTAACAAAAAACAAAATAAATAAAAATGAATTTCAGGAGTAACTAAATAAAAAAAAAATTCGGATGAAACCGAAATTCCAAAATTAAATATTTTAGCGTGCACATGTCTAGTAGAAACTCATTGAAACATTGCGCAATAAGTCAACCTGCTTCTTAGCACAACTTTGGAAACATACAAAGGTGTATCAGAAAATTAGATTTTTGTGATCTTATGTGCCAATTTTAGAGAGATGCTTTTTAAAGATGAAAGGATAGCAGCTTAAAAAATGGAATATCACCAGGCTGTGCACTCATAGGTAAAAATAAATTAAATTAAATTTGTTTCTTTATGGGGGACACATTTGGGAATTGTTTGACAGCTTTAAAAGCATGCGCTGAAATGACACCACAAGCAGATAGTTGTATATAGCACCACATATAGCACATCAGAGAGACTGTTGCTCCATCTACATCCTCTTGTATGTTCATGTAAAGCACACTCAATACTGAATCAATGTACAGCTGCCATCTCTGGTATAAAAATAGCATGTATTGTAGAGTCCCCTCAGAGCTACAGAAGACATCATTTAAAGTCAACTGATCAGAAAATTGTAAAGGGTCAAAGGCTTTTGCTGAAGTCTGATTCCGCGTACACACGATCATTTTTCGGCTTGAAAAAAAAAAATTTCAGCATGTCCAAAAAACAAAGGGCCTGATCCTCAAAAGGGATACGCCAGCGTATCTACTGATACGCCGTCGTATCCCTGTTTCTATCTATGGAACTGATCCACAGAATCAGTTTCACATAGATAGGCAGAAGATCCGACATGTGTAAGGGACTTACACTGTCGGATCTTAGGATGCAGTACCGCAGCCGCTGCTGGGGGCATTCCTCATCGGAATGCCGCTTCAGGTATGCAAATTAGCAGTTACGGAGATTCACGAAGCTTTTACGCTTCGTTTTTTCTCCGTAAGTATTAGTTTGCCGTTGCAATATTAGGGCTGCTTTTACAAGGCCTAAACTGTTTAGGCCTTGTAAAAGTAGACCCTTCTATCCCGCGTCGCTGTCTTTTTTTTTCCCGCCGCAACTCGTATTTTTTTTTTTACGCCCGTCTCGATTCTCAAAACCCGATGCAATGTAAAACCGCGAAAAGCACGTCGGGAAAATGACGTCGGGAGCATGCGCAGTACGTCCGGCACAGGAGCGCGCCTAATTTAAATGGGACTCGCCCCATTAAATTAGGAACGCCTTGCGCCGGCAGGATTTAAGTTACACCGTTTAAAATTTCTAGGTAAGTGCTTTGTGGATCGGGCACTTAGGTAGAGATTTTGCGGCGGTGTAACTTAAATGCCAAAAGTTACGTTGCGCCGGGTTTTTGAGGATTAGGCCCAAAGTTTTTCCAACTTCATCATTAAAAACGACGTTGCCCACACAAAGCGCGGTGACGTACAACACGTACAGGGGAAGTTCTATTTGCCTTTTGGCTGCTTTAGCTGATTGCGTGTTAGTAAAAGACGATTAGCGCTTTTCTGTCTGTTACAGCGTGATGAATGTGCTTACTCCATTATGAACAGTAGTTTTACCAGAACGAGCACTCCCGTCTCATAACTTGCTTCTGAGCATGCGTGGGTTTAAAACGTTGTTTAAGCCCACACACGATCATTTTTTACAACCCGAAAAACAAATTTTTTTTAAAACGACGTTAAAAAATGCAGCATGTTCGAAATTTTTTTTTTGTCGTTATTCAGAAGCCGAAAAATGATGTGTAGCCCACACACGATCATTTTAAATGACATTTTTATAAACGTCATTATAATTCATGCCGAAAAATGATCTTGTGTACGCGGCATAAGAGAAATCTAAGAAACTTGTGATACACATCACAAATAACTCAGTACTAAATTTTTACTTTAAACATTTCACTGTCAGTTATTGCTTGGTAGAGTTGATCACCAGCTAAATCTAAGCCACAGTGAAAAAGTATATTTTGTGAGTGTTTTGTTGTTGCCCATGTCTCCTTTGGAGATAGTCATCTTGTCCTCTGTTCTGGTGACATTTTGGGTGTTGCTGTGAGATGAATTATATGTTTCCGCTCTCTAGTGTTCATATTACATATTCTTTTGGGAAATCCTTCAGAAGATGTTGGCAAAATCCCTGTCAGGAATCTCTACAAGAATATACCAAGAATGTTTTCTAGAGTGGAAAACACTTTTTTTCTTTATCTTACCATAAATAAAGGCTTGAGTTTACCTTTTAAAATTTAACTGTGGCCAGGCTAGGGGCCTTTAAATATGTAAATTACCTTTTAAACAAACTCACATTACCCTCTGTAGCTGCAGGTACTGTTGAGTAATTCACACTTAAAGTTCACAGCTGAAGCATTGAAGTCACTGTGTAAGCCAGATCAACTCACCGTGCGCCCAGCTCCCAGTAGTGACTTGACAGTCTCCCTGTTGTCTAATCGCAAATGTTAACACAAAGCAGAGGTCTTGAGATGGAGAGCAGAGCCCTGCTGAAAGAATGACTTTAGAACTTAGAGGGTCAGTTGCTTCACAGTAATTGCAGCTACAGAAGTTAGTGAGGACTTGTTTAAACACAATCACTATTACTGCTTGTTAAGAATGTTTAAACACTTGAATGTCCATAGCCTGGCCACAAAGTTGATTTGCTAAGGTTTGATCAAAACACGCTTGCAGACCCCTTTAACACTGGGGCGTTTTTCAGCTGCTTTAAGGGTTAAAAAAGCGCCTGAAAAAAGCTGCATCTGCAATCACAATGTGAAAGCCTGAGTGCTTTCACACTGAGGCGCTGAGCTGGCAGGGCTTCAAAAAAAGTCCTGCAAGCAGCTTCTTTGCAGCACTTTAGGAGCGTTGAATACACCGCTCCTAAAGCCCCCTTCCCATTGAGGGAGCTTTTTTAATGCCAAAGCGCCTGAAAAATGCCCCAGTGTGAAAGGGGTCTTTACCAGCGTTTTTCGGGGGCTGGCAGTATGAAAGAGCTCTGAAAGCACTCGGGCTTTCACATTGGGATTGCAGATGAGGCTTTACAGGCTTTTTTGAATGCCAAAGCGCCTGAAAAAAAGACCAAAAAATGCCCCAGTGTGAAAGGGCTCTAAGATACAATGAATATATCTTGCCAAGAATTAAGATGCTGGTCTGTCAATCTGACTAATATACAGCTTGCAATCTGTAGTGTGAATAGCAACTTTTGCTTAAAATGGGATGCACTCTGGCTGCACAATATTTTGTATAAAAACATCGAAATAGCAAGGATGTGGTTGGTATTTTTCCCCCAAATCTTTTTTTTTTTGTCTTGTAATTTTCTTTTGTGGTTAGGTGGAACAGAAATTGTAGGGGGACTGGACTCTATTCATAGCATGTACTTTGTAAGTGGAGGGACTGAGAATTTGAAGCACCAGCTCTAATCAGCTGCTATTTGATATGGAAATAATGTAGAAAAATACTACTTGTTGTAACTGTATACAGTATATACTATTGGTTAATATAAAAAACAAAAACAGGTGGCAAAAGAAGCACCCCGGAACTTCTGTATCTCATGAACACCGTGGTGGAATCTCAGAGCTATCATAATAAAAGTGTACTATTTGTGGAATAATGTAAGGGCATTAGTTACAAGGTCTGAGAATCATAAACTATTGAAACACAATTACTAGGGATGAGCTCCGCGTTCGATTCGAACGTATGTTCGACTCGAACATCAGTCGTTCGATCGTTCGTCGAAACTCGAACAAAACGGGTCGTTCGCGCCAAATTCGAGTGACGCAAAACGTCCCATAATTCACTGGGGCGTTGAGCGCTGATGATTGGCCAAGCATGCTGTATGTCCCGCATGCTTGGCCAATCACAGCGCTCAAAAAACGAAGAGCCATAATTGGCCAAAGCCAGGGTGGCTTTGGCCAATTATGGCTCAGGGGGATTAGTACACGCCCCCCACTATAAAAGGCAGCCTGCACGGCTGCCTAGTGTAGTGTGTTGGCGGTTCTAGAGAAGATCAGTCAGTCAGACAGAGAGAGATAGAGAGATAGAGACACAGTGTCTTAACTAGATATATAGATAGATAGATAGATAGATAGATAGATAGATAGATAGATAGATAGATAGATAGATAGATAGATAGATAGAAAGATAGATAGAGTAGGAAGTGTAGTCAGTATAGTTAAAAGTACAGTTTGTAGAGAATATATTCACATCCTTAGGCGTTGTCAATATATTTATAAACTGTACAGCTCAGCTAGTTTATCTATCAGGCAGGAGATTGTTCTACATGCAGCGCTCTAACGTATTGTATTGCCTGCATTAGGGATTTACTTTAAATATAATTATTCTGTGTTATTTAACGTGTGCTAGTTAATTGCACACACAGACGCATTACCTGTTACTGCACGTGTGCAATTTATTTGCACAGAAGCGCAGTCGCTGTTAATGCAACTGGGCTATTGAATTGCACAGAAACGCAGTCGCTATTACTGCGTGCGTGCTGTTTAATAGCAACTAAAGGCAGTTGGTGTCACTGCGTGCGTGCTGTTAAATCGCATTTGACCGCAGTCGCTATTACTGCGTGCGTGCTGTTTAATAGCAACTAAAGGCAGTTGGTGTCACTGCGTGCGTGCTGTTAAATCGCATTTGACCGCAGTCGCTATTACTGCGTGCGTGCTGTTTAATAGCAACTAAAGGCAGTTGGTGTCACTGCGTGCGTGCTGTTAAATCGCATTTGACCGCAGTCGCTATTACTGCGTGCGTGCTGTTTAATAGCAACTAAAGGCAGTTGGTGTCACTGCGTGCGTGCTGTTAAATCGCATTTGACCGCAGTCGCTATTACTGCGTGCGTTCTGTTTAATAGCAACTAAAGGCAGTTGGTGTCACTGCGTGCGTGCTGTTAAATCGCATTTGACCGCAGTCGCTATTACTGCGTGCGTGCTGTTTAATAGCAACTAAAGGCAGTTGGTGTCACTGCGTGCGTGCTGTTAAATCGCATTTGACCGCAGTCGCTATTACTGCGTGCGTGCTGTTTAATAGCAACTAAAGGCAGTTGGTGTCACTGCGTGCGTGCTGTTAAATCGCATTTGACCGCAGTCGCTATTACTGCGTGTGTGCTGTTTAATAGCAACTAAAGGCAGTTGGTGTCACTGCGTGCGTGCTGTTAAATCGCATTTGACCGCAGTCGCTATTACTGCGTGCGTGCTGTTTAATAGCAACTAAAGGCAGTTGGTGTCACTGCGTGCGAGCTGTTAAATCGCATTTGACCACAGTCGCTATTACTGCGTGCGTGCTGTTTAATAGCAACTAAAGGCAGTTGGTGTCACTGCGTGCGTGCTGTTAAATCACATTTGACCGCAGTCGCTATTACTGCGTGCGTGCTGTTTAATAGCAACTAAAGGCAGTTGGTGTCACTGCGTGCGTGCTGTTAAATCGCATTTGACCGCAGTCGCTATTACTGCGTGCGTGCTGTTTAATAGCAACTAAAGGCAGTTGGTGTCACTGCGTGCGTGCTGTTAAATCGCATTTGACCGCAGTCGCTATTACTGCGTGCGTGCTGTTTAATAGCAACTAAAGGCAGTTGGTGTCACTGCGTGCGTGCTGTTAAATCGCATTTGACCGCAGTCGCTATTACTGCGTGCGTGCTGTTTAATAGCAACTAAAGGCAGTTGGTGTCACTGCGGCTATTTTGTTACTTTACACTTGAGCCAAGTCGCTCTTACTGTGTGGTTGCTGTTTAATACCATCTGAAAGCAGTCGGTGTGACAGCGACTATTTTGTTACTTTACACTTGAGCCAAGTCGCTCTTACTGTGTGGTTGCTGTTTAATACCATCTGAACGCAGTTGGTGTGACAGCGACTATTTTGTTACTTTACACTTGAACCAAGTCGCTCTTACTGTGTGATTGCTGTTTAATACCATCTGAACGCAGTCGGTGTGACAGCGACTACTTTGTTACTTTACACTTGAGCCAAGTCGCTCTTACTGTGTGGTTGCTGTTTAATACCATCTGAACGCAGTTGGTGTGACAGCGACTATTTTGTTACTTTACACTTGAGCCAAGTCGCTCTTACTGTGTGGTTGCTGTTTAATACCATCTGAACGCAGTTGGTGTGACAGCGACTATTTTGTTACTTTACACTTGAGCCAAGTCGCTCTTACTGTGTGGTTGCTGTTTAATACCATCTGAACGCAGTCGGTGTGACAGCGACTATTTTGTTACTTTACACTTGAGCCAAGTCGCTCTTACTGTGTGGTTGCTGTTTAATACCATCTGAACGCAGTTGGTGTGACAGCGACTATTTTGTTACTTTACACTTGAACCAAGTCGCTCTTACTGTGTGATTGCTGTTTAATACCATCTGAACGCAGTCGGTGTGACAGCGACTACTTTGTTACTTTACACTTGAGCCAAGTCGCTCTTACTGTGTGGTTGCTGTTTAATACCATCTGAACGCAGTTGGTGTGACAGCGACTATTTTGTTACTTTACACTTGAGCCAAGTCACTCTTACTGTGTGGTTGCTGTTTAATACCATCTGAACGCAGTCGGTGTGACAGCGACTATTTTGTTACTTTACACTTGAGCCAAGTCGCTCTTACTGTGTGGTTGCTGTTTAATACCATCTGAACGCAGTTGGTGTGACAGCGACTATTTTGTTACTTTACACTTGAACCAAGTCGCTCTTACTGTGTGATTGCTGTTTAATACCATCTGAACGCAGTCGGTGTGACAGCGACTACTTTGTTACTTTACACTTGAGCCAAGTCGCTCTTACTGTGTGGTTGCTGTTTAATACCATCTGAACGCAGTTGGTGTGACAGCGACTATTTTGTTACTTTACACTTGAGCCAAGTCGCTCTTACTGTGTGGTTGCTGTTTAATACCATCTGAACGCAGTCGGTGTGACAGCGACTATTTTGTTACTTTACACTTGAGCCAAGTCGCTCTTACTGTGTGGTTGCTGTTTAATACCATCTGAACGCAGTTGGTGTGACAGCGACTATTTTGTTACTTTACACTTGAACCAAGTCGCTCTTACTGTGTGATTGCTGTTTAATACCATCTGAACGCAGTCGGTGTGACAGCGACTACTTTGTTACTTTACACTTGAGCCAAGTCGCTCTTACTGTGTGGTTGCTGTTTAATACCATCTGAACGCAGTTGGTGTGACAGCGACTATTTTGTTACTTTACACTTGAACCAAGTCGCTCTTACTGTGTGATTGCTGTTTAATACCATCTGAACGCAGTCGGTGTGACAGCGACTATTTTGTTACTTTACACTTGAGCCAAGTCGCTCTTACTGTGTGGTTGCTGTTTAATACCATCTGAACGCAGTTGGTGTGACAGCGACTATTTTGTTACTTTACACTTGAACCAAGTCGCTCTTACTGTGTGATTGCTGTTTAATACCATCTGAACGCAGTCGGTGTGACAGCGACTACTTTGTTACTTTACACTTGAGCCAAGTCGCTCTTACTGTGTGGTTGCTGTTTAATACCATCTGAACGCAGTTGGTGTGACAGCGACTATTTTGTTACTTTACACTTGAGCCAAGTCGCTCTTACTGTGTGGTTGCTGTTTAATACCATCTGAACGCAGTTGGTGTGACAGCGACTATTTTGTTACTTTACACTTGAGCCAAGTCGCTCTTACTGTGTGGTTGCTGTTTAATACCATCTGAACGCAGTCGGTGTGACAGCGACTATTTTGTTACTTTACACTTGAGCCAAGTCGCTCTTACTGTGTGGTTGCTGTTTAATACCATCTGAACGCAGTTGGTGTGACAGCGACTATTTTGTTACTTTACACTTGAACCAAGTCGCTCTTACTGTGTGATTGCTGTTTAATACCATCTGAACGCAGTCGGTGTGACAGCGACTACTTTGTTACTTTACACTTGAGCCAAGTCGCTCTTACTGTGTGGTTGCTGTTTAATACCATCTGAACGCAGTTGGTGTGACAGCGACTATTTTGTTACATAACACCTGAACGCATAACTATGGCTGGAAGGACAAAGAGAGGCAGAGAGTCACGAGGGCAAGCAGGCTCTGCATCTAGAGGTAACGCTGGTGATGGATGTGGTGCATCCTCTTCAGCACGTGGCCGTGGCCGCTCGTCCTTCTTTTCGGGAGCTGGCCGTGTTGAGCCTCAACATGCTGAGAAATTAGTTGAGTGGATGACCAAGCCGTCCTCATCCTCCTCATCCTCTCTCACACAGACTGATTATAGTTTGTCTGGCAAAGCAGCTGCCAAGGCGTCCTCTACCCTCTGCACAATGGGATCACACAATCCTTCCCTAGTCCCACCGTGTCCTCCTGAGGAGTCCCCCGAACTGTTTCAACACAGTGTTGGGTACATGCTAGCTGAAGATGCACAGCGTTTTGAAGACTCCGATGACGGAACACTGATAGAGGAAGGCATTGATGTGAGCCCAGGGAGAGGGGGTGGCCGAGAGGGACAACAATCTGGGAGTGATGTTCCCCCAGCTGGAGCATACTGCCAGGTTGTCGCCAGTGATGATGAGGAGGGAGGGGATGATGAGGTCATTGACTCTACCTGGGTGCCTGGTAGGAGAGAGGAGGAGGAGGAAGAGGACGAGGCACAGGCACATCTTCAAAGAGGCAGGAAGCCCTCCAGGGGTCAGCTTAAGGGCAGTACACCAACTGCATTACGTGGCGCTGCTGTGTCTCAACGGTACAGCAAAAGTTCTTTGGTGTGGGCCTTTTTTGAAACCTGTCCATCAGATGCTACCTTTGCTGTTTGCAACATATGTCTCAAGCGTATCTCGCGTGGCCAAAACATCACCCGCTTGGGCACCACATGCTTGTCCAGACATATGTCGACCTGCCATGCAGCTCGTTGGCAGGCATACCAGAAAGACCCACACCAAAGACCAAAGCGGTCCTCCCCTTGCCCTTCTGTGACCTCAAACCCCACTAGACCCCTAGTCCTCTCTGCAGCCTGCACCGAAGGTGTAGAAATAGGTGTGTCACAACGTAGTAGTGGTAGTACATCCGGCCAATCTACTGATATTACCAGACAAATTTCCCTGCCCCAGCTGCTGCAGCGCCGAAAGAAGTATGCTCCCAGCCATCCACATGCCCAGCGGTTGAATGCTAGCTTAGCAAAATTGCTAGCACTTCAACTGCTACCTTTTCAGTTGGTAGATTCTGCCCCCTTCCGTGAGTTTGTGGAATATGCAGTACCTCAGTGGCAAGTACCCAAACGCCACTTTTTTTCACGGAAGGCGATTCCGGCTCTCTACCGGCATGTGGAAGGCAATGTCCATACCTCGCTGGACAGGGCGGTCAGTGGTAAGGTGCATCTTACCGCTGACTCATGGTCCAGCAGGCATGGACAGGGACGTTACCTGTCTTTTACGGCCCATTGGGTGACTCTGCTGGCAGCTGGGAAGGACGCAGGTCAAGGCACAGTAGTTTTGGAGGTTGTTCCACCACCACGCCTCCAAAACACTACAACTGCTTGTGACACACCTCTCTCCTCCACCCCCTCCTCTTCTTCTTCCTCTGTGGCCTCTTCCTGTGGTGATGTTGGCTCAGAACCAGCCGTGCTCCGTAGGCGTACGACGGGCTACGCAGGAATGCAGGCCAAGAGATGCCATGCGGTCCTAGAGCTGGTGTGCTTGGGAGACAGGAGCCACACTGGGGAAGAGGTTCTTTCAGCTCTGCAGGGGCAGGCTCAGAGGTGGTTGACGCCACGCCAGCTGAAGCCTGGAATGGTGGTCAGCGATAATGGCACCAACCTCCTCTCTGCCCTGCGACGTGGAAAACTCACCCATGTGCCCTGTTTTGCGCATGTTCTCAATTTGGTGGTGCAGCGGTTCTTGGGCAGGTACCCTGGCTTACAGGATGTCCTGAGGCAGGCCAGGAAAGTCTGTGTGCATTTCCGGAGGTCATATAATGCCACTGCTCGGCTGACAGACCTCCAGAGGGAATACAACCTGCCCAAGAACCGCCTAATCTGTGACATGCCCACCAGATGGAACTCTACGTTGGCCATGCTGCAGCGGCTGCACACGCAGCAGAGGGCCATCAATGAGTACCTGTGCCAATATGGCAGCAGAACTGGCTCAGGGGAGCTTGGTTTTTTTCACCACGCCAGTGGGCCTTGATCAGGGATGCATGCACTGTCCTGTCACCATTTGAGGAGGCCACGAGGATGGTGAGCAGTGACAGTGCATGCATCAGTGAGACTGTCCCGCTTATTCACATGTTGGAGCACACCTTACGTGGAATAATGGACAGGGCCCTTGAGGCAGAACAGAGGGAGGAAGAGGAGGACTTCCTTACCTCTCAAGGCCCCCTTTATCCAGACACTGTTCCTGCTTGCCCACCTGGAACACAGGAAGAGGAGGAGGAGGATGAGGAAGAGGAGGAGGAGGAGGATTGTATCAGCAGCATGGAGGTGGAGCCTAGCACTCAGCATCAACAGCAGCAGTCTTCAAGGGATCATTTACAGTCCCAAGGAACACGTGGACTTTTACGTGGCTGGGATGAGGTGGCTGAGGATCCTGTCGTCCTCAGTGACCCAGAGGACTGTGCCCCGAATGCCTCTGCAAACCTACGCTGCATGGCCTCCCTGATTCTGCAAAGCCTGCGTAAGGATCCTCGTGTACGTGCTATCAAGGAGAGGGATCATTACTGGCTGGCAACTCTCCTTGATCCACGTTACAAGAGTAAGGTAACGGATCTTATGTTGCCATCGCAGAGGGAGCAGAAGATGAAACTACTGCGGGAGGCCTTGCAGAAGGGTCTGTGCAATGCGTTCCCAGAACCGGGGGGATTACCAAAACCTGGCCCTGGACAACGTCTTGCTGAGGCTTCGGTGAGTCAGAGAAGGAGCGGTGGAGAAGGTGGCCGTCTGACCGATGCGTTCAGACAATTTTTTAGTCCGCAGCCCCAAGGTCTGACCGGTTCCAGCAACCATCGCCAGCGTCTGGTTTACATGGTCCGGGAATACCTAGCGGCAAGATCCGACTTGGACACCTTCCCCACGGAAAATCCTCTGGCTTACTGGGTCTTGAGGATGGATCACTGGCCAGAGCTTGCACAGTACGCAATTGAGCTACTGGCTTGCCCTGCATCCAGTGTTCTTTCAGAACGTACATTCAGTGCTGCTGGAGGCTTTGTGACCGATCACAGGGTACGCCTCTCCACCGACTCTGTTGATCGACTGACCTTCATCAAAATGAATCAGGCTTGGATCAACACCGGCTACCAAGCACCTGATGCTGATGTTACTGAATAAGAATTTTGTGTTGAAATATCAGATCCCTTTGAGACTGCTGATGCTGAGTGACTGTCCTGTTGTGCTGCTGATGGAATATCCTTCTCCTCCTCACTTTTCATGCTGTTAGCTAGTAAGAAATTTTGTTTTTCTGTGCTCCGCCACCAGTGCCTAAGGCCTAATTTTTCTGCCCCTGTTTAACAGGGGCGCCTAATAACAATTTTTGATGCAATACTTTGCACGTGGCCTAAGGCCTAATTTTTGTGCCCCTGTGTAACAGGGGCGTCTAATAACAATTTTTGATGCAATACTTTGCACGTGGCCTAAGGCCTAATTTTTGTGCCCCTGTGTAACAGTGGCGTCTAATAACAATTTTTGATGCAATACTTTGCACGTGGCCTAAGGCCTAATTTTTGTGCCCCTGTGTAACAGGGGCGTCTAATAACAATTTTTGATGCAATACTTTGCACGTGGCCTAAGGCCTAATTTTTGTGCCCCTGTGTAACAGGGGCGTCTAATAACAATTTTTGATGCAATACTTTGCACGTGGCCTAAGGCCTAATTTTTGTGCCCCTGTGTAACAGGGGCGTCTAATAACAATTTTTGATGCAATACTTTGCACGTGGCCTAAGGCCTAATTTGTGTGCCCCTGTGTAACAGGGGCGTCTAATAACAATTTTTGATGCAATACTTTGCACGTGGCCTAAGGCCTAATTTTTGTGCCCCTGTGTAACAGGGGCGTCTAATAACAATTTTTGATGCAATACTTTGCACGTGGCCTAAGGCCTAATTTTTGTGCCCCTGTGTAACAGGGGCACCTAATAACAATTTTTGATGCAATACTTTGCACGTGGCTCCTTGTTGCGCTCCAATTACAGATATTGGGAGGGGTTGCAGTGTTATGTTGCACCTATGGACACATTTTTATGCCCCTGTGTAACAGGGGCACCTAATAACAATTTTTGATGCAATACTTTGCACGTGGCTCCTTGTTGCGCTCCAATTACAGATATTGGGAGGGGTTGCAGTGTTATGTTGCGCCTATGGACACATTTTTATGCCCCTGTGTAACAGGGGCACCTAATAACAATTTTTGATGCAATACTTTGCACGTGGCTCCTTGTTGCGCTCCAATTACAGATATTGGGAGGGGTTGCAGTGTTATGTTGCGCCTACGGACACATTTTTATGCCCCTGTGTAACAAGGGCGCCTAATAACAATTTTTGATGCAATACTTTGCACGTGGCTCCTTGTTGCGCTCCAATTACAGATATTGGGAGGGGTTGCAGTGTTATGTTGCGCCTATGGACACATTTTTATGCCCCTGTGTAACAGGGGCACCTAATAACAATTTTTGATGCAATACTTTGCACGTGGCTCCTTGTTGCGCTCCAATTACAGATATTGGGAGGGGTTGCAGTGTTATGTTGCGCCTATGGACACATTTTTATGCCCCTGTGTAACAGGGGCACCTAATAACAATTTTTGATGCAATACTTTGCACGTGGCTCCTTGTTGCGCTCCAATTACAGATATTGGGAGGGGTTGCAGTGTTATGTTGCGCCTATGGACACATTTTTATGCCCCTGTGTAACAGGGGCACCTAATAACAATTTTTGATGCAATACTTTGCACGTGGCTCCTTGTTGCGCTCCAATTACAGATATTGGGAGGGGTTGCAGTGTTATGTTGCGCCTACGGACACATTTTTATGCCCCTGTGTAACAAGGGCGCCTAATAACAATTTTTGATGCAATACTTTGCACGTGGCTCTTTGTTGCGCTACAATTACAGTATGTTTGAGGGGTGCCCTTTTTTCTACAATTTTGCTTTCCCAAAAAGATAATGCCACCCCCCCACCACCCCTAAAATAATCGAGATATTGTTCCCACACAGCACGTGCGCAACCAGTATTAAATTACTTTGTTCTTATAATAATTTAATGTTGTGCAGGGACATTTCTAAACATGTGCCACTACTAGAGACACACAGCAGGTGTGATATTTGAAGGAATTTTTCATTTTTTTTTTTTCACTTTAAACATCATTAAAATCGCTGCTCCGCAAAAACGTCCGTTTTTAAAATATTTTTTTCGATTGATACATGTTCCCTGGGGCAAGACCCGGGTTCTGAAAGACGTTTACCAACATTAAATTGAATATTGGTCTTTAAAATGATCGTTTTTTAATTCGAACGTTCGAGTCCCATAGACTTCAATGGGGTTCTAAATGTTCGCGCGAACCCGCGGTCTGTTCGAACGTTCTGATGCGAACCGAACCCGGGTATGTTCGGCTCATCCCTAACAATTACCAGTGGTGCGCACAGACAGCATAAAGATGCCATACAAACAAAAAAGCTACCTGTCTAGAAAATAGATGCAATTCACAAGAACCCTTTTTTAAATAGTAGTCAGTTATTTTTGGTTATTGAGTGCAATGAAATTTGAAATTGCAATCACATGACTGAAAATAAAAAGCCCTATGCTTGTAATTGAAGTCTTATGCACCCATCGATGTACAGTAACTATTGTAGTTTCTGCTTGTAAGTACAGCTGCCTGTTTTACCCTTTTGCCATCATGCCTCAAAATTGACTACCTCGTTCACTTCAGCTGTCTCTTCCATGGCATTGCTTTCCATAATTTTACCAACTCAATTTACCCACTGTCAGGCCTCGTACACATGACCGAGGAACTCGATGGGCGAAACACATCGTTTTGCTCGTCGAGTTCCTTGTTAGGCTGTCGAGGATCTCGGCGAGCCAAATTTCTCCATTCCCGTCGAGGAAAAAGAAGACATGCTTTTTTTTGGGCTTGACGAGATCCTCGACAGTTTCCTCGTTGAAAAGTGTACACATGACCGGTTTCCTCGGCAAAAAAAAAAAACAGCAAGTTTCTTGCTGGTTTTTGCCGAGAAACTCGGTCATGTGTACAAGGCTTCATACTACAACTCTTAAAGTGTATAGCCAATGGTTCTTTTTTATTTTTGGATGGCGTAGAGTTAAAACTTACATCGATTGATAGTTTCGTTGTCCGTTCACTTTTTATTTTCTATATACATGTCTTTTAATTCAGTTGTTTAGCATAAAAGATTACAGTAAAACAATCCAAACTTACAAGCTACAAACTTATATAATACCCTTGTTGCTCATTCCCCCCAGACAAGCCTCCCTTAGATTTCAAGTACATAAACTTGTTTTCTAAACATACAGGGACCGGAAGGCATGCCCAGCCCCCACCAGGCTGAGCAGAGGAAATACACAAAATCAGTATATAATTAGATATACAGTCCCACAATTAGCAAACAGTCCCACACTTTTTCCAACTTCATAGGACATGCACAGTTCCCGTAAGCGGCTTTATAAAGGGGTAATGTTGCATTAACCAGGTTCTTTCAGAACGCAAGTGAGCCCACCACTGCCTTTTTCCAATGTAATACAATCACATCCATTCACTTCGTGTCCTGAAAATGCACCAGGAAGTCAAAGGAAGCCTCTCCAAAGTGAGAGGAATTTACCTTTTAGACACCTGTACTCATTGGGATATTTACCTTCACCTCTTTTCTGGTCACAATTGTAACATTTTGGATTTCCCAATCACTTTCTCTGTTAGTGAAAACTGTCTCCTGAACAAAGAGAGAGGGCATTTCTAGCTGATAAAGACACATAAAGCAATTACACATCTACTCGAACCAAACTCTCTTTGAAAATAAAAAAAAAGTGGGCATTGGGAGGAAGGTTATTTGGTGCTTTGGAACATGACTCCTCTCCCAGATTGAACCGTTGCTGTGTTATTGTTCCGGGCTCTGTAACCAGGGAGTTATCCTCCTCCATCCTCTTTTCCTCCCATTCCTGTTGCATATTTGTTTTTGATTACTTTTGTACTTTGGTTTCTTGCTTGTAAACAATAAATATTTTGTAAGTAAAATAAAAATGTAAAGTTTGTGAGAAGTCTCACCTGATTGTTGCATTTGGTGTGATACAGCAAAGCATACTCATCCGAGATGGGTGGAGACTGAGGGCAGTTGGTGGTGGTCCCACCCCTTATCCACTCCTTATGTTTTGTTTGTTTCCTCCCTATCCCCTCTTCTTGTCCTCCGCCTTTTTTTTCTCTTTCTTCCCTGTCGTTTGGTTCTGGTGGCTGTGGATGGATGGGATAGGAATGACCTGAGATAGTTGCCTACCATTTTCATGTTCCTTATTGCCCATAAAGCAACCTTCCTGTATATTACCTATATGACCCCCACATTCATATGGTGGTCATTAACCTGTAATCTCAGGAAATGCATTCATAAGGATAGGTCAATATTAGTATCGGTTGTATAGCATTGTATATGCTCTTTAGGGTGTCTTCCTAGGCTGATAGCCTTCACCTACCTCATGGTAGGCTCTGTCATTTGTTAATTTATTTAATGGTTTATCATCTTCCATTTACATGATGGCGTAACTTACTTGGAGGTTATTTGTTGTATTTCTCCTAAACTTTAATAAAATGTTTATGAAAAAAAAGTTTGGCTTTTATAATGAGGTGATCTGTCTACAGAGAGGACCGGATGATTAACAATAGAATGGAGCCTGTGCTCCTTCGACCCCTGTCGTGATGTGTCTCCTTTTACACCCCAACTCCATAGTGTTCTTTTTGGTCTGTGACATGGCTGCACCATGTCAAGATGTAATAAGGGTTTGGTGATACTCAGCTTTCAGATTTTACGTGATTTGGGATGTGTCTATCACTAGGAGAAAACTGGCATTTCACTTTTCTCCAGGATTAGTAAATCCTAGTATGGGTCCTGGAGCTTGGAGGCTTTGTCGGGTAGGATAAAGCCTACAACCCTGGGTCCACGGTTTGATGGTAAATAGCAACTGTCTAATTGTACAGATGTGTACAGGCCTTATAGTATGGGAGCTGGGTAGAATTCAGGGCTCCACTCTTCCAAGGAGACCACTGTGCTGTCAGGGAGCAGCAGATGCATGAACACATTAGGTGGATGCTGTTTCACACAAGGGGAAATACAGTTTCTGTGGAAGCAACATATGACCAGAAGAAGTCGTGATCTAATAGAGGCAGAGAAATCTGAGTGGAGTTGCTTTATTACCAGGAAGCTGTAGTTTTGCATTGAATATTGTATAATAATGAAACCACTGTATGGAAAAACTGAGAAAAAGAAACTTAATTCTTTTAAATAAAAGTGCCCAAAGAAAGTCTTTAAACTAATATTGGTGAGTGGACTGTGATTGTAAAGGTTAGTTTTAAAAAAAAATAACAAACATGTTATACTGCTCCGTGCAAAGGTTTTACACAGGCCGGTGGCGCTCCTGGCCCCTCCTCTTCATAGAGTGCCCCTACAGAGAGCCGCATTCCATGGGGGCACTCGTGCGGGCGTGCTCCCGATCCTGTTGCTGCGTCCACAGAAAGCAGGACTCAGCCCAGCCACTGACTCCCATGTCATCGTATTTGATTGACAGCAGCAGGAGCCAATGTATATTTTTATATATTGATTTACAACATAATAAAGAAACAATTTTGACTTAAAGTGTTAGGCCCCTTTCACACCTGCGGACCGTATGTCTGCTTTTTCATCCATCCGTTTGCGGATGAAAAAGGGACATACAATGGTCCCTATAAGATTGCGGGTGTCAGCGCATGAACATCCGCTGACACCCGATCTCGTCCACCTCCGCAATGATCCGATTCTGCAGACGGAAGAAAACCCTATTTTTCCTTCCGTCTGCCGATCGGATCAGATGAACAAGGACATATGGTCCGTGTTCATCCGATCCCCCCATAGGGGAGAGTGGAGAAAAGACAGGGCAGTCTCTGCATAGTGTGCGAGGACCGCCCTGTCATCCGCCGGCTCAGCGGGGATCAACAGAGCGATCCCCGCTGAGCATACGGAGCATACGGAGGCGGAGGTCCCTGTTCCAATTCCTGAGTCCTAGCCTTATTCTTCAAGGGGAAATCCTAACCCTAACCCGCTTACCCCGACTTGTTCATTCCCCGACTTGTTCATTCCCTGACTTAGTTAGGGTAGGCAGTACACTTTGGTGGGGGTGGTTCAGCCATGCCCTGTGACCTTTGACCTCTGGGAACCTGCCTTCTGACCTTTGACCTCTGGGGGAGGTCCCTGTTCCAATTCCTGAGTCCTAGCCATATTTTTCAATGGGAAACCCTAACCCTAACCCCTAACCCTAACCCTAACGTCCCTGTTCCAATTCCTGAGTCCTAGCCATATTCTTCAATGGGAAATCCTAACCCCTAAACCCACCCCTAACCCTAACCCCACCCCTAACCCTAAGCCGAACCCTAACCCGAACCCTAAGCCTAACCCTAGCTGACCTTTGACCTATCAACTTTAACCCTAAGTGCATCTCCACTTAGTGATTCTCCCCACCCTAAACTCCCTGTACTTGTTACTAAACGCAGTAATATGAAAATAGTTCATCCCCCCCCACAGAGCCAACATCTTATAAATCTTTTTTTTACATTAAAATATTGCCACTACTGTTAATACCTCTTTGGCTGATCTGTATACCACAGTCAGTAATAAACTTCACAGTTTCACCAGTGCTAAGAGTTCAGGAATGAGGAGATTTCCACTACAGCCTGTATACACGCCCACATGTGTAATGCCAATATCATGTGACCTGGCTAGCTCTGAGACCAAGTAATTATTCTCGCCAGCATAAAAGACAAAACTGAGCATGTGCAGGTTGGCTACTCTGCCTGTTTTTGCTGGCCTTCCCCAGACAGACAGTGCAGGAGGGAAGGATCTGAGCATACAGGATAAAACAGCCTTTTTACACAATGCAGAGGATTAACTCCTTAAGTTCCACAGTGAGTATAACAAGCATGCTATGATGCATATACAGACAGATTTTACTGTTGTGGGTACTCTTTATAGTAGAACTATAGGCAAAACGTGTACCCATTGGGGAGCTCTTGCTTCCAGTCACATAGCCAAAACAGGAAATGAGAGGAAATCCCTCCAAAGTGAGAGAATTTCTAATTGTCACCAGGATCACCATAATCATTGTCACCAGAGGAGATTTCCCCTCTATTCTTATTCTGGGACAACTCAAAATGTGGAATATTCTTTCACTTTTGGTCATATTAGTAAACAACACACACAGAGGGTGAGACTTCCTAAGGGGGTCACAGACAACAATAAAACCTGACTGCTGTTCCGATTCCTCTCCATTCTATCCAAAACAAAAAAAAAAGTTTTTACCTTTAGTTATACTTTAATCTCTTGCAGACCACCCCATGCACCACTGTGTGCCAGATCACGTACTTGATCTGACACTTCTGGGTCTGGGGCGTGTGCGCACCACCAGCGACCCACTCCTGCTGTGATTGGACATAGCGGGAGCCAATCAGTGGGTCCGGAAGACTCAATATCTGCCGGGACCCACTGATCGTTCAGGACATATGTTCATGTAAACAAGGCAAACAACCATTCTGTAAGAGGGGAGTGTACTGATCCTGTGTTTCTGCTAAGTAGGAACACAGATCTTTACCTTCCCCCAGCCAAACACCTCCCCCACAGTTAGTAAGCACAAGTTAGGCATATATTGAACCCTTTGATCGCCTGTGATGTTAACCCCTTGCCTGCCAGTGTCATTAGTACAGTGAATTGTTTTAGCACTGATCACTGTATTAGTGTCACTGGTCCCCAAAAAGTGTCAAAAGTATCAGTTAGGTGTCCAATTTGTCTGATGCAATATCACAGTCCCACTATAAGTCGCTGATTGCTACCATTACTAGTAAAAAAAATAGATATAAAAATATCCCATAGTTTGTAGACACTATGGCCCGGATTCACATACATCAGCGCATATTTATGCCGGCGTAGCGTATCGAATATACGCTACGCCGACGCAGCGCAGAGAGGCAAGCACAGTATTCACAAAGCACTCGCTCCCACTCTCTCTCAAATCTACGCTGGGTTTCCTTGGCATAAGCCATCGTAGGTGGAAGTGGGCGTGAGCCATGCTAATGAGGCATGACCCCATGCAAATGATGGGCCAAGCGCCATAGAAGTACTTAAACTGAACGGCGCATGCGCCGTCCCGTGGCCGCATCCCAGTGCGCATGCTCAGAATCACGTCGAAACATCAGCCGAAGATACGTCGAATCACTGCCTACGATGTGAACGTAACCTATGCCTAGCCATATTCATGTACTACGTAAACTACGTAAAATACGACGGCTCTGTTCCCTGGTCCATACGTTTGCATGAGTTGCGCCTCCTATATGGGGAATAACTTTACGCCGGACGTACGACCTACGCAAACCGCGTATATTATGCACCGGGCGGAACTACGTTCGTGAATTGGCGCATCTCCCTCATTTGCATCAATGGGGGCGGAAAATGCGCCCAGCGTAAATATGCGCCCACGATACGACGGCGTAGGCAAGTTATGTCGGTCGTAGGAAGCCTATTTTTAGGCGTATCCCAGATTGTGGGCATGGCGCACAGATACGACGGCGCAAGTGCTTTGTGAAAAACAAGCATTTTTGCTCGCACATGATTGGATGATGGAAGTCAACATAGTTTCTGCCAATTTACTAAGTTCTGGAGCAACTGCACTTCCGGAGTGCCAACTGCACTTTGCAAAGTGCACAGTCTATTTGCCTTTAGCTAATAAACCCCTATAACTTTTGCGCAAAACAATCAATATAAGCTTATTGGGATTTTTTTTAAATATGTAGTAGTATATACAGTATATTGGTCTAAACTGATGAATAAATTAGATTTTTTACACTTTTTATTGGATATGTTTTATAGGAGAAAGTAAAAAAAATATTTTTTTTTGACGGTCTGTTTTATGTTTATAGCGCAAAAAATGAAAAATGCACAGCTGATCAAATACCACCAAAAGAAAGCTCTATTTGTGGGGGGAAAATAAAGTACATACATTTTATTTGGATACAGTGTAGCACAACTGTGCAATGGTCAGTTAAAGTAATGCAGTGCCATATCACAAAAAACGGCCTGGTCATGAAAGAGGGTAAACCTTCCGGAACCAAAGTGGTTAAAGATTATCTAAACCTGAGAAAAAACGTAATATATTGTATATTACCAGTCTTAAGATGTAGTGGCTGCATTCATTTTCTTTTTTGCTGGGCAAGTACATTTCTGGCAGTACAGAAAAAATATCTGTTGTTCTTGACGTAATTCCATTGTCTTTGCCGCTTCCAGTGTAGTCAACTGAAGAATGTTTTCAGTCGCCTCAGCTATCTTTTGTAAGCTACAAAACTGCTCCTTTCTATGAAATGAAAGTAAGGAGAGGAGGAGGTGTTTGGAGAGTAGTCTAGGGTGGCAACACTGCTTCTTCATGGATACGGTACAGTGATGGAGTGTTGTCACCCTAGGATAGAAAATGTGTCATTCGCAAGACCACCAAAATAAAATGAAAAAATAAATAAAAATAAGGATAAAAAATAATCTAAAGACTAATAAGTTGATATGATAAGTAGATATGCATTAAAATGTAACAAAAAAACTTTTTGTAACTATAACCAAATCATATGAACAGTCATAAGACTTAACATCTTATTTAGAGTTGGCACTATTCTATTATTTTACTGTAATATATGATGAACTAGGAAGCAATCGTTTTATACAATGTAAATGCAGCAAACAATTTTTGTTTAGTGTACGATCAATATGTATAATGTGGTGGTGTGCGCAGCCTGCATTAACAATGCATTAGGGGTTAGAGGAGAGGATGGGATAAAGTGACAAATAATTCACTGTAATCTGGCCTTGATTGTTGTTACATTTATACAATGAACTTAATTTTGTATCAGTATTATTATATTATATACTGCATACTATTCTTTATAGCATTTTGTTTGTGCTTTGTTTGATTGTGACAAGTGATAAGGTCAGGTGATAAGGTATATTCTGTAATAAGAACGCATGGGAGCAGATTAACAAACTACAAACTACAGTTATTACCTAGCGACCTTTTAAGGTTTCATATGTCTGCAAGCTGACATAAGATTATACAATGTGTTGTGAGTGTCTTGGATGAATCGTGTCTTCTGGTTGTGAGAACTCTCTAGACACTCTTCCCTATGGAATGACTGTTTGACAATACCAGCAACCACTGATGCAGACCTTAATATATATATATATATATATATATATATATATATATATATATATATATATATATATAGCGCTACCCCCGAAGGAGCCGCTTGTTGAATTTGGGGATCAGCCTATTAAGTTACCCTGGCGTTGTCTAGGGGTGTAATTGTAGAAACAAACAGTGAGCGAAGGTCCAGACAGTGAATAAAGGTTTTTTATAATGCTTTATTTTCCAGGCCAACACGGCCAACATCAACATCAATTGGGAAGGACAAAGTTGATGAATAGAGAGAAAGGAAGAACCTTGCAGTATCAGACCTGGATATTAAATAGAGCAGTCAGTACTGCTCTGCATAGTACCAATTTGTAACTCGTCGTCACTCCAACTGAGTGGGTAAAGTGCCCCCGGACAGACCCTTCTTTACAGGCCTGGCAGCCGAGATGTCACTTAGGATTTCTGGGAGGAACAGGCCTCTCTCACAGACCCGGCTCGGGCCTCTGCCACAGGCCAATTGAAATAACTGAGCTAGATAGATAGATGGAGCGAATCCTCCCAGTAGATTTCTGCATCGGTCACCAGATGACAGCAAACATACCTGTCAGTACTCTGGTCACCGGATCCCCAATTGGTTTGTTCAGGCTCTGTTGGACGACCTGCCTCCGGGTCCTCCTCAAACCGACTCCCCAATCGAAAGGCACCCAGCCTGGGATCCTTTCAATAGAATCGGGAACCCAGCCAGTCACTGGGGTCCCCTTGTACCTCCAGATGAGGTACCAAGTAGTCTGCAATTATGGCCAGGTGGGCCACGCCTGCGGGGTCCATGGATGCGCGCACCCTGAAGGTGGATGCCGCACCTGGAACGGGGACCCCGCAAAGATTTTAGAACACATGACACCTGTCACAGATATACTCCTCTCCAGCACGCCCCGCGAGGGAAAAGCTCCTCTGATTGGCTGCTGGAAAAACTTACTCTGCCAGAATCCCTCTGGCGCCAACTGCTGGCCAGGGATGACATTGCATCCCTGGACCACAGACTGACCCAGTGGACGTTTCTGGAATGACAGAAGTCCCAAAATTTAAAACAAATAGTGAATGGGAGCAAGGTAACTCTCCCATTCCTCACTAACTTTAGCGTAGTACCCATACTGAAAGTAAGGGGGCGCTACATACTGTATATATAGTTTATTCGGACCTCTGCATTTTAAAACAGCTTCCATAGGATCACAGTAGCCTACTGAGTGTATTCTCCAGTTAAATGGAAAATTGTACATGTAAATACCGGTAATGAAGTGGACCTGACTGGTTCTCTTTTCCTTCTGATCTTGTAGTGGTACATCAGTCCATCCTAGTTTAAAAAAAAGGTTATGGTCATGATATTAAACAGCCTTGTAAGGCTCCACCTTGATGAGAAGTTCACCGCCGTGATTGATCCAGATATCAATAGTCATTAAGAATGGCTGGCTCAGAGTGACCACTGGGAATGTGGTAAGAAACACATGAGAACATAACACTGACAAGGCGCTCCTGAAATGACATGTGAGTACAGTACCATATATGCATGATATGATAAGACCTTGGCATATATGACACCTGAAATGTCATTTCAGGAGCGCCTTGTCAGTGTTATGTTCTCATCTGGTCATATTATGTGAGCTTTCTAAAAAAATTAATTTACATCAGTTTTGTGAAAACAGGTATCCTCGGCTCTTTTCTTCCTAGGGGTAAACCAGTACATCCTAGTTTATAAAATAGTTTTAGTCACATTCTTAAAAACAAACACTATATACTGAGATTGCTGTCCTGTGGGCCATGGTTTTTCAGCTCTAGACATCTCAATCTCTTTCCAGTCAAGGCAATTAAGCATGAATTGCTCCTTAATGATTTAAAAAGAAATTATTCACAATCCCGATTCACCTTACTGAACAAAAGAGGAAAAATGGAAACGGTGAATGGCTGTCACAAGACTGGCAGCCTACACAGAGGCACTCTAAAACCATGTTCAATCAGCAAGGTATCATAGGAAAATTATATATAATGAATGTCACATTTTTGAATCTTAGCATAATGTTAACTAGAGTTGGGAAAACAGTTCGAGCTGAGCAAAAATTCAGCCTGGACAACAGTTGTTCGCCCTGTTCGGCCAACACCAGAATTTGCAGGGTGCTCAGCAGGATGTTCGCCCGCTGAGCCCTCCACAATGTACTGCGCGCTGCACAGACAAAGCTTTGCCCAATAAGGGCACAGTGAATAGCTGGTTGTTAAGAAGCAGGCCCAGAAGCCCACTGGGAAGCCGGCTCCAGTGTCCTTAACAATGGATGAGTCATCAGCTGTCAACGAGCTTTCCCACTAACAGCTGAATGGAAAAAAAAAACATTGCAATAGAATTTAAAAAAAGGTGTGGGGGTCCCCCCAATACATACCAGGCCTATTGGGTCTGGTATTGATTTTAAGGGGAACCTCATGCCAAAATGTATAAAAGGCGTGCCCCCCCAAAAAAATTCATACCAGACCCTTAGGTCTGGTATGGATTTTGAGGGGAACCCCCACACCATTTTTTTTAATGGCGAGGGCCCCCCAAAATCCATACCAGACCCTTATCTGAGTTGCAGCCTGGCAGGTCAGTAAAGGGGGGAGGAGTGAGCACCCCCCCATCGTGAACCATACTAGGCCACATGTCCTCAACATGGGGGGTGTTTTGGGGCAGGGGGGCTCTACCGCCCCACCTAAAAGCACCCTGTCTTCATGTTGATGGGAACAAGGGCCTATTCCCCACAACCCTGGGCTGTGGTGGTGGAGATCTGTGGGCAGGGGCTTATTAGAATTTAGAAGTCCCCTTTAACAAGGGTGCCCCCAGATCCCAGCCCCCCGCCTTATTAGAATGAATATAGGGTACATTGTACCCCTACCAATTCACCAAAAAAGTGTCAAAAATAAATAAAAACAGACACAGTTTTTGACAATTCCTTTATTAAAAATAAAAAAGCAATGTCCCCCCATGTAGATCCATCGTCAATCCACTGCCACCGCCGGATCCGAAGAAAGAAAAAGGTTCCACTGTTAACAAAGGCTAACCGCCTACTGCAGGCTCCACCGCTTGACAGTTCTTATACAGGTATGGGGCAGGGCCACCTGGCAACGTCACCTTGTGATGTCACAGACCTAGCATGCACCTGTTGGTGATGTCACATGGGCGTGGTTCCACCAGGTGACATCGGCAGGTGTTCCCTAGCCACTTACCTATGTAAAAACGGTCAAATGGCAGAGCCCGCAGTTGGTGATTTAGCCTTTGTTGCAGGCAAAGGTTGCAGGGGGGGGCGGGCGGCATGATTGACGATGGATCTACATCAGAAGACATTGTTTTTTTTAATAAAGGAATTGTCAAGAACTGTGTGTGTTTTTATTTATTTTTGACACTTTTTTGGTGAATGGGTAGGGGTATGGGGGCACCGATGTTAACCTCCCTGGCGGTATGATTCTTTCAGAAAAAACATGCTGAAAGCGGTACCATTATTTGCAAGGAAATTTGGCGTTTTATATTGTAGGTCTGTAATTTTTAGAAATAACTCACTTAAATTTGACCAAACAAGATTCTAATAGGCATCCCGTGTATTACATTTTTTTAAAAGCAAAATTATAAATTATAATATAATAAATAATTATAAATAATTATAACAAATAATAATATAATTATAATAAAAATTATTCAATAATGTAATCAAATTAAAATCACTGAAATTTGCTCAGTTGCAGAATTGTTGCTGTCATTATTTTTTTTTTTTTTTATGACGAATTTCCCCACAAATCGCTATCGCACAATTCTGCAAGTGATTATAATTTATTATCGCTGTTTTTTAGCTGATCTAAAACTATTTTTGACATAAAGGGACACTTTTGGTTGCTATGGACAATCTACAGTTTGCAGGGAGAAAAAAAGGTTTTTATTATATAAAATGACATGCAGGACACTGGGCAGACCACTAGGGACAGGGGGGGTGTGTTTTTTTTACATACAGTACTGTAATCTATAAGATTACAGTATACTGTATGTAATGTGTTTGTTTACGTTTTTGAATTTGGCGCCGTTCTCCGTCCCCGTGCGTCGTAACGTCGCAGGGAACGGAGATCGGCGTCACACGGAGGCACTATGTGAATCGAGCGAGGTCCCGCTCGCTCACACAGCGCGGTGGCATCGCTGGATCCAGGGACAAGGTAAGTAAAAAGTGCCTGTGGATTCAGCGAGGCGAGCCGAGACTGACTCGGGGTTACCGATAGTAGCAGGAAAATCTAACCCCGAGTCAGTCTCGGGAAGACCGCCAGGGAGGTTAAAGCAACGCAGTGCCAAATTTTAAAAAGTGCTCTGGTCAGGAAGAGGGTAAAATCTTCTGGGACTGAAGCGGTTAATTCTTGCAGTGCGGTTGCAGCCTCACTGCAAGGGAAAACTTTTTTATATTCCCAGAGTTGGGCCTTAATTCTTATTGGCCCAGTACATTGCATGAAAATTTAAAAGTCAAGTTGAGAGTTAGGAGTGAAGTTAGGACTCTTGATGTGCATACCTATTCTTGCCCAGTGCTTCACAAAGTTGTAAAGCTATTAGATTAGCATGACAGCCAGGCAACTAGAGATTCAGATGAAAAGGTCAGGAATGGCAGTCTCCATATTTTTTCAGTACAGGTTTCCTGTAAATCTCATTACAGATGTCATGTGCTGTGGATGCCCATTATGTTCTACAGTGCCTTGAAAAAGTATTCATACCCGTAGAATTTTTCTACATTTTGTCATGTTACAACCCCAAAAAAATTGTTTTTGTGATAGACCAACACAAAGTGGCACATAATTGTGAAGTAGAAGAAAAATGATAAATGGTTTTCAAAAGTTTTGACGAATAAATATGTGAAAAGTGTGGTATGCATTTGTATTCAGTCCCCCGAGTCAATACTTTGTAGAACCTCCTTTCACTGCCATTACAGCTGCAAGTCTTTTTGGGGATGTCTCTGCCAGCTTTACACATCTAGAGAGTGACATTTTTGCTCATTCTTCTTCTCAAAATAGCTCAAGCTCTGTCAGATTGGACGGAGAGCGTCTGTGAACAGCAACTTTCAAGTCTTGCCACAGATTTTCAATTGGGCATTCTTAGGCCCCATACACACGAGAGAATTTATCCGCGGATACGGTCCAGCGGACCGTTTCCACGGATAAATCCTCTCAAAGATTTCCGCAGATTTCTATGCGATGGAGTGTACACACCATCGCATTGAAATCCGCGCGGAAATCCTCTGGCGATGACGTGTCGCGCCGTCGCCGCGATTATGACGCGGCGACGGGCGCGACGCTGTCATATAAGGAATTCCACGCATGCGTCAAATCATTACGACGCGTGCGGGGAATCCCTTTGGACGGATGGATCCGGTGAGTCTGTACAGACGAGCGGATCCATCCGTTGGAATGGATTCCAGCAGATGGATTTGTTGTGCATGTCAGCAAATATCCGATCTGCTGGAATCCATCCCAGAGGAGATTTCTCCGCGGAAACAGATCCGCTGGCGTGTACACACCATAGGATCTATCCGCAGAAACCCATTTGCTGGGATTTATCTGCGGATGGATTCTATCGTGTGTATGGGGCCTTAGAAGAATGTGTGTTTTGCTCCATTCATTTTTTCTCAACTCTGACCAGCTTCCCTGTCCCTGCTAAAATTATGTGTTCAGGGTGATGTGCAACGTTTGTTTACCGCCACACATAGCATTTTGCTTTTAGGCCAAAAAGTTGAATTTTGGTCACATCTGACCAGAGCACCTTCTTCCACATGTTTGCTGTGTCCCCCACATGGCTTCTCACAAACTGCAAAGGGGACTTCTTATGGCTTTCTTTCAGCAATGGCTCTCTTCTTGCCAAATTTGTGGAGTGCGGGACTAATAGTTGTCTTGTGGACAGATTTTCCCACCTAAATTGTAGATCTCTGCAGCACCTCCAGAGTTACCATGGGCCTCTTGGATGATTCTCTGATTACCAGTTGCCGACCAGTCGCTATCATTATACTGCAGCAGATTGGCACAGCTGTGCAAGAAAATAAAAATAAAAAAATAAAAAAGCCCAAAATTGTTGTCATTTTATTGTTCTCTCTCTATTGTTCTTCCTCTATTGTTCTCTCTCAAATGTTCTGCTCTGTTTTATGGTATTTTAATGCTTAACCACTTGCCGACCACTACAAGCCGATATACGGCTTCAGAATGGCAGCGGTAGGCAAATGGGCGAACCTGTACGTTGTGTTCCCTGCAGAACTCACTAGTTCTTTACTGTATGCCAATCCTCATATAGCTACTATTTCCTCTGAAAAATGCTCAGCATCACACAGAGAGCTACTGCTTTGTCAGTCAGCCTTTATGGGTTGAGGGAGAGGTGAAGAAGTGGTAATCTCAGCGAAGAACTTTAACTCCAGCATACTTTGAGCCATGGTGATAGCAAAACTGGCAGAATCTCTGCATCCACTACTGCCCAAAAGAAACTGTTACCTGGGTCAAGGCCGAGAATTAACACCTAATATAACAAAACAGCTGGCTGCAGAGTAATAATGTAAAATGTAATTTAAATGGGGACAAGGATTGCCTTCCACATTAAAGTCTAAGTGCAGCCAACCCCCTCCCCCCCCCAGAAAAATCAGCACAAGGGTCATAACTTACAGTCAGTAGGATAAGTCCCTTGTGAGGATGCCTTTTCGGTTAGCTAAAATATTCCTTCATCCAGGCCACCACACTCCCATAACCAGGGGTTAATAGAACTGTAAAAGGGGTCACAGGCTCTCATCAAGAGTGCCTGACTATGCCTGCCCCTTGCACCCAGCTGCTCCATTCATAGAAGCCATACTACAGCTTCTATAAATGAAAGATCTAAGAATCAAGGAGGTGGACCTTTCAATAATCCATCCACCCATCGTCTATTCATAGATGATGTTCCAGTCACCTGTAGTACTCGCTTCTATGAATGAAGCAACTGGGTGGAAAGGGAGTTGAACAATATTGTTTTGAACAATATATTGAACAAAATTTCCCACATTTCTATTAACCCCCCCACTGCACCAGAAGATAAAGTAGCGGGGTGGGCGGGATCGTGGATGGAGGAGAATTTAACTGAAGCAATATCAGCACAAGGGGCATATCCTACTGACTGTTATTCCCCTTGTGATGATTTTTGTGTTTTTTTTGGGCTGCACTTAGACTTTAATGTAATTTTCAGAGAGAACATCAAATGCACTCCTGTTCAATGCCACGTACAGACTATCAGTATAAGTGGTACTGGTGGTAACCACAAGTAGAAATATAATATTCTCATTAAAGCGTTGCCAACATCCAAAACATAATTATCCTAAAAAAGGGCACAAGTACTCCCCTGTACAATGGGACTTTATGGGCGAACAAACAGAAAATTATGTATCATAAAATGTAATTTATTTAGAAAAACTATTTTTTAAAAAGACATATAAATGTAATGTCAAACATATCGATAGTTTGTAAAGTACATTGATATAAAAAAACAGTAGAACAAAGAACAAAGTTATGCTCAGATGAGCTGTTACAATTTCCAGTGAGGATGATTTGGTTCTCTTTTAGCCTGACATGTTTCAGGAAATGTATCCCTTCCTCAGAGGCATTGTAGGAGAGAGTGCAAATACACAGTGGTCTCAAAACAGTATTCCAAGGCAACATCAACATTGAAACACAAAAACATGTCCACCATACATACCAACACTGAATTGTAATAATTTTGATAAGACTGCTTTAAAAACAAAGCTTCATAAGAAGAGCAAATTTGCTGCGTACAGATGATCGGACATTCCGACAGCAAAACCGTGGATTTTTTTCCAACGGATATTGGCTCAAACTTGTCTTGCATACACACGGTCGCACAAATGTCGTTGGAAATTCAGAATGCCAAGAACGCGGTCACGTACAACATGTACGACGGCACTATTAAAGGGAAGTTCAATACCAGTTGTGTTAGTAGAAGTTTGGTGATAGACGATTCGCGCTTTTCAGCCTTGTGCTATTCAGTCTGTCACAGCGTGACGATTGTGCTATCTCCATTCCGAACGCTAGTTTTACCAGACCAAGTGCTTCCGTCTCGTACTTGATTCAGAGCATGCATGGAATTTAGTGCGTCGGAATTGTCTACACATGATCGGAATTTACGAGAATGGATTTTGTTGTTGGAAAATTTGAGAACCAGCTCTCAAATTTTTGTTGTCGCAAATTCGAAAGAAAATGTCTGATGGAGCCTACACACGGTCGGAATTTCCAACAAGCTTGCATCGAACATTTGTTGTCGGAATTTCCGACCGTGTGTTTACCGTGCGGCATAACACTTCTGAAATTACAGTAAGCAACTCTCTGAAGTCCACTCAAGAAAGTAAAAAATGGTGTGACATATAAACAAGTAGCTTTATGCCACAAAAATTTTAGCATTGGGGAAATGAATCACCTTCGACAATCAATATAAAGAGGACTTGGAACTACCACTAATCTAAAGGGAGCATTTATCAGGGAGATATAAATTACCACTAACTGCCAACATAAAGGAGATTTTATTGGAGGGCATAAGACTACCACTGACTATATATTAAAGACCACTATATTAAAAGGGATTATTAGTAGTAGTTACAAAATTCTGCCACTGAGCTTTTAACTGGCTACTTTTCAGAGTTTATTAAAGATTGGTGGCCACCAATATGTTTGCTTTAGTTCCCCCCTGCTGTAAGGTTTCAGTTCATATGCACTCATGTATTTTTTTATGCATTGAAGTCTTGACTTTTCTTGCTGATCCCTACCTAATTTACTTTAAGAATAACATAAAAAAAGTGTCAGTTCTTGTCCCCATGCCTTGGAGTCCTGGCTTGCTGTTCCGATTATGACCCACCAAGTGAGCTCTGCTCAATATGTGTATATTTTATTGTACTGTATGTACACAATGATAATTTTAAATACTCCATGTGAAACCATGGCTGTGCAGGCCAGACTTGTGACCGAAAATTTTCAAGGGAGCAGCTGTCCCAGTTTTCCAGTTGATCGCTAGTCTAGCTTGCTTTCTTTAGTAGAGTCTTGCCCAGCACTTCTTTTCTCCAAAAAAAGAAGGAAACAACTCTTAAACAGTATGGGCCAGATTCAGGTACTTTTGCGGCGGTCTAACGTATCCCATTTACGTTACACCGCCGCAAGTTTTATGGGCAAGTGCTTGATTCACAAAGCACTTGCCTGTAAACTTCCTGCGGCGTAGCGTAAATCCGTCCGGCGCAAGCCTGCCTAATTCAAATGGGGCGTGTATCATTTAAATTAGGCGCGTTCCCGCACCGAACGTACTGCGCATGCTCCGTTTTGTAATTTCCCGCCGTGCTTTGCGCGAAATGACGTCGCACCGACGTAATTTTTTGAACGGCGATGTGCGTTACGTCCTTTTCCTATTCCCGGACGACTTACGTGGAAAAAATAAAAAATTTAAAATTCGACGCGGGAACGACGGCCATACTTTAACATGGCTGGTCTAAATATAAGCCATGAAATAGCAGCGGTAAGTTTACGCCGGGAAAAGCCGACTAGCGACGACGTAAGAGAATGCGACGACTGCGCGTACCTTCGTGGATCGCCGTAAACAGCTAATTAGCATACCCGACGCGGAAAACGACGCAAACTCCACCCAGCGGGCGCCGAAGTATTACACCTACGATCCGAAGGCGTACCAAGCCGTACGCCTTTCAGATCGAAGCCAGAAGCCATCGTATCTTGGTTTGAGAATTCAAACTAAAGATACGACGCGGCAAATTTGAAAGTACGCCAGAGTATAAGCAGATACTCCGGCGTACTTTTTCTGTGAATCTGGCACTTTATTTCCTTATTTTGCTGATTTTCTTTTATCTTTTGATGAAGAAAAAATGTGCTAGAGAGTTCCGAGCTTGTTGTGCACAAATTAGCAGAGGAGAAAATTTTGATTGGGTCACTCATCCTTAACAAGAACAGTCAATCAGAGAACAAAACAATTGTGAATCAATCAGAAAAAGTTCATTAGTATGGCTATTGTTTTTGCTCCGGCATTCTTGATATTGACCATGGAATTGTAAATTATTGAAGTGTAGCCTTTTGAAATGCAAGAAAAGCAATAAAACTATTTACTGTATAAAATACTCCCTTTCCAGATGGTATTTCACTTGAGAAATTGCTTCCGGACTCTTAAGCTATGTTCCATGAAATACAGCTTTCCTTCAAAGGTGTACGTTTCATAAATCAATTGTGTACAACAAAATGAAAAGAGGGGAGTGCAATAGAGGTTTTCAGGTCCTCTGTTTTCCCCCCACAAGGGTTGGTCAGGGTGAGGTTTCCTGGCCTGCTGTACATATTTGCTTTGTTAAGTGTTAGTTTAATAGTGTTTCCCTTGCATTTGTCTATTGGCTTGGTGTAGACCAGATGAAATTGCTTTCAAATGTATTAGTATGGATTATACTAGATTACCTAATGGCTTTGTATCATAATAACACATTCCCTGACTATAAAACTGAATGAACAATCTATTGAAGTAGGATTACAGCTTCCTTGCCAATTCGCTTCCATGTTACTACATCGACACGGGTCAATCAATACCTTTGGACTGAAATATATACATGCATTTTTTTTTTATAGTTAATGGGCCAGATTCTCGTAGATCCGGCGTATCTCTGGTTTATTCACAAAGCACGTGCCTGTAAAGTTGCGGCGACGTAGCGTAAATCACCCGGCGCAAGCCCGCCTAATTCAAATTAGCCGGGTAGGGGGCGTGGAGCATTTAAATTAAGCGCGTTCCTGTGCCGAACGTACTGTGCATGCGCCGTCCGGAAAATATCCCAGGGTGCATTGCTCCAAATGACGTCGCAAGGACGTCATTGGTTTTGACCTGAACGTAAATGGCGTCCAGCCCCATTCACGGACAACTTACGCAAACAACGTAAATTTTTAAATTTCGACGCGGGAACGACGACCATACTTAACATTGGTTGCCCCTCATATAGCAGGGGCAACTTTACGCCGCGCAAACCTAACGTAAACGTTGTAACTTCACTGCGTCGATCGCGCTTACGTTCGGGAATTCGCGTATTTAGCTAATATGCATACTCGACGGGGAAAACAACGGAGGCGACACCTAGCGGCGAAAAAAGAAATTGCATTTAAGATCCAACAGCGTAAGAGCCTTACGCCTGTCAGATCTAATGGATATCTATGCGTAACTGATTCTAAGAATCAGCCGCATAGATACGACAGCCCAGATTAGGACTTACGACGGTGTACATGGCGTTGCACCGTCGTAAGCCCTTTGAGAATCTGGGCCGTAGAGTCATAACATAACTTTTGCCTTAATATTTAGTTTAAAAAAAAATACCAATCCAATAAAAAATCAGGTTAGGCCAGCTTTACTCCTATCTGTAACATACATGTTACTGTACACATTAGTTACATGTACATGTTAACTGCATCAGGAAAAATAGTGCAGGTGCATTTTCTGGTTTCTTTAGGTTCAGAATATAAAGGGCCACTAAACTCAGTTTTTTCCAAAAAATATATTTAAACTGGAACTTTACCCATAACAACTTGATAAAGAAATAATGTTCTTTAGCGAGGAACATGAATTGCCTCCAGCATTGTTCCTGTTTTTTTCTGCTGAAGTCCTGAGCCCCTGAACAGCAGTAAATCATAAAACGTTACTAAACTAATAGTTACATTCCGGGAATGCTAACTGTCACATTTGCTTGGATCCTCAACCAAACTGTCAAACAGTCAAATGGCTGGTGTCATAACTGATCACATGTGCAGCAGCATGGCCGATCAAACAGAAGCAGCTTTCTTGGCTGTAAAGGATAGGAGGGTTTATATCTGCTTTAAGGCTGTTAGCAGATTGGCCTCTACAAGTTCAATAGTGCCTAAAAATACAGAGCAACTGAGCATGTGCAGAGCCGGATGAGACAGTGTATTACCGGATTTTAAACAGTATAAACACCTATTTTTAATGTTTCACCTGCAAAAAGGGCCATCCTGAGGTGATTTAGCAGGACTAAGATCCACTTTAAGTATGTATTCTTTACTCAAAATGTACCTTCTATTGCTCTCAGCCTTCTCAGGCTCCAAATCTCCAAATTACTTTTTTCTTTTTCTGCTGTGATCCAATGTCCTGTTAAAATTGTCATTCTCCATTGACCCACTGTATGTAAGAAAGTAGCTACACTTGCTAAGTCCGTCGCACAAAAATACAAAGTACAAACATGCATGCCCAGAAGCAATGCTTACCATAACACAACATTAGCAGAAGCTGCCCAAAGGGTGGCGCTAAAGAACTGAAAAACCACACAGTTTCGTGTTTGTTGGTTGAAAAATGATTTGCCGTTTGCATGCAATAAAAGTTCACAGGCAACGCCCTTCGAACAAAAGTCTGAAGCTTTGTCCGCAGAAAGTCTGATCGTGTGTACGAGGCTTTTAAACAATCATCAAATGATGGTGGGTTTATTGCACTGATGAAGTTCTACAAGACTTAAAGAGATAGGGGTAGATCCACGTTGTTTGCGTTCGGCTTTTTCCGGCGTATAGTTAAAGCTGCTATACTGAGGCGTACTCAATGTTAAGTATGGCCGTCCTTCCCGCGTACAATTTTGAATTTTTTTAAGTTGTTTGCGTAAGTGGTTCGTGAATAGGAATTTGCGTAGAACGACGTCACCGTCGTAAGCATTGGCGGGTTCCGGTTTAATTTCGAGCATGCGCACTGGGATACCCCCAGGGACGGCGCATGCGCAGTTAAAAAAAACGTTGTTTACGTCGGGTCACGACGTATTAACAAAAAACACGCCCCCATCACAGCCATTTGAATTAGGCGCCCTTACGCCGCGAGAGATACACTACGCCGCCATAACTTATGGAGCGGATTCGTTGTGGATTCAAACCAAAGCAAATTAAGTTACAGCGGCGTAGTGTATCTTAGATACGCTGCGCCCGGCGCAGATGTCTGTGAATCTACCCCATAGTGTGGGAGTCGCCCTGCTTGAAGTCATGCAAAAAGGAAAGCACCAGTTTTGGGTGGAGTTGGCAGTAACACTTTTACTTATTTTCCTAAATTTTCCTAAAAATGGAAGAGAGAGAGATCTGTAGTTAGAACAAAGGGCCTGATCCACAAAAACCCTGCGTAACTTAACTTTTGACATTTAAGTTACAACGCCGCAAAATCTCTACCTAAGTGCCCGATCCACAAAGCACTTACCTAGAAATTTTAAACGGTGTAACTTAAATCCGTCCGGCGCAAGGCGTTCCTAATCTAATGGGGCGAGTCCCATTTAAATTAGGCGCGCTCCCGTGCCGGACGTACTGCGCATGCTCCCGACGTTATTTTCCCGACGTGCTTTGCGCGGTTTTACGTTACGCCGAGTTTTGTGAATCGCGCCGGGTAAAAAAAGTTGCGTCGGGGAATTTTTTTTTTTTTTTTTAAATTTGACAGCGTCGCGGGAAAGAAGGGTCTACTTTTACATGGTGTACTAACTTTACACTTTGTAAAAGCAGCCCTAATTTTGCGACGGCAAACTAATACTTACGGAGAAAAAACGAAGCGTAAAAGCTTCGTGGATCTCCGTAAGTGCTAATTTGCATACCCGACGCTGGATTTCGACGAGAAATGCCCCCAGCGGCGGCTGCGGTACTGCATCCTAAGATCCGGCAGTGTAAGTCCCTTACACATGTCGGATCTTCTGCCTATCTATGAGAAACTGATTCTGTGGATCAGTTCCATAGATAGAAACAGGGATACGACGGCGTATCAGTAGATACGCCGGCGTATCCCTTTTGTGGATCAGGCCCAAAATTCCTACAACCAGTTAGACTAAATTTCTCATCTGACTGCAAACTATGATTGTTTGCTGACCTATTTGGTTGCAAAAGTTTTCATGTACAATCATTATGATTAAGTGAAAAATAAAACTTTATCTGCTGATGATATTCAGACTGGTTATTTTTCAGAGTCTCAAGGGTTTGTCTGTTATAGGTGAAGTTTACTTGAGAAGCAGTTTTCTTTCTGGATGACACTCTTAATGGTCTACAGAACAAGAACCCTTTGCTAACTCTGCTGCAGAACATAGCAGGAAGCCAATTATTTCTGAGTACGGAAGACACTTGTCTTCTTAGCAAACCCTGTTTTCAGGTTTCTTAAACTTGACATATATTGCACTTTGTACCTATACCCGATAACATAACAGATGCGTAAACCATTTTTTAATGCGGCTTGGGCGTCTTGTTTATTGTGCTTTAATGAGGTGATATTCAGTATATTCAGTTATATTATTGTATATTTTAACCACTATGGAATGTGCATATTGCAGAGGCACATCTTACTTTGTAGCCTTGGGACAGGATCATATAAACTGGGGTGTCCCCATTCATATGTCTCTGCATGCTGTAAGTGGGGGTCCTCAGAAGCCCCGCAGGCAGAAATATAATGAAGCTTTACCACTACACTTTACGCACCCATGCCTGGACTACACCGGTATTATCAGATATTTAATACTATGGTACTAAAATTGTATGCAAAACCTAAAAATAAACTTCTACTATTTTCTCCCTTTTGTCTGCTAAATATACAGTTGAAAGTGTTTTGTTATATTTATTTTATATGCACAAAAAATACTTGCTGATTTTGCCAGAAATCCTGGCAACTGATAACTTCCCATGCTGTCTATTGGTACATAAGGAGGGGTTATGTAGATGAGAAGGAGGGGAGGAGATAAGTAGAGGTTTGTGTTTACTGTAATCTATCAGAAATGAAGTAGGCAGGGCTGACACCAAGTCAAGGGTCTCACTTTGTATCTGCAAGCAGAGAACAGGCTATTCAACTCTGGTCGTGACTGCTTTAGAATTAAAATGGAACTGCTCAGATGAGTGGTTACATGTGAACACAGCAGCGCTGGCCAATGGTCACACAGATTGCGCGCAGGGATCATTTACAACCAATGGCAAGAATCGACGTATTATTGCCAGTGGTCGCCCCTAGCCACTTCTATTTGCTGGCCCCATACACACAGGCCGAATGTCGGGAGACATGGGCTGAATGTTGGGAGGCATTGGCCAGTTAAATAAAAAATGGCGGACATTTGGCCCGTGTGTATGCCACCCTGTCCGACAGACTCATAGTGTTACCAGGCTTAAGGTGTGGCAGGTTCAACTGTGATTCAGAACCTCAAGCTGGCCATAGATTACGTGATTTTTTTTTCCTGCAACACAGTCAGTGTTGGTGTGGGAATCCCTCCCATGGAGCTACTGTGTTTTACCGGCAGGTGGGTGCAGGGGAAACTTCCCTGCTAGGAGAAGACAGAGATTACTGCTAGTGGCTATAGACCTTGGCAATAATTGTATGCTAGATATCTGACATGCTGGTTGTACTCATGTCGATCAATGGATTGACTTGGATACAATCAGCCTACCCATAGATGGTTTGAATCTTGGCCGGTTCAGGTAGATTTGAACCATCTATGACCAGCTTTAGAATATCATTGTAGATGACAACGGACTCTTTATTACAGCTACCAATTCTAATGTAATACTAAGGACATTGCAGTCCACAGCAGCCATTGAAATCTTTTGCATATAGAAGGAATGTTAAAGTGGAGGTTCACCCTAAAACTACTTTCTAGTATTACAATGTCCCGACACATTACAATACAATTAGGCCTATTTTTTTTTTTTTATGCTGTACATACCTCGGTACAGCTAATTCACCCGCGGCCCCCGTGTTGCGAATCCCGCGGGAGTGGGCGTTCCTAACATGCTGGTGATTGATGTGATGACCAAAAACGAGCTCCCCCCGTCACATAAGCTGCGTCACGATTGCCGAAAGAAGCCGAACGGCAAGTCGGCGCTATACTGCGCCTGCGCACCTCCGTGCGGCTCCTTTCAGCAATCGTAACGCAGCTTACGCGGCGGGGGGAGCTCGTTTTTGGTCATCACGTCAATCACCAGCAAGTTAGGAACGCCCACTCCCACGGGATTCGCAACCCGGAGGCCGCGGGTGAATTAGCTGTACCGAGGTATGTACAGCATAAAAAAAAAAAAAATAGGCCTAATTGTATTGTAATGTGTCGGGGCATTGTAATACTAGAAAGTAGTTTTAGGGTGAACCTCCCCTTTAAATACGATGCTGACTCAATAAATAAACTGCAAACTTAAAATTTGCATAGAGCTTATTCTAAAGTAATGGAGATAATATCCTGGAATTTAAAAAGGGATCCAAGGATATATATTTTCAATCTGCTTTAATATTTCATGTTTATTTGCCCAACTGAAGAGTAATTAAAAAATTGCCTGTGCTTAGTTTATTGCTTTGTTTTGATATTATTGAAGAATAGTTTTTATTATCTCTGAGTCAGCCAGCTTCAGTGGTGTTGCGTTTTATATATTAATAACTGGGAAGGGCTTTTCCTGGAAGGCAGGCCAGTCTGCAAAATGCATTGATAGAGCTGCACACTGCCTGAATTCCCTTGTTTAAACAAAAGCATTGGAGATAATTATATCTTGCTGCTTAGGTCAGAAATTAATACATGTATTATTCAGTTTTTTTTTTAAATGAATGGTTTTAATAGGTTTTTAAAGCCTGCCAAGCCCTCCCTTTAAGCAATACTAGCTAGATATATGGAACAGTGTCTCAATAGCCTGGTGACGTATTTTTAAAGCCAACTTTTTTTTTACCTGTCTGTGTCTCATTGGCGAGGTTTTGCTTCACTTCCTGCTGAAAAGAAGATAATTCCAAAGTGTAGAAAAGCTTGTATTACACAGTCACCAAACCATATGTAACCTTGGAAGATTTTCCCTCACAACTTGTTATCATGATGAATCCATGGGGGGGGGGGGGAGATGTACTGTATATTAAAACTGCCGCACAAGGAATCTGGTAGAGCTGTGCATAGTAGCCAATAAACTTCTAGGTTTTTGCCCAGGTTCATATTGAGGGTGGGTTTGAAATTGTGTGGGTTCAGCTGAACTTGCATGCCAAATTTGTCCTGATGTGAACATGGACTTAAACACTCAAAGCTTAAGGGCCCTTTCACACCAGCGGACGAACGGTCCGCTTTTCATAAGTCCGTTTACGGACTTACAATGGTTCCCTATGGGATCACGGCCGTTAGCGGATGGAGCATCCGCTAACATCCGTAATCACCCGCCTCTGTCAGGATCCGTTTTTTCAGACGGAAGAAAACCCTATTTTTCTTCCGTCTGACGGATCGGATCGGATGAATACGGACAGACGGTCCGTATTCATCCGATTTCCCATAGGGGAGAGCCGAGGAGAGACAGGGCGGTCTCTGCACTGTGTGCGGGGACCGCCCTGTCCGCCGACAGCTCAGCGGGGATTAACGGAGGAATCCCCGCTGAGCCAAACGGGCTAACGGAGCGGATCAATACGGATCCGCTCCGTGTGAAAGAGCCCTAATTGAGCAAGTTGAAGTTAGAAGCTGATTGGTTACTATGCACAGCTGCATCAGATTCTGCGTGCACCAGCTTTAGAAAATCTCCCCCAAGGTTTCTAATATCCATCCCTTTCTTTTCAAGTGACTATGGCCACCAGGACAAATAGAGAGGACTTGGCAGCAACGTATTCTTCCTCATCTGGAGGCTGTTAAATTACTTATATATATCGCCAGGTATCATATTGATGGTTCAGAAGAGCCCATTACCTATCAGCAGATAGTCAATGGGATAATGTTTTGTGAGGAAGGAGGGTGGGGTCCCATTATTTTTGGTACAAAAAGGGAACAGACTGGTACAAAAATAAAACATGGCTTACATGCTTGTGTTCCTCTGGCTATAGAATACCACTCAGAATTCCTGATGTACTGGGCAGGTATCATTTAGTAAAGTGAGGTTAAAAATGGATAAATAAAACCCAGAGGACCAGGTGTGGTGAACAGTGGATACATGAAATCCTGGTTGGAATGGTTGAATTATGCTGCAGAAAATATCTAGTTGTTTAGTATATGTCGGATTTTTGAATGTATCCCAGCTCAGGCAAAGTGAATTTCTTATCCCTACTTGGGACAAGACTGTTACATTTGCTTTTTTATATTTTGCAATATTCAGGGCATGAACACAAGGAAACCAATAGATCAGCCTTTCTCAACCATCTTACCCCAGAAAAACCCTTGATATAAGTTTCTAAATACAGGAAAACCCTGCCAAAATGTAATTATTAGTATTCAGTGTGTAAAATGCCCCTATGTTAGTTGTCAGTGAAAAGAATGTCCCTCTTAGGTTAAAGGTCGAGGAAGAATGCCACTCCTTACAGTGGTAGTCAGAATGCTTACTTTACAGGCATCTGAAAAGATCATAAATATCATGTCACTGGCTTTGTAAAATGGTGTTAGATCTGAAAATATGTAGCTACCATCAGATGGGAGGCAGTAGTGTATTTAGGTTTTGTGCTGCCCTAGGCCTGACTAAACTCGTGCACCCTCTAATTTAAATATGACCCACCCCTTGCTGTTTAAGACCCGCCCTGAAATTTTCGAGTGGGGGCTGAGGGCCCGGGGGGCAATAAAATTTCCTTAATTTGCATAGATTTCCTCTCACTTCACTTCCTGTTTGGCTATGGTGCAGGAAGTGAAGGGAAATATTTGCAATGGGACAGGGATGGTAAAAAAAATAAACTGACAGGGACTATAACCCTTCCTTACTCTACCCAAAATGAAAAAAAAAAAGTGTTGCCTATAGTTCTACTTTAAGCACAAATTTTGGATAATTTGATGGAGAGGACTAAGAAGATATAACCATGCCAATGGTGCAGCAGAAAATGTATAGCACAGTGAGAAAGGTTTGTGGTCCAGGATGATAGGACAGTCAACATTAGAAGCAGCCCCCCACGAATGCCAGCCGCCCGCATACCGGAAGCAGTGTGGCCACTTTATGGGGGTGCTAGACTAATTTCCTTCTCAGTCCAGTCCGCCCCATAAGACTCCCACTACACTAACAGTTTAGCGAAAACCGGCGGGGACTCTTTCCGTGCTGCCCCCCTGCAAAATTCTGCCCTTGGCCTGGGCTTTGTTGGCCCAGTCTAATATAGTATGGTCAGTCTGAGGAGAACAGAGAGGAGGAAGCAGCGTTTCTTCGGAGCTCCGTAGGGAAGACAACCTTTCCGGACTACAGGACTAGATTGGCAACACTGGGGGCATGACGAGCAGACCACGCAAAGTAAACTTCCGGTCCGGCTGGTTTCTCGGCTCTGCGAGGTGAAGCGCACGCCGTAGACTCCATCAGCGCGGACATCATCCTCTCCAGTGATCGGGCACACGATCCTCTGATCCATTAAGCCTAAAGCCTCAGTGCCGGGATGCGGGCACCGCTAAAGTAAGCCTCCATTCGGCATTGTCTATGTTTTAATCTTTTAATAAACAGTATTATACGATGGTGATATCTCTCTTTTATATTATATGACGCTCCATACCAGCTGACCAGCAGGAACTCCAGGCATTTCAATCTTTGTCCTTAGGTGACAAATAAGCTGTATTTGACCTCTTTCTAACGAACTAGGTCAACTCCATGCGGTAAGGGTCCATCTTTCTACACGCGCTTGGGTGTTTTAGACCGGTGGAGGTGGAATCCTACTAACCTATTTATCACACGCACAGTGAAACCAAGATTTCTATGGACATTTAGTAGATCATTCATTCACTTTATGGACTTTTGTTGTGTGAATTTGCACACTCCTTCCCTTTATTCTATCACAAGTTTTTTATAATCACTGCATTTTGTGGGTTTTATTTAGTAATATTATTGTCATTGCACATGCACTTTATGTACTTAATTGTATATCTTTGAATGTATTATTGGCTCACCAGCGCCCCCTTATCCACATTTTTCAGTCTAGTATACAGTGTTGATGGGAGGTCAACCAGCCACAGCTTAAGTAACCCTAAGCAACCTTTGGAGTAACCCTAGGGCTTCATAGAACCCTGGCTGAGAACAGATGCCATAGATGAGCAAATCTCTTACTGTGTTGGTGAAAGATCTATCCATCGTCAATTCACTGGCCCCTATGACACTTTTCTTATATTTTAAGGCACCGAGTAAAATATAGGAAAAATCCTGACTCAGCTAAATGATTAGCAGTGTGGCCGAGGCACCTAGTAAAATATAGGAAAAATCCTGACTCAGGTAAAAGATTAGCAGTGTGGTAAAAATCTTTTTGAGTAGTAATAAATACTTCCAGAACCTACCTGTGTTAAATATACCATTTGTACTTTGCCTGTAAATATACAGTACCATTAAAAGCATGCCAAATCTGTTCAATAAGTGCAGAAAAAAACTTTCAGTCAGGCCAAATATCTAATGTAATGAAATCCCAAGCAGTGTTACAGTAGCTCTGCCCATGATATGTTCTGGAGATGAGGAGAGGGGATGTGCCCTGTAGTCCAAATCAGTAACGAGCAGTTCAATGTGACTACGAGGATACAATACAGTCAGTGTAGTGTTGTCACCCTAGCAGAGAAAATGTATTACTGGCAGGATCACCAGGTGAATGTGAATGGAAAAAAGAAATAAAATAAATGAAAACACCAACGTTAATGTCCTATTCACACTTTAAATGGGGCTGACTGTGATGGCTTGCTTGAGACTTGCTGGAGACCCTAAAATTAGCTGCGAGCAGGAAGCACAATTCAAAGCAATGAGAAACAGACTGCGCTCAGGGCTGCAGGTAATTGCTGCATGACCGATTACATGTGAGCGCCCAGGCTGTCAGACTCCCATTGCTTTGAACAGGTCTTACTGCCTGTAGCTAATGGCAGGAAATCCCGCTGAGTCTCCTGTGGGTAATTGCCAATGGGTCTATTTGTGTGAAAGGGGCCTTAGGGCTGCTAAGCTGCAATATTTGAAATTTTAGTTCTTGGGTTTGGATACACTTAAAATCACATAACCATTTCTTATATCTCTGAAGAACTCCAAAGGTGAGATCCCTGTGCTGAATCCCCAGCTTGCACACCTGCTGTGACTCCCTCCCTTCTCTGTTCAGGTTTTCATTCACTTTATACTATAGAGCATGACACATAGGGAGTGGGTGTACCTGAAAGAGAAAAGAGAAATAGAGATTCTAAAGCACGTATCACACTGAACATTCATATATTTCATGTTTTAAATCTCTTCTTCGAGATCTTGTGCTTCACCCTGCCAATAATTCTAATAAGTCTACAAGCCGGATTGTGTATGTAATCTGTATATCCAGCTCATTTATGCTATTCAAGTCTCCTCAGAAAGGATAATAAAAAGCCTTAAAATTAACAAAGCTGTATGAATACATGCATGGCCTATACTGCATATGCATTGACTCTTCAAGCACCAACTTCTTTTTTGGTTTTAAAAGTTTTTAATTTTCCTTTTTTTTTTCTGTTTGAATATTTTATTATGTTTTTATAAAGCATAACAAAGGTCATAAGAATAGTATCATTCATATTAGTACAATACAATGAAAATAATAAAATGCAGAAAAGGAGTTATAACTATGCTTCTCTCATGAAGTACCGTATTTATTGGGGTATAGCACGCTCTCGCGTATAGCGCGCACCCCTAAAGTTGGGCAGAAATCCCTGTGGAAAAAAAGATTTTGTACTTACAGTTTTGGTGTCTTGCGCGGCGTCCATCGCCGGCCTCGTCGGGTCCGGCGTCCATCTGCGGCTTCGGGTGTCCTCTTCGTCGGGTCCGGCGTCCTTCTGCGGCGTCCTCCTCGCTCGTTTCCCGCTTTCCCGTGCCGAGTTTGAATACTGCGCCGGCATATACCGAGCGCAGTACACTCGGGCAGGCTCGGCCTAGGTCGCGCTCACGTCCTGTACGTCCAGGACGTGAGCGCGGAAGTAGCCGAAACTGCCCGACTATACACGAGTGTACTGCGCTTGGTATATGTCGGCGCAGTATTCAAACTCGGCGGCGGGAAAGCGGGTATCGGCGTATATCGCGCACCCACGATTTTGCCCTGATTTTCAGGGCAAAAAAGTGTGCGGTATACGCCGATAAATACGGTATATAGAACCAAATGTAAGGAGTATTCTTTTTCTTTTACTTTTAACTATACAATGGCTCTGTCATGGCTCTGTCATCTAAAGCAGCATCATTGGTTTTAGTGTTACAGCTGGGGAAACATGAAAAGCTTTAAACTGTCCAGTTCTTAATATAAATCTCTGATCTCTAGCCTTTTGTCCCCATCTCTAGCACAAGCAGCTTGGTAGATAGATTAATAAAAGAACATGTAAACAGAAAATTGCAAAACCCATGCAAGGAAAAATAAAAGGTCACAGTTGTGCAGGTCCTTCATGCTGCATTTGCATGGGCACAGCAGCCATTTTATTTGAATGGGCTGCTGTACCTGTGCCTGACCCTTTTTAAATGTGGCCGCATGGATCCACATGGTACTACATCACCGCGCAGTTTCACGTAGTGAAAACGCAGCACATTTTCCGATGCGTGAGAGTGCCATTTTGTGTCTGCAGAAGTGCAGCGCGTCATGCCTGAGTTTTGGGAAATGTGCAATTAGAACGCGCTCCCCAACCCGCGGATACTTGAACCTCAATTTACAGCTATTTCCTTTGGGGTAGGTGCCCTTTTCTTCCTAAAAATGGAAGGTTTCATATTAGGTTTTAGTCTGTAACAACTTGTGTAGCGCTATCCCCACAAGAGCCGCTTATGTATGTTTGTTGCATACTCTGCCTCTCAACCCCAATAACTGCCCTCTCCCTCTTGGCACACCTTGCAATAGTGTAAGTACAAGGACCAATGAGAAACACACACGTCATAATAAAACACAGAAATTTGCTTTACTGCAATATTTCTGTTGAAAAGTAACAGGCAGTAACAATATATATGTTGAAGGAATCAACTGGAGAGCAATAACTGTGATTAAGAGCAATATAGCTCAATAATATATTTAGGCTGCTTTCAGGGGATTCCAAAGCTGAGAATTTCCCCAAGAGCAAAAGCACACTTAAATGGCAAAAAAATCACAAAATTACACTTTATATAGGATTGGTTACCTCTACTCAAATTTGGCTCTATGAGACCAGGCAGGAGGAGAGCAGAAGACTGACCCTCTTTATGTCAGACCTCTCTTTTCTGTCTCCAGACACCACAGACCCAACTACAAACACTGTACCCAGATCAATGTTCAATGAATTAGCCCTCAAGGCAAACAATCCCGCACATCCACTTCATACACAGAGCCCTGAACATGCATGTGCATGCCCGTATGACACCAGTAACTTCAGTCACAAAGAGAAGGATGAGGCCTTGTGTCTTCAAGTAGCCACTTTCGTTGGTGCACTTAAAGGAAGGTGAATAAGGGCAATGGTGTCTGTACATAGTGTCTCTGTATCTGGATGGCCTGATGTTCTGTGGCACTACAAGTGTCAGCAAGGTGACTAACAACAATGATGTCTGTATACAGTGTCTATTCAACTCTATCTGTGTGCAGTGTCCTTGTTTCCTGCAAATGGGCAAATGCCCTCTCACCCAATCCTTTGGTCAAGACCCAAATGAACGTCCTGGAACAGGCAGGCTATTCTAGTGACATGACTGGTCCACTCACACCAGAATGCATCAAACCGTCGGTGCAGGTGTGTCTGGATATGTACCTGGGATCCCCCTCTTATAGGCTGGATGTCCTCGACCAGCTGTAAATGGACAAAAGTCAATTTATATCTGACCGCTCATAGAGTAATCACAGGTCTGCCCGTGTCCGCTGTGTAAATGTGGCCACACACACTGAACAGGCACAAATGTCAAAACGCTGACATCCATCCCATTCAGCACCAATTCAGCAGGGGATCCACTTACGGATCCCCTGCTAAATGGAGCGAACCTGATCTGTGTGAAGGAGCCCTATTAATCAATGTATGTGCTGACAAGGAGAAGAAAGCTAAATTGAGAGATGAGCTCATCACTGTTTTGCTTCACCACCTGTCACAGGGTGGAATCAGGACCGTGATGGCCTGGGCTCAGATGAAGTGGGTTGAATGATACTGGCCATCATTGAACTTTAAAGACTGAGGACATGATGTGGAGGAAAAGAAGCACTGTGGGTACAGCTCCGGATTGAGGTTGAGTATTGCAGCAAAACCAGTTCTTATTTTCCAGTATCATTCAGTTGGTTGATCTGTTTTCTTCTTTTTTTTTTGTCTGCCTTCTGCTTTTAGCTATGAAATGTTTTACAAAATAAGGTAGTACAGTAATGGCAAAATAATAATGGATCTTAAATATAGATCTGGTTTTCTTGCAGCTAATAATAACCAGAGCTATTATTAAAGGCTAAGAAATAAATATTCTGATCCAGTAAATTGAGCTGACTGATCTTGCTGTGAAGGATTTTTGTTATTATTTGTAAGGTAGAATTGGCTGTACTTGTACAGTTGCTTTCCTGTGGATGAAAGCTGCAGGAATTGTGAGAAATTAAACTTGATGGACTTCAGACTTTTTTTAACGTTAACTATATAATTATAGGTAAGTAAGCAAGCTATGTAATGAGTTTTTTATTTATTTGCGCAGACTGCAGTTGTTTGTAGCAGCAGAAATGCTTGCCATATGGATGTGTTGTAATGTATCATTACCCCTGGCAAAGCTACAAGGATTGCTAAATGTAGGGAGCTGTATATTTGTAAATCAGAATCAGAATCAGCACATTTTATTGTAATTTTACAATAACAATCATAAAATAAAACAGAGTTTCATTTTACTGAAACAATAAATAAGAAAAATAAAAAAATACACCTGTTTCCATCACTAAGGATGTTGCCCCATTTTCCATCATTTGGCCCCATTCACACCATGACAGGCAACACCAGGTGTAGCGCCTATGCGTGTTTTTGTATACTTGTTTTGATCATTATTGCACTTCAGGCATATGGCAGTCTATGTGCTGCCCTTATGCTTGACCAATGGGGCACAGTAGATCATGCCCATTTTTGACCTATTCATTTTTTTCGATGAAAAAAACTCATGTGACATCATGACACTGCACAACACTAGGTATTTGCACATTTCACACAGACACACAAAATGGTGCAATTTTGTGAATGGTCACAAAATACTATAGTGTGAATGCAGCCTACAATATTCTGCAATTCCTTTCTTTGGGCTGTTATTTACGATAATGTGACCACTTCACCTTCCCTGCTGCTTGGAGGGTGGAGACTCACAGTGCGATTGCTGAATTATGGAACAGGAGGAGCAGGGCTCAAGTCCAGTGGGAACGTGTGGGAACGGAGTCCCTGCACTTTTTTCACAGCAGGAACGCAGTTCCCTTTGCTGAACTAGAGCAGCCGTGAGCAGCCGAGCCGCCCGAGCCAATCCTTCACTAAGCGGCGATGCCCAGCTCGAGTCACTGTCAGGGGCAGGCAAACCTTAGTAATCCTTTATGTTACTGGCCGCTTCCTGTATATGGATTCATCGGGAAGTGTGCGGGTATTTCTGTTCTTTCTAGATCCCGCAATTACTCGCGTCAGACCTCTGCAATGTCTCCTGGGAACAATGATAAAAGCTCCCAGGAGACATTGCGGAATTGAGGAAGTGACGGAATACCCGCACACTACCCGGTGAATCCATATACAGGAAGCGGCCAGTAACATAAAGGATTACTAAGGTACAGTGGATCTAAAAAAAAAAACAAGCAGTTTAGTAATTATGCATATGAGCGTATCATTTTTTTTTTTTGGTGGGGGAGTGGATCTTGGGTGGGAGTTCCCACACTTTTTTCCCCAGGACTGAGGAGGAGCCACTGTTAATCAAACACCTTTGCCCACTCCATTAGGCTACCAGCTGCCTACACCGCCAGTAACACTGGCTGATGGGGTTTGTAAGACTGTTTGACAGTGGCTTCTCTTATCATTACCATTCACACAAAGTTAGAAGTCCCACCAACCACATGTGCCTTTCAGAAAGCTCACCTGGAGCATGTAAGCAAATGATGGCAATGCAGGGCAGAGGCCAGCCCAACACATACTCTAGATAAGGGGTAGGCAACCTTTTGAGCACAGTGTGCCGAAAAATGTGTTCAAAGGACTTGAGCGTGCTGATTTTATAACAAATAAATGTCAACGTCAACGTCAAGTAAATTCTGTAAACTACTTTAGTAGGGAGAAATTAACATCCTGCAACTCCACCATCAGCCCCAATTTGTGCATCCTTAACTCCTCAGATCACTGTCTTCCCTGCTAATCTGTTTCGCCACTGTACCCCCTGCACATCTGCCCCACCACTTTAACCCCCTGCACATCTACCCCAACACTGTACATCTGCACCACCACCATACTACCCTGTACATCTGCCCCACCACTGTACCACCCTGCTTATCTGCCCCACCACTGTACCACCCTGCTTATCTGAGCCACCACTGTACCCCCTGCTTATCTGCCCCACCACTTTAACCCTCTGTACATCTGCCCCACCACTGTAACCCCCTGTACATCTGCTCCACCACTGTACCACCCTGCTCATCTGCCCCACCAATGTACCTCTTTCTCATCTGTCCCACCCCCTTGCTCTTCTGCCCCAACTCTGTTCCCCCTGCTCTCCTGCCCCACCTCTGTTTACCCTGCACATCTGCCCCACTGCTCTACCCTCCTGCCTTTCTGCCCCAACACTGAACCCTCCTGCCCATCTGGCTTAAGGCCCTTCTGATCTCTTCCACCACTGTACCTCACTGTACCTCCCTGCACATCTGCCCCACCACTGTACCCTCCTGCTCTTCTGTTCCACCTCTGAACTCCTCCTGCTCATTTCCCCCACCGCTGTACCCTCCTGCTCATCTGCTCCACTGCTGTGCTCTCTTCTCATCTATGATATGTGTGATATGCAGAGTTGTGAAAGGAAGCAGAGATGAGACACACCTACCTGTCCTGGCACACTCATCCTGCTGATCACTCTCAGCCTACGTGCTTGTAAGTGATGTATGTAATGTATGTGATGTATGTGATGTATGTGATGTCACATACAAGCATCTGGAATGGATGCGCAATGATGAGCTCAGATCAGGGGCATTTTCTGAAAGCAGTGGGCCTTTGTGCAGGATCATAAGTTGGGCCCCCTGCAGCTGAGAAAAAGTGGTTGGGTGTGATTTTCATTGTGCTTAATACTGGCTGTGGCTTAAAGGGACACAGAGTGCAGGGGTTCAGTAGTAAGTGACACAAAGGTTCAGGAATAATTTCAACAAAGTTCCCAGAAGCTCAACAGTAATTCCACAAACAGAAATCCCTTCTTTCTGAGATTGGTAGTGGCAACCAAGCAAGTCATCTTCCTCCAGATGGTGCACGGGGCTAGCAGGACTCTGATTGGCTTAACAGTGGCCAAAACAGTCCTCCTCCTCCTCCTGAAAACAGGGACTGCCCCCTGCTAGCAAAACTGCACCCAATCTCTTCCGCATCACAAAAGATAGATCATTGCTAATTGCCAACAAGCCAAAGGAAGACTCAAGACGAACAGGTATTTAAATATGAAGGAAATGCATAAAAAATAATGAAATGCACACAATGATGGACACATTCATTGTAAATACTAAAATGGGTTTTTGGGGGCTCACTGACTCTGTGTTGATAGGTTTTTCCACTCCCATAAGTCAGTGAGAATTCAAAAGTAGTTTGAAGAAGATGAATGCAGCTTAGAATGAGGCTAAATGCACCCATCAGTGAATTATTTTAGAAGCCTTTCAAACTGATGTCAAATGCACACAGAATACACCTAAACGAGCCCTTAAGTAAGGCACACATTTTATCCAAAAATTTAAATACGTTCATCTTCTCAACTGCTATAAAGATCAGGACCAGCTTTGCATAAAACATTTTTACATGCATAGAGCAATTTAAAAAATCAGGAACATTTGGTGTAAACCGAGATGATGAAATGATGATGACCTCCTGAAAATACTAAATGTCTGGATGTTATGCAGATCCCATGAGCTCAGTGCTTTTTGAGCCATGAATTCAAAACAAGTAGGCAGTTCAGGGAAGTTGGAACCTTTTTTCAGTCAAGGCACCCTTTAAAATTGTAGACAATCTCAAAACACCCTTTAAAATTATGGATAGTCTTGAGGCACCCCATTTTAAATGGAAAAAAATATTCTAATAGGTTTAAATATTGCAGAAACATCCACACTTGTAGGACACCCAACGTTAGAGGTGATTTTTTTTCTTCCAAGCAAATACACTTTTACAAACTGGTACTGACTAATATTCCAATGTTTCTCTTCTCCCTCAATTTCTCTCCATCAGTCAGCTAATGTGACCCCAGTGCTGAGGGAGAAAGGAAGAGGAGGATTAAACAATGGTGCTGTGGAGGCAACAGACATCCTCCTTATCAACTGATGACATCATTGGTTGTTAGGATACCAGTGTCTAGAAAGTCATAATGGTGCATAAGGCTTCATCCACCTGTTGGTTTCTGTACAATTTTTGATCAATTTGCAATTTGCCAAGGCACCCTTGAAGAAGCCTCAAGGCAACCCAGGGTACCTGAGCACCCTGGTTGAAATAGGCTGGGTAAGATGACTGTAGTGCCACCCTCGAAGGAACCGCTGGTTGTATCAGTCTTCCTGTCCTGCCCCAGTGATGACCACTGTACCTGGATTCAAGTAACAGCCGACACATCAAAGAACAATTTATGGAAAAAGCCCTGATATTGAAAAGGTGGTTTAGTAAAACCAAGGAAATAACAAATAATAACAATAATAAAAGCAGTAGAATTTGAGTTGCTGGGTGGCTTAAAGGAGACCAGTCCCTACTACATGTCTTTATCTACAGTACAGTGCCTTGCAAAAGTATTCACCCCCCTTGGCGTTTTGCCTATTTTGTTACATTACATCCTTTAGTTCAATGGGGTTTTTTTTTTAATCTGAATTATATGTGATGGATCAAAACACAACAGTCTAAGTTGGTGAAGTAAAATTAGAAACATATATAAATAAAACTATTTTTCAGAATAAAAAAATAATAATTGGCATGTACGTATGTATTCACCCCCTAGTTATGAAGTCAATACAAAGCTCTGGTGCAACCAATTACTTGCAGAAGTCACATAATTAGTGAAATTATGTCCATCTGTGTGCAATCTAAGTGTCACATGATCTGTCATTACATATACACACCTTTTTGAAAGGCCCCAGTTCCTGCAACGCCTAAGCAAGAGGCACCACTAACTAAACACTGCCACAAAGACCAAGGAACTCTCCAAACAAGTAAGGAACAATGTTGTTGAGAAGTACAAGTCAGGGTTAGGTTATAAATAAATATCCAAATCTTTGATGATCCCTAGGAGCACCATCAAATATATCATAACCAAATGGAAAGAACATGTCACAACAGCAAACCTGCCAAGAGATGACCGGGCAGGGAGGGCATTAATCAGAAAGACAGCACAGAGACCTAAGGTAACCCTGGAGGAGCTGCAGAGTTCCACAGCAGAGACTGGAGTATCTGTACATAGGACAACAATAAGCCGTACGCTCCATAGAGTTGGGCTTTATGGCAGAGTGGCCAGAAGAAAGACATTACTTTCAGCAAAAAACAAAATGGCACGTTTTAAATTTGCAAAAAGGCATATGGGAGACTCCCAAAATGTATGGAGCAAGGTACTCTGGTCTGATGAGAATAAATGTAACATTTTGGCCACCAAATAAAAGCTGTGTCTGGCGCAAACCCAACACATCACATCACCCAAAGAACACCACAGTGAAACATGGTCATGGCAGCATCATGCTGTGGGGATTTTTTTCAGCAGTCCAGACTGGGAAGCTGGTCAGAGTTGAAGGAAAGGTGGATGGTGCTAAATACATGGATATTCTTGAGCAAAACCTTAACCACTCGGTGTGTGATTTGAGGCTAGGACGGAGGTTCACCTTCCAGCAGGACAAAGACTCCAAACACACTGCTAAAGCAACACTTGAGTGGTTAAAGGGGAAACATGTAAATGTGTTGGAATGGCCTAGTCAAAGCCCAAACCTCAATCGAATAGAAAATCTGTGGGAAGACTTAAAGATTGCTGTTCACAAGCACAAACCATCCAACTTGAAGGAGCTGGAGCAGTTTTGCAAGGAGGAATGGGCAAAAATCCCAGTGGTAAGATGTGGCAAGCTCATAGAGACTTATCCAAAGCGACTTGTAGCTGTGATAGTAGTGGCAAATGGTGGCTCTACAAAGTATTGGCTTTAGGGGGGTGAATAATTATGCACATTGACTTTTTCTGTTATTTTTGTCCTCTTTGTTGTTTGCTTCACAATAAAAAAAAAAACTTTGAACTTGTGGGTATGTTCTGTCAATTAAATAATGCAAATCCTCAAACAATCCATGTTAATTCCAGGTTGTGAGGCAAAAAAACACGAAAAATGCCAAGGGGGGTGAATACTTTTGCAAGGCACTGTATATACCTGTTCTAGGTTACTATCTCAAAGTTTAGTAACTAACTCATTAGGCCTCGTACACACGACCAAACATGTCTGCTGAAACTGGTCCGCGGACCAGTTTCCGCGGACATGTCCGACCGTGTTTACGGCCTAGCGGACAGGTTTCCAGCGGATAAAAGTTTCTTAGCATGCTAAGAAACTTGTCCGCTGGAACCATGTCCGTCGGACATGTCCGATGGTTAGTACGACTCATCGGACATGTCCGCTGGTTATAACGTATAACCAGCGTCCCGAAATCCCGCGTATGCGTCGAATTGATTTGACGCATACGTGGAAGCATTGAACTTCCGTGTCTTCTACGTCACCGCGTTCTCTGTCCGCGGGGATTTTGGTCTGATGGTGTGTACACACATCAGACCAAAACCTCCCAGCAGACATGTCCGATGAAAACAGTTCGCGGACCGTTTTCATCGGACATGTTCGGTCGTCTGTACAAGGCTTTAGGCTGCTTGAAAGTTTCAGAGGACATCAGTTCATGCTTCTCCGATTAAAAGTTGGCTAAAATCTTTTGAATTACTGAACTTTATACATTGCTCTTTTACTAAATATGCTCAGTAAAACAAATGTACCAGTCTGCAAGCAGCTAAATAATACTGCATCCTAAAAAGCAGGGAATCTGTTGTACAATCTTCTTCCTATTTTGAAAAAAATAACTCCACTAATGATCAAGCTTTCACCAATAAAGTGTATTATTAAAGCCATCAACAAGTCTTTCACAAATGTCAGAGTCTTTGGTGAGTGGTACATCGCTATTAGAAAAAAAGAAAAGTGTACACAATTTTTAAAATAATTGCTGAGTCTAAGGAGCAGTTCTTAAAAACATTTCAGATAGTCTACACTTTCCTAGCTTGTTAACCATGATATTTTTTTAATCCGTATATTTTTTTTTTTTGTCACCATCTCACAGCTAAATTTATCTTCCTGTTTTCCTGCTGCTTTTCAAATTGCTCAGAAGGTTCTATTTGATGTGAAAATTGTTATTACACTTTTCAGAAGAAGTTTTCTCCAGGTGTAGATTGGAATTGCCTTCTCCATTCCGCAGACATCGGCCCAGCTGTTTTGAATTGCGTGGTTGACCTGTTTGTTTTTGACAGAACATCAGAACAACAACCGCCTGACAGAATACTCAATCTAGTTTTGGATTCAATTTATGCAAGCTTCTGCTTTTTTTTTTGCAAAGGATACAGACATAAGTAAGAATTACATTTAATAGAATGTTTTGATTCTGTTTTCAAATGGCAGCACGGTTATATGAAAGAGAGCAACCAAAGCCATATGTCTGTTCACTGACAACTGTACATCTATTAGGCTTGATGTATTGGTAAATAGAAATAGATGTAATATTTTATTACTAAAAATATTCATAAAGAATTACCGTATTTATCGGCGTATACACGCACTTTTTTGCCCTGAAAATCAGGGCAAAATCGTGGGTGCGCGATATACGCCGATACCCGCTTTCCAGTTTCGGCTCCTCTCGCGCTGACGTCCTGGACGTACAGGACGTCAGCGCGAGAGTAGCCGAGCCTGCCCGACTATACACGAGTGTACTGCGCTCGGTATATGCCGGCGCAGTATTCAAACTCAGCGTGGGAAAGCGGGAAACGAGCGGGGAGGACGCCGCAGAAGGACGCCGGACCCGACGAAGAGGACACCCGAAGCCGCAGACGGACGCCGGACCCGACGAGGCCGCCGATGGACGCCACGCAAGGCACCAAACTGTAAGTACAAAAATCATTTTTTACACAGGATTTTCGGGACAAATTTAGGGGTGCGCGCTATACGCGGGAGCGCGCTATACCCCAATAAATATGATACATTGTAGTCCACCCTGCAAATTATTGTATTATTTATTTTCAAACATTGAAGTATAACTAAAGGCAAAACTTTTTTTACATTTTGGATAGAGTGGAAAATGAATAGAACCCCTGTCAGTTTTCATTGCTGTCTGTGCCCCTGTTAGAAGATTCACCCTCTCTATTTATCCTGTTTACCATTATAATTGACAGTGAAAGTAAAACGAAAATCCAAAATATTGTGTTTTCCCCAGAAAAGTAATAATCTTACAATGGAGACACTAGTTCTAGTGACCTGGGGGTCCCCAAATATTCCCTTATTTGCAGGGATTTTTTCTCACTTCCTGTTTGGCTATGGGACAGGAAGTGAAGGTAAATCTCCGCAATGGGACACAGATGGGGAAAAACAACCCTCCCTATTGCCTATAGTACTACTTACTTGAACATTTAAAGCAGAACTGAACTTAAAAAAAATGCTGACAGAAGAGATCCTATTGGTCTGTGACTGTGGAGAGCACTGACAGCATAGCGCTGGAGGGCATAGTTTGACAGATAAGTGCCATAATGTGCTAATATGCGGTGCATACTAGCATATTATGGCATAAGCTCTTGGGGACCAATTTATTAAAAAAAATATTAAAATAGTAGAGTTTAATTACGCTTAATGGGTGGCTTTATATCTATGTTTTGTGCTAAGAAAATTAATACAGACATCCATTCAATGATTACTAAGCTGCAATTTTGGCTTTGGGTTTAATACGGTTTTAAAGTGGTTGTAAAGGCAGAATTTTTTTTATCTTAATGCATTCTAAAAAAAAATCTGTGTGCAGCAGCCCCCCTCCCCCCAAATACTTATCTGAGCCCCATCTCTATCCAGTGATGTTGCAGTAGTGTCTCGGCTGCCCGGGACTCCCCTCCTCATTGGCTGAGACAGCAGCGTGGCGCCACTGGCTCCCACTGCTGTCAATCAAAGTCAGTCAGCCAATGAGGAAAGAAAGGAGGCGGAGCCAGGTCACAGCTCTGTGTCTGGAATGGGCATAGGGAGCTGTGGCTCTGCTTGGGTGCCCCAATAGCAAGCTGCTTGCTGTGGGGGCACTCAACAGGAGGGAGTAGCCAGGAGCACCGAAGAGGGACCCGAGAACAGGAGAAACTGGGCTGCTCTGTGCATTGCATTGCACAGAGCAGGTAAGTATAACATGTTTGTTATTTTTAACTAAAAGAAAATAAGACTTTACAATCACTTTAAGGCATGGTGAAGGGGAGTACTGCAATATCTGTAAGAGAGAATAATTAGTTGGAAGTGTTACACTTATAAATTACTTAGCATGCATGGACTAAACATGAGAAAATATATTTGATACAAGGACCACTTTATTGGTTTTCTATTTAGTGACTTTTAATGGGGAATTGGAAGAAAATGTATGCTTAATATGTAAAAATGATATGATCTGCTTTACCTGCTATACGTTTTGTGACCAAGACACCTCAGTCAAACAGAATAGCTGTCTTGGTCAAAGCACCCCAAGTAATCTAAACAATATCAGGCTTTGTGGTTTTCAGTACCAAACAAGGTTGCAGGTACGCTGTTCTTCTTGACACCTAGCATGTGCAGTATGCAGATGAAGACTTTTGCAAGCATTGGCAATAAAGAAAATCCCACTGCAACCTGAAACCTCAGCAATCCACTGAGAGCCACATTGCATTGTAGCATGTGCTAGGGGCATTTGGAAACTTGGGTTTTGGGGTTTCCTAAACAGGTTTTTGTGAAATGAAACTCAAAGTTCTGCATTGGCTGATGCCTAGCACTGGCTGACAAAAGCATTTTTTTTGTGACAGTAGTAAAAGATTTGCTTTATGATTCCTTTATTTTTTATTTAATTGTTTTATGATTGATTAAAGAATAACAGTATGAAATGTGTAATAAAGAAAACATTTTATAGTTTTAAAAATAAAATAAAACACATATGTAAATAATGTAAACAGAACTGGTAATCCTTTGTGCAACAAAATCTCCATCCAATAAGCCAAGCAACTGTTCAGCAACTGTTCAGCATTCAACAAGATTTCCCTGGACAATGTTCTGTTTACATGTTTTACTGTATAATGCTTTAGTCTAAAGCAGGTTTGCTTACTTACAAATTAGCATTTTGCTTGCAATAGTTTCAGATTTGCTCATGTTGAACAGTCACAGTTCTCCATTAAAAAACCTTTCGTAAAAAACAATTATTCTAAACTTTTACAAGCCCTGCAACAATGTGTGAAGACCCCCAGATCCTTCTGAGAATTGGTAATAAAAGTTACATCTCAGATCCCATCCATCACTGGCTGTAGGTGTGGCTGAGCCTCTGTTGACCTTTTAGTTTTACCCATTTTTAGGATATAAATGCAAAAAACTTACATTTTATTACATAGTTAAATAGTTATGCCGCGTACACACTGTCGTTTTTTGTGATGAAATAAAACAAAACAACGTTTTTCAAACTTCATTTTAAAAAACGATGTTGCCTACACACCATCGTTTTTTCAAAATGCTCTAGCAAAGCGCGGTTATGTTCAGCACGTACGACGGTACTCTGTTCCATTCAAGCTCGCGTCATAACTTGCTTCTGAGCATGCTTGGGTTTAAAAACGTCATTTTAAACGTTGTTTTACCCACACACTATCATTTTAAATGACACAAAAAACAACGTTTTGAAAAACGACATAAAAAATTGAAGCATGTTCGAATTTTTTTTTGTCGTTTGTCAGAAGACATAAAACGACGTTTTCCCCACACACGATCATTTTAAGTGACTTTTTAAAAAAAAAATTTTTTTTTCATCACAAAAAACGACCGTGTGTACGCGGCATTAGTCTAGTTTAAAAAAGTCCATCTAGTTTAACCAATAAAACACTGTTAAAGTGGAGGTTCCATAAAAAAAATGTTTTGCTTTAAACTGTAGATTACACCTAAAAAAGAAAAACAAGAAAAAAAATGTTTTTACCCACCTTGAAATGCCTGTTGCTATGCGAACCACAAAATCTGCCTTCCTATCCACCTAGGATCTTGACGTCAGCTATCTTGGCTCCTAACAGCGCTAATGCTCCTGGGAAATGTGGAGTCATTCAGCCGTGCACCTCCCCTGTACGAGAATCTCGTTATTGCTAGGCAGGATGTGATCTCGGCGCCATTTCCAAACCTGGCAGAGCAGGAAATGTCTATCCTATATGGTCCCTCCCGGCTTGTTGTTGATCTGTTGCCATCACAACGGCGTACACTTCCGCAGCCGACGCTCGTTGCGATGGCAACCCAAGTCATTGACGGCGCGGCGCTGCAGCAGTATTGCGCATGCGCGAGATTGGGGCGGGATGGGTCTTTCGTTCGGGCACGTCATCGCTGCATCCCAACTGATCCAGGAAGCAACTGCTTGTGGGTTTCACATTGCCCACAAGCAAAATGGGAATTCGCAGGAAGGCTGAGGAGAAAGAAATATAAGGTATTTATTTAATATAACTCGGCGGAACGGCGGGACTTTTAGACGTAGTAAGCGGTAATGTAAAGATTGAAAGAAAGATAAATGAAAGGTCATATTTATAAAAATTCAAAAACGGAATGGAAACCCCGCTTTAAATAGATATTAAAGTATTTTTCTTTACTAAATGAGCTGCTAATAGCAAAACTGACACGCTCGTGCTGTCGTTTTTATAATTTTTCTCTTCTAAGCTTCCTCCTCATACTGCCCCCTGGCCCGCTGCCCTTCAGGACCTAAGGAGTCCCCGCAAAGTTTCTACTACCTTTTCACTCCCATTTGGAACTACAATGTTAAATTTAGTGGTTCCTCAGTGCGCCACAGAGCCAAAGCCACATCTCTCCAACTCTTCCGCAGTAGTGATTGACAGAGGCTCCTGAATTAGTGTGGCCCTGTTGGGAATGGCTATGCCCAAGGTTGCAGTTCTAACTGGGAGCGCACACATAATGGAGACTGCAGAGGGATCCTACAGATTCGGGTAGAGTTTTATTTTTTTGCTGCAGATACTTGGCATTAGGGTCATTGCCTTACTTATGCTGTAAAGCCCAATTCAACTGGGTAAGAGCTGAGTTTTTATTTCTGCCTGTGTCCTTATTGGGGGAATCTACCTTCATTTCCTACCCCACTGACACCAAGAGGGGAAATGCAAAGTCCAGACATTACCTGAACAGGAAGTAAGGTTTAATCTCATCAATGAGGACAGAGCTATAAAAAATCTTTCTGAAATAGACTATATCATTGTACAGTATATGTAATGTTTTATGTTCTTAATGGTGTTTCTAGCATACTTCCTTTTCATACTCTAGCTTTTGACTTCGGTATAGATTATATTTGCAATTTTATTGGAATTTTCCCTTCAAATTTGGCTAAAAAAACTGTCAGTGATTGTAACGAATACGAATGCATTCGAAGTTAGGAATTATCCAAAGTAACAAATGCTGCATCTAAATGAATGGAATGGAATGGAATATGAATGCATTGAAAGTTATGCCTAGTACACACGTATGGGATTCCCGGTGGTAAAAGTCCGCTAGGAATACAGAGGGGAAAACCGAGATCCTGATTGGTAAGTTTTTTTCCCCCTACACAAGAGAGCTTTTTCCCAACAGGAAAACTGCGATGGAGCTTTGGTCTGGAATCCCGGCCGTGTGTATGTTCCATCGCAGTTTTTCACATAGGAAAACTGCCGGGAAAAAGACCGGCGGGAATCCCGGTGGGAAAAAAGAGAGCTGGTTCTCTTTTTTTTCCTGACATTTTCGGGTCGGGAAAACTGCAATGGAGCATACACATGGCTGGGATTCCCGACCAAAAGCTCTCATGGCAGTTTTCCCGATGGGAAAACCATTTGTATGTACAAGGCTTCACAAATGATTTGAAGTAATGAATGCCGTTCGAATGATCCGATAAACAAAAAAAAGACGAATGAAACAAAAACGAAACTAAACAAATTTTTCGGTAGTGCACATGTCTACCTGACAGTAGTCGTTGAGCAACAGTGGAGGCTTCAATGGCTCCATTGCCGCTTAGCAAAAGTTTTTTTCAGCCAGGTAAACACATATAGATTTCTCTTGTTTGAACTAGATGGAGGAATCTCCTATCGCGGCTATTGTTTTCTGACAGCTGTGGCTGTTAAAATACACTGTTCGGCCAACAATTTTCCACCCTGCTCGACAAAAGCCAGCAGTGCCACCAACAGCTCAAACTTAAGCCAACATTCTAGCTCTTTGTGGCAGGCTTAAAGCGGGGGTTCACCCGAAAAACTAATTTTTAACATTAGATTGAGGCTAATTCTGGAAAGCACAATCGGGTGTTTTTTTTTAAATCAATGCAGTACTTACCGTTTTAGAAATAGATGTTCTCCCGCCGCTTCCGGGTATGGTCTGTGGGACTGGGCATTCCTATTTGATTGACAGCCTTCCAACCGTCACATACAGCGCATCACGAGTTGCCGAAAGTAGCCGAACGTCGGTGCGCAGGCGCCATAAAGAGCCGCACCGACGTTCGGCTTCTTTCGGCAACTCGTGACGCGCTGTATGCGACGGTCGGAAGGCTGTCAATCAAATAGGAACGCCTAGTCCCGAAGACCATACCCGGAAGCGGCGGAGAACATCTATCTCTAAAATAGTAAGTACTGCATTGATTAAAAAAAAAACACCCGATTGTGCTTCCCACAATTAGCCTCAATCTAATGTTACATTTTTTTTTTTCGGGTGAACCCCCGCTTTTAGTATATTTGCAGTACAAGCAAAGTTTCCTCATGACTTCCAGCATGTCTTTAATATCTTGCATCCGAAAGTGGAAACTCTGAATAATTTGAAAGAGTCACAAATTGCTGATCCAGTGGGTGTGGAGAACCTATTAGCACTCGGCAGTATGCGCACCGTTGAATTAATCAGAGAGGCTTATAGGATTTAAAATGAATTCAATTTCTACTTTTATTCATTTCTCATGGAAAGTTATGTTCCACAAGTAATTCCTTCCACTTTAAGAGCTATTGTGATTTATAGCTGCTGTTCCATAAAAATGTATAGAAATGGTAAGCAGTTTTAAAATCAGTTATGGTTATGATACTTATCATTTCTAGAGGAGATCAAGCTTTACATTGGTTTTAAATAGCAGTTTCCTTCAGACAAGTAAAATGAGTGAGCTGTGGATACTAACCAGAAAACATAGCTTTATTCAGAAGGTCAACTATATATAGGGCCTGATTTACCAAGCCTTTACTCCATGACTCATGGAGTAAAAGCAGGAGTAGCAGCCGTTTGGCCATTTACTAAAGAAATACGCTGCTAGTGCAGTGTATTTCCCTAGTTACTAATGTGCTCCGTGCGCCCAGGAGAGGGTGCATTGTGCACCAGTACAGACCTGGCGCACGGCACATTAAACTGTAAATTGCGGGGGTTTGGGCGGGAGTTTATTAGGGGGGGAGGTGGGGGATGCAGGGGAAGTGAAGTGACATGTGTTTTAAAGTGTTTGGCGGGCCGAATTGAAAGGGAAAGTGTTTTTTGAAAACAGATCCCCGTACGCTTGCACAGTGCGCCTGAACCTCGGGAGGTTCATTTGCATACTGGGCATGCGCAGAGAGAAAAGTCAGGGATTCCCGTGCGCCTTGTCAGTACGCCGTGAAAATCTTGGTAAATACCAAGCGGCGTACCCGTGATTGCGCTGCGTGACGCGGCGCACGGGAATCTCCGAGCTGTTTTCAGCCCTGAAGGGGAACTCGGCGCCAAATTTCAAACTTGAAATCGGCGCGGGTCCCCCTTCAGGGCTACATTAGGCTCTTAGGCTTGGTCCGGAACATGAGGGGTTAAACCTGCGCCGATTCGGCGCGGGGGTCCCCCCCAGATCCAAACCAAGCCCTCATCCCAAGCATGCAGTCTGGCCCGGACAGGAATGGGGGAGGGGACGAGCGAGCGCCCCCCCCCCCCTCCTGAGCCGTACCAGACCGCATGCCCTCAACATGGGGGAGTGTGTGCTGTGGGGGAGGGGGGCACTGCCCCCCCACCCCACAGCACTCTTGCCCCCATGTCGATAGGGACAAGAGCCTCTTCCCGACAACCCTTGCCATTGGTTGTCGGGGTATGCGGGCGGGGCTAATCGGAATCTGCGAGCTCCCTTTAATAAGGGGGCCCCCAGATGCCGGCCCCCCACCCTATGTGAATGAGTATGGGGTACATCGTACCTCTACCCATTCACATGGGGGAAATGTAAAGTAAAATAAAACACCACACAGAATAAAATATTTTATTAATCTGCTCCGGAGCCCCCCCTTTCTTCTTTAGCTCTCTTAGAAGGGGGGTTTCTTCTCTCCCGATCTTCCGCCGGGACCCTGGGCTTCGGTGATTTCTGCCGGGGGAGGGCGCCATCCCTCGGTCCTCTCCGGAGCCTTCCGCCGGATGCCCCCACCCCATTTAAGCTCTTTTTCATTAGGGAGGGGCATCCGGACTTCGGGGTCTTCTGCCGGGGGATGGCGCCTATCCCCCGGTCTTTCCGGTGCCTTCCGCCAGGGTTCCGGTCTTCTGCCGGGGGTGCGCCAACTCCCAGGTCTTTTCTCTTCTGTCTTCTCTGCTCCCTCTTCTGCCTGGCTCCCCCGCGGAGCCAGGGCTTTCTTCCGTCTTCTTTCTTCTCTCTTCCTTCTTCTGCCTGTCTCCTCCGGGAGCCCAGGGCTTGTCTCCGCTGTCTTCTTGCTTCTCTTCCATTCGATGTTGACACGACGAGGTCCGGCGCTGGAATGCCGTCTGAGCAGTGGGCATGGACTTATATAGGGCAATGCCACCATGTGACCTCAACCCATGTGACATCACATTCCCATCATGCCCAGGGAATGTGATGTCACATGGGTTGAGGTCACATGGTGGCATTACCCTATATAAGTCCATGCCCGCCGCTGACACGGCATGTCAGCGCGGAACCTCGTCGTGTCAACATCGAATGGAAGAGAAGCAAGAAGACAGCGGAGACAAGCCCTGTGCTCCCGGAGGAGACAGGCAGAAGAAGGAAGAGAGAAGAAAGAAGACGGAAGAAAGCCCTGGCTCCGCGGGGGAGCCAGGCAGAAGAGGGAGCAGAGAAGACAGAAGAGAAAAGACCGGGGAGTTGGCGCACCCCCGGCAGAAGACCAGGAAGACCGGAACCCTGGCGGAAGGCACCGGAAAGACCGGGGGATAGGCGCCATCCCCCGGCAGAAGACCCCGAAGTCCGGATGCCCCTCCCTAATGAAAAAGAGCTTAAATGGGGTGGGGGCATCCGGCGGAAGGCTCCGGAGAGGACCGAGGGATGGCGCCCTCCCCCGGCAGAAATCACCGAAGCCCAGGGTCCCGGCGGAAGATCGGGAGAGAAGAAACCCTACCTTCTAAGAGAGCTAAAGAAGAAAGGGGGGGCTCCGGAGCAGATTAATAAAATATTTTATTCTGTGTGGTGTGTTTTTTTTACTTTACATTTCCCCCATGTGAATGGGTAGAGGTACGATGTACCCCATACTCATTCACATAGGGTGGGGGGCCGGAATCTGGGGACCCCTTTATTAAAGGGGTCTCTCAGATTCTGATAAGCTCTCCGCCCGCATACCCCGACAACCAACGGCCAGGGTTGTCGGGAAGAGGCTCTTGTCCCTATCGACATGGGGGCAAGAGTGCTTTGGGGTGGGGGGGCAGTGCCCCCCTCCCCCACAGCACACACTCCCCCATGTTGAGGGCATGTGGTCTGGTATGGCTCAGGAGGGAGGGGGGCGCTCGCTCGTCCCCACCCCCATTCCTGTCTGACCAGACTGCGTGCCTGGGATAAGTGCTTGGTTTGGATCTTGGGGGTGACCCCCGCGCTATTTTTTTTTGTGCGGGTTTAACCCCTTATGTTCCAGACCAAGCCTAAGAGCCTGGTATGCACCTGGAGGGAACCCACCTTATTTTTTTTTGGGGGGGTCTGGAGTTCCCCTTCATTAACAGCGATCTGTCATTTACACATGTCAGTCCCCCCCCGCTACAGTTAGAACACACCCAGGGAACATATTTAACCCCTCCCTCGCACCTAGTGTTAACCCCTTCCCTGCCAGTGGCATTTTTTGAGTAAGCAATGCATTTTTTACAGCACTGATCGCTAGAAAAATGCCAATGGTTCCAAAAAAGTGTTCGATGTGTCCGCCATAATGTCGCAGTACCGATAAAAATCGCTGATCGCCCCAATAACTAGTTAAAACAACAAAAAAAAAAAATTTGTAGACGCTATAACTTTTGCAAAAACCAAACACTAAACGCTATTTGCGATTTTTTGGAACCAAAAAGATGTAGAATACGTATCGGCCTAAACTGAGGGGTTTTTTAGTTTTTTCAATATATATTTTTGGGGATATTTTTTATAGCAAAAAGTAAAACTAATTTTTACATATGTGGGCGGGACTTGCGCAAGTCCCGCCCACATATATAAACATTGTTCAAACCACACATGTGAGGTATTGACGCGTGCATTAGAGCGAGAGCAATACTTTTACCACTAGACCTTCTTTGTAACTATAAACTGGTAACCTGGAAAAAAAAGAAAAAGGTTGCCTATGGGGATATTCACGGAATTCATTTTGGCCCCATTGCAGGAGTGTTTCCAAGAGTAAAGCGTGACATGTAAGGTATCTATTTACTCAGTGTAACATCATCTTTCACATTATCCCCAAAAATTGGGCTCACTTTTGTGTTTTGTTAATTTTTAACCACTTGAGCCCGGACCATATTTCTGGTCAATGACCGGGCAAGTTTTTGTGATTCGGCACGGCGTCGCTTTAACTGACAATTGCGCAGTCGTGCGACGTGGCTCCCAAACAAAATTGGCAACCTTTTTTTTCACACAAATAGATTATTAAATGTGCGTGTTTACTTCTGTCTTTAACACCTCCCCTTCAGGCTGGAAAGCATCAGATCAGGGGAAACAAAAAAAAAAAAGCTCTCATTCCATTGCAGCTTGGTTCCTACATGTGTGATGAACTGAGCATGCTCAAACACTTAGAAAAAAAATATCCTTTCTTTTTAAAAGGTGAAAAACACTCCTTGGATGCTCATAGAGCGTGGTTAGGGTTAATTGCAGGTGTGCCCAATTACAAGCTCACCCAAACTAGAGACTGCAATTTGGTCATGTGATTTCAATTGCTTCATTACTAGCACTGTTATAAAAAGCTTGGATCGATCAGTCCTCAGCTGCCCTCAGAAGGGGCAGGCTGGCAGAAATGCTGTTGCTAAACACAAATGTGGTTTGTTGCATGGGTTTTGTTTTATTTTGCCAATGGTTTTGGTTTATTTTTAAATGATGTTCACTTTGATGTATTTGTCTATGTGGCCTTATTTTATGAAAAATGTGTAAAGCTATGGTTATTTAGAATTTTGAAATGTATTTTTGTTTGTTTGTCTTTTTTTGCTTTCCTTGTTTTGTTGACCAATAAAAATTACTTTAAAATTGTTAAGTTTTTGTCTTTTGTTACTTTTTCATGCTACATATGTTGACAGCTGCAGCTGAACTAGGTTTGGGCCTAACAAATTATGTGTGATTTTTGTCTAAGCTTCTTTCCTGGTGTGTAATCATGAAATGTTTGCCATGTTTATTCTCCCTGACTTTAAAGACAAAAACTGGTAAGTATTTTATTTATTCTGCAGTGGTCCTCAGCCCTCAAGTACCCCCGACAGGACATGTTTTGGGGATTTCTCTTATCAAGAATTGCTGTCCAGACTGTATTTTAAAGCACATGTGCAAGATGAAGGAAAACCTGCAAACATGGCCTGTGGGGGGGGGTTTGCTATTGGTGGACAGGCTTGACGTGCTGATTTACAGCACTGTGCTTAAATCTAGCGCAAGGCAATCCTATTCAAATTGTGGGTGTTTGAGGGAAGCCAAGTGAGTGTTAGAACCCCTGCTTTGTGTTTTTTTATTTTTGTGTTGAGCTTTGTGTCCCTTTTATTAAAATTGGCTTCACTTCCTGTCACACAGCTGAACAGGAAGTGAGGTTAAAACCCTACCAGTGTCATTTCTTGGGGACACAGGTCAATCTAACTAGTGTCCCCATTAAGCAAATTGCACTCCAGCACTGCTGTGTACACCCCAAATCATGGGTCTTCAAACTACGGCCCTCCAGTTGTTCAGGAACTACAATTCCCATCATGCCTAGTCATGTCTGTGAATGTCAGTGCATTACAAGGCCTCATGGGATGTGTAGTTCTAAAACAGCTGGAGGGCCGTAGTTTGAGGATCCCTGCCCCAAATGATTATTTAGTTTGGGGTTTAGTAAAGGCAAAGCCACTCTGCAGTACAAGCATAGTTGCTGAAAATCAGAGAGGAAGCACTGATGGTTTTAACATCCAATCCTGTAGAAGCAAAGTTGTTTTGTTTTCTTTCTTCCTTTGCACTTGTAGTGCAAAGTGGATTTGCCTTTAGTCAATGGACCCCAAAGTCCAAGATCCCTAATAATTTGGGGTGTACACAGCAAAATACTAGAGTGCAATTTACATAATGGGAAACTATTTAGATTGATCTCTGTGTCCCCAAGAAAAGATATTAGTAAGGTTTTACCCTCACTTCCTGTTTGGCTATGTGACAGGAAGTGAATGAATTAGAAAGGGTGAAGACACCTCACAAATGTTGTCACTATCAGGGGTGCAGACATCCCCAAAAAATGAGCAGATAATACTTATTAGCAAATTAATAATTTTTTAGTTAACATTGGGTGGGGTGCTCTAACGCACACATTCCTACATATTAGCAACGCTCTATCCTGGCCTATTGGCATGGTTATATTTTTTGGGGCTCTCAATAAAACTCTATGAAATTTGTGCTTAAACTAGAACCAGGGGCGGACTGACAACTCATGTGGCCCCTGGGCAATAGAAGATTATGGGGCCCCTCTGGCTTACAGATGACCACCACGCCAGGAGGTAGTGCAGAGGCGGGCAGCTAAAATCTTGGGATATTCACATTAAAAGCATGTCATTTTCGGACATATCAGGGACAGATCTAAAAAAAACACAGATTTTTACATACTGTCCCTGGTTTTACTGAGCCTGGCAACCCGGATGGGGCCCCCTAGTGGCATGGGGCCCTTGGGCAGTGCCCGAGTGACTCAATGGTCAGTCCGCCCCTGACAAGAACTATAATCAACAAGTTTTATTTTCTTTAATTTTGGATAGAGTGAGGGAGTGTTATAGGCCCTGTAAGTTTATTTTGTATTATCTGTGTCCAATTGGGGAGATTTGCCTTCACTTCCTGCCCCATAGCCAAACAGGAAGTGAGAGAAAAACTATGCAAATTAACCACTTCCCGCCCAGCCTATGGCCGATTTACATCCGGGAAGTGGTTACACAATCCTGACAGGACGTCCTGCAGGATTTCATGCCGCACGCGCCTGTGGGGGCACGCAGTGCGGCGATCGGTGATGCGGGGTGTCAGTCTGATCTCAGTAAAGAGTCTCTCACGGAGACGGAGACTCTTTACCACGTGATCAGCCGTGTCCAATCACGGCTGATCACGATGTAAACAGGAAGAGCCATCGATGGCTCTTCCTCACTCGCGTCTGACAGACGCGAGTATAGGAGAGCCGATCGGCGGCTCTCCTGACAGGGGGCGTTCGCGCTGATTGTTTATCAGCGCAGCCCCCCCTCGGATCACCACACTGGACCACCAGGGATGCCCACCCTGGACCACCAGGGTGTGCAAAAACAAAAAAAATATAGAACAAAAAAACAAAAAGCAATAAAAAATAAGAAAAAAGATGCCAATCAGTGCCCACAAATGGGCACTGACTGGGAAAATCAGTGCCACCCCACAGTGTCCATCAGTGCCACCCCACAGTGCCCATCCATGCACAGTGCCCACCTATCAGTGCCCACCTGTGCCACCCATAAGTATCCATCAGTGCCACCCATAAGTGCCGCCCATCTGTGCCGCCCATGAGTGCCCATCAGTGCCGCCTATGAGTGCCCATCAGTGCCGCATAGCAGCGCCGCCAATCAATGCCACCTCATCTGTGCCGTCAGTACTACCTCATCGATGTCCATCAGTGCCATCTCATCGGTGCCCATCAGTGCCGCCATATCAGTGCCCGTAATTGAAAGAGAAAAACTTATTTACAAAAAAATTTACCTAAAAAAATAAAAACGTTTTTTTGTTTCAAAATTTGCAGTCTTTTTTTAGTTGTTGCGCAAAAAAAAAAACGCAGAGGTGATCAAATAACAACAAAAGAAAGCTCTATTTGTGGGGAAAAAAGGACGCCAATTTTGTTTGGGTACAGTGTTGTATGACCGCGCAATTGCCATTCAAAGTGCGACAGTGTTGAAAGCTGAAAATTGGCTTGGCGGGAAGGTGCGTAAGTGCCTGGTATGGAAGTGGTTAAGGGAATCCAGTGCCCCCCCAGAACTAGTGTGTGGGTCCCCTGAAAATTACTGGGCGGGGTTATACAAAAACAGGGTGTGACCTTGACAGGAAGGGGTGGGTCATTTTTCTATTAGGAGGTGCAGATATGTAGTCAGGCCTAGGGCAGAACCAAACCTAAATATACTACTGCATATTAGGGCTTATTTAGACCGGAACCAATTTACAGCGTGTTTTTATATTGTGGGAGGAAACCCACGCAGGCACAGGGAGAACATGCAAACTCCATGCAGATGCTGTCACGGGCGGGATTCGAACCAACGACTCTTTTGCTGCTAGGTCAAAGTGCTATACACTACACCACTGTGGTGAACGAACATGATTGCAGCTGAAAGCATGAGAACTTTTATTTTTTTTTTCAAGACCATGCTTTCCAGCCTTATTGACCCCGCCTCTCTCCATAAAGAGGACCTGTCACACACTAGTCCTATTACAAGGGATGTTTACATTCCTTGTAATAGGAAGAAAACTGATCATTTTTTTTTTATTTTTTTATTTCAGTGTAAAACATTATAAAACTAAATAAAAATAAATAAGAAAACCCCAAAAAAAATTTTTAAAGCGCCCCGTCCCGACGAGCTCGCGCACAGAAGCAAACGCATACGCGAGTAGCGCCCGCATATGAAAACGGTATTCAAACCACACAAGTGAGGTATCGCCGCGATCGTTAGAGTGAGAGCAATAATTCTAGCCCTAGACCTACTCTGCAACTCAAAAAATGCAACCTGTAGAATTTTTTAAACGTCGCCTATCGAGATTTTTAAAGGGTAAAAGTTTGATGCCATGCCACGAGCGGGCGCAATTTTTAAGCGTGACATGTTGGGTATCATTTTACTCGGCGTAACATTATCTTTCACAATATATAAAAAAATTGGGCAAAATGTATTGTTGTCTTATTTTTTAATTCAAAAAAGTGATTTTTCTCCAAAAAAAGTGCGCTTGTAAGACCGCTGCGCAAATACGGTGTGACAAAAAGTATTGCAATGACTGCCATTTTATTCCCTAGGATGTCTGCTAAAAAAAAATATATAATGTTTGGGGGTTCTGATTAATTTTCTAGCCAAAAAATTGTGATTTTCACATGAAGGAGAGAAGTGCCAGAATTAACCCGGTGGGCAAGTGGTTAAAGTACTCATGGCTATAAAGAATAGAGTCATTGCTCATTAAAAAAAAAAAAAAAAAAAGGGGGTCTCTCCAAATTAAATTACCAGGCCCTTCAGGTCTGGAATGGATATTAAGGGGAACCCCGCCGTAAAAACCCCCCCAAAAAATGGCGTGGGGTCCCCCCAAATATCCATACCAGACCCTTCAGGTCTGGTGTGGATTTTAAGGGGAACTCCACCCCAAATTGAAAAAAAAAATGGCGTGGAGTCCCCCTAAAAATCCACACCAGACCCTTATCCGAGCACGTTGACCTGGCCGGCCGCAGAAAAGAGGGGGGGACAGAGTGCGGCCCCCCCCTCTCCTGAACCGCACCAGGCCACATGCCCTCAACATGGGGAGGATGTCCCCATGTTGATGGGGACAAGGGTCTCATCCCCACAACCCTTGCCCGGTGGTTGTGGGGGTATGCGGGCGGGGGGCTTATCAGAATCTGGAAGACCCCTTTAACAAAGGGGACCCCCAGATCCTGGCCCCCCCCCCTATGTGAAATGGTAATGGGGTACATTGTACCTCTACCATTTCACCCCAAAAAAAATGTCAAAGTGTTAAAAATGACAGTAGCCGGTTTTTGACAAATCTTTTAATAAAATCTTCTTTTCTTCTTTCCTTCGGGTTTCTTCCGCTGCTTCTTTCTTCTCGTCAACATCTTTCCCGACGTCTTCTTCTATCTTCTCCGTCCGTCCTTCAGCCTTCTGGTCCCGCATCTTGCCCGTTGTCTTGTCCTGTCTTCTTCTCCGTCCGCCTCCTCGTCCGCATCTTGGGTCTTCTGCGGTGTTCTTCTCGTCCCCGGACCCAGCGTTTGAATTTGATTTGGCCGCCGTTTTCCCGCTCCTGGGACCCGCCCCCCTCTGACGCCACAAGTAAACTCCTTAGAAGGTCATGTGCGTCAGAGGGGGGCGGGGTCACATGAGTGTGACACGGCGGGAACTTCTTCTCCGGGCGGCGCGATTGAAATTGAATTCCCCCGCTGTGTGACGCTCTGCGACCCCGCCCCCCTCTGACGCACATGACCTTCTAAGGAGTTTACTTGTGGCGTCAGAGGGGGGCGGGGTCACATGAGTGTGACACGGCGGGAACTTCTTCTCCGGGCGGCGCGATTGAAATTGAATTCCCCCGCTGTGTGACGCTCTGCGACCCCGCCCCCCTCTGACGCACATGACCTTCTAAGGAGTTTACTTGTGGCGTCAGAGGGGGGCGGGTCCCAGGAGCGGGAAAACGGCGGCCAAATCAAATTCAAACGCTGGGTCCGGGGACGAGAAGAACACCGCAGAAGACCCAAGATGCGGACGAGGAGGCGGACGGAGAAGAAGACAGGACAAGACAACGGGCAAGATGCGGGACCAGAAGGCTGAAGGACGGACGGAGAAGATAGAAGAAGACGTCGGGAAAGATGTTGACGAGAAGAAAGAAGCAGCGGAAGAAACCCGAAGGAAAGAAGAAAAGAAGATTTTATTAAAAGATTTGTCAAAAACCGGCTACTGTCATTTTTAACACTTTGACATTTTTTTTGGGGTGAAATGGTAGAGGTACAATGTACCCCATTACCATTTCACACAGGGGGGGGGTCAGGATCTGGGGGTCCCCTTTGTTAAAGGGGTCTTCCAGATTCTGATAAACCTCCCGCCCGCATACCCCCACAACCACCGGGCAAGGGTTGTGGGGATGAGACCCTTGTCCCCATCAACATGGGGACATCCTCCCCATGTTGAGGGCATGTGGCCTGGTGCGGTTCAGGAGAGAGGGGGGGCCGCACTCTGTCCCCCCCTCTTTTCTGCGGCCGGCCAGGTCAACGTGCTCGGATAAGGGTCTGGTGTGGATTTTTAGGGGGACTCCACGCCATTTTTTTTTCAATTTGGGGTGGAGTTCCCCTTAAAATCCACACCAGACCTGAAGGGTCTGGAATGGATATTTGCCGGGAACCGCACGTCTTTTTTTTTTTTGGTTTTTACGGCGGGGTTCCCCTTAATATCCATTCCAGACCTGAAGGGCCTGGTAATTTAATTTGGGGGAACCCCTACACATTTTTTTGTTTGTTTTATGAATGAATCCCTTTAGAATTGTCAGAGCCGACAATTCATTATAGCCGCGTGTGAATTTTTAAATGACTTTTTTCCTTCTGAATGTCACTTTGTGCAGGGGGAGTTCTAAGTGCGGGAAAAATGCGCTATTTCACATGCTGACATTACACCCCCCCTAGGTACGAAATTTAAAGGAATATTTCACTTTTATTGTTTCACTTTAAGAATTATTAATTTCACTGCTCCCGAAAAAACGGCCGTTTTAAAAAATAAAAAAAGCATTGATACATGTTCCCTGGGGCAGGACTGAGGTCCCCAAACACTTTTTAGGACAAAACTTGCAGATTAGCCTTTAAAATGAACACTTTTGATTTCTCCCATAGACTTCTATAGGGAGTTCGGCGCGGCTTTACATATTAGTTTCAATGCGCCGGCTGCTACGCTGGTTCATGCGCCCAATTAAGCCTCCACCCGGAGTACTAATTAAAGCATGAACCAGCGCAGCGCACAGAGCATAGTAAATCAGGACCATAGTGTATCCCGCTGATACATATTGTAGTAAACAATGTTATTAGACTTGGTTGAATATTTGTGAAGGCATCACCCCACACTGATTAAAAAGGTAAAGCCGAAGAAAAACATTTGTTAGTGCCCATTTACACATAATCATTGCAGTAACATACAATAAAACATGCATTTTGCTGAATGTTACGTCAATAGGTAATAATACATGGAACTAAGCATGATGGGCACCCAACATACCTAGCCAGTGCAACACAAAACATATACATTTTAGCACATCACAACACACATTTCTGTACTGTCTACTGTACTATTGAAAAATATGAGACAGGTACAGTTTATCAATGCACTAACATGCGTTCCTATTCAGATGGAACAAAATAGAAATTGAAGCAACACACCACTGCTAAGAGGTCCAGATACAAATTTATCCCAATAAAAGGCAGGGTGTCAGAAACCATAAATCAGACTGAGACAGAAGTACAGTTAATTCACACTTGTTTATTATTATTATTAATAATAATAATAATAATAATAATAATAATAATAATAATAATAATAATAAAAAGATAAAAGGAGTAAACGTAGTCAAAATATAGCCAGAGTTCAGGAACCAGATCAGATAGTCAGCCAAGCCAAATGCCAGGGAACCAGATCTAAGGCCTGGTTCACAATGGTACGATTTGAGATGTGATTTGAGATGTCAAATCACATCTCAAATCGGCAGCATTTGCCGGCAATTGTTGGCAATGGCACCGTCCTAATCGGTTGCGATGCCAGAAGGAGCCAGAAGGAATGTCTTTAACTGGAATGCAGCAGATAGTCTCTGTGATGTTGACCAAGGCAAAGGCAGAGATCATCTGAGGTGGATAGCTTAAATAGGCAGGACTGACGAGCCGGATCATCAACAGGTGAGTCGCTGTGGAGAGCTATGCGCTAGCAATTAGCTGACAGCTGAGCAGCCAGCTCAGAGAAGGAAGGGCTGAGCCCAGCCCTGACACAGGGTGACAATGCAAAAAGGAGCCAACTCTTGACAATGGTTGTCAATTGACAATAATATGAATAGACTAGAAGTAAAGTCGACCTTTAGTGCTATATCTTCCAGTGTTACTGCAAGCACAGGCCTTGCAATTGTAGTGCTACCCCCTCAGGGGCTGCTTGGCAGATTAGGTTCTGTGTTCTTCTGCCTTGAGAGAGAACAACCTCAGCCCCATTGACACACCATCTTAACCTCTTCCCCACCGCGCCATAGACAAAAGACGTCTACAGCGCGGTGGAGTTATTCTGGGAGGACGTCCCTGGGACGTCCTCCCAGAATCCTTCACTCGCAAGCCCCCTGGGGCGCGCTCCCGGAATCATCTGTGAGCGCCGGGTCTAGAAGACCCGGCGCATCACAGATCGCGGTAAATTGCCGCTGATAGCGGCCGTTTACCACGTGATCGCTCCGTCAAATGTAATGTCATGTAATGACGCGGTTCCTCCCTCTCCTCTCTGTACCGATCGGTACAGTGTGAGAGGAGAGGGGGGAGAGCGGAAGCAGCAGCAGCTGCTGCGGGCTGGATCTGTGACACATGCAGTCACAGATCCAGCCATCCCTCCCTGTGAAATACTCTGCAATACCATCAATACTCTGCAATAACCCCCCCATACTCTGCAATACCCCCATACCCCCCATACTCTGCAATAACCCCCCCATACTCTGCAATAACCCCCCCATACGCTGCAATAACCCCCCCCCATACGCTGCAATAACCCCCCCATATGCTGCAATAACCCCCCACATATGCTGCAATAACCCCCCCATACGCTACAATAACCCCCCATACTCTGCAATAACCCCCCAATACTCTGCAATACCCCCAATACTCCGCAATACCCGCTAATATGACAGAAACAAGATTTTTTTTTTTACAGAATTTTCAGTGTTTTTTCTTTTATAGCGCAAAAAATAAAAAACCCAGAGGTGATCAAATACCACCAAAAGAAGGCTCTATTTGTGAGGAAAAAAGGACAAAAATTTCAGACGGGTACAATGTTGTATGACTGAGTAATTGTCATTCAAATTGTGAGAGCACCGAAAGCTGAAAATTGGTCTGGTTAGGAAGGGGGTTTAAGTGCCCAGTGGTCAAGAGGTTAAACAAATCGATACATCACTGCTACAAAAATGTATACACAAAAATGTATACCCTGCACACATCTAAGGTTCAGTATCAAAAATGAATCAATTCACATGTCAACACAGAGTGGTAGTGTGGACACAACCTGATAAAATGTGTCTCATCTTGAATTGTATTTAAATGTAAATAGAATATGAAATGTAATCTTTTTTTGTTATGGATAATAAAATGTTTACATTTTAACAGATATGAGTTTGTGGTGCCAGTAAAGTCCATTCTCTCTCTGCCAACCAATATCAGTATTAAAAAGCAAACATCAGACTGGTTAGTGGTAAATTAACCCAATGTATTGTCACGGGTTGCAGTAAATAGCAGTATGCACATAAATGAGTAAGCCAATTACAGTTCACTAGACAATATGTTCACTAGGCCAGTGGTTCTCAACCCCTGTCCTCAGGACCCACTAACAGGCCAGGTTTGCAAGATAACTGAAATACCTCACAGGTGATATAATGTTCTGCTCAGTAACTGCAGTATTCTAGTCTGCATCTCCCCAAGGTAATACTAAAAATCTGGTCTGTTGCTGGGTCCTGAGGTCAGGAGTTGAGAACCACTGCACTAGGCTATAGCAGCATAGAATGTAGTTCTATGCAGCTAAATAAGAGTAAACCTAGTAATCCACAAAATCACCAATATGTAATGGCATTAGAAAACAGTAAGAGCAATGATAATCAATACTGTGATCACCCCTCTGTAAACAGTAGACTATATCCACTTTAGAGTGCAATCTATATGAATGGCAACAATGAAATGTAAAACTCCCTAAAGACCTAACTCTTACTATGGACAATAGGCAGATTTCTTGTTAGGAAGCTGGGTGAGCAGTGTTTAACCTTATTTCTTGGCTAGCATTGGGCCCCAGTAAAGTCTGAATGCGATCAATAATGCTGCAAGTTAGATGGCCAGTCTAAGTTGGTGCTCAGTCTCTAATAGCAGAAATGGGTTAATAGCAGCAATGTAATCTCACCAATCCCATCAATACAGCAACAGGGGTCTCACTGTCCAAATGTCTGCCCACTTTTGAACCACTCTGGTCCTTAGGCAGGCTGATGTGCACACAGAAGCAGCGATGTGCACATCTCGGTCTCCTCACAGCAAAGAGAAAGCTCCTTGGTATTCAGCCTGAGAAAATACAATTTTCTCTTCCCTTACACCCAGCTTGCATTGACTCTGTAGTCCAGTGGTCCATAGACTGCCAAAGTACATATTTTCCCCCAAACTTCATCTCCCATAAATCAGTGCTGCCAACCATTAGGTCTCTTGGGCTTGTTATGCTTGTCAGCTTTCCCTGGTGGATGGAGGTGAGGTAGTGTTAACCCATTCAGTTGAAGTCCAAAGAATAAATACCCACATGCAAGAAAAAAAAAAAAAAAAGAAACAGCATTTTTGCACGCACATGATTGATTGATAAGAGATGTACGTCATTCAAGCTTTGGACTGAAATTTGTATGTTTGGGAAACAAATCCCATCCTGCTCTTTACATTTTCTGCTCCTTTTAATGTTTATTTGACCCCAATAACAATTTGGAAATGGAATGAATGTTCTTAAATGTTACTAGTGTTTGGCCAACTTGAGACTAACTGAATTGTAACACCTAACTACAAACAACTAATTATGCAACATTATGTAACCTTTTCTGTGCCAGAAACTTCAACTTCTAGAGAAAATCCCACAGAAAAACACAGCAGAAAATATTCATTATCAGCACTTTAATTTCATGACAGCAGTACATATCTAGGGAAACGCATTTTTGGTTTACTTGCCCAAGCCCTAAATTTTTCCTGAAACTAAAAACAAATGTACAATAAAACTTTCTGAAATCCTGAAAATTCAGAAGTATGTAGACAAGGCACTTGTTACATGAATACTATAAATTAACATTTTGAAAGATTAATATGAACAATAATATACGTATGGGCAAGCAGCGTTGAAAACTCATCATCAAAATTCTGCTACAAAACTCAGTAATTTAATGGTTCTGTGAGGTCACCGTATAAACGGCATTTTACATATTCCATTTTCTTTACAGCAATACCCCAGAGGAAAAATGTTAATAGAGAACAATAGTGAAATGAATAGTTATTATATCAAAGTGTTATGGCTACTTGTCTTCCCTGCTGTGTGTCCTAATTTACAAAATTCAAGCTGTAATTGCCACTTCCTCCTAGAACATTAATGATTCCTTTCATATTTGTGTTTTTGTAGAATATTATAAGAGGGGAGTAGAATAGCGCTGATAGAGGTGCTGCCTTGATTGCCAGGTCCTCATTATTGCCATTTGTCTAAAAGCGTTGTGATCTGGTAAAACATTTATAGTGAAATTTTGTGTAATTTAAAGTGTAAGTATAGGCATTCTGTTGAACCCACAATTGGAATGTGCATGTGTGAACTGTATTACATGCCAATAGGGATGAGCTTTGAATTCTAGTCAAACTCTTGTTCAACTCGAACATTGCCTGTTTGCCCGTTCGCTGAACAGCAAACAATTTGGGGTGTTCGCGGCAAATTTGAAAAACCGTGGAACACCCTGTAAAAGTCTTTGGGAGAAATCTAAAGTCCCCAAAAATCCATACCAGACCCTTTATCCGGTCTGTGACCCCTCAAAGCACCATGTCCCCATGTTGATGGGGACAAGGGCCTCATCCCCACAACCCTTGCCCGGTAGTTGTGGGGGTCTGCGGGCGGGGAGCTTATCGGAATCTGGAAGACCCCTTTAACAAAGTGGACCCCCAGATCCCGGCCCCCCATATGTGAATTGGTAATGGGGTACATTGTACCCCTACCATTTTACAAAGAAAGTGTAAAAAATTGTAAAGAAAAACACAGACACCGTTGGGAAAGTCCTTTATTAAAACTAAAAAATAAAAAAAAGATTCCAGTGGTGCTAATCCACTCTCGGTCTCCGGTCCAATACTGTCGGTATCCTGCGATGGGTGATCTCCTCTCCGGGGTCCAGCGATGAGATGATCTCCTCTTCATCCAGGTCTAGGATCCAACGATTAAATGTCCGCAGCGCAGCGCAGCGCAGCGCAGCGCATCCTGTCTCCACCGGAGACACCCTGGGAATGATGTCACGTGACCCCGTCCCCCTTTGACGCAAGGGGAAACCCAGGATTTGCCAGTGACATGTGGGTGACCCCGCCCCCTCTGATGCAATGGGAAACCTGCGTTACATGAGAGGGGGCAGGGTCACCTGCACGTCACTGGGAAAGCCTGGGTTTCCCCTTGCGTCAGAGGGGGACGGGGTCACGTGACAGGTGGCCCCGTCCTCAGCTATATAAGAGCTGTCACTGGCTCCCGCCACATCATTCCTGGGGACAGGATGCGCTGTGCTGCAGACATCTCATCGTTGGATCCTGGACCTGGATAAAGAGAAGATCATCTCATCGCTGGATTAAAACCGCTGGAATCTTTTTTTAATTTTAATTTTTTTATTTTTAATAAAGGACTTTCCCAACCGTGTCTGTGTGTTTTTTTACAATTTGTCACACTTTCTTTGTGAAATGGTAGGGTACAATGTACCCCATTACCAATTCACTTAGGGGGGGCCAGGATCTGGGGGTCCCCTTTCTTAAAGGGGTCTTCCAGATTCCGATAAGCTCCCCGCCCACAGACCCCCACAACCACCGGGCAAGGGTTGTGGGGATGAGGCCCTTGTCCCCATTAACATGGGTACATGGTGCTTTGAGGGGTCACAGACCCCCAAAGCATCCTCCCCATGTTGAGGGCATGTGGCCTGGTATGGTTCAGGAGGGGGGGCTCTCTGGTGCTCTCTCGGGCGTCTCCGATACGTTACGCCGCTCTAACTTTGGGCGCAAGTTCTTTATTCACAAAGAACTTGCGCCCTTAGTTAGAGCGGCGTAGCGTATGTGTTGCGGCGTAAGGCCACGGAATTCAAATGGGGATGTAGGGGACGTGTTTTATTTAAATTTCCCTTGACCCCGCGTTTTTTACGTTTTACTTGATTGGCGCATGCGTCGTCCGTAAAATCTCCCAGTGTGCATTGCTCTAAATGACGTCGCAAGGACGTCATTGCTTTCGTCGTGAACGTAAATTACATCCATCCGTATTCGCGACAAACGCAAAGGACGTAAAAATTTCAAAACTCGGCGCGGGAACGACGTCCATACTTAACATTAGCTACCTCTCATATAGCAGGCGTAACTATACGGCGGAAAAAGCCGAACGCAAACAACGTAAAAAAAAAACGCCCGATTTTGATCTGATGGGCTGTACACACCATTAGATCAAAATCCCAGCGGAAAACATACGCGGTGACGTGGCCACGCCGTCGCCGCGCCGATGACGCGGCGACGTGCGCGACCCTGGAAGGTAAATACTTCCACGCATGCGTCAAATCACTTTGACGCATGCGAGGGATGAGGATCGCTTGGACTTATCCGTTGAGTCTGTACAGACGACCGGATCAGTCCGACGGACAGGTTTCCAGCGGATAGATTTCTTAGCATGCTAAGAAATTTTTATCCGCTTGAAAACCGTCGGCTGGAGAAATGTCCACCGAAAAATGTCCGCTAGGCCGTACACACGACCGGATTTGTCTGCTGGAACTGATCCGCGGATAAATCCCAACGGACAGATCCGGTTGTGTGTACGAGGCCTAAGATCCGATGGTGTAAGACACTTACACCTGTCGGATCTTAGGGATATCAATGCGTAACCTGATTCTATGAATCAGGCGCATAGATACGACCGTCGGAACTCAGAGATACGACGGCATATCAGGAGATACGCTGTCGTATCTCTTTCTGAATTCGGCCCATTGTGTCTGCGGCATAGGTACAGCCTTGAGTGGCTGCATTGCTTAGGTTGTTTAGGTGGGCAGTCGAGAACTCCCCACCCCACCCCCAGTTGTTTATGTGAAAAAGCCCTAATAAACATCTTAAACACAGACATACTTGTTCTTGGTCAATGATACACTTAGAAGTGAAGTTAGACAATTATTATAACATATCTCAGGGTTTTCCTTTTTGGCAGGTTCCTTGGAAACCAGGCAGGCTCAGTCTGTTATAGAAAGTGACAGAAAAAGCCAGAACTTGGTTGGTTGCTCTGGGGCACTATACATATTTAAAAAAAAATCATAAATAAGGCCTTACATAAATTATTTTCAATTCTTAGGAGCCCCTGAATCTTTTGCATATCAGTCTGCAAATGTCATCACATTCTTTCTCTTACATAAATTAAACAATTTTGGGAGTTTGTTGTTTAAAGAGAATGCAAAGTGGATATTTTTTTTATTCCGATATTTAGTATAGAGAGGCCAAAGATATAATAAAACAAATGTGAAGAGACACTCTCGCTTTATTCATTCAGGTCAGTTACCCCCCTCTCAACCACCTTGTACTCACTGTATTCACCGCTCCCTTACCACTCCTTTCTTCATCCCAGTCACCATCAAAATACGAGTGTCAGAGCTCAGGGCATGCAGAAACGTGACCCCTTCTGTCATTCTGTTGTATGACAGGGCTCAAGTTTAGTGATTGGCCACTAGGCGAAATTATTGCATCAAGGGAGCAGGTCACATGTCACTCCATACCTAGAAATAGCAAGTATTTTGCAGTGGTGGATAAAAAAAAATGGTGGAGAAGCAGTGGGGAGACAAGTACAAAGTGGTCAGGGGGTCAGCTTTATAAAAGCACTGTCACTTTGCCCTAAATGGATAACATGACATGGTGTCTTTTTCATACATAACCATCTGTCTTCTTTATTCACACGTTAAACCCATTAAAAAATGGGTTATAAAACCCATTATTTACAGATCCCAATAGCTCAAGCTGAAATGTACACTCGGACAAGTAAACAAATCAGATTCATGACTCGGCAAGAACCCTCAGAGATTTAAATCAGACAGGGTGAGACCAAAAAGCAGGAAGCTTTTGTTGTGCTATCTCTTTAGCCAACTCACAGTGCTTTGGGAATCGTTTTTATGCATTAAATATTATTTTGTAAAACAAAGATTTTATAGATTATACAGTAAAAAGATTTATACATTAAAATAAAATTGACCTCAAACACTTATAGTTTCCTACTAAAGAGGTTGTAAACCCCAGGAATAAAACCCCCCCAAAAAACCTGTAAGACAAAGGCATAATGAGCTAGTATGCATTGCATACTAGCTCATTATGAAATACTTACCTTAGAACGAAGCACCGTACACCACTGAGATGGCTGACATTTCTTCCAGGTTCGCGGGCTCCAGCGCTGTGATTGGCCAGAGCCGCAATAATGTCAACCCCACGCATATGCGCACAGAAGCTACCGGTCATGGCAAAGGGATGGCCATTCCTTTAGACCACATGCGCCGATAACATCATCGGTGGCGTGTATAGTAAATATCTCCTCAACGGTGGAAGTTTAGGAGATATATTAACAGTACCTAGAGGTTGTTATAACAGAGGGGCCAGTATAGATGAAACTAGAATGCCAAGTATTGCAGCAGACATCAATAGATTAGTTCACTTTTGATAACCTCAAGTGGAGTGATTCCCGAGCAAGTGCCCATTACAATATGTAGCATCACCGGCTGATCGCAGACGTGCAGAGGGCATAGCGCATGCGCAACGCGTCATCAGGCAGAAGTACTACAGTGCCCATACTGCACCATGACCCGTGGACCGGGTTTGGGGCGCAGCATGGCAAATTACATAGAATATACATAGCTTAACAAAATGCAGAATTCTCTTTATACAGTGGGGATCGAAAGTTTGGGCACCCCAGGTAAAAATTTGTATTAATGTGCATAATAAAGCCAAGGAAAGATGGAAAAATCTCCAAAAGGCATCAAATTACAGATTAGACATTCTTATAATATGGCAAAAAAAGTTAGATTTTATTTCCATCATTTACACTTTCAAAATTACAGAGAACAAAAAAATGGCGTCTGCAAAAGTTTGCGCAGGCGCCGTATAGAGTCGGCTCCTGCGCAGCGACGTTCGGCTTCTTTCGGAAACAAAAAAAAAACAGCATTCTCGCAGTATAACCGGTCAGCTCAAGGTATTATTAGAAATTTATTTTTGGGTGAACTTCTACTTTAACATTGTGAGCGTGCACATTCTTTTTCTTTACCTTAAAATTTTTGCAACACAGAGGTACAGTACAGTACAGTATTTTAAAGTGCAGTTTAATTTGTTTTTTGTTTACAGTACACTTTATACTGTATTTTGTTTTGCTGTAATAATTTGTATATGAATAAATGGTTGTGGAACAAATCATCTGAGTTTCCATTATTTCCTATGGGGAAACTCGCTTTGCCATAAGAGTGCTTTGGATTACAATCATTCTCCTGGAATGGATTATACTCGTAATCCAAGGTTCCACTGTACAGTCAACAGAGTATTTATATAATGATACATATCAGGGGTCAAGTCCTGGGAAAAAAGTGTGGGAACTCCCACCCAAGATCCACTCCCCCACCAAAAAAAAAAAAAATGATACGCTTATATGCATAATTACTAAACCGGATGTTTTTTTTCGATCCACTGTACCTTAGTAATCCTTTATGTTACCGGCCGCGAGTAACTTGCGGGATTTAGAAAGAAACTTCTTTCTAAATCCAGCGATAACTCGCGGCAGACCTCCGCAATGTCTCCTGGGAACAATGACAAAAGCTCCCAGGAGACATTGCGGCATCGAGGGAATTACGGAATACTCGCACACTACCCGATGAATCCATATACATGAAGCGGCCAGTAACATAAAGGATTACTAAGGTTCGCCTGACCCTGACAGTGACTTGAGCTGGGCATCGCCGCTTAGTGAAGGATTGGCTGCGTTCATGCTGTGAAAAAAGTGCAGGGACTCCATTCCCATGCGTTCCCACAGGACTTGAGCCCTGATACATATACAAACTTCACTCTTCCAAGTTTTTCACAAAACATGATGATGGGTACATCCTTTTGCTCAACGCGTTTTGTGACAATAATCTCACTTCTTCAGGAGTAGATGGCCATTGCAAAAAAAATCAGCCATATAGCAATTTAAGTTAACACCTTCAAAAGGAAACCACCGCCAGGTGTCTGGCTCGGGAGTTGTGGGGTGAAGATATAGAACCCCAAGGGGAAAACCGAGGAGCAGTACCTAAGATTGCATGCATTGGTTTAGAAAGCCCATTACTTGACAAGAACAGGTAAAGGAGCCTACTGTACTAAACATAGACAAAGTGACCTGTGTGCAGAAAGTGCAACTCACAGGGGGAAAAAAAGAGAGAGAGTGCCAGAATGTGTGCTGCTAGAGAAAATGGCGTCCATGTGCATCAGCAAATGGAATTACTAAAAATAATTATATTCTATTGTATTCTATTGTATTGTATTCTATTCTATTCTATTATAAGGAGGAGAGTCGGGAGTTTTAATGCACCTAATTTGTTCTTTCTAAATCATCTTCATTAAAAAGTGTACAGCAAAATTGTTTTAGAAAACTGAAACTTTTTACTTAGTTATAAATATCACAGTCTGAAGCATAATTTCTGGGAAATTCACACTGCAAATGAAATTGTAACCATTAGGGTAATATTGTCAATAAAGTTAATTCAGAATCGCTATTTCATTTCATAATTTTATAGCTGCAGCTGACAGATATTCATTCAGCGATGACCTATTACATAATTAATTATAACTGGAGACAGAAATAAAATGCATTTATTTTGAATTACATATCACTGCAATGCATGTACATAGGACTACATAATCATTAGTGGCATTACTCATGGCTCATGGCTCACCTTAGTTTAACAGATCTCTATAATAATTCTTCTTCTGTTCCCATAGCTTTACATTTTATTTGCAGTGTTTCATACAACGTTTTCTTTGCCAGATGAATTGATAATCTAACTTTAGTGCGCACACGTTTGGGGATCAAAGAGACCTCAAGAAGTTAATCAAGGCAAATGATTTGTTATCCTAAAGCCCAAGTGCAGGATATACACCAATCAGCCTTAACATTATGAACACCCACCTAATATTGAGTATGGCCGCCTTTTGCTAAAAAAAAAGCCCTGATTCATTGAGGCATGGACACCAAAGTAACATCTACATGAATGGCATGACCCAAGGTTATCCGGCAGAACATTGCCCAAAGCATCACACTGCCTCTGCCAACTTGCCTTCTTATACTTAATCCTGGTGCCATCTCTTCCCCAGGTAAGTGACGCACATGCATCCGGCTTTCCCAGTGACGGACAGGTGACCCGGCCCCCCACTGATGTAACGGCAAACCTGCGATACATCAGAGGGGGGCGGGATCACCCGCATGTCACTGGGAAAGACTGGGTTTTCCCTTGCGTCAGAGGGGGACGGGGTCACGTGACGGGTGGCCCCGCCCTCACCTACATAAGAGATGTCACTGGCTAAAGCCACGCCATTCCGGGGGTGACAGGTGATGCGCTGCGCTGGATGGACATCTCTTTGCTGGATCCTGGAACTGGATGAAGAGGAAATCTTCTCATCGCTGGACCCCGGAGTGGAGATCACCCATCGCAGGATACTGACAGCATTGGAGAGGAGACCGAGAGTGGATTACCACCGATGGAATCTTTTTTTTTTAATAAAGGACTTTCCCAACAGTGTCTGTAATTTTTTTTTTTTTTACAATTGTGCCTCTGCCAACTTGCCTTCTTATACTTAATCCTGGTGCCATCTCTTCCCCAGGTAAGTGACGCACATGCACCCGGCCATCCACATGATATAAAATAAAACGTGATTCATCAGACCAGGCCAACTTCTTTCATTGCTCTGTAGTCTAGCCCAGTTCTGATGTTCATGTGACTATTGTAGAATCACTTGACTTGGCTGCACAGAGTCCTGACCTCAACCAGATAGAACACCTTTGGGATGAAGTAAAGCAGAGGCTGCAAGCCAGGCCTTCTCGTCCACATCAGTGCCTGACCTCACAAATGCACTTCTGGAAGAATGGTCAAACATTCCCACAGACACACTCCTAAACCTTGTGGACAGCCTTTCCAAAAGAGTTGAAGCTGGTATAGCTGCAAAGGGTGGGCCAACTCAATATTTAACCCTACGGACTAAGACTGGGATGTCATTAAAGTTCACGTGTGTAAAGGCAGGCATCCCAATACTTTTGCCAATATAGGGCCAGATTCATGTACAGCCACGTATCTTTGTGTGGGCGTAACGTATCCTATTTACGTTACGCCTCCGCAACATAGACGGGAAAGTGCTGTATTCTCAAAGCACTTGCTCCGTAAGTTGCGGTGGCGTAGCGTAAATAGGCCGGCGTAAGCCTGCCTAATTCAAATGTGGGACAGGGGGGCGTGTTTTATGTTAATGCTATGTGACCCGACGTGATTGACGTTTTTCACGAACAGCGCATACGCCGTCCGTGGACATATCCCAGTGTGCATTGCTCCAAATACGCCACAAGGACGTATTGGTTTCGACGTGAACGTAAATTACGTCCAGCCCCATTCACGGACGACTTACGCAAACAACGTAAAATTTTCTAATTTCGTCGCGGGAACGACGGCCATACTTAACATTGGTACGCCGCATATACGCATCATATAGCAGGAGTAACTTTACGCCGGGAAAAGCCTAACGTAAACGGTGTATCTGTACTGCATCGGCCGGGCGTATGTTTGTGAATTCGCGTATCTAGCTGATTTACATATTTCTAAGCATAAATCAGCGTACACGCCCCTAGCGGCCAGCGTAAATATGCAGTTAAGATCCGACGGCGTAACGGACCAGTTTCAGCAGACATGTTCGGTCGTGTGTACGGGGCCTAAGAATCAGGCGCATAGATACGACCGGCCAGACTCAGAGATACGACGGCGTATCTGGAGATACGACGGCGTATCTGGAGATACGCCGTCGTATCTCTTTTGAGAATCTGGCCCTTAGTGTATATGGCAACTTGCCTGGAGTTCATCTTAAAATGTTTAATGGGTGTATTCTTCACCAATTTGATTTAAAAGTTGGTCAATGTAATTGTTTCACTTTTACCGTGTGTTGTTTTCCTGACTTTAAACGTTATTGTATTTCAGCTTCTGTTACTTGTCAAGAAAACACATTACTACACAGGAAGTGACTGTAGGGCACAGAGCATAAAACTTGCTGACTTGCAGTTGTGAAAGTGTAAGAAATTCACTTAGAGAGGAGCTGCCCGCCGTTTGGTGTGTGACTGACTTGTCAGCAGAAATGTGAGCTTGCATCACTAGATACAAATGCTTCCCTGTAGATACCATCATATGTTCTATTATAGATCATGCATATGACTAGGTCTGTTATTTATGGTGCAAAGACCATGCCTGAAAGGGCCACTAAACATAAATTACAAGTCAGTTTATGCAAGGGACTTTTAAGGGCCACATAACAAAGGCAATTACTGTTTTGCTGTTTTTTTTTGTTTTTTTCACTCTGGAAATAATATATCTGACAGTTCTGCCTGATTATAATGCTGCAGCAGGCAACTTCTCCACTATTTTGGCCATAACTTGACCAGGATGAAAGCACAATAACGAAATCTACTTCACAGATAAATTCATTTATTTATAAAGGTTTATTTATTTATTTTTTATCAAAAGTTTCAGATACCGTATATACTCGAGTATAAGCCAAGTTTTTCAGCCTTTTAGGGCTGAAAATACACACCCCCCGGCTTATACTCAAAACAGTGTACCTGAAGGGCTGCGAGCGTCTATTGTTTAAAAGTCGCGGCTTCCCCCTGGTCCCTTCCGTGATAGGCATTTCCCAGCAGACACTGAGCCAGATCCACGTAGCGCGGCATAATTTTAGGCAGGCGTAGCGTATCGTAGTAACGCTACACCACCGCAACTTTGAGAGGCAAGTGCTGTATTCACAAAGCACTTGCCTCCAAAGTTACGGTGGCGTATCGTAAATCTGCCGGTGTAAGGGCGCGGAATTCAAATGATAAAGATGTGGGCGTGTTTTATGTTAATTCTACTTGACCCCACGTAAATTATGTTTTTTTTTTAACGGCGCATGCGCCGTCCGTGGGGGTATCCCAGTGCGCATGCTCGAAATCACGCCGCAAATAGTCAATGCTTTCGACGTAAACGTAATTTATGCAAAGCCCTATTCGCGAACGTTTTACGCAAACGACGTACACGACAGAAAATTCGACGCTGGCCCGACGTCCATACTTAACATTGCGTACGCCTCATAGAGCAGGGGTAACGCTACGCCGAAAAAAGCCTTATGTAAACGACGTAAAAAAAATGAGCCGGCCGGACGTACGTTTGTGGATTGGTGTATCTAGCTAATTTGCATACTCGACGCAGAAATCAACGGAAGCGCCACCTAGCAGCCAGCGTAAATATGCACCTTAGATCCGACGGCGTACTAAGACGTACTTCAGTCGGATCTAGCCCAGCTTCAGGCGTATCTTGTTTTGTGGATACAAAACAAAGATACGCCGGAGCATCCTAGAAGTTACGCAGCGAATCAATAGATACGCCGACGTAACTTCTTTGTGGATCTGGACCACTGTGTTCAGTGTTCCGCCTATCACGGACGTTCTCTTGTCCGAGGATGAAAAGATGTCTGTGATTGGCAGAACACTGAACACAGTGTCTGCTGGGAAACTGAGTCCGAGGATGAGAAGACATCCGTGATAGGCTGCTGGGAAACGCCTATCAAGGAACAGGACCAGGAGGAGACCGTGACTTTTAAACAATGAATGGATGCCCGCAGCCTGTTAAGAATTGCAGGTACACTGACTCGGACACAGGGAGGCTGCAATGGGCACAGAGAGGTTGGACACAATGAGGTTGGGCACAGTGAGGTGGCAATGGGCACAGTGAGATGGCAATGGGCACAGTGAGGTTGGGCACAGTGAGGTGGCAATGGGCACAGTGGGGTTGCAATGAGCTCAGTGAGGTTGCAATAAGCACAGTGAGGTTGCAATGGGCACAGTTAAGCGTGCAAATGGGCATTGTTGACCCTCTTTTCCGCTTACAGTAGCTGCTGCATTCTCACCCTAGGTTTATACTCGAGTAAATACGTTTTCCCAGTTTTTTTGGGTAAAATTAGGTGCCTCAGCTTATACTCGAGTATATATGGTAATTATTGTCAGCCTAAATTAGGTGTATCCATATCTGGAGACAAAACTTTCATGAAGGTGACATAATAGTGTATTATTTTTATGTTTTGCTTCCGATTGTTTTCTTTTTAACTTTTTTCTGTTTGTTTATATTTGGAATTTTTGTTTACTTCAAAGAACCACTGCAGGTAATAAATTAAACCAAATACCTTTGGCAATCACTGCAGCCATTTTCAAATTAGAATGTTCATTTGTTTTAACTTAAGGCCTCTTTCACACTGGGGTGCGGGTGGCGGCGGTAGTAATTTTTAGCAGAGCTTTGCTGTCATGTTTTCGGAGGTATTCGGCCGCTAACGGGGCACTTTTAACCCCCGCTAGCGTCCAAAAAAGGGTTAAAACCACCTGCAAAGAGCCACTGCAGTGGCGCTTTGCCGGCGGTATGGCCGCGGTGCCCATTCATTTCAATGGGCAAAAGCGGTGGAGGAGCAGTATACACACCGCACCTTCACCGCTCCAAAGATGCTGCTTGCAGGAATTTTTTTTTTTTTTTTTTAACGAAAACACTTATAAACGTGAGTTACCAGGTTTAGACACGTTTACACGATGTTACAAGCAATTGACATTTCAAATTCCTCTATACATCCGTCCTGAGCTCATTTTTTTGCTTTTAAAAAAATGCTTCTAAACTCAAATGCCTAGAAATGACTATAAACGACCCTGTGTACATGTACTGATAAGATAAGCATAGAGGAGAGTTCAGGGGCTGCTGAAAAAAAATGCTTGTTTACTAGCAGCAGTGTACATGAGGCCTAAAACTGAACTCCAAGGTTCATATTTTTTGCATACTTACAGTGGGTCAGCTTGGCTCAATCATTATCATAGCCAAAAATGAAGTTACTATTTGAGGTTTTACGATAACTAACCCATTGGTCTCATACTGTACTCATACTTCATCATGAATGATACTCTCTTGGTGATATTTGTCATGTCAATTCATGCTAGATGTACAACTAGCCGAAAAAAAATGATTTGTTGTGATGTTGTTTACAAGGGATGGACACAGGGATTCCCTTGTATTAGTAAACCAGGTGGATCACAATAGTTGTAGTTTTCACCTTAAAGCGGATGTGCCACTAAAAAACTATATTAAAAGCAAGCAGCTACAAATACTGCAGCTGCTGACTTTTAATATAAGGACACTTACCTGTCCTGGAGTCCAGCGGTGATCGCAGCAGATGACGAGCCGATCGCTCGTCACCCTGCTGCTCCCCCCTCCATCCACGGTGAGGGAACCAGGAAGTGAAGCGCTCCGGCTTCACTGCCCGGTTCCCTACGGCGCATGCGCGAGTCGCGCTGCGCCCGCCGATTGGCTCCCGCTGTGTGCTGGGAGCCGAGTGTTCCCAGCATACAACGGGGGGGCGACGGGAAGCGGAGAAAAAACCCGTCCTTTGCCCGTATCGTAGGGCCGGAAGTGGGTGCAGATACCTGTCTGTAGACAGGTATCTGCACCCCCCTCCCCCCTGAAAGGTGTCAAATGTGACACCGGAGGGGGGGAGGGTGCCGATCAGCGGGACTCCACTTTAGAGTGGAGATCCGCTTTAACTGTTCACTCCATATCTATTTCTGTAGCTGGGACCAGAATTATTATTTACAATAGAAGATGGTGTCCTTTTATAAAGTTGTTTTATTTTTCTATTACTGTGTAAAGCTGTCCATACACAGCTCAAATTTTGGGCGATTTTTGCCGAAATTGGCCAAGAATTAAAGCGACACTAATGATAAAAAATATAACAAACATGTTATACTTACCTCCATTGTGTGGCTCGTTTTGCACACAGTGGCCCCCGATCCACATCTTCTGGGGTCCCTCGGCAGCTGTCATGGCTCCCCCTCCGCAAGAGCTTTCCACCTTCATGCGAGCAAGCTTGCATGGTGGAAAGCTCTTGCGGGCGCGCTCCGTGATACAGTGGCGGGCATAGCCGCAGACTGTATCACTCGGCCCTGCCCCCCGGCGCACTGTGTCATTGGATGTGATTGACAGCAGCGCCAGCCAATGGCTGCACTGCTATCAATCCGTCCAACCTAGCCAATCAACGGCCAGGCTGGGAACCAAAGAGGATGACGGGGATGAGCGCAGGACTTTCGAGGGGTGAGGTAAGTAAAACGGGGGCTTGGGGGCGGGGCGGTGCTGTCGGATGTTTTTTCATCTTAATGAATAGGATGCATTAAGGTGAAAAAACATGAACCTTTGCAACCCCTTTAAGCAATGGGCAGTCTCATCAGTACCACCCAGCTTGACAAACTTAATCTGCAAAACTGAAAAAGTTGTGTGAAAAATTCTTGGGCCGATCAGTGACTGCAACATATCAGATGCAGTCACTGTTTGGGTATTCAGATGCAGACACAGAAGAGGACACGGTGTGGATGGAGGAATCTATTGGATTTCTTTCATACAGCCCATATGCACAATGACATCTATGTATGTATGGCTTCCATAAGGATAATTACAGTATGTGTATCTCAGCCTGTTCAACCTGGCTACCTATCCATTGTGTGCCAACATTGAAAGACTTTAAGATTCTTCTCTTAACTTATTGGAATTACTGCATTAAAAGGAGTCAATCAGGGGCGGACTGACCATTGGGGCTCTCGGGCACTGCCCGAAGGCCCAATGCCACTAGGGGGCCCCATCAGGGTTGCCAGGCTCAATAAAACCAGGGACAGTATGTAAAAATCTGTGTTTTTTTTTTTTACATCTGTCCCTGATATGTCCCTGACATGTTTTTGATGTGAAAAACCAGAGATTTTAGCTCTGCACTGCCGCCCGGCTTTGGCCATCTGTAAGCCCGGGGGGCCCCATAGTCTTCTATTGCCCGGGGGCCCTATGAGTTGTCAGTCCGCCCCTGGACTCAATAGATAATTATTCCCGCATCCACACGAGGATGCAGCACTCAAACTGTAAAGTGATCATTTGTTTCTCCTTAAGGAAATGGTTTTTGGATGTTAACAAGCAATGTTTGCAAATGCTCATTATCAGTTCTGAAGTTAACTCTATTATCCAAGTGATGCTTGATTTGCATTAACTTTAATGCATACAAACATCAGGCTCGGAAGAGTTGGCCAAGGTGTTTGGAGAAACCGTCCATTGATCCACATGTTCATTGATCAGTCTGGATGCCAGAACCTTATTGTAAGTAGTTAACTAAGGCTTTACAAATAACCTCCAAAAGCTTTATTCATTGCACAGCATTTCCTTTTAAAGCTCGCACTATCAGTTTGCTAATTTTACAAAGAACTTGTTTTATCAGAGCACGGCAACATTTGAATTGGCCCATTAAGTTTCAGCCAAACAAAAAAAAAAAAAAAAATTATAAAGACTTGTAAAAATCCATTATACTGAGCAAATTAAAATGTACTGTTTTCCTTGTGCTGATAAATACAGAATGACAGCCTCTTTTAGCAGGTGTCACGCAATTAATCTCTAGTCTAACAGAGTGGAAAGTAAAGATCGGGACCTTTTGAAGTTCCTTCACCTCTGGCAATTACATTACTACAATTACATTTTACAGCTGCAGGAAAGTCAGAACAGCTCTGTGGCTCAACGAATCCTACTGACAGGCTGCAGTAAGCATTAAACCTTGCCAACAGGCTACAAGGAGTCATATAAACAATATTAATTTCATAAAAAGAGAAAGAAAAAAAGATTGAAGTACCATTACCTCAGCACCAAATTGATCTGTTATGAACAAACTGAAATGTTTGGTTATTTCAACACTTTCTCAGGCTAAAGGGTCAGTATAATTGTTTTCCAATACTATTCACCTTTAATTTGTAGCAAATGACTTGTCATGTCTGATATATTGCATAACATTGTTTGTCTTGCAATCGTTTGTTTTCTGAGATTGATTTTTTTGTATACAATATATTCCTTTTTTTATATTTTATACAAAGTATATTTAATGATTTTTACTTACATATAGTAAATGTTTATTATTAAATAGACAAGCAGTTTAAAAGAAAACTGGAGAACCAAATAAAAACTGTATTTGAAAGGGTCCATGTTTGTTTGTTTTTTGTTTTTTGAAGGGGAAATCTTAAAGTGGAGCTCCATCCAAAAGTGGAACTTCCACTCATTTGTTTCCCCCCCCTCAGGTGCCACATTTTGTATCTTTCGGGGGGAGGGGGTAGAGGATACCTGTCTTTGAGGCCTTGTACACACGACCGAACATGTCCGCTGAAACTGGTCCGTCGGACCAGTTTCCGCGGACATGTCCGACCATGTGTAGGGTCTACCGGACAGTTTTCCGGCCTAGCGGACAGGTTTCCAGTGGACAAAAGTTTCTTAGCATGCTAAGGGCCATATTCTTAAAAGGCTTACGATGGCGCAACGCCATTTGCGCCGTCGTAAGTCCTAATCTGGCCCGGCGTATCTATGCGACTGATTCTTAGAATCAGTTACGCATAGATATCCATTAGATCTGACAGGCGTAAGGCTCTTACGCTGTCAGATCTTAGATGCAATTTTTTCCCCGCCGCTAGGTGTCGCCGACGGGCTTTTTCCCCGTCGTCTATGCAAATTAGCTATTTTAGCTGTTTACGCGAGATTCCCGAATGTACGTGCAGTCGACGCAGTGAATTTACGACGTTTCCGTAGCATTTGCGACGCGTAAAGTTGCCCCTAACCAATGTTAAGTATGGCCGTCGTTCCCACGTCGAAATTTTAAAAAGTACTTAGTTTGCGTAAGTTGTCCGTGAATGGCGCTGGACGTCATTTACGTTAACGTTAAAAACCAATGACGTCCTTGCGACGTCATTTAGCGCAATGCACGTCGGTAAATTTTAGGGATGGCGCATGCGCAGTACGATCGGCGCGGGAACGCGCCTAATTTAAATGATCCACGCCCCCTACCTGGATCATTTGAATTAGGCGGGCTTGCGCCGGAGAATTTACGCTACGCCGCCGCAACTTTACAGGCAAGTGCTTTGTGAATCAAGCACTTGCCCGTAAAACTTGCGGCCGCGTAACGTAAACGAGATACATTACGCCGCTGGAGTTTTACTCCATTCTACGAGAATCTGGCCCTAAGAAACTTGTCCGCTGGAAGCCTGTCCGTCGGACATGTCCGATGGTTAGTACGACTCATCGGACATGTCCGCTGGCCCGAAATCCCACGCATGCGTCGAAGTGATTCGACGAATGCGTGGAAGCATTGAACTTCCTGGTTCGCGCACGTCGCCGCGTCATCGTCGCCGCCACGTCACCGCGTATTCTGTCCACGGGGAATTTGGTCTGATGGTGTGTACACACATCAGACCAAAAGATCCCAGCAGACATGTCCGATGAAAACGGTACGCGGACCGTTTTCATCGGACATGTCTGGTCGTGTGTACGAGGCCTGACAGGTATCCTGTTCCCACTTCTGGAAGCCACAGCCGCAACATTTGATGTCACTACTCGGCTCCTTCCTCCTTCTTTCCCCTGCCACCGGGCAAGTAGAAGAGAGGAGCGGAGCCTCACACATCTGTTGTGAACAAGCTATCACTTGTGAAACATGTTTACTATTGCCTGTATTTGTCTGACCCTTTTGACAATAAAGATGACATTAAGATAAGTTGGAGTTCCAGTGTGCGACCAATTTCTTGTTTTATTAGCCTCACACGCGTGCAGTAGGATTCCTGGTTTAAAGCCGTAAGGGACCCCTTACCCGCAATGGTGGCGGCAGCACCCGACAGCTGATGGAAACATCTGCTGCGGTGCCAACATTGCTGGACTTATTAAAAGCCAGCAGCTACAGTATATGTAGCCGTTGATATTACAATAGAATTGTTATTGAATTTACAACAGAGCACAGGAAGTTATAACTCACATGATCAACAGGTTTTCATTCCTGAATATTTGGAGATTTAATAATAGTATATTTAATAGTCCAAAAGTGAGCAAAAACAAAACATTTATTGTTAAGATTTCCATACACGTTAATGTGTACTTTACAGTACAAAATACTGTAAAGTACACCTTTGCATTGCATGCACATTTCTCCATATTTTGTCTGTGAAATGAGGGAGCACTATCGTTCTGGGGGGAAGTCACCTCCTCACCCTCTATTCTTGTCGTGCATGCACTCCCGTGGGGGTGCACATCGAGGTAATCAGTGGTGGTGTGCCACGTCCCTGGGACACAGCGCATCACTGATTGTGGTAAACAGCCTATGACGTAGGGTCTTTACCATGTGATCAGCGTGTCCAATCACAGCTGAAAACAGTGTAAACTGGAAATGCTGGTTATCAGCATTCCTCTCCTCACACTGACAGCGTGTGAGGAGAGGAGAGCTATTATGCGGCGTTCCTGAGTGTGGACATCTGCACTGACAATCAGGGCATTGATTATCAGTGTCCTGCTGATCAGAGCAGCCCCAACAGTGCTCACCAGTGCTGCCTGTCAGTGCCTGCCAGTGCTGCCAATCTGTGTTCACCAGTGCTGCCTGCCAGTGCCCAATAGTGATGCCTTTCAGTTCCCATCAGTGCCTCTTCATCAGTGCCAAATATCAGTGCCGCCCAGCGGCGGCCCATCCATATGGGGCACAGAGGCGCCACCCCCCTAATTTACATGCAGGGCACTGGACAATTGGATTCTAATGGGAGTATTTTTTTTAAAAGAACATGATTGAAGGAGAAAAAAAAATATTTAAACAAAATTTTATGACAGAAACTAAGTAAAACTTTATTTTCTAAATATTTGGTCTTTTTTTCATTTGTTTAGAAAGAAAAAAAATCCAGTGATGAATAAATACCACCAAAAGAAAGCTGTATCTGTCTCAAAAAAATTATAAATATTTTGATGGGTACAGTGTTGCATGACCGTGCAATTGTCATTCAAAGTGCAACAGCGCTGAAAGCTTAAAATTGGCCTGGGTAGGAAGGGGGTGAAAGTGCCCTATAGGCAAGTGGTTAAAGACCCTGCAAGTACAATGAATATATGTTGATCTGCCATAAATGCATTTAGCTCCTAAATTCTGTTGTGTGCTGATTTCTGCGGACTGACTGGTGTTAGCCCTGCCCATTGTATTTTGCTAAACTTCTCAACCACACTCACTCTAAGAAATCTAAAACATAAAGGCTAATCATTCTGCATTCCAATTAGGGTTGTCCCGATATCGATACTAGTAGCGGTATCAGGACCGATACTGAGCATTTGCGCGAGTACTTGTACTCGCGCAAATGCTCCCGATGCTTGATCTGATACTTTATTTTTTTTCCTCTGAGTGTGGGCGGAGAGGGGTGGGGAGCGGTCGGAGAGGAGACCAAGAGGAGCCTGAGGGGGCAGAGAGGAAGGCGGAGAGGAGGCGGAGAAGAGGCAGAGAGGAAGGCGGAGAGGAGGCAGAGAGGAGGGCGGAGAGGAGGCGGACAGCAGAGCAGTCCTCGGGTATGTAAAACATACCACTGGAGGAGAGCTGCTGCCACTGCCGCCGTCTAGTTTTTCGGCGCTCGGGGAACATAACAGCTTTCATTTGAATAGCTGTGTGTTCCCCGCAGCGCCTCTTCATATATAGCCCCTCCCCCTTGTCAGGGCATGTTGATAGACAGATCATCTGTCCCAGGATTGGACGGGTGATCTGTCTATCAAAGTGCCCGGACAAGTGGGAGGGGCTATGACGACGCATGGCGGGGAACACACAGCTATTCAAATGAAAGCTGTTATGTTCCCTGAGCGCCGTCAACTACACAGTGGGAAGAGACCTACACAAGGCTGCATTTTGGGGGAGAGATGCAAGGCTGCATTTTGGGGGAGAGACGCAAGGCTGCATTTTGGTGGAGAAATGCAAGGCTTCATTTTGGGGAGAGACGCAAGGCTGCATTTTGGGGGAGAGACGCAAGGCTGCATTTTGGGGGAGAGACGCAAGGCTGCATTTTGGGGAGAGACGCAAGGCTGCATTTTGGGAAGAGACGCAAGGCTGCATTTTGGGGGAGAGACGCAAGGCTGCATTTTGGGGAGTGATGCAAGGCTGCATTTTGGTGGAGAGACGCAAGGCTGCATTTTGGGGAGTGATGCAAGGCTGCATTTTGGGGGAGAGACACAAGGCTGCATTTTGGGGAGTGACGCAAGGCTGCATTTTGGGGGAGACACAAGGCTGCATTTTGGGGGAGACACAAGGCTGCATTTTGGGGGAGACACAAGGCTGCATTTTGGGGGAGACACAAGACTGCATTTTGGGGACACATGGCTGCATTTTAAAAAAAAGTATCAGTATTCGGTATCGGCGAGTACATGAAAAAAGTATCGGTACTTGTACTCGGTCCTAAAAAAGTGGTATCGGGACAACCCTAATTCCAATATAAGAACTTGGAAGACTCCTTGCAATAACACAGGGACTGTACAGAGGACAAAGGACAGCTCTGAATTTCTGACGAGATCAAAGTTTTTTTTTGCACTTACCTGTATGCACAGATATAACAAAATGCTTCCTATCATAAACAGATCAAAAGGGAGAAAATAAGAGAGGTTCGTTGTTAGGGGTTACATACAGCTCTTTTTTGAAAAGCACAACTGTTAAAAATGGGGATTTTTTATATATTAAATGGACAGAAATCTGGTCACATATACAGTAATTTATGGTCAGTAACTCTGTCACTTCTGCCCACACTGCTACCTCATCCCACCCCTGCTGTGTACATTTCTAACATGCTTCTGAGTGCACACTTATAGATATTGAATAACAAGCTCACAGTAAGAGAGAAATTTAATTAACACGCTGACGTTTGTTACCTTTATATATTTCTGATCCCTTTCCTCTTGAGATGGTGATTGGGTGATGTGGTAAACAGAGCTTTCATCCACACACAATATAAGCACTGGGTAATGAAAAATTAAGCCTTTAATCTTCCTCTTACCAGCAGATAATGTCAACGAGGAAGTTAGAGGCAGAGATCTGGTATTTAGGGGCTGCAAAATAAATAAATATAATGGTGAACTACGCTCTTTAAATTCAAAATATGTGAGTCACGCCATAGCCTACTTGCTACAATTTTCAGGCTAATTAAAATCATTTGTGAGCACCTAAATCAATTTTATTGATAGCCACACATCAGGAAATTGGGGCACTTCTGGATGCACTTTAATGTGATTGCACAGTGTTCCAAACAATGTGAATATTTATTTATTAAGGTATTTATATAGTGGCAACATTTTATTCAGTGCTATATATATTTATTGTACATTTACATCAGTCCCTGCCCTCAACTTCCTCTGCAGACATGTACCTATATTAAGGCTTACCTATAGGTATTGAAACTATCTCCTAAACCTGTACAGTAGGAGATATTTCTAGTGCATGCAACCAGTGACATCACTGGCGCATGCGCTCTAAAGGAACAGCCCATATGTGCCGCTCCTTCCAAGCCCGTCCCGTGAACAGCGGCTCTGGCCAATCACAGCGCCGAATCCCACAAACCCAGAAGAAGCTCCGGGAAAGACTTCAGTCGTGCCAGCGGTATGCAGGGACCACTGCAACATCTTTGTTTTAAGGTAAGTATTTCATAAAGAGCTAGTATGCCTTTGTCTTGCAGGTTTTATTTTTTTGGGGGGAGGGGGGGGTTCTGGGTTTTAAAACCTCTTTAACCACTTAACACCCGCCCGCCGTGAAATGACGGTGGGCGGAATGCTCTACTGTTCCGACAGGACGTCATATGACGTCCTGTCATTTAAAGCCTCAAGGGCGCGCGTGCACCCGTTGCGTCACTGGGAACACAGTGCGCATAGCGCACTGAGAAAAAAAAATATATATATTTTTTTTTAAATGGGATTTATTATAGCAAAAAGTAGAAAATATTGTGTTTTTTTTTCAAAATTGATGCTCTTTTTTTGTTTATAGCCCAAAAAATAAAAACCGCACAGGCGATCAAATACCACTAAAAGAAAGCTCTATTTGTGGGGGAAAAAAAGACGTCAATTCTGTTTGGGAGCCACGTCGCACGACCGCGCAATTGTCAGTTAAAGCGACGCCATGCCGAGAAGCTAAAATCTCGTCTGGGCAGGAAGGGGGGTGTATGTGCACAGTAGGCAAGTGGTTAAAGTGTTACTAAACCCAGGACCCTGCATTCACTATATGTGGTTTCCCACAGTACACAGAGCATGGAAATGCATTTATTTTAGTAAATGTTTTCTGCTAAAAACCTTTTTTTTAACTGTCATTGCTTGGTTCACCTGCTGGTGGCACTGTTGCTTACAGCACCAAAGGGTGTAGTTCTGGTGGCCACCAGTGGGTGTCTCCCAGCCAAAGTACTAACTGACAATCAAGCTACACCTGATGTGGGACTGCTGGACTATATAAGCCCGCCCTTGACATGGTTGTAAACCCAACCAGACAACTTGCACCTACAGGTAAGCCTAGATTAAGGCTTACCTGTAGGTGCAAGAAGTATCTCCTTAACCCACACGGTTAAGAAATATATGCAGAAAACACTGCACTGAGTGTGGCAGTTTTATCAATGGGATAATGCCAGAAACCCGCACATGTGCGGAGATCGTGGCAGTCCCGCATGCATGTAACGCCATAGCAGCTCCGGCCAGTCGCAGCGCTGGAGCGACGATACAAGGAAGACGCTCCGAGGGGACATGGCGGCGGCAGCGGAGGGGAACGAGGAGCGCTTCGGGGGCTTTGGTCTCATGTATGTGCCACATAATGAGCTAGTATGCTATGTTTCTGTTTATTACCCAAAAAAGTACTTTGTTAACAAATGAAAAGAAATGTGTGTATTAACCACTTAAGCCCCGGACCATTATGCAGGTTAAGGACCTTGCCCCTTGCGATTCCGCACTGCGTCTTGGCTCCCAAACAAAAATTGGCATCCTTTTTTTCCCACAAATAGAGCTTTCTTTTGGCTAGGGGGGCGCTAAGGAGTTAAGTGTACCCTAAGGGAGTGATTGTTGCTGTAGGGGGACATGGCTGTAGGTGTAACGTCACTGATCGTCGTTCCCTATAACAGGGAACAAATGATCAGTGACACTGCCACACAGAAAAACGGGGAAGGTGTGTTTACATTAGCGTGGAGAGGATGGAGGAAGTTTGGGGTGCAGAGGTTAGCATGCGTTTTAGGATGCAAAGGTTTTCAAGATGCAAAGGTACTGACGGTGGATAAAGATGTAGGTCACGTTTAGGGCAGCCTATTCATTTCAATGGGCTGCTCTATGCGCTACAAATGCGGAAGAAAGTTTCTAACGCTTTTTAAAAATCACACAAAAACAATACATGGCACTGCTGTGTATCTGCTAAAGGGCAACACATTTCTGTGGTGTCAGGAAAGCAATTTTGCATGTGTTTCCAACACACACAAATGTGAACGCAGGCTAAGGCCCAGATTCACAGAGATCGGCGTATCTCTGTGCGGGCGTAGCGTATCTCATTTACGTTACGCCGCGCAAGTTTTTCAGGCAAGTGCTTTATTCACAAAGCACTTGCCTGTAAAGTTGCGGCGGCGTAGCGTAAAACACCCGGCGGAATTCAAATTCGGATGCGCCGTCCCTAAAATTTCCCGGCGTGCATTGCTCTAAATGACGTTGCAAGGACGTCATTGGTTTTGACGTGGACGTAAATTCCGTCCAGCACCATTCACGGACGACTTACGCAAACAACGTCATTTTATAAATTTTCAATGCGGGAACGACGGCCATACTTAACATTGACTGCGCCTCATAGACCCAGGGGCAACTTTACGACGGGAAAAGCCTAACGTAAACGTCGTAACTTGACTGCGTCGGCCGCGCGTACGTTCGTGAATTCGCGTATCTAGCTAATTTGCATACTCGACTGGGAAATCGACGGAAGCGCCACCTAGCGGGCAAAAAAAAAATTGCATTTAAGATCCGACGGCGTAAGAGACTTACGCCTGTCGGATCTAATGGATATCTATGCGTAACTGATTCTAAGAATCAGTCGCATAGATACGACGGCCCAGATTAGGACTTACGACGGCGTACATGGCGCTGCGCCGTCGTAAGCCCTTTGAGAATCTGGGCCTAAATGTCTTGGTTACATTGGTGTTCAGTGGAAATCTTCTCATTACATTGGTGCTTGGTGTAAAATCCTTTCATTCACACTAGTGGCCAGTGTGACTGTCCCCCTTACATTGGTGGTCAGTGGAAATCCCTCCTTACATTGGTGGTTACTGTGAATACCTCTATTACATTAGTAGACAGTGTAAACCCCTATTACATTAGTGGTCAGTGTAAACCCTTATTATATTAGTAGTTGGTAAAAAAAAATCAGCATCCCTCCCCTCCCCCCAGCACTAACACTGATCCCAAGAGTCCTAGGATCCCTAGGAGTTTTCTGTCTATTAATGGGTCCCCTCACCTCCCCAGTCCATGGTGTACAGGCAGTGAGGAGATGATGTGCTGTAACCTCTAGAAACCAATCAGTACGCAGTAATGATGTGCGATACCCTCTAGCAACCAATCAGTGAGCCATATTGATGTACAGTAATCTCTAGCAACACATCAACAAGCAGAAATACATTTCTGTAATCTCTAGCAACTAATCAGTGAGCCGTAATGTGTGCTGTAACCTCTAGCAACCAGTCAGTAAGCAGTAATGATACATTGTAACCTCTTGCAACCAATCGCTGCCTGATCTGATTCAGTAAACAAATTTGTGTCTAGCTGCTATTTATTGTATGTTCTCAAAGCAGGTTGAGAGCAAAACTGCATGGAGGAAGATTTTTTTTGCCCAGGGTCCAATTAATATTAAAGACGGCCCTGTCTATGGGGTATCTCACAGCCATGAGCAGCCCTTACCTAGAGAAACTAAATATCTTGGGCCAGATCCACAGAGAGAGTACGCCGGCGTATCTACTGATACGCCGACGTACTTTCAAGTTACCCGCGTCGTATCTTTAGTTTGGATCCTCAAACCAAGATACGACGGCATCTGGGTTCGATCCGACAGGCGTACGGCTTCGTACGCCTTCGGATCGTAGATGCAATACTTCGGCGTCCGCTGGGTGGAGTTCGCGTAATTTTCCGCTTTGGGTATGCTATTTCCGACGATCCACGAACGTACGCGCGGCCGTCGCATTTTCTTACATCGTCTCTAGTTGGCTTTTTCCGGTGTATAGTTAAAGCTGGTATTTTGCGGCGTATAGTTAGACGTGCCATGTTAAGTATGGCCGTCGTTCCCGCGTCTAAATTTGAATTTTTTTTTTGCGTAAGTCGTCCGTGAATAGGGATGGACGTAATTCACGTCTAAGTTAAAAAAATGACGTTGTTGCGACGTCATTTAGCGCAATAAACGGCGGGAAATTTAGGGACGGCTCATGCGCAGTTCATTCGGCGCGGGGACGCGCTTCATTTAAATAAAACACGCCCCCTACTCGCCGATTTGAATTACGCGCCGAGAGATACACTACGCCGCCGTAACTTACGGCGCAAATTCTTTGTGGATTCAAAGAATTAAAAAGTAAGTTACAGCGGCGTAGCGTATCTCACATACGCTGCACCTTTCTAATTGTATGTGGATCTGGCCCGTTATGTTTTATATATGCAATAATGGTTTAATTCTTTATTATTATAATTATTTATTTTGTTAAGTTTTGAAACAAATGTTTTGTATCAGTTTTTTCATAGACAATATAATACCAGATGCACCCATGACACTGGGTTTGCAGAGCATTCTGACCTACAGAGCATTAAGAACATTTTTTTTAAGACGGTATTTTTTAAATTAAAACTCCCTAGGAGCCATTTAGAGCACAGATGACACAGAGATGTAAGAGATGGATTGTTTTTAAGTAAACAGACACAGCACAAAATGTACTGGATATCTACAATGCACATTATGCTCTAGAAACACATTTACTTCAAACTGGCTTATTACTGAGCAGGTCTATAACTCATAAAGCTTTTGGTTCCTTGCCTGGGGATTTGAGAATTGTGTCAGGCCAGAATTCCTTTTTAACCTCCCTGGCGGTATGATTCTTTCAGAAAAAACATGCTGAAAGCGGTACCATTATTTTACAAGGAAATTTGGCGTTTTATATTGTAGGTCTGTAATTTTTAGAAATAACTCACTTAAATCTGACCAAACAAGAGTCTAGTAGGCATCCCGGGTATGACATTTTTTTTAAAACAAAATTATAAATTATAATATAATAAATAATTATAAATAATTATAACAAATAATAATATAATTATAATAAAAATTATTCAATAATGTAATCAAATCAAAATCACTGAAATTTGCTCAGTTGCAGAATTGTTGCTGTCATTTTTTTTATTTTTTATGACGAATTTCCCCACAAATCGCTATCGCACAATTCTGCAAGTGATTATAATTTATTATCGCTGTTTTTTAGCTGATCTAAAACTATTTTTGACATAAAGGGACACTTTTGGTTGCTATGGACAATTTACAGTTTGCAGGGAGAAAGAAACGGTTTTATTATATAAAATGACATGCATGACACAGGACAGACCACTAGGGACAAGGGGTGTGTGTTTTTTTTACATACAGTACTGTAATCTATAAGATTACAGTATACTGTATGTAAAGTGTTTGTTTACTTTTTTGAATTTGGAGCCGTTCTCCGTCCCCGTGCGTCGTAACGACGCAGGGAACGGAGATCGGCGTCACACAGAGGCACTGTGTGAATCGAGCGAGGTCCCGCTCGCTCACACAGCGCGGTGGCATCGCTGGATCCAGGGACAAGGTAAGTAAACCATGCCTGTGGATCTAGCGAGGCAAGCCCGAGTCTGACTCGGGGTTACCGCTCGCAGCAGGAAAATCTAACCCCGAGTCAGACTCGGGAATACCGCCAGGCAGGTTAAGGCTGAAATTCAGAAAGATATAACATACACAAATGAACGCAGCTATGTATCAATTAATAAATCATTAATTGTTTTTTTAAAGGCAACTAGTGAAAGTTCTGGAATTTGAAATCTGGAATTTCAAGTACACAATGGGGTTTATTTACTATCGCTGGAAAGTGCAAAATCAGGCTCACTTCTGCATAGAAACCAATGAGCTTCCAGGTTTTATTACCAGACTTAATTGAACAAGCTGGGGTTAGAAGATCATTGGTTTCTATATAGAAGTGAGCCTGATTTTGCACACTCCAGCTTTAGAAAATAAGCCACATTGTGTACTTTAACGTGGGGTATGCCTGTTAAAGTACAAGCTGGTAAGATAGCTGGTAAGATAGTGCAGGGCGTTAATGCTCCTTTGCAGCAGTTTGTGATTGCCTGTGTCCCAAGGGTTGCAGGTTTGATCCTGGCGGGGTCCACTCAGCCTTTCATCCTTCCGAGGTTGGTAAAATGAGTACCATTGAGTTGGGTAATAATGACAACCATTATCAGCGCTTAGACACATCGGCAACAGTGTAATTGGCGCTATATAAGTGTAAGCATTATTATTATTATTACTGCAGTGCTCAAATAAGAAAGGAAGGCCAGCACCGGTAGCCAGTCTGGTATGTTGCATATGCACGTGTATTGACCAAAAAACTCTGAAGCCCTGTACACCGGTTAACCGATGAAGTTGACTGATGGTCTGATGTGCCTACACACCATCAGTTAAAAAACCGATCGAGTCCAACGCGGTGATGTAAAACACAACGACGTGCAGAGAAAAATGAAGTTCAATGCTTCCAAGCATGCGTCGACTTGATTCTGAGCATGCGCTGGTTTTTAACCGATGAAAAGGTCCTTCAGTCCGTTTCTATTGGTTTTGACCGAGCGCGTGTACGCGGCCTAACAGGAAGAGACAGCAAATTAAGGAGATGTATATCACCATTTTGATGTTGCTTTCCCAATGTTTAGTAAGCAGGCTGGGAGGGTGAGGTGACACGAATACATTTTTTAACTTTAAATATAAAAATTTGTATCATTCAAATATTTGACTACAAAATACCATATCCAAATTTTTTAGGATTTGGCTCTCCTGGCATCTTTTAGAATCATATCCCCATCAGTAGAGATGTTTCCTTGGTGTCTTGTTCGTCTGGAGATGCCTGGGATTGTCCGGTGGGTCGGTTGTATTCCCACCACCTTTTTTTTTCTAATTCTACCTTTTATTCTCTTGTTCCTTTCCTTTTCTTTCTCTATATACAACCTAGTTGTCTGATGCCTAGTACACACGTACGGGATTCCCGGCGGTAAAAAGTCTGCCGGGAATCCTGAGGGGAAAACTGAGAACCTGCTCGGTAAGTTTTTCCCCCTACACACGAGAGGTTTTCCCGACAGGAAAACTGCGATAAAGCTTTAATCGGGATTCCCGGCCGTGTGTTTGCTCCATTACAGTTTTTCACATAGGAAAACTGCTGGGAAAAAGACAGACGGGAAACACGGCGGGGAAAAAAGCGAGCTGGTTCTCTTTTTTGTCCCAGCAGTTTTCCTGTCGGGAAAACTGCGATGGAGCACACACACAGCCGATTTTCCTGGCCAAAAGCTCTCATGGCAGTTTTCCAGACGGGAAAACCCGTTGTGTGTACGAGGCATGAGTTGTGTTGCAGAGAACTTTCCGTCCTACATTCATATACACTGTGGGGTTGATTTACTAAAGGGAAATCCACTTTGCACTGCAAGTGCACTTCAAAGTGCAGTCGCTGTAGATCACTGTAGATCTGAGGGGAAGCTCTGAAATTAGGGAAAGCTCTGTAGATTTTTCCATGTAAAATTGTATTAAGAACAGTGTATAAATACACACTTTTTCATATAAACAAAAGGTGAGTGAGCATCATATACACATATAAAATGGGAGCGTCCTTACTCATGAGAGTATATCCAAACAGATGTAATTCCCAGTAGTCACTAACCAGAGAACACGTTCATCATGTTTCTGTAGTCATACAAAGAAAAAGCAGTCACCCCCAATCACAACCTCAGGTGTAGGGCTCAACGTAGAGGTAGCACTCAATTTATGCGTATATAAGCATTTGTCTAATCCTGAGTAATTACAGAAAGATAGGGTCCTTAGGTCAAGGTAAGATTGCGTGGGGGGGGGGCAGTCTTGATTATCCAGTCTATTTTCGAGAGTAAGGGAAGCAGTCAGTCACCGGGGCTAATGTGTAAGCTGGGATGTGTATGCGGGGTGATGTCACCTGAGTCAAGGCAAAAGAAAGGAAATAAGTAAAAGGAAAAAAGAGAAGAAAAAGAAAGAAAGAGACAAAAAAAAGGGGGGGGGAGGACGGGAGGGGGGAAAGGTCAAGAAAGATTCGACATCTGTCGAATCTTTTTTTTTTCTTAGAACATTCAACAGACACCATAAGCCTTCAATGACAGATTCTACCTTAATTTGGATTTTTAGACGAATGCATTTTTTTAACGAAAAACTAAATAAATAAAAACGAATTTCGGGAGTAACTAAATCAATTTATTTTTCGGCCCGAAAACAAAATTACGATACAAAATATTTCAGTGTGCACATGTCTAGTGCCTATCAATGCAGCCTATCAGTGCCCGCCAATGCAGCTTACGAGTGCCCATCAATTCAACCTACCAGTGCCCATAAATGCAGCCCAGTGCCCATCAATGCAGTCTACCAGTACCCACCAATGCAGCCTACAAGTTCCCATCAATGCAGCCTACCAGTGCCCACCAATGCAGCCTACAAATGCCACTCAATGCAGCCTACCAGTGCCCATGAATTCAGTCTACCAGTGTCCACCAATGCAGCCTACCAGTGCCTGGATGTATCACACACAAAGCGGTGATCTCTAGCTGTGTCACGGTCGGAGCTTGGATTTGAATATCCCGGCGGCCACTGTAACAAAGTCTCACCTCCTAGACCGGCTCCTATGATACACATCACACTAATTCAATTGGATCAGTGTCTATAACAGTGGCCATGATCATTTCAGACCTAACCTCTATGACACAGCGGTAGATTCACGGAGATTCAAACAAGCAGTGGAGGGAGAGGAGGACTCTGGCACTTAACCCTTGGGGCCTGGGCTGCTCAGGATCTGCCCCGATGCAGCCACAGCTCAAAGCGGCCCCAGGGCAGGCGGCCTACTGGGAGATTTCCCACTACACCAGTAGGCCAGTCTGGCCCTGGATGTGTGCAAACTGCATATTATAGCCCCAACCCCGGGCCTTGGGACTCGGGCTAATAATTCTCAATGAGCAATACGAGACCTGGGGCTTTTTGGGGGCCCACTCTGGGCTATAGCCTGGGTCAGCCCCACCCTCCCGAAGCCACTGCTCAGGATATATGTTAATTTACCAGGTCCAAGTATCACTTAACCCTCTGCAATAGCAAATGGGGACAGAATCATAATACAAAACATAAAGCTGAAGCCAGGCCAAGGGCCCTCCTTGCTCCAAACAATACTTGTCACCCCACTTTAGCCAATTGCTGCAAAAATTTAGGAAAACACCTAGTCTAAAGGGCCCAAATACCCATTTGCACATGACATGAAGGGTGAGGAGTCTTGTCCCTTCTGGAACACAGAGTGAGGAAGGAAATGTTGTTGCCTGGTGAAGTGGAGACTTCTTTCTAGATGCCCATCAATGGGTTCAACATAAGTCCATAAGACTCCAGTGGTGTCATAGTGATATCACAACATACAATGAGGGTAGGGGGCAACAAGGCTGCTTGGCAACAGACCAGACTGCAGCCTGGAATAGTTATATTAATAGAAAAAAGGGGGTGGAAAGAAGGGGTGACAAAGAAAACATGCCATTGCCTTAAAAAAAAAATCTGCTGGTATTTAAAATATATAAACTGCGGTTTTTTTCATTTAGTGTCCGGCACTGGCTGGTACCTGCTGAACAATAACAGTTGTATCAGGTTCTCTGTCACATACTTGGACAGCTTTAATGACTTTGCCTCTTTCCGCTGGGGATAATGTGACGTTGGTCATTCTTTACACACTGCACATGAAACGCCATGGCATTGACTGCCAATGATTAGATCCAGAAAGCTGGACCAACTTTTTTTGATTTGCAATAACTACTGTGCATATACACAATGATAAAAGTCAGCAGTTTTAAATCCTTTGGGTTCTGCTGTCAAGCCAACTAGATTCTTCTTATTGTTCATTCCTACTGAATAGAATCACACCCTGTCAGCTGCCACCAGGAGAGACCTTTGATCATCTAAGTGAGTCACTGTTGCCAAATTATCGCCATGACTGATTGCTGCTCTGCTTCTGGAGTTATTAGTTTGTTCCAAATTGTGTGTTCTGCTGCTGCTGATTAACCCCCCACTAGAGCTTTATGCTGTAAGCAACACGCCATAAAGACTTATAAACAAGAGTTCTACTTCAGGCAATTTGAATAAGAATGTTTCAAAACAACTAATTGCCAGTGACAGAATACCGGAAATGTAAAATTCTTAATGAAATTAAAGGATGCATCTACAGACTGCTGACGCATGTTATTTTTAAAGATCCAATAATAAAATGTATACATATTGATACATTTCCTAATAAAATTCTTAATCTCTCAGATACTGATAAAAATGCAAGGTTTGGAATTTTTTTATTTAAAGGTGTGCCACAAAGTACAATAGAACATAAACTTCAAATAAGAGGTAAAGTAGGCATTGCCGACATGTACACAACAGGTACAGAAGGCAATCGATTAAGGAAGCAACCATGCAGAAATAAAAAGAATAACATCACAACTAAATTGAGGCAAATGATTGTAGACCTTGAATATCAGCCAATTAAGCACTAAAAGGACAGAACCTTAACAATTATGCCGCGTACACGCGATCATTTTTCGTCATGAAAAAAAACGTCGTTTTTCGGCATTTAGAAAAAACGACGTTTTCCCAACTTCATCATTAAAACGACGTTGTCCACACACCATCGTTTTTTTAAAATGCTCTAGCAAAGCGCGGTGATGTACAACACGTACGACGGCACTATAAAGGGGAAGTTCCATGCGGATGACGCCACTCTTTGGGCTGCTTTAGCTGATTCCGTGTTAGTAAAAGACGATTCGCTCTTTTCTGTCTGTTACAGCGTGATGAATGTGCTTACTCCATTATGAACGGTAGTTTTACCAGAACGAGCACTCCCGTCTCATAACTTGCTTCTGAGCATGCGTGGGTTTTTAATGTTGTTTTAGCCCCCACACGATCATTTTTTACAACCCGAAAAACAACATTGTTTAAAACATTGTTAAAAAATGCACCATGCTCGAAAAAATTTTTTTTTCGTTTTTCCAGAAGCCGAAAAATGATGTGAAGCCCACACACGATCATTTTAAATGAAATTTTTTTAAAACAACGTTTTTTTTCATGCCGAAAAATTATCGTGTGTACGCGGCATAAGATTCACCATTACAGTCCCTGGCATGACTGCCAGGGAAAGAGCCAAGTTAATTGTAGTAACCTAACCTAGGGTGTAAAGGTATTGAGAAGTTCTCAATAGCACAACCAGCCTGAGTTTGCACATACCTGATTTTTATGTACAGTATATGGGGGAGAGAGAGAGGAAATAGAGAGGGAAAAGGGATGAGGGTAGGCTTTAGGGAGAAAGAGAGGTCGGGGAAAAAAAGGGGGCTACCACGAGAGAGCGTAGAGTCAAGCATAAGCAGGGCTGCTGATAAGGCAGAACAATTGGTTCCGATGTTGTGGGCCCAGGCCTCATTTGATAAACAGGGGGCCCAGGGAAACTTTATTAGGCCTAAATGAATAGATGGATTTTCCCACTTGCTTACCACCCCTTAAATTACCCTGGACCGCATCAAGTCAACAGAGGGGCACAGGAGGTGGAACTTTTCTTTTCATTTTCGAGGCATAGGGGGATAAAGTTAGTGCTGCTGTTTTGCTGCACCTCAGAGGGTGGTTGGGGTGTAGGTGGGGTTAGGGGGGGCTTGTAAGGAAGGCTGTATTGAACCCCTATAAATTCTAACAGCGGCCCTGAGCATAAGGCTTTTGAGACAAAAGAGATCCCAGGAGTACCACCTGGTTTTGTGTTCCTCAGATTTCACTCGGAGTGCAAGGGTCAGGTCCTCCATTTGCTCAATATCATCCACTCTCACGAACCATTGTGCAACAGTAGGGGCGGACTGCTGTTTCCACATACAGTACATGGAATGCAAGCCCTTGCTGTGTTTAACAAGTGTTTAAGGAGGGATTTATGGTACCATTTCCTAGACAAGGGGGTGAAGTTGACTAGGACTGCCACAGGATCATCACGCAGGGAAAAAAAATTGAGTTTATGGATGACTTAAAGTACCAGCTCCATTTGACATTTTCTTTACTTCCCTTTGTCTTCATGTTCTGCACTGGGCTTAAACCCCTAAGATTGCTTTTTTTTTTTTGTTAAAATAATTTAAACTGCACTTTGATTAAAATAATATATTTGTAATTGTGATCTGGTTGGGTGGCTGGTTTATTGGTTGTTTTTTCTTTTTTTTTTTTACAAGAATACCATGTATTCCAGCCATAACGGTCCCTGTTTTGGCACTTCCAGATATAGGATGATCTGTGTTCCCCAGCACCTGCGTTGTCAACCTGTTACATGCTACAATGCTAGAATTCATTGATGTAGACAGGAAGTGGTCAAAAGAGGCTAGAGGAGACCAGAAGCACTAAGATACAAAAATTGATGGAAAGGAGTGACGAACAGCATTTATAATGAAAAAGAAATGGCAATGTTTTAGAAAGCACAATGCTATAGCAAACTAAGGGGGTTATTTATGAAAGGCAAATCCACTTTGCACTACAAGTGCAAACTACAAGTGCAACGTGCACAGTGCACTTGAAATTGCACTGAAAGTGCACTTGGAAATGCAGTCGCTGTAGATCTGAGGGGAAGCTCTGCTAATTTTATCATCCAATCATGTGCAAGCTAAATTGCTGTTTTTTTATTCTCCTTGCATGTCCCCCTCGGATCTACAGCGACTGCACTTCCAAGTGAACTTTCAGTGCAATTTCAAGTGCACTTTGCTCTTGTAGGGGCAGATCCACGTACCTTTGCGCCGGGCGCAGCGTATCTAAGATACACTACGCCGCCGTAACTTTATTCTTTTTTTTCTAATCCTGAAAGAATTTGCGCCGTAAGTTACGGCGGCGTAGTGTATCTTTGGCGGCGTAATGGCGCAGAATTCAAATTGATGTAATGGGGGCGTGTTTTATGTTAATATGTTGTGACCCGACGTAAACAACGTTTTTTTTAACTGTGCATGCGCCGTCCGTGGGGGTATCCCAGTGCGCATGCTCGAAATTAACCCGGAACAAGCCAATGTTCACGACGGTGACGTCATTCTACGCAAATCCCTATTCGCGGACGACGTAAAAAATTCAAAATTGTACGCGGGAACGACGGCCATACTTAACATTGAGTACGCCTTATAACAGCAGCTTTAACGATATGCCAGAAAAAGCCGAACGCAAACAACGTAAACAAAACGCGCCGGCCGGTCGTACGTTCGTGGATCGCAATAAATAGCTCATTTGCATACTCGACGCAGAATTCGACGAGAACGCCACCTAGCGGCCACCGAAAAGTGGCAGCTTAGATCCGACGGCGTACTAAGACGTACGCCTGTCGGATCTAGCCGAGACGCCGTATCTTGTTTTGAGGATACAAAACAAAGATACGACGGGCAAAATTTGAAATTACGCGGCGTATCAATAGATACGCCGGCGTAATTTATTTGTGGATCTGCCCCGTAGTTTACACTTGTAGTGCAAAGTGGATTTGTCTTTATTAAATAACCCCCCCCAAATGTCATTCAGTTAGGGTTTACTTTTTTAAAGAGAAAAATAGCTTACAAATCTAGAACATTTTACAATAAAAAATACATTATGTAAAGGATATTCAGTAGCTTACAGGCACCTATTTTGGTGCTCCTAAACTGCAGAAACATAGTTTATGTATTTTTTATATATCCTAATATATAAGGCTTGAGAATTTTCAACACTTCTCATTTGGTTAAAAATGTACAGCATTTTCCCATGTGTTTCCATCAAATGAATATAGAATGTGAGTTTTATTGGTAATTGTAGACATCAGTGAGCTTTTGCCAGAAGCAAACTATTAATAGCTTCAGGGCACACTGCCTATTGTTTCTCAGAGACGGTGGGGTGGGTTTTGCCCTGTAAAGTATATTCTAGTGTATATTACACTAGAAATATAGTCATTTTTTAAAGAAACTTAAACAACTGAAGACTGGAAACTTTTATTAATCAGAGATATAAAATGTATCTAAACCCTAATTGTTATCTTAACTTCCGATACAATGTTACAACCACCATTAGAATATATTACTGTCTGTGTATCCGTTAGGAGGTTTGCTCTTTATTTTTGTCCCGGAAAAAACTGTACTTGGGAGTAAAAGTGAGTGAAAATACAATATTTTGAGTTGCCCCCAGAACAGCAATAGAGAGAAAATCTTCCAATGGGGACACTACACTCACCAGACACTTTATTAGGTACACCAGTTCAATTGCTTGGTAACACAAATTGCTATCAGCCAATTACATGGCAGCAACTCAATACATTTAGGGCCCTTTCACACGGAGCGGATCAGTAATGATCCGCTCCGTGTGTCCGCAAAGCTCAGCGGGGATCCTCCGTAAAATCCCTTGCTGAGCTGGCAGCTGACAGGGCGGTCCCCGCACACTGTGCGCCTTGTGTTTCCTCCGCTCTCCCCTATGAGGGATCGGACGAACACGGACCGTATGTCCGTGTTCATCCGATCTGATCCGGCAGACGGAAGAAAAATAGGATTTCTTCCGTCTGCAAATGTGGATCTTTGCGGAGGCGGACAAATTACGGGTGTCAGCGGATGTTCATCCGCTGACACCCGTAATCACATAGGGACCCATGTATGTCCCGTTTTCATCCGCAAACGGACAGATGAAAATGCGAACATACGGTCCGTACGTGTGAAAGGACCCTTAGGCATCTAGACGTGGTGAAGACAACTTGTTGAAGTTAGGGAAGAAAGGGGAATTAAGTGGCTTTGAACGTGTCCTGGTTGTTGGGCCATACAGGCTGGTCTGAGTATTTCAAAAACTGCTGATCTACTGGGATTTGCACGCACAGCCATCTCTAGAGTTTACAGAGAATGGTCCGAAAAAAAGAAAATACCCATGCGCCGTCTGTGAACGTATCTCAGTGTGCATGCTCCTAATCACGTCACAAATAGTCAATGCTTTCGATTTGAACGTAATTTACGCAAAGCCCTATTCGCGAACGACTTACGCAAACAACGTAAACAACGCAAAATTCGACGCTGTCCCGACGTCCATACTTAACATTGGCTATGTCTCATATAGCAGGAGTAACGTTACGCCTGAAAAAGCCTTACGCAAACGACGTAAAAACGTCGTGAAAAACAACGACGTGAAAAACGAGAAAAAATAGAGCATGTTCTAAATTTTTAATGCCCATTTTTCACATCGAGAAAAATGCTCTGGAGCCTACACACAATCGTTTTTAACTACTTGAGCCCCAGGCCATAGTCAAATGACGACGGCAAGGCTCTATAAATCCCGGCCGCCGTCTTTTGACATCTTCGCGTTCTCCGGCCACTGGGGGCCGCGATGTTCCGCCAGGTGCCAGCGATCGACAATGACAGAGCAGGGACGTGGAGCTCTGTGTGTAAACACAGAGCTCCACGTCCTGTCAGGGAGAGGAGACAGATGTTGTGTCCCTTGTACATAGGGACACAGCATCGGTCACCTCCCCCAGTCAGTCCCCCTCCACACACAGTTAGAACACACCCAGGATACACATTTAACCCCTTCCTCGCCCCCTAGTGTTAACCCCTTCCCTGCCAGTCACATTTATACAGTAATCAGTGCGTTTTTATAGCGCTGTTCGCTGTATTAATGTGAATGGTCCCAAAAATGTGTCAAAAGTGTCCGATGTGTCCGCCGCAATATCGCAGTCCTGACAAAATTTACAGATCGCCGTATTACTAGTAAAAAATAAAATAATAAAAAAAATGTCAGAATTCTATCCCCTATTTTGTAGCCACTATAACTTTTGTGCAAACCAATCACTATACGCTTATTGCGATTTTTTTTTTTTACCAAAAATATGCAGAATACATATCGGCCTAAACTGAGAAAAAAAAAAAAAAATTTAAAAAAAAAATGGGATATTTATTATAGCAAAACTTAAAAAATATTGTGTTTTTTTTTTAAATTGTCGCTCTTTTTTTGTTTATAGCGCAAAAAATGAAAACCGCAGAGGTGATCAAATACCACCAAAAGAAAGCTCTATTTGTGGGGAAAAGAGGACATCAATTTTGTATGGGAGGCACGTCGCACGACCACGCAATTTTAATTTAAAGCGACGCAGTGCTGAAAGCTGAAATTTCGCCTGGGCAGGAAGAGGGTATATGTGCCCAGTAAGCAAGTGGTTAACCACTTAAGCCCCGGACCAATATGCAGCCTAAAGACCCAAGGTGTTTTTACAGTTCGGGACTGCGTCGCTTTAACAGACAATTGCGCGGTCGTGCGACGTGGCTCCCAAACAAAATTAGCGTCCTTTTTTCCCCACAAATAGAGCTTTCTTTTGGTGGTATTTGATCACATCTGCGGTTTTTAGTTTTTGCGCTATAAACCAAAATAGAGCGACAATTTCGAAAAAAAAGCAATATTTTTTACTTTTTGCTGTAATAAATATCCCCCAAAAACATATATAAAAACATTTTTTTTCCTCAGTTTAGGCCGATACGTATTCTTCTACCTATTTTTAGTAAAAAAAATCGCAATAAGCGTTTATCGATTGGTTTGCGCAAAATTTATAGTGTTTACAAAATAGGGGATAGTTTTATTGCATTTTTATTTTTTTATTTTTTTTTACTACTAATGGCGGCGATCAGCAATTTTTTTCGTGACTGCGACATTATGGCGGACACTTCGGACAATTTTGACACATTTTTGGGACCATTGTCATTTTCACAGCAAAAAATGCATTTAAATTGCATTCTTTATTGTGAAAATGACAGTTGCAGTTTGGGAGTTAACCACAGGTGGCGCTGTAGGAGTTAGGGTGCACCTAGTATGTGTTTACAACTGTTTGGGGGTGTGGCTGTAGGAATGACGTCATCGATCGTGTCTTCCCTATAAAGGGAATGACGCGATCGATGCGCCGCCATAGTGAAGGACGGGGAAGCCGTGTTTACACACGGCTCTCCTCGTTCTTCAGCTCCGGGGAGCGATCGCGACGGAGCGGCTATAAACAAATAGCCGCGCCGTGGTCCCGGATCGCTCCCCGAGCGGACCCGACCTCCGCATGTAGCGGGGGGGTCCCGATCGGACCCCCCACCCGCTAATAGGCGAGGACGTACGTGTACGCCCATGTGCCTGTACGTGCCATATTGTGGACGTATATGTACATGCGGGGGTCGGGAAGTGGTTAATGACCAATTAAAAAAAAATTTCTCATCATTAAAAACGGTCGTGTGTATGCGGGTTGTAAAAAACGTTTTTTTATGTCATTAAGAACGATGTGTGTGGGCTTCAGAGCATTTTTCGGGTATAATATAATATGAATTTTCATGACTTTGTATCATATTTAAAAATGTGTTTTCTGGCTGCAGTCTTGCATTGCTCTATGCCAAGCATACCACAGACACACTCTAGGCCAAAATGGTTAAAAACAAATTTACCCGATGGCAATGGTCGACAAACCTTTGTGAAAGTTTCTGTTGGAATCTTCACTATATAAGTATTTGCTGGCCTTTTCTTCAGCATTTCCTCTATATATTTTTTTTCTACAATTATAGATTAGTTTTACAGCAGAAGAAGGGAACTCACAGTTTGACTTTAGAGCTCAAATGAATTAAAAGATGCACTGATGCAAAGCAACATATCAGGGATAAACGCAGGCAAAATTGTCTTCCACCTACGGGCAGTAATTGATTGAAAGACATTGGCTTATCACCTCTTGTAAATGAAATCCATGTGTGTTTACATTAATTGACCAGCATTATTAATTTTGCATTCAGCTCACATAATACTTTCAAGCCTGGGCTCTTTCTCCATAATCTCCAAGCTATCTACATGTGAAAATGATAATAATGTGCTCATCGCACCCAGGAGCCATATCGATTTATTTCTGAGGTTTCCATTCAGGCAACAACAATGTGTTGTTCTTCTGGAGATCGAGACTTCACTACTCAACAGAAGAGAAAACTTTGTTTATACTGAATGGGTTGAAAAATATCAGTGGACATAGCATACAATGCAGAGAGAATGGGGAGCACTGAGACAAAAACAAAATGTTGCTCACTGTTTCTACCTGGCTGGAAAGAAGACAAAGCTTATTAGTATCTATCTACACAATGACATTGGCAAGAGGGATTTTCAGAGGCACTCGGCTGTTGCTGGCTTCGTGTTCTGTGTGTTAAACAAACTTAGAGAAAAGGAAATTAATATGTATTGAATTAACAGCATCACTTGTGCAGGGACCTGTGCTGCTGTTGGCTTGGCTCCAAGAACTATTTAAAGGAAAACTTTAATTCTGTTAAAAAAATTGATATAGCTGGTATCATGACCATATTAATTATATATAGCTATATCACACTATGCACATCATTTTGTAGGTTAGGACATTTTTCTATCTCATTCTGCAACTAGGCAGGTTCTTCTAGAAATACCAAAACATAATTTTGTTTATTTCTTGCAACCAATGTTTAGAATTAGGCCCTGTACACACGAGCGGATATCCGATGAAAACGGTCCGCCGGACCGTTTCACTCGGACATGTCCACTGGCGGATTTTGATCTGATGGCTGTACACACCATCAGATCAAAATCCCCGCGGAAAACATACGCGGTGACGTGGCCGCGCCGTCGCCGCGACGATGACGCGGCCACGTGCGCGGTCCTGGAAGGTAAATACTTCCACGCATGCGTCGAATCACTTTGACGCATGCGAGGGATGGGGATCGGTCGGACTTATCCGGTGAGTCTGTACAGATGACCGGATAAGTCCGACGGACAGGTTTCCAGCGGATAGATCTCTTAGCATGCTAAGACATTTTTATCCGCTTGAAAACGGTTGGCTGGACAAATGTCCACCGAAAAATGTCCGCTAGGCCGTACACACGACCGGATTTGTCTGCTGGAACTGATCCGCGGATAAATCCCAGCGGACAGATCCAGTCGTGTGTACGGGGGCCTTAGAATTTTCCAGAATCCTCATCCCAATGCTCCTGTATTGGTCTCACTGTCTATCCCACAAATCCAAAACAGAGTTTGGGTAAATTAGAAGAAGCTTGTTGCAAAAAGATGTTGCATCTCGAGCAAGGCCTCCAGGGTTACTAGTTTTCACGAGTCAGAACACGTAACAGATTGAGCCATTTCACTTTGGACATAAGTTCATATGGATGGGTTCGCTCAGTGAACTGGTGATGTAGTCCAAAAAACCTTCATTTACATTGATTTAGTGCAGTGGTTCTCAACCTGAGGGTCGGGACCCCCTTGGGGGTCGAATGATGATTTGCCAGGGGTCACTATATCCTGGGCTGTTCCTTAAGCCCACACTGCTCTCCCAGCCTTTTTGCGGCCACTTAGCTGGGCTGTTCCTGGAGCCCGCAGCTGCCCACTCAGCCTCTTCGCAGTTGCCCATTCAGTTAACGGCATGGCTGGGGGGCAGAGGCTAGAGGTCAGCTGACTGGTGAGGAATGTGAAGTGGGAGGGGCTGAAGGAGACCCTATCTCCTGATTTCGGCATAGGTGTCTCTGCTACGAGACACCACAAAGTCAGAGACACACTAAGTAACACTACCTGTGATTATAGTTGCCTTTAAAAGTCCCCCCTACAGTTCTCAGATCAGCAGATGACCTTGATCAAGAGCACCTAAGTTGGCTGATCAGAACTCCCCCCAACATTGCCACTCATCCCAACTCCCCGCTAGCTAGGGATTTTAATACTGTACGAGTGGAAGGGACTCAGGGAGCGCTAAATGTCCAAGGGTTAGGGGCGCAAATTACTTGTCTGGCCTTGGGTGCTGACAACCCACGCTACGAAAATAATTTTACTGTTAGGGGTCCCCACAACTTGGGACATTTTATCAAGGGTTCACGGCACTAGAATGGTTGAGAACCACTGATTTAGTGAGACCCAATTAAATTGTAGGGAATTATGAGGCAAGAATATCTACCCATTGATAAGTTATTGGACTAATGAGGAAGCAACATAATATTATTTTAGTCTGTTCTCTTACAAATGGAGTGTAGTAGTTCCTAATTAGGGCATTCATCTTACACAGTGGGCATCATATTTGTAACATGTAACATGCAAAAACAATTGTAGCAGCACTGGCTCATTTGCATGTTGCATCCTCCCAAGAGAGACTCTATAGCCATAGCAAACCACGAGGCTTCTATTGAATTCTTAGGAAGAGATAGAAAGGTCAGTCTCAGTGGCATAGAAAAAAGTGAGCCATTGCTGACATAGCATCCCTCCAGCTCCTTACCTCCATTAGAGTTTTGGTGTATATAGGACAGTTCCAGACAAGCACTGTTTCTAGCAAATCACTTTGGGGTTGATTTACTGAACCGGAATAGTGCAAAATCTGGTGAAGCTCTGCATAGAAACCAATCAGCTTCCAGGTTTTTTGTCAATGCTTAATTGAACAAACTGAAGTTGGAAGCTTATTGGTTACCATACACAGCTGCACCAGATTTTGCACTCTCCAGTTTTATCAACCCCTATCTGTATAGAAATGTTAAAGTGGTTGTAAACCCTTACGTATACAGTATATAGTGAAGTGAATGGCCTCAGGTGATACACAGAGATGAGACAAGACCTCCTACAGAAGTTATACCAGTTTATCTGCAGTCTTCTCTACATCCGTTCAAAAAGCATATTTTATAAAGCTTGTGAGCTGTCAGAAAAAAGGGGGCAGAGAGCTGAATTTACACTCTGCAGAGCTCAGTGAGAAGATCTCTGAGAGCTGATTGGAGGGATGGGGAGGGACCCCCTGGGACCCCCCCTCACACAGCACACAGGAGCAGAGCTGAGGCTGTCATTCAGCTGGGGCTCCCTCCCATGTCATCATTTTTCTTTTGGTATCTGGAAAACTTGTCAGAAGTGATTTATGCTGATAGCAGAGGAACGAAACAGCAGACAGAAATTACACTTAGTGCTCTTCATTGAGACAAGTACACACTATAGAGGGATATGCTTTGTTCATATTTAACGTCTGAGGTTTACAACCACTTTAGGCACACTTGAAACTCTTTGTTCTCGGATCTTAAAGGCTGAACCAAAAGTGTAGGATTTAAATTTCCAATCCAGTTGAGGTCAACTCTGAAGTAGGTAGTATTCCATAGTTGGATAACAACAGCAGGTTGGTTACAAGGGGTTAGCAGTCTATTCTCTGTACTAGAGGTGACTTGAACTGAGAGCAAACCCCAAAAAAAGGCTTGTTAACTTGTATTGCTTTTAGCGCACATATTCTTCAGGGGATCCTCTCACCTGTAAATGTTGATGGGTCTCCTGTTGAAATTATTGGAAAGTGTGCCATGCACATGCAGAGAGTGCGATTTCAAACCAAAGCCTATGTGTTTTCCAGAGGCCTCACAGTAGAGATCACCAGACCCCTGCAGTTTAGGTGATTATACAGTATGCCGTTAGGGAATGTTCACACAGTGAGGTGGGGCCCTGAAGGGTTGGTGCTGTAAAAATGTGTTTATCCGTGAAGCTTGAAGAGCAGAGAAAGGCCCCAATGTGGAACCTCTTCTAATTGAGTTTAATAGGTAGATTCAGTAAGAGTTAGGCCGGCTTATCAGTAGATAAGCCGACCTAACTCAGAATCTACGCCGACTTATGTTTAAGCGTATGCTCAAACAGAGATACGCTTAAACATATCTAAGATACGACGGCTTGTGCCATCCTATCTGAGATTGCAATATTTCAGATGGCCGCTAGGTGGCGCTTCCATTGCGGTCGGCGTAGAATATGTAAATGAGTATATACGCCGATTCACGAACGTACGCCCGGCCGACGCAGTACTTTTACGCCATTTACGTAAGAGATAGGCCGCGTAAAGTTAGAGCTGGGCCCTAGTTGGAATAGTAATGTCAAGTATGGCCGTCGTTCCCACGTCGAAATTCGAATTTTTTACATCGTTTGCGTAAGTCGTCCGTGAATCGGGATTTACGTTGTTTACGTCCACGTCAAAATCAATAGGCCCGTGCGGCGTACTTAGCCGCAATGCACACTGGGAAATGTAGGCGCCCGACGCATGCACAGTTCGAAAAAAACGTAAAAAACGTAAGGTCAAGCACTATTAACATAAAACACGCCCCCCTCAAACACATTTGAATTAGGCGCCCTTATGCCCGCCGCTTTAGGCTACGCCGCCGTAACTTAGCAGGCAAGTACATTGTGAATCATGTACTTGCCTCGCTAACTTACGGCAGCATAGCTTAAATTCCTTAAGCTACGCCGCCGCAAAGTTGCGGCAATGTTACTGAATCTAGCTATAAGTGTTTTGATTAAAGAGTACTGCTAATGCTGTTGCATACAAAGACATTTTAGACAACTGTGCACTTCCAACTTTGTGGCGACTGTTTGGCAAAGGCCCGTACCCCTTTTCACAAAGCCAGCTCAATAAAGACATGGATTGAGCTGGGAGTATGATTGGCTATAGTATGTTACCCCTGAATGCGGAGGGATAAACATGAGCCATTAAAGGGCCCTATATATGACATCTTACACCCCCAGAGCACAACCTGAGACAGTCAAGCTCCACCATGAGACCTATGTGATATAATAAAATAATTCTTTAGGTCCATTTTTAAAGGTTAGCGCATAGTGTGCATGGCAGTGGAAGCTCTATCCTATTACTCTCATCATGGCACTACCCCACTTATTGAAGAAGACTTTACAAGACGTGTACACAATTTTACATGGACACACATTAGCAAGTGTAGTGTATTTATTTAATTGTGTTGGACTTGCAGTACCGGGGTTGTGGGATCAACCTCAATTCAGTTTATCACATTTATTTGGATACATATAAGTTATGAAGATTTACTGTATTTGTTATTGTTTTATGATTTTACTTTTTAATATATAACACTTGGGGTTCTGGTATCACTTACCTGTGTTTTTGGGAAATGGTGATTTAGTGAGAAGGATCTTTTGAAAGGGAAATTTGGTATTGAATATAACTTCATTTGGTTATTTATATATTGTTTATCTGAGACATCGCCAGCATTTTTTTCATGTATCATATTGATTAGACATGTGCACAGCAAAAATTTTTGTTTATTTCTGTTTCGTTTCTGTTCGTTTATCGTGATTCGTAACGAGTCGTAATTTCGTAAGACGTTAGTTATCGTATTTGTACTCTTTAGTATTTTCGTAACACTCTTTTTTCCTTTTCCGTTTTTTTCTGTTAGTTTATTTTTCGTTGAATCGAGATTCGTATTTTCGTTATATTTTGTATTCTGCCGCGTTCGTATTTTTAAAATGATTTTATTCGTTCCTTCATTTTTACGTTGTTTTGCTATTCGTATTTACATTATATTTTCCATCATGCCGCATTCGTATTTTCGTAAGAAATATATTTTCGTTGCTTTATGATCATTCGTATTTTCGTGTCTAATTTCCTTTGATTGTAAAAACGTACTTTTGTAGATTTTATTGCATTCGTAATTCTGTTAGAATACATTTTACGTTTATTCGACACACTACTCGTCGTCATTTTGTAATTTGTACTTTACTGTGATTGACTTGACTGTCTTAGTTAGCACACACACCCTGTCTAGAATGAAGTCTGACGTAGAAGAAAACTAAAATATGTCAGATATTACAAATACAAATCTATAAATTAGATGCACTGCAGTCTAACACAGAAAAAGACACAAGGAGCCAGGAGGTAATGAGAAAGAAGCTCATTGGGGGAAGGAACAAACCTCTTCAGAGGAAAGGGACAGCGCTCAGTGGCTATTGGTCAATGTCCAGAAATATTTCAGTACTAACGAAAGCTAATTTACATTATTTTGTATTTTCGTTGTTTTCATTTCAGTTTTCCGAAGATTCGTAATTTATTTTTCGTTAGTTTTGATTTTCGTTTTTTAATCTTTGTTCGGCATTTCGGTTGTTTTCTTTTCGGTCTTCGAATATTAGTAAGTTTGCATTTTCGTTCATTTTGTTTTTCGTAATTATTTTTTTTTTTTGGGTTCGGTATTTTCGTTGTTTCTATGTTTTCGTTTCTTTCATCTTTCGTATCTTCGTTGTTTTTCATATTCGTTATTTTGAAAATATCGTTATTCGTTATTAATTGCGCTAAACCATTCGTTCATTCGTATGTTAACGAATCAACTAAAATAACGAAAATTGACGGAAAACGTATTCGTAACTTAAAAAATTGCACATGCCTAATATTGATACAGAGTGGCACTATACCTGATCACTTTTATAATTCCTTAATAATGCTTATGGGTTTGGAATATGATGCCCAATAACCTCATATGTACAGAATGTGATGATTATTTCCCCAAATTTTTGGCCATATAATGTATATGTTCATATTTAGTGAGTATTTTCCCCCAAATGTTGGTACATAAATTAACTAAGATTTGATTCAGATTTTACTTTAATTTTTAATCTTGTAATTGCAGATAAGTATCACTATTTTTTTTCTTTTGCATAAAGAATAGGAAATTCTTTAGTTTTTTTCAGTATGTCATCTGGCAAATATATTTCAATCACTTACTTGAAGTACATTGAAATTTCAGTTTGGGAAAATTCCCGCAAATTATTTGAAAAGTAGCCAGCTCTGCACTCCCCCGCAGCAATCACGCTGCTCATTAATTGTGTTTTTCCATTTTCTACAGGTGTTCCATGACAGCAGCTTTTACATTTAGAATGCACGATATTTATAATTCAAATCACTGCAAAATGATCAAAAGGGAGCAGCGGTATATTTCTAACAGATTGCATGCTTCATTCTGCTGTATAAGAATAACATGGAAAATAGTTGATATTGTATCCTCTAGACAGGAACTGCTAAAAGAAACCTTTCAAAAGAACAATATGAAGGTTGCAATTGCTGCTGACATCTCCATCTAAAAATGCTAATTGCCTGGCTGACATGCTGATGCTTTGGCTTTAATGTGTTCTAAGTCAATGACCTGGAACAAAAATAGAGAGAAGGGATTCTGAGTTTTTCTTCTAAAAAAATGTTGTTACATGCTTGAGTTCAGATCTCTTACTGAAAAGTATTTAAAGCTGAACTCCAGGCAGGCATCGAGACACACATTAAAATATATTTATTAATATATCAATATACTGTATGGCTTGCATGAGAGATTATGCTATTTTTACAGGTTTGTGATCGCAAAGATTCTGGAACGTATTTCATATTTGTGTATTAGTGAATGATGCTCACATACTGTAAGTGTCATGTCATAAGGAGAGAGCAAGGTGAGCCAAGTTGATGCTTTATGAGCTTGTTACTTCCCTTGCACAATCAGCAGGCTGCAGGTGGGGGAAGTGACACCATTGTATTCCTTAACAGTAAGGCCCCTTTCACACTGGGGTGGGAGGTGCGGTGGTGGTAAAGTGCCGCTATTTTTAGTGACGGTATACCGTCGGAATTGCCGCAGAATTGCATTGGTATTTGGCTGCCAGCGGTGCGGTTTTAACCCCCGCTAGTGGCTGAATAAGGGTTAATATCCCCCACAATGCGCCTCTGCAGAGATGGATTGCCGACGGTATTGCCGCGGTGTCCCATTGTTTTCAATGGTAAGGAGCCATGGAGGAGCGGTAACCACACCGCTCCTCTCACCACTCCAAAGATGCGGCTAGCAGAACTTTTGGAGCGGTCCCGCCAGCGCATCGCCTCAGTGTGAAAGCACTTTCACCCTGAGACTGCAGGGCAGGAGTTTTTCAGGTGGTATTTAGGTGCTATTTTTAGCGATAAACCACCTGAAAAACTCCTCAGTGTGAAAGGGGTCTAAATGAGTAATCTTGTGTCACCCTCCTGACTGTACTGTCTGACAGAGTGGTATAAACTCTACCTGGATAGAATTACAAATCATTTGGCAGAAAAGACAGCTCACATATACATTCAATTAAAATGTTTTCCTGCAGTTTAGCAAGTGTATTTGCAGCTATAGAGGACCACAGGACAGAGCAAAATTAGCTCTTTCCTGCTCCGCAATGGCTACCAGAGCTCAAAAACACTTTTTTTTTTAGTGTGAGGAAAGGCTGGAATCTCTGTAAAGTTTACTTCACTAAAGTATTTGTAAACGTTTTTTTTTTCTTTAAAATAACAAACCTTACCTGCTCTGTGCAATGGTTTTGCACAGAGCACCCCTGATCCTTTTCTTCTGGGGTTCCCCCGCCCACGCTCCAGGACCCTCCTCATCACAGGGTGCCCCCACGGAAAACCGTTTGCATTGGGGCACCCATGCGGGCTCGCTCTCTAGTCCCGCTGCTGCATCTATTGGCACAGACAGCGGGACTCGGCCCCGCCCCCTGCTCCTGTGTCTCAGCTTCTGATTGATTGCAGCCAATGGCTTCTGCTGCTATCAATCTGTCTAATGAGGAGAGCGAAGGCAGCTGAAGCTGCTGTGTTTGTGTACAATGCTGGATCGGATCTAGCTCAGATAAGAAAAAGGGCACAATGTCTTTGAAATTACAGAGCTCAATTCTTTTAGGATCCGTGGGTGGATTCCATCTGGTCCAGGTTTCTTTATCCACCTTTATTCTGTCTAAATATTTCTAAACCATATCACTTTTGAGCCATTGTGGATCATTTGGGGCTGTGCCAAAATCATCCCCATTATGGACATGAGCTCCCCCATGCTCCTTTGTATACACAGAGCTAAAGAAAGTATTTAATAAATTTGCCTTCTCTTTGTCCCCAGTCACCCACTCTAGATTATTTCGTAAAGGGCCTACATGCTCAGACTTGACCTTTTTACTGTTAATATATTTTAAGATTTTTTGGGGGGTTTGTCCTACTATCTTCACATAGGTTTTATTTTTAGTCTTTTAAACTTATTGCCCATGGGAATATACTTTGCAGTGAGTTTGCTTATAGTCTTTTTAAAGAATTCCCATTTCTGTTCTGTGTTCATCAATGCCAATATTTCCTCCCAGTCTAAGTCTTGGAGAGCAGCCCTCATCCTTGGAAAATTTGCGTTGGAAAAGTGTTTTTATCTTTCCCATATGTGTGTGCTGTTTACAGCTAATATTAAATGAAATCATGTTATGAACACTGCTACCCAAATGTTCTTTTATATGAATATTGGTAATAAGCTCTGCATGGTTTGACATTACCAGGTCCAGCAGAGCATCATTCCTAGTAGGGGCCTCAATAAACTGGACTGTATAATTGTCCTGTTATGCCCCATATACACGATCAGGCCTTTGCCCGGGCCAAACTAACATCGGAAATTCTGACGGAATTCCATCGGAGTAAAAGAGAACATGTTCTCTATTTAAACTCCAATGGAATTCCTCGGAAAAAAGTCAGATGGGGCATACACACGGTCGGAATTTCCGATGGAAAAAGTTCATCTGACTTTTTCCATCAGAAATTCCGATCGTGTGTAAGGGGCTTAATAGGTTTATACATTTTTGCCCTTTACCTGTCCCAGCAGTGCCATTACTCCAGTCAATTTCCGGGTAGTTAAAATCCCCCATTATTATCACTGTCCCAGCCCTCGCTACCCTTTCTATCTGTGCAAGGTGCTCAGTCTCCACCTCCTCAATAACACTGGGAGGTCTATAACAAACTCCAATGATAACCTTTTTGTAGTACACACACCTATGTGCCGTTCCATCCATAATGCTTCAGGCTCATCACACTCTCCATTAACTAGGCCCTCTTTCACACTAATTTTGAGATCACTTCTCACATAGAGACAGACACCACCACCCCTCCGTTTTACCCCGTCTTTCCGAAAGAGAGCATAGAAAAAAATATGAATAGTCCAGTCATGTGAAGAATTACCGGTAAGCCAAGATTCAGCAAAACCAATTCAATCATATTTCTCCTCGTGCACTAGAGCTTCCAACTCACCTATTTTGCTTGGCAGACTTCTGCCATTGGTGAACAAACACTCTAATTCATTGTCAAATTTTGCACACGTATGTTGCATATTTTTTATTTTAGTACAAATAGTACAATTTCCAATGGTTGTTTGTAACATGGGAGCCATCATATCATCTATCTGACCCATTATAATCTAATTCACCCTCCCCCTCAATCCTAGTTTAAATACTCCTCCAGCCTTCCCATAAACATCTCCCCCAGCACAGCAGACCATCTTTAGCATATAGGTTGTAACTTGCACCCCAATAAAAAGTCAGCCCAGTGCTCTAAAAACACAAATCCCCCTTCTTACAGCAGGTCTTTAGCCATGCATTCAGTTCTCTAATCTCCCCCTGCCTTTCCTGTGTTGCTCATGGCACCCTTACTAACCCTTCTAAGGCAGCTGACCTAAAATCCACATTATTTTGCCAGGTCCACAAACTTATGCATAGCACATCTTATGTGCATTAACCATCACCTTTCTGCAGTTGCCAAGAGCGTTCAAAGAAAGTGAATTAAGTGTAGGACATGTCTGGGTGAAAGACGTACCAGACAGCATGGGGATACTTGGTTTAAAAGAGAAAATAAAGCAATGGCACTTATCAGATTGGTCAGAAGATAGTCTTCGGGGAGGAATGAGGAAGATCTATTAAGAGATCCGATGGATGTCTGTCTGGCAAGCTTCTGTGACATTTGAAAGAGAGAGAGAGAGGACTATTAATTAGTTGGAGCTCCCACTGGCTCCCAATAAGACAGAAGGCCCGCCAATGGAACTTTTTTCCTGGGCATTACAATAGACTTGGATGCCATGGAGTGTAGACTGGGCAGGTTTTTTTTCAGAGATCTCAGGTATCAGGAACCTAAGACACTATGTTAGGCCGAACAAGAAGCATGATTTTTGAGTTTGGGAGCCATACAATGGAATTACATCTTTATGGATGGAAGGTTCTATTATAAATGCAGACTTGGACTTGTTTGCTGATGTGGCAGGTTTGGCTGTCTATGGTGCGTATTTTTATTCTAATCTCCCTGTCCTCTTACTCTTCCCACCTGGCGCACAGGGGGTGCCGACCGCAACTGATTGGTTTGGCATCCAGGTTTCCATGGCACCTGTAATGTGCCGGCAGATATTCGTGTGGGATGCCGTCTCTGGAGTGAGAGAAAGAGCGATGCCTCTGATGTCATCGCTATGCCATCTCCATATGGCGGCTCCTTCCGGGTCAATGCCGGGTGCCTCTAGCTCCGGGCGGGCATAGGCTACCCCATGATGAGACTCCCCAATTGGCCCAGCAGAGTATACTGAGCACCTGCCTGCCATAAGAGGTCAGCATTGCTGTGCTCGAGGCTTCAAACTGCCCTGATTCTTGTACTCCTCTACTCCAGATAAACTGAATGAGAGACTTTCCTTCTATGGCCAATGCTCTTCACTCTATTATTATACTTTAAGATCCTTGTGTACCTTTCCTTCCCATAGGGACTCTGGGTAGAGGAAGGTGGAAACTTTTGTAGGACCCACCAGTTACCCTTTGCTGGGAGGATTTATCACCCTCATGGTTGAACATCTCACCCTCTGCTATCTTCTCAGCAAAGTAAGCTTTTAGGTATTTACCTGCTATTTACAATATCACAAGAGGGGCTGCGTTAGATTATAATTTAACTACCCTCCTCTTCCTTAGGCATTCAACATTATATCTAGGAGTTAAATGAAGTGCACCTCCTTATACTCTCTCTCTCATTTTGGGTCCCTCTATGTCTCATCTGGGCATCCTGGTTAGTCCAATCTACTGATGTAATGCGAGTAAGCATCTACTTAGGACTGTCTAAATATTATATATGACTTATCAATGGTAGTTTATATTTTGGTTTACTCTGTTATTTTTTTTTTTTTTTTTTGAATTGGCAGATCTGTCTTCCCTGTTGAAGACTAGGCGTACTCCCACATGAGGGCCCCCTGTCCCCCAATAGGCAGAGAAACTGGGGCTCCAGTGTCCCATTCTGGTGGAATTCTGACAGCGTGCAATAGCAAAATTCTGTCCCTTGTGATTTTACATTATGTGGTTTTTGCACTTGATTCTCTCTGCCCATGTTGGTTAGTAAACTTTATATACTGTATTTTACTTTGTATTCTGATTATTGATGTGATATCTGATAGTGTTCCCTTTGTTATAGATAATTGCTTATGATAACCATTTACCCCAGAAGAAGAAAGTTATAATCTATTTATTTCGAAACACGTTGGATGATTTCTGTCTCCTTGTCTCAAACTGCAGACAGAAGCATATGGTTATCTCTGCTCACCTATCAACAACAACTGTGTTAGAACCGCGCTTACTCCTTTCTTTTGTATATTTTTAATGTGTACCAATAAAGCTTATTATATTTTTATACATATAGTTGTTTTTTCCCTTTAAAGTCCCACTGAGCGGCTGCATTGTTCTACTGTTCTCAGTCACAAATTGACTGTCTTTCAAAGTGTGAGAATTATTTGTTGTTACCAGGGTCACCAGAATTAGTGTCCCCATTGGAAGACTTTATATTTTCTTTCACTTTCAATTTCGGGGACAACTGTAAACATGACAGGTTGAGAGGGAGATTCCCCCTAGCAGGGGCACAGACAGCAATAAAAGCCTGATACGTGTTCAAATCCCTCTCCAATCGGTCCAAAATTTGCCTGTAGTTATACTAATGCCTTGTACACACAATCGGAATTTCCAATGAAAAAAGTCAGACGAAATTTTTTCATCTAATATTCCGACCGTGTGTGGGCCCCATCTGACTTTTTTCTATCGGAATTTAGAAATAGAACATGTTTTCGGAAATTCCAAACGTCGGTGTGGAACTCCGACGGAGAAAAAAACATGCATGCTCAGAATCAAGTCAACACATGCTCGGAAGCATTGAACTTAATTTTTCTCGTCTCGTCGTAGTGTTTTACATCACCGCGTTTTGGATGGTCGGAATTTGGTCTGACAGTGTGTATGCAAGACTGCTTGAACAGAATTCCGATGGAAAATTCCATCGGATTTTATGCCATCGGTAATTCCGATCGTGTGTACAGGGCATTAATGTCATGGGGACCCAATGTCTGGGAAAAATCCCCTATTAGGACACAAACAACAAAAATAAACTACAGAGGTTCTGTATCTTACGCAAGCTATTACCATTCTAAAAAATTTTGGCTGGAGTTGGGTTTTTATCTAAATCGAAAAATTACTTTTCTGTTGCTTAAAACCGTGGTTTATTGCTTTTTCCAGATTGGCATTGGCTCATGACTTTTTTCCAGAAGTCTGCACAGAGCAGACACTCAGAGCTAAATTAAAGGCTTCTCATGCAACAGGGGTTTATCCTTTGGTGAGATCATATCAAACTCTTGAACATGTAAAGTGACTCTGAGAACTGCAGATTTTCTTGCTACAACACTGAAACAGATTGCAAAATAATAGTCAAAGCAGACCCTTCCACTTAGTATTTAATTTTGGAAAGCTTTGCCAGTGTCTTCACCAGAATTGAAGGGGGTTAAAAGTTTGCTACAAATCTTTGCAATGTGTACAGTTTACTTACAAGTTATGTAGTTTTGTTTTATTGTAAATTGAGATCATGGACAATGATGATTTTTTAAAATGTATTTATTTGTAGACTCTACAGATTATTTTTGTAGCAGTCATCCTATAGAGGCCTTTTTTATGTCACTTCATAACACAAACACATGTCACAAGCAAATTAAACATTGAAAATAATAAATTGCTTGTTTCCAGAAAGAGCTATGAAAAAAATTAAAGTTTAATTGACAAAAGTAATTTTCTATGCATGGCTGCATAGAAAGATGAATTCATATGTATGTTTGTTTCTACAAATTCTGTCTTTCTAAGATAGTTTCATTCTAATGTTATCAAGTAAAAACATGCACCATAATTAATGTGTTCCTGAAGCACAATTAATATTACTTGGCTATATTGCATAAGGTATCAAATAAATAAGTTAGCTCCATGCAGAAGCCAGTGTCCTAAAACTAAAGATGCATGTAATAGCAAGGAATGTCCTGTTCTATGGTCGCTGTGATACACTACAGGCCTAAAATATGTGGCCCCCACCCCTTCCCCCCAAATTTATTACATTCAGGTGCATCTGCCTGGTACACAAAGACATGATTTTAAGAGTGTGGTGTTGACTCCACTGAACACCTTTGGGATAAATTAGACCAGGGGTCTCCAAACTGTGGCCAAGGGCCAGATGTGGCCCTTTGCTAGCCTTTATCTGGCCCTTGGGGCACAATTTCCTCCCACTGACATGAGGCACTATTCCTCCCATTGACACCAACAATGGGGCACTATATTATCCACTGATACCAATGACGGGATACTATTCCTCCTACTAATAGGGGGAATACTCCTCTTCCTAATGACCACCAACCCTGAGGCCATATTTGTTCTCACTGATGCCGGGCCCGTGACAAAAGACTGAGGCCGCGTACACGGACTGAAGTTCAGTTTCATCTGTCCAAACCGACCGTGTGTACGGCCCATCGGTCTGTTGCTTTAAAATCGAACCGATGGACGGCTGACTGATAGGTCAAAACCGATGGTTAGTACACAAAAGCATCGGTTCAAAACCCGTGCATGCTCAGAATCAAGTCGACGCATGCTTGGAAGCATTGAACTTCGTTTTTTTCAGCACGTCGTGTGTTTTACGTCACCGCGTTCTGACCCGATTGGTTTTTGAACTGATGGTGTATACGCACATCAGACCATCAGTCTTCTTCAGCGGTGAACCGATGAAAACGGTCCGTCAGACCATTCTCATCGGATGGACCGGTCGTGTGTACGTGGCCTGAAGGGCAATAAAGTGGTCTTATATTTGAAAAGTTTGGAGACCCCTGAATTAGACCATTAATTGTGAACCAGGCCTTCTCATCTTACATCAGTACTCCAAAATCATGTGGAGAGTGGAGACTATAGAGTTATACACGCAAATGTGTGTGTGGGGGAGAAGAAGAGAAGGACACATTTATGTAAGCAATTCTCTATCTGGGTGTCATGGCACCCTGGGATGCCATCTAGTTTCTTCATGAGTGCAGTGGCAAAATACTTAAAAGTTAACCCAAATTGACAAAAAATTGTCAACAAGCCAACAGGTAGATCAAGCCTGCCTTTTTTTTGTTACACAAAGCCGCAGGTTTTTATTATGCAGCATTACAATTGTGCGGGCAAGTCACTGGCATCAGATGCCTGAAGGACATCAGACGCCTGCACAACATTTTTGTTCGGTACTCATTGCCCTTCTCTGTTAGCACTGGGGTAACATTAGCTACATGAGGAAGAGAAACTGAGGGAGAAGAGAAACACTGGATTACTAGTCAGCACCAGTGTGCAAAGGTATATTTACGTTGTAAAAATGAATCAACTCTATTGTTGCATATCCTACATATGTGGATGTTGCTGCATTTTGTAAAAATATTAGTGTAGCAAGACCCTTGCTCGCTCGCTTCCACTCTCCCGACACTCCTCTGCTACTAGTGAGTCAGCTTGCAGATCACAACGTCTGATGGTTCGGTCATCCAAGGCTCCGTGATTCGAACTACAGCTATGTGCCGTTCGGAATCCATTAGAACAAACACCAGGCAGGCTGTATGTAAGTTCAAACAAGAAGACCTTTATTGGAAGTACACAACACACTTTTAAACAGAATTTGGAACATTCCGCCCCCAACAATCGCTTTCCTATTGGTCAATTGTAAAGTACATGTAGTCCTTCTTCAGGTCCTCCTTAGCAAAGCAAATGAGGACTTGAAAATGAGTCAGCAGGGATTGGTCCGATAGCTTGAATGGAGAGACTGTTATGTGTAATGAGACAGAAGCCCCAGGGGGCAATCAATGTACACAATAGCCAGACACAGAACAATGGAGCCGTCTGGAGCTTTAAGACAGGGAAGAAGACCCCCCACTGTGTAACAGCTTTCAAGGAGGAACACTTCTGCATTCCAAGGTCCATGACGATTAGTTTATTATTTTATATTTTAGAATGGGGTGCCTTGAGTCTATGCATAGTTTTAAAAGGTGCCTTGACTGAAAAAGTTTGATAAACACTACTTTATACTAATGCCAATAGAAACATATGGAGCAGCTTATCCTTTTTAGTCTCACTCAAAAACATTACATTCAATGGATGTTTCCAAGACCAGAGACGCATTTAACTAAAAAAAAACAACTGAGTAGCCTCCATTTTCCCAGCAGCTTTGGATCTGTTTTGGACAAAACATAGAATTGCCGAACGGAAAAAAAAACTGACAGCTGAGGTCGGAGCTACTATACTAACAATCTGATTTTAGTATAGCGATCTCCCTTGGGAGTTGAAATATACTTGCCAAAGGTTTTTTTTTTTCAACCCTTAGGCCCCGTACACACGAGGAGACATGTCCGATGAAAATGGTCCGCGGACCGTTTTCATCGGACATGTCTCCTGGGAGCCTTTGGTCTGATGTGTGTACACACCATCAGACCAAAATCCCCGCGGACAGAGAACGCTGTGACGTAGAAGACACCGACGTTCTCAAACACGGAGGTGCAATGCTTCCACTTCATAACCAGCGGACATGTCCGATTAGGTGTACTAACCATCCGACATGTCTGACGGACATGTTTCCAGCGGACAAGTTTCTTAGCTTGCTAAGAAACTTTTGTCCGCTGGAAACCTGTCCGCTAGGCCGAACACACGGTCGGACCAGTTTCAGCGGACATGTTCGACCGTGTGTACGCCGCCTTAGATTTAGAAAGTACCACCAGACTGCATAGCTATGCTGGTCATCTAACTTGTTTCCAATGAAACTAAGCAATACAACCCGGTAAACACCCCTACCACAGCAGCAACAGTAAAAACAAAGTAGGATTAGCTCAACTCTTTGTTCACTCTCCTCCTGTCAGCATATGTGTACTGGAAAACATCTGACTGTATAGGAAAAAAAATCTCAACTACCAGAGTAAAGCCCTGCTTTGGCAAAAAAGAGGATACCACAATTGCATATGAGACATACAAAAATGCAGTTAATAAAATAAATTCATTTCAAAAATATATTGAGGAGTAAAAAAACATATATAAAAATGACTTTGGATGTTTATAAGGTGTTTTTGTATGCATTTTTGTGTTTTGTGTTTTGGTGAGGTAAGCACTGTGTATTTTCATAATTGAGTAATGTTGATATATACTGCATTGTCAAAAGTATTGGGATACCTGCCTATACATGCACATGAACTTGGCTTTCCAGCCTTAGGGGCAGATTCACGTACAATTGCATGGGCGCAGCGTATGTGAGATACGCTACGCCGCTGTAACTTACTTTTCAAAGCTTTGAATCCAGAAAGAATTCACGCCGTAGGTTATGGCGGCGTAGTGTATCTCTCGCGGCGTAACGGCGCCTAATTCAAATCGGCGAGTAGGGGGCGTGTTTAATTTAAATGAAGCGCATCCCCGCGCTGAAGGAACTGCGCATGCGTCGTCCCTAAATTTCCTGCCGTGCATTGCGCTAAATGACGTCGCAAGGACCTCATTGTTTTGACGTGGACGTAAATTACGTCCAGCCCCATTCACGGACGACTTACGCAAACAAAAAAAAATATTTTAAAATTTGACGCGGGAACGACGGCCATACTTAACATTGCGTACGCCACCAAATAGCAGCTTTAACTATACGCCGAAAAAAGCCGAACGAAAACGACGTAAAAGAATGCGATAGCCGCTCGTACGTTCGTGGATCGTCGGAAATAGCTAATTTGCATACTCAACGCGGATTACGACGGGAACGCCACCCAGCGGAGGTCGAAGAATTGCATCTAAGATCCGAAGGCGTACGAAGACGTACGCCTGTCGGATCTAACCCAGATGCCGTCGTATCTTGTTTTGAGGATTCAAAACAAAGATACGACGCAGGAAATTTGAAAGTACGCCGGCGTATCAGTAGATACGCCGGCGTACTTTCTTTGTGGATCTGCCCCTCTGCCCGTAGGGAATGTTTGACCATTCTTCCAGAAGCGCATTTGTGAGGTCAGGCACTGATGTTGGAAAGAAGACCTGGCTCGCAGTCTCCACTCGAATTCATCCCAAAAGTGTTCTATCGGGTTGAGGTCAGGACTTTGTGCAGGCCAGTCAAGTTTCGTGGCCTATTCATGGACTATGGTTAAAACACTTGTCTGAATGAGGCCTTATTGTGTTGTATAAACAGGCTATACAATGTTTTTTTTCTACAGCTTTTAAAAAATCTTAACAAACATTAAAGACAAGCTATAGATACTAGCTATTGTGCCGATTGGCATACAGTAACCTTACACATTAAAGTGTCATGGTTATAAATTTCATTGTTTCCTTTGAAAGCGTATCATTATTTTATGAGCCACTATTGTCAAGCAAACCATTCCACAGTCACGCTAATATAGATTCACAATTCACTACTGTGTTCATCTTCTTTTAGGTAGTCAGGTCTCTGTAGCATAGAGCAAAAAAGACTGCCTAAGGCAACTTTAGAGGCAAAAGCTCTAGAATCGTACATGCTGTCTTTGTTAAGTACAGGGTGTAAAATACCTTGCAGGGCTTTATGGCTGCTATTGTTTCTTTCCACTGCTGAAATTATATATAACAGGTGATTGCTATTTTCTACTTTCTTATCTAGAGATCTCAGTAGATCTCTTGAGAATTTAGCTGTACAATAACATTTGGGAAAGATTTGTTTTATTGTAAAAGTGAAATAAATTGAATCTTGCAGACCCTGAAGCCTGATAAGATACTAAACTCTTGACTCTGTAATAAAAGTTTTTTGTGACTAATTGTTATGGTAAGTGTATTAAATAGACACATGAGTGTAATATACAGCCCTGGGGCTTCAATGTCTTTTTTTCTAACAAAGCATTGCAAGATCTGTTTCAGAGGCAACATTTACATGCAGAGCACAGGGGCAAAGCAGCACCTGGGAGTTGTTAGGAGGAAGGACCGGTATCATCTTTTGCTTTACTTATTAGCCACTCAAGGAGAAAATATAAAGTCACATTATAGAGCTATTACTCATAACACTGTTGTGGCTTTTAGTAACATAGGCAATGGGTAGAGATGAATAAAATAATTTTGTCGAAAAAGAGATGACTGTAAACTACAGATTACACCACATTTCATCAAAGCAAACACACATAAAGTTGTTTTGGTTAAAATCTGCTTAAAAAAAGTTCTACTCATTATTTGGATGTGGGTGTGTTTTTTTGATGGGGGTTATTTTTTTCACTATTTTTGAGTTTTTTTCTGGTCTACTTTACAGATCTTTTCTAAATCCTCAAGGTTTCTTGGCTGTCGTTTGGCAACTCAAACTTTCAACTAGGCCACTCCATGACCTTATGTGCTTTTTTCTTGAGCCACTCCTTTGTTGTCCTGGTGGTATGTTTTGGGTCAATGTCATGCTGGAAGACCCATCCATGACCCATGTTCAGTGTTCTGGCTGAGGGAAGAAGGTCCTCATCCAAGATCTTACAATACATGGCACCATCCATTGGCAAGGTAATGTGGCAAACTCGGCCTGTGCCTTTAGCAGAGAAAAAGCCCTAAAGCATAATGTTTGCACCTTCATGCTTGACTGTTGGGATGGTGTTCTTAGGGTCATCATCAGCATTTTGATTCCTCCAAACACAGGAAGTCGAGTTAAAGCCAAAGAGCAAAATTTTGGTCTCATCTGACCACAGCACTTTCTTCCAATCCTTATCTAAATCCTTTAGATGTTCATTGTCAAACATCAGATGGGCCTGTACATGTGCCATCTTGAGGAGGGGGATCTTGCAGGCACTAGAGGATTTCAATCCATGGTGGTGTCTTGTGTTACCAATGCTTTGTTTGGTGACTGTGGTCCCAACTGCCTTGAGATCTTCACAAGCTCCTCCTGTGTAGTTATGTGCTGATCCTTCACTTTTCTCATGAACATCCTTACGCCAAAATCTTGCCTGGAGCGCCAGATCGAGGGAAATTGATGGTTATTTTGTATTTATTCCATTTGGGAATATTTGCTCCAACAGTTGTCTCCTTCTCACCAAGCTTCTTGCTGTTGGTCTTGTAGCCCATTCCAGCCTTTTGCAGGTTTACAGTCTTGTCACTGAAGTCCTTTGACAGCTTTTTGGTCTTGCCCATGATGGTGAGGTTTGAATGGAAGAAAGAGATTATGTAGACAGGTGTCTTTTATACACATAACGAGCACCTTTGTAAATGGACAGGAGTAATCTGTGTACCACATGAACATATACTGTAGCCAGTGTGTGGGAGCCAGAATTATTGTTGGTTGGTAGGGCATCAAATACTTATTTTACTCACTGAACTGCAACTCAATTTATAACATTTGTATCATGTGTTTTTTTCTGGATTTTTGGTTGATATTCTGTCTCTATCATTTAAAATACTGTATTTGCTGGCATATTACCTTTTACACTTAAAAAAAAAAGCCAAAAAGCAGGGGTCATCGTATACGCCGGGTCAGCTGCTTGGATGCCTGCTGGATGTGCGGTAATACTGTATGTAGCTTCGGCTACATACAGTATATACCGCTTAGCCAATCCCGCTGAGCGACGTATTCTACGTATGCTACATACAGAAGCCTGCTCGGATTAGCTTTGAGAGTCAGAGAGGCGTGGGCTGATGATGTTACAGCCTCTGCCAATCCAAACAGGCTTTGTATTCATTAATAGAATACATCGCTCGCTGTGATTGGCTCCAGCTTAAGCAAGAAGGAAGAAGAACATGGCTCCAGCTTCAGCAAGAATGAAGAATATGGCTCCAGAAGGAAGAAATATGATGCGTTGGAAGCCTCGGAAGGGGGGTCATCTTATACAGTGAGTACAGGCAAAAAAACTTAAAATACTGTAAAATTAGGGGGTCGTCTTATACGCCCGGTCGCCTTATACACCGGCAAATACGGTACACATATGATACAAACTATGGACCCTTCATTTCTTTATAAGTGGGCATACTTACAAAATATGCAGGGGATCAAATTTTTTTTTTTCCACTGCATTTGTAGAATATGGACACATAACAGCAGTGATTCCCTTTCCATAATCCCAGGATGTGCATGTCCTATAATCACAACCTCTTTGTTGTATTCCAAACATTCTTATCAGCATGTTGATAGACACAGCAGAACCTCATACCAAATTAACCAAATGCAAAACAAAGCATGACAAACAAATAACCCTTTGATTTATCCCTTATAAACTCCCTTGACAGAAATTAACACAATAAACATCTCAGTCTCACTCTAATGGCCATCATAAAACAGTCAAACTTTTAAGCTTGAGTAACTAGAATCTTGACAGATATCTGTCCTAGTCTCAGACTCATCAACTATCGTAAAAAGCTCAGCTGGTGGAATGACCGAATGCGCATTTCTAACTGGCTGCTGTTATTAGCCAAATAATCCAAGCTTCAGTGTATTTCATAACTGCTGAGCAGATACTAGTTCTGCCAGAATAAGGACATACTGTATTTGCTGGCGTATAAGACTACCTTTAACACTTAAAAAAACTGGCCAAAAAGCAGGGGTCGTCTTATACGCCGGGTCAGCTGCTCGGATGCCTGCTGGATGTGCGATAATACTGTATGTAGCTTCGGCTACATACAGTATACACCGCTTAGCCAATCATGGTGAGCGATGTATTCAAATGAATACAGAGCTTGCTCAGATTGGAGTAACAACCTCTTCCAACCTGACATACAGTAGCCTGCTCGGATTGGCTTTGAGAGTCAGAGAGGCGTGGGCTGATGATGTTACAGCCTCTGCCAAACCAAGCAGGCTTTGTATTCATTAATAGAATACATTGCTTGCCATGATTGGCTCCAGCTCCAGCAAGAATGAAGAAGAATATGGCTCCAGAAGGAAGAAATATGAAGCGTCGGAAGCCTTGTCTTATATGGTGAGTACAGGCAAAAAATCTTAAACTGTAAAATTAGGGGGTCGTCTTTTACGCCCGGTCGCCTTATAAACCGGCAAATACGGTATTTACTTTTATCAATTAGCCATACGGAGAGACTTCCACCATGTCTGTCATTTTTGATTCCTCTAGCAGTCCCCTGAGCGCCTGAGACAAGTCAGATTACTTTCCACAAAAGTAACTCACATTGTAGTAACCTAACCAATACCAATTTCTATCAAGATTTCTTAACATCGCCTGTACCCCTTGTCTCCACTGATTGGTACTACGCAGTACCAGACTGCCCATCTGTGGTGGATACAGGCAGGTGTACAACGAAAAGGATTTCACCAATTCCAGCATTTCTAACAACATGTCAGTTATTTCCATGCTCCAAACATAGATCTTTAGGGACTCTTCCCTTACTAGCAACGTGGAGGGGCTCATTTGCTCAGGCTTGAGAGGCCGAGATACTTAAAGAGACCTCCACCTCAGAGATAACTGACACAATTTGTGGCTCCCCTTGAGCAATGCCAAACGTATGCGTCATACTCATCCTCTCATTTTTAGCAAAACTGAGGACACCATGGGAGGTCTCCAGGGACAACATTGTTGCACCGGTCATGGTTGCTAGGGGCAATGGCACATATCTCTCAGTGGTCACCCCTGACCTATCGACTTCAGCAATCTGCTGAATCAGTCCTGTCCCTTGCACAGAACAGTTTTCCCTTTTAAACATTAACATAAAGGAAAATATATCACCATTTTCAGACTTTTTAGTAATCACCACATAATTAGGTTTAGCTTTAACCATTGTCTCTCTGCTACAAAGGGCATTGCATGGAGACAAGTCCTTAATAGTCCTCAAGCTTGCTGCAGGTTCAGCTTCAAACTGTGCATTGCTACTAGGCAGGAAAATCATTTGCAGAAAGTCTCTGAAAGCAGATTTTCTGACTGGACTTACTCCCACTTCACAGGGAATAGTCCCCTGACCAGTCTCTCTCACATTTGTAATAGCAAAAGTTTTACCATCCCAGTTGGCAGGTGTTGAAAGCTTCAATCGAGGCGTTATCCCTTCTCTGCTGTGCTTTCACAAGCTAATGCCCCCACATGGACACGGGGCAAAATTGCATCCTTCTTGGATTTTCCAACATCCCCTGCAGGCCAAACATACAACCCAGAATGAAATATCCCCCCTTTACCTTCCCCCATCAGTTTCCAGTGCTCTGCATTGAATCAGGAAGAATCCCCCCAGGGTAGAGCATTTTACTGACGCTGCTTATGTGGGGCTTGATGCGTACCGCTCCGATCCCTGCTGGCCCTTTTCTCCTGTCCATCTTATGTGGTGTAAATGCCTGAGATGGACAGGAGAGAAGGGCCAGGGGGAGCACTGGAAACTGTGGGGGGTAAGGTGGGGGGTTTCATTTCAGATTATAGATTCAGCCTACTGCAGGCTGCTGCTGTCTCCATGATCCAGAATGCTACGTAATTTTGGTATAGCTTAGTAAAAAGCCTGTGACTGCCCTGGCAAAGTATGCATATGTAATTGAAGATTATTATGGGCCCCCCATGTACCTGGGGCCCCTGGGCATTTCCCATCTATTAAGTGGGTCTTGTCTGCAGACCCATACAACACACTGAAATTCTGGAGAATATAGGGAGCACTGATGGGTTCATGTCTAAAGTATTTTAATCAACATACTCTATCTGGTATTAATCTAGGCATGCAAGATGGAAGTGAATATTCATTATATGCAATTTGTTTTAGTATGTATGGTCATACTTTTTCTTAAAAATAAAATGTTATAATACATGAATCAGTTTTGTACAATTCAACTTATGTAAATATCTTGCCCACTAGTGGTTCTTAAAGTGTTTGAAACCTCAACATTTCATATTCCTGATATTTTTCCATGCTCTACCATGTACTTTTTGAAAAATTATCCTATTGTCTTTGTATTTCTTCCTTTGTGTGAGATCCCTGGTGTTCCTGCCCTTGCTCTCCTATTAAAAACTGACTACACTAAAGCAGGAGATCACACCATGGTCAGTTCTCTAGCTGTGTTGGGAACTCAGGCCGGTCAGCCCTACACACGACCGAACATGTCCGCGGAAACTGGTGCGCGGACCAGTTTCAGCAGACATGTTCGGTCGTGTGTACGAGGCCTTATGCAGCTGAGAACAGAGGAAATGTATGAAAAAAAGGTATTTATAATGTTTTTTTTATATCTATACATAAATGTTTTGCCTTTCATTTCTATTTAAAATGTAATGTATTGTTTTACAAGGTGATCGATTACTTTAATGTGTGGATTGTCCTTGCAAATGCAACAAAACTCAATTCTGAGTTACTTTGGAAACTTTTTTATATATTATACCAAGTATTTGTATTCCCTTCTTTTATCATCTGCATACACAAGTTCAAACGGCAAACTCTACCATGCCCCATCCATTGGTTGGTATCTGTATGTTGAAGTCTCTGCATTTCCCAACTTCTTCCATTCATATCTCCCTACATACTTATGTTCAGCCACCACTGCATTCTCCGGCATTAAACATTGCATGCAAAGCAATGTAATTCTCAGGGAGATAGCTATGCTGCAAAATAAAAGAAGAGGTTAAGTCCTTTTGCCCATCTTGCACTGTTAAAACCTTGATGATGCAGGCTGCAAGGACTCATGGGAAAACATTGCAAACTTTACATAAAGTAGACTTTGTGACTTGTGATCAAGTACTGCATTTCCATAATTTGAGCCTGCTGGCACACAACCTTTCCTAACCTGACTTAGCACATGTGAAAGTGTGTAAATAGGCTTATATGAGATGAAAGTACAGCATGAAAGTATTGATAACCGGAAAAAAATTGTGAAATTTGTGGGAAACAATGAATCCTTGACGCCATCTCCACCTAAAGGGACTCACTGCACCTAATGGTAATATCAGCCACAGTTGCAGTGTTTCCTGAATGGCATTAGTTGTTAATTAAATTATAGTACTTGGTTTATTCTTTAGTATGATGTTTTGATGTAAATGATTTTCAACACTGAACACTACAAATCATCCATTTGCACTGCCAGTAACATAGGACAAGTCTTTCACTCCAGGAGTTGTATTACAGATATCAGACATTGCATCTGTTTGTATAACAGAAAAATATATTATATATCTGGTATGTTTATTTATAGCTATATATTCATATTTCATATTATTTTATTTTGTTGTATTATGATTTTGACTATTCATATTATTTTATTTTGTTGTATTATGATTTTGACAATTCATATTATTTTATTTTGTTGTATTATGATTTTGACTATTTGGCTTTTTAAAAATTGTGCATATTTTAGCAAGAAATATCACACAAAATTTCATGATGAAAGTTTAATTATTAATGTTGAAGCAAATGCTGGCAATCATTTTTATGAGAAATGTTAAACACGTTACCGGTGTTTAAGCAACCAAAGCCAGAGTCTAAATTAAAAGATAAAGCATTTTCAAACTCCTTTTGATATGCATGTATTACAAAAAAAATGCTCTTCAGCCCCTATCCTATTTATTATATATATGTCGCATTGCTTTTCAGTCTGAAAGTAGTTAAAACTCTTATTAGGTGAGCCCCATAAAGCAAGAAATTGATAGACTGAGCTTGCCCTCTGCTGGACAACATAGATATCATTACAGACAGTGATTACAGTGTGCGTGCATTTTGAACACAATAAAACACTATAGCAATACCAATGCTCACAAACTTCCAAATACAATTCCTGTATCTTAACTGAAGAATTAATTCTTTTAATTAGGCATCATGTAAAATCATTTAGCTTTTTGCCCTTTGAAGTACAAAGTACAGATGTTTTTATTTTGTACATTTTAGATTTAATATACTATAAATCATTATTGTTTGTAGCAAGAGCAGACATGGGTTCACCTCTTGATGGACTACAAAACCCAGCATGCCCTTAAATTAATCAGAACCTGGTTGACAGTATAGGGGAGATACTGTTACCATTGTCATTTTAAGGCTTTAGTAGGCAATGCCTCCACAACCGGAATATGTACCGCCAGAAGATAGAACAACTAATTTGATGCGAACAGTTACCAACCTTTTTAAAATGTGTACCTCTATTCTATGTTGCATGTAAAACCTCCCTTTCAATGTTTCACATTAGTATGTTGTCTTTTAACACTCAAAATAGACAGTAGGGCTATAATATAAAAATGAGCTGTATATGAAGACCTTTGGTTGCCTATCAAAGTCTACCTGAGTCACAGACATGGAAAAAATGTGCACAGATGAGTTCTTACTGGTTGTGATAAAGAAAAACTTTGCACAACAGCCTTGTGTAAATTCCTAACTTTAGCTGTATGCAGGCCTTTTTTTCTCTGAGAATAAGTGCAGAAACTCAACCATGCATGCCACACACACATACAGTACCTGCCAAATGGCATTAAATAGTAGATCTTCCCTCTGCATAGCATACAACCCCTCCCTCCACTACCCTAATCTTCTCCCCTCTCATTTAATGCTTCACCATTTGCCACATGTCTTACCTTTGTTGCAATATTAAGCTGAAGCACCCATCCATGTGTAGTACCTCCCAGCTTACTAGACTATACTACAGACACTTACAAGGGAGATCATGCAGTAGGAGCATCAACAACTGGTCACCAGGGAAAAAAGGGAGACCACAGAGGGTGCAGCCTACCATGCGCCCGCTACCGCCCATGACTGCACTGAACCATAGGGACCTGTTCGGTATCTCCCTTGCCCCTGTCCTGCACTCAGTGGGATCTGCTCAGGAGATCTGACCTGTGGGAGCTACTAGGAGATAAGCTATCACTTGTAAACACAGAAGCTGGACTTCTGTGTTACCAAGTGATAGTGGTGAGCAGGGAGCAGAAGACATGAGACAGAGGTGGTGGAACTGAGTTCCCCCTAGTTCCTGCTGGAAAAAAAGCCCTGGCTGTATGCACCCTGAATCACCTAAAGGTGTAAGAATATGTATGAATGTGCTGTGCTGAAAAAAACATAAAGATCCATACAAATGTCATATAAAGCATTTCAAATAAAAATCTCCATCACAAATGTGTAAATGTGCATGTAGTGACAAGAATAGGTTATCCAAACACAAATATACTCTAAACAACTCATATGTTACACACAAATAAATTGTTTAAATATTACATGTGAGTGCATTTGTAAAGATTTAATAAAATGGTTTGCTTCTCTTTGCTTTGAGCTTGAGAGATGGGTATCCTTTGGTCAATTTAATCAAGTAATATGGTTGTGAAATTGGGTCTTATGGTTCCTCTGGTTGATTGTGTAGCACCCTGGAGTTTAGGCAGGGTTGCTCCTCACAAATTTACTTACCAGGAAAAAATGTCCTGGTTGATTGTTGAAGATCTATCGATTCTAGGTGGCCGGGTACTTGGTGGTACTAGATATGAGAAGGGCAGGTTATGGGTATATGGGGTATCTCAGCCAATGGGCAGGGGTTTTCTTCAATCCCCTGGCCTGCTGGGAGAGCCTATATATTTGGGTGGAGTCAGGTGATCTATGTTCTGTGCCACCTGGATGGCTGTCTGGCTGAACGTGTGTTGTATTGCCTGGGCTGCTAGGCTGGAGATTGGGCCTATCCCAGACACATCTGGCTGCTAGGCTGTCTGAGAGCCTATCCAGAAGCAAGAGAGCAGCACAGGATTGGGACTGTGGCTCGCAGTCCAATCAGAAGTAATGGTTCTGTGGGCCGTAGAACCTGTCATGGTAAGAGATTGAGGGGAAGCTGTCACCAGTAAGGGACTATCCGCCTAATTACCAGGGACCACTGTGAGTAACTGAAGCAAGTACTGGAGCAGTATTCTCATCAACCGGGGACAGTGAAGAATGGGGAAAGTTCAGTGAGAATCAAGCCAGGGACCCAGCCAGCGGAGGTGACGTTTGCAGAGCAGCCTTGTGTGTCAAGCCAGGTACTGAGCAGGCCAGCGGGGGTGAAGCTTGAGAGATATCTAGAGTGCCAAGCTAGGGACCCAGCAGAGAAGCGGGGGTAACGCTTGAGGAAGATACCACTTTGAAGATTGAAAGAGCTTAAGTGGCAGTGAATCAGCGGGTCTAGTGAGAAATCAGGAGCTCAGTGGGCTGAAGAACTACAAGGAAGGAAACGCTGCAGTTAGGAGAAAGAAACTGTTACGTTTGTGTTAGGAACTATCCTCCTATTGAAGTCTCGGAGTCTGCCAATTAATCTTGCAACTACCTAAGGGTGTGCGGCCCTAACCCTCTCTTCCCCAAAAAGTTTGTTAAGAGAAATAAACTTTCTTTTGCATTCAAGAAGTGTCTGGCGCCCAATAACTTTAACCACTCTACACCCAATATGCCTCACAACCCACTACATACAGAACGATGTCAGTTATCCCTGGCCCTGGAGGTCCTCACTAAGTCTAAGGAGGCCTGGGACCTTGTTACAATTGCATTTACAAACTGGATCAGATTGAAGATGTTGTCTGGGTCCTGGTGCTTTCTCATATGCTAGCTTGAGCTTTGTGGTGAGGGTCATATTCTGCGAGTGAAAGTTCACCCTTTAGGGGAGGTTGAGCATTCTGTCTTTTCACTTGGAGCACACTTTCATTGAATAAGCGTGATTTTGCACTACTTAAATTGATGTTTTTATCCACTTGGGACTATTAATACGTTTATGGACTTTATTTGAATATTTTTTCAACAATTTATTTGTGTGCAACATATGAGCTGTTTAGGGTAACTTATGAATTGTTTTTGGATAAATCACTGTTGCCACTTCTATACACACGCATTTACACATTTTTGATGAAGATTTTTATTGCAATGCTTTATATGACATTTGTATAAATCTTTATGTAGTTTTCAGCTCATATATTCATACACATTTTTTTTTTATTTTTTTTTTATTTTAAAGAGGAATTTATTGAAAGGCAGTACAATACAGCAAAAATTCCCCATTTCACTCTGGGGTACATTACATTGTCCAAAGTAACAAATACAAATAAGTAGACAAGCGAAATATAACAGAGTAAAGAAATAAAAAAAAATAATAAAGCCATATTGTAAAAAAAAAACTGACCGTTTCTTAAGATGAGAATGAGAACGGTAACCAATAACTTCCTCGTTCAACAAAATGTATTATCAATCCGCATTGAGGGATACCTCTTGAGGAGAACGAAAATAATAATCGTCGAATTAGACACCCCAACTGGGGACACACATGCCTGAGGTCAACTAAGTATACCCTATTATCAAACTCCCCCCTTCTAAAGGGTTCACTCACCAGGCCCCAGAATACCAGAAATCTCTGGAGCCCAGGAAGCGATCCAAGTCAAAAAGAAATAGCCGATTGACATTCAGACATTTCCATAAAAACTAAGAAGAACAAACTAACACTGTCCAAGATTCCCCATAAGGGAACAATATCAAAGTGGCGATTCACAGACAGTAATGAACAAGGTAGATTCTAACCATGGTTTCCATTTAGTAAATTTACCAGAATGACATAGAAAGAATAGTGTAGAAAAGAGAAAGAGAGAGGGAAGAAATAGAAAAAGGGAGATACAGAGAGAGCCAGCTCACAGCCTACACAGTGTTACTCTTGTTTGAATCATCAATACCAGGAATCAAGGATATTCCCACATAATCAGCCCAGGGTTCCCATGTTGCCTCAAACGTTTTGGTGGAGTTGGTCAATTAACTAGCTAGCTTTTCCTGTGACATTATCCAAGAGATCTTCCTTTTAGCCGCATTTATTGAGACTTTCGGACGTTTTCAGGCCCTGGCTATGATAATTTTTGCCCCTAACAGCATAAAAGCTATACATTTTTGGGTGAATTTAGAAAGCTTAGGAATGAATGCGTTCAGTAAAGCGATTTGAGGGGACTCATACACATTTCTTACTGGCTGCTGAGTGGTAGGATAGCTAGCGGTAAATTAATATAAGGGACGAATACAACTGCCCAGGGAACAAGAACTCAGAGCAATGTCAAAATATTATCTGTACTTTCGAAAAATAATACGTCAGTTACAGCATTGGAAGTATTTGGACTTTTATAGTCTTTAGACTTTTTATTTAGCAATGACAACAAGGAAACTGGAATTGTTTATTTCCCCAAAATGTTAGTGAAATTTGGGAGATTATGAAGAAATGTTGCCATTTTGGTAAAATACATTGGAGCTAATGTGTAAAATGAAGGTGGTTTTTGGTGGTAATTAAGGATGCAATTGGCTTTTGATAGCTCCTCAAGGAACAAAGTTAATAAAAAAAAAAAACATACAAATAACCATTTGAAGGCAAATTCCGTGGTTTACCAGTGAAATCCAGTTTACTGAAGTCTATCCACTCTTCCCTGATGCCAAACTTATTTTTTCTTTCATAAGTTTCCTTTGGGAAAAGCAAAAGGCGATATTAAATACATATGTACACTCCCCATGCCTGGAAGCATTGTTGTCATATTACCTTCCACCATCACATATGTCATTTAAAAAAAGAGTATAATGTTGAATAAGATCCAATTCAAACAATTCTTTCCAAATAATTCAATGTATCACAAACACTAGCAAAACACAGATACCTGTATAAAATGTCCCAATTAAACTAACAGGGATTGGGGGAATATATCATACATTGAGCATAGCCCAGGGCCCAAAGTACAGTTAATCCACCAATTGGGTCAACATAACAAATTTGGGCAAGTGATCAGCAATGGAAGCTCCGAAATCACAGGCAACAGGTCACCACAATGGTACAGTTTTGCTTGCACTTGACAGGTTAATGGAAATTGTCAGAGCTTCACCTCATTTACTAAGCTCTCAGGTTAATATCCTTGCAAAGTTCAACATCCCTTGTAAAGTAAACAGTCTGTTTGTCTTCAGTAAATCAACTCCATAGGATCTCACTGGAAAGCCTATTATCTCTTTTAGGCTGGGTTACACATATGTGAATTGGATGCGGTTTTCTGCGCATCCAATTAGTATGACAGACGAGTGTGACCAGCTCTCAATGGAGCAGGTTCACACAGGTCTGGGGGGGCCACAGTCTGCATTCAAAAAGGGTCCTGTGCTTCTTTGGGTCCAATTCAGGCAATAACAGGGATGTACCGGACCCCATGCACGAACCCGTGGCCGCATATGTAAAAACTCGGCCCTAAAGAATGTTCCAATAATCTCTTGAGGGGTAAAATCTACACAGCAAAACCAGGTCTTCCTGAATCTCTCTCTTTGATGAATACTTGTGGAGATTACATTTTCCATAATATAAAATGTATGGACTTTCAGAAAAAAACAAAGCTAGGGTGGGAGTGCTTCCAGTTAATTGGGATGCACAATCTAGCCATGTGGATTAGATGCAGTAACAAGTAGTGTTTATATTTATATCTGGATAGGTAATTGAGATGTAATAAGTGTGCAATGGGGCTATTACTCAGGTAAACATCAGTAACTCTATTGATGAAGTTTTAGGCCTCGTACACACGACCGGACATGTCCACTGAAACTGGTCCGCGGACCAGTTTCAGAGGACAGATCCGATCGTGTGTACATGCTAGCGGACAGATTTCCAGCGGACAAAAGTTTCTTAGCATGCTAAGAAACTTGTCCGCTGGAGAGCTGTCCGTCGGACATGTCCGCTGGTTAGTACGACTAACCAGCGGACCGAAATCCCGCGCATGTGTCGCGCATGTGTCGAACTCGCGCAATAGATAACGTTGGTGTCGTCTACGTCACCGCGTTCTCTGTCCGCTGGGATTTCGGTTTGATGGTGTGTACAGCCATCAGACCGAAATCTCCGAGTGGACATGTCCGATGAAAACGGTCCGCGGACCGTTTTCATCGGACATGTCCCCTCCTCTGTACGAGGCCTTAGATCTCATTCCAGAATCCCCTGGGATCAGAACACTCTCAAAAGACATTTAATATTGTGCAAAGTTCCTTCTGGCATCACTAGCGCATGGGAGAAACTATGTAGGGCTGAAATTGACAAGATCTTGAATCTTATATCTTATTTCATATTGATAAATTGTAGGTGAAATAAAGAATGCTGTAACTCTGATCATTTGAAAGTCAGAACCTAATTACCTTTTCTAGACTTGCTTTTTAATATAACAAATGCAATAATTTAGACGTAGGAATTTTTGGTTAATTAAAACATTTTGTTTTATAAAAATCTATTCATAGGTCCAGAAGAGAGACAAATCATAAGGTAAGAGGGGCATGTAAGGTGGGGCTGCATTGGCTGGCTGTTGGCACCATGTAGACCCTGAACCTGCCCTGCTTTTTCTTGAATGGGACAATCACACACCTATTGTTTTAGAGAAACTCCACTATATTGTGTCATCTTCTCCTGGCCTGAAGTCCACTAACACATATATCCCATACTTATCCCTGGTACATTTCCAGACAAGTTGAATTTAACTGCTTTACTGCTCCAATGCCACTTTAGCACAATTCTTCGGTTAAAGACACATTGCAGCACATTGACAGTTCAGACTCACTAATAAGAGTCCACAGTGCAAAGCACTCTCCTCTTTCTCATCACTTGCTATACAGTTGTCACACAAGTGCAGAACACTTAAACATCTCCCAGAAAGGTAAAGCCATCTTCCCCAGATATAACAGTCTGTTTACAAATGTGGTTACTCGTTCAAGGTATCCTTCCTTACACAAAGGAGATCCTCCATAGGCCAAGGGGGCACTCTAAACCAAGCCACAGGACCCACTGAGTAAGGTTGAAGGGGGGGTCATGATTTCTCTGTCTGCTCCTAAGTGTCCTCTCTCACCACCCTGGCAGCCTACAGAAGGCTCTTTAGATTAGCTCCAGCTCAGCACTACATCTCTGCAGGTCTGAGGTGTCCTGCGTCTATAGCCCAAGTACACTGGGTCCCACCCAGAGCTGACTTAAAAAAAGGCACTATCTCCACCTATCACATCACTACTGAGGGGGTCAACATGTAAAGGCACTAACATCTGCCAACAGATGGACGGATTTGGTTCTAAAATGCAGTCAGTAATGAGACCCATTTCAGAGTTAAAATATGCCCACGTCATATTATTTTCATTTGTTTACTCTTGTGCTTTAAGTAAAAGACGTTCCATTAGAAGTTTGCATGAGTAAACGTGTCTTTGCTTCTTATTTTTCTGTCTGTGCTCTCAGTTTCATGCTTGGATCTAAATATAACAGTCCAGATCTGATGAATGTTCTCTGACATTGTTTTAGGCTTCTTTAGTAAGATATTTGCTGTGCAGTGGATTGTAGAAAGATAGCCTAAAGACAAGTTGCATGCATTTATAATAAAAACATTTTAAAATAAATGTTATGAATGTTTTTTTATCAAATACATAGCCGTACTAAAGGATGTATCTATATTTCCCAAGAGAGCCACTTCAACGATATAGGCATTCACTGTAGAGTTCAATGACCTTTACCAGTACACTCAGCTTGCAGCCTTGTAAGTTCTTGAACACAGTTAATACCAAAAAAATAAAAAGAATCTTATAACGCAACCTAAAAAATTATTATATGCTAGTTTGAAAGTTCACATAAATGACTTAAAATACTTAAAGCCCAACTCCAGGCACCGCTATTTTTACATTTGTTTGAATCTTTAATTTTTAAATCAGAAGTGTAATTTTTTATGTTTACATGCTAAAATGTGTGGGCACCAGTGTACGATGTGTGGAGGCAATAAGGGACAGTGTGATGCATACCTCAAGGCAGTGTTATTATGTGAATAAAGCACATAGAAGACATTTGTTTTCTATGTGCCCTTCCGTGAACCTGCATTGATTTATATATGTCAACGCAGCTCAATGTATATGGGCACTGCTGATATTCAGCTGAAGCCAAACTTGAAGCTACTGAATGCATCAAAAGGTGTCTAGTTTGACACAATATGCCAAAGGGTATCATCTACCAACAGGTGAGTAGCTGTCCTATCCAAGAAGAAGTGGAGTGGGGACTTGCATGGTTTGGTGCCAACACACAGCCACCCTTACAGTTGTGCCTAGAGTTTGGCTTTAAAAATTCTTAGTAAACTACTGTTACAGGATGGCTGCACATCAGAACTGAAAACTGAATAAAGATTGATGGTTAATTGAAACACTAAAAGTTTTTTTTTTTTTTTTTTTAACAGAGTAGGAAATAGTTAGGTCCTCTGCCCAGTTTACTTTGCTGTCTGTGTCCCAACTGGGGAAATGCACACCTTTTGTCCTGATAACCATTGCTACTGAGGTAGAAAAGGAGAGGAAATCCTACATTATAATTGTCAGGAACCATGAATCAGATTGATGCAAAATTACAGTAAAAATCACACCTTTTAATGTATTGGTAAAAAATGGTACAGTCCAGTATATGTAGTCAAAACATAAGCCAGGGATTGGAAGCCAAAGCGGGTAGTCAGACAAGCCAGTAATCAGGAAACCATAGATCAGCGTAATGGGAGGCAGAAGAACAGGATCAGGAACCAGAAGGGACGTCAGCTGGGCAAAGTCTTTCACAGGAACACAGCAGAGAAACTCCAGATATGTTGACCAGGCGAAGGCATGAAACTAATGAACAAGGCAGTTTAAATAGCCAGAAGGGGCTGGCTGTAGGTGGGACTGACGAGCAGATAATGATAACCAGGTGAGCCACTGAAGAATCAGTGAGTGCTGACAATTATCCAACAGCTGAGCAGCCTTATTACAGAGAAGAGAGCTGCTAAGAGCCCAACCCTGACAACAAGAGCAACAGATGAGTACAAATCATCCAATGAAGACACCTGTGCCTGTGACAACTGTCTAAGGCCCCATGCACAGTGGGCATGTATCCCATGTGCATTAGATCCTGGCATTTTCGTGCAGGCAGAAAGCACAGGTGCCCAATCCAGCCTCACTGTTGTCAGCCTGTAAAACTCGATGAAAGGCTGAAAGCTGCTGTGGCTAGACCAGGCTGGACAGTGCAATGTGTGGTACTAACATTTAGGGCAGTTTGTGCCTAGAGACCAATGTCTGAAACACAGACTACTTCATTTCCATCCATCCCTGGGTGCATACTGCCTTAAATGTTAGTACTACCCAGTGCACCATCCAGGTCCATTCAGAGGCAGCACCATAATATAGGGACCTCAGGCATCAAGACAAAACTGCCAGTGTATGGTGATTCTATGTAGATTTTAATTGTAGATAGAGTGAAGTGGTGTAAGACTTCAGGACAGAAAGTAATAGGAATTTTCTTGAACCCAAACCCAAACAACAGCAAAAACTAATTTTTACAGAGTGAGAAAGGGTTAGAATTTCTGACACAATTTTTTTGGCTGTCTGTCTCTTCCTCTTTTGGGGATGATACCTCCCCCTTTTGCATGCACGAGAGTCAATGGAACAGGAAGTCAGGTAAATTTGCAGACATCTCCGCACATCCAAAGCTAGAAAGAAATTTGGCTAGAGGTAGGGATAAGCAAATATTGTCTAAATACAAGAGCCATGTGTATTCTTACTCAGATCTCAATGTCCTTTGTGTAATTCTTCCAGATCTGTGCAGTAATCCAGTGTGAACCTTGCCTCTCTGCAGGAACTTCCTGTTATAAAGACAATTCGCCACTCTCTCATTGGTAACTGGTCATGTTTCCGTCCCCTTCTGTAGTTTTCTGCAGGCAGGTTGTAGTGGGTGGAACTTATTTGGTCTCTCCCCTTACTGCTGTCTCTGCAATGTGCAGCAGTGATGATATCACTACTTATTTCAAAAGGTCAGAACTTGATTTCCAAAGGCATTTTGTGCATACAAAGTGGATTTATATCCTTTATAGCTATTGAGTAATATATTTAGTTTTTATTAAGGTTTTGTGCCTAGAGTGCAGAATTAAAGTGATACGGACGTCTTGTTTTTTTTGTGTTAAAAAACAAAACAAACATGTTATACTTACCTGCCCTTGTTGTAGTGGAGCAGAGAGCACAGAGCAGCCCAGATCCTCCTCTTCTCAAGTCCCTCTTCGGTGCTCCTGTCCCCTCTCTCCTGTTGAGTGCCCCCATTCAGACACAGAGCTGTGGCCCAACCCTACCCCCTCTCTCTCCTCCAAACTGCCAAAGCTTCTGTTAAAACTAGGTTGAAATAAAAGACACAAGTCCATCTACTGTAGTTCAACCCATAGAAAATAAATAAAATATTAGAAAACCTCCATATACATTACCCTCTACCCACAGTTGATCCAGAGGAACCTAATAATACACGATCCAATTTGCTCCAGTGGGGTAAATTGATTCCTTCCTGATCCTAAATGAGGCAATCGGATATTTATTGGAATCTAAATCTAGTGCTTACTCCATTAGCACCATTATGATCGAGACTGATGCAAACTTTGGAGATTTTGGGGCAGATCCACAAAGAAATTACGCCGGCGTATCTATTGATACACCGCGTCGTATCTTTGTTTTGTATCCACAAAACAAGATATGACGGAATGAGGGATCGATCCGACAGGCGTACGTCTTAGTACGCCGTCGGATCGTAGGTGTATATTTACGCTGGCCGCTAGGTGGCGTTTCCGTCGAATTCTGCGTCGAGTATGCAAATTAGCTAGATACAACGATCCACGAACGTACGTCCGGGGGGCGCATTTTTTACGTCGTTTGCGTCGTTGCGGATTTTTCCGGCGTATAGTTAAAGCTGCTATATGGTGGCATACTCAATGTTAAGTATGGTCGTCGTTCCCGCGTCGAAATTTGAATTTTTTACGTCGTTTGTGTAAGTCGTTCATGAATAGAGATTTGCGTATAATGACGTCACCGTCGTAAGCATTGGCTTGTTCCGGTTTAATTTCGAGCATGCACACTGGGATACCCCCACGGAGGGCGCATGCGCCGTTCAGAAAAAACGTTGTCTACGTTGGGTCACAACGTATTTACATAAAACATGCCTCCATCACATCGATTTGAATTCCACGCCCTTACGCCGCCAAAGATACACTACACCGCCGTAAACTACGGCGCGGATTCTTTGAGGATTCGGAAAAAAAAGTAAGTTACGGCGGCGTAGTGTATCTTAGATACGCTACGTCCGGCGGATATATGCGCCGCTGTACGTGGATCTGCCCCTTTGTGTCTATACAAGTCCAGACGTTACCCAAATTTACCCTTAAACCTCTCTCTCCACCTCTAAAGCATGTTCCAGCATTATTATTTTTTTTATATTACCTTGTTCCTGTAGTGAGAAACAGCTTTTATTACTCCCGTTGACAAAATCACTAGGCTTGCAAAAAAAAAATTCAGGAGCAGCTCCTGTAAGGTAATTTCCTTCTAATATAGGCATGCCCCCCAGAAATATGTCTACCAAGACTAATTTCATTACACATGGTCTGTAGGCAGGTAGGGAATCAAAGCAGCAGCACTGGCTTTGCTGGGAAAGAATTCAATGGATTCATGTGGACTGGGACAGAGAAGGGTGATGTAGGTGACATTCTATAGTTCAACAGACAGAGCTGACAATGCTGCTTTGGATTTTAGTGTCAGGAATGTCTGATTTAAAAAAATGTCAATTTGAAGTCCAGCAACGTGTTTGTAAGTTTGCTCACCAGTAGTAACAAGTTTGGGATGTTTTTCTGTAGAATTGAAGGCATATATCCAGAACATACAGAGACAATATTCACTAAGGGAATTACTTCTATCCATGCTAAATTGCCATGTTCATACTTTGTTTTATTTGTTTCCATTTTCTTTATTGCTCCAGTCTGCTTTAAAGCAATATAGAAAATTATATTAGTTACTCAATCATCCCTTGACTTATTTGCAATTGATCTTAATAGTCTGCTTGGAAAGTGTGCATGAATAAAAGCAAATTATTTTGGAATAAGAAATTAATGTTTGATAAATGAGAATTTCAAGTTAGTCAATAAATAAAATGCAGAGGTTGCATCTTTTTACTGAATTACCCCAGTTTATCTTGGTAAGTGGAGCAGACGAGATATGTTTCCAGACATCTAAAAAGCACCTGCTTTTATTGATTCATCTGCCCGCAATTTGAACGTCACTAAGATTTATGTTTGATTACCACAAAGCATAAATAATACATGGCAAAATATTTTAAAAATAAACAATTTTCACTTACTGCTCATTTGGTATTGGATGGCTTAAAATGTGTGTAAAGTTAAAGAAGAATCCCATTTGAGTTTCAAGAATTGCTGCACTTTATGTTTTGTGTCTCCCTATTTATCTCTGTATCTATCTATCTATCTATCTATCTATCTATCTATCTATCTATCTATCTATCTATCTATCTATCTATCTATCTATCTATCTATCTATCTATCTACCTATCTAGTATATTGGTGGGGTTGTGATTATAATATTGTAATGATTAGTGGTGCTCATCAGTTGCAAGCTGAGATGGAAAGTTTAACTCTAGCCAAAACTTTTTTTTGCTCCATAATATTTTTATTACAAAAGTAAGTACAAATAGAACAACATAACATGATACCAATGCGGGACCCCCCCAAGGTACTGGCACAAGTGTGAGAGTCCTCAAGGTAATCAATGGGCCATCATCGGCCTAAAATGTCCAACCATAAATGTCGAGTACAAACCACAGTGCGTACAAGTTTTTACAAAACAAGTAAAAGCAAGAGCAAAAGCAGAAACCATATTGGTAAGATAAAATGAATAAATATTCAAGGGTGAGACCCATGGTATCTTCTGGGAGGCAGTAGTGGCACATTCTCAGAATAATACATAGAAAGCTACGATTTCAGCAAGAACAGTACTCATGTTTGGAATCTAGAGGAAACTTCTTTGAGTCTACAGTAAAAAAAGAAAAACAATGGGGGGGGGGGCACAGAGGGGAAAGAGAATGGTAAATAAAGAACCTTAAAGTCAAAACTAGTACTAGTAATTTATTAGGACAGCTCTGGCGTTGCTTCCGATTTCTTCTCCCCTCTCCAGCTCCTCTGCCTCCTCCGCTGATGTCTTTTGCCTCTGCTGGTTCTTCTCCCCTCGCCGGGTCTTCTCTGCTCTCTCTCCAATTCTTCTCCCTCTGTCCGCTGTCTTCTGCCTCTGCCAGGTCTTATCCACTGTCCCTTCGCTCTTTTGCTGGGTCTTCTTCGCTGTCTTCTTCCTCTGTTCTTCGTCTGATGTTGACTCAACGCTCTCTCACGCTCTAATGTTGGGTGCGCAGTGTACCACTACTTATATTGCCATGGGGCGCCCCTTATGACATTACCGCCTATCATGCCCGGGTGGTGAAGCATTAAGGTAAACAAATTTTAGGCTTTACAACCACTTTAAAGTCTGGGAGTATCAAACCTACACAACAATATAAAAAAGTGTTATAGCAAACCTCCCACCCCCACCCTGCTCATGTAAAAAAAATACTACCACCATTAATTTATTCATAACCAGGAAAATGCATCTAATGATAATTCCTTGCCTCACTGCTTTCTGCTCCAAGGGGGTATAGCCCCTCTTCTCCTACTCATATAAACCTTACTCTTCAATGCTATCCTGGCCATCCCGCCAATGGAATCAGCGCCAGATCGTGGTCATGGGATCTGGCGTGGTTTTGATCTAGGTATAAAAAAAAATTCTCCCACAAGAGCTTACAGTTTACAAACAAGATTTCCCTGTTAGGAACTGTTGACATAGCCTTCCAAGGCAGCAGCTTTGGGGCCCGGGCTACATCCCCAGTGTCTCAGGATTCCAGGAAGTGGGATTAAAGAACATGTAAGTAACTAAACAATTCTCTTAGTTAAGAAATGACTTGGCAGAGCTGCATTCACCAGGGACTATAAGTTATGGGGAGAAAGGTCTGCTTTAAAAGAAGAAAGAAAATGTTATAAACCAAACCTTTCAGACTTTTAAAATGAAAAATACTGCCAAAAAGCTAGCACTACAAGGCTATTATTTGTAAAGTATATCTAAAGGCTCATGTGTGACAGTCTAAACAGGTCCCATATACAGTTTTTATGTGATGCACAAGCCTCATAAAGTAAAGAAAATACTTCCTGAGCCAAATCTTCCTTCATTTGTGTCTTACACACCCCCATCTCAGACACTGCAGGTCACAGTGGGAGGGTTTCAGCAGCAGAAGCAGTGTTTTCCATCCAGAAAACAGTGGGCAGGACTAGGTTTGCCCTGGTGCTGATTTACAAGCTATAGGCTTGTGAATCACCAGGGACAATACCAATAGCCCCATCTTCTCATCCCGCTGTACAGCCATGGCAAAAAGTTTTGAGAATGACACAAATATTAATTTTCACAAAGTCTGCTGCTTCAGTGTTTTTAGATCTTTTTGTCAGATGTTACTATTGTATACTGAAGTATAATTGCAAGCATTTTTCAAGTGTCAAAGGCTTTTATTGACAATTACATTAAGTTTGTCCAAAGAGTTAATATTTGCAATGTTTACCCTTTTTTTTAAAGACCTCTGCAATTCCCCCTGGCAGCTTTCAATCAACTTCTGGGCCACATCCTGACTGATGGCAGCCCATAATCATTGCATGGAGTTTGTCAGAATGTGTGTGTTTTTTTCACCCGCCTCTTGAGGATTGACCACAAGTTCTCAATGGGGTTAAGGTCTGTGGAGTTTTCTGACAATGGACTCAAAATGTATATCTTTTGTTCCCCAAGCCACTTAGTTATCACTTTTGCCTTATGGCATGGTGCTCCATCATGCTGGAAAAGGCTTTGTTCCTTACCAAACTGTTCTTGGATGGTTGGGAGAAGTTGCTCTTGGAGGATGTTTTTGTATCGTTCTTTATTCACGGCTGTGTTCTTACGCAAAATTGTCAGTGAGCCCACTTCATTGGCTGAGATTATCAGTCATTTTTCATTTATAGCACAAAATAATAAAAAACCCAGGGGTGATTAAATACCGCCAAAAGAAAGCTCTATTTGTGTGACAAAAAGGACAAAAATTTCATGTGGGTACAGTGTTGCATGACTGAGTAATTGTCAATTAAAATGTGAGAGCACTAAAAGCTGCAAATTGGTCTGGTTAGAAAAGGGGTTTAAGTGCCCAGTGGGCAATTGGTTAAAACTAGGGCATGAGCAAAGTAATATCACCAAAATAGATTTTCCATGGTAATTACCAATTTTGCCTGCTAGGAAAAAATTCACATGGCTTTGTTTAATAATTTACAGTAATCAATGGCCTTTTTGATAAACTCAGCTAATCCTAAAGTTAACCCATTATATATAAACAAAGCTATGTGGTGGTTCCATGTCAGTGATGACAATAGTATTACATTACTTTACTGATAAACTAAGTCATGTGATTAGAGATGTTTAACCCCCTTCTGACAGAGTTCTGTGTAGTCCACTTCTAGTCATGACTTTAAGTTATCAAAAAAATGTAAAATTAGGTATGCTTTGTAGAACAGCCTCACCTTTTTGTAAGTTGTTTTAAACAATTTTCCCTGCTCCCAACACACACATTTATAAAAACTTGTCTTAAGCATTGGTTCAGAGACCTACACTGTGCATTTCTGCCCAACTCCACATTGTCTTAGCAGAAAAAGTACCAGGTATGTCCTGAGCCTACTGTGCATATGTGCTAATCACCCTATTTATTCCAATGGCATGGGCCATACTCCTCTGGATAGCTATGGCCCCATGAGCATGGCTCCAGTCATAGGAAATAGAAGGGAGTGGTGCACATGTGCAAGAGGTTCAGTTTGTGGCTGAGACATTTTCTGCAAAGGTTGTGTAGTGCCATGCAGTTACAGTGAAGATCTTCGGAGCAGGGCTGAAGGTAAGTATTTAGATATGTGGGCTATACTCAGGAGGGAGGAAGAAAACTTTGAATGATAGCTTCACTAAAAGTGTATGAAGTGCACCATTCAAAGAGCCGCTGATGAACTTGGCCCTATTCTCCCAGTTAGGACACACACCGCCAGGCAGATAGCATTTTCTCCATTCACGCTCAAAGAAACAGTCTTGGGGTGTATTTTTTTTGTTTCATTGGAACATAGAACTTGGATGAGTAAGGTGGGGCATGGCATACCCCAGAACTAAAGAACTGGATGCTTTGATGACTCTTCTCTAGCTTGCTGAGATACACAAAAATGTCCCACATAATCTATTGCTGGCAGAAGACTATGGTTTTTTTCCTATTAGACAGAATAGAGCTGCACACAGTCCCTAACTTCAATTACTCACAAGGCTCAAGGATCATCAGTTTTCTCCTTTCAATATCCACAGGGCCTTCTACAGTGAGGGAGACCTGAACTACCATCACAATCAGTGTTGTTCATCTTCCTTTAAAAAAGTAACTAGTTACAATTACAAGTTACTTGTCCGAAAAAGTAATTGAGTTAGTGACTCAGTTACTTCATTGGCAAAGTAACTAGTTACTCAGCAAAGTAACTGATTTTTTTTTTTTTTATATTCTACAATAATCTATAATTTATTGTATCAACGATAAAATGTATCTTAAGGTACAATATATAAAAATAAAGTATGTTCCCAGAAGCATAATACCCTGCGTATAACCTCACAGCATCCCATATAGATCAATAGCTTTTTCTAGCATAACAAATATAACTCCAACCAGTGGCACAGTGGGGACAATGGGCACAGTGGGGACAATTAAAGGGCACAGCGGTGACAATTAAAGGGCACAGTGGTGACAATTAAAGGGCACAGCGGTGACAATTAAAGGGCACAGCGGTGACAATTGATGGCACAGTAGCTGCGTTTGATGGCATGGCACAGTGGTGACAATTGATGGCACAGTAGCTGCGTTTGATGGCATGGCACAGTGGTGACAATTGATGGCACAGTGGCTGCGTTTGATGGCATGGCACAGTGGTGACAATTGATGGCACAGTGGCTGCGTTTGATGGTATGGCATAGTGGTGCCATGCCATTGCTGCTTCTATGAGTCACATCGCAGCTGGTGGTCAAATAATATCAATAAATGAGTGGGAACATTTTTGTTCAATAGGATGAGCGATCCAACACACCACAGGCATTCAAAGGGAGAATACAGAGGATATCAATAATGTAGCCATTATAAGCACAAATATAGGTATGGACTCGGAAGCCTGGAAGTTTTCAAGATGTTACAGATGTAGACAGATCTTTTTTAAAGACCGTTTGAAGCCTCAAATCTTTTTATCTCATCATAGCAGCACTGCCCCCCCTCTCTCCTCAGTCCCAGACACTTCCACAATGGTCACCGGTCCTCACCTGCTCTTACTGAAGTTGATCCGGACCGGCGGGCATCAGCGGGTGACAGCGGCATCGGCGGGTGACGGCGGCATCTGCGGGCGGGTGACGGCGGCATCTGCGGGCGGGTGACGGCGTCATCTGCGGGCGGGTGATGGCATCATCGGTGGGTGAAAGTGGCTGAGCTCTCCAGGCGCGTGCATGCGCCACCTGCGATCACAGACAGACAGGCCAGCTCAGGCCTGTGGCCACATGGCCCGTCGTGACCCAATCACAGGCCAGCTCAGGCCTATGGTCACATGACCCACCGTGACCCAATCACAGGCCAGCTCAGGCCTGTGGCCACCCAGTCTGCTGCCATCTAGTGGCGGTAGAAGTAATTGCGGTAACGCCGCCCAAGTAATGGGAACGGCGTTGCCGAGAGGGTAAAAGTAATCTGGTAGATTACTCGTTACCCTCAGCAGGCCCATCGTTACGTAACGACGTTTATTTAAACGCCGTTACTTACAACACTGATCACAATAGGACAGCTGGACACTTATCCTCCAACTTCCTCCTGGGGTCTCCTCCAGCAGGACTGCACCCAGTATCTCTTCTGCTCTTGCCTCAGGCCCCAACCTACTTATGAGCTCTTCCACCACTTTCTGGGCACACCTCCCCAGGAAGACTCATAAATAGTCAGGCTGCTTACTGTGTTTTTCCTCCCATTACAATTCTAGAATTCTGTAGAATACAGGGGGGAGCAATTAGAACAGCAGCCTGTGAGATACTTACCAGACCTAAACAATCAACCCTGGCTCCACTGATTACAGAGGAGCTAAACTAATTCTACAAATTTACCTAGCAGCCTGCTCTACAGTAGGAGACTGCTACATATAGTTACTCTTTAAGTATCTGAAAAATAAGTCATGTGTAATACAGATAGACAGTGTAAAGAAGGCAAAACTGGATTTTAAGGCCAATTGCCTCTGGGGTAAAGGAAAAACATTAAGTTGCTAATAGTTAACATGCTTATTAATACAATTTGGTACACTTGTGATGCTCTCCTGTGTTTAAACAGTCAGCTATCTCATGACTCATTTCCTCCCGGAGACACTGCATGTCTCTGTATTTAGCTCTGATTTTCTGGCTGAATTAGCAAGGGCCTAACTAATTAATTTGTAAAAAGCCATAACTCCCACCATAGTGCAAAGAAGACTTTAACATATTAATAACCATCCATCCGAAATCTAGCACAGGCCAGTTTATTTTGAAAAGGCTGCTATTATTTTCTGAAACTTTGAACTATCACACACAGAGATGTATATGCTTGAACTGGAAGTTTGGAGATTTTGGCAGTAACCAGAAAAGCCTGGAATACCTGATGGTATTCATGGGCTGCTGAATATTTGGTCTACTCAGCCCAGCTTTAGAAATCTTTGCTAATAGTTATATAATAGTATTTATAGTTTGTGCAGGAAAGCGTTAAATCTTTCCACTTACTGAAGTGGGCTGTTTCATTATTTATAGTTCTTAGCTCATTAAAAAGCCAACTGTACTTTCCTCGAAAAGGAAATAGTTAAACGCACAATTCTGCAAATACTTATCCAGTCTTATTTAATTTTGTTGAATTTTTTACATCTTGTACATAATCTCCAGGATAAGTACAAGAATACAGAGCAAGACCACGGCTCTCTGTATGAAACTGCTGTCCCTCTGCAGTGGTCCGACACCCCCACTAAGTCAGAGCTACAGCTGTGCAATCAGCAGTGAGCATAGGCTTTTCCAAGTGCTATATGGGCGACATGGGGTGGTCAAGTTTGAAACAAATGAGTTTACTCATCCGCTCAGCACTAATCATCTAATCAGTAATATAGTTGTTACGTCAAGTATGGTAGTACTTTTTTTTTATATCTCCCTAAAAGTGCCTTTCTAAATGTTACTGTTAACATATGCCTTGTTTCCACTGAGTGGATCGGTTTGGTTCGGTACGGTACGCTATTTTGAGTATTTCTATTATGAAAGCGGCCCATACCACCGAACCATACCGCACCATTCTGGGTCCTGCTTCAGATGTGGGGCCATAGAAAATGGTACGGTTCAGTTAGGGCGGAGCTGCAATACATTCCACTGATTGGCGGACACGCTAGGCATTTTTTCTAAACCCTGTATGGCCCCTGACGGTCCGACTTGCAGTGGAAACGTTCACCTGAATAGGCCGGACCATTCTAACCCTTCCAAACTGTACCGACCCGAACAGTTCCTCTCAGTGGAAACAAGGCAATAGTAACCTTCTTTAGTATGTGTCTGATTAGTTCTACAAAATACCTCTTGATCCTGGCAGTATCTATCTATTTCTGTGAACAGGTAATAATGCTAATCACAGGCTCCCATTGCTATGGTAGACTTGTCAGCCTGTCATGCATGCATGCACTAGGACACTATGTCGACATATGGTAAGCCATGTCTTGGACTACTCTGCAGTATTTGATTCAGTGCTAAGCCAGGACAAGGACTAAGGCAGCTGTCCCAGCAGGAGTGTTATCATGTGGGGGAGATCATGGGAAAATCTGCACTGTGTCCTCCCTGTTGCCATAGCCTCAAAGTGGCAGTGGGTTTGTTCCATTAGACATCATGAACTGGCATTATAGATTCATTCCTCCCTTGATGCAGAGCAGCAGCAGACCTGCCACCAGTATGGATGCCTGCTGCGAAGTAAGGTTACATACCTCCTCACCCAGGTCATGTGACAAGGATGGGGGGAGAAAAAACTTCTCTTTCCAGCGGTGTCCATACTGATAGCAGGTCTGAAATAACTGGGGGAAAGGAGATGGAATATATTCTGCATTAGGCCCCCACTGTGCATCCCCAGCCTTGTGAAAGCATCTAGGCAGCTACAGATCCTCTAACATCCCACGTTTTCCCTCAACCTCCTACAGTGCTTCCAAGCTCCCTGGGAGCCTCTTGACCCTACAGTGCCCCCCAGCCTCCCACAATGACCTGCAATCTCTCACAGTGCCATCCAAAGGTGCTATCCAGTCCCCTTCAATGACCCTCAACCTCCCACAGTGCCCACCAGTGTGCTGCAGAGCCTCCAGTACCCAATAGTGCCCCTTAACCTTACAGTGGTCCCTAGCCACTATAGAGCCCTCCAGTTTTTGATATTGTCCCTGCAAAACCTCCGCACCATGGAGAGACCCTTTCCCCCACAACTGCTCCAACCCTTTCTTCCCTAGAAAATTCAGTCCCCCACAGAGCCAACAAGTTGGCTTCAGAATCTCCTAACCCATTTTAAAACCCCCATCCTCCTATAGTGACACACATATTTTCCAACCCTCCAGCCCCATCCAGAGCCCCATATATTTTCCTCCTACTAACACCAACATCAGAGCATCTTTTCCTCCTACCAACCAATTATGCCAGAACATTCTTCTTCCTACTGACCACCAAACAGGGCTGGAATGAGGTGAATTCTGCTTTGACTTCATTAAACCTATTTTATTTCAAAATGTTAGAGACATGAATATGAAAATATATAAGGGTCGTATAAATCAGATACAAAGAATTGAAATGGTGACCTACACATTTCTCTTAATTCTGCTGAAATTATGCATGAAGATTAGTTCAGTCTCCATTAATCATGACATTTCTTGAAGATATTTGAATTCGAACATAATTTATTAAAAATCCAATTTCCAATAGAAATATTTGCATTTCCACCTGTAGGGTTTTACAAGCCAGCACAGAAAAGACAGAAGGGTGCAGAACAGGGAACATCTGGCACAGTGAAATGACAATGGAAAAAATGAATATTGATAAACATCCAGCTGATGTTCTTGAAACATACACAATCCAAAATGATTTCATATAGAGAAGATCGTTTTTATCTTGAAGAAACATCAATTTAGGCACCTGTGTGCTGAAAGAGCGTGCAGATTTCACTGCTATAGACAGAAGAAGTTTCCTAGGATATGAGTATAAAACTTAAAAGCAGGTCAGCTTAGGTTAGGCTTGTTCAGCCCTGTTGGGTCCCTTCTGAATGTTTGTTCTGGGAGTTTGAGTTTGCACTCTTTTACTATTTGATGTATGCTGCTTATTATGTTGGTGCTTTATAAATGATCATCTTAAAAATAAATTGAGTACAAACTGTCTCCTAGCTGTAATGACACACTCCTGTTCTATATGTTCCCCCTGTGCAGCTTGGACCAATGGAGTCTTCTAGAAGTTTTATCTATGTGCATGTTTCTACTCTGAGCTGCTGCTATACATGTAGCTGTTAATAGCACCTTACACAAAAGCAGCGCATAAGCGCAGAGTTAAAGCCACACCTCTTCACCTCCTCTGCAGTGGTAAATGACAGGGGCTATGAGTCACCCTTGCGTTGCGTGTGTGCAGCACTCACGGTACAGTTGTTTTTTAAAGCGGGAGCGCGCATGTAGAGGAGAGTCATAGGGCACTAGAGTGACTATTCTGAGTCTGCTGGATCTGCTGACTTCACATTCAAAATGGCGGTACTCAGCAGGAGTTTTAGGACTTTTTGATGTCCACACGAAATAAGCTTTTACTGGTAAATATCATCCGTAATATAAGTTGCTGGTATACGGTAATCTTATTGGAATATTTTTGTTGGAATGAACTGTCTGGCTTTAGGGTCTCTAAAATAACTTACTGTATTTATTGGCGTATAACACTCACTTTTTTACCCTGAAAATAGAGGGTAAAATGTGCTTGCGTGTTATACGCAGGGGGGGCGGTGGAATGTTTTTTCCTAAAAGTTCCCTTTTTAAAGTTAGGGTGCGTGTTATATGCCTGATTAAAATAATACCTAGTGTTCCAACCTCTTATTCACTCACTTCCTGTTACACAGGGTGACAACGTCTGATCCCTGTTCCCCAATTTTTCTCCCTCATTGGTGCCTTGTAACACACTCTTCCAACGGTGACTAAAAGTGGGGACACATATAACAAGATATGTTCTGCAGGTGTCAGTATCAGGAAACCTTCCCTGAGAAAGGACATGCAGCACTTGTTGGGCTACTATGCACATAGGCAGTAAGTGGTTGCAAACACGCTGTAAGAGATCAGCATAACTGGTAAGCAAAAAAAAAATTAAAACCTTATTAAAATAATTATTTTCCAGCAGTTGTGCTTCTCTTCCTACCAAAATCAACTATGTAATATTTCTCCTATTTTCCAGGCTGACTGTTTTTTTAAATTGTTTAAAGCGGTAGTAAACCCTCCCACATAAATACGATTTTTACAATATTATGAAAGAAATGGTAATTACGATTCAAATGATCACTTAGAATATATATAACATTTTGTTCTTACTGAAAATATTCTTTATCTTGTCAACGTTTATTCAGCATATTAGCTGGCGCCATCTACACTGTAGTCTTCCGAGTCAGAATAGATCTGTATTTAGAGCTGTACATACTCGTCTCGGAAATCCCGCGCATGCGCACTAACTCGCGCGTCTGTCTCTCCTCTATCCTGTGACGTACGAGTCACAAGGTAACTATGATCCTCTTGGGGAAGCATCGCGGGATGTTGGGCCTGACGTCTACAACAGGAAATGACACACCCCCGGCATTTTTCCGGCAGGATCTCGGCTTGCCGAAATTAGCGAGGATACGGCGCATGCGCGTTAGACATCATTACTCAGCAATATATCAACAAGTCGCAAAGGAATCAGCTAGAGTAAAAATGAATAATGGCAATCCATTTTTATTATTACAATACAAAATTGGATGAAAAGTAATCATTTTGGGTATACAACCGCTTTCAATTTTTTTTTTCTTCAGTTTGACTGTTTCATACAAAGGCAATTCTATTATATTTTTTTGCATTTGTTACATATTACCAATAACTGCTTTTTGCAGTCCCAATATAATAAGTGAATCAATGCTTACTTTGTAACTGTGTGCTCTTAAAGCTGAATTCCAGGAATTCAGCCACTTTGTAACAAGTGCAGGCACACTATGAGTTAAGTCCAAGGGGGTGCATGAAGTTCCCTAAACATATATTTATTATTTATATCTGACAGGTTTATGGCTGTGCCAGAGCATACACTGACATTCTGGGCTGTGAGAGAGGAGAGAGAGGCACACAGAACAGCTATGCCCAATCCTCCCCCCTGCTGCCCATTCAGAGAAGCCTTTGTATTTTGTGAATCAGTTCACATAATACAAAAGGCTTCTGTGATTGGATTTTAGGAGGGGAGGAGCAGGCATAGCAGCTGTTGAAAATGTTGACTCACTGACTAATGTTGAAGATGTTAGACCTGAGGCATAAGCGTCAGGCTCATGGAAATATGGGAGTGCAATAAAACTGTCAGATGTACATAAAAGAGATAAGCCCAGGAAATGTCATGCAGCGCATTAAACTTTTTTTCTTCAATATTTTGTGTTAGGTCACGCCATTGCTGCCTCCGTATTTATTAACTTAACTGATTCATTGTTTGATTAGCGCAATTTTTTCTTTTCCAGCGCATTAAACTTAACTTACAGTGTAAGCACAGGTCCAGAGATCCAATGTCCAAATGCCACAAATTTGCAGATGACAATAGCAGCTTACGCATTTAAGGTAACTGGCCCCGCTAATAAAGTGTTGGGGATTAAGCGCTTGGCATTTGTGCCCTCTTTATTTATTGTTTTTCATGTAGCACTGGATTCCCCGATCTGAGGAGGTCTGCACCGCTTGTTCCTTATAGTCTAGTGGTATTTCATATGTAATTCCTATGGCATGAGTCCTCCTGATTTCTAAGAACTGACTTGTCAAGTTTCTACTATTCTTCCTGTTAACTCATAGTATGCCTTCACTTTTTATAATCAAGCTAAATTCCTGGAATTCAGCTTAAAATAGCCCATAGCCCTTCTTTAAATACAAAGAAATAGATGGATTGTTGGGTATCCATGATATGGGTGTTCTGTCATAACTAAGTTTTTTAAACTTTACAAAAAGTATTATCTGTATATATTTAATATCCCGATACTACAAATAACATTGGGAACTAGATCCATTACCGACCAGACCATTATAATACAAAACAGGTGGCAGCCCTAATAGAACATATCGGTTATACTATTTTCTCTTATTCCATTGTCAGCCATAGCCAGTGGAAGTGCAGCTTTCACAAATTAGTATGGTGATTGGATCCATGACATTAATAAAACATGTAGGCCTGTTTCATATTTTGTAAATGTCTTCTCTTTGCTTCGGAGGGTTTTAATAGCATTCATTTGAATGGAGCCTCAGTATCTTCGTTCCTATCTTTTTCCCGGTACTAGTGTTTAAAGAATATAGATTAGATAACTAATGAGGGTCTGTATGTTCTGCCTGATCCACAGTGCAATGCAGGTCAGCTCCCTTGATGAACTTGATAAACTTCTTCAAATAAACAGACAGTTTATCACTCAACTTTACACTTCTCAAAGGTGCTGGCAGCAGATGACGTTTCTCTTAGGGAATTTATTCTGGGCTTCCACAGTTTAGTATTATTTATGTAAAGGGTGTTAATGCACATTTAATGCAGTGGGGTTGATTTACAAAAAAACAAGTGCAGTTGCTCCAGAACTTAGTAAATGAGGCAAAGTTTCACTTTGCAAAGAATGTCCAATCAGGTGCAAGAAAAAACAAAAGCCATTTTACTTGCAAATGATTGATGGAAATCATCAGAACTTCACCACATTTACTAAGCGTTCCAGAAAATGGGTGCAACTGCACTTGCACAGTCTATTTGCCTTTAGTAAATCAACCCCTAAAAACCCTACTTGTACATAAGTGAGGTCCTTGTAGAGCATGCACTGCTGGTGGGACTTCAGGACAAGTTTTAAAAATTGATTTAAAGAAGAACTCCAGATTTTTAATACAATTTACAAAGTTCATTTGGGCCAAGCTGACCCCAACAAACTATGTCACTCACTAACCTGTGAGGCCATTGGATGTTCTGTATAAACTGTATGTAGCTGAGACTACATACAACATACCGCACTGTGTGCTGGGTGCGAGCGGACACTTACTCGGAACACAGAAGAGTCTAAAGCAGCAGCGCTCAGCTGTTCAGAGAGAGCGATGTATTCTATCAATGAATGCAAAACTTACTCCGATTAGCTGAGCCAGAAAGGCAGACTGACAATGTGCCACCTCTGACTCAGCCAATCAGAGAAAGCTTTGAATTTATTGATAGAATACATTGCTCCCTCTGAAAGGCTGAGCGCCGCTGCTGTAGACTCTCCAGTGTTCCGGGTTTGAGACAGGAAGTCTCGGCTCTTTTATACCGCACATCCAGTGGCCTCACAGGTTAGTGAGGGACAGCTTGGCCCAAATGAACTATGTGAAAGCCTAAAGTTCTTCTTTAAAGTAAACTTATCACAAATATGGGGCTGCCATTAAGATTTTTTTTTTATATCCCAGGCTGTCTGAATATTTTGACTCACTGGCCTATTACAAGTTCATATTACACTAGTGTAAATATCACAAGTCTTTGTCAACACAAAACTGATAAATATGTTTTGCAGCTTTAATCATGCTATACAAACTGCATGCATTAACAAAGAGTATTCATATGCTAAAGTTAAAGGGCACATGAATTTGTAGCGCTGTCTCCTTTTTAACACCTTCCCTCTGCTAGCACTTCAAGCAGAGGATATACTTTCCTAAAAGATTGCTATCCACAAATCTTTACTGTGCAGCCTTCCTGGCAGTACACAGCCTCTGGACAAAATCTGGAGAAATCTTTTAATCTGTACAGAAACATACTGTATGTTCCTGCGTTCATGGGAACTCTGAATGCTTTAGACTGCAAAAATGGAGAAGTGCAATAAAAGTGCACTTACCTTTTGAAGTAGGGTTGATAAATGGTTTGAGATTTTCACTTTGATATTACAGTAAAACCTTGGATTGAGAGTAACTTGTTTTTTTAAGAGCGTTTTGCAATAATACATTTTGACTTGATATACAAGCAATGTTTTGATATACAAGTAGCATCACGTCAAAACTGAGTATAAAAGAGAAGATATGCACCTCCTGTGTAAGTGTAGCAATATAGTTTAATTTAATGAAGGTACAACCTTTAGAAACTTACATGGTTGATGATTAAACAGGCACAGCTAAGTATGCAGGCATCCGGGGTAAGGCTGTCCACATAGACCATTCTCTTCGCCGCCATTGACGTCATACCTGCTCCAGGAGCGGTTCAAACCTAATTTTCTGATTGCTCTACTGCTCTACTGGTAACGATTGCAGACTGACAGTGGTGAGACCGGCGGTGCAGAGGAGGGTCAATGTGGATCACTTTACTCTGGATGCCTGCATACTTAGATGTGCCTTTTTTAATCATCAACCATGTGAGTTGCTAAATGTTGTTCCTTTATTAAATGTAACCATATTACTAATATAGAAAAACAGTGCAGCGCAAAATAAATAATCAAATGATGCAAGAAATCCCCAAAAAATGAAAAAATAAGTAAACATTTTTTAATTTTATTTTTTAAAATGCGAACCAACACAAAATCCAAATAAGAGTGAAAAAAGTCCAAAATATGTAACAAATAAATTCCATAAATCTTCACCGGTGACTTTAGGCTCAAATAAAAGTGATCCCTCCACCGTTAAAGATGGCTACTCTCACCTTAAGGCATGGGCTCCTGTGTTACCAGGCAGCCATGCAAGCAGAAATCAGAAAGTAGGTGCACCAACTAGCAGACTGTCTTAATCAATTCCTCGGAGGTCAGCAACAATAATTTGGACCATGGATGAGAAAATAAAGATCTAAGTGCTCTCTGTATGGTAGTGGCTAAAATGTATTCAGAGTGTGATACAGGCTACTCACATAGACCATGAAAAAAACGGCAGCATAAAACACACGGCGTGTGTTTGTTTCTAAAGGATGGCAGCGAGCGACGTCTAAAACAGCTCCTCCCCATACGCGTTATGTTACCACAAACTTCCTTATATTTTGGACTTTTTTCACTCTTATTTGGATTTTGTGTTGGTTCACATTTTTTTTTTTTTTTAAATGTTCACTTATTTTGTCCTTTTTTTGGAATTTCTTGCATCATTTGATTATTTATTTTGCGCTGCACTATTTTTATATATTTGTATCTTATTGGATTTTGTGAATTCCTTTTCAGTGTTCAGCTTGCATTATTAGGGGAGGGAAAATATATTTAAATTTCACACATATATTTTTGCGCTGATTGCACCTTCTGTTTGTATATAACCATATTACTACACTTAGAGGCGCCTCTCTTCTCTTTTATACTCTGTAGCTCCTGCTGGATTTTGCTTCTAATCCCCTTGTGGAGGCTTCCAATTGTGGTTTGACATTTTATGGTTATAATCACAATCACATAGCTATAATATTTTTAGATGCATTATAAACGGAAGGACTTATGAATAAATGGCTGTGGAATGAATCATTCGAGTTTCCATTATTTCTTCTGGGGAGATTCGCTTTGATATACAAGTGCTTTGGATTACAAGCATGCTTCCAGAACGAATTATGCTCGCAATCCAAGGTTTTACTGTATTTCCATTACTGATAGATTCTGGAATTTAGAAAAATTTGAAAATGTCATTACAAGGATGTAGAACTAAATCTAAAGAATTCCAAAAAAAAACTCTGTTGTTTTCTGTGAGTAAGATCAACAAAGATTGACTATCAGGCTGTCTTTCTGTTCAGAAAATCTGACCAACTCTTCTTCAGTTGTTTCTTGTATGGATGTATGTTCGGCTTGAACTCAGATTGGTTGAATCTTTCACTTTAGGTCAGACATATATATGACAAATACGAACATGACCTAGTGGCCATAATTGTAAATTCCTATGGTCAGCTTTCCACGCTAGCTAGATGGCTACCCCACGTTACAAAAATCATCTCTAGACTTTGGAATTCGTATTACTTACCTAAAAAACTAAAAAAGTTTTACTACTACTAAGTTAAAGTAGCGTTAAGGGCAGGCTCACAGACAAAAAAAGCAACTGTGTAAATCAAATAAGGATGACATTTACTTCTTACTTAATGGATATACTATATCTCCAAGACAAGAAAAAACACAATGCTGAATTGAATACAATTTGTGGAGTTATCCAGAGGCAGATTCCCCCTGTGTAGAAGAAGATTCTAATTTTCCTTGTGACCAATGGGATACTGTGTCTAAAATTGTATCTGGTGTACAAAATACATCACTTAGTTTCTCGGGGGATGTATGTGCCTAATAATTCCACCAAACATTTTTTGAACTTCATAAGGGCATTCGTAGCAAGAGTATGAGTAACTTCTCTTTATATGGTTGCTTGCTATCATTTAAAGTAAGGACCTGTAAGGACCTAAATCTACAAACTGCCATTGCTGACTTGCTATTAGTGATAATTTACAAACTAAAAATTCTTTAACTGGTGCATTGGCAAAGTGGAGGTTGAAATTCACTTCACAAGCCAGATATTTGCAATTTTTCAAGTGTGTAATGGGCTGGTAAAATGGGCAGCAAATGAGCAGAAGTAGTGAAGATTCTGCTTTAATCTATAAAAAGGGTACAGGGGATAAATGAGCAAAATGCCCAGCCCTCTGTAATTTAATTATAGGTTAACATACAGAACTGATTTGAAACACAACGTGTCTTGTATACACACGGACACACTTAATTACCACCGTCGAAAACGTACAACACTACGACAAGCCTAGAATAATGAAGTTCAATGCTTCCGAGCATGCATCAAATTGTTTCTGAGCATGCATATTTTTTTCTCCATCGGAATTCCATAAAGACAAACGGATGGAAAAAGTCAGCTCGGGCGCTACACACACGGTCGGAATAGCCGATGAAAAAATTCCGTCTGACTTTTTACATTGGAAATTCCGAACGTGTACATGCTATTCCCACAGTATCTTTTTAAAGTGGACCTAGACTGAAAAAGTAAAGATCTGCTAACCTATAGGAAACATCTAGACATCTTAATTATGCATAAGCAAGACCCTAAAAAAAAAAAAAAATTATAAAATTCGGGAAAATTTTAATTAGTGGATATTGCGTCATTAGTGACAGTGATCAGGACTTGTCAGTGACAGTAGTGAACGCATGACTGATTTCACTCTCAACAGAGAACAGCAAGACTGACTGTTATGCATATATGTGACAGCATGGTGTTAAAGCCCACCACTGTGCTGCTACACATAAGTGTACAGCTGATGGGAAGCATTTACATTTTCTTGGTGTTGCAGTAATAGTTTAATAATTATTTTAGGGCTGTTACTGATCAAAATTTTTTTGTTCGATTAATCTTTTTTTTTTTCAATTGATTAATCGACTAATTTTGATTATTTATAACGCAGATACAGATCCAACTACTTTTAGCTGATCTCCTTGCAGGCTGATTCCCAGTGCAGCTACCAACCACTGGAAAAATGGATAGCAGGATACAAAAACCACACAAAGGCAGCGCTCGATGGGAATAGCATTAAAACTTTTATAGTCTTCAAGTAGGTAACCAAATAAATATTGCACTGGAGATAAAATCGATGTAGCTACATAAACTGTAAAAATGGTGCGAGTACTACCAAACGGTACCAAAAGCAGTCATAAAAACATGTAGCTAAGTATGATACTGGTATAAAAATGTGTACAACGATACCACTGCTGAATCCAGATGAGGAGAGGTTAACATCAGTCCGTCGGCATGTAGATGTCCCGTGAAGGGAACTATCACAACTCCCAGTGGATGGTTGTAGAATCCCAGGTTGATAGAGGGAAGTGATAGAGGGAAGTGTAACAGCCCTTGCGTGTGGCAGATAGTAAGGTCCCGCCGGCATGCAGATATTAAGGCACAGCAAAGGAGCCCTTCAGATGGACACGGCAAGCCCCGCCAGTTTTCGTGACGTTACTGGATCTCCGATGGAACTCCATGAAGGCCCAGAAGCCGGCGGAGAGGCGAGTACCAATCAAAAGAATTTTAATCGATCAAAAAGATTTTGATCGATAAAAAAAATAAAAATAAAGATTAATTGATTAATTAAAAGTTAATTTGCACAGCCCTAAATTATTTTATTAATTGTGATTTATCTCGGGCCTCTTTTACACCTGTCCAAAAAAGTGGCAAACACCCCAACCTATATCTAGCTTTTGCAGTAAGGTGCATATGGAATGGCAATGCAGATCACAAACAAACAAATAATTTCCCAGCACACTTACCAGCCAGCCTGCAGAACAACTAAATTGAGCCTGTCTAAGAATTCACAAAAAAAAGGATTTTGTTTGCACACATTTGCAAATATACTGTATGCGTTAGCCGCAGTGCCCAAGTTAAAGTTCCTCTGTACACTGCGGTCCTAGCACTAAAATTTTCAGTCTCCCAAGTTGGACCACAAATAGCAGTGGTTTGAGTAAGGGCTGGTCTGTCTCTTACACACCTGTGCACTTCGGTGCAGTAAATGCATGTACAACTGTATTATATATGTAATGGTATGTGTGGTTATATAGTCAATGGTGATGGGTGCAACTCTGCATTTTTATCCATTGTATGTTCTAAAAGTTCTGACCTGTAAGCACATTTTCTCTATGAATAACATGTAGAAATGCATGAAAATGCACTTGAAATTGTGTAAACTTAGTGTAAAAAAAAAAAAAAGGAAAAAATGTAATCTGGCATGTCTCCAGCAACAAGTCCCTGGCTATATAGAATAAAAACAAAAGAGAAAGAGTGGGACTTAAAATGAGGTTTGTTACTGTAAAAATAAATGTATGGAATATATATATATATATATATATATATATATATATATATATATATATATATATATATATATATATATATATATATATATATAATGATAAAACACATATATTTGTTATATGTGTGTATCATCCTCTAGTGTGTTACTAGTGTGAGAGTAGGCAAAACATAGTCTGGCTCATGGTTAAGCACGAACCATGGAATCTGGGTCAGGGTTTAGTTGAGTTTAGCCTGGATGACTTATGCAAGCAGGTTTCTGGAGCCTCCCCCTGGGTCTCGAAGTTTGGAGAAGCTTCTGAGGTTAGTGGACAGAGGCAAGGAAGATTGATCTGCATACTCAGGGGAGCTTGGCCAATCCCCAGGCAAGGGTGCCTGGCAAGATGGTTGAGGCGGCCCTTAACCTGCCTGGCGGTATTCCCGAGTCTGACTCGGGGTTAGATTTTCCTGCTGCGAGCTGTAACCCCGAGTCAGACTCGGGCTTGCCTCGCTAGATCCACAGGCATGGTTTACTTACCTTGTCCCTGGATCCAGCGATGCCACCGCGCTGTGTGAGCGAGCGGGACCTCGCTCGATTCACACAGTGCCTCCGTGTGACGCCGATCTCCGTTCCCTGCGACGTTACGACGCACGGGGACGGAGAACGGCGCCAAATTCAAAAAAGTCAACAAACACTTTACATACAGTATACTGTAATCTTATAGATTACAGTACTGTATGTAAAAAAAAACACACACCCCTTGTCCCTAGTGGTCTGTCCTGTGTCATGCATGTCATTTTATATAATAAAAACGTTTCTTTCTCCCTGCAAACTGTAGATTGTCCATAGCAACCAAAAGTGTCCCTTTATGTCAAAAATTGTTTTAGATCAGCTAAAAAACAGCGATAATAAATTATAATCACTTGCAGAATTGTGCGATAGCGATTTGTGGGGAAATTCGTCATAAAAAAAAAAAAATAATGACAGCGACAATTCTGCAACTGAGCAAATTTCAGTGATATTGATTTGATTACATTATTGAATAATTTTTATTATAATTATATTATTATTTGTTATAATTATTTATAATTATTTATTATATTATAATTTATAATTTTGTTTTTAAAAAAATGTCATACCCGGGATGCCTATTAGAATCTTGTTTGGTCAGATTTAAGTGAATTATTTCTAAAAATTACAGACCTACAATATAAAACGCCAAATTTCCTTGCAAATAATGGTACCGCTTTCAGCATGTTTTTTCTGAAAGAATCATACCGCCAGGGAGGTTAAGTATAGATGGATGAGTCATGCTTATTAAAGATGGAGATGGAGTGCTGAGGGGACTGTCGCTGGCCCTTGAGGAAAACCCCCTAGTCTTGGGGGATGCTCTGCCTCTGGTTGGAGCTCAGGCTGGCTTGGAGAATCCTAACAACAGAGGCAGTCTTTCCTGGGAGGCAGCAGGAGCAAGGAGGACGGTGTGAGTACTACAGCACGGTCAGGCACTTACAAGGGGAAATAAATAGAAATTGTTCAGACATTGACACTTTCAGTGTACAGGCCAACATTCTCAAACAGAGGTTTATTGACAAAGGGTATGATCCTGAAACCATTGAATTACATCTCAGAACTACCTTAGAGACTAACAGGAGTTCCCTGCTTGAGATTAAACCTAAGCGAGAGCAAGATGATAGCTTCAAATGGGCCTTACTCACATCCTTTTCTACCCAGTATAAACAAGTGAAATCATTCATTACTAAACACTGGGAGATACTTAGAAATGATCGGGTTTTGAGAACTGTATTACCAGAACGGGCAAAAGTGGTGTTTAGAGGCACACCCACGCTTCAAAGTAAAATCGCACCTAACATCATCAATCCTCCAACTCGCCCTTCTTTCTTCCATCAATTAGTGGGCTATCACCCATGCAAGAAATGTACCGTTTGTAAACACAATATTTCTGGTAGGACTAAAAGTTTAGAGTTTCGCTCCTCGGTTACGGGTAAAACATATCCTATAAAACATTTCTGCACATGCGGGACCAAATATGTGGTTTATCTCATCACCTGTCCGTGCGGCCAACAGTATGTTGGACGCACTATTCGCACATTTTCGGTGAGAGTTGCAGAGCACATAGCTCTTATCCTTAGCGGAGATATCCATCACACTGTGCCTAGACACTATAGAGCACATCATGATAGTAATCCAACTGGCACACAGTTTCTTATTAATGACCAGTTTATTCCCCCATGGAGGGGTAGTCCTAAGACTCGTGGTGTGTCCCAGCTCGAGACCTTTTGGATCTATGAATTGGGAACACACACGCCGTTAGGACTTAACGTTGAGTGGGATGTCAACTCTTTTATTAACAAATCATAAAGTGGATACCAGTATTGACTACCATATCTCTTATTCTAGGTATCCTCTGTAGCAATCATATTTATAATTGTTTTTCCATCATATTTATTTTATTTAAAAAAAAATGTAAAGTTCTTTCCTTCATTTTTTAACATGTTCTTATTTTAAAGTGTATATTTGTTATCATATGATGTATATGCACAGCCATTTTATCCTTATGGGGGTTCGCCCAATGTGAGATTATTACTTTCTGGACCCACATTTTTTTGTTATACAAAATTGTACTTATGCTCTTTGCCCCTGTTTCTTCCCCATCCCCCCTTTTTTTGGGGGGTGTTTTGGGGACCCATACAAAGGGTGTATTTTATTTAGATTTTTATTCCAGCATTTATACGTCAGTATTTCCTCCCTATCTTTAGCACAATTTTTAGATTTTGTTGCTTTTTTAGAAACATTTGGGCCCACTTATTAGTGGGTCTTGTTTGTTTTGATGTCCCGATTTTTGTTGGCTCATTTTATTATGCAGTATATTCAACAAGATCTCCCATATTATTTCTGGGAGCTGTGAGGCTGCACGGACCTGCTTGGAGCGCAGCGTGGGTACCGTTTTGCGTGCAATTTGTGCAGCGTGCGCGTCTGATGATGCGGGCCGCATAAACCATCCTGGAACGCAGCGCGTGTGTTGTCCGGCATGCGCATCCTATGGCGGGCATGTCGTGTGACGTAGGTCGCACGGCACACACCCACGTATACACTATTGGGTAGAATCCTTTCACGCTAAGACTGTGAAGTGCAACGTGTGTATCACTGACGAGTGGTTTTTGTGTTCCACGTCTAAGGGTACACACGCTGATGTGCGATTGGCCTATTGCGGAGGGTCATGGCTCACATGATGAGCCATGTGACACCGCGTCAGCACATGGCGGTGCGTGATTGGCCAATACATTAAGCTGTATAGTCCATCAGCCCCTAGTTTGAACATAAGAATAAATATTCCTTTCAGTAATCAACCAATTTGGCCCTTTGGACCTGTTTTCATATTAAGGCATTTATCTACATCAGGGACATGATCCATTAGAGGGCTAACTCGGAAGTGGTCTTTGATTGGACAAGCTCCCGGGGGGTGTACCCATGATGGGGGTGAGATTGTACATTTAAGCAAGAATGGCATCAGTGGAGACATACCCCAGACGAAGCAAGTTTTTGCGAAACGCTTCGGGTGACTCCACTGCTGCCACGCACATTTTGATTAGAATGTGGGATAGAACTCAGGCACAATTAGAAGGGAAATTTAATTCCCCATTAATGAATTTCAAAGAAAATCCTTATTTTGCACCTGGGGAAAACAAAATCGGAGGGAACTGGATTAGGAAAGACACTGTGCACTTAGGAGATATTATTAAAGACGGAGAGATAATGACCTACGGAGATTTGAAATCCAAAACGGACTATTGGAATCTCGATAGGTGGCATTATTCCCAGCTGCATCACTTTGTGCGGCACCTCCCCCGCCCATTACGGACGGAGGCGGAGCTGACTCCACTTGAGAGGATTTGTAAATCTAAGAATTCAAAGGGCACTATCACTAAACTTTACGGGATATTGGTCAAGATAGGGTCTAGGGGAGAAGCACCTTTTATAGATAAATGGGAAAGAGAGTTAGGTATCACGAGAGGGACAAACACTTTTCAGAGGATCATTCAATTAACCCACTCATCTGCAATAGACGTTCGCACAGCCGAAGCAAATTATAAGTGCATCTCAGGGTGGTATATCACCCCGGATAAAGCTAATAAATTTAAAGCAAACCAGCCCGCTGAGTGTTGGCGGGGTTGTTCAGAAATAGGCACGATGGCCCATCTATGGTGGTTATGCCCAAAAATCCAAATCTATTGGGACACAATATTGAGCCAAATAAAGGCCATAACGGGGGAGGAGATAAAGAAAGACCCCTGGGTCGTGCTCTTTCACGGTAGTCTTGAAGGGGTAAAAAAATATAAGCAGTCTTTACTACCCCATCTCTTAAACGCAGCCAAGAGACTCATACCCAAAAAGTGGCAGGAGAAGGAAAGCCCACACGTCTGGAACTGGATCGACGAAGTAGAGGAAACGTACAGGTTAGAAGAACTAAAGGATAGTCATCTGGAAAGGAATAGTGAATATAGGGAGAAATGGGTAAAATGGAAGGAATACAAAAAAACATGGAGCTATGCTGAGAGAGTCAGGGTCTGCTAGGAACAAGAAATGTGTAAGTGGGCCTTAATCCACTTGCACCTTCTTTTTTCTTTTTACTGACTTCTATTAGAGAGATATGTAAACATAGCTTCCTTCGCTGAACTTGTTAGGAGATATCTTTGAGGGGAATAGGACGAGATCCCTGGGAGCCATGAGGGGAGGGGGGGGCGTAAATAATTTTAAGAATCTCTGTTAAATGGTATTGGGTCTCGACCAGCATTGATGGGGTGTCGAAGGGTATGTAGTAGGGTCAAGGCCTTTCTGCCCCATCGGTTGGCCGACATAGAAACTGCAATACTTACGATTAAGTAAAAAAAAAAAGAAAAAGAGAATGCAGAATAAATACCACATATGATGCAAACCACAACCTGAGATGTAAGAAGCATCAAATCATGAGCTGGTCTCTAGAATTTGGTAAAAAGCTGAGGTGGTAAAAAAAAAAAAAAAAAAAAGAATGTTCTTCTCGTCCATATATCTGTAAGTGTTTCTAACCGTTATTAAAACGTGAATTTATCTACGGTATTATGCTATGTGCCTTTCCATTTTCTTCTGCATATCGGGCTATGGTTCTGGGAGTCATCATCTCTAAGTACTATATACCATCCCTTGATTGACGGCTTCGCTGCACCTTGCTGGTTGGATACTTGGTCCCATGCTGTTACATCTTTCATATACATTTTTAGCTTTATTGACCCTTTAGGCGTAGGCTCATCAGGGCTCAATTCATCTGGTAAGCCTCTTTCACATTGGTGGTGGGCATCTCACAATTGTACATCACGTCCATTAGGAATCATTGTCAATCTGGAATTAATTACCCAGTCCTATTCATCCATCAAGTTTCCACTAATCAATATATTATTTGGACTTTTTTATTTACCGAATATAGTTTTATACCCTTGTCACTTGGTGTTTCTATACAGACAATCAGTATCTTCTTATCATAGTATTCAGCGCTACAATTTTGTATGTTTTGTTTGTTGCTTTCCTTTGTTCACTGGATTGTTTGTAGCTGCTCACTGTTATTATAGCGTGGATTAATTTTGTTTTTGTACTTACAAGGGGAAAGACTGCAGCAAGTAGCAGGTCTCTCTGGAAGATAGCGGTGTGCTTAAATCTTTTCTAATCTTGCCCTGGGAGATCCCTGGATCAGTCTGGTAGACTGGTGAAGAGTTAGTAGGGTAGACTGGTGAAGTGTCAGTCGGGTAGACTGGTAAGGAACATCAAGGTGAGCTGGTATTCCCTGCAGTTGGTAGCGTTGGGACCAGTGCCTACAAGAGAGTTGGAGGTACTCCAGGATGCAGTTTACAACACGTTGTGCTACTTCCTAAAGAAACTAAGAGTTTGTAGTCCTTAGGGGCTGTTGCATCTTTTCACTTAGAGACTGTCAGTGTCCGGGAGTGAAGAACCAAATCTGAAGTTGCAGATAGGGAGGAAGTTGTCCCTGGTTTTTGTTGCTATCAAGTTGGGCATCCCATAATTCTTATTCCCCATCCAAGTTATTACCCCTAATAAAACATAAAAACAAAACTCAAAGACTGTTCCAGATAAAAGCTGTAAATTCTATTTACCTGGCTGCGTAGGAGTGGGGAACACTGTCATCTGAAACCCCTATGGGGGTAGTGCTACATGTGTATTTAAAATATATCCAGAAGAGGGAATCAGCCCTACAATTTTTGATACATTTAAGAAGAGTTTGATCCAAGTGCAAGTTTCAGGGTTATGTCTATAATCACACTCTATATATAATTCCCTACATATGCATGTTTCTGGATTATGGAAAGCTATTTATAACTAAATTCTTTGGGGAGTCATTGGAAAATAATTCACCATGAGCTGTTAAGAATTAAGAAATGAGGGATTTTTCTGGCTTATATTTTATATGCCCAATTGCCCTTCTATCCATTCTTCCATTCATCCCCTTTATAGATACTGTAAGGACTGCAGAAGATATAAACTTGACAGGTTATTGTAGGCTTTCCTTTGACCAAACATGGATTTACTTGTGGATTACGGGGGATGAGCTGTTTAGTAAATCTCTTAAGGTGTCACCTAGGACCTCTACAATCAAGAGACCATCAGCTCCACTTCTAGATGCCATTTAAGGTATTTACACAGAGAGAAACTGAGGGAAATATGAAAAATGTCATATTGTGGTAAACTCCAATAGCTTCCTGTTCACATAAAGACATCATTTAAAAGGCAATACATATATATATATATATATATATATATATATATATATATATATATATATATATATATATATATATATATATATATAAATAAATAAATATATATATATATATATATATATATATATATATATATATATATATATATATATATCCTGTAAAGGCAGAACATTTATTGCATCCATAAATCACAAAGATTAGAAAACACATAATGACATGACAATCCGTCCAATATATTTAGGCACATAACATCAAATTAGACATTACAACACTATGTAAAAGGGTAAACTTCCAGGTTAAATAACATTTTGGCACTAATGATAAAAGATAATTAACAACAATTAAACACAATGAACCTGACCAGTGGTTTCATTACATGGCAATAAATATAAATCTGCTGACACAAAAGGATGACTGTTATACAGCTGGATAGGTTTATGGGAAATATATCCATCTTCATGCTACACTAAACATGAGTTTAAACATCAAGACACCATTCCTCAAATCAAAGGAAAAAGTTGTTATAGAAACATATACATGCAAGTCAAAATGATAAGTGCTGTGTTGGTATACCATATAGCAGAGATTTGGGATTGGAGGTCATCCATGACTTTGAATTTAGTGACATTAAAATTAAGAGAATCACAATATGTTTTGATTTTTTTAAATATTGGCATACAGATCTGTTTCATGACCGCAAATTCAGAAATAAAGGTAATGGAACTCTCAGACAGGACTGTAGCCTGGAAAAACATGCAAGCATAGATTTGTGCAAATGTATTCTCTTGAGACAATTTTTATAGCATAAACATTAAAACAGGCAAAGTACATTGGATCAATAGTTTCCAGTGGCTGGTACAAATCCTTGCCAGCGAAGAACTGTTGGTCTTTTGCATTTCTGGTTCAGACACAAATTAAGGCTGCAGAGATTATTTTAGTACTGGGGATTCAGTGGTGCCTGGTGCTCAGTATTTGGGGGGGGCGGCAAACAAACCTTCCCCCCTGCGTGGAAACTGGATGGCGGCGATCAGTGCCCCCCACAGAAGAAAGACGGCAGCAATCAGTGGCCTTACCTTAAGAGGCCGATGCTGCTCCAGCTTGCCGAGGGAAGAGCCAAGGCCATAATTCTCCTCCTGGCCAAACAAGCGTTTCTTCTCCACATAGCTGAACAGAAAGTGGGCCCTGGGACCCGATTGGCTAAGAGGTTTAAGACAGAGAAGCAGGAAGACATTAGCTAATATAAATTAGAGAACAGGGAACAACTATCATTTGGGGGGCTAGCATGAGCCCTTAGAATTTGTTATCACAGTAAAAGCAATAATAGACCCACTACAGCAAAAATAAATCCCTCCAGCAGCAATAGACAGCCCCCATATATCCAGCAAAGAGACAGCCCCTGTATATCCAGAAGAGAGACATCCCCATATATTTAGCAAAGAGACAGCCCATCCAGCAAAGATACATTCCAAAATATTCAGCAAAGAGACATCCTCATATATTTAGCAAAGAGATGGTCCAATTCAGCAAAAAAGACAGCCCCATATTTTTTCTAAAGTCCATGTAGTAGGATAGGCAAAGCTAAACTCCATATATACAGCTAAATATACAGAATACATATATGCATGGCTTTTTTTCTGGCAGAACATGCCAGAACAGCATTCCAGCATCGTCACCATCCCAGAGACAAAGAGGGAATGAAGCACTCTATTGCTTACCAGGGCGGCCGTGCTGATTTCTCTTTGCTGGATATATGGGATATATGGGGCTGTCTTTTGCTGTATAGGGCCATCTCCTTGCTAAATATATGAGGCAGTCTCTTTGCTGAATATTTAGGAATATTTTAGGCTGTCTATTTTCTGTATATATGCGGGCTGTCTCTTTGCTGGATATATGGGGGGCTGTCTATTGCTGCTTGAGAGATCTATTTTTGCTGCAGTGGGTCTATTATTGCTTTTAGACCCTTTTCACACAGTCAGTTTTCAGGCATTTTAGCGCTAGAAATACTGATTAAAAAGTGCATAAAAACTGCCTTCTATTCATTTGCTTTCACACTCAGGCGGTGCGCTTGCGGGACGTTAGAAAAAGTCCTGCAAGCAGCATCTTTGGGGCAGATTGGGAGCACTGTAAAAAGCGCTCCAACGATGTCCCTGCCCATTGAAATAAATGGGCAGCGCTTAAAAGCGATTCGAAAGCGCAGCAAAATTTGTGTTTTTTGGAAACCGCCCCGTTAGCACCTGAAAAGCACTGCTAAAGCGCCACTAAATTGCTGCTAGAGCACACAAGTGTGACCTAGGGGAGGAGGGTGAGTTCCTGCACCATTTCCCTGAGAATATAGGAACTGTTTTACCTGCGAACGTACAGTATATGTATCTCTGTTGGGTCAGCCCTAAGATATTCAAAGCCCTGCCACACAGAAAATTGGAGGACACCTGACTATTTCTGCTGTAGATGAGCTACACTTACAGGTCTTGTTCCCCCCCCAGCCTGGGACTGGACAGTTAAAGGAGAAGCAAAAGAACTGATGACCTTATTTCTCTGTCACTCTGCTCCCTCCTTCTATCAACATGCTTCCTGGTAGTGTAGCACCCTCTACCATAGGTAGGTGCTAGAATGAGAATTTTTGTGAGGTAAGCTGCCAGCCAAGGTAAATTTAGGCAGGCCTAGGCTTCAGCCTGCTTGTTTTGATCTAGGGTCAGGGAGTGGTTAGTGTAGAAGTGGGTGTGACCACCTGTGCTTTAGTTCTGGGGCGCCTCCCCTGCTTCCAGGAAAAATGTTCTGGAAGAGGGGTAGGGCACAGGACTGGAGTGACAGGGAGCTTGTGTGGGGAGCCCTGAGCAATCCCCAACTGGAATTGGCAGGGGGCGGGCCTCCCATGTAGGCTCAGGTCCAGCCCACTGGAGGGGGTTATCCAGCCCACTGGAGACGTGGAGAATGGAGTGCTAGATAGCAGCAGGGGCCCATCCCTATCTGGGGGGGTGCGCTGGCCAGTGGAGGAGCCCAGGAGAGCTGGGAGGGAGCCTCATCCTTACACGGTCATGGATGAGGTGTCCTGGAACAGAGGGACTGGAGAAGCTATTGGAACGCATGTTCAATTAAAGTTCTCCATCATGGACTCAGGGCAGGAGAAGGTCAGTGAGTGTGACACAGTGGATATCTGTAAGAGGCATGCCAGGGAAGTTGGGTGCAAGGCCAGAGGAGAGACTGTGGGGTTCCTGTCAAATCGATGCAGCCTGCGGGCACAGGATTTGCAGGCCGGGCTAGCTGGGATCAGTAGTCCACCAACTAATACAAGCTGTTAAACTACTAGGCCTCTGGGGAGAGGTACAGCAGACCTCTGACCTAGTAACTACACAGCAAATTTCAGCCAGCATCTGGGATTATTCAGTGATCTCTTTTGTCAAGTGAAGATGATGGGACAGGAAGACTGATGCCGCGTACACACGATCATTTTTCGGAATTAAAAAACACAACGTTTTTAAAAACGTAATTTAAAATGATCGTGTGTGGGCTTCACATCGTTTTTCGGCTTCTGAAAAAGTTACTACCGTTTATAATGGAGTAAGCATATTCATCACGCTGTAACAGACAGAAAAGCGCGAATCGTCTGTTACTAACAAGGAATCATCTGAAAGCAGCCCAAAGGCGAATAGAACTTCCCCTTCAGAGTGCCGTCGTACGTGTTGTACATCACCACGCTTTTTTCATAATTTTTCAAAAACGATGGTGTGTGGGCAACATCGTTTTTAATGATGAAGTTGGAAAAACATTGTTTTTTGGACATGCTGAAAAATGTTGTTTTTTTTTCATGCCGAAAAACGATCGTGTGTACGCGGCATGACAACAGCACCGAAGATTCCAATAATACATAATAGAATAGTATAATAATTTACTTTCGTGCACATAATATTTTATAAGAACATGCTCTTGGTTAAACACAGTGAAAGCCAGCTTAATGGAGGAAGTAACATTTTAGCCAGGTTATATATAAATATAGAGTTTTTTATTTCACATACAACAAAACTACAAAGCCTTCCCCATACAAAGCGGGATAGCATTGCAAATCTATCTCTAGCACCACACAAAGATCCACTTAATAGCAAGCTTTTTCTTTCAGAATCTTCAGTGTTCCGTGTGATTTCTTTCCAGGCAAAGAAAGAAAAATGTTCTTATAAAGTGGCAGAGCGGTGGCCTGTCTGTGTGAGGTTATGGGATGAGAGGATAAGTTGCTACAGCTATGATGCTCTAAGACCTGTCCATGTCTCTGGATTTAAAATGCTTCTGTATTGGGGGTTTTTAATATTTAAAAAAAAACTAAAATATTTGCGCTTGGTTTTGGAAAGTAAATATCCAGACAACTTGATGGTTCCCTCATACGAAATACAGAAAAGTGCAGCGCTGTTCAAATGTCCTAAAGTCAGTATAAATCTGCCACGAAAGATGGTAAATTGATAGAGATGATATCCCGTCACCATAGGGTTGTCACCTGTCCAGGATTCACCCGGACAGTTCGGGTTTTGAATCATGTGTCCGGGTTTCAGTCCGCCATAAACCTGGACACGTTTGTCATGGACTTTGGAATGCTGAAGTGTATCTCATGAAATCTGTTACACAGTGGGGGGTCTTCTGCCCTGTCTTAAGGCTACCCCCCCCCCCTCCAGACGTCTCCATGGTCTGGAGGAAAAGCATTGTTCTGTGTCTGGCTGTTTGTGTACATTGATTGGCCCCTGGGGCTTCTGTCTCATTACACATAGCAGTCCTTCTATTCAAGTTATCGGACCAATCCCTGCTGACACGGTTTCAAGTCCTCATTTGCATGGCTAAGCGGACCTAATTGAGAACTACAATGTATTTACAATTGACCAATAGAAAAGTGGTTGTTGGGGGCGGGGTGTTCAAACTGCTGTATAAAAGTGTGTTGTGTGCATCCATTAAAAGAGTTTCCTGTTTGAACTTACATACAGCCTGCCTGGTTGTTTGGTCTAATGGAATTCGAATGGCACATAGCTGTAGTTCGAGTCCTGGAGCCTTGGATGACCGAACCATCAGACGTTGCGATCTGTAATCTGATTCAATAGCAGCAGGGGAGTGTCGGGAGAGCAGAACTGAGCGAGCAAGGGTCTCGTTACAACGTTATTCAGACAGGAATGTGGCTCGGAGCAGGGCCTAACAGGAGGGTGAAGGGGCACTATGCATGCCACATTACTATTCTCTTTGGAGTGCTCAAAGGTGTCCTGTTACAATCCTATAGTATATACTAAACGAAAAAAAAAAATGCTGTGCTGTGCGCTGTTAAAGTGTTTAGGTTTGACTTGAAGAAAAAGTGGCGACCCTATGTCACCAGCAGAGGTGGAAAAGAATAGAATGCACTCGTCACCTCCGTGCATAAAGGGGCAATCCTGCTTTCCAGAAAACATATAACAATAAATTATAAAGAGTCAACCTTGCATGTATGGAAAAGCTGAATCGTCCATCAGGCTCCTACTGCAAAGACATCTGCAAGTCATGTGAAAACCCAGACTGCCCAATCCTGGAGCAAGGAGCTCGGAACAACAGCGGTGGAAAGGTGCCCAAACGAATCTTTCTCTCAAAAGGATTGAAGAGTATCACAATAGTGTAATATGTTTTAAAAATACAACTTTAATAAAACTTGAATGCACTCATATTTATGAAGATAAAAACAAGCTTATCTGTGTATAAGTGAAACTGCGGTAGAAAGGCGTGCATACGTCGTCCTGTTCCGCCTTCCATGTTTCGTCATCACGTGACGACTTCAGAGGCAGAGACTTTTTTGTTTTTTAACCGCTTGCCAACCACGGCAGCAGAATTGGCACTCCTGCGCAAATCGTCCTAGCTGTGCGGTGGGCGCTTTAAGGAGTATAGGGCTCGCGTGCGATGTAGGAGCACGTGCGCATGGCCGGTGGCCACGATGGTCGTCGGCTACCCGCGATTGCTCCTGAGAAGGAGAGAATGGAGATCTGTCAATGTAAACAGACAGATCTGGGTTCTGTCAGGGGTGAGGAGAGCGATATGTTGTTCCAAATGCTTAGAAACAACAATCGGTCTCATAACCCAGATAGTCCCATCCCCCCACAGTTAGAATCACTCCCTAGGACAGACATTTGAGCCCTTGATGGCCCCCTAGTGTTAACCCCTTCCCTGCCAGTGACAACTACACAGTAATCAATGGCTATTTATAGCTCTGATCACTGTATAAATGTCAATGGTCCCAAAATAGTGTGAACAGTGTCCAATCTGAGCATGGCAATGTCGCAGTCCCAATAAAAATCGCAGATCACCGCCATTACTAGTAAAAAAATAATTATAGAAATGCCATAAATCTATCCCCTATTTTGTAGATGCTATAACTTTCGCGCAAACCAATCAATATACGCTTATTGCGATTTTTTACCAAAAATATGTAGAATAATATATATCGGGCTGAATTGAGGAAGAAATTTGTTTTTTATATATTTTTGGGGAACAATTATTATAGCAAAAAGTAAAAATATATATATTTTTTTAAATAGCATGTCTTTTTTGTTTATAGAGCGAAAAATAAAACCGCAGAGGTGATCAAATACCACCAAAAGAAAGCTCTATTTGTGGGGAAAAAAGGACGTCAATTTTGTTTGGGTACAACGTCGCATGACTGCGCAGTTGTGAGTTAAAGCGACGCAGTGTCGTATTGCAAAAAATGGCCCGGTCAGGAAGGGGATACATTTTCCAGGGCTGAAGTGGTTAATAACGTCTACAAGTTTATTCCTGTTATATGCTGACCAGTGCACAAATTAGTAATACACACCATAGCCTTATGCATGATTGCATGAAGTGAGAACTGCTAGGACCCTAATGCCTCCCTTAGGTAAACCTTAATGTGCTATTAAACTCTAAAACCCAAAAATGTGACACATTGCAGTTTACAATCCTCAAATGCGGTGGCTGTATTTGTTTTTTTATAGGCTGTTTACCTTTAATTTCACCTGGTGGTCCAGCCAGTAACACACTTCATGTTAAAGAGTGTCGACGCGATTAACTAGTAGATTTAGATTGATTGGTTCACACAGCGGTCCCTACCTCCCTTGCACCAGGGACCGGCCTTTGCGGAAGACAACCCCTCCATGAACCTGGGGGGGGGGGTTGATGCTAGGGGTGCAGCCTGTCACAAGGAGATGGGGGGTGCAGCCTGTCACCTGAAGTCAGCTCATGAGCCTCACCAGTGCTCTGTGACAATGGCGCTCCTGTCCCCGACTCTCCTCCCTCCCCTTTTCTTTCTTCTTCGCCTTCTACGTATCTGTTCCTTCCCAACGTGACAAGAGAGTACGAAAGAAGCAGTGGTGCTGGGAGAAGGGCAGCGGGCACCATCTGGTGGTTGAAGGGTGGAAGTGCAAGTTGTGCCTGCTTTCTCTCCTCGCGTGTGGTCCACCCCCAACAGGCCATGGACCAGCACTGGTCTGCAGCCCCCGGGGGGTTGGGCACCTCGGGCTTAACAACTAAATGCTGAACTTCAGCTAACACTTTATAAGAAGACCTTACACTATACATGTTGATTGTACAATTCTCTTTAGATCTACCTTGAACAATGTACTGCATTGGCTAAATAAATACAAATTGATAGGATGGTTTAGATGTGTCCTCCTATTACATAGATTGTACAATCAAATATTATAGAGTATAGCCAATCTAACCACAGAGGAGGAGCTCCTCTCATTTGGCACACAGCACAGAGCTCAGCAGTGCATAGGCTTATGAGGAGATAGCCGGTCTCTAATGCCCCGTACACACAATCAAATTTTCCGTCTAAAAAATCTTGGATGGTTTTTCCGACGGAATTCCGCTCAAGCATGGCTTGCATACACACGGTCACACAAAAGTTCTCTGAACTTTCGTATGTCTATAACGCGGTGATGTACAACACTACGAGGAGCCGAGAAAATTAAGTTCAATGCTTCAGAGCATGCGTCAAATTGTTTCCGAGCATGCATCGGAATTTTGCGCGTCGGAATTGCTACAGACAATCAGATTTTCCGATAGGAATTTTTTCCGTTGGAAAACTTGAGAACCAGCTCTCAGTCTTTTGCTGGCGGAAATTCCGCCAGCAAAAGTCCGATGGAGCATACACATGGTCAGAATTTCCGTTCAAAAGCTCACATCGGACTTTTGCTGTTAGAAATTCTGATCGTGTGTATGGGGCATAAGGGAGATATTTATAGTGAAATGAGAAGACTATTTATTCTCTGCTGTACACCTGGATTTACTTTGCACCACGGCATGCATTTTACAACCTATTCATGAAATGCAGACTGCAGTGTGGAGCTGCAAGGGTGTCACAGAGTTCTCTATGATTAACTCCGCAGAGAGTCTCCAATTCTTTAAGGAGTTGTTTTTCATTTGTTTTAATTGTGCTCTGCTTGGCTTGGTGTATCAAAGCAAGCAGAGCGCAATGCGCATTTGTAAATGTCACCACTGATCTTTATTAATGTGTAGTACTTATTTTTTTACTTTGTAAAGCTGCAGTATGGCCAAGGTAAGGCAACAGCGCTGCTTTACACAGGGAGTAGTCAGGACTCCTGACTAAGTTTTCCCAAATACTTTTCTATTGCTTTGACAAAATCTGATATACATACAACAAGGTGTGGAGTGCAGATTGCCCCAACAGTTATAAAGACAGAGGCCAAAAGCAACAATGGTGATAGTGGAGAGGTATGCGGTTTGAACTTTTACATTCCTGCTGGCGGAGAAGTGCATCTTTCGGGAGACATACAATCCAGGCACTTCTTATTCAATCTTGTGGTGAGTGCATCCCCAACAGGGGAATAAACATCCCCCCACGTGGTGAACACCCCCTTGGTGAAAGGAGCACTTATTTAAAGGACCAGTTTGTGTGTGATCCATCTGCACTATCATCATATGCCTATGAGTTTATTTCACCCATAGAAAATTTTAAACGCTGGTTTAAAAGTAGCGCGTGCTACAGTTTATATAGAACTTTTGGGACTTTTTATAAGTTATATCTTTCACTGTTTCAAGATCACTAATATTTTGCATTGTGAGCCAGCAGGTGTGAGCTTTAGGCTTCTTTTCACATACATATTTGTATCTAGATCCGGCCTGCTGAAATAAAAAAAATTGTTAACAGACTGTGTAGTTCAAGCTACACAAAAAATGAATTTCTCTTCTATGGTAATTCATTCCTTATTTAAAGTGGAAATAAACCATTCCTATCCTATACAATTAAGAAAGCTACCATCTTAACCTCTGTTTGATATGCAGTTACTATTGTGCTGCACATGTGATCAGTTATGAACCAGTCATTTGATGACTTGACAGTTCAGCTGAGAGAACAAGCAACCGCTACAGTTATCATTTATGGCATGCCCCTTAAACGGAACTGTTTTGGGAAACTATTAAACCAATTAATTTTGTTTCAATTTTTAATTGATTATTTGTAAATCATTATTTTTAATTTTTTTATATATATATATATATATATATATATATATATATATATAGATAGATAGATATAGATATATCTATATCTATAGATATATCTCTATCTATCTATCTATCTATCTATCTATCTATCTATATATATATATATATATATATATTAGGGCTGTGCGTTAAACGCGATATTAACGGCGTTAACGCAAACCCATGTTAACGCCATCAATATTTTTATCGCGCGATTAACGCAGTAGCCCTCGGGGTGGACATGCAGAGTGTGCAGCGGCGCGGCGCGGCTTACCTTCTCGCTGGATTCACAGGCAAGTTACTCACCTTGTCCCTGGATCCAGCGATGCCACCCCGCTGTGTGATCGAGCGGGTCCTCCTTGCTTGGCGGGTCCTCCTCGCTCGATTCACAGTGCCTGTGTGCCGCCGAGCTCCGTTCCCTGCGACGTTACGACGCACGGGAGCGGAGAACGGCGCCAAATTTAAAAAAGTAAACAAACACAATACACACAGTATACTGTAATCTTATAGATTACAGTACTGTATGTAAAAAATACACACCCCCCCTTGTCCCTAGTGGTCTGCCCAGTGCCCTACATGTTTCTTTTATAAAATAAAAACTATTCTTTCTGCCTGAAAAAACTGTAGATTGTCCAAAAGTGTCCCTTTATGTCAAAAATGGTTTTAGAATCAGCTAGAAAACAGCGATAATAAATTATAATCACTTGCAGAATTGTGCGATATTTGTGGGGAAATTCGTCATAAATTAGAGCGATTAATCGTGAGTTAACTATGACATTAATGCGATTAATCGCGATTAAAAATTTTAATCGTTTGACAGCACTAATATATATATATATATAAACAGTATATTTATATTGTATATTTGTGTATTAGTTTTATTGGGACACATTATGGGCCACCAAGGGCACTGCGGTTTCTAGATATGATTCTGCAGGTACATTGAATGAGATCTTAAAAAGCTTTATTCTGCATAATGTTGAACTTTTTTTTCAATCAGCAAACAGTTCAAAAGGGGATAGAATACATTTGATGTGCAGAGCTTTTGCATTTAAAGCTCTTCAATGAAGTAAGGTGTTGTCCTTCTGGAGAACCAAGATGTCTGGAGTTATAAACGGTTGTCCCAGGTGAAGGTCTGTGCAATCCTAGTACCTGCAGATAATAGACAGCGGATGGAAGCAGCGGGCAAATTTATGCAACCATAGAAACATAACGTGTGTCCTTTAGTAACCTGCATCCACACTGGGAATTGAGCAAAGCTTTTATGTCAGTTTTTCAATGTCTGTGAGAAAATCCTGCCAAGAATAGACATGTAGGCAGACAGATGTATACCATGTCTAACATTCTGGCGGTGTGTATGCATGTTAATCTATAATATATTCTTAAACTGACCTATGGGAAAAGCAGGTACTTTCAAAAAAACCACAAATTTGACTTTTCAAAAAAAATAAAACATAAATCCTTTTGCCATAAAGATAACACCTGCTAATCCATTGTTATTTTATGGCTGCAAGCAAAAGGCTTTTCTGTGTAATACCACGTATTATGTGAAATCCCACTCACAGGGCCTTTGCTAAATCCAAACACCTATCCATGGATGGTATTGTTTTGGTCTCTTGACCCTATTAGCCGGGACTGGTGGCACTGGTCAGCAGTGTTGCCAATCTACCAGATTGAAATTTACTGGCACGACACCAAGTTTTTACTGGCATTTCACAAAAGTTACAAAATTACATTTTTAGGTGGAAATTTCAGTATTTAGGCTACGCTAGGCAAATAGCAATGTGATTTAAGGTATAAAAAAACATATTTTCGTTATTTTCGATATAATAAGGGCAAATTATTTAGTCCAATCAACTCCTGACTCCATCACCTGTCACCATCGACCCCTGCCACCATCACCCCCTGGCTACATCGCCCCCTGCCACCATCACCCGTAGCCACCAATGCCCGTAGCCACCAACGCCCCCTGCCACCAACGCTGCCTGCCACCAATGCCCCCTGCCACCATCACCCCCTGCCACCATCGCCCCCTGCCACCAACGCCCCCTGCCTCCAATGCCCCCTGCCACCATCTCCCCCTGCCACCATCGCCCCCTGCCACCAACGCCCCCTGCCTGAACGCCCCCTGCCACCAACACACCCTGCCACTAAAACCCCCTGCCTCCATCACCCCCTGCCACCATCACCCCCTGCCTCCATTGCCTCCTGCCATTAACGCATGCGCAGTTCCAAGTCAGGCTGGTCACGGCTATTTTTTACTGGCACATTCCCGCTACTACGGGCATTTACGAGTGGGGGAAAAAGCGCCCATTTTTACAGGCTGCCCATAAAATTACGGGCAGTTGGCAACACTGCTGGTCAGCATGTGACGTGTGAGAACTTTGTACATTATGGCCTAACTTTCAAACTTGAGAATGGGGGATACTTGAGGGAGTTAGACAAAAAGAGAGTATCACCCCCTAGGTGGGACTTTAAAGGCCAAACAAAGTATAGAAGTAAAACATTTTTTTTTAATAGAAATAGGTACACATAATGGCACTTAGTGATGGTACACGCAGCAAGCACCCAAGGTGCATGTACAAACAACAAATATACAAATACAAAACAATAACAATAAAACAGCACATGTGCCACGAGGGGTGGCAGATAGACAGATAACTCTCCTAGTAGATGGTAAATATATATCCAACGCGTCTCTGGTTTTAGACCGTCATCAGGGGCCACGGATGAAGAGCAGTACAATCGTGGTTCTGGATACAGACCCTTCCTGGTTGCAGGAGTTTTATTAGAGATATAAGCCCAGAGGGACAGGGAATAGATGGGCCCAGGGCCTTCCGGTATGGTAATAACCAGGTTGTGTCCTGCCCAAATCCAAATCCAACAAACCTCAGTCCCTGTTGGATTCTTAATAGACCCACTGGCTCTCTAGGTCCAGGGTTCAAGGGTAAAAACTGGCGTTTCCCCCCAAGTGTACAGGTGCCTTGTGCCTTGAGGGAGTTAGAAGCCTGCGGGCGGAAAAATTGGCTAAACTTCACAGTAGGAGGGGCTTAAGGGCACAGTTAAACAAAATCCAGGCTTCGGGTATGTGCTGGGGGGGTTGCTTTGGGAGGTAGAGGACTTGTGCTAGAATGTGGGGTACAGTGGGGGGACAGATATATACTGGGGGGGAAGCTTTGGGAGAGGAAAGGGCTTGTGCTAGAAGGCGAGGTGGGGGTTAGATATGTGCTGGGGGAGCCTTTGGGAGGGAAGAGGACTTGTGCTAGAGGGTTTAGCAGAGGAGGGGATTATATTAGTTCTGGGGGGGACAGTTTGGGAAGGGAGTGGACTTGTGCTGGAGGGGGGTCAGATACATACTGGGAAGGGGTGTTGGGTGGGTTCTCTGGTTTTCACTTTATATTTTGAAGTTTATGTATGGCTCTAAGACCCCACACACACTATTCAACTTTTGTTGTCTAATTTCCTTTAGATTTACCAAAACCATGTAGTACACGGGCCTGCCTGATTGAATACAAATTGAAACTCTAAGGCCTTGTACACACGACCAGACATGTCAGATGAAAACGGTCTGTGGACCGTTTTCATCGGACATGTCTGCTGGGAGGTTTTGGTCTGATGTGTGTACACACCATCAGACCAAATTCCCCGCGGACAGAAAACGCGGTGACGTGGCGGCGACGATGACGCGGCGACGTGCGCGAACCAGGAAGTTCAATGCTTCCACGCATGCGACGAATCACTTTGACGCATGCGGGGGATTTCGGTCCGATGGTTAGGTGTACTAACCATCGGACATGTCCGACGGATAGGTTTCCAGCGGACAAGTTTCTTAGCAAGATAAGAAACTTTTGTCCGCTGGAAACCTGTCCGCTAGGCCGGAAAACTGTCCGGTAGGCCCTACACACGGTCGGACATGTCCGTGGAAACTGGTCCGTGGACCAGTTTCAGCAGACATGTTCGGTCGTGTGTACAAGGCCTTAAGGTTTGAACTCATATTATATGGTTTTGGTAAATCTAAAGGAAAAAAAATACAGAAAATGATATAGTATGTAGCTTTAGACCTGATGCAGATATCAGTGCATCGTGGTAAGGCGACACATCGATGTGTTTATACAGTGCACCACAAAGCATATATCTGTGCATTGTAGCGTCCTTAAAATGCAGATCCATTGTGGTCCACTGGGGATTTATTTCAAAGCAAAGGGCACCTTTCTTCATATGCTACCTTGGGTCATGGAAAGCAATGGTAAAATCAGTGGCGTCACTAGGGTTGGTGTCACCTGGTGCGGTAAAATATGGTGTCACCCCCCCCCCCCCAATAAAAAAATTCAAATATTTTTTACCCTACTGTTTGCTCTCTGTTCTCCTTTCTTCCCCTTTTCTCTCTCTCCCTATCCATCTTTCTTGTGCGTTCTATCCCTTCTTCTTTCTCTCCATTTTTCTTTGTCCCCTCCCCCCCACCTCTCTTTCTCCAGAACCGGAATTCAGAATTCTCAGGAGCCTATAGGCCAGGGGCGTACCTCTGCATCCTTCAATATCTTTTTGTTACTACTGTGTACTCCTCTCCACAACTGCACCTCTGGACCACTTTACATTGCACAGTACCCTGCACCCCTTTACATTACACAGCCCCCTGCATCACTGGATCCCTTTAAAATTACACAGTACCCTGCATCACTGGACCCTTTTAAAATTACACAGCACCCTGTATCACTGGACCCCTTTACATCTCACAGCCCCCTTCACCTCTGGACCCTTTTACATTACACAGCCCCCTGCACCACTGGACCCCTTTACATTACACAGCCGCCTGCACCTCTGCACCCCTTTACATCACATAGCCCCCTGCACCTTTGGACCCTTTTACACTACACAGCCCTCTGCACCCCTTTACATTACACAGCACCCTGCACCTCTGGACCATTTTACATTACACAGCACCCTGCATCACTGCACCCCTTTTACATTACACAGCCGCCTGCACCTCTGCACCCCTTTACATCACATAGCCCCCTGCACCTCTGGACCCCTTTACATTACACAGCACCCTGCATCACTGCACCCCTTTTACATTACACAGCACCCTGCATCACTGGACCCCTTTACATTACACAGCACCCTGCATCACTGCACCCCTTTTACATTACACAGCCGCCTGCACCTCTGCACCCCTTTACATCACATAGCCCCCTGCACCTCTGGACCCTTTTACACTACACAGCCCTCTGCACCCCTTTACATTACACAGCACCCTGCACCTCTGAACCCCTTTACATTACACAGCACCCTGCATCACTGGCCCCCTTTACATCTCATAGCCCCCTGCACCTCTGGACCATTTTACATTACACAACACCCTGCATCACTGCACCCCTTTTACATTACACAGCCACCTGCACCTCTGGTCATCTCAGCTAAAAAAAAAAATTTTTTTTTTTTTTTTTTTTTTAAATCGGGATGGTGTCACCCCTCTAGTGGGTGTCACCCGGTGCGGCCCGCACCCCCCGCACCCCCCTAGCAACGCCACTGGGTAAAATACCCATTTTGTAGCAGGGGAACGCTTCTACTCTTGATGGTTTAATGTAGGGTTGCACCGATACCGGTATGGGTGCAGATTAGGGATTAGCCGAACACCCCCCCCCCCCGTTTGATTCGGACCAGAACCTTCAAACTGACCCCATTGAAGTCTATGGGACTCGAACGTTCTAAATCAAAAGTGCCAATTTTAAAGGCTAATATGCAAGTTATTGTCATAAAACGGGGTTGGGGAGCGGTAATTTTAATGATGCTTAACCTCCCTGGCGGTATGATTCTGTCTGGAATTACGTACCAAAAGCGGTACAATTATTTTGCAAGGAAATTTGGCGTTTTATACTGTAGGCCTGTAATTGTTAGAAATAACTCACTTAAATCTGACCAAGCAAGAGTCTTGTAGGCATCCCGGGTATGATTTTTTTTTTAAAACAAAATTATAAATTATAATATAATAAATAATTATAAATAATTATAACAAACAATAATATAATTATAATAAAAATTATTCAATAATGTAATCAACTCAAAATCACTGAAATTTGCTCAGTTGCAGAATTGTCGCTGTCATTATTTTTTTTTTTTATGACGAATTTCCCCGCAAATCGCTATCGCACATTTCTGCAAGTGATTATAATTTATTATCGCTGTTTTCTAGCTGATCTAAAACCATTTTTGACATAAAGGGACACTTTTGGACAATCTACAGTTTTTAGGCAGAGAGAACATTTTTTATTATATAAAAGTACATGCAGGGCAGTGGGCAGACCACTAGGGACAAGGGGGGTGTGTATTTTTTACATACAGTACTGTAATCTATAAGATTACAGTATACTGTATGTAAAGTGTTTGTTTACTTTTTTGAATTTGGCGCCGTTCTCCGCCCCCGTGCGTCGTAACGTCGCAGGGAACGGAGATCGGCGGCACATGGGGACACTGTGAATCGAGCGAGGAGGACCCGCTCGCTCACACAGCGGGGTGGCATCGCTGGATCCAGGGACAAGGTGAGTAACTTGCCTGTGGATCCAGCGAAAGGTAAGCCGCGCCGCTGCACGTCCACCCCGAGCGTGACTCGGGGATACCGATCTTAGCATTGAAAACCAACCCCGAGTCACGCTCGGGTTTACCGTCAGGGGGGTTAAAGTGAATTTTTTTAAAAAAATTACTTTATATATCGTACCTGCTGAGTGTCTATAGTATGCCTGTGAAGTGGCACATGTTTCCCGTGTTTAGAACTGTCCCTGCACAAAATGACATTACTATAAGTAAAAAGTCATTTAAAACTGCTTGCGGCTTTAATGTAATGTCTGGTCCCTGCAATATGGATGAAAATCATTGGAAAAAAATAGCATGGGTTTCCCCGCCCCCCTCCCCCCAGGTCATTACCAGCCCCTTTGGCCCTATATACTTTGAACAGCAGTATACAGGCGGTGTAAACAAGACAGGGACTGTAGGTTTGTTGTTAAGTAGAATCTGTTTGTAATTTGAACTGGTACTTTTTTAAAGTATAGCTCCAGCCAAAAAATCTATTTTTAACTTTTTGTAAAACGTAGAGAAGGGTTATCAACCCTGTAACATTTGTTTTGCTGACTGTGCGCATCTGTTCAGAAGATTGCAATTCACTTTATGTACCAATGACAAATGTTTTTTTCAAAATTATTTTTTTTTAGTGATAAAGCATCAGTGGACAGGAGACACCTCTTACAGATTGGCAAATTATGGCTCTCCGTTTTTTGCAAGCCTTGATTGGCCAAGCATGCAGGTCATAGTGCATGCTTGGCCAATCATCAGCCAGCGATGCAGTAAATTATGGGCCGTGACACGCCACTCGAATTTGGCGCGAATGGCCCATAGCGTTTGTATTTCGACAAACGGTCGAACATAAGTTCGACTCGAACATAAGTTCGACTCGAACACGAAGCTCATCCCTAGTGCAGATACTGATTATTTTCACAAGTACTTGTGAAATTGCTCCTATACGTGAAAACAATACATTTGCTGTGCGATTTGAGCCCATACAAAATGAATGGGTTTAAATCATACTGCAAAGAATCACATTCAATTTAAAAAGGAATGTGGTGCGATTCCTATCCGAGTCACATGCAGTTTCCCGCACCGCTCCTGTGTGATCCCAGGTATGTCATAGTGATTTCAGCTAGGGTTCACACAGGAGCGGTGCAGGAAACCCCATGTGTTTCAAACAGCAATTGCATCGCATTTCTATTCAAATTGCAAGTGATTTTATGCAGTGCGATTTGAGCGCATTCATTTTGCATGGGCTCAAATTGCATTGCAAAAGGTTTCGGTATTCGGCATCGGTGAGTACTTGACCAAAAGTATCATCGGTAAAAAAACGATATCCAACCCTAGTTTATTGTGACCCATCAAATTTCAACATCAGTTTCTTTTGCAGCTCCTGGCATTTGGTCAAATGACATGGCAGTTATTGGTGCTGGGCGACTTCTATCTGCCAGAAGTTGTGATTTCTGGTCTGAATGGTGAAGTAACTCAGCCAGGTTAGGGCCATCAGTCCAACATATCTTATCAGTATTAGCCCTGGTAATTTATCAGATCCTCCCATGAAATTCAAGGAGTTAAACAATTGCATGTTTTGTTCATGATGTGAATGATTAGGAGCACGTGCGACACTCAAATCATATATTTGCCTGCTCACAATAACTCTCTATTCTATTGAAGGGGACTGATCACTAGAATTTTAGTTGTGTGATTAAAATATCTGTTGTGCTCAGCTATTAATCTTCTGTCAAGTAAAGTTATTTAACACAATGCAGCTGTATTTAGAAAAGCAGAGAAAAGTGCAGTGGTTGTGCAGAGTGTGGCCAACCTATAAAGCCTTCATAAATTATTCCTATGATTACTAAACTGTTAGCCCTTACAATCTTCACTGCTGTACTGGATAAGTCAGATGCAAGTTCAGAAGTCAGCGCAAAGAGCAATGGTTGGGATCAGTATGAAGGAACCCAAAGCAACCAATCAGAAATCAGTTTAGGACCATGTCAAAAGGGAAAATTATTTGCAGCAATCTTCTTATTTTTAACATGCAAGGAATTTGTGTTTGTGGGAAGGAGTGTAACTATATTAAAAAAAATGTGAACACAGGGGTATCATCCTGTCTATAGTAGCAAAGAGGGAGAATGGGTGTAGGGACTTCATGTATACCCTATGTGCACAATAACATAGAAACAGATACTCATAACATACAATATGTCTAAAAGAATTTTATCTTTATTTTAGACCATATAAAAAGCATATGTTGCTAACAATATAGTATATTACAAACAATTCTGTGCGTAAGTTCTGCTAGAAGGGTCAACGCGTTTCACAGATTATCCGCTTCATCAGGACTAGTAGAGTTAGGCACATTGAGATTGATAAATCAAACAATTTAAAAACAGATCCAAAATGGATGTAGTATAATATACTAGGGGGCAGATCCTCAAAGAAATTACGCGTATCTGTTGATACGCTGCGTAATTTCAAATTTTGCGCGTCGTATCTTTGTTTTGGTACCCACCAAACAAGATACGACGGCATCTGTGTTAGATCCGGCAGGCGTACGCCTTAGTATGCTGTCAGATCTAAGATGCAATTTTCCGGCGGCCGCTGGGTGGTGTTCACGTCGTAATCCGCGTTGAGTATGCAAATTAGCTTTTTCTGACGATCCACGAACGTACGAGCGGCCGTCGTATTCTTTTACGCCGTTTCCGTTCGGCTTTTTCCGGCGTATAAAGCTGCTATCTGGTGGCGTACTGAATGTTAAGTATGGCCGTCGTTCCCGCCTATAATTTTGAAAATTTGGCGTCGTTTGCGTAAGTCGTCCATGAATGGGGCTGGACGCCATTTACGTTCATGACGAAAACAATGACGTCCTTGCGACGTCATTTGGAGCAATGCACCCTGGGAGTTTTGATGGACAGGGCATGCGCAGTTCGTTCGGCGCGGGGACGCGCTTCATTTAAATGAAACACGCCCCCTACTCGGCGCATTTGAATTCCACGCCGAGAAATACACTATGCCGCCGTAACTTACGGTGCAAATTCTTTCAGGATTCAAACATTTGCAAAGTAAGTTACAGCGGCGTAGCGTATCTCACATACGCTGCGCCCATGCAAATGTATGAGGATCTGCCCCTAGGTGTCCATGGAAGGAAAAGGGTCAGTGATCTCAAAAAATATAATATCAACACAGTGCTGCTCTACCAATATATAAATATCAAAATTCCATATATGTAAAAAGAAAAAAGTATATATCATATGAATGTCCAACAAAAAAATGTGTAGTCCTGAAAAAAATTAGTAGTCCTGAAAAAATATTATTAAAAAAACTTCCAGAGTTGAATCTTCACCCAAAGCAGTGCACTAAAATATCCAAACAGTGCTGGTGCTCTCCTCTACCAATGTGCTCTAGATGCTCACCCTAAGATTTGACCCCTGTTTCACCAGCGGGTCAGACACAGCAGGTCCCCTATGGGGGTGATCAGACAAACGGCCCAGCGTGATGCTAATGCTTCCTCCGTCTCATCCTCTTCCTCCTCACTGGCTTCACCAGTCTCAAGTTTCCCTTAGGGATGTATGGTTTAAAAATGGGGACAAAAACACCAAATCTATTGCTCTCTGATTGCAATGGTTTAATTCTCCAATACAAAATGGCATACAAGATACTCACAAATAAAGCACTTAAGCAGTGTGGGCTACGGACACATTAAAAGACGAGATGACCGCAGGATGAAGTCACCACCTGAGACTCCTCCCCCCTATACGCGTTAAGTCAAATTGGCGTAACTTCCTCAGTATGGGATGGAGACTGGAGGTCTCACCGCTGATTTTATACACTCCCATCCCCTGATTGCTAGGCAACCCTTCCCCTCTGCAATGGTATTCAGTGCAGAGCCAGTCGAGCTGAACATAATCACGCGTCCTCTCTGGAATAGGAAATGTCAATCACTTAATATTATACATGGGGACACCACATCAAATCATGACATCTTTCTGTATCGTCACTTGATTCTAGACATAATTAGTCAGCTGGTGACTACATTGCACAGATCTACTATTCACTAGTCATACAATATGCCCAAATTGGATATCCAGCAAAAAAACTGAAAGCAATATTAAATATATATATATATATATATATATATATATATATATATATATATATATATATATATATATATATATATATATATATATTACATTTAATTGAAAAATTATTTAATAAACAAAATTAAAAAATGATTTAAAAAATTTAAAACCCACTATGCTCAAATTTACAATTGGAATATTACAAATCACTAATTAGACACCTAAAATCAAAATCTACATTCAGACCTCTTGGTGAGAGAACCTTGGTCTCAAATATCCAGAAGGATTCCCTCTTACTGAGTTGTCTGATGTAGTGGCCACCCCTCCAGTGTTTTTCCACTTTTTCGACTCCCCAAAATTTAAGCGAACCGGGGTCCTTATTATGCACCAATTTAAAATGTTTGTAAACACTATGGGCAATCACCCCCTGCCTAATGTTAGTAATATGTTCCCCTATTCGAATTTTCAGGGTTCTGGAAGTGCGACCAATAAATTACAACCCGCATCCACATTTAACATATAAATAATGCCGGTAGTGGAGCAAGTAACAAAATCCTTGATCATATATTTTTTTCCTGTACTCATTGTGATGAACTCTTTCCTATTTTTTATATTATTCCCAGCGTGACGGCAGGCTTTACATCTGCTGCACACAAAGAAACCAGTGAAAGCTGCAAAAAATGAACCCATGCTTTTCTTGGGGGGAACTATCACTCCTGGTGCTATCATATTTTTTAATGTTGGAGCTTTTTTATGAATAAACCCAGGGAGGGCAGGTAATTTGCATCCTAAAATATATTTTTAGAGAATACTCCCATGTTTCTTAATTATTTTTTTCAACCTGTCTGAATTGAATATTATAATTCAAAATAACATTAAATTCATGACAAAAAGACCCTTGTTTAGCTTCTAATAATAATGATTCCCTGTCCATATTAAGAACTTTTAGTTTATCTTCCTCAACCCTCTTCATATCATAACCTTTTCTCCTAAACCTTTTAGTCAGTATTTCTGATTGTTTAAGGAAATCTATCTCTTTGGAGCAAATTCTCTGTATTCTCATAAATCAAAGTTTTCGAATATGAATAAGCCAAGGCTTATGATCACAACTGTCCACCGGTAGATAAGAGTTCCTGTCAGAAGGTTTGAAATAGTTCCTTGTATACAATCGATCCTACTCCTTATAAATTTCCAGATCCAAAAATGTAATACACTCACTACAGTACTAATATTTCATGTTCATTTTATATTTTCATAATTTTTTTTATTTTATTCTTTAATTTATCAAATTATACTAAATCCCCCCTCCAAATGATAATAAGGTTATCTATAAATCTTTTGTAAAGAATAAGTTCTTTCAGCCATTGGTTAAAAATCTCTACATCTTTCCAATGGGACATAAATAAGTTTGCTACTCTCGGTGCAAATCTGGCTCCCATAGCAACCCCCCTTATTTGTTATCTGTACCAAAAATAATTAAGTTTTAAACAAAACTTTAAACACTTCAATAAATATTTTTTATGTTTCCTAGGTAGGTCCAAATCTATCATAGCCCACTCCACTGATGTCAGGGCTTCTTCATGGCCATAGATAGTATACAGAGACCCTACATCCGCGGTGGCCAGAATGCAATGATCCAATTCAACCATAGGTTCAAGACATTGGCCCACATTCACATAGAATCGGGCAAATCTGCGGCGGCGTAACATATGACATTTACGTTACGCCGCCGCAAGTTTTACGGGCAAGTGCTTGATTCACAAAGCACTTGCCTGTAAAGTTGCGGCAGCGTAGCTTAAATCCCCCGGCGTAAGTAGGTAATTTGCATACTCTACGCTGAAAAATATGGGAGCGACACCTAGCGGCCAGCGTGAGAATGCACCCTAAGATACGACGGCGTAAGAGACTTATCTTAGGCTAATGTCGGCGTATCTCGCTTTCTGAATACAGAAAGTAGATACGCCGGCGCAGATTTGAATTTACGCGGCGTATCTATGGATACGCCGGCGTAAATTCTATCTGAATCTACCCCCATTGAATCCCATGCTTGGTCTCTTTGATATTTGCCTCAGTCTTAACCACCAGCAGCTGCAGGAACGTATCTATATACTGACCTAATCGTGAGCATACAGATTCTATCCCATTAATGATAGGTCTACCTGGCAGTTCTGCGATACCTTTATGCAGAAAATGTGGCATGCAATAGGGTTGAGATATTTAGCTTCCTTTATTGTCAAAATTTCCTTTTTTTTTTCCTTTATTAATTAATCGCTCTAACTTGGTTTTAGATTCCAACAAAGAATTTCCATTAAGCTTATGAAAAGTCTCTGTATCCTCTAATTGCCTATCCATTTCTGTTTGATAATATTGTTTGTTCATAATCACTATCCCTCCACCTTTATCAGCGGGCTGTATGACTACATTTGTGTGCTGTTCAATGCCATCAATCTCTTTCTTGATCCATTGGGGATAATTAACCTTTCTAACCTGTAACTTTCAAGATCTTCTGTAACCATGTCCCTAAATACATCTAAAAATTGATTATCTACATTCTGGGGGTTAAAAACAGACTTATTCTGTAACAATGAATGGTGACCAATTTCTAATTGCTAAGGCCTCGAGTCTGGTTTGGTCAAAAAAATAATTTTTAAGGTTGCGCGTACATACAAATTTCTGAACATGAACATACAGTAAGTGTCAAATTTATTAAGATTTTTAGTGGGTGCATACATTAACCCTTTATCTAAAAGTTGAATCTCTTTATTTAAATCAACATTATTTAAATTATAAATGCCAGTCCCTATTGGTGTTTGTTTTTTTGGGTCCTTCTTCCTGCTCTCCTGCCTCTCTTTCTCTTCTTTCCCCACCTCTCATATTTCCAGTGGGTAACTGGTTGGTCTGTGGGGATGGGGGGTCTCCCTAAAAAAAGAAATAATAATTATCCACTGGTGGGTTGGCTAAAGGTGTAAATCTATTATCCACAGGTACATTGTACATATTTTCGTTGGAAGCATAAGTGGGTCGAGGATCCCTATATGGTTGAATGAATCCTCTCTGAGTGGGATTCCTCTGATCCCATTGGTCCTATTCCTTTGTGGGAAAAGCTAGAATTAAAATTAGGATTACAATTTTCCCTTCCTCTCCAGGGGGCTGCCCTCGCAAAACCCTGTCCTCTACAGTTAACCCTAAATGGTGTTCCCACCTGCTGGGGGTAAGCCATATTACCTTGTCCTCCTCCATTTACTCCCTGGGGTTCTGCTTGATTGGACTGTGATACTGGTTTTGGCTCTGATTGTACAGCCTTACTGGCTGACAGGGTGCTTTCCCGGGAGGGTATTTGGGTATTCTCCTCTTGGGTATTACATTGCCATTTGAAGACATCTTTGTTTTTAAAATCCCCTACATCGCTAAAATATTTATTTATTTTCTTTTCTTGTGTATCCTTATCTAATTTATCTAATCTTTTCATTAACTCCCCAAAAAATTTAACAAATTCTGGGTCATTTTTAAACAAACTCCAATTTGTCTTTTATCTCTTTAATTTGATTATCAAGCGTTCTCGTCCTTACCTGTTTCCGTTTTATTCAAAATTCCAAAAGTTCTTTATGTTTAGCATTAAAAAATAAAAAACAATCATTAAGGGAATCCTCATCCTCCAATCCATCATTAGGGGGATATCCCATCTTAAACGTCTCAGGACTAAATCATTGGCTATATATTGCTCAGAAGATATCAGATCCCACCAAGTTCTGATTTTCTTTTCCATTAAATGCCCTAATTTTTTTATTAAATGTGTGAGATCATCAATTCTACCCTTATTTTTATCCCAGGAAAGATCTCATCAATCTTAACCTCCCATCGTCCCAAAAACTGAAACACCTCCATAACTGCAGCCAATAAAAAAGTGAAAAATACATAAAATGAATAGAATAATCTATCAGCACAGATCACTAGTGAATAATAATAAATATTATAAATAATAATATTATTAAAATCTGGAATCTTCACCCAAAACAATGCTCTAGCCGCTCACCTTAAGATCTGACCCCTGTTTCACCAGTTGGTCAGACACAGCAGGTCCCCTATGGGGTTGATCAGTAAAACGACCTGGCACAATGCTAATGCTCATTCCATCTCACCCACTTCCTCCTCACTGGCTTTACCACTCTCAAGTTTTCCTCAGGGATATCCAGTATAAAATGGGGACAAAAACACCAAATCTAGTGTTCTCTGATTGCAATGGTTTATTCCTCTAGTACAAAATGGCATACAAGATACTCACAAATAAAGCACTTAAGCAGTGCGGACTATCTGCACATGAAAAGATGAGATGACAGCAGGATGACGTCACCACCTGAGACTCCTCCTCCTATGTGCATTACGTCAAATGGGCATGACTTTGTCAGTAGGGGCGGAGACCTCTGTGAAGAGGTCTTCTACACAGATAGATAACCCACACACAATCTTGTACAGGGATCAGAGATAATATATTTCACCCCTCCTTCCAGGATAGCAGGTGCTAAAGTAGATAGCAGTTGCTGCTATCCTGGAAGGAGGGGTGAAAAATATTATCTCTGCTCTCTATACAAGATTGTGTGGGTTATGCCTCTGCGAAGGTGCCCCCCAAAGCACCTTGTCCCCATGTTGATGGGGACAAGGGTCTCATCCCCACAACCCTTGCCCGGTGGTTGTGGGGGTATGCGGGCGGGAGACTTATCAGAATCTGGAAGACCCCTTTAACAAAGGAGACCCCCAGATCCTGACCCCCCCTGTGTGAAATGGTAATGGGGTACACTGTACCCCTACCATTTCACGAAGGAAGTGTAAATTCTTGTAAAAAACAAAAACACACACCGTAGAATAAAGTCCTTTATTAATAAAGAAAAAAACTCCAGCGGTGATAATCCACTCGTTCCCGGCTTCCTGCTCCAACGTTGTCCTGATCCAGCAACGGGTGCGGGTGATCTCCAGCGATGAGAAGATCCATCCATCCAGAGCGCAGCATCGCCGACCTCCTCTCACCGCTGGACACAGCCCAGCGAATGACGCGCTGAAGCTGTGACATTACTTATATAGGGGAGGTAGGGCCACCCGTCGCGTGACCTCGCACCCTCTGACGTACCCTCTGCTACGTCACTGGGTAAGCCCAGTCTTCCCTCTTCCTGGGCTTCCCCAGTGACGTAGCAGAGGGTGCGTCAGAGGGTGCGGGGTCACGTGACGGGTCACGTGATCATCGTAAATCCCCCGGCGCAAGCCCGCCTAATTCAAATGATCCGGGTAGGGGGCGTGGATCATTTAAATTAGGCGCATTCCCGCGCCGAACGTACTGCGCATGCGCCGTCCCTAAAATTTCCCGACGTGCATTGCGCTAAATGACATCGCAAGGACGTCATTGGTTTCGACGTTAATGTAAATGGCGTCCAGCGCCATTCACGGATGACTTACGCAAACTACGTAAATGGTCAAATTTCGACGCAGGAACGACGGCCATACTTAACATTGACTGCGCCTCATATACCCAGGGGCAACTTAATGCGTCGCAAATCTTACGTAAATGTCGTAACTTCACTGCGTCGGTCGGGTGTACGTTCGGGAATTCGCGTATTTTGCTAATTTGCATACTCGATCGGGAAAACGATGTCGGCGACACCTAGCGGCGAAAAAAAAAATGCATTTAAGATCCGACAGCGTAAGAGCCTTATGCCTGTCGGATCTAATGGTTATCTATGCGTAACTGATTCTATGAATCAGGCGCATAGATACGACGGGCGGACTCAGAGATACGACGCCGTATCAGGCGATACGCCGGCGTATCTCTTTTGAGAATCTGGCCCATTGTTTTTTTTTTTATAAAATTGACGTTTTTTTTTATGTCTAGTGCAAAAAAATTAAATGCAGAGGTGATCAAAAACCACCAAAAGAAAGCTTTATATGTGGGAAAAAAAGGACATCAATTTTATTTGGGTACAGCGTCGCACGGTCACACAATTGTCAAAGTTGTCAATTGTTAAAGTAACAATGCTATATCGCAAAAAATGGCCTGGTCGGGAAAGGGAGGGGGTAAATCTTCTGGAGGTCAAGTGGTTAAAGAAGTTGTATGCAAGCTGTGATTAAGTTGTGTGACTTTGAAGCCGTGGCAGTGTGAACAAGGGCTAAAGGTCATGTTGTGCGGCCTTGCCCCCCCCCTCCCCCTTACAAAAGGACTAATTTTCTAATACATTTTTTTGCAAAGTAATTTATTTGAGCACTTCTGCGTTTCTCACCCAGGTGAGAACTACGTTTGGCTCTCCCCAGCCCCTGCGCATGCGCAAATGTGCTAAAAGGCTTCAGGTCCCTAGAGAGCTCTGTGGCACATTTGCGCATACGCCGGTTTTCCCAACTATCGGCACACATATGGGGGTTTCCCACACATGCACAAAGACTGCTACCAGGAAAGTCTGAAACGAATGCCGCTTACACACGATCGGAATTTCCGATGGAAAAAGTAAGACGGAATTTTTTCATCGGATATACTGACCGTGTGTATGCCCCATCGGACTTTTTCCGTCGGAAATTCCGTTCATCTTTATGGAACTCCGACGGAGAAAAAAACATGCATCCTCTGAAACAATTTGACACATGCTCAGGAAATATTGGGCCAGATTCACGTAGAATTGCGGCCGTGTAACGTAACCCGTTTACGTTACACCGCCGCAAGTTTTCAGGGTAAGTGCCCGATCCACAAAGCACTTACCTGTAAACATGCGGCGGTGTATCGTAAACACGTCCGGCGCAAGCCCGCCCAATTCAAATGGGGTGGGTACCATTTAAATTAGGCGCGCTCCCGCGCCGGACGTACTGCGCATGCTCCGTTCGCAATTATCCCGACGTGCTTTGCGCGAACTTACGCCGGCCCGACGTGTTTGTGAATCGCGACGTGTAACGTACTTACGCCGGGAAAAAAAATAATTCAAAAGCGACGTGGGAACGACGGGCATACTTTAACATGGTGGAGTAATTTTACACCATGTTAATAGCACCCCTAACTTTGCGACGGGAAACTAAGACTTGCGCCGGCGTAACGACGAGAAAAACCTTTGTGGATCGCCGTAACTGCTAATTTGCATACCCGACGCTGGAATACGACGCAAACTCCACCCAGCGGCGGCCGAGGTACTGCATACTAAGATCCGACGGTGTAAGTCAATTACACCTGTCGGATCTAAGGGCTATCTATGCGTAACTGATTCTATGAATCAGTCGCATAGCTACTCTGAGAGATACGACGGCGTTTCAGAGATTCTGTGAATCTGGCCCATTAAACTTCATTTTTCTAGGCTCGTCGTAGTGTTGTACATCACCGCGTTTTTGATGGTCGGAATTTGGTGTGTCCGTGTGTATGCAAGACAGCATGAATGGAATTCCATCGGAAAAATCCGTCAGAGTTCATTCCGATGTAAACTCAGTGTACAGGGCATAACACTCTGTACACATGAGCAAAAATCACCTGCGTACGGAGATGAACCGATTGGCTCTGCCATGATGCGAAGGCTGCGCCCGTTGGCAAATATGCCTATAATGATGGCGTCCGAGGGGGGCCAGAGCCACCTGGGAGGAGGATTGAAGTTCCAGTTTCGTTTTACAGCATTTGTAGCTCAGTTACTCAGCGATTGCAGAACTTATTGTCATTGCCCAGCTCACCAGCGACAATCGTTCTGCATACATTTCTATGGCTTAGCTACAAATCGCTGAAAGGGGCAGACTCCTAGCGATCTGACTGTTGGAGATTATGATAAATTATGATAAATCATAGGATTGCTAGCAGCATAGTCCTCCACATGAAATCAGCCTAGGCCTTGAATGTAGGAAAAAAAAGCTCCAAATATCCTGCTAGAAGTTGGCAGAAAAAATGCCTCTAATTTATGCATGTTTACACGCATATTGCATTTAGATATGTATGAGCTGAAACTCTAGAATATTTATTTATTCTAACCACTAGAAGACATTTACATGCATAAGTTTGTGTTTAGATGCATTTACACATGTACTGGTGTAACCTGCACTGGAAAACTCTTCTCTGAATGCAGGTTTGGGGCGTATTTCTTTATGCTGCTCTAAAATATGCCTGTAACTGACACAATAGTACATAATGCACATTAGATAAGTTAAAGCTTTCAGAAGCATTCAAAAAATAAAAACACCAGAAGCCCCTAGCAGCGCCATTTTTTTCCTGCTAATGTCCATATAGCTTTAACCACTTGAGCTCTGGAAGATTTTACCCCCTTCATGACCAGGCCATTTTTTGCAATTCGGCACTGCGCTACTTTAACTGGTAATTGCGTGGTCATGCAACACTGTACCCAAATAAAATTTATATACTTTTTTTCACACAAATTGAGCTTTCTTTTAGTGTTATTTGATCACCACTGGCTTTTTACAATTTTTGCGAAATTAAGGACAGAATGTGGAAAATATTAAAGATATATATTTTTTACTTTCTTCCATAAGACAGATCAAGGGCAGCCTGTCCTTTAAGGGTGCACGGGTACCGCCCCCTCTCTCTAGCCACCCCCTCTATGTAGAAAGGATAGATTCATGCATTGCATGAATCTATCCATGGCTGCCGCCACTATCCCCTATTCATTTGATGGCACAGTGGCTGCATTTGATGACACAGTGGCTGCATTTGATGGCACAGTGGCTTTATTTGACGGGGTGCAGTGGCTGCATTTGATGGCACAGTGCCTGCATTTGATGTTGCACAGTGGCTGCATTTGATGGCACAGTGGTGGCAATTTATGGCACAGTGGCTGCATTTGATGGGAACAGTGGCTGCATTTGATGGCACAGTGGCTGAATTTGATGGCACAGTGGCTGCATTTGATGGGAACAGTGGCTGCATTTGATGGGAACAGTGGCTGCATTTGATGGGAACAGTGGCTGCATTTGATGGCACAGTGGCTGAATTTGATGGCACAGTGGCTGCATTTGATGGGAACAGTGGCTGCATTTGATGGGAACAGTGGCTGCATTTGATGGGAACAGTGGCTGCATTTGATGGGAACAGTGGCTGCAATTGATGGGCACAGTGACTGCAATTGATGGGCACAGTGGCTTAATTTGATGGGCACAGTGTCTGCATTTGATGGGCACAGTGTCTGCAATTGATGGGCACAGTGGCTGCACTTGATGGGCACAGTGTCTGCACTTGATGGGCACAGTGTCTGCACTTGATGGGCACAGTGGCTGCACTTGATGGGCACAGTGTCTGCAATTGATGGGCACAGTGGCTGCATTTGATTGGAAAAAAAAGGCTGCAATTGATAGCACAGTGACTAAATTTGATGGGCACATTGTCTGCAATTGATAGACACAGTGGCTGCATTTGATTGGCAAAAAGTGCCCGTCAGTGCTGCCTCATCAGTGAAGGAGAAAACATACTTATTTACAACGTTTTGTAACAGAAACTATGAAAAAAACAATTCTCAAAATTTTTGATCTTTTTTTATTTGTAGCGCAAAAAATAAAAATCCCAGTGGTGATCAAATACCACCAAAAGAAAGCTCTACTTGTGGGGAAAAACAATATAAAAATGTTGTTTGGGTACAGCTTTGCATGACCACGCAATTGTCATTTAAAATGTGTTGAAAATTGGTCTGGGCAGGAAGGTATATTGCCCTGTAAGTGGTTAAGGCTATTAATGCAGAAATGAAATGAAGACGGTCTTATTTTATTGCTTTGTCTCATTTTTAATTATATTTTTGGTATAATAAATGTATAGTAAATCCATAGATGATTGTGATGTATGAATAATGTGTGGAGTAGAAATGTAATTCCATTGTGAATTTGTTTTCTACAATGACAATACATTTTATCTATCTATCTTTTTTTTTTTTATTATTCATTAAAGTGTTTTTTTCCCCCCAAAATAATTGTGTTTGAAAAATTGCTGTGCAAATACCCTGTGACATAACACATGCCATTTTATTCGCTAGGGTCTCTGCTAAAAAATTTATAGTTACCACTTCCATACAGGGCACTTATACACCTTCCCGCCCAGACCAATTTTTAGCTTTCAGCGCTGTTGCAATTTGAATGACAATTGCGCGGTCATGCTACACTGTACCCAAACAACATTTTTATCATTTTTTCCCACAAATAGAGCTTTCTTTTGGTGGTATTTGATCACCTCTGGTATTTTTATTTTCTGCAAAAAAAAAAAAAAATGACTGAAAATGTAGAAAAAAATGTTTTTTTTTGTTTCAGTTATAAAACATTGTAAATAAGTAAGGTTTCTCCTTCACTGATGGGCACTGATGGTACTGCACTGACGGGCACTGATAAGGCGACACTGATGGGCACCGATGAGGTGTCACTGATGTGGTGGCATTGATGGGCACTGATGATGGGCACTAATATGCGGCACTGATAGGCGGCACGAATGGGCACTGATAGGCGGCACGGATGACACGGATAGGCGGCATGGATGGGCATGGATAGGCGGCATGGATGGGCACGGATAGGCGACACGGATAGGCGGCATAGATGGACATGGATAGGCGACACGGATAGGCGGCATGGATGGGCACGGATAGGCGGCATGGATGGGCACGGATAGGCGGCATGGATGGGCACGGATAGGCGGCATGGATGGGCACTGATAGGTGGCATGGATGGGCACTGATAGGCGGCTTGGATGGGCATAGATGGGCACTTATGGTGGAACTAATGGATGTGTTGTACTAATGGATGCCAATCAGTGCCAAACAATGCCTGCCAATCAGTGATGCCCACTGTTGACACTGGCATTCATTGTGGGCACTGATTGGCATCCATTTTTTGTAAATTTTCATCCCTGGTGGTCTAGGGTGGCATAGCTGTGGTGGGCAACTCTGGTGGTCTAGTGGCATTTCTGGTGGTCCAGTGTGGGCATCCTCGGGGGGGGGGGGCTGTGCTGATAATCTTTTAGCACAAACCCCCCCGTCAGAGGAACAGCCGATCGGCTCTCCTCTACTCGCGTCTGACAGACGCGAGTGAGAAAAAGCCGATTACCGGCTTTTCCTGTTTACATCGTGATCAGCCGTGATTGGACGCCGCTGATCACGTGGTAAAGAGTCTCCGTCGGAGACTCTTTACCTAGATCGGTGTTGCGTGGTGTCAGACTGACACCCTGCAACAACGATCGCCGCGACGCACGCCCCCGGGGGCACGCAGCGGCTCAATATCCTGAGGACGTCATATGAAGTTCACTCAGGATATCGAAACCACTTTGCCGACGTCTTTTTGCATAAGGCGGGTGGCAAGTGGTTAATGTTTGGGGGTTCTGTGTGAGAGGAATGCCCGTTATGGAAGTAGTTGAAAACCTGTACAAAAAAAAAAGGAGCCTGCACCTCAGTCTTAATTACTAAAATACATAAATACTAAAAATTCAGATGACTACAATACGGCTAAAACTAAAATGACATTTTAGTCAAAAGACTATGACTAAAACTAAATCAAAATTTTACATCAAAATTAACACGGCACTACCACATAAGTAGGGGGCATCTACTAAGCTGCTGAAAGAAAAAAAAAAAAAAAAAAGGCATTTCCTATTTGTTTTTACTAATATGTATAGTAATTGTAAACGTTCACTATTTAAATAATAATAACAAATGTGCAATGGCATTACTTACAGCCAACAGAGTTTACAGTTTTTTGTTTATTTTTATATTTTAAAAGTTGCACTTCTATTTGCCGAAAAAAAAGTGATATTTTTGTTTGTTTATGAAACACATATTTTTATAAAGACGAAGTGTGAACCGCGCCTGGATGATAATTATTAAATGATCACTGCTGCTGTCCAAATTGAGAAGATTCCATTTCAATTGGTGTTGGATGACAGCGCTGTGGGAGGGGAAACTATTTGTTTTTTCTTTATGAGTTCAATAAAGTGTTACTATTGTAATTATTTACGTCTGTGTAGTTATTTTGTTACAATTTTTTTTGTTTGTTTTTAATACCCTGTGTTGTAAGTAGAAACAACAGTGGGTGTAGAAAGCCGTATGCGATTATGACAGTGACGACGTGTTTGAGTGAGACAAAAAAGGGGCTATATACAATTATTTAAAATATTTTTTAAATACAATTTCTATCATGTAAATATGGAGGTTTTAGTCTACTAAAATACAACTAAAACTAAAATGTAATTTCAGTGAAAAGACTTTTAATAAAACCAAATTGAAATTTGATGTCAAAATGAACCATGCTACACCCCTCTCCTCCCTCCAATGACAGGCGCACCCCTCTCCTCCCTCCAATAACAGGCGCACCCCTCTCCTCCCTCCAATAACAGGCGCACCCCTCTCCTCCCTCCTATAACAGGCGCACCCCTCTCCTCCCTCCTATGATAGGCGCACCCCTCTCCTCCCTCCTATAACAGGTGCACCCCTCTCCTCCCTCCTATAACAGGCACACCCCTCTCCTCCCTCCTATAACAGGCGCACCCCTCTTCTCCCTCCTATAACAGGCGCACCCCTCTTCTCCCTCCTATAACAGGCGCACCTCTCTCCTCCCTCCTATAACAGGCGCACCCCTCTCCTCCCTCCTATGATAGATGCACCCCTCTCCTCCCTCCTATAACAGGCGCACCCCTCTCCTTCCTCCTATAACAGGCGCACCCCTCTCCTCCCTCCTATGATAGATGCACCCCTCTCCTCCCTCCTATAACAGGCGCACCCCTCTCCTCCCTCCAATGACAGGCGCACCCCTCTCCTCCCTCCTATAACAGGTGCACCCCTCTCCTTCCTCCTATAACAGGCACACCCCTCTCCTCCCTCCTATGATAGATGCACCCCTCTCCTCCCTCCTATGATAGATGCACCCCTCTCCTCCCTCCTATAACAGGCGCACCCCTCTCCTCCCTCCAATGACAGGCGCACCCCTCTCCTCCCTCCAATGACAGGTGCACCCCGCTCCTCCCTCCTATAACAGGCGCACCCCTCTCCTCCCTCCTATGATAGATGCACCCCTCTCCTCCCTCCTATGATAGATGCACCCCTCTCCTCCCTCCTATAACAGGCGCACCCCTCTCCTCCCTCCTATGATAGATGCACCCCTCTCCTCCCTCCTATAACAGGCGCACCCCTCTCCTCCCTCCTATGATAGATGCACCCCTCTCCTCCCTCCTATAACAGGCGCACCCCTCTCCTCCCTCCTATAACAGGCGCACCCCTCTCCTCCCTCCTATAACAGGCGCACCCCTCTCTTCCCTCCTATAACAGGCGCACCCCTCTCCTCCCTCCTATAACAGGCACACCCCTCTCCTCCCTCCTATAACAGGCACACCCCTCTCCTCCCTCCTATAACAGGCGCACCCCTCTTCTCCCTCCTATAACAGGCGCACCCCTCTTCTCCCTCCTATAACAGGCGCACCTCTCTCCTCCCTCCTATAACAGGCGCACCCCTCTCCTCCCTCCTATGATAGATGCACCCCTCTCCTCCCTCCTATAACAGGCGCACCCCTCTCCTCCCTCCTATAACAGGCGCACCCCTCTCCTCCCTCCTATGATAGATGCACCCCTCTCCTCCCTCCTATAACAGGCGCACCCCTCTCCTCCCTCCAATGACAGGCGCACCCCTCTCCTCCCTCCTATAACAGGTGCACCCCTCTCCTTCCTCCTATAACAGGCACACCCCTCTCCTCCCTCCTATGATAGATGCACCCCTCTCCTCCCTCCTATGATAGATGCACCCCTCTCCTCCCTCCTATAACAGGCGCACCCCTCTCCTCCCTCCAATGACAGGCGCACCCCTCTCCTCCCTCCAATGACAGGTGCACCCCGCTCCTCCCTCCTATAACAGGCGCACCCCTCTCCTCCCTCCTATGATAGATGCACCCCTCTCCTCCCTCCTATGATAGATGCACCCCTCTCCTCCCTCCTATAACAGGCGCACCCCTCTCCTCCCTCCTATGATAGATGCACCCCTCTCCTCCCTCCTATAACAGGCGCACCCCTCTCCTCCCTCCTATAACAGGCGCACCCCTCTCCTCCCTCCTATAACAGGCGCACCCCTCTCTTCCCTCCTATAACAGGCGCACCCCTCTCCTCCCTCCTATAACAGGCGCACCCCTCTCCTCCCTCCAATGGCAGGCACTCCCCTCTCCTCCCTCCTGTGACAGGCGCTCCCCTCTCCTCCCTCCAATGACAGGAGCACCCCTTTCCTCCCTCCAATGACAGGTGCACCCCTCTCCTCCCTTTAATGACAGGTGCACCCCTCTCCTTCCTCCTATAACAGGAGCACCCCTCTCCTCCCTCCAATGACAGGTGCACCCCTCTCCTCCCTCCAATGGCAGGAGCACCCCTCTCCTCCCTCCAATGACAGGTGCACCCCTCTCCTCCCTCCTATAACAGGTGCACCCCTCTCCTCCCTCCAATGATAGGTGCACCCCTCTCCTCCCTCCAATGACAGGAGCACCCCTCTCCTCCCTCCGAAGACAGGAGCACCCCTCTTCTCCCTCCTATAACAGGTGCACCCCTCTCCTCCCTCCAATGACAGGTGTACCCCTCTTCTCCCTCCTATAACAGGTGCACCCCTCTCCTCCCTCCAATGACAGGTGTACCCCTCTCCTCCCTCCTATGACAGGTGCACCCCTCTCCTTCCTCCTATAACAGTTGCACCCCTCTCTTCCCTCCTATGACAGGTGCCCCCTCTCCTCCCTCCTATAACAGGTGCACCCCTCTCCTCCCTTCAATGACAGGAGCACCCCTCTCTTCCCTCCTATGACAGGTGCACCCTTATCCTCCCTTTTATGACAGAAGTACCCCTCTCCTCCCTCCTATAACAGGCGCACCCCTCTCTTCCCATATGACAGGTGCACCCCTCTCCTCCCTCCTATAACAGGTGCACCCCTCTCCTCCCTCCAATGACAGGTGCACCGCTCTCCTCCCTCCAATTACAGGCCACCCCTCTCCTCCCTCCTATGACAGGCCACCCCTCTCCTCCCTCCAATTACAGGCCACCCCTCTTCTCCCTCCTATGACAGGTGCACCCCTCTCCTCCCTCCAATAACAGGTGCACCCCTCTCCTCCCTCCAATAACAGGTGCACCCCTCTTCTCCCTCCTATGACAGGTGCACCCCTCTCCTCCCTCCAATAACAGGTGCACCCCTCTCCTCCCTCCTATAACAGGTGCACCCCTCTCCTCCCTCCTATAACAGGAGTACCCCTCTTCTCCCTCCTATAACAGGCGCACCCCTCTCCTCCCTCCTATGACAGGTGCACCCCTCTCCTCCCTCCAATGACAGGCCACCCCTCTCCTCCCTCCTATGACAGGTGCACCCCTCTCCTCCCTCCAATTACAGGCCACCCCTCTCCTCCCTCCTATGACAGGTGCACCCCTCTCCTCCCTCCAATGACAGGCCACCCCTCTCCTCCCTCCTATGACAGGTGCACCCCTCTCCTCCCTCCAATTACAGGCCACCCCTCTCCTCCCTCCAATAACAGGTGCGCCCCTCTCCTCCTTCCTATGACAGGTGCATCCCTCTCCTCCCTCCTATAACAGGTGCACCCCTCTCCTCCCTCCAATGACAGGTGCACCCCTCTCCTCCCTCCAATTAAAGGCCACCCCTCTCCTCCACCTGCTCTCCATTCCATCCATCACCCCCTCCCCCCTCTGCCATAGAACACATGATGTGAGTCCCCAGACTGCAGCCCTCCCTGGCTCCTTCCTCCTCCCTGCCAGTCATGTACACAGCCTCCTCTGACAAGCCCTTGTCTTGCTTCACTTAGTACATAATCCAGCTACATCATATGCGTCCCTGCTTCAATCCGCGGCGGCCAATCAGCGTCCTCTTTCCACCGCCTGGCACACGGCCTCGCCGCTTCCACGGCTCAAAATACAGAGTGCGCTGAGTGGCTGCGAGTGAGGAAAGGGGGGCGGGGCCGGCAGGTCACGGAGGCTGCTGGAGAGGTCCAGGCGCTGCGCGGTGCGCTGCGTGCAATGCTCAGGCAATGCGGCGTATGTACAGCGCTGTGCGCGCGCTCTGTACTCCACCGGCGCAGCGCTCCCTGTGCGCGCGCAGCCTCCCATGTGCAATGACGGGACAAGGGGGCGCAAAGTGTGCACACGCCACCAGCCCCGTGTGTAATAAACTCGCTGACTGTCGTGATGTGACTTATTCAGGTGGCCCTCATTAATAAATGATGGGCAGTGTGTGTGAGTGTGCCATAGAAGCAGGCAGTGCCCAGTCTCCTCCCCCACTCCCTGCCAGCAGCTGGCACCTCTGCCCGGGACTCCACACGTCTCCCACCCGCCGGGACCGGCGTGTTCTGTGTTTACCCCACACGTCACCGAGCAGCGCCCACCATCCCGATCCCTGAGAGGAGGAAGAATCCTGCCATTGACGGGAGAGGAGAGAGAGAGAGAAGGAGGGAGGGAGGGGGGCAGGGGAGGCAGACACCCAGCGCCGGAGATGGGGAATAAACAGGGAGCTTCCTAAACTCATCAAAGCAGATGGATTGAGACACCGACACGGACACAGCCGCCACCGCCACCGCCAACATGAGGGAGAAGCCGATGATCAAGACGGCCAAGATGCAGGGCAACGTGATGGTAAGTGTCCCGGGGGTGTCCCGGGGGGGCGCAACTCCTTGGGGGTGACGGATTGCATTGTGTGCCCCAGGTACAGGGGGGGCTGATCATAGCGGATCATGTAATCACAGCACGGGGATTAGAGATGAGACTTTAGTCCGATCATTCCGGCTCTGCACTGATTGGATTACAAGGCAGTTGTGTCCCTCGGGGGATGTTGTTTCCTCTTGTCATAGAAGACGATACATTGTTACATGGGACTCAATTCACACATCCTAACACACACAAGTTCTGCTCTGTTAAAGGGACAGCTATCTCCTGTGGGGGCCAATGAGATGTGCCAATGACAGTCACATGGCTCAGAGAAAGAGACTTGTCCTGGTGGATTGGATTGTTCTGCCATGTCAGGGGTCTCCAAACTTTTCATCAGGATTTTATAAATATTTATAGGCTGGGGGGAAAAAAATCAGTTTTGTAAATTCATTCATACAATTATAATGAATGAATAAATCCCCAACCATTATATGCAGGAGTGCCCAACATAGTACCCCTTTGTATCCATGAGTGCCATGCAGAGTACCCATCATATCCAAGAGTGCCCAGCAGAGTACCCCTTTGTATCCAGGAGTGCCATGCAGAGTAAACCTTTGTATCCAGGAGTGCCCAGCAGAGTACCCATCATATCCAAGAGTGCCCAGCAGAGTACCCCTTTGTATCCAGGAGTGCCCAGCAGAGTAAACCTTTGTATCCAGGAGTGCCCAGCAGAGTACCCATCATATCCAAGAGTGCCCAGCAGAGTACCCCTTTGTATCCAGGAGTGCCCAGCAGAGTACCCATCATATCCAAGAGTGCCCAGCAGAGTACCCATCATATCCAAGATTGCCCCTTTGTATCCAGGAGTGCCCAGCAGAGTAAACCGTTGTTTCCAGGAGTGCCCGGCAGAGTAACCCTTTGCATTCAGTAGTGCCAAGCAGAGTCCCCATTACAAACAGCAGTGCCCAGCAGAGTACCCATCATATCCAGGAGTACCCAGTAGAGTTCCTCTTTGCATCCAGGAGTGCCCAGCAGAGTAAACCTTTGTTTCCAGAAGTGCCCAGCAGAGTAACCCTTTGCATTCAGTAGTGCCAAGCAGAGTCCCCATTACAAACAGTAGTGCCCAGCAGAGTACCCATCATATCCAGGAGTACCCAGTAGAGTTCCTCTTTCCATCCAGGAGTGCCCAGCAGAGTAAACCTTTGTTTCCAGGAGTGCCCAGCAGAGTACCCCTTTGCATTCAGTAGTGCCAAGCAGAGACCCATTACACACAGCAGTGCCCAGCAGAGTACCCATCATATCCAGGAGTGCCCAGTAGAGTTCCTCTTTCCATCCAGGAGTGCCCAGCAGAGTAAACCTTTGTTTCCAGGAGTGCCCAGCAGAGTACCCCTTTGCATTCAGTAGTGCCAAGCAGAGACCCATTACACACAGCAGTGCCCAGCAGAGTACCCATCATATCCAGGAGTGTCCAGTAGAGTTCCTCTTTGCATCCAGGAGTGCCCAGCAGAGCCCCTCTTTTTCTCACAGACAGCAGAGCAAAAGGGCAGAAGCCAGAAGGTGAAGCAGATGTGAGTGGAGGAAGTCCAGACAGGGAAACGAAATCAACTCTATTAATAAGTTTGTTAAACTAATATATGAATAAGTCCAGTAGTGGCCAGCGGAGTCCCCATTATTCCAGGCGTGCCCAGCAGAGTAACCCTTTCCATCCAGATGTGCCAAGCAGAGTAAACCTTTGCATCCAGGAGTGCTCAGAAGAACAGCGAAAGAGATTGCTGCACTCCAAAATCAATCAATTTCCGCAATTTCAGAATTTTGATTGATCTTGGAGTGCAGCCATCCCTTTCACTGTTGGTCATATGTGGAGGCGAGTCAGGGCGGGCACCTGTGAAATCATCACCTGGAGCAGTGAGTTATTTTTCTTTGAGTGCTCAGAAGAGTAGCCTTGTGCATCCAGGAGTGCCCAGCAGAGTACCCCTTTGCATTCAGGAGTGCCCAGCTGAGTACTCATTTTCATTCAGGAGTGCCTAGCAGAGTACCCCATTACATCCAGGAGTGCCCAGCAGAGTCCCTATTACATCCAGGAGTGCTCAGCAGAGTCCCCATTACATCCAGGAGTGCCCAGCAAAGTCCCTATTACATCCATAAGTGCCCAGAAGAGTCCCCATTACATCCACAAGTGCCCAGAAGAGTGATCCTTTACACGCAGGAGTGCCCAGCAGAGTATCCATTAGATCCAGGATCTCCCAACAGAGTCCCCCTTTGCATTCAGAAGTTCCAAGCAGAGTACCCATCATATCCAGGGTTTCCCAGCAGAGTCCTCCTTTGCATTCAGAAGTGCCAAGCAGAGTCCCCATCATATCCAAGAGTGCCCAGCAGAGCCCCTCCTTATCTCTCAGACAGCAGAGCAAAAGGGCAGACATCAGGAGGTAAAGCTGGTCTGGGTGGAGGAAGTCCAGACAGGGAGACAAAATTAATTCTATTTGTGAGTTTATTCAATTAATATATAAATAAGTCCAGTAGTGGCCAGCAGAGTCCCTATTACATCCAGGAGTGCCCTGGAGAGTACTCCTTTGCATCCAGAATTGCCCAGCAGAGTACTCCTTTGCATTCAGGATTGCCCAGCAAAGTACTCCTTTGCATCCAGGATTGCCCAGCAGAGTACTCCTTTGCATCCAGGATTGCCCAGCAGAGTACCCCTTTGCATCCAGGAGTGCCAAGCAGAGTCCCCATTTTATTCAGGAGTGTTTAGCAGAGTACCACTTTGCATCAGGATTGCCCAGCAGAGTATCTCTTTGCATGCAGGAGTGCCAAGCAGAGTCTCCATTATATTCAGGAGTGCCCTTATCTCTCAGACAGCAGAGCAACAGGGCAGTAGTCAGAAGGGGAAGCAGGTCTGGGCAAAGGAAGTCCTGACAGAGAGATAAAATCAATTCTATTAATGAGTTTATTAAAATAATATGTGAATAAGTCCAATCTTACATCTAGGAGTGCCCAGCTGAGTACCCCCCCCCATTTGCATCCAGTAATGCCCAGCAGAGTACCCATTATATAGTGAACCCTATTTCTCAGACAGCAGAGCAACCGGGCAATAGTCAGGAGGTGAAGCTGGTCTGAGTGGAGGAAGTCCAGACAGGCAGACGAAATCAATTCTATTAATGAGTTTATTAAAGTAATATGTGAATAAGTCCAATCTTTCATCCAGTAGTGGCCAGCAGAGTACCCCTTTGCATCCAGGATTGCCCAGCAGAGTCCCCCCTCCCCCTTCTGTTTTAGACAGCAGAGCAACAGGGAAATAGTCAGGAGGTGAAGCAGGTCTGGAAGGAGGAAGTCCAGATATGGAGACCAAATCAATTATATTAATGTGTTTATTACAAAAATATATGAATTAGTCCATCCTTACATCCAGGAGTGTCCAGCAGAGTCCCCCTTTACCTCTTACACAGCAGAGCAACAGGGCAGTAGTCAGAAGGTGAAGCAGGTCTGGGTGGAGGAAGTCCACTCCTCCTGTAAATTCTGGGAGCAACAAAAAAATATATATATTTTTTTATCAATGAGTTAATTAAAATAAAATGAATGAATGAATTCCTCTTTGCATCCAATAGTGCCCTGCAAAGTCTCCATAACATCCAGGAGTGCCCAGCAGAGTTCCCCCTTATGTGTCAGACAGCAGAGCAACAGGGCTGTTGTCAGGAGGTGAAGCAGGTCTGGGTGCAGGAAATCCACTACTTCTGTAAATTCAGGGAGCAGGACAGGATCAATTTTATTGATGAGTTTGATAAATTAAAATATATGAATAAGTCCATCCTTGCATCCAGCAGTGCCCTGCAGAGTCTCCTTTATATCCAGGAGTGTTCTGCAGAGTCTCCCCCTTACATCCAGGAGTGCCCAACGGAGTCCCCCATTACATTCTGGATTGTCCTGCAGAGTCTCCCCTTACACCCAGGAGTTCCAAACAAAGTTCCTCCTTACATCCAGGAGTGAGTCCCCCCTTACATCCAGGAGTGAGTCCCCCCTTACATCCAGGAGTGAGTCCCCCCTTACATCCAGGAGTAAGTCCCCCCTTACATCCAGGAGTGAGTTCCCCCTCACATCCAGGAGTGAGTTCCCCCTCACATCCAGGAGTGAGTCCCCCCTCACATCCAGGAGTGAGTCCCCCCATTCCATTCAGGAGTGTCCTGCAGAGTTCCACCTTACATCCACGAGTGCTGAACAGAGACCCCCTTACTTTTCTGACAGCAGAGCAACAGGACAGTAGTCAAGAGGTAGGACAGCTCTGGGTGGAAGAAGTCCACTCCTGTAAATTCTGGGGCAAGGCAAATCACTTTTATAAATTAATTAATTACATTAGCAGGAATGAATACACCCCTCCTTGCATCTAATAGTGCACAGCAGAGTCCCCCTTATGTTTAGGAGTGCCCCACAGATTCCCCTTTAGATCCAGGAGAGCCCAGTAGATTCCCCCCCTACATCTAGGATTTCCCAGCAGAGACGTTCCTACATCCAGGAGTAATTATCAGAGTCCCCACTTTCATCCAGGAATCCTCAGCAGAGTCCCCCCTCCCCTCTACATTTAGGATTCCCCAGCAGAGACCTCCCTACATCCAGGAGTATTTATCAGAGTCCCCACTTTCATCCATGAGTCCTCAGCAGAGTCATCCCCTCCCCTACATCTAGGATTCTCCAGCAGAGACCTCCCTACATCCAGGAGTAATTATCAGAGTCCCCACTTTCATCCAGGAGTCCTCAGCAGAGTCACCCCCTCCCCTACATCTAGGATTCTCCAGCAGAGACCTCCCTACATCCAGGAGTAATTAGCAGAGTCCCCACTTTCATCCAGGAGTCCTCAGCAGAGTCACCTCCTCCCATACATCTAGGATTCTTTAGCAGAGACCTCCCTACATCCAGGAGTAATTATCAGAGTCCCCACTTTCATCCAGGAGTCCTCAGCAGAGTCACCTCCTCCCCTACATCTAGGATTCTCCAGCAGAGACCTCCCTACATCCAAGAGTAATTATCAGAGTCCCCACTTTCATCCAGGAGTCCTCAGCAGAGTCACCCCCTCCCCTACATCTAGGATTCTCCAGCAGAGACCTCCCTACATCCAGGAGTAATTATCAGAGTCCCCACTTTCATCCAGGAGTCCTCAGCAGAGTCACCTCCTCCCATACATCTAGGATTCTCCAGCAGAGACCTCCCTATATCCAGGAGTAATTAGCAGAGTCCCCACTTACATCCAGGAGTCCTCAGCAGAGTCGCCCTTACCCCCCCAGACAGAAGATTATCTGGACAGTATATAGGAGGCATAGCAGGGCTGAACAGAGGAAGTGCACTCCTGTGAATTTGGGGGACAGGGCATTTGTGTCATTGGTTGTATAGTTTGCCCTTGGTCCCAGCAGCTAACCTCCTGGCGGGATCTGCACTGGGGCAGGGTCACAACTGGCCCACAATGGATATGATGGTCTCTGTGTTATGATACACAGACTGGCTCATCCACTGAAAGTCTTGGTTGCTGCAGGCTTGTCACAGGCCAGTTTTGGCCCACCAGATGTAGTTTGGAGACCCCTGATCCAGAGGATTGTTGCTTATGGAGGATATGATGATTGGTGTATTGGATGGCTATGGATAGAAAACTTTGAAACTTGTACTTTGTTTTGGAATATGAATTGGGAATCAACCTAAAGAGAATTCCTATAGGGCAATGTATTAAACAGCTTTTCCACTGCTGGAGCCAGCAATGTCCCGACAGATCTGTTCATCACATCACACTAGTCAATCTGCTCTCATAAATGATGCAAAGAGCAATTGATTTATGTTCAAACAGCACAGTAGCTGCAAATTACTGCATATTTATAATGGTCACTGGAGCCTATGCTACAATTTGCATAAGTTATGAACTACTGTATGGTGTATTGCAGACATGCTATGGTTAGAGATACTAGAATAATGTGTTGTTTTTTATGATTGGTGAATGTCTCTGCATCTCTTGGATCTGGGGGCAGGTCATGCTGGAAAGTGGGGCATGGATTTGATAACCGACGTATAATTCTAAGCTATGGTTGGGGGGGTTGACTGCGCATTGCACTGTATGGGTTGGAAGTAAGATCATATTAACTTGGGTAGTAGGTTATGTCTATTTGGGGGAAGCCAGGGGTCTCATGAAATTGTAGTGTCAGAAATGTAAATACATTGGTGTTTGTCTATTGCTTACATAGTGGAAGAATGCCATGGAAACACATTTTTACTAGAAAGTCTAATCTCTTGAGGGGGGTTGGGGGTCAAGAAATTTATTTGTCTGGGAAGTGGGTTGAAATTGGGAGAATTCACTGCCAGGCTCCAGACTGTAGAGGCACATATCATGAAGGATGTGTGGATGAGTTAATTGAGGACAGGGTGGATAGTAGGATGGACTTGGGATAAGGCTAATAGTTAAAGGACAGAGCTATATCATCTACTAGGCAATCAAGGTAGAAGCCTAGGGTCCGCTGGGTCTCCAGGGGTCTAGATAGAAGTTTCATTCTCCTGCATTAAACCAGTGGGATGGTTCAACTGGCCAAAGCTGTGCACCTGATGCTTTCTTTATGAGGGAGGATGCATTTGCAGGCAGACAGTGTCTGATGGGGCTATGACAGTACAGACAATGCAGATAGGGCATGGGTATGATGGGGAGGGCAAAGCTGCTACCTAATCTAGGACCCCATTCTGTCTTAATTTGTCTCTGCTGAGGTTTGTACAAGGGCATCTCTTCAGGGGTGCCAATACACAGTCTGGCGCTGGTGATTCTTGAGGAGGTGATGGTTGGGAGGTGTTGGTAGTGCATCGGTCTGGGGATTGTTCCATTAGTCTGGGACAAGTAAGAGACAAGACTACCTCTCATTTTTAGAGGGTGCCATCAGTTAGGTGCAATGCATATATGTAGAGAAACCTTTTTGCCATTGGCTGAGGATAAGTGGATGGTGTTGTCCTTCTATCCTTTTGGGTGCTTGTAGTTTAAGGGGGGGGGGGTTGGATGAGTACAATAGTCTGGGGGGTTCACAAATGACTAGGTGAGACAAACACTATGACTTTTTATTGTCCTCTCAGTTCATATTCTAACCTCCCTACCAGCCCATATTCATTACAGTGTGGTTTACTATAAGTGCTCAATCATTACAGATGAGCTCATAAAAAAACTTTTTGAAAGTCTGCCTTTTAACTTAGCGAATCAAACCTGCAGGTCAGTGCATCCAGAATGCAGCATGCAGGACATTTTCAAACATATGGCAGCATATTAAACTGAAAAACAGGACCTGTCAACATGAATGAATTTAAAGCCTTACTTACAAGCAATCCAGCGTGTCTCTTGTGCTGCCAGCTCCTGAATTAGTTGAGATCTTCCTCCTCCAAAGCTTCTCCCCACCACCAGTGCAGCAGGAGTTAATAGAACCAAGGAACCTTCCAAATGCCCTCATCAAGTGTACCAACTACGCCCACCCTTTCTTCTTTCTTTGAATGAAACATTATCTCGCCTCCTCCATTCATAGACCTCTTTTCATTCATAGAACCATAGCAGGTTGTATGAATATAGAACTCTTGCCAAGTGCATATGACAAGTCTCTTGACTCTATTAACCCCTGCCACACTGGAAGATTGTGGTGACTGGGCAACAGGATTGGCATCAGTGGAATAAGAGCTCAGCTAATGCAGGAGCCAGCAGCACAAGGGACACATTAGACTAATACTAAGTAACATCTATTGCACAATTTTATTTTATTTTATTTTTAGTAAACTTAAGCTTTAAAGTTTTAAAATGTGGAAAACGGCAAGGATTAGCATGTGCTGTGAATGAGCCCTGACAGTGTTTGGAAAATTCGTTAATTGGTATCAGCAGGAACTTGATGCTTTGCTATTACTGAGCACTTGGTAGGCTCTGCAATTGAAATGATTGGTACTCTCTGCCAGTGCATTGCGGTAGTCATTTAAAAGACATTTGTATAAACACCTCCAGCGAGCTCAGGCACCAGGGTAAGTGAAATGAGAAATGGCACTCACTTTTTTCAAGGGTTGTGATGGTACTTCAGCCCACCAAGGTAAAGGCCCTTGTAATCTGTGGCTAAGTATGAGCATGGGTCCTTCAAAACTTGTACCGCCATTGCTTTCACCCATGAGTGAAAAACACAACTTTTTTCTGCAAATAAGTGGTGAATGTCTATGTTTGATGTTTGGACATTGGATATTTTCAAGCAGACTGGGTGTTTTTTCTCTAATCTATATAACAGAGAAATAAGTATCAACTGTATCAATTGTTCTTTATCTGTGTATCATATTGCTGCAAAAATATTCAGATCTATGTGTCAGGATACAAAAAGACACATAATTTCAAGTGGACAACATATGTTTGTTTTTTGTATTGAGCTAAAGTCCTAGTCTAGAGAGTTTCTAAATACCAAGATTTACTGTGAGACTGAATGTTCGGGCTTAATAAATGTTGCTTTAAGATTTGGTTAGCTGTCAAAATACAATGATGGCTCCAAAAGTTATAAATCTCATATTTTAGGAAGTCAGATAGCTAAGTGAGTAAGTGAGGACAGATTATCTCAGTACAGACTGAGCACTCCAAAACATGGCACTTTTTTATTGTTCTGCAGTGAGCTGTGATTGGCTGCCTGTGTTGTAACCTTCTTCTGATGTCAGATGGTTCAATAATAAGGGCTGTTCAAAAATCCTCTATTAAAGGCTGGCTCCAGCTAAAAAATCTTTTTATGTTTTGGATAAAGCAGGTAGGGTTGAAATCAATAATAGGTTTCATTTCTTTTGGTAACCCTCAATGAAGAGATTTACCCTTTCTTCCTGTCCAGGTCACACAAGTAATGCTAATGCAAGTAATGGGTGTAACAAAACAGGAAGCCAGCACCAAAAATAAAAACCAAACAGGTCTTTAAGCCTTTCCTTCTTTTTTTTCTTTTTTTTTTTTTGTTATGGTTTCTGTCCCCAAAGGAGAAAATTAGGTTCCATTTAGACATGTGTGTTCATTTCATTCTGAATTAAAGCGGGGGTTCCACGGGTTTTCCAATTTTTTTTGTGGAAGATTCAGGAGCTCTTACCTTTAGTAATCGTCAACCCGTGTGTCCGAATCGTCTAGCCGGCTGCATCGGTTTTGTCCCGCAAAGGATATTTTATAAAATGCAGCGATGGACGTTTCCATCTTGACTGTGGGCACTGTGAAGGCCACAGTCACGTGACCCACGGGATTACAGTACAGCGCGTCTCCAGTGAAGGCTCGTCACTCACTCCCAGGAGACAGCGTGCTCGCGGAAAAGTTAATACACGCCCATTCCTCGCAGGAAAAGGATGATTGACAGCTTACTAAATGCGGCATTACAAATGTAAGGAATCGTCCAAAAAAAGAGAGAAGAAAACGGAGTGTGCTTACACAATGGGTAGTTGTTAGATTGACACTAACTTGAAATATAGGGTGAACCTCTGCTTTAATATTCAGACACATTTTTCAATATTCGGAGATCTATTTCTATATTCGGATTGGATATATCCGAATGCCTGAACTACAGTATAAACAAAGGTTACTGAATTCTCTGAATAATGAAACAAAATTTGTCCGAATTTCCAAAATTCAGATTAAAATTCGAATCAAATTTTACATTGAATTCCATTCGACTTTGAACTGTAAACATATTTCTGAAATTAAAGACTGTGTATGTTATGAGTGTACCCTTTAGAAATAGTGCTGTTTTTGTTCAGCCAAAGTTCATTTAGAGTCATTGTAATCAATCATTTGATGAAGATCTTTCTTTTGTTTGTTTACTTTGCCGCATTCAAATCGAACAAAAAAATATAACATTTTGAAATGTAAATTCGAGAAAAATTTGAAAAAAGACAAAATGAATTTCTGATCACGAATTCTGAATATGAATCCCGAATACGAATTGAATGAATCAACTGAATTTAACTGAACAAAGTAACTAGATTAAGGAATCTAAACGAAACAAACACACATTTTCTCATCATGCACATGTCTAGTTCTGTTTGCATTGTTTGACATTTATTGTTTTTATTATTTTTAGCTATGCTCTAAGTTGGGCTTCGTGGTGCTTTTTATTTAGTATATTTTTTGAGTATTTTGTGGTTGTTTTTGTTTTACTTTGTTTCCTTGAGATATGTTTTTTTTATATTTTTACTATATGTGTTTATAATATGAAAAATATCAATAAAATCTGATTGAAAAAAACAAACAAACAAGCAACTAAAATGGCATTTTAGTCAAAAGACTATGACTAAAACTAAATTGAAATTTGACATAAAAATTAACACTGTTAGGGGGAAATGTTTTGTTTCTCAAGTAGCTTCAATCTCGGTGGGACATAATTGGTGGGATTATATAGTGACTACATCCTGCCTGTCACTCAAGCTCCTTTTATACATTACACTGGTGTTACTGGTCCTCAGCACACAGATTGTCTACAGTTCCCCATAAATTGGTATTTTTTGTTGATTTGAGGAATATGTATCATCTAAGTTGTTTTAGTAAGAATTGTTTGCAAGGTAACTGTAATAAGACTTGCTGTGGACTTCTGCCCTCCACCTTGAGAAGGTTTAATTAAACTGAACTTTGTATAATTTGTTGCTTACCAAAAAAGACAATATATGGAAATTCAGATGATATGATTGTATGATTATAATAATGGGTTTGCAAGCAGCTTAAACCTAAACTACACAGGCAGTTTTACATTGATTGTTTTCCCCAATCTCCTCCCCAGAGTTCTGTGCTGTGATTGCTGAAAATTAGATGTTATAATACTCTTTGATCAACTGCATAGATCACCGTCACTGTTGTGCCAGACCAAATGCAGGCAATATTTACAGATGTCCTTGGCGAGGACGTAAGTGTATTGGAATGAGGGAAGCTATGACATGGTGGCCATCTGTAGTTGATCAAAATAAAATTGGTCAGGGGGGGGGGGGGCTCCTGGAACCCAGCTTACCTTAGAGAGGTCGGTAAACTACTTTTTAAGCTCCCAGGCCCCTCTTTTGTGTAAGTGACTCTGTGTCGATTAGGGGCACAATCGAGAAAATGATGGACAACTACTTAATGGACGCTGAGAGCGTGGTTTGGATTACTTAAAATTGGACATAAATATTTATCAACAATATCCCTTCAGAAATCTTTAAAGATAAATTAATTTCACTTAATCAGACTGCTGGGACATGATTTGTCTTCTAATGACTTGTCTAGTGGACAGATTACACAAATATGTGTCTCTCCCATTGTATGCCTCCTAAGGTGCAGTCCTATAGTTAATTGTGTTAATTAGAACCTCTATTGTTTCTGTCAGTCTGCTCATCCTTTGCATAGGTGATTAATATTGTGACCACGTTACCTTGTTATTAAACCTTTGTGGGATGTTATGTTTTATGCTTATAATAATATATATTAAACATTATTGTTTCCCCCTTCACCTAGGCTGGCTTAAGTGACAAGTTAATTAGCTCAAGTTAATCATATCACTCTCAGCTATTAGTTGCTACAGGTTGATTAGCATAGTTTATGTTGGTTGTTCCTTAGTTATGTTAATTATATTCCTTTATACAATTTCCTTTGCATACGATGATGTGATCAGGCTCATCTGACCTGGTGTACTATAAATTCTGTGTGAAGCGTTCCAGTTCTCATACAAGCTATTGTCGGCTAGTCTTGTATGCTCAGCTATCATTTTTGGTTCCTACGTTCAGACTGGAGGAAGCTGTATACTGTCGGAAGCACTCAAGCTAGGTGCTGGACGGTTCTGTCACAATCGCCCATGCACTTTAGGGCTCATGCACCAGCAAATCAAGTCAATGTAGTATGCTTTCACATGCTTGTGAGTTGCTTTTGAATTTGAATTGTTTTATAGGGTGCTTTAAAATGAAGCTCTCGAGGTGAAGCTCAAACTGCTTCTAAGCTTTATTAAGGTACTTCAAGTTGCTTTTGCATTCACACTGACTTGCCCAGTGAAGAAAAGGAGCTCTGATGCAAACAAAAGCCTTTGCACATGAGCATTTGGATGTAAGAGCTTACTACAATAAAATAAAAAATAAGAATACCTTGGTCTGCTTCAGAATGAATCCTGTCTAAGAATGTTTTTTTTTTTAATCTACAATATGCAAATGCATTGTTTTAGCGATTTCTTGTTTTCCATGTGTTCTTACTTTTACACAGTGAGAATTTCTATGTGCCTTTAAATGTGTATAATTTTCTTGACAAAAGCAAAACTTTTTTTCCTACAGAGGATCCATTTTCAGCAATGATGTTATAAATAACAAGCCCCCATAATCCTTCATTTGAACAATTTGTTGCAATGAACAGCCACTTAAAGATGCTTATTTCTGGTGCCCCGAGTTATTTATACAAATAGATGCTCAAAATGAAGAATATGTGTTTATTGAATATTTATATATTCTTTTAGTTTTGGGACATTTTGGTAGACACCATATGTTGAATCCTCATAGTCAGTGCTTACCCCAGATGTAGTATAACATTTAGGAAGATTTATTGCCATGTTATAGCTTATAAGTAATGACCTCCTTGTTCCCGTTGTGTGAAGATCAGAGCTGTAGATGTTGCTTATTGTGAAAATAAAAAAAAGTTTTTAAAGTTTAAAGCTCAGAAATGAAATATGAACAAAGCATATCTCTCTATAGTGTGTACTTACCTCAATTAAGGGCACTAAATGTAAATTCTGTCTGCTGCCTCATTCCTCTGCTATCAGCATAAATCACTTTTGACAAGTTTTCCTGACACCAAGAGAAAAATGGTGACAGGTGAGAGACCTTCAGCTGATTGACAACCTCAGCTCTGTTCCTGTGTGCTGTGTCCATTCTCACCAATCAGCTATACTCACTGAGCCCTGCAGAGTGTTAATTCAGCTTTCTCAGGCAAGCTTTATAATTCAGCACTTTGAACCAAAATAGAGAAGAGAGCAGTGACGGTTGGTGTGTGCAGAGTGAATCTCTCGCGCCACCACGTGAACAAATTAAATAAATAAATAAATACGTGAATGGTGGAGGTCGCTGCTCAATCTAAAGTGTAACAAGTGAACTAAAAAACTGGATATAAATAAATAATAATAAGCTAATGATAAGGATCAATTTCCAAAGGGATAATGAACAAATGAATAAAGTCCTTATAAATATAACATTTTTAAAATTGATTGTAGTGAGTCTTCGTGCATCAGAATGTATCAAACAAATCTTCTCAGGTGATTTCCGTAATCCTTAATGCTCACAGAGCGCTTACCTCACGGTAGATTACTCTGAGCCTTATGGATTTCCTGGATGTCCGAGGTGTCAGCTGCTGGCCATTTCCACACGTGTGCATGCTTCCAATGGTGCAGTTGGATGTCTGCGGTGGTGATATAGATACATCCAGCCCTTACATGTTAAATCACACCACGTGACCTCTGATGAAGTCACGTGGTGTGACGTAACATGTAAGGGCAGGATGTACTGTGGAAAACAGAAGTGACTACAAACGAGCGGTTTGCATTTCTGCCTGTTTTACCTTGTTTTTATGTAAGAGCATTATTTATTTTTTAATAGACCCATGTTTTAAACATTTTTACGCTATGGTAGGCCTTTTGTTTTTGTTTTAATCCATACTTTGAGAGGCTTATTCACGTTTGAAAACCCGGATATCGATATCACCACCGGAGACATCCAACCGCACCATTGGAAGCACACACACATGTGGAAACGGCCGGCAGCTGACACTCTGGACATCCAGGAGATCCATAAGGCTCGGTGTAATCTATCGTGAGGTAAGAGCCCTGTGAGTATTAATGATTATGGAAATCACCTGAGAAGATTTGTTTGATACACTCTGATGCACGAAGACTCACTACACTCATTTTTTTAAATTTTTATATTTATAAGGACTTTATTCATTTGTTCATTATCCTTTTGGGAATTGATCTTATTTTGGACTATTGCACATATCTTATTGATTCTATGCTAAGTGGTCATTATCTTAGTTTGTTTAGGTAGTCACGCTTATCATTATTTATTTATATCCAGTGACGGCTGGTGCTCTATTTTTTTGGGGAGTGGCAAACAAGCCACCCCCCTGGTCATTCCGTCCTGCAGTCATACACCCCACCCCCCGTTTGGTCGGTCGATCGACAAACCCTGCACTTACCCCATCTAGGTCACAGGCCTGTTTCTCCTCTGCGTCTCCTCCTCGGGGTCTCCTGCTTGATGTCTCCTCCTCACCAGCTTCCCCTGTGTTTCCTCCTCCTGGATATACTTCTACTCCCCCACACACATGGGTCCGGTGCCCTGCATGTAGATTAGGGGCCGAGCGCATGGATTGGGGGTTAGTCACTTCATTGGGTAAATACTGTATAAGGGTTTACAACCACTTGAATCAATGTATGTTAAACAAAGAAATTATTAATATGTTGTTTAAAGTTGTTGTAAACTCAGAAACATAAAAACCTGCAAGACAAAGGCATAATGAACTAGTATGCATTGCATATTAGCTCATTCTGAAATACTTACCTTAGATCAAAGTTGTTGCAGCAGTCCCCACACACTGCTGTGACCGGCGACATGTCTCCTGGAGTCATTTCTGGGTTTGCGGGTTCCGGCGCTGTGATTGGCCGGAGCCGCGATGACAGCACACCCACGCATGTTTGCAGGAGCTGCCAGTCACAGAACGGCTACTGAAGAAACGGCATGAGCGAGCCAGTGACAGTGGCACATGCAGATACATTGAATATCTCCTAAACGAAAATTTAGGAGATATTCATTTACATGGGACAATCATTGTTAGCCTCATTTATAAAATGTCAGTTAGGACCAGCGTTGATTGGCTTTCAATTGCATCAGATGGTTTTTCATGGCTCTGTGGGAGCTCATAACCCACGTTCAGCAGGTCAAATGCAAGTCTGAATGAGGACAGCTGCAACGCAACTGTCAATGAATTTTGGATGATCTCAAAAGCTTCTCAAACTGATGCCATTGACAAAAGCTTGAAGCCTGTCAACCTAGAATGGTCTTTATATTTCAAGTGACACCAGTCACATCCACACCTGGGAGATGACAGTTGGGATCTGAAACTTTGAATCTGATTGGTGGCTGTGAGGAAATAACAAGTCTTTGCACTGCCATTCCCATACATAGGACTGAGGTCCTGCATTGAAGACTAAATATTATCTGGATATTTTTAGTGGTGTGTCTTAGCTTTGCTGGGAATGATTATGCGATTCAATTTCCTATTGTTGTATTGTTACTTTTACAACAGTAGTTCAGCTTGCAACAAAACAATTAACAGTATTGTTATCCTGAACTGAAAATTGGACCTGTTTATTGGATGACGTGAACGTAGCTATTTTGTAGACTAAACACATGTATTTACCATGATAGAGTCTACAGACCCCCATGAACCAATCCAAGTGAATAGGTTAAATACATTCTTTCAGAATGGCAGACTACTCTGTATATACGTGACAGGTATACCTAAACTTAAGTGAACATCTTTAGGACATATTTACGATTTGGTGTTGTACAAAACAAATATCCTTTTTAGAGTCGGTTCACACTGGGGCGACCTGTCAGGCGACTCAGCCGCCTGACAAGTCGCGGTCCGCAGTAGTCAATGGAACCGTTCTACTTAGAAAAAGGTTCCTGTACGACTTTGGGGGCGACTCGGGGCGACTTGCATTGACTTCAATACAGAAGTCATTTTGCAAGTTGCCTCTCAAGTCGCCTTGAGATCGCCTTGCCGAGTCGCCCCCAAAGTCGTGCCGCCTGTGTGTGAACCGACTCTTAAAGTTGTATTCATTTTACCTTCCTAGCTTCATTATACTTCCACAGACTCTTAAAGCTGAACTCCGGGAATTATCTTTTTTTTTTAACTTACATTGGTCAAGCTTGGTTTAACCTAATTCTTCATATTTCAAATTTGGAGGGTCAACGGGGATGCAGAAATTGATTGAAGTAGCCTGTGCTGAATATAGTCTCTTCTGGGTGCTGCTCAAATGAATTACCTACTGTATGTCGAAAACACAGGGGGTCACTCGCTCTACATATCTGCCATTCAGTGAATAGCTTTTATTTTAAAATCAATATGTTCTCTGATTGTGGCAAAGATTGTGACATCATCTGTCCCTCCAGCGAGATTAGATGGGGGGCTGCAGAAAGAAGTGGGTGCATTGTCTTTAGTACTATAACTTCATCATAGAAACAATTATAAATTGGGCTTCAGCCTGGGGTGGAGCTACAGCCAGTACAAATAGAAAATAATTGTGGTTCTTTAAAGTGGTTGTAAACCCTCCACTACAACTTTAGCGCATTCTAATCGATATAGAATAGGCAGATGATCGCTGCCTGTAAAAGTTTACTCACTCTTTCTGTTTCCCTATAAACCATCCTGCAATCTTTGGTGACGTCAGCCAAGCCTGCGTATTCCTTTGATTCTTTAGCGGCACGCTATCTGTGCCGTTCACTATCCTCTGCATGCAGATTACTTTCATTGGAAACGGCACAGAGAAAGAAGCCTTGCGATGCTGTGATTTCATCCTCTCCTTCCTGGTTCTCCCCCTTGTAAAGACGTCACACAGGGGGAGTGAACCAGAGCAGCACAGAGAGGGATTTGCTGTTGTTGGTGGCTTAGCTCCGTTGCCGTAGTAATGGCAATCAAGAGAGAGGCTTAGTTTAGTCTTGGAAAGGAAAACAAAGTAAGGGCGAAAATGACGTCAGCAAAAGTTTCATCGATCAGTAGTAAAGATGGCGCTGCCAATACCCGGAAGAAACAACATTTTAAAACAGTGAAATATGGTATTTTAAAACCTTGTTTTTGTCAGATTTAAATGTGTATGGCTTACCAATACATTGCAGGATCATTTTATATATAAAAAAATGAAAAACGTATAGGGTTTATTTCCTCTTCAACTGCCTATCCCGGTTGGACGTCAGTTATAAAAATATTGGTTTTGGGCTAAAGACCACTTCTAGGGCAAGTTCACACCACATGCAGTCCAGTGCATTTTTGTTCTCCATCAAAAACGCATGGAAAGTGGGTTATATGGTTTCCAATGGCATAGTTCACACCAGTGCAGTCAGTTCCAGGGCTTTTCAGTTGCAGAAAAAAAAAGTAGAACATGCTGCATTTTTCCTGCACTGGACTGTACTGGAACGCAGTAAAACACATCAAAACGCGCATCAAAAACGCACTGGCCCCTAGTATAGTAAAAACAAAACAAGAAATAAAAGCACCTCAAATGCATCCAAAAAAGCATTAAAAATACACCAAAATGAAACTAAAGTGCATTAAAAATGCGCATGCAGGAACGCACCTGGAACAGATCTGGAATGCTAATTTCTGAGCATGCAAGTTTTTTTTCCCCTCGGAAAAGCATACACACGAGAAAAAAAATGACGAGAAAAAATAGAGCAGGATTAAATGTTTTTGTGGCCAGTTTTCTCATTGAGAAAAATGCCATGGAGCATACACACGATCGTGGATTTTTGTCCGAAGGGCGTTGGCCGTGAACTTTTTCAGCCAACATTTCTGCTCTTTAGCTCCACCCTTTGGGCAACTTCTGCTATTGTTGTCTGATGGTTAGCATTGCTTCGGAGCATGCGTGTTTGTACTTTGGATTTTAGTCCGACGGACTTGTGTACACATGATCGCATAATCCGACGGAACACATTTATTAAGAAAAAAAGTTTACCGCTCAGAGGTCCCAGAGTCCAAACACCTGGGTGCAGGCACTGCAATAGTATGCAAAAATGTGTATGGAAAAACCGGGATGGCCGCACTCCAAAAAAAAAATTGTTCCTTTTAATAAAAACTGGTCACAACATGGATATGTCACAGCAAAAAAACAGGAAAAGAGCTAACGCGTTTCACACTCTCATACAGTGCTTATTCATAGCTGGTTATGCATGGCAAAAGAAAACACATTTGTTGTCGGACAATTTGAGAGCATGACCATCCAACATTTGTTGTCGGAAATTCCGACAACAATTATCCGATGGAGTATACAGACGGTTGGATTATCTGACAAAACACGTCCATCGGACATTTGTTGTCGAAATATCCGATCGTGTGTACAGGCCTTAACAATCAATGAATAAATAGTACTTAAACAATAGCTGTATGTTGTAGTTGGTATTAATCTTCAGCTCACCTTCGGATTCCCTAGTTATCCAGGGAGGAAATCACATAACCTGAATTTGGTACATTTTTAGAAGAATAAATCAACATCAGTGTTCAGCAGTAACTGATCCAACTTCTGTATGACAGTCTGAGGAGTCTATTGGGATGGATCTAGAGCATAAGATGCGATTTGTATTGACATACACATTTACTTAGCGGTAGCACTGTATCTTTAAGCAATATATTCTGCATCTGTCATCTCACTTTGGAGGGCTGATTTCCCTTTGGAATTCAATCCCATATTCTCATCGAAGCATATTACTTCATGGCTTCAATCTTGTGTATTATTTTTCTATTTATCTTCTAAAAATCTTTTTTGGGGCTTGAAACTCATTTTGAGAATTTGCTATATCTGACTATCTGCACAGTCATATCAAGGGATTCATTAGGTTATTCAAGATATTCTTTTGTGGAATGAAACTTATTTGTCCTTCTGATTCGAGAACCATTTCTGGAAGTCACCTGGGTGCTGAAGCAGAGACATAAACTTTTTAACTTTTGACAACTGAGATGATTACAGAAGGAACTTTATGTTATAGAATTTCAGTGCTACCTACATTTCTTATATGAATATTTGAAGTGTAACTGGTAAATGAAATCAATGTGATATGTAGGTGCTTTAAATTGTTTGATACTTTTGAAGTACCGGTTGGCTTTTATAAATGTTCAAAAGTCTTGTCTTGTCTCATGGACATCCTCCAAAATGACAAGGTGATAGCACATCAGAGAAAAGTAGATTCAAATCCTAACTGGATGACATTTAGTTTGCTAAATCAATGTGTATCATAAACAATTACTATAGCTTTTGCTTCATTGCGTTCATCCTTTTACCTGTTGATTTCTCCTAGTGCTTTTCAACCACTTCACGTCTACATAGGCTCATTCCAGCTTTGGCTGCACATCATTGCTATAGAGCAGATTGCTGAATGTGACAACAGTGGACTACACTCCTGCAATGTGTGTCAGCATGGTTACACATTGCTCATCAGGAATGGTGACGACATAGAAGGGCAAGTACCTTCAGGGAAGGCTCGCCAGATTTTTTTTATTTTTTTTAATGATATTGTAACCACGTATTGTGGTATCATGTGTGGTAAAGGATGGGTTTTTACAACTTAGGCCCTGTACACACGAGCAGACATGTCCAATGAAAACGGTCCGCGGACCGTTTTCATCGGACATGTCTGCTGGGAGCTTTTGGTCTGATGTGTGTACACACCATCACACCAAAATCCCCGCAGACAGAGAACGCGGTGACGTATAGGACACCGGCGTTCTCTAAGGCCTTGTACACACGGGCAAACATGTCCGATGAAAACGGTCGGCCCGCCCCGAGATGTACACACCATCATACAGAAATCCGCGCATACACGATACGTGGTGACGAGGCCGCGCCGTCGCCGCGACGATGACGCGGCGACATGCGCGGCCCTGGAAGTTCAATCCTTCCACGCATGCGTCAAAGTCATTCGACGCATGCGAGGGATGGCGGCCGCTCAGACATGTACGGTAAGTCTGTACAGACGACCGAACATGTCCGACGGACAGGATTCCAGCGGGCATGTTTCTAAACATGTTTAGAAACATTTGTCCGCTCGAAAACGGTCTGGCGGACAAATGTACGCTAGAAACCTGTCCGCTCGGCTGTAAACACGACCGAACATGTCTGCTGAAACTGGTCCGCGGACCAGTTTCAGCAGACATGTTCGGTCGTGTGTACGGGGCCTAACACGCAAGTTCAATGCTTCCACGCATGCGTCGAATCAATTCGACGCATGCCCGGGATTTCGGGCCGCTGGTTATACGTCATAACCAGCGGACATGTCCGATGAGTCGTACTAACCATCGGACATGTCCGACGGACATGGTTCCAGCGGACAAGTTTCTTAGCATGCTAAGAAACTTTTGTCCGCTGGAAACCTGTCCACTAGGACTGAAAACTGTCCGCTAGGCCCTACACACGGTCGGACATGTCCGTGGAAACTGGTCCGCGGACCAGTTTCAGCGGACATGTTCAGGCGTGTGTACAAGGCCTGAGGGTTGCCACTTTTTCTGCAAGTCAGCCCAGGTTCACACTGGGCTGCGGGAGTGAAGCCGCTGGCAGTTCTGATTTCGGCCGCGATTTCAGAGACATCTGTGCAGGTTTCTGCACAGAAGTCAATGTAAATCGCGACCCGAAATCGCAAAAGGTAGTACAAGAACTACTTTTTGAAATTGGTGCAGCGCCGCACCGATTAGGACAGTGCCATTGCCGACAATTGCCGGCAAATGCCGCTGATTTGAGATGCGATTTGACATGTCAAATCGCATCTCAAATCGTACCAAATCGTACCCAATGTGAACCAGACCTCAAACCCGAACTCCTTAGTGGCGCACAGAATTTTTTTTATAGTATAAATTATACATATATTTTGCAACATTTCTAATCATATGAAGTTAATCACAAGAGTCCCACTTTACATCACAGTCCACAGAGTTCCCCTTCTTTATCTTAATCCTCAGAGTTCCTCCTTTACATCTGAATCCGCCGAGTTCCCCCCTTACCTATGAATTTGCAGAGTTCCCTTACACTGTAATGCCACGTACACATGAACGGACAACAAAAGTTTGATGTGAGCTTGATGTTGGAAAATCCGATCGTGTGTAGGCTCCATCAGACATTTGCTGTCAGACATTCCGACAACAAATGTTTGGGAGCTGGTTCTCAAATTTTCCGACAACAAAAGTTCTTGTCGGAAAGTCCAACCATGTGTACACAATTCAACACACAAAAATCCTACGCATGCTCGGAATTAATTTGACGCATGCTCAGATTTATTGAACTACTTATTTTTCTCAGCTCGTCGTAGTGTTGTACGTCACCATGTTCTTGACGTTCACCATTTCAGACAACATTTGTGTGACCGTGCGTATGCAAGACAAGTTTGAGCCAACATCTGTTGGAAAAAAATCCTCGGTTTCAATGTCAGAATGTCCGATCATGTGTATGCGGCATTAGGGGGGGACGCTGCAGTTTAGGGAATGCTCTGGGAACCCTGACCAAATGGGGAACACTAAGAACCCCAATGTACGGGATGGAGAAAGTTGGAAACAGCAGGGCTGAACCAGAAAATAGTGGTCACCAGCTTTTCTGTGTAACGCCATAGGGGCGTGTGAATCACAAGTCTAATGAAACAGAATTACAATAAATCAACTCAAACAAATATATATATATATATATATATATATATATATATATATATATATATATATATATATATATATATATAATATACATATTCAGCTTTGTGCTGGGAACTCTTATTCAAATTTAGATTAGCTTTTGGTGGGTGTGCAACCAGCAAAAAATAGTACTGCACGGACATAGAAGTCTAAGTGAAAGAGGCTGTAAAAGAAACAGTTACACTTAAATGCTTCCTTTGAGATTACCTACAAGCACTGAAAACCCTGGAGATTTTATAACTCATGGCTACTGTTTAGGCTGACACTAATAGAAGTGATAAAAGTTAAACTTTAAAATAAATGACACATCAATACAACCAATTTATAACTAAAGGCCCATAAAATTCATTCAGCTTTATCAACCAAATCAGCATTTTCCTTATTTCTTATTTTGTATCATTATGTTCCAATGTCCCTGCTCTGGAAAACACTTGATAATGATAAATTGTCCCTTCATTTGTCATTTTCACTAGAGTTTGCTCTAAAAGTGTTAGTTTACTTAAAGAGACACTTTGCCCAAAATGCAGCTTCTGCAATAACAGGCATGTACATGTAAAAATTTGGCATTATAGACAAATAAATAAAAATGTTGATTTCTGGGTAGCATTTATTACTTGGCTTCCCTCCAGACTCTTAAAATATCCATTGTGTCCAACATTTTGCTCGTTGCCATGGGGTCTACCTAGGGTTCTCTACAGCTCTTTTTTATTAAAATATATCTAAATTCAAAATCAGACATACATTATATTGCAGCTTTCCAGTCCTTCTTTTTCCAGACTATTATATTTTATTTTCACCTGGTGATCCTTCAAGTAAAACCTACACTTCCTATCCCAAGGGAATGCTCACTAGCCGTACTATAAATACAGAGGAACAACGTGGTCACCTTAGTGCAGAACATCAGAACATCTTTACCTCCTGTCTTCTCAACTGATGTACCTACAAATAACACTTCCTGTCCCAGGGGAACGCTCAATAACTGAACTGTATTTATGGAGTTGCAACAGATTTTCAGAACACCTTTTCCTACCCTTTTTCCAAAGTAATACATAAACTTCCTTTGCCATGGTGACAATTATTGCTTACCATACTCTATTCATGGAGGAGCAGTGTAGTCACCCCATGACACTCTTCTCTATACCATGGTGTAGGGGGTTGTACTTGACATAGATTGTTACTAGCATACAAGATTTTTGCAAGATCAACTGGTATAATTTGCAAATATCATATTGACATAACAATATGTAACAAAGCAAAAGAGAGCTAAAAAGAAAAAAAGTTAGTTCTAAGCTTTACATATACTAGGGAACTATAAAAGGTGCTGACGAGATGTAACAGGTGGCTTGTCAAACATTTCAGAGCCATGCAGGGTTCCCTTTATAAAGCAGACAGTGACCTTACAATGGGTCTGGGGAATATTTTGGTGTGCTGGTGATATGGGATCTATCAGGATATTTGCAATGGCTATAGATTTTATGGAGGACAATTCATTTTATACCCAGCTAGCAGTCTTTGTCAAGTTACAGTGAAGTCAAAATTAATTTTGAATGCTAATGTGACATTCAGTGTATGGTGTAAACATGATTACAATTGGCAGTTCCAAGGAGCTAAAAATTAGATGGAAAGGTTGCATTTTTTTTTTTTTTACATTGCCCAATGTTCATTTCTGAAGGTTAAAGATAAGCAAGCCGTGTGTATTGTAGCCTATGAGGTGTTTGGCTGACATTCACCAAATTACTTGATATCTTAAAGTATATGTGAAGTCCATCATTGTGACCCAGGTAAATTCTATCTGTATGATAATAAAGCTAAAATGTTGCCTTTATAACATTTCAAATCATATAAATGCATTTTTACAAGTCATGTTGTGGGCTGTTTTGTGACTGCAATAGCTTCTGATCTTATCTGCTGAGATAGGCATTGGGCGTGCTTTCAGCTCTAGTATAAGATAGCCTGACTCCTGATAGGAGCCTCTGTCAATCACTTCTGGTAGACTGTCCAATCGGCTTGTTAACCTGCAATGCCAGAAGCAGACTCAGTAACTTAAGTCACAGCTTGAGCCATTACAGTGTTCTGTTGTTTCTGATATACAGAATAGAGTATACAATCTGACATTGCTATACAACTAATGCTGCGTAAACACGGTCAGACTCTTGACCGGGCAAAACTCTGTCGGAATTTCCGACGGAAAAAAAGAGAACCTGATTTCTATCTAAGTCCGTCAGAGATTCAGATGGAAAAAGTCTGATGGGGCATACACACGGAATATCCGATGAAAAGGTCCCATCTGACTTTTTCCATTGGAAATTCCGCCCGTGTGTACGCGGCTTAAAGCTGAGGTTAGCATTGACAAGATAGCACAGAAAATGGGGCTGCATGAAGAGAGGCTGGCTGGATCGCCAGATATGTAGACTTTGTTGGACTGCACTAAAAAAAGAAAAGAATGTAGGAAGTATAACGTTCATGGATTGAGGAATTATGTACCGTATTTGCCGGCGTATAAGACGACTCGGCATATAAGACGACCCCCTAACATGCTGCTAAAAACGGTGGTTTTGTAGTCTACTCACCGTATTAGACAACCCCCTTGTGTGGAAGTAATGAAGAAGCCCGCCGGGTGCTCTGTACAGCTATGTAGTTTGTAAAATGCGCGCCGCGCTCTGCCAATCACTATGCTCGATCGATATCAGCTGCCGGGTGCTCTGTACGGCTGCATGTATTCTGTATATGCGCGCTCAGCCAATCCCGATGCACTGTGTGATGACAGAGCATGCTAAGCCTGCTCGGATTGGATACCAACCTCTGTCAATCCGAGCAGGCTACATAAATGTAGCCTGCTCGGATTGGCAGAGGTCATTACTCCAATCCGAGCAGGCTTAGCATGCTCTGTCATCACACAGTGCATCGGGATTGGCTAAGCGCGCATATACAGAATACATGCAGCCGTACAGAGCACCCGGCAGCTGATATCGATCGAGCAGCTGCTATACCCGGCGTATAAGACGACCCCCGGATTTTGGCTGTGAAATTCCGGTGTAAAAAGTCGTCTTATACGCCGCAAAATACGGTAGACAAAATGATGGCTCACTTAATGGGTCAAAGTGAGAACTTTCAAAGTTTAGTTAGATTTAAATATATGTTGAGGGCATCTGTTTTGCATCTTTCGCAGAGCAAAATCAGTACTTTGCCCAACATGAGAATGGTGAAGAGCAAAGTTTGGGAGTCTTTTCTTTCACACAGTACCCACAATAGGGAAACTATGGCCAAACTTTCTTTTAGGCTGCATTCACACCTGATCTTTTTCAGCTCGTAAAACGATCATCTCAAAAGTTCCAAAATGCCCAACAAGCAAAATCACATTCATTGTACACACCATCGGATCAAAATCCATGCGGAATTCCTCAGCGGTGACGTGTCGCGCCGTCGCCGCGCCGATGATGCGGCGACGTGCGCGACGCTGGAAGGTAAGTACTTCCACGCATGCGTCGAATCATTACGACGCATGCGAGGGAGGTGAGCGGACGGATTGATCTGGTGAGTCTGTACAGACCACCGGATCAATCCGCTGGTCCCGATTCAAGCGGATAGATTTCTTAGCATGCTAAGAAATTTCTATCCGCTTGAAATGGACCGGCCGGACGAATCTCCGCGGATAAATATCCGCTAGGCCATACAGACGACCGGATTTGCCCGCTGGAACTGATCCGCGGATCAATCCCAGCGGATAGATCCAGTCGTGTGTACGGGGCCTTAGTGTTCTATCATCTGAAGCAAAATGCCTGAAGCTTAAAAAAGTACACAAGCTTCTATTTAGGTAAATTACAGGCATTTTTGGACCTCAAAATGCCTGTACAAAACTCTGCAAAAATTCTTGAAAAACACCCTAAAAAACACCACAAAAAATGCCTGAAAACGATTCGCTCGGGTGTGAATGCAGCCTTAGGTACTTGTCCCTCTATGCGCCTTAGAGCTAGTTTATAGCAATCATTAATAGAAGAAATACATTTGGTGAGCACAACTGTCCCACAAGGGTCTTGAGTTTTCATGACATCACATTAGAAAGACTATGAATAATTAGGAAATGGCAGAAAATGAATGTGCAGAGGTCTTTGGACCCCTACAGCTGCACCTATGGTATGCTACTTGTGGTAGTGTGCAAACATGCTAGATAGTCAAGCCTAAAAAGTGTCCTCTTTCACCATTAGAAGCAACAGACACACTCTACAGTGGACTTAGCTCGATGTCCTTGTTAAATGAAGAAAATGGATGCATCTGTGATATCAGCAAGACTGTTCAGCATGGGCTACTATGACAATAGATATTCAGATTTTGCCATTGTTGCCATTTTTTTCCTTTCTGAGAAAACAATACTGTACAGTACCAGTGTAATCTATTCTTTGGACAGCAAAGATGATGTAGACGTCCCTGGATCAGCCATAGAATCAATGACATCTTTTGAAAATCCTTAGATTGACAAGTATGAAGTCTGGTAACCACTTGATACACTCTAAAAAGCACTTTGTTTGAAATTCCACTTTTATTATTACTATTAAAAAAAATCCATTGAATTACTTAGTATGCATTCAGCAACTTCATGCTTTTGCCTTGTGTGCAGTTTTTAACATTACCAGTGTGATGGTTGGCTTTATTTAGACCACCCAATCTGTTGTGACCTGTCTTGTGATTGTCTAGTTGCTGTACAGTTGGCTATTTTGTGTGACAGCACTTTTTCCAGATATGGCCACTTTAAGAACATTTTTCTTACTTAATTAATGTAGTGTATTATAATTGCCTTACATTTGATCTAAATAAAACTTTAAGTCATTTTATTCTGCCTTTTTATGTAGGTTCATATCTATGTGCTTGCATTAATTAACCTACAAAGTTTCTCTCAATAGGCTCATAAATAAGTTAAAAGTCTTTTAGAATATTCCTCTGCAGCGTTCAACTTTTAAGTCTTTTTGAAGGTCTCTTACACCCACAGCAAGCAATAAATCAATTAAAGTTAACATAATGTTGCAATCATCATAATTCATCTCAATTCTCTTCTTTCCTAAGGTGTCTTCTACAATTATTAACCAACAGAGTGACTAAATTAAGGAAATGAAGACATTTTATTCAAATGATTAAAGAAGTATTTGACTGACAAAGTGAAATGTTCCAGTTCTGGGCCTAAAAGGCACTTTAAAGAACAATTCTTTGAATTTTCCTATAGGGTACATTAGAATTCTTTGGAGACTTTTTGAAATCATTTGTTTAAAAAGGATCGGCTATTAAAATGGAACTAGCCAATCTACATTGATTAAGCACATTTCTATAAAGAAATGCAGACTTTAATATTTGATGATATATTGATAATGAAGATATTTGTTAGGGTTAGCGGGAAGTCGTGTACAGTATAGCAATGCTGGAAATGACTAGTGCCTAGGTGGAAATCAGAATATAAGATTAAGGAAAGACAGATGTGAGAGTATGAGGCGTGGACCCAGGACCAAGTCATACGTTACAGAAAAAGGTCTACAGTCCAGATGAGCTTTTCTGGTAAGAACAGCCCATTTTCAAATGAAGTACTTGTTTTCAATGTTACTTTGTTGCCCCAATGTCCTACTGCTGCACAGTTCACCTTGAGAGAAAATAAGTTATGTGTAAGCTCCAGTTTGCTGAAGGACTCTCCACCTCCATCCAACAATGATGGTGCCCAGTGACCTTAGCACCCATTGCTGCATCACGGGAATGAGGGGGGTAAGTGTATGCTTTCCCATACCAAGAAGTACAAGGTGTTTCTCTTCATATGTATAAACAAAGCAGGGGAGAAAGGGTAAGTAAGCAAACTGAACTGGAACTGAATTAAAGCAACAGTTCACTTGAAGGCTGGATAACATTAGGGCAGAGGATAGACATGAAGAAAAGATGATTCACACTCCGGTTGTTGCTCTTAAAAATTTGTAGTGTTTATTAATAAGCCACAGTGGACAAATGCAAATAGAAATGGTTGACGCGTTTCGGCCTATAAGGTCTTATGACGAAGGCCTTATAGGCTAAAACCATTCCTATTTGCGTTTGTGCACTGTGGCTTGTTAATAAACACTACAATTTTTTAAGAGCAACATCCAGAATGCAGATCATCTTTTCTTCATTACTCTACCCAGCCAGCGACTGTGGATCGAGCACCCGGAAACCTTGCTTTCTATGTGATGTATGAGTAGCAGCACTGATTTGTTTGTTTATACAGAGGATAGACATACCTGAGGAACAAAGCAACAAGAGCAGGCATTTTAAACCAGGGTTCATTGGAGTAAAACAGCATTTAATTGATAATTGGAGCGCATGCCGGGTCTTGGTGAGAGCAGATCAGCGGCACTTTCAAAGTATATAGACATAGGCCAGTTTATGTTGTTCAATTTTTATAACAATTACTACACTATGGGAGCTTTCTATTGGCCTTTGTAATTTTGTTGGTGACATTGTGAGGAGAAGGGGAGATTTTGGATAATAGGTGGAGAGAAGGACCCTGGAGGCCTGGCATGTTTGGAGCAAGTGGAGTCAAGTGGCTATTTATAATATTAACACATCAACCTTCTTATTCTAAAGGGGTCATACAGATCTAGTGATTGAGCACTTTTGTCAACGCACTGGGTATAGTGTGTCTGTACGGTAGCGGAGGAGAGGAAGAACAGCAAATTTGGTTAACTTTGAGGGCTTGTGTTGCAAAATGGACACGTGTTAATGATGAATGGTGTGTGTGTGTGTGTATACATATATATATATATATATATATATATATATATATATATATATATATATATATATATATATATATATATATATATACACACACACACACACACACAACAAATTTTTATATTTCTTTATGTGCTTTGTTGGGTTTGAATATTTGAATAGATATCATGTTTAGCGCTACTCATATTGATTCACGATTGCAAAGTGAAAGCACTACACTTTTAAATGGCCAGCTCACAATACACATGGGGGGATCATAAGCGTAAGGTTTATAATCGTGCTGTAAGCATTATGTTTATAGGTTAAATATTAAACTACACAACAAATAATGCAAACCATTCTGTACATTTAGCTGATTCACATCACAGTCATGCAGGAACAGAGCAAAAATTGTTCCAATGGCATCATAGTTTACAGTGACTAAACCTTTTATAATTACTCCGTGTCTTGTCCCAAGTTTCAAATGTGTGCAGATGTACCTTAAAGAGGCAGAAGAATGCAAAGAACAGAACCAGAAAATGTGTTTCCTTTGAGATCACTGTAGGTTAAAATGATGACGGCGTTATGTCATTTGGCCATTTAAGCAAGTGATTATGTTTTCTAATATTTTTAATATAGGCAGTGCAGTTTTATGTGTATATAGAAATTCATCATAATGACTCCAGTGTTACATTGATTTTTAGGAGTTTCTAGTACCAGAGCTGCACTGTGCCAAATCGAAAATAAATCTCCAAGCGACTTGAAGCACATGTGCAACAGCCTCAGAGCAGAGAGTCTCAGAGCAGCTGGTTAGATTGAATCCCGGGGGGGCTTCTTACCCAACGCTATTCCTGCTCACACATTTAAAGTAGAACACCAGCAAAAACCTTTTTGTTAGCTCTGGATAGAATTAGGAAGTGATAGAATCTCTGTCAGGTTTTACCTGCTAATTATGTCCCCATAAGCCTTGTCCACATGAGTTTCAATTCACATACAGTTGTGTTCAAAATTATTCAACCCCCCAATGCTGTAAAGGGTTTTAGGGAATTTAGTGTACATTTGTAATTGTATTCAGAATGAAATCCTACAAGGACTTCTTAAAGAACCATATGCAACTAAAATGACATCAATTGGTTTTGTAATACAGTAGTAAATGTTTATTTTGTGAATTCTTCATTTACACAATTATTCAACCCCTTAAAGACTACCACTCTGAAGAACAGAGGTTCATTGAAGTGTTTTCAATCAGGTATTGAAAACACCTGTGGATGTCAGGGAGCAGCAATAAAGCCTAATAAGCACCAATCAGGAAGCTTTAAAATGACTGTGATACTCAGCTCCTTCTAGACATTTACTGGTGTGGTTACAAACATGGTGAAGTCAAGAGAATGGTCCGGGAAGACAAGAGAAGAGGTGATTACTCTTCACAGGAAGGGCAATGGCTATAAGAAGATTGCAAAGATGTTAAACATACCAAGAGACACCATAGGAAGCTTCATTCGCAAATTCAAGACAAAGGGCACTGTTGAAACGCTACCTGGTCGTGGCAGAAAGAAGATGCGACTGCTGAGCGCTACCTGAAGCGTAGAGTGGAGAAAAGTCCCCTTGTGACTGCTGAGGAACTGACAAAAGATTTGTCAGATGTGGGTACTGAAGTTTCTGCTCAGACAATACGGCGCACACTGCGTAATGAAGGCCTCCATGCCAGAACTCCCAGGCGCACCCCCTTGCTGTCTCCAAAGAATAAGAAGAGTCGACTGCAGTATGCAAAAATCATGTGGACAAACCACAGAAGTTTTGGGATTGTGTTCTGTGGACTGATGAAACAAAATTAGAAGTGTTTGGGCCCATGGATCAATGCTATGTTTGGAGGAGGAAGAACAAGGCCTATGATGAAAAGAACACCTTGCCTACTGTGAAGCATGGCGGGGGGTCAATCATGCTTTGGGGCTGTTTTGCTTCTGCAGGTACAGGGAAGCTTCAGCGTGTGCAAGGTACCATGAATTCTCTTCAGTACCAGGAGATAGTGGATAACAATGTGATGCAGTCCGTCACAAACCTGAGGCTTGGGAGACGTTGGACCTTTCAACAGGACAATGATCCCAAGCATACCTCCAAGTCCACTAGAGCATGGTTGCAGATTAAAGGCTGGAACATTTTGGAGTGGCCATCGCAGTCACCAGACTTAAATCCGATTGAGAACCTCTGGTGGGACTTAAAGAAAGCAGTTGCAGTGCGCAAGCCTAAGAATGTGACTGAACTGGAGGCTTTTGCCCATGACGAATGGCTAAGATACCCTGTAGATCGCTGCAAGACACTTGTGTCAAGCTATGCTTCAAGTTTAAAAGCTGTTATGACTGTAAAAGGATGTTGTACTAAGTACTAAGATTGAATGTCAATTGGGAGTTGAATAAAACTGATAATGATGTGAGCACAGAAAAGACATTTGTGGTTATTTCATTATAAATGTTATGTTATATTTGTCTGACCTACACGTGCCTCTTTGATTTAATTGTAAGCAGGATGACAGGATGATCAAAATCAATGTCAAACTGGGCAAAACAATCAATTTCAGTGGGGGTTGAATAATTTTGAATACAACTGTAAGTAGTAGTGTGTACACTGTATAGTAAGCTTTAGCAAGATTTTAAAAAACATTTGCACAGCTTCTAGTTAACTTCAAACGGCTTTACTTAAGCATTTAAAGAACTACATTTTAGTTTTGGAATGTTAAACACAAATCCCAATTGTAGTGGTGACTGTCACTTTAAACAAGCTGTTAGCACGTTAATAACCCTGTATGGAGGCTGAAAAATTTCACTGTGTCTTTTTAAAGTAGTTGTAAAGACTAAAGTTTTTTTACCTTCATGCATTCCAAGCATGAAGGTAAAAACTTTCAGCATGCAGCCCCCCAGCCCACCTAAATCTTACCTGAGCCCAATCTTGATCCAGCAATGTGCACAAGAGCAGCTGCTGTCCTGGCTCTCTAGGCTAGCTATGCTATGCTATGGGGCCACTTGGCGAGGGACCTGAGAAGAGGAGGATTGGGGCTGCTCTGTGCAAAACCATTGCAAAGTATAACATGTTTGTTATTAAAAAAAAAGAGCCTTTACTATTACTTTAACTAAATGTATTTTTAGGTTTGTAATTCTGAAAAGAGGCACAGCTTAAAGTGGTATTTAAGGTTTGGCTTAAAAAAAGTTATACCTACCTGCTCTGTGCAATTATTTTGTATAAAGTAGCCCTAATCCTCTTCTCATTGGGTCCTCCACCAGTGCTCCCGGCTCCTCCCCCTTGACCAGTGCCCCCAATAACAAGCCGCTTGCTATGGAGGCACTGGTGCATGCTTGCTACAGAGCCCTGCTCTATGCGTCCATAAGACGCACAGAGCCACAGCTTGGCCTCACCCCCTCCTCATTGGCTCACTGGCTGTGATTGACAGCAGTGGGAGCTAATGGCTCCCGCTGTTGTCTCAGCCAATAAAGCCAATGAAGTCAAGGCCAGTCCAGTTCCTCCACCCCAAACTCGCTCATCCATGTCTTTATGAACCTTGCTTTGTGCACTGGTGTGCAAGCATGTTGAAACAGGAAGATGCCAACTCCTAACTGCTCCCACAAAGTTGGGAGCATGAAATTTTCCAAAATGCCTTAAGGCTTCCCTTCGCCAAGCCCAACCCCTGAAAAACAACTCCACACCATAATACCCCATCCACCAAATATTTTTGACCAGTGCACAAAGCAAGGTCCATAAAGACATGGATGAGTGAGTTTGGGGTGCAGGAGCTTGACTGGCCTGCACAGAGTCTTGACCTCAACCTGATAGAACACCTTTGGGATTAATTAGAGAGGAGACTGCGAGCCAGGCCTTCTCTGTCACATTAGTGCCTGACCTCACAAATGTGCTTCTGGAAGAATGGTCAAACATTCCCATAGACACACTCCTAAACCTTGTGGACAGCCTTCCCAGAAGAGATGAAGCTGTTATAGCTGTGAAGGGTGGGCCAACTCAATATTGAACCCTACGGACTAAGACTGGGATGCCATTAAAGTTCATGTGCGTCAATACTTTTGGTAATATAGTGTATGTAATAATATAAACTTAAAATAATATTATAAATACAGACACTTGTTGGCTCAGGTGGTAAAAAGGGGTGGAAGGGCTTAGAACCTACGTCAAAGCCCTAAGATTTTATACTCTATTAAAATCAGTTGATCCTGAAAAATGCTGCTGACCTGCTGTGCAGATAGCTGGAAAATTAAAGTTAAAGCGGTGGTTCCCCTAAAAATAAAATGTTGACATCGCATTTAGCAAATAAATTACAGTTAGAATCGGCTTGTTTTATTTAAAAAATACCTCCGTACGTATCGTTTCCATTATTCGGTCCCACCGCCACTTCCGGGTACGATGCAGGCGGTGGGCGTTCCTAATTGATTGACAGGCATCCGAACGACGCATCCACCGTGTCACGAGATGCCGAAAAAAGCCGAACGTCGGTGCGCATGCGCCGTATAGAGCCGCACCGACGTTCGGCTTTTTTCGGCATCTCGTGACGCGATGGATGCGTCGTTCGGATGCCTGTCAATCAATTAGGAACGCCCACCGCCTGCATCGTACCCGGAAGTGGCGGTGGGACCGAATAATGGAAACGATACGTACGGAGGTATTTTTTAAATAAAACAAGCCGATTCTAACTGTAATTTATTTGCTAAATGCGATGTCAACATTTTATTTTTAGGGGAACCACCGCTTTAAGTGAATTCCCTGCACTGCTGCCTTTCCTTGGCAAGTTCTATCCCTCGCACTGATTGTATTGACCTGTACAAAGCTCTCCTGCTGCCTCTCATTGGTTTAGACATATTTTATGTTCGGATCAATTACACTTTTGTCAGATTTCACAGAGAGAGGATTCTAAAGGGGATCCCATCAAAATTTTGCTAAGGGTCTCCACGAATCGGAGTTACACCCCTGCCCCTGAATTCTGTCCATTGAAAGATATATCCCCTTTATGCCTACTCCAAGAGAACTGTAATACGCTCGGGATTTCCGACGGGAAAAAAGTCTGTCGGGAATCCCAACGGGAAAAAAGAGAGCTGGTTCTCTTTTTTTTGCCGGTGGATTTTGGCATTTTTCCCATCGGAAAAACTGCGAGGGAGCATACACACGGCCGGGATTCCCAGCCAAAAGCTCTCCTCGCAGTTTTCCCTTCGGAAAACCCAGACGTGTATACAAGGCATAACATTTTGGATTTCCCATCACCTTCTGCTTCAATAACAACGGTCTCTGTGACTACTATAAAGCCTGGACCCTCCCAAGAGGGGAGAGCAAACATTCTAATTCTTCTTCATGTCAAATACTAGAAAAAAGGTTTTGGTTTTGGTGTTATAATTTAGGGAGTTTATATTTTCTTTTTTATACTGTAAATAGAAAACCCTTTTAAAGTAGCTAAACTGAACTTTAAATAAGCCTTTTAATGTAAAAAGTTATTGCAGTAATCACGGTGAACTGTTTCATGCAGAACTCCAGAGAATGATAACATTTGGGTTATTGCACATTTTATTAAATATACTTTTCATCAGTATCACATTATCCTTTATAGTGCAATGCAATACAATGTGTATATAAACTTTACTGCTGTGTGTTACCATTTCAGAACCCCAAAAAAAAAAATTCACATCACCGCTACAGTTTGCCTTTTTTGCTTTTTATTCAATTGCTTTTTAAGGCCAAACTGCAGCGAAAACCTTTTATTTTTTGGAGATTTGAATAGTGTGGAGAGCCATTTTTTAAATTGTAGACTTGAAAATGATATAACTATTTTTGTCTATGAAATGATGCACATGCCAAAAAATATGTTGAGGTTATTTTTGTAATAGATGTCCTCATGCTACATAAAATGTCGTTAACAAGTTCCATTGATGGAAATGTAGAGTGGAGAGGTGCCTATGCTACACATCAGATCAAACTATCCAAACATAAAGTTATTCTGAAAAAAAACAATATTTGTAATATATACTCAAGCATTAAGCAACAGACTTTAGAATTCTCCACCGCTAGAATTTCAATTATACCAGAATCGTTCCTTAGTATTAGAAAAGCCTGATACGCTTTTTAATCTCGGCAGCTAGAGCAGTCACTCCAAAACATTAGATAACAAATGTAACTCCTGCAACAAGAGAATAGACTAACAAGTTTTGCCACCCAATAGGATGAAAAATTGACTGTAAGTGCTACCAGGTCTCACCCTTCTATCTTATGTAGCACTACCCCGAAGGAGCTGCTGGATATTTTCAGACGGCATGTTACCTCAATTTCCTCGCCGTCCAGGGTACTAGATGAGAGCTGAAAAAGTCCACACTTAGCACTTCTTTTTCTAATGCCGCGTACACACGATAATTTTTCGGGTTGAAAAACGTCATCATTAAAACGATCGTTTAAAAAAATGCTCTAGCAAAAGCGCGGTGACATAGAAACACGTACGACGGCACTATAAAGGGGAAGTTCCATTTGGATGACGCCAGCCTTTGGGCTGCTTTAGCTGATTCCGTGTTAGTAAAAGACGATTCGCGCTTTTCTGTGTGTTACAGCGTGATGAATGTACTTACTCCATTACGAACGGTAGTTTTACCAGAACGAGCGCTCCTGTCTCATAACTTGCTTCTGAGCATGCGCAGGTTTTTCACGTCGTTTAAGCCCACACACGATCATTTTTTGCAACCCGAAAAACGACATAGTTTAAAACGTCGTTAAAAAATGCAGCATGTTCGGATTTTTTTTTTTTCGTTTTTCAGAACCCGAAAAATCATGTGAAGCCCACACACGATCGTTTTAAATGACATTTTTTAAAAACGTTTTTTTACATGCCGAAAAATGATCGTGTGTAGGAGGCATAAGATTTATTTGCTGAACTTGATAAAAGAATAAAATAAGTGAATGAAGAGGTGGAAGGGTAACAGGTAGATAGGTTCAGGTGTGTAGTTTTATTCCAGAAAGACTCCTGCTTACAGCAGCACAGCTTTTGTCGCCACTCTAGCCAGAGTGGGTTTTGCGCACCTGGATACGTTTCTCTCACTAGCCTAGCAGCCGGAGTGACACACGGAAAATGGTACAGTCTCTGCCACAGACCTTCCCACAGATGGAGACACTTTTCGGTTCAGAATCCTTGCAGTACAGGATTCAGCACCCGGATCTCTCCAGAGTAACTTCTTATAGAACTTGAAACTGACAGGCGATCACCATCAAGCCTTTCAGTAAACGGTGCATCCTTCGATGAAGTTCAAGGCCTCTCTTGAGACACCAGCCTCATGCTTGGTCCTCTCCAAGATAGGTCCTACATCAAGCGGCTTCCTCCCTCAGGACGGAGAGTACAGGATCACCTTCCAATGCGTAGACCCAATCTGCCTACTGGGCCTACTCAAAACATCACAACCCTGGACCAACGTGATCCCGAAGCCAGGATTGCAGGAACATGCACCCCCGGCCAGGAGGGCCACGCACAGGGGGTGGTGGGACGACAGACTCAGGATCGACGACCCCAGTTCAGTGACGTATGTCCCTTAAGCACCCCTCCCCAGCATGCACAGCGATCAACCCCACTGATTGGCTGCGGAGGGAGAATACTCAAATCACCCTGACCTAGCTGCTGCCACCCTTGGCCTGGAGTAACAACTACACCCCAGGTGAACATTAGTGGTCGCTCACAGGACAGCCATTGCTGGAACAGAAGCCAAATTTGCTCAAAATCACACATGTCCAAGTAAACTAACCCTCAGACTTCCCTCTAAATTTACAGCAGCGCCGGCTTAAAAGGAGCAGGCCCCTGCACTTAGTATCCCTGATAGAACTTTTAGGCATCATGCACACAAAGCCTAAAAAAGACCACAGATGTTCAGTGTTTTTTTTTTTTTTTGCATGTAAAAGCATATCTATGTTAGCCTATGTGGCCTGTGTGTACAAATAGGCGTTTACAGGTGTATTTGAAGAAAAGTATTTACAGGCAGAGAAAAACGCACCACAGGCACATTCTGAGAGCAGATTTTGAACAGAAAAAGCACTCGTGCATGCATAAACACATGCAAAAATGCAATCCAATGGCTAGAAAAAAAATAACATCATATGCACCTAAACTCACATAAATACACACATACACGTTGTAACTTTAAAAGCATTTTTTATGCCACATTGTTAAAGCTGCTTATTTTCATAAGCCTATGTGCATGAGGCTTTAAAAATAATGTTCTCATGCTGTTTTTTGGCCCTGTTATCTCAAGTAGGGCTGCCAGAAGCTTTTCAAGCCATTCTGCAATTTTTTTAAAAATAATTTTCTGCTCTGCAATGCACATTTTTTTGGAGCCTGGTTCACGTTCCTATTGACTTCAGTGAGACTTCTGGAGAATTTTGGAGGTTTGTTCAGAAGTTTGGCCAAACCACAAGGAACGGGACTTTGTAGAAGTTCATCTCTAGTCATCATTTATTTATTCATTTAAATGACAAATTCACTAAATTAATAAGGTTTGCATCTATAACTCAGCTACTGTCCCAGTGAACAAGGTTTATTGCAGGGGTGCTCAACCTTATAAAGAGTGAAGGCCACTTACGTGATTTGGTAGCTGTTCTTGGGCTACAATGAAATTTTAATGGTTCAGAATTGTGAATTTCTTTATTTTGATTAGCATAATGAACATTTTTCTCCTTCTGACGCTGAATACTGGCAGGAGTGAGAGGAGGAGAAGCCAACTTTCAAAGGTTGCAAAAGAGAAATTAAGTTCACTTGTCAAAGTGTAAACCAGAATGCGACAGGGAGATTTCACGGGCCCCTGACGCTACTCCAGTAGTTGGGGGTGTGTGGTAAAACCACATTTCAACTATGGGGTTTTACTGCCCCACCAAACTGCAAATGTAATTGGGTCCTTACTGTCCTGAGCCTCTATAAGGCCCATTTCACACGGGGTGGAATCTGTTAGGTCAGTGGGAGATCTGGCTGATGATAGATCCCTGTCCACTCTGCATGTGGACACAGCCCCCTCTGCTTTATGGACCCTCCAATCCGACCATACACAGGGAAATGTTTTTTTTTTTTAGTGGATTGGATACGAATGCAGGTAGATGAGAGTAAATAGTCACAATTCACGTTTATATCTGCTGCTACATCGAGGTCAAAGGGGGTCCTGTCCACTTTTGAGGTGGACCCGAACGGACTGATCACATGAAAGGGGTCTAAGGTTGCTTTCACACTAATGCACTGTAGTTTACCCACATCGTGGGTGCAGCGCAGTGGGCCTGCGGCTTTCCTGCGGGTTACCTGTGCTTTGCCATAGACTTCTATTATATCTGATTCCCATGACTAAGCTCAGGGGGGTGGAATGAAAAGGGTTGGGGGCATGTCCTGGTCGGAGTCCAGGCTGAGGTTGCCGCTCCATTCATTCACTGCAGCAGGACATCATAGATGTGCGACTTCCAGGGGTTACCCCTCCTTTCTTATACTTCTATTATATCTTCCAGGTGTGCTGCACTTTCTGAAAGCGCACCAAAACTCTTGCATTTAGGAGTTATGGTGTGTTTTCAGAAAGCGCACCAAACCCACAGGATATAATAGAAGTCTATGAAAGCAGCTTAATAATCATTGCAAGGGTATGCCCATTGCCCATATATGTAAATTGCAAAAATATGATAATAAATATGACCATTGCTACTGTGATATTCATAAACTGACCTTTAATCCTGCACTTTCTGCAGGTGTTGCAGGCTATAGGATATGTTGCTGTCCCAGGCGGAGTGCATTTGGTATCACTCAGGGGCAGCTTGTCCATTAGGGCACATGGGCGCCACCCTCCCGTCCATCGCCGCCTCCCCTATCCATGTGTCCACCCCCTTTCAGGACACTAACGCATAGATTCGAATGCGGGGGGCTGTTTTTTGAAGCATCGATTAGAGCCAGAGCCTCTAATAGGCTTCAATATAGGGTAGGCTCAGGTTGCAGAGAGTGCGCTCCAATCCTACCCATGAATATTCACTGTTGTAACACTATTCGTCCTCCCAGTCAATCAAGAAGCGGGTTTTGACACCGGTCACCCGATTGGCTGAAAGGACAGGCAATCCTATTGGACGCCTAGGAGGAGGAGGGGAGGAGCTGGAAGCCGCCATGGAGGAAAGGACTCAGAAACCGAGTCGCTGCAGCACGCTGCCTGCCACCCGCCACAATGGGGTAAGTGCCGGACCGACCGGCAAACAGCGGGGAGGGGGGGTTGGGTGTTTGTTCCCCCCTCCAAACAAAAAAATACCATCCACCACTGATATCACTGCTTCCTCCGCAGCTGCTTGCTTCCTCTGGTTGCTTCCACGATCTAGGCTTGCTGACCCGCCATCCCAGAGCAGGAGGTCATGGGCCGCGGGCACGTTGGGCACCCCTGGTTTACTGGCTTATTTCATCTTGCTTGTGTTAAATATTGGATCATTAGGAAGACACCCAACCAAAACACATTTATTCAAATTACCAAATTGTGGCAGCATGATAGAGTAATGAAGGTTTTACCTCAGGATGTAGAATGCTGTTTTTTTTAAATAAATCTGAATGGGACACAAAAATATATATTAGTAATTTATATATCATGTGGATGTGTATTTCTGTATGCTCCATCCACGTGTTTCTGTGCGCTCACTTGGCGTGTGAATTGCCATGTTTAAAACAGACTGCTTTCAGATGATTCATTTCCCCAAATCAATCTGTTGGGACTGTTTTCTAAGTCCTGGAAGTGCACAAGGTTATGGTGATAATTATGTCTATTGGTAAGACCAAGTGACTATCATCTAGTATTTTTGGCTACTCTAATACAGTTATAGAGGGGGTGATGCTGGTCCCTTTACCCCCTCTCTTGCCTCCCACTCATCAGTAGAGTTTTGGCAGGCCATGATGGACCTTAATCATGCAACTTATGAATCAGGTTTCAGCATTTTATGTGATATTTTTTTGGTTTATACATAAATGAATGAAAGCTTATGATGAAAATATGGAGCATAGATCACATAGGTCTTCTGGCTTTTTAGAAAATACTGGATTAAAAAAATCAATGAGAACAAGAAAACAAAACAATTGTTTGAGGTACAGGAGAAGTCCCAGGAGATATGTGATTAAGTTAAAAACAGCCTAATTATTGGATGCTTGTCATAATCCATAAAAATTGCAGTATATAGGCAGTCTACCAAATCAAAATTGAAAGAACATAGGAAGTTTTAACACACTAAGCAAACCAGAATTGTTGCTGATATAATCTTTTACGTTTTTATTTTATCATCTGTCCCCTGAGAACTAGTATCCTCAGCAGCTCTGCCAGTTCAGATTTTCATGTTTGATGGCTGATAGAAATTTCTGCAGATAACTTGCTTGAAGTGGTTGTAGCCTTATTAGTGCATTTGATACAAAAACAGCTGAGTATTATCCTTGATACTTTTTTTATTTGCTCTAACATTCAAATTTTGATTTAGATTTGGATTTTGAATTTGAATATTTGGATATATGTGCAAATAAAAAAAAAAGTATCACGGATAGGGTTGAGCGAACCCGAACTGTAAAGTCTTTTGGGTTTTTGGTACCCGGACCCGAACCCAAACAATTTACTGTAAGTTCGGGTTCAAGTTCGGGTTCGGCAATGTAATGGCGCGCTGCAGGGCAGCCAATAAACATTTGTTTAACTTGTGTGACCAAGAAGCCATCACAGCCATGCCTACTAAATGGGATTGTTTTACAAGGTGATTGTTTACAGTAATTTTAAATCTAGATTTTGGGAAGTGTTGCCACATTCTACTTTTAGAAGGTACAAAGCTGACAACAGATGATGATATTAAATTAGATTTTTTTTTGTATATTGAGATTTGTGACACTTTAGATGTACAGAAGACAGAAGTTGTGTTCCTGTAGAAAAGTAGAACTATACCTTGATTCCTGTAGGACTTGCTACATACTAAGAATAGTTCTGCCAGGGTTGAAGCCATGGTTATGCCAATGGTTCTGCTAGGGTTGAACATAACCTCTTTTTTTTTTTTTTTACAACCAGGCACTTATCCTTTAAATGAGTAAAGGCAGCTTCAAAATAAGATATAATACATGCTATTTAATTAAGCAGAGAAAAGGGAGTGGAGTGTTTTCTGCACCACTAGATCCTGATGTAGCAACTTTAGGGGGCATACAGTATTTATAAAGCAGTAAAAGTGACGATCACCACACTTTCATCAAGAAGACTTAAAGTGATTGTAAAGGATAGTTTTTATTTTTTTTAAATTACAAACATATCATACTGGCCTCCACTGTACAGCTCGTTTTGCACAGAGTGGCCCTGAACCTCATGTTCTGAGGTCCTTTAGCGGCTCTCGCAGCTCCTCCTCACATCAGATAACCCCCTAGGAGAAGCAAGGGGGTTAACTGGCGAGGACGCTCCAGAGTCCAGCATTTGCATCCACAGACACAAATGCCGGACTCGACCCTGCTCTTCCAACACCCGCGTCGTTGGATTTGATTGACAGCAGCGCAAGCCAATGACTGCGCTGCTGTCAATCTATCCAATCAAGAGCCGGGACCCTGTGGAGAGAGGGACAGTGCGTCCCCGCCGAAGAGATGAAGGGGCTCAGGTAAGTAAAATGGGAGGGCTGAGTGGCTGGTGACTGCCAGGTGTTTTTTCACCTTAATGCAGGTACAACAACACAAGAGTTTACAACCCCTTGCAGCTCCATTCACACTACTTGAGTTGCAAAGAATTGCATGACAATGGGAATCACATTACTTTTAATGGTGTACGTTCACATCAATGCAACTCAACGTGGCATGATTTTGGAAAAGGTTCCTGGACTACTTTAGGGTCATTCCAGCATGATTTTGCCCCCATAGAATATGCAAAACACTTCAAACAATCATCATCGTTGCACTACATAAAAGCACAGTCAGATAAAAATTAGATTTCAGCAGTGTGAACCTAGTCATGTTCATAGTTTTATAAATATGTCTCAAAAGTGTATGTGAAGCCACCATTTTTCTTCCTATGTTGCCAGAATGTAAACAAAAATCTTGCAAGCTACCATAAACATATACTGACTTCTATCTAGATAGCTTCTAGCACCGATCACGTCCCATATGACCGTGCAAAAGTAATAAACACAAAGGTGAGTGCTGAGCTATCTTAATTGCCATGTATCATGTATTGGCATGGCATATAATTAATTAATTAATTAATATTTTAGTGTAAAATACCACAAATCACTATAAATCATATACTTAAAACATATCTACAAATATATACAATACATAAAGTGCCCTGGATAAAAGAAGATCCTGGACTGCCGCACTCCCTAAAACGATGTCTTTATTGTACAAATAAAATCCAAAAAACAACCAAAGCGATACTCGTAGCTACAAGTAAGCATCACATGATGTGAAACATTTTAGCCACCTTTTTCCTGTTGTTCACTTTATTTTGACTGTATCGCTTTGGTTGCTTTTTTGGATTTTATTTGTACAAGACATCGTTTTAAGGAGTGCAGCAGTCCAGGATCTTCTTCTATCCAATGCACCTATGCATAGCCAGCACCCTTTCGGTTTAGTGGGACGGAAGCAAAGCCAAGGGATCAGCAGTTTTTACAGCGGTATCATCTCTCACATAAAGTGCCCTGGTGCCAATACTTTTATCAATAAAGTGACTCGGTGCTACAATGTAACACAACATGTAAAATCTTATCATCACATGTCATATATAAAAAAAAGTCCTTAATAAAGTGCTCCAATTCAATACAAAAAGGTGTTGCAGTGCATTAAAGTGCTAAGTGCAAAATTCTATGTCAAACAATTCATGTGAAGACATGTTTGATATAATAAACTATAAAGTCCATTCTAAAAAAAAAAAAATAATCAGATCCAAATAATGGTGATAGCAAGCATGTGCCTGTGTCCATTCCGGTGCTCCCCCCTTTAGTGTATGCGCTCACCTTAGAGTGTGTCATCTTGCAGTTTAGTTTGGTTAAAACATGCATATGAACCACCCCAGGGTTCAGTATCTGTGATGGGATCCTGGGCTGCTTGATGACATGTTTTCCACATACATGTACGACAAAGGAAACTAGATAGTGTGATATTGTTTTTAAATAATTTTGTTACTAAACACTAGACTCTATAGGGTACTCACATTTCATGGGTGCTTCAGTGCACCACTCTTTAGTCTCTTTAGAATTTTGTCTAGTTCTGATGAACAAGCTGAAATCCAGTCAGTAGGTGGCCATGGCCACCCAAAATCCTTTAATACAAAAATTCGAAGGAGCCAAGCCAAAAACTGTCAGATAAACAACGGCTGCATCTAATCGGCTGCCTGGTTGTCAAAATACAATAACTCAGCCAGGGTATACATCCATTAATGCTGTATAGTGTGGATGGAGAAATCGGAAGGCTGTTAAAAATCTATAAATGTATGGCCAGCTTGTAGGCAGGAGCAGTTTACCCCCTCTGTAAATGGTGTTGTGTTGCTACCCTCTGTACAGAGGACATGGAGGATAAGAGGAATGTTGTTCCTTTGCAGTCTTCGTTAGGCCTCGTACACACGATTGGTTAACCCGAGGATAACAGTCTAAAGGACCGTTTTCATCGGTCCAAACCGATCGTGTGTAGGCCCCATAGGTTATTTAACCTTAGGTTAAAAAAATGGCAACTTGCTTTAAAATTTAACCGATGGATTGCTAACCGATAGGTCAAAACCGATCGATATTACGCAAACCATCGGTTAAAAATCCACGCATGCTCAGAATCAAGTCGACGCATGCTTGGAAGCAATGAACTTCATTTTTTTCAGCACGTAGTTGTGTTTTACGCCACCGCGTTCTGACACGATCGTTTTTTAACTGATGGTGTGTACGCACGACGGACCATCAGTCAGCTTCATAGGTTAACCTAGGACAACGGTCCTTCAGACCGTTGTCCTCTGGTTAACCCATCGTGTGTACAAGGCCTATGAGTCACCAGGGGAGCAGTAATCCGAGTGTATGATGAAACACTGGATGACATCAGAACCCATTTTTAGAGGGGGCAATGATAATAAATAGCAATGCCCCAGGGCAGTTGGCACCCATTTGTGGAGTGGATAGAGTAGGGACAGGCTCAACGCTTGATAAGGACAGCTCATTTAGCTGTAGGGAAAGGCTCCTGATGAGGAAGGACTTACTATGGATACCTTTGGACTCCAGTACTGTGACAAAGGTGTGGGATCAGACCTTCTTAGTTCTGGGAACTACAGCAATGAGCCTGACACTGCTAAGAATTATTGCACCTGTATTGACTAAGTTACTGAGTCGGCGTTACCATAGTGTATGGATCTATAAGTACCTTGCTGCTGTTCTTTACATGTGCACATTTCCTTTATTCAAACCAATAATAGTTGTGCCACGATTCCACTTCAGGTACCAACTAACTGTCCCTGCCTCCAAGCTTAAGTCGTCATATATTCTGATTTTAGAAGACTTTAGGAATGGCATATTTAAAAGAAAACTGTAACCTACAAAATTATATACAGTAAACAGATATATTAATAGGATATTTGCATGCTTGATAGAGATGTTCAGTTGCTGCACATTGAATACAGCTTATAGAAAATCTTCATTATCAAAATGTGTGGTATGTTTGTGTGCATGCTGCACATACTGCATTGTGTATGTTAGCTGATCTGTAATCTATTACCCACAAAAGCAGAAATGTATCTCAGATAGGCTTAATTTCTTGTTACTGCCTTGGAAATGCCCTTTAGCCTAGGTTCACATTGAAGCAATTTGGCATGTGATTTGACATGTCGAATCGCATGCCAAATCAGCAGCAATTCAGCTAAACTCGCACAATTTCATTCCCGCTGTCAGTGTGAACCTGGGCGAATATATGATAATATTTATGCTTCATTTAGAAGAAAAAGCATATCAATTCAAAGGTGTAGTAAAACAATCTAAAATATTGCCAGTAGTTGCCATATGGCATACAGTACAGTGCAGCACTGAGGCTCTGAGGTTTTGTGCCAGCCAAAAGAATTTAATCTTTAAGAATTTGCCACTCATTCATTGTTTTTGATTAATAATACATGTGTGTGTCAAAGCAAGTTCTTGAACCATATTCAAAGGTCATATCCACGTGGAATTCTGATTCTTCCAGCTGCCAGCCGGCACTGCGTGATGGGTTATACCTCTTCAGTATGCCTTTTAACCTTCTAAACTTGCCAAAGGCAAATATTTCGATAAGGACAAAAAAATACAAGAACTGTGTTATGGATGTAATATATATTTTTTGCTGACATATAATTATAACATAAAATGACATATATAAATTTAATGAGATGGTAAGATCAGCTGTTTTGAGTTCAATGTCCATTGCAATAAAATGTGGAAAAATTGCCTATATTTCACTTTCACAACATTAGGTTAAAATGGAATGTGATCTCAAGTAAATGTCTTATGAATTAGAAATCTGAAATGTACTTTTAATGTATAAGTGAACGTACAGGTTACGTCCATACTGCGCCTGTTCCACTGCACAGTACATATTCTGATGACACTTCGCATCGCAATCTGAGTTAACAACTTCAATACTGGCCACTTTCCTGCCCAGGCCAAATTTAAGCTTTCAGAGCTGTAACAGTTTGAATGACAATTGCCCAGTCATACAACACTGTACCCAAATTATATTTGTATCATATTTTTGAGACGGATTGAGTTTTATATTGATGGTATTTAATCACCACTAGGTTTTTTTTTTTTGCAAAAAAAAATAATAATTTGGAAAATGTTGAAAAATAAGTTTTCTTTGTTTCTGTTTCTGAAAATTGTGTGAATAAGTATTTTTTCTCCTTCACTGATGGGCACTGATGAGGTGGCACTGAAGGGCACTGATGATGAGGTAATAATATGCAGCAATGATGGGCACTGATAGGCAGCACTGATATGCAGCACTGATAGGTGGCACTGATGGGCAGTAATAGGTGGCACTGATGGGAACTCATAGGTGGCACTGATTGGTGGGACTGATGAGCACTGATGGATGACACTGATGGGCACTGAAAAGCAGCACTGATTGTCATCACTGATGGGCACTAATTGGCATTGATGCTGGGCACTGACTGACAATCTGCTAAGCACTGTTGGGGCTGCAATGATAATCAGGGCACTGATAATCGGTGTCCTGATTATCTGTCAGGATCTCGCCAGTGAGGAAATGGCACTGATCGGCTTACCTCTCCTGTGACACTGTCAGTGTGAAGAGAGGAAAGCCGATAACCGTTGTAAAGGAACCTCAAGTGGGACAGGGGTTTATGCTGTTTACAATATTCCATTCCACCAACCCACGACAGCTTATCGACACTCCACAATCCAGCAGACGAACCCCAATAACGAGACACAGCTCTGTTTGAGGTTCAAACGAATAGACTTTAATGGGAAACTCAGGCTTCTTATATACAGTTAGAAACCCCAATGAACAATGACTGAACTCCACCCACAACATTATACAATGAGCCCAATACACATCTTTTAGTCAGACTTTCTGGCACCAGGTCTGACACAATCCACATGAGCTAATTAGCTACAGCTGACAAGTCAGACATTATGACTCTGGCTTCTCTCACCTGCTATTCAATACACATTCCTTTAGTAGACATAAGTCAGACATCTGACCTTTAGACTGTGCTAACTCACAATACACATCTATCATCAATAGAAATTCACACAATACAGTGTCAATTAGCATAACACAATGAAAGGTCTTTAGAAGCCAGACTAAGGTTAGTTTACATGACAGTAGCAGACTTGATTACCCCCTTAACAGTCTGTGTTCCCACATGAATGGGTCACTCTTCTATTAACCTGTTGGGTTCAGAATCAACAACCTGTAATTAGTTCTTCCAGACATTCTTGAATATATTGTGGATTACATTACTGCCCCAACTCATGTAGTCCAAGATATCATTTCTCAGTCATCCTATGCCCCTAGTGGACATAGGATGACTTTAGACACAAGAGTCATCGGTGAAGCTGAAACAGGAGTACCCCACACCCTGCAAGAGCCTCTGGGTCCCACAGGCCCTCCCGTTACAACCGTCATTTCTTTAGTTTGGTTATATGTGATCAACTGTAATTGGACACAGCTGATCACATGGGTAAAAAGCCTTGTCATCGCCTCTTTACCAAAATCGCAGATTGCGCCATGTCCTAGGGACACAACCCACCCCCATGGACACACAGGCGTGGCAAGATCGGGACAACATCGTATGACCTTGTCCCAGAACGAGAGAGCCACCTTGCCCTGTCATTTTACTATATGGCTAATATTGATTAAAGCTGAACTCCAGACTAACAGATTGCCGGCCATACATGCATTGAAATTCTGCAAGTTCAGCAGGTACCAGCCGAATTTCAATCCATGTATGGACTAGCGGGTTGTACATAAATCGAACTATCAACTGACTTGTGTATAACCAGTATAGCACATAGACGAAAAAAACTCTGGATAGCCGCACTCCAAAATGACTTTAAAATAAAGTAGGTCTTTTATTGTCAAAAGCACATGCAGACACTGCAAACAACAAGTACAGAATGGCCGACGCGTTTCACGCTGCAATTCAGCGCTTAGTCATGACTAAGCGCTGAATTGCAGCCTGAAACGCGTCGGCCATTCTGTACTTGTTGTTTGCAGTGTCTGCATGTGCTTTTGACAATAAAAGACCTACTTTATTTTAAAGTCATTTTGGAGTGCGGCTATCCAGAGTTTTTTTCGTCTATGTGCTATAATCAGCATTGCCGGCACCCTGGTGGTTCAACAACCCTTGATGACCTACAAAGCTCATCTGGAGCGGTGAAAGAATTGTCTGTATAACCAGTATTTCAGGTTTTCCCCAAATGATCAGTTCTACCGACAATAGCCGGAAGCACTGCTCATTGTATTTTGCTGACGATCAAGGCTCCACATCGAATGTGTGGATGGGAAAATCAGCACAACCCTGTCTGATAGGACAGGAGACCTGCTTTTTTATTAACTACAGTTGAGTAGCACCTACAGGTCTTGTCCCTCCTACAGCCTGTTATTGGAACGTGAAAAGAAAAGCAAAAGTCTTCATCACAACTGACTGATCCCTTGTGTTCTGCCTCTCTCAATCTCATCTCTGCTGTACAGGGATTGCAACAGGTTGATACCAAGTCAAATTCAGATATTAAGGCTATACACATATCAATTATGTCCATTAGAAAAAATCGAAAGGACTCTCCCATCCACACTATGCAGTGCAGATGACTGAATCTCTCGCTGCGGCTATTGTATTTTGACATTTAGCCTAGCCAGCTGTTAAAGCAGAACTTTACTTTCTCAATCAAAGTAGACATGAAAGTATATCATATTTCCTTCCTTTTTTTTCACATTTCTTCAGTTACTTTCTGGTTTCCAAGCCTAGGCAAATTATGACATACAGTATCTCACAAAAGTGGGCCCAAAGTGTCAATATTTTGTGTGGCCACCTTTATTTTCCAGTACCGCCTTAACCCTCTTACCTGTTACAGTATTGCAGACTACAAATCAGGCTTTTAAAAGTAATGCCAATACTTTACACAGATTTTTCACAGCTGCTATCAGGTGATTGGTAAAGAGCTGTAACATTAAAGAGAGCAATAAAGAGTTTACAACAGCCTTTGTGGGCAGATACCTTTTTACATTAGATAGGAAGAGAAATGGCATGGGTCACTTTTTAAATCTTTTTTATTTGCTAAATGTCGCAGGGCTATATAAAAAAAAAATCCAGCCAACAATTGTTTCTTATTCAGTTGTTTTGCTTTATCAAGGCACCACAGTTTCTGTTCTGTGGCATTCGAAGATTAAAGTACTTGTATATAGCAGTGAGCACCGGGATTATATAAGCAATGCTGGGAATCCTTTGAGGGATTCACGTTGCTGATTAGATCTACAAAGATGCTTCCAGGCACAAATTATTAGTATTGCACATAACTATTTATAATAAAAAAAATTAAATACATTTATTTCAATACCTGCTTTTGACATGGTGTTAGCCGCTTGAATTCCCTTACAGCAGCACTCAGACCGGGAATGCTTCAGTAATAGAAGGGTCTATTCAGTTTTGCTGTAGTGCATATGAGCTGACAACATTCTGACAGAGAGAAAGAGCAGGGTGTACAGAGGGATGCCTCATCACTGTGCAGCCAGGCTGTATTGCTTAAAGTCCAACTTCAGGAAATATACAAGTCCTCCCTTGCAGTGGGGCCGCGCTGATACTGCAACAGTTACCTGCTCTGTTAGTTTAAAGTGATTGTAAAGTCTTGTTTTTCTTTTTTGTTTAAAAATAACAAACCTGTTATACTTACCTGCTCTGTGCTGTGGTTTTACACAGAGCAGCCCAGATCCTCCTTCCTCTTCTCGGATCCCCCGCTGGTGCTCCTGGCCCCTCCCTCCTGCTCAGTGCTCTCATAGCAAGCAGCTTGCTATGGGGACACCCGAGCTGAGCCTCTGATCTGTGTGTCTATTCAAACACAGAGCCACGGCTCAGCCCTGCCCCTTCTCTCTTCTCATTGGCTCACTGACTTTTGTTGACAGCAGTGGAAGCCAATGGCGCCTCTGTAACACCAAACCTCCTTTCTTATCATTTCTGTACCCCAAAACCCCTTTCTCCGCTTACCTTTACACTCATCTTTGCACCCCAAACACCCTTTCTGCTCATGTCTGAATCCTACCCCCTCTCTTCTTACCTCTGCACACCAACCCCCCTTTGCTGACCTGTACATCCTAAGCCTCCTCTCTTTTAACAACTGCACCTCAACTCTCCCTCTATGCTAACCCCTGCACCACAGCTCCTCTCCTTTACCTAACCCCTGTTACCCTCTCTGCTCACTGCTGCACCCCACTGTCTCTGCTAAACTCTACACCCCAATCCCACCCTGCTCAATATTGGACCTGTCCCCCTTCTCGCCTCTGCATCCCCCCACCCCCCTAACCTGCTCACATCTTCAGCTCCCTTTCTCTATCTCTTATCTCTGCATCTTAAACCCCATTTGCACCTCAGAGCCCCCTCTCTGCTCACCTTCACACCCCAAATACCCTCCTGGCTCACCATTCCCTCTACTTTCTGTGCTAACCTCTACATCCCAATCCCTCCTCTGATCCCTTCCTTGCCTTGCTTTCCTCTTAGTTCACCAGAGCCTCAGAGTAGGAACGTTCTGTGTGTGCAGCATCCCAGAGGCTGTGGGCGGTGCTGGCCAAGGTGATAAATACTAGCTGCCTGATAAAGCATTGCTGTGGTGAACTGCAAGTAAACTTTGCTGGAAGACAGTCTGAAACCAGGGCACTCAGTAGTATATAATGCGCTTGCATGGCACACCCCACCCCTTGCTTGCCTTGGCCCTGAACATCTCCTGCAGGGTGCACTAATTCCCTGGCACAGTGATCTCCGGCCTGCTGCTACTGCAATAACCATTGTAGCATGAAGATCTATAGCTAATCTGCCATATCTTCTTGACAGGTGAAGGCAAATTAAGGCAGGCTATACTATACATGGGTCGAATTTCAAAAGAAGTTTCTTTCGAAAATCTTATCTAAGAATTTTCGTTCATATTTCGCACCATTAGTGGGCTACAGCAACAGCCGATTTCCGTGCGGCCATCACCGTCACCAACCTGGTTTTACCCTTTGGTTGGGATTTATCTATATCAGGGCTGGATGCATATAAATGCTAATTATTTTGCAGGTAAAATGGCACCCATTTCAAGAGTATATACTTATTTCCCTGTATTGATGCCAGTTCTTTTCCTCTTGATGGTTCTTGGTGTATGTCAGTAACATGCCCTCCTTCTGAGTGCACCTTGGCCTCACACAACCATACTGGAGCATGAAACAGAGGTTTTATATTTTATATATATATATATATATATATATATATATATATTTCTTTTTATATATATATTTACCATTTTCCAGCAATCTTGAGTCCAGTTCTGTGACATTACAGGTGAAGGTAAATAGGACAGTTGTAATTTTGCACTGCAATTTATTTTTACCGATTATTTTTACTTTTGCAGGAAACTGTTTTTGAGAGCAAAGATAGAGTTCTGTGGAGCTTATGCAGGGATAGCAATCATCAAGCACATCATCAAGCACCAGTGCTGCTATGTAGAAGGAAAGGTATTCAATGTCATGATATCTATACCTGTAAGTACCAGGGGCCAAATCCTCAAAAGAGATACGACGGAGTAATTGCTGTTACTCCGTCGTATCCCTGGTCCTAACTATGGAACTGATCCACAGAATCAGTTTCCCATAGTTAGGACGAAGATCCGACATGTGTAATTGAATTACACTGTCGGATCTTAGGATGCAGTACCGCATCCGCCGCTGGGGGCATTTTGCGTCGAAATGCCGCCTCGGGTATGCAAGTCGGGTAGGACTTACGGAGATCCACGAAGCTTTTCAGCTTCGTTTTTTCTCCGTAAGTTATATTTTGCAAACGCAAAATTAGGGCTGCTTTTACAAGGTGTAAACTGTTTACACCTTGTAAAAACAGACCTTTCTTGCTCGCGACGCGATTTTTTTTAAATTTCCAATTTTTTTTTACCCGACGCAACTTTATTGTCCCGTCGCAATCCACAAATCCCGACGTAACGTAATTTTGCGCTATGCACGTCGGGAAAATGACGTCACGAGCATGCGCAGTACGGCCGGCGCGGGAGCGCGCCTCATTTAAATGGTAATCGCCCCCTGGAGAAGAGGAACGCCTTGCGCCGGCGGAATTTAAGTTACACCGCTGCAAATTCCCAGGTAAGTGCTTTGTGGATCGGGCACTAACTTGGGAATTTTGCGGCGGTGTAACTTAAATGGAAAAAGTTAAGTTACGCCGCCTGGCTGAGGATTTGGCCCCAGGTATTTTTCTTGCTCCTTGTGGCTGAAGGGGGGGGGGGGGAATCTAAAGTAATTTCTCAAAACAGACTTTCTAGGCACACCATGAGGCGGTTTGTATAAAGGTTTAGGGATTTTTATTTGATATATATTGAAAAAGACACAATACATGAAGCATAGAAAAGGGGGATTAAAAAGCACCCTCCAACTACTGAAAGTCAACAGATACCCAATCCTTTTGTATGGAGAAAAATAGCCACAATGTATCATAAAGTATATTGAAGCCCAGTAATGAGATCATTACTGGACTTCAATATAATTTATGATACATTGTGGCTATTTTTTCTCTTTTCTCCATACAATAGGATTTGGTATGTGTTGACTATCTGTAGATGGAGGGTGCTTTTTAATCGCCCTTTTCTATGTTTCTTATATTGTGTCTCTGACTTTAAATATATATCGAATACATTTTTTTTAACTTTTTATACAAACCGCCTCATGCTGTCCCTAGAAAGTCCATTGTTTTAGGAAAACAACTTTAATTTCTCTTCTTTTTTGCTACATTTTGGATGTTGGCATTGAGAGGATCCTCCCACCTATCTGGAATAGAGAAAAAAAACTTTGCGGTGGGCCCCTGCACTACAAGGGTGTAATGCTTGTAAAGTCTAAAGAGTAGAAGAAGAGGTGGTATTACTTAACTTATTCCTCGCTCTGGCAGGTTCAGGTACTGTCCGGTTCTCCCTGGCAGTCCCTTGGCGTCATTACATACAATTTAAGACTATAAACCTTGTATTGTATGTGAAGACGCGAGTTTCACAACTCGCATTCGGCGCTCTATAAGTATTTATTCCAATCCAATCCAAGGAGGCAGGTGTGTGACTGTGACCTGATGCAACTTAGCGAGGAGGCTTTGGGGGAACGGTCTCATAGATAGATAGATAAAAAAGTGAAAGGGTGCAACACGATATAAAATAAAGTGCATAAAGTGTCAACAAATATGTAATCAAATGTCCATAATTAAAGCAAATGTTTAAACAATCTATAATGTGTTATAATGAAAAACAGTAATTTTTTTCGGGTCTTCTAATATTCCAACACCGTGCCTCCTAAAAAGTGCAACGTGCATCAATCAAAGTGCTTCACCCAAAGTGCCACACATTTGCGCTCACCAGATATCCAAGGCCATAAATGACCACCAGGCATATAGGAGAATATTTCCTCAGGATCCTTCCTCTTTCAAGCCTCTCACAGGTTATGATCAATACTTCCAGAAATTGACAGGACACCACCTTAATCCAAACTGCTCTTCATAAGCTTAGGCATAAAACGTCTGTGGTCCCCCTTTCTCTTTCAATCTGCAAAATGAATGGCTCCAGCGCAATGAGGCAGAGATAGTGTAATACAGTCTTATTTATTCGATAAAATCACTTACAAGGCTTATTTTTTGTGTCAGGTACAGCAGGGTTGCGGCGCAGCTTGAGGGAAGGCAGAGGCCGGTCCTGTCACTAACACGTGATACAAAACAAAACGGCATGCATCTCAGCTGATTCAATGGGGCAGGAGGCTAATGTATCAGGCGTGCTGTGCACCAATCTCTCTATGCATTTCATGCTCGTGCGCGCGTCATCAGGAAATAGATAGAAGGAGCCTACAGGAGCAAGGAGTAAAGGGGCCTACTGCAACGGTCATTTTTTTTATGTGTTGGACCGTTAAGGAGCTTTAGTCTTTTTAATGGTTTTAGATATAAATGTGAACAAATTCAACCTGCTTGTATCACCCAGAAATAATATTAATGCAAGTGTCCGGCACGGAGTCTGGTCGAAAACAGTGGCATTCTGCAGTGCCCAAGGTTTTGAAACACCCACAGTGCTCATTAGTAGCATCTTGAGGCTATGTGATCTAGTCAGCCTAAGCTTAAGATGTGTTATTAAGTGAAGTGGAAATACTAATGTAATGTTGTAATGCTGACTTGTGCTAGATGTTTTCAGATATAAAGATTCTCCTGTTTGTAACTTAGCCTAATTAACTATATTCACCCAGAACAAACAGTTTGATCAGGAGCTGCTGCAGTAACCTGATAATGTAATGTTAGTTTTTTTTTTTTTTTGTAAATCGTTAAATACAACAAGCTCTTTTATTAATCTCATTTGGTCTACTTAGGCATTACTTTCTTCAGAATTTTCACTAAAAGCATGAAAAGGTAAACAGATGGATGGATTGGTTGGATCTAAATCATTCATATGAACCATGCTGCAATATGTACACAGCTAACTCTGAGTAGCTAATGGCAGGCTCATATTTTTAACCTAAAGCAACCTGTTTATTTTATTATGTTTTCTTGTTTGTTTTCAGCAGATGAAAGTGGATTTGTAGGGCAAATGGTAAATTGGGGAAGGCTTAGGATTTCTGCACACAATCCAATCTTTGCATGTTATGCGATGTGTGCTTTGTGATGACTGGGCACGGATCAGACAATGTAGGTGTTCCATAAAGCTTTATAGCATAGGTATTGCTTCTGCAATATATGCTGGAAAATCCATGCAATTAGGTGCCGCGTGTTCCTTTTTCTCTGTTGTGCACAGGTTATAATTCAGTAATAGCATATTTGCTGTCTATGGTTAACCTAGAAACCATCCAAGATTACAAAGTGCCCTAGGCACTGTGTACAAGAGCTACTACATCACAGCTGGTAAATCTTCTTTCTAACTGCACTTCTTTAATTAAAGCCTGTTTGCCCTCAAATGTTTTAGAACTAACTTCTACAGTAGAAACGTACTTAGTTTACTTTTTCTGAAAACTAGTTTAAGACTTGAATACCATTTCCTGACTTCCTTTTGCATGTGCCAGCTGGAACACCCCTGCTTGCCCACCTGTATACACGCCATCTGGAATACCACTCTGCCTTCCCTGTTTACATGTTCACATAATAGCTGGTTTACAACACCCTGCCTATGTTTAAAAAAAATGGTGGATGGTACACAACACCCTGACTCCCCTGTGCCCATGCTGGATGGTACACCATTTTGTTCCTCCCCTCTACACATACCTGCTAGTATGCCACTCTCTGCCTCTCCTCTACACATTTTGACTGGTACACCACCCCTTACCTCCCTTCTACACATTCTGGTCAGTATACCACCCCCTGCTCTCTTCTACAAATTCCAACTGGTACACCACTCCCTATCTCCCCTCTGCATACAGTAGGCTAGCTGGTACACTATGCCCTGGCTTTCCTCTACATATTGTGACTGGTGCACCACTCCCGGCCTACCCTCTACACATTCTGGCTGGTACATCACTCCCGGCCTCCCCTCTACACATTCTGGCTGGTACATCACTCCCGGCCTCCTACTGGTACACCACTCCATGTCTCCCCTCTACACATTCTAGCTGGTACATTACTCCCTGCCTCCCCTCTACATATTCTGGCTGGTACATCACTCCCTGTCTCCCGTCTACATATTCTGGCTGGTACATCACTCCCTGCCTCCTCTCTACACATTCTGTCTGGTACATTACTCCCTGCCTCCCCTCTACATATTCTGGCTGGTACATTACTCCCTGCCTCCCCTCTACATTTTCTGGCTGGTACATCACTCCCTGTCTCCCCTCTACATATTCTGGCTGGTACATCACTCCCTGCCTCCCCTCTACACATTCTGGCTGGTACATCACTCCCTGCCTCCCCTCTACACATTACCTACTGGTACATCACTCCCTGCCTCCCCTCTACACATTCTGGCTGGTACATTACTCCCTGCCTCCCCTCTACATATTCTGGCTGGTACATTTCTCCCTGCCTCCCCTCTACATTTTCTGGCTGGTACATCACTCCCTGCCTCCCCTCTACATATTCTGTCTGGTACATCACTCCCTGCCTCCCCTCTACACATTTCCTACTGGTACACCACTCCCTGCCTCCCCTCTACACATTCTGGCTGGTACATTACTCCCTGCCTCCCCTTTACATATTCTGGCTGGTACACCACACCCTGCCTCTCCTCCACTTATTTTGAATGGCACACTACTCCCTGGTTCCCCTGTACTCATTCAGGCTGGCACATCACTCCTGACCTCTCCTCTACATGTTCTGGATAGTGCACCACTCCTTGCCTGCCCTTTACATATTCCAGCTGGTGCACCACTATCTGCCTCCCCTCTACTTATTTTGCCTGGTACACCACTCCCTGCCTCCTGGCTACACATTTTGACTAGTACACCAATTATTTCATTACTTCCACAGATTCTCTTCAGTATACCACTCTCTATCTCCCTTGTACACATTCCAACTGGTACACCTATTCTTACCTTCTCCTACATGTTCTGGCTGGTACACCACTCTCTGCCTGCCCTATAAACATTCTGAGTGGTACACCACTTCCTACCTCCCCTCTATGTAATATGTCTGCTACAGGAATCCCTGCCCCCCCCCTACACATTCCAACTAGTGCACCACTTCCTGCCTTCCCCTACATATGCTGGCTGGTATTCCACTTCTTGCCTCCCCTGTATCCATTCTGGCTGGTACACTACTCTCTGCCTCCCTTGTACAAATTCATCTGGTATACCACTCTGCATCCCCTCATATCCTGGCTGGTATACCACTTCCTGCCTCCCTTGTACACATTCTGACTAGTACACCACTCCTTGCTTCCTCTTTACATATTCCAGCTGGTGCACCACTCCTTGCCTGCCCTCTACACATTACAATTGATGCACCACTCCCTGCCTGCCTCCCTCTACATATTCAAGCTGGTTAACCACTTCCTGCCCCCCCTTTACTCATTCCAACTAGCACATCACTCCTTGCCTCTCCGATACATGTTCTGGCTAGTACACCACTCCTTGCCTTCCCTTGACATGTTCCAGCTGGTACACCACTCTCTGCCACCCCTCTACTCATTCTGACTGGTGGACCACTCCCTGCCTCCCCTCTACTCATTCTGACTGGAACACCATTCCACGTCTCCCCTCTAGGCATACAAAATGGAACAACAGTACATGGTGATCTGTTCATACTTCAGCTGGTACTAACCATGACTCCCTATGTGAAATCCCTAAACTCACCCTGCTAGTTTCCTGTATACCTGGACATGTAGATCAGAACATATCTTATCTGCGGAGGACCTCTCATTGCTTCTCTGTCATTTTTCAATGACCTCACCATTGATTTGAAGGCCGATGATCCTATGCACTATAGGCCAGATTCACAAAAGAGATATACGATGGCGTATCTCCTGATACGCCGTCGTATCTCTGTGATCCGCCCGTCGTAACTATGCGGCTGATTCATAGAATCAGTTACGCATAGATAGCCCTAAGATCCAACAGGTGTAATTGACTTACACCGTCGGATCTTAGGATGCAATTCTAGGCCGGCCGCTAGGTGGCGATTCCATTACGGTCGGCGTAGAATATGCAAATGACTAGTTACGGCGATTCACAAACGTACGCTTTACCCGTCGCTCTAAATGTACGTTGTTTCCATCGAGATACGCCGCGTAAAAATAAGGCTGCCCTCTAGGTGGCCTAGCCAATGTTAAGTATGGCCGTCGTTCCCGCGCCTAAATTTTAAAATTCACGTAGTTTGTGTAAGTCGTCCGTAAAATGGCGCTGGACGCCATTTACGTTAACGTCGAAACCAATGACGTCCTTGCGACGTCATTTAGCGCAATGCACGTCGGGTAATTTGACGGACGGAGCATGCGCAGTACGTTCGGCGCGGGAACGCGCCTAATTTAAATGGTGCCCGCCCCATTTGAATTAGGCGGGCTTGCGCCGAGCGGATTTACGTTACACCGCCGCAAGTTTACAGGTAAGAGCTTTGTGAATCAGGCACTGACGCTGTAAACCTGCGGCGGTGTAACGTAAATGGGATATGTTACGCCGCCGCAGCGTAACGTATTTGTACCTGAATCTGGCCCTATGTTTCCATTCAGACTACCCCTGCAAAATGTGTTATCTTGATGCTTTAAAGAGTGCAAGAATTCCTTCCAGAATAGAATTTCTTCAGTCATATTTTATATTTTTTACAATCCATTCCTAATGGAATGAAAATAACATTTGATTACATCAGTAAGCTTACATATAACTGAAAGAGAGAAATCCTTACAGTATTGTAGCAAAACCTCAGGCTATATTTCATTTAGTTCAGCTTGTCGCTCATTACTGTAGTATTGCTACAGACAGCATTTGCCATATGTTGACAAGGATAATGTTTTAGGGGAAATAGTCTAAGGCTGTGGATATCAGGCTGCCTCATCTCACACTCACATAACCACAACATCAATTTTGAGAATTATCCTCAGAACAACTGTCGGATCGCTGCCCCATGAACAGAAAAGGGTTAATGCCTCACTGACAGTATCTGTGACCTTTCAACGTGCGCTCAGCAGACAAGTAAACCGATTTTCCTTCCCAGTGGGACATCTGTACTGATATAGCCAGCAGAAGCATTGGCATTGATCGGACTAAGGGGGCCTTGGCTGGAGAGTGGGCTGGCTAGAGGTGTGCTGCCATAGCTCTGGTCTGGACCAAAAATATGCAGACTCTCCTTAGCATGACCTACGCTGACTCAACAAATGTTGTTTGCTTTTATAAACTGAAACAGAAACCGTTTTTAGAATAATTAGAGGCAATTTCATAAAAATTATTAGAAAATGCAAAAAATTGTGACTCATTAAAATAAGCCGGCCTGGGAGGTATGAATTTTTAAGAAAATGTATATTAGATACACGTCAAATGTACCATATTAAATCCATATTATCATCTCTAAGGGCTACCTGTGACACAGAATACAAAATTAAATATGCCTGATGATATAATTGGTCCATATATTGATGTCTTGGTTCATAATTTGTTTTCGGAAAAATTATAGTTGGTCTTTGGAGATAACACAGAAGACAGTATATATCCATAAAACAGTAACTTTTAATTATAGTCCACATATAATAATTAACAACATAACATTTCGGTGTAAAAGGTTCCTTTGTGGTTAATTAATCGCTATAATTAATTTTCCTTATTCAGATATGGTTTGTAGTGATTGACTGACCACATAGGACCATTTAAACAGAAATGTTAGGTTGTTAACTATTACAGATTACATATGGACATAATAAAAAGTTACTATGTTTATGGATATATACTGTCTTGTGTGGTACCTTTAAAGCGGGGGGTTCTACCATGCCATCCAGCATACTAGCGCGAGCTACAGTATGCCTTTATTTTATTTTTTTGCGCCGTACTCATAGTTTAATCCGTAGTTAAGTTTCAGACTCCCCACGGGGAGTAGGCGTTCCTATGCAAAGGGGAACATGATTGCCGGCCGGCTGTGGCGCGTCACGCTTCCCGAAAATAGTCGGCTCTTCACGGCGCCTGCGCAGTCAGCTCCTAGTCTGTGCGCAGGCGCCGTATATCGCTGTGAAGAGCCGAGTCCTACTCCGGCTATTTTCTGGAAGCGCGACGCGCCATAGCCGGCCGTCAATCATGTTCCCCTCTGCATAGGAACGCCTACGGGAGTCTGAGGCCCCGTACACACGAGAGGATCTATCCGCTGGAATTGATCTGCGGATCAGTTCCAGCGGATAGATCCCCTGGTGTGTACAATCCAGCGGATCTGTTTCCGCGGATTTTTTTCCCCTGGGATGGATTTCAAGCGGATAAAAATTTGAAGACATGCTTTCAAATCTATCCGCTTGAATCCATCCCAACGGATTGATCCGCTGGTCTGTACAGACTCACCGGATCAATCCGTCCGAATGGATCCCCCGCATGCGTCGTAATGATTCGACGCATGCGTGGAATTCCTTATATGACCGCGTCGCGCACGTCGCCGCGTCATCATCGCGGCGACGGCGCGACACGTCATCGCAATGGGATTTCGGCGCGGATTTCGATCCTATGGTGAGTACACTCCATCGGATCCAAATCCGCGGAAATCCTCGAGAGGATTTATCCGCGGAAACGGTCCGTTGGACCGTATCCACGGATAAATCCTCTCGTGTGTATTAGCCTGAAACTTAACTATGGGATTAAACTGTGAGTATGGCGCAAACAAATAAAATAAAGACATACTGTAGCTCATGCTAGTATGCTGGATTTCATGGTAGAAACTTGTTTTTTAGGGTGAACCAGCGCTTTAAGTCTGACTATAATTTTTCCGAAAAAGTATTATGTAACTATAGATGTCCTATTCAGCCCATATTTTAGATTTATGCCCCGTACACACGATCACTTTTTGTCATGAAAGAAAACAACGTTTTTCATCATGAAAAAAAAACGGCGTTATTCCAACTTCATCATAAAAAACGACATTGCCCACACACCATCGTTTTTGAAAAAGTATGAACAAAGCGCGGTGACGTACAACATGTACGACGGCACTCTAAAGGGGAAGTTCTATTCGCCTTTGGCCTGCTTTTAGCTGGTTACTTGTTAGTAAATGACGATTCGCGCTTTTTTGTCTGTTACAGCGTGATGAATGTGCTTACTCCATTATGAATGGTAGTTTTACCTGAACGAGCGCTCCCATCTCATAACTTGCTTCTGGGCATGCGCGGGTTTAAAACGTTGTTTTAGCCCACACACAATAATTTTTTAGATCACAAAAAATGACATTCTCAAAAACGACATAAAAATTGAAGCATGTTCGAAAAAAATTTTTTGTCATTTTTCAGAAGACGTAAAACGACGTGAAGCCCACACACAATCATTTTAAATTACGTTTTTAAAAATGTAATTTTATGTCTTGCCAAAAAACTACTGTGTGTACGCGGCATTAGGCTTTGTTCACAATGCTGCGACCCCAACATCTTATAACTTCCAGTGCAACTTTGCATTGCGACTTGCTGGTGACTATAATTAAAAGTTACTGTTTTATGGATATATACTGTCTTGCTGGTGACTTTGATGCAACTTTATATAGATTACAATATTATTATTATTATTATGCAGGATTTATATCGCGCCAACAGTTCGCGTGGCGCTTTACAACATCAGGGAAGACAGTACAGTTACAATACAATTCAATACAGGAGGGATCAGAGGGTCCTGCTCGTTAGAGCTTACAGTCTAGAAGGGAAGGTCAAGTGGACAATATAGAGTGTGATACATATTATTGAACTTACAAACCCCTCAGCCAAAGTCTAAAAGATAAGACAAAAAAGCAACCTTATTGATCCACATCCAGAATTCACTGCAGCACTTCACCTTTTTTGATTGTGTGGGGTACAGTCAGGGCCGCCATCAGGGGGGTACAGGCAGTACACCTGTAAGGGGCCTGGAGGTCCCCAGGGCCCCGGATGGCAACCCCCTTTTTTATAAAAAAAAAAATATATATATTTTTATATATATATATATATATATATATATATATATATATATATATATTTTATTATTATTATTAAAGGGCCCAGAGGTCCCTAGGGCCCCGGATGGCAACCCCCCCTTTTTATATATATATATTTTTATAACTATTTTTGTAAGGGGCCCAATTTGTGGCAACCCCCGCTTCTCAATTCACGCCCCCCCCCCCCCGCTTCTCAATTTTCTCAATTAGCGGCGGCACCCACCCGCTTACAAATTCACGACAGCCCTCCCGCTTCTCAATTTGAGGCGGCAGCACCCCCCCCCCCAGTTCTCTGCTCCAGGGGGCCCATGCCTGAAGCTGTGTAAGGGGCCCCATAATTCATGATGGCGGCCCTGGGTACAGTAAAAGTTGATGCGCTTCATGCCTCATATACAAAAATACAATAAATCACCCTTACAAAGCTCTATACTACCATGAACCTGTGGTTCCGGCAGACTCAGTATGGGCTGAGATGTGGGGGGGGGGGGGGGAATGAATCACAGCCCCGAACATCTCATAAGAGCAGCGCAATTTAGCTGCAGGCAGTTGGAGGAACAGATGTGATTCCTTCAACCATCCTGCACAGTGTGAACCAAAGTCTAATATCATCTATGAGAGGTGCCATAACTGTGAACTGCAGCCAGCTACCTACAACAGAGTAAGCAGTTGTAGGTAGCTGAGCAGCTTTACTCAGTGTATAAGATGGAGGGGGATGTTGAGATATGCAGTCTCTGTGTGATCCCGAGATGGTGAAGGCTCTGCTGGAGGCAGAAGAGGACAGTGCAGAAGCAGATAGTTGAGATGGATTGCTGATAGAAGAGTGAGCAAACCTTCTCCCTTCAGAAGTAAGGGGACCACATTTCCAAACTACCATTCAGGGACACCCCCTTCCCAAAAATCAGCCTGCGCTATAACGAATCACAGCACAGTGATTGGACACAAGAGGCGGGATTTAGGATTTCTCCGAGCACAAGCAGGGGGCGGGGACTGTGCTCCTCCAGGCATTCCCAGCCAGGACAAGTACTGTCAATGTGTAAAGCGGAGATGAGGCAGCCTTTTTTGAGGGCATTAGTTTGGCTTGGGGGTGGCTGTGTCAGTTTCATTCCGGGACACTGTATTGTCCTGGAATGAAGGTGCCCGGGACAGACCTGCGGGACTCTCCTGGGCAATCCGGGGACACATGCTCACCCTATTCAAAAGTTGTGTCTCTGGTAACTCGGATACAGTGCTGCTCCACAATCCTGGATCTGCTATGCTCCCTCTCCTCTCTTGAGGATTTGTTATGCCCCGGGTGCAGTAATTGATTGGGTACAGCTTGTCTCTCTATGTGTTCTGCTCTGTAGGGGAAGGTCAGTAGCTCCCCAGGGAAGGAAGCTGGACGGAGATGCTGATCTCCAATATGGATGTCCAAACACACCCCCAGGGTTTCCGATCGTACTGCCCCCTTGTTCTGGCACCCTAAGGCACTGAACTGTGCAGTGAGAGGAGTCACTAGCAGAAGTGATGTACCTAGCCGATGGTGCTAAACAGAGGCGGAGCCGGGTGGGGCGGGGCTATTTAGAGCTCTGCTGTTTTTTTTTTTTGCACAGTCGGACAAGTGCCTTAGAGCAGCTCAACAGGCAGACTGTTGTCTGTATAGAACAGGAGATCTTGTTTCTAATCTAGACAATCAGCAATTCAGAAAATGTAACTTTTATATTATGCATTTTGTGACATACTAATCATTGGAAAATGTTGTTTTTTGAGTGGGATTCCGCTTCAACCCCTTCGCTTCCAGGTCCGTACTTTGTACAGGCCCACATATGGGCAAGCGGAGCCCGAAAAACATGGCGGGGCACAGGGGGGATGCCGATACGGGACTGCAACCACTCTTGCCTGTCAGGTGGATACATTTGGGTGGCTTTGTCTCACACACACCCCGTGACGGCATCCTCCCCTTTGCCCCACCATGTTTTCTGGGCTCCGCTTGCCCATCTGCGGGCTCAGGACCGACATGGCGGGTGCCAGTGGGTGGTTGGGAAGGGAGAAGAGCGGACACGCGTCTGCTCTCCTCTCCTTCTTCCTGTGACCCGGAAAGCCGCATCTATGATGTCACTTCCCAGTCAGCCTCTCAGTCCCTGGCTAGCTTAGTTGGGATGTAATGTTTTGCAATGCGATCTATAGGTAGCATTTGAAGCCTCACCTTTGCAAAATATGGGGAACTGAAGTTTTTTGCCATTTCACTGGTGCACACAAATTTAAGGTTTGACATGTTGGGTATCTACTTACTCAGTGCAACCTCGTCTTTTATATTTTTTAACAAAAATTTGGATAGTGTTTTGCACCTGTTTGCCCTAAAATTCACTTTAGTGTGTTTTTTACTGAAGGTTTGCGTTTCATAGTCCTTTGCTGTAATATTACGTAACATAACAAAATTGAACTACCACTATTTTGTTGTGCTTTCAGAAAATATAAAATGTTTGGGGTTTTGTGTAATCTTCAGGGCTAAATTTATAATTATTTTAAACGTGTGCAAAAAATGCAAACATTTCTTTGACAGCTAAAAGGTTGAAGGGGTTGTAAATCTTCATGTTTTTTCACCTTAATGCTTCCTATGCATTAAGGTGAAAAAAAACACCTTTCAGTATCTGGCCCCCCTGTTTTACTTACCTGAGCCCCAAATTTCTGTGGGTGCGTGCCTGCCGTCCCCCCTCCCTCTACGGATTCCTGGCTCTTGATTGGATAGATTGACAGCAGTGCAGCCATTTTTTTCCCACTGCTGTCAATCAAATTTAATAACACGGGCGCCGGGGGCGGGGCCGAGTCTAGCATTCAGCATTGGATGCCGAATCCTGGACTTGCGCGCCTGCAAAGTAACCCCCTCAGGAGAGCGCTTCCCAGAGGGGGCTATCTAATGCGGGGAGGAGCCGCAAGAGCCGCCGCGGGACCCCAGAATCGGATTTACGATACCACTGCGTGCAAAACGAGCTGCACAGTGGAGGTAAGTATGACATGTTTGTTATTTAGGGAAGCAAAAGCGGGATGGGGATGTGAGGGCAATTGCTAAGGCTGACCAAACACCCACCCCAGAAAATTGTGATGGACTATCTCGGTACTGATATACAACAATGTTTTTTTTTCAGTATAAAAATTAAAAAGTTTAATACACATAAAAAATAGTAACATACAGATTCATGCAAATTTCAATAAGCTAAAAACCACTATTGAAGTGGAGTATAGACAGGTCTTTACTAACTAGTTTCGCAGAATGGAATCGCTTCTTCAGGAGAAGTTGTCTATGAAAGGAGGATTGTCACACTAGGAAGTTCTAGTGTGACCCCGCAAATAACACTAGGTGTGTTATTTGCGGGGTCACCAGAAAAAAAATAAAGAAAGAAATAGCCTGAGAACAAAAAAAAAACACTACATTTAAGGACTGGTAAGCTGCAAAATATTTCATTTTTAGTTTTGGACTTAGATATGCTTAAAACAAAAAAACAAAAAAATTGTTATGGCAGGACAACTACTAACTAAAACAGAGCAATCAGAGACTCTTTTTGTCACCTTGGCAACTTCAGATTTTTTTTAAGATAAAAGTGTTCTATGTATTCCATCCATGGTCATGTCAAGCTGTGGCTTGCCGTCTCCTCGGTGCTCTCTGTGTTGTTTTTGCTATAGGAAGCACAGTTCTAATCTGAATGTGCGTCTGTTAACAAGGAACTGTAGATATTCTTTTATATAAATGTGTCGCAGGGTGCAAACAAGCTGACATTGATATACAGTGTTTGTAAAATAGATTTATGAAAACACGTCTCTGTTAAGTTAAGATACGTTCCATTAAATGTTTATAGATACAAAGGCAGGATAAAAGTGCAGTATGCTCAGTATATTTACACTGTATATACTGTATAAATCCCTATCTATACAGTATATATCCTGTGTATATAGTATATCATATTATTTAATCTGCCTGAAAAAGATTTTCATTGCAGAACGTGCTTGGTTTTGGCACATGATGGTATGAGGAGAATATGCCTCAGAAGGTGGCTAGTTTACTAACATATGTTATTTAGGGGTTAACCACTTGCCTACTGGGCATTTTTACCCCTTCCGGCCAGCTTTCAGCTCTGCCTGTCGCACTTTGAATGACAATTGCACGGTCATGTTACACTGTACCCATATTCAGGGCTCAAGTCCTGCGGGAACGTGTGGGAACGGAGTTCCTGCACTTTTTTCACAGCAGGAACGCAGTTCCCTTTGCAGGACTAAAGCAGCTGAGCCACCCGAGCCAATCCTTCACTAAGCGGCGATGCCCAGCTTGACTCACTGTCAGGGGCAGGCGAACCTTAGTAATCCTTTATGTTACTGGCCGCTTCCTGTATATGGATTCCGTCAGGTATTCCGTCACTTCCTCGATGCCGCAATGTCTCCTGGGAGCTTTTTTCATTGTTCCCAGGAGACATTGCGGAGGTCTGCCGCAAGTTATCGCGGGATTTAGAAAGAACTTGCTTAAAAAAATGCAATTTTTTTTTGTTGGTGGGGGAGTGGATCTTGGGTGGGAGTTCCCACACAAAGTACACACAAAGTTTTTCCAACTTCATCAATAAAAACGATGTTGCCCACACACCATAGTTTTTGAAAAATGATGAACAAAGCGCGGTGACGTACAACACGTACGACGGCACTCTAAAGGTGAAGTTCTATTCGCCTTTGGGCTGCTTTTAGCTGGTTACTTGTTATTAAAAGACGATTTGCGCTTTTTTGTCTGTTACAGCGTGATGAATGTGCTTACTCCATTATGAATGGTAGTTTTACCAGAACGAGCGCTCCCGTCTCATAACTTGTTTCTGGGCATGCGTGGGTTTAAAACGTCATTTTTGCCCACACACGATCATTTTTAACAACACGAAAACCGACATTTTAAAAAACGACGTGAAAAAATGCAGCATGTTCGATTTTTTTTTATTTGCCGTTTTTCAGAAGCCGAAAAACGATGTGAAGCCCACACACAATCATTTTAAATGACGGTTTTAAAAACATCATTTTTTTTTCATGCCGAAAAACAATCATGTGTACGCGGCATTAGAGCTTTCTTTTGGTGGTTATAATAAGGCTGAACTCCAGTGATTTAAAATTCTTTGCTTCACCATATCCCCCCCCCCCCACACACACACAAATCCGTTTGTGTCACAACGCGGTGACGTAAAACACTACGGCGTGCTGAGAAAAATGAAGTTCAATGCTTCCGAGCATGCGACGACTTGATTCTGAGCATGCGTGGATTTTTAACCGATGGACTTACCCACAGACGATCGTTTTTTTCTATCATTTTTTTTTAACCATCAGATAATTTTAAAACAGGTTCTAAGTTTTTTCACCGATGGGGAAAAAAAACGATGGGGCCCACAAACGATCGGGTCGTCCGATAAAAACGGTCCATCGGATCGTGTGTGTACACGACATAAGGTTCTATTAACCAGAGAGGGCTACTTACCTTATTCCTCACTCTCCTGGTAACTGGTGCTCTCCCCTCCACTTCAGTCCCAGAATGTGGACATTGTTGGAAGTGCAACAGCATGTACTATGCTCTCCTCCAAACTATAGATGTCGCTATAGTGATATACCAGAATCTGTGTGTTTATACAGTATATGCGTGTGTATTCTGCACAAGTTTTTTTCTTTCTCTCTCCCCTCTCCTGTAATGCTGTTCTCACACATGTATGCTCTTCTCTTATGCAAGTAAAGCTGAATTCTACTTTCATCAAGATCTCAGTGCCTGAATGAATGAATGAATGACTTGTATAGCGCAACGCATGCGAACTGAATCGCCTCTGTGCGCTTTTTCCAGCCAGTATCTGCTTGGCTGGTGCGGTCATTTTTACCCCGTAGGATCATGACACGCTAGGGACACACAGTCATACACACACATATATACTGGGCCAATTTTGACGAGATCCAATTTACCTACCAGCATGTCTTTGGAGTGTGGGAGGAAACCGGAGTACCCGGAGGAAACCCACGCAGACACAGGGAGAACATGCAAACTCCAGGCAGATGGTGTCGTGGTTGGGATTCGAACCAGCGAACCTTTTGCTGCTAGGCGAAAGTGCTACTCACTGCACCACTGTGCTGCCTCACCTTATATTATTATTATTATACACGATTTATATAGCGCCAACAGTTTACAAAACGCTTTACAATGTATAGGGGGACAACACAGTTACAGTACTGTTCAATACAAAAGGCGCAGGAGGGCCCTGCTCGTAGAGCTTACATTCTAAAGGGAGGGGGTGGTACAAAGGGTAATAGCTCCAGTGCATGATTTGATGGTATAACCAGACAGTCCCTCAGCAACCTTGTGTGCAATGCAAGACTGCTGGTCCTGTACTGTATGTGATGACATTGGCGAGGGGACAACCCCACGACGGACAAAATTGAGCAACATTGTGGTACCGGTTGACCAGTTTGGAGGTAGTCTGCAGTAGCAAGTAATAAGGTAAGTAATTCTGTCTATTTTTTGCTCCCTAGATTAAACTAGAATTAGAATTCCTATTAATATTTTTTTTATGTTTAGGTAGATATCGATGTAGCCGCACATCAAATAAAACCTGTTAGTAGTGATAATTGCAACCTTAGCCTTGACTCCTGCCCCCAACACGTTTCGCACTGCCCTATGATTAAGCTCTGAGGTGGCGGAGCAAAACACATTGGGGATGTGGCCTGGCTGCAGTTGCCATTCTCACTACTAACAGATTTGCTTTGATGTGCCGCTGTAGGTCTATCTACCTCAACATACATTGATGTCTGGACCCAGCACAAGCTCCCTTCCCAGCCAGCACTCACAGCAGTGGAATGAGGACTAGCATCCCTTTCTCAGTCTGAGCAGCTTGCACACAAGGGGCCAGATTCTGAAAGGACCTACGACGGCGCAGCGCCATGTACGCTGTCGTAAGTCCTAATCCGACCCGTCGTATCTCTGCGCCTGATTCTTAGAATCAGTTACGCATAGATATCCATTAGATCCGACAGGCGTAAGTCTCTTACGCCGTCGGATCGTAACTGCATTTTTCTGCTGACCGCTAGGGGCGTGTAAGCTGATTTACGTGGCAAAATATGTAAATCAGCTAGATACGCAAATTCACAAACGTACGCCCGACCGACGCAGTAAAGTTACAACGTTTACGTTAGGCTTTTCCCGGCGTATAGTTGCCCCTGCTATATGAGGCATAAGAGCGGCGTACCAATGTTAAGTATGGCCGCCGTTCCCGTGTCGAAATTTGAAAAAGTTACGTCGTTTGCGTAAGTCGTCCGTGAATGGGGCTGGACGTCATTTACGTTCACGTCAAAACCAATGACGTCCTTGCGGCGTACTTTGGAGCAATGCACACTGGGAAATTCCACGGACGGTGAATGCGCCGTTCGGGAAAAACGTCAATCACGTCGGGTCACAGTAGATTTACATAAAACACGCCCCCCCCTGATCCAAATTTGAATTAGGCGGACTTACACCGGCCGATTTACGCTATGCCGCCACAACTTACGGAGCAAGTGCTTTGAGAATACAGCACTTGCCCGTCTAAGTTGCGGAGGTGTAACGTAAATAAGATACGTTACGCCCGCACACAATTGCGCGGATGTACGAGAATCTGGCCCAAGGTTTCTTTGGTTTACTTTACTATGAATTTATTTTTCCTATATCGCTAGACAGAAGGGAACATTTTAGGCAAATATGGGATCCCTTTTTGGTTTCTTTTAAACCTCAAAATATATTTTGAATGTAATACACACCATCATTTGGGACAAAGGGCGCTTTCACTCTTTTAAATTAAGTAAGGAAATCTGATTGGTCGCTAGATGTAAGATGTTCTTTTTCCCTTTTTTCTTTTTAATTTAGTTTTTTTTTGTTTTGTGTTTGGCTTATTAGCCATTTTGTAATGGCTAAACTGGAAGACTGGCAGACCTATGTTGATGTTCTTTGTAACATTGCAGATATGTGACCTAATTTAATGTACAAGATTACATTGTAGTTTATGTGAGAACTCTTTTCCTATTGGATTATGCAATGTCTGCTCTACTGATCCTAGAGATGCTTGTTAACTTTTTGTTTCTTAAGGTTGAAAAATGGAAAGTTTCAGTTCATAAATGTCATTAGCTTGTTGATGAGGGTGAAAAGGAGGAACCAGGGAAGGCAAAATATAAGCAGATCACAATTAAATATACAAACAGCTGGATGATTAAAGCGGGGTCACACTCTCCTACCACTGCAGATACGGAGCCGTGCAGATATTTAGTTACAGAGGCAGTCAACAAGATAAAAGGATTTCTTAGTCGAAAGTCTAGAGAGCATTATGGAAGCGCCTCGTATTGTATGTTTATGTGTAAAGTAAAAGTTGAATAAATGATATAGAAGATCAGTTTAAAATAGACTAATTCTGGAGAAAAAAAAATGAACAAAAACCATTGTAGGTTCTCTTTGATTTGAAGTGCTGCATGATAATAGACAGAGTTTAAGAGGCAAAATACGATCTTACAAACACAAACCTTGTCTTTGATCTCATAGAACATACATTAAAAATAATATAGGTCAGGTAAACATTAAGCAAGCAGAGCATTCATGCACAAATACTCCATTCTGTACTCGCTGCTGTTCTTAATGGTTCAGAGCAAGAAACTTGCAGGCCTGCATGTAGCTCAGCTAGGGGTGCAACGGATCGTGCCCGATCCGCGATCCAAACGGGGTCGACCTGTTCGGATCGGCACAGTATGCGATCCGCGGAACGCACCGCCGCCGCGGCCTTAGGAAAGACCGCGGCTTCGGCCTAGCTCCGGAGCGGTCGGTCATCTTGGTACACTCGGCGGCGGTGCGCGCTGACGTCATCACCCCTCCCTCTGCTCGTGGATCTTTTCTATTCTGCAAGAGCGCGCTGACTCTGCATGCAACCTGAGTACAGTGAGACGGACCGAGTACATCAGTACAGTGAGTTGGCTAATGGCTTAATAACCATTAGCCAACTCACTGTACTGATGTACTCGGTCTAGTAAAACAGTAACACTGTAATTGCCATTTTTGCCACTGTAATAATAGTCATAGCCAACATTGCCCCCACACTAGTAAACAGTAACACTGGGCTGGATTCAAGAAGCAAATTGCGCCTGTGTAACCATAGTTACACAGCGCAATTGCTTACTTGCCCCGGCGTAACGAATGCTCCTGATTCAGGAACCTCGTTACGCCGACTGCAGCCTAAGATATGCGCGGCATAAGGCTCTTATGCCCGCATATCTTAGGCTGCATTCTTGCGATGGCCGCTAGGTGGCGTTCCCGTTGTGCTCAGCGTATAGTATGCAAATTGCATACTAACGCCGATTCACAACGTTACACGAGCCCTGCGTACGCAGTTTACATCGTTTCCGTACGGCGGTTTTTGCGTAAGGCTGCCCTTGCTATTAGCAGGGGCAGCCAATGTTACGTATACCCGTCGTTCCCGGGTCGCGAAATTTCAAATTTACGTAGTTTGCGTAAGTGATTTGTGAATGGCGCTGGACGCCATTCACGTTCACTTTGAAGCAAATGACGTCCTTGCGACGTCATTTGCCGCAATGCACGTCGGGAAAGTTTCCCGACGGAGCATGCGCTCTACGATCGGCGCGGGAACGCGCCTAATTTAAATGATTCCCGCCCCCTACGGGATCATTTAAATTGCGTGCGCTTATGCCAGGCATTTTGCCGGCGCGCCCACACAATTTACGGAGCTACTGCTCTGTGAATCAAGGGCAGCGCAGTAAATTTGCGGGGGCGCAGGGCAAAAACGTTGCCCTGCGCCTCCGTAAAAAAAGCGCAAATCTACCTGAATCCAGCCCACTGTGTGTATAGCCATTTTTCCCACTGTAATCAGTGGGAAAATGGCTATACACACAGTGTTACTGTTTACTAGTGTGGGGGCAATGTTGGCTATGACTATTATTACAGTCGGAAAAATGGCAATTACAGTGTTACTGTTTTACTAGTGTGGGGGCAATGTTGGCTATGGCTATTAATAATAGCCATAGCCAACATTGCCCCCACACTAGTAAAACAGTAACACTGTAATTGCCATTTTTCCGACTGTAATGGTCCCAGAAATGTGTCAAAATTGTCCGATGTGTCCGCCATAATGTCGCGGTCACGAAAAAAATTGCCATTAGTAGTAAAAAAAAAAAAAATATTAATAAAAATGTAAAAAGACAACACTTTTATTTGTCTTGTGTTTTTTTTTTTTTACTGATCCGAAAACGATCCTATCCGTGACTCCTGATCCGAGGATCGATCCGATCCATGAGTTTTTTGATCCGTTGCACCCCTAAGCTCAGCTCTAGATGCATGCATGCAGTCCGGAGGTACCGATAGAACAGGCCACTTGAGACGTCTACTCGCCTAGTGCGGCTGGTTGAATCTGCATCAGATCTGCCCATTCACACGGATGTGACTAGTGGTGAGCAGATTGTATGGAAAGTCATGCAGAGAATTATTATATAGTTCATGAATCACAATTTCCTGTTTCCCTGTATTGTACGGTTCCCCAGAGATCAACAAAGGAATCAAAAATGTGCAAATCAGCAAACCTTCCTACTGTATTTAGCCATTACCAGATATGACGAATTTCTGCCTGTCTAGTGATCTCCTCTTTACTTTCGATTTTCTTTATTTTAATAGCAGCATTATATCAGAGAGCAATGTATAACATTAATCCAAATTTCCAACCCTCCATCTCTTTGGCACCAGTTGTCTGTATAAGCTCCACACATGAGACCATGGGATGGGGTTGATTTACTAAAATTGGAGAGTGCAAAGCCTAGTGCAGCTCTGGAAAGAAAGCAATCAGACGAGAACTTTTAAAGGTTTGGTGAATACATCTTTAGTTGAAGCTAACATGAAGGTTTTGATGAGGTGGTACCTGGTTCCCAGTAGGTTGGCGGCAATGTTCCCTACGTCTTCCCCGTTATGTTTTCGCGACTGCCAAGCCCAGGGTACGATGCTTCATGTCTGGTGGGAGTGTCCCAGAATCAGGGGGTATTGGAACAGAATCTTTTGCCTTATCAGAAAAGTTACAGGGGTTCCTGTTTTGAAATCTCCGCAAATAGCACTTCTGGGGTCTGACATTCCTCAGGTCTCCAAATCCATACAAAAATTGATCGCTTTCATGCTCCTAGGAGCAAAATCAACATTGGCGGCGGCCTGGAAGCAACCAAGAGTCTCTTTCCTGGCAGCCAAGAGGAAGATATCCTGGATTATGACCCAAGAAAAAATGGTCAGCTCTATCTTTAATACAAATGACCTATTTGAGGCCACATGGGAACCCTGGGCCAGACACGTGGGCGTCTTTCTTTCGGCGGGTTATGCATCGCCTCCTTTGGGTACTTAACTTATCAACTGGCAATCAACTATACTACTTATCTTTTTTCCTTTCCTTTCCTCTTTCTTTTGTTCTATCTCTGGTGCAATCTCTTCTTCGTCAGTTTTGATTATTTATTCTACTAGTCTGTTAATAGTTAATATATTCATGGGGCCACCCTAAGGGAAGGGGGGGGGGAGAGGAGTGGTGAAAAGGAGGTTTTTCTCTTTGCACATTCCATGGGAATGTGTAGGATGTCTTGCGCTCTATCCAGCGCCATTGGTGAGGTCCTGGGTTATCTAGGGACTCAGAAATCTGTTATTAATATTTACTAGTTATCAGCTCTTATCCGACACAGATTGTTCCCTTTATGGGGTGTCGGATCAGACTCCTGTTTGTGTGCTTTAGTTTGACTTCTCGCCTCTTGATAGCTTATCCTACACAAGGTTGGGTATCTCCTACGATGACATGGGAGTATAGTCTGCTCTCTTGAGTTATTTATTGTTCTGGTTGCTTTGTGTAGCCAATTGGCTACACATTGCTGACACATAATGCTAATAATGCTAGATGGTCTTGTCCCGGTACTGACTATTAGGTAGATTCACAGAGATTGCCGCAACTTTAAGGCGGCGTAGCGTATCGTATTTACGCTACGCCGCCTTAAGTCAGAGAGGCAAGTACTGTATTCTCAAAGTACTTGCCTCCTAACTTAAGGCGGCGTAGCGTAAATGCGGCGGGCGCAAGCGCGCCTAATTCAAAATAGGCTGAGGGGGCGTGTTTTATGTTAAAATGCTTTGACCTGACGTGATTGACGTTTTTTTGGAGCGGCGCATGCGCCGTCCGCCTACATTTCCCAGTGTGCATTGCGGCTAAGTACGCAGCACGGGCCTATTGATTTCGACGTGGACGTAAATGACGTAAATCACTATTCACGGACGACTTACACAAACAAAGTAAAATTTTCGAATTTCGAAGCGGGAACGGCAGCCATACTTTAACATTGGCTACGCCACCTAGGGGGCATCTTTAACTTTAGGCGGCCTATCTCTTACAGAAACGGCGTATCTGTACTGCGTCGGCCGGGAGTACGTTCGTGAATAGGCGTAACTAGTGATTTACATATTCTACGCCGACCGCAATGGAAGCGCCACCTAGCGGCCAGCCTAAATATTGCACCCTAAGATAGGACAGCGCAAGCCGTCGTATCTTAGATATGTTTAAGTGTATCTCTGTTTGAGAATACACTTAAACTTAGGTCGGCGCAGATTCTGAGTTAGGTCGGCGTATCTACTGATACGCCGACCTAACTCTACCTGAATCTAGCTATATAGCTGTCCAATCAGAAAAGCATCAAAGGGCATGTCAGATGGCAACAGAGACTCCACTGCTTCATTACAGAGAGTAAATTATCTGCAGCATTCTCCCCCAGGGAGAGAATTTTGCTTTAACACTGGAGCTAAAAATCAAAGCCTAATCAAGGTGCGACATTTAAAAAGCTGCATTTTTCAAATTAATGTATCTTAGTTGAACATGAAGCTATAATTGGACATTAAGTGCAATTAAGAGCTAAAACTTCAACATGCTGAACATTAATAAATGTAAATGAATGTGCCCACATAGTTACCTCTTACTCTAGAAGGGAGAACAATCAAATGTCACGTGGTATAAATTTTATGCATGAGATCTTTTGGAAGTAATGTCTTTAGATTAGCCAGCTCTTTCTCAACACCAGGTCCTCACTATCCCAGTAGTGTATTTAGGTTTTGTGCTGCCCTAGGCCTGACTAAATTCGAGCACCCCCTAATTTAAATATGACCCACCCTTTACTGTCAAGGCCGCACCCCTTGCTATTTAAGACCCGCCCCAAAAGTGGGGACACTAGTTCTGAGGGCCTGGGGGGGGGCAATGGACTCCCTTAATTTGTATAGATTTCCTCTCACTTCCTGTTTGGCTATGGGGCAGGAAGTGATGAGAAATCTCTGCAATGGGTCAGGGATGATAAAAAAATAAACTGACAGGGGCTCTAACCCTCCCTACTCTATCCAAAAATGAACAAACAAGTGTTGCCTATAGTTCTACTTTATGCACACATTTCTGATAAATTTATGGAGAGGACTAAGAAGATATAACCATGCCAAAGGTGCAGCAGAAACATTTAGCATACCGAAAGCAGTGTGGCCGCTTTATGGGCAGGGCGCTAGACTAATTTGCCTAACAGTGTAACGCAAGCCGGCGGGGACTCTTTCCATGCTGCCCCCCTGCAAAGTGCTGCCCTAGGCCTGGGCCTTATCGGCCTAGGCCAGGATACAGTGTTGCACTATCCCAGGGTTCGACAAACCCCAGGCGCCAGGTCGCAATCGCGACTAGAATTAGCGACATGGCGCCTGGGGCGGAACAACTGGGGTATCCTGTGTCTCCGTGTGCCCCCACCCCCCCACCGCGTGATCGCCACACTGGCCTGTAATTGAGGCTGCAGATTTGCGGCCTTTTGCAGGCCTATGCTTCCTTTTGTGATCTGGAGCCATCTTGTGGTGGCCATTGTATGACAAGACAACCAGCAATGCTAATGGAGCTTCCCCTGTCTGTTTTCACTGTCATCTCCTTCCCTCTAATTAGAACCCCCAAACATCATATATCATTTTTTATTCCAACACCCTAGAGAATAAAATGGCGGTCGTTGCAATACTTTCTGTCACACCGTATTTGCGCAGCGGTCTTACAAGCGCACTTTTTTGGGAAAAAATATACTTTCTTAAATTAAAAAAAATAAGACACCAGTAAAGTTAGCCCAATTTTTTTTATATGGTGAAAGATAATGTTAGGTTGAGTAAATTGATACCCAGCATGTCACGCTTCAAAATTGCGTCCGCTCGTGGAATGGCGACAAACTTTTACCCTTAAAAATCTCCATAGGCGACATTTAAAAATCTACAGGTTGCATGTTTTGAGTTACAGAGGAGGTCTAGAGCTAGAGTTGTTGCTCTCACTCTACCAATCGCGGCAATACCTCACATGTGTGGTTTGAACACCTCTTTCATATGCAGCGCTACTCACATATGCGTTCACTTCTGCGAGCAAAACTCGCGGGATGGGCGCTTTCCTGGCTCCTAACTTTTTTAGCTGGCTCCTAGATTCCAAGTAAATGTGTCAAGACCTGCATTATCCTTTACAATAAACCAACAAGGGAGAATGATGAACCAGTAAATCCATGTCACGCCTTATTTTTGCTACATTGCATCCAGTGCCCTAATGCTGGGCTTCCAGTGCAGTCAACAAATGTAGAACCTGCTGTATTTACCTATATGGAACACTGCAAAATTCAGCAAAAACACACTGGAATGCATCAAAGAACGCACTGAAAGGCACATATCCTGAATTGGGATGAAGAAAAAAGGAGGGGAAAAAATGCAGTGGAACGCATCAAAAATGTAATGAAACACATAAAAAATGTGCATCCAGAAACACACCTAGAACACAGAAATTGTTGTGTGAACCAGCCCATAATTACATATTCTCAATAAACATAATAATAGATCCAGCTAATCCACCTGTTCTGTTGTGATCTGCCACTACCACTGATGCCCAACACGTTTCTTCCCGCCATTTTCTTCTCCATCATCCAACGTCTTTTCCAGGCCCGGCCTTACCACTGGGTTTCTGCTTTGTAAGCTGATTCCTCCCGGGATATGGATTCCAGAAGGCTTCAGGGGCAGGTTATATGTCATTCTTGTCAAGGCAAAAATTAAAGCAGAGATTGGACGAAGACTGAAAACATCATCTTTTTTAGATTGAGCAAGGGGGAAATGAATACAGTTGTGGAAATTGTAAATTTTGATCATTATAGCCAAAGCAATACTTTCCAGTGCCAAGAGTTAATTATGCACTGATTAATTTAAAAAGATCAATAAATTGAGAAGTGCTGATTAAGAAATCCCTTTTATTTTGAACTGGCTAGCAGCACACCTCAACACAAGGGGGGCGTGTTTTATGTAAATGTTCTGTGACCCGACGTGATTGACGTTTTTCACGAAACGGCGCATGCGCTGTCCGTGGAAATCTCCCAGTGTGCATTGCTCCTAATACACCGCAAGGACGTATTGGTTTATGACGTGAACGTAAATTACGTCCAGCCCCATTCACGGATGAGTTACGCAAACGACGTAAAATTTTAAAATTTTGTCACGGGAACGACGGCCATACTTAACATTGGTACGCCGCACTTGCGCCACCATATAGCAGGGGTAACTTTACGCCGGGAAAAGCCTAGTGTAAACGGCGTAACTGTACTGCGTCGGCCGGGCGTACGTTCATGAATTCGCGTATCTAGCTGATTTACATATTTCGACGTGTAAATCAGCGTACACGCCCCTAGCGGCCAGCGTAAATATGCAGTTACGATCCGACGGTGTAAGAGACTTACGCCTGTCGGATCGAAGGGAAATCTATGCGTAACTGATTCTAAGAATCAGGCGCATAGATACGACAGCGCAACTCAGAGATACGACGGCGTATCTGGAGATACGCCGTTGTATCTCTTTTGAGAATCTGGCCCATAATAGTTAACTGATTCCTTTGAAAAATTGTTAAAAAAAGATAAAAATCAATCATATAATGTACCTACAGTTTCAGTTTCGTTTTTGCATGCTGTTACATGCTTCTGTGATGAACAGAGACAAAGAGCCAATACAGGGCAGTGATGGTTTTGAAAACGAAACTGATTGGTGTTGAGGGGTTTTAGACACACAGGAATCACACCTACTTGTTTAGTGACCACAGAGAGAAAGCTCCCATGACTTTTTTCATCAGGAAACAGACTGTTCAGAACAGAGAAGGATTACAGCAACATCAGAGCAAAAACGCACAATGAGGACATGAAACCAGGACGGCAATAAGGCAAAGGAAGCTATTTACCAAAAAAAATAAAAAAATCCTTTAGTGACCCTTTAATGAAGGTACAACATTTAGCAACTTATTGCTACACTAAAGCCCCCCACACACGATAGGACTTTTTGACAACATACTTCAAAATGACCAGGTTTTTCAAAAAATCGGACAAACTTTTTCAGTTTTCATCGGACAAAAGTTTGCTCAGCAAACAGACAAACTTTCTAGCAGCAAAAGTCCTATGGTGCAAAGTCCTGCCGTGTCTTCAAAAATCCATTGGACTTAAGTCCAAAGTACAAACACGCATCCTCAGAACCGATGCAAAAGATCAGACAACAATACAGAAGTTGACCAAAGGGTGGCGGTAAAGAGCTGTAAAAACTTGATTTTGGGAAAGTTTGCTGAAAAAGTCCTGCCGTGTGTATGCATAACAAGTTCACGGCCCTTCGAACAAAAATCTACGGAAACGTGATTTGAAGTCTGATCGTGTGTATGAGGCTTTAGAGGTGCCTCTCTTTCTCTTTTATACCCTGTAAAAAAAAATGCTTTGATATACAAGTGCTTTGGATTACAAGCATGTTTCTGAAACAAATTATGCTCGCAAACCAAGGTTTTACTGTATTTTACCACACCTTACCGTAGGGTAGGCAACCTTGGCACTCCAGCTGTGATGAAACTAAAAATCCCATCATGCCTCTACCTCTAGGAGTCATGCCTGTGGCTGTCAGGGTCTTGCAATGTCTCATGGGACTTGTAGTTTCACAACAGTTGAAGTACCGAGGTTGCCTACCCCTGCTACTGCTTTCCATGCAAGTAACCAAGTAAAAAACATAAATTCCCTAATTTATTTAATAAAGTGTGCAGTTAGGTGAAATAAACTTGTGTTCACTTTAAAAATCTGTGTTTAAAAAAAAAAAAAAAATGGACAAAGTTGGTTGTCGGAAGTACATACAGATGCAGTGCAATTTACTTCCCCTTACTGAACACTTTAGTAAATCAGACCCCTGTGTTTACCTCAGCAGCGGTTCAGCAGGGTTCTTTAGTAGACCACAGCTATACATACCGAAGAGATAAAAGCAGAGCCGGGACCACTTCACCACCACCTGCACATATGAAAAGGCTAACCCCACTTCACTGAGAGTGCAGATCAGACATAGGTGCATGTCTGATGTATGTGTCAGAAAGGAAGAGGGTTATTACATCTGAAGCATCCATCACTCTGGGTCTGTAGCTGATCTGCACTCTGACTCATGTGAGAAACTTCCACTTATTGCTGCAGGTTTTTGTTCATCTGAATACACTGCCACATCTATTTAAAGAGGAACTGCAGTCTGCTCACATAATTTGTAATAAGAACCTGTTTCGTATTTGTTGGATGAGAACGTTTTTCCATCTGTATGCATACCAAGTTCACGCCCAACGCCCTTCACATAAAATTCTACGGATTTGTCCAATGGAAATCCGATCGTGTGTACGAGGCTTTATACTGTCCAGAATTTAATGCTGTCCAGTTGGGGAGGCTACACTGTTCAAATTACGGTCAGTTTAGCAAAGAAATGATCAGTGCATTGCCAGCTTACGTCTCATGTGGTTGGACAGAATTTTTTTTATTTGGCAGGTGTATATTTTCTCCAAGGACCGTATTTATCGGCGTATACCGCGCACTTTTTTCCCCATAAAATCAGGGGGGAATCGTGGGTGCACGTTATACGCCGATAGCATACCTCGGAGGGGAAGCAGGGGACGAGCGCCCGCCGGAAATCACCGAGCCGTCATCTCCTCTCGGCTCTCACTCGGCTGTCACGTCACACACACAGTCCCGCCTCCGCCACCAGCATTGGACCAGTGTTCTGTCTATCACAGGAGATGGTCCAATGCCGATGGCAGAGGCGAGACTGTGCATGTGTGACGTGACAGCCGAGTGAGAGCCGAGTGGAGAGGAGATGACGGCTCTGTGGTTTTTCCGGTGGGCGCTCGTCCCCCTCCTTCCCCTCTGAGGTATGTGAGGTATGTGTGTGAGAGCCGAGGAGAAAGGCGATGACGGCGTGATTCCGGCTGGCGCTCGTCCCCCTCCTTCCCCTCCGAGGTATGTGTGTGAGTAGACAGGCGATGACGGCGTGATTCCGGCGGGCGCTTGTCCCCCTCCTTCCCCTCCGAGGTATGTGTGTGAGTAGACAGGCGATGACGGCGTGATTTCGGCAGGCACGCGTCCCCCTCCGAGGTATGTGTGTGAGTAGACAGGCGATGACGGCGTGATTCCGGCGGGCGCTCGTCCCCCTCTTTCCCCTCCGAGGTATGTGTGTGAGTAGACAGGCGATGACGGTGTGATTCTGGCGGGCGCTCGTCCCCCTCCTTCCCCTCCGAGGTATGTGTGTGAGTAGACAGGCGATGACGGCGTGATTCCGGCGGGCGCTCGTTCCCCTCCGAGGTATGTGTGTGAGTAGACAGGCGATGACGGCGTGATTCCGACGGGCGCTTGTCCCCCTCCTTCCCCTCCGAGGTATATGTGTGAGTAGACAGGCGATGACGGCGTGATTCCGGCGGCGCTTGTCCCCCTCCTTCCCCTCCGAGGTATGTGTGTGAGTAGACAGGCGATGACGGCGTGATTTCGGCAGGCGCGCGTCCCCCTGCTTCCCCTCCGAGGTATGTGTGTGAGTAGACAGGCGATGACGGCGTGATTCCGGCGGGCGCTCGTCCCCCTCCTTCCCCTCCGAGGTATGTGTGTGAGTAGACAGGCGATGACGGCGTGATTCCGGCGGGCGCTCGTCCCCCTCCTTCCCCTCCGAGGTATGTGTGTGAGTAGACAGGCGATGATGGCGTTATTCCGGCGGGCGCTTGTTCCCCTCCGAGGTATGTGTGTGAGTAGACAGGCGATGACGGCTTGATTCCGGCGGGCGCTCGTCCCCCTCCGAGGTATGTGTGTGAGACCCTTAGATTGCTTCAAAGCTGTTTATTTAAAAAAAAAAATAATTTCCAGAAAATTCTTTCTTAAAATTGAGGTGCGTGTTATACCTCGGCGCGTGTTATTTGCCGATAAATACGGTATTTAGCCGTTTTCCTGGGGCTCCAATATTCACGCACCATAGTTTCCCTTTAAATACAGACGTTAACATGTATCCCATGCCTAAACTATTATTGTTTCTATCTGGCTGAGTAATCACTGCAAAGAAGTCTTTGTCATTCCATTAAATGGTAACATAAGATGCGCTATCTGCATCCATTCAGAAACAAATGACCTTTTGATAATCTAGGATGGAGGTGGGGGGGGGAGGGGAGGTCTAATAGAATAAAGTGTTATTTATGTATTAGGCCACCACTTTCCATGAAAGAAAGTAATGTGGTGTAATTACGAGACGATGAAATTTAAGCCTGTGGGTACGACTCGGATCCACGCACCTTTTAAAATGACTCACTGCGTATGCCAGCAATTCAATTAGAATTCCATGGAAGTCCCGACTCAGAAGCCTCTAATGGTGGAGCCGTAGAGAGCCAGGGCTTACATAAAATGACGGTAATAGCTGATATTAATTACCAGGTGGAAACTTCTCTAGTGAATTGCCGAAAGCAATTTGTTACCCGGAAAAAACTTTTAACCTCATTAAGTTAAGCGTTGCAACAAAGAAAAACCAAGATGGGTGAAAAACACGGGAGCAATCGACGCGACAACAGCCACCGCAAGCTCACAACACTTAGTGGACATCATCTGTTACAGTCACCTAAATGGCTCAGCACATTGACACACCAAATAAATAGCATACATAGCCATTTATCATTGAGCACTAATTTAATTAACTAAGGTGCTTTGGCTTTGTTGATGTTCATGCAGTTATGCAGTTTCCAAGGTGAAATGTGATAGAATGGATGGAAGGTGCTACTTTGCTTTGAAGGTCATATCGGTTAATGGGAGACAAAAGTATTGTCTGCTGTTATAATTCCTGGCAGCTTTTTTTTTAATTGAAACAAATAGAACGTCTCAGGGTAAAAAGGGGTTTTAACTGGAGAATAGATATTAAAGAGGAACTGTCTTCTAGGGAATAGCTTTTATTTTTAATGGGATTTGTATAGTGTCCATCATGAATGCCACTGCCAGACACATGCCCCTCAGCCAACAGCTTAGTGTCCACCACATCTCTCTGCCAATCCCTCCTCTGGATTACACTCACCCAATGTGTGAAATTCAAAATACTAAAGAAAACATGCAAAGCCATCCACACATTGCCCCCAATTCCATCGCCAACCTTGTCTTAATGTTTAACCCAAACTATGCCTTCTCCCAAGACCTCCTGCTCTTTAGCCCCCTATTCACCTTCTCCCACGTTCACTTCCAGGATTTCTCTAGAGCCTCTCCCAACCTCTGGAACTACCTACTCGAATCCATCTATCTCCTACTTTCTCCACCTTCACCCTGAAAACCCATCTCTTTAGAGAAGCTTATCCCACCTCTACCTAACCACTGGAAGTTTACTTACTCCCATCAGCTCCAGTGTTGCCAACAGTCCGTATTTTTATGGACAGTTCGTAAAAACGGGCAAATTTTCCCCCCGTTCGTAAATGTCCGTGGTTGCGGGAATGTGCCAGTAAAAATAGTCGAGATCGGTTCAGCTTGAACTGCGCATGGAGATTGGAGGCAGGTGGTGATTGGAGGCAGGGGGTGATGGTGGCTGTGGTGGCACCGCAGAGGGGGATGGAGGCAGGGGGCAATGGAGGCAGGGGGAGATTGGAGGCAGGGGGTGTTAGTGGCAGGGGGTGATTGGAGGCAGGGGTGTTGGTGGCACCACAGAGGGGGATGGTGGCACCGCATAGGGTGGGGGATGGAGACAGGGGTTGTTGGTGGCACCGCAGGGGATGATGGAGGCAGGGGGCCTGGGGGAGATTGGAGGCAGGGGGAGATTGGAGGCAGAGGGAGATTGTGGCACCGCAGAGGGGGGTGAAGGCAGGGGGTGTTGGTGGCAGAGGTGGATGGAGGCAGGGGGTGATGTGACTAATAATTTGCCCTTATTATATCGAAAATAACAAAAATATGTTGTTTTACCTTAATATCTACCTTAAGTCACATTGCTATTTGCCTAGCGTACTTGTTTGTAGCCTAAATACTGAAACTTGCACCTAAAAATGTAATTTAGTAACTTTTGTGAAATTCCAGTAAAAACGTGGCTGCGCCAGTAAATTTCAGGTGTCGTGCCAGTAAATTTCAATCTGGTAGGTTGGCAACACTGATCAGCTCATCCCTCAGAGGTATAACCTTTTGGATCACTTTAGATTGTAAGCTCTCTTAACCTACTTGTATCGAATTGTATTATAATGACAGGTAAACACAATCAGAAAATTGTATGAAAAATTCCAACTTCAGAGCGATTGTACAATAATATGATCGTTAGTACAAAGCTTTGCCAATCAGGAGAGTTCATCTGATATTATTTAATCGGACATGCACGGAATTTTTTTTTCGTACAATGCCAGATCTTTCGATTTTTGTTTTATCAGTACAGTCGGCTAGAGCAGCAGCCACCACTGGGTAATGAGACAATAATCTTCTCAGCCTTATGCTTGCTATGACAGCTGGTAACTGAGTGAACATGAAGAAGAAGGTAGTCGTCTATCTATGAACTATCTAGCCCAAACATACAGGGAATCTGGATTATACCATTTACAGACATAAAATAACCAGTTGTATTTACACTGATCTGACCCAAGATGTCAGGGTCAAGACATTAATATATACATAAGAAGTCCAATGCAACTGTAATAGATACACAATAGGTGTACATGTATATATACCAATTAATGATGTAATTCATTTATAAAAAAAAAATGAAATTCCCAAATTTGACTTAATGCCATCCTCTTGAAATTCCCTGCATAGCTGCACACACAAGAAGGAAAGACAGCAATTAGGAGCCAATCAGGTGTGCATCATGCCCATGTGATGACAACAGACATGCTGAAAGAAGTAAGAGCAGAGGGATGAGCTCCCCTTCATTGCCAATCACAGACTTGAGACTTAAAGCTGTCTGTCTGTTTTTATTACTGTCTATGCCCCTGTTAGGGTGATTAACCCTATCTATTTGTTCTTATGTATCTATTAAGTATATCTAATTTTGGATTGCCCCAGAAAAGTAATCCTCCAATGGGGACAATAGCTCTGGTGATCTGCAATCTTAAAGCGGGGGTTCACCCTTAGAGGGCACTTTTCCCCCTTAGATTCCTGCTCGTTTTTACTAGGGGAATCGGCTATTTATTTTAAAATATGTGCAGTACTTACCCGTTTACGAGATGCATCCTCTCCGTCGCTTCCGGGTATGGGCTTCGGGAATGGGCGTTCCTTCTTGATTGACAGGCTTCCGAGAGGCTTCCGACGGTCGCATCCATCGCGTCACGATTTTCCGAAAGAAGCCGAACGTCGGTGCGCAGGCGCAGTATAGAGCCGCACCGACGTTCGGCTTCTTTCGGCTACGAGTGACGCGATGGATGTGACCGTCGGAAGCCTCTCGGAAGGCTGTCAATCAAGAAGGAACGCCCGCTCCCGAAGACCCATACCCGGAAGCGACGGAAGAAGATGCAGCTCGAAAACGGGTAAGTACTGCTCATATTTTAATACAAATAGCCGATTCCCCTAGACCGAACGAGCAGGAAGCTAAGGGGAGAAAATTTTTTGTTTTACAAATGGGTGAACTCCCGCTTTAATTTGCAAGGATTTCCTCTCCTCTTTTGCCAATGGGACAGGAAGTGAAGATAAAAGAGTGGGTACATCCAGTGCCGGCCCAAGACATTGTGCTGCCTGGGACCAAGAATGAAATGCTGCCCCTCCCCCCCCAAAAAAAATCACGTCATGGCTCAATACATGTATAAAGAGGACCTGCCATGGCTCTATTCATGTGATAAAGACAAAATTGCTTAAGGAAAGCAACCAATGGTCGGACTTTATAGGCAACACAGACAGGAATAGTAAAACATATATAATTTTATTACAAAGTAGTTACATAAAACAACATTAAAAAGAAAACCATACAAGATGTCAGGTATGTATGTTGCCTATAAATGTCCCCTGTGTGTCTACGCGTTTCGCCATGAGGCTTCTTCAGGACAGACAAGAGAGGAAAATAGTCAAAGTCATCCGAACCACATAGGCATAGGTATAGATATATCCTGTACACAGGCTGTCTCCCGGGGGCAAACGCTGCTATCCAATCTGCCATAATGAGTAATAACATTGTACCGGGGACACGGACGGGGCGGTATTAGGATCATAAGAATTTGTGGGTAGAGTAGGAGGGAGCGGCAATGCAGAGGGCTGGAGAGGCGGAGTTCCGATCGGAGCCGAGAGCTAGGGGGAACAGATTACGACGGGCAACCATTCTCGGCACAACAGGTTCCTCAGAGGGAGCGGCGCCTGCCTTTCTCACTCGCAGACTGCTCCCCTCGGGCTGTGAGTGTCATCACAGGCAGAGGAGTGGGCTGTCTTGCGGGTGGCAGAATGCTGCCCCCCTAAAAGTGCTGCCTGGTACCCATGGTACCACCCGGTCCCATCATAGGGCCGGCCCTGGGTACATCTCTCTAATGGGACACAGATGGCAAAAAGAAACCATACAGGGGTTATAACATTCCCTTATTCTATTTAAAATGAGAAAAAAAAGTTTTGCCTATAGTTCTACTTTAACTGCAGTAGAGAAAACCAGGTCACCAAGCTGTTCTAAGAACAGTATGAATTTCCCTGTGCTACAGAGTCATTTGTGATGGTTCCGTGGTGTGGGCAGGCACAGGCACAACATGCCTGTCACAATTGGAAAGCAGAATGGGCTGGATGCATTGTGGGTGTGTGATTAAGGCTCAATTCACACTTGTACGACTCCAAAGTTGCCCCAACTTTGGTCGGGTGCAACTTCACTATGACTGGCTTTGACCAGGGATAATGGACAAGTGTTGCATAACTGTTGCATTGTATAACATCCAGGTATGACGTTCATGAAACTTTTGAGGGTTAACATTGATGTCTATGGCCTTCAAGTTGCATGAAAGTCAGACCAAAGTAGCGCATAAACTACTTTGAATTCACTGCAACTTTAGGTTGCGCATATGGTAATAGTTATTATTGGAAAACATGGGGAACGACTTGTCAAACGATTTTAATGTTCAAAGTTGCTTGACAAGTCGTACAAGTGTGAATGGCGCCTTAGGAGTTCAGCTAATCTGCATACAGTCCTCTTAATTTCAGAACAGAGATATGTTCGATATTAGGTGGTATTGCAAGTAAATTTCATTTTTGGAACATCCATAAGTCATTAGCTGACCACATCAGTAACTAAAGGCTACTTTCACACCGAAGCAGTTCTCTGGCATTTTAGCACAAAAAATTGGGCCTGAAAAGCGCCTCTCATGCTTCCCCAGTGTGAAAGCCTGAGTGCTTTCACACTGGGGAAGTGCGCTTGTGGGACGGGTAAAAAAGTTCTGCAAGAATCATCTTTGGGGAGGTATAGGAACACTATGGGGCAGATCCACAGAGAGAGTATGCTGGCGTATCTACTGATACGCCGGCGTACTTTCAAATTTCCTGCGTCGTATCGTTGTTTAGAATCCTCAAAACAAGATACGACAGCATCTGGGTTAGATCCGACAGGTGTACGTCTTCGTACGCCTTCGGATCTAAGATGCAATACTTCGGCGTCCGCTGGGTGGCGCTCCCTTCGTTTTCCGCGTCAAGTATGCAAATTAGCTATTTCCGACGATCCACGAACGTACGAGCGGCCGGCGCCTTTACGTCGTCTCTAGTCGGCTTTTTTCGGCGTATAGTTAAAGCTGCTATTTCGTGGCGTACTCAATGTTAAGTATGGCCGTCGTTCCCGAGTATAATTACATTTTTTTTTTTTGCGTAAGTCGTTCGTGAATCAGGATGGACGTAATTTACGTCCAGGTCAAAACCAATGACGTCCTTGCGACGTCATTTCGCGCAATGCACGGCGGGAAATTCAGGGACGGCGCATGCGCAGTTCGTTCGGCGCGGGGATGCGCTTCATTTAAATGAAACACGCCCCCTACCCGCCCAACTTGAATTCCGCGCCGTTACGCCGCTTGAGATACACTACGCCGCGTAACTTACGGCGCAAAATCTTAATGGATTCGAACCAAAGCCAGGTAAGGTACGGCGGCGTAGCGTATCTCAGATACGATGCGCCAGGGCAGATCTTTGTGGATCTGCCCCTTTATATATAGCTCTCCTACACTTCCCCTTCCCATTGGAATGAATGTGCTTCAGAAGCGCCGCAACACAGGCACTTTTAACCCCTTCTTGGACCGGTAGCTGCCGAAAAGCACCCGATAGCGGCCTAAAAGCGCAGCTTAAACAGCGCTAAAACTAGCGGTGCTTTACCGCTAATGGACCAGTGTGAAAGCAGCCTAAATATCCCTTTTGAGTGGACTGGGCCTTTAATGTAGGAGTTCAGTTTTTTTTATTTTTTTAGATATTACAAAGAATGGGGCTAAAAAATGGAAATAAACTTAAAGTTAGGCATCAGTTTTATTTGAATTTATTAAAATGTTTTAGAATGAAGGGAAATAGAAATGGCCATTTGTGTATATGTATTTTAGTACCCCATTGTGAGGTTTTGCATTCCTTTGGTCTGTTGTTGTTGTTTGTACTGCTTTAACCTGTACACATTTGCCAGTGGAGCTGGAAGAGCCCGGGGTGATGGACTCAGCATGAATTTCATAATTCGTATTAGTAATTTAGACCTCAGTGTGCAGCTGTAATATAGCAAGATCAGACTTCATATCAAGTAACGCAGGGCTGCAGCTAGCCTGGAATAATGTGTCACAAGAGCTTTCTTCAATCATTTCTGCCTTTACGGAAACAGTAACGAGACTTATCAGGAGATACACATAGATACACCTCATAATTATCCATCACAAAAATCCTAATGCCCCTGTGTGTGCCCTACAGTTAACTCATACCTTGCCCTGCTGGAGTTGTAGGGCTGCTTTGATGTACTGTACATCCAATAGTTTATATCTTTATATGTGTCATTGTTAGTGTAGGTTAGCTTACATCTATTCATTCGTCAGTGTTAAAACAGAACTGTATTTCCACTTTTGCATCTAAATCTGGATACTACTTTATATTTGATACTTGTTCCCATTATATAGAATAAATAAAACAAATTTAAACTGTTGTATACATTTTTTAGGTGCTTTTTAGTTAAAAAATCCTGCAAAGCTCTACCCTGCCATGACACGTTAAGAAGTGGGTTGTGGAATACCGTTTACCATAACTAACCCTGTCTGTACTGTGCTGGCAGGTGGCATTATCAGATGTAAAATAGTCCAATTAACAAATAATGAAGGATTAAAGATCTCAAGGGTGAGTTCTGCATTGCATTAATTAATTCAATTTTTTTTTAAAATGGCCTCTACTTCCTATGTTTGAATTTGCTCCAAGAAAACTAGAAAGGTAGGAAATATGTATAAAAAATATGTTTAGGAATGCTGTGTGAACAAACATATAGGCCCAGGTCCACGTAGCGCGGCGCATTTGTAAATCCGGCGTAGTGTATCTCAGATACACTACGCCGCCGTAACTTACAAAGTATTTCCCGTATCCACAAAGAATTTGCGCCGTAAGTTACGGCGGCGTAGTGTAAATGTGTCGGCATAAGGGCGCGCAATTCAAATCACTACGTTGTGGGCGTGTTTTACGTCAATACGTCTTGACCCCACGTAAATTATGGTTTTTTTTAACGGCGCATGCGCCGTCCGTGGGGGTATCCCAGTGCGCTTGCGCCAAATTAACCCGCAACAAGCCAATGCTTTCGACGTGAACGTAATTCTACGCAAAGCTCTATTGGCGAACGTTTTACGCAAACGTCATAAACAACGGAAAATTTGACCCTGGCCCGACGTCCATACTTAACATTGGCTACGCCTCGTTTAGCAGGGGTAACTTTACTCCGGAAAAAGCCTTACGGAAACGACGTAAAAAAATTTGCCAGCAGGACGTAGGTTTGTGGATTGGCGTATCTAGCTAATTTGCATACTCTACGCGGAAATTGACAGAAGCGCCACCTAGCGACCAGCGTAAATATGCACCTTAGATCCAACGGCGTACTAAGATGTACGCCAGTCGGATCTAGCTCAGCTTCAGGCGTATCTTGTTTTGTGGATACAAAACAAAGATACGCCGGAGCAACCTAGAAGTTACGCGGCGTATCAATAGATACGCCAGCGTAACTGCTTCGTGGATCTGGCCCATAGTGGAGGTTTATTAAATGTAACTGCAAGATTGGAAAAGCACATTAGTCACCATACTTACCACCTCCCCAATGGTCCGAGAATTGATCCCTCCTCGGCTCCTTCTGGGTTCTGGTTTTCAGCCACCTTGATTGGTCGTTGTGGGATAACATTACTCTTGTGCATGTGCAGGAGTCAGTCATCATGACACGCAGGGACCATGTTGGAGATATAAACTGAGCTGCACATATGCAGCTGAGTTTACATGCCATAGAAGACTGCAAGCAGGCAGGTAGGTTTATTTTATTGCAGAAGAGACATTACTTGTTTCTTCTATGATAAGTAGTCTACCTGCTTTTATGTTTTCTAATGCTTTAAAGCGGAGTTCCACCTAAAAGTGGAAGCTCTGCTTATCTACTTCCTCCCCCCCTCCTGTGCCACATTTGTCACGTTTCGGGGGGATACCTGTCTGTGTATTGGTGCCGCGGTGGCCTATGTCATTTTACGGCCCTCTTCCTTCCCCCGTTGCCTTCTGGGAGACACATACAGGTCCCAGAAGACAGCGGGACCATTCAGAAAGCGCAGCTCAACTCACATATGCGCAGCAGGAAGCAGGCTGTGAAGCCGCAAGGCTTCATTCCTGTTTCACTTAGTAAGGATGCCGACACCTGCACCCAAAGCCGATAGATGGGTCGGTGTTGGGTGCCGACATCGCAGGCTACCTGGACAGGTAAAAATCCTTATATGAAAAGTCAGCAGCTACAGTATTTGTATCAGCTGACTTTTATTTTTTCAATACGGGCTGGAACTCCGCTTTAAGTCCTCTGCACTTACCTTTCCTCCAGCGATGCACAATCTACCTCGCTGCCGTTGATATATTTGCCTAGCCTTCTTCCAAGTTTGGCATCTTTGGTCCTCGGGGTGACATACGTTGTGTACATGCACACAGGAGTTAATTCATCCCGTCACCCAAGACAAGACAAGACAAATACATATACTCTGATCTATTAAAGATTGTTTATTGCTACATAGCAACAGTGCTATATCAGTGCAGGGACAGACACTATGGGCTTAATGTGCCAATGTGTTCTGAATAAAAACCGTCCGTACTTTCTGATTGACACGAGTCAGATTCAATTAATGACTGAGGGCAAATGACTCCCGTTCTAAGTCAGAATATATTGCTATGTCAGGACTTATCAGGAATACTACTGCTTATGGTGTGTGAGCTAGGTAGTAGCTTGGTTTACCCTCTATCCATACCATTTGACCCAGTCTTTAAACAAATATACTCATATCATGTGGCATTTATCAGTATATATTGGGTTCTTTAAATCAAAAAAGCAGAATGTGGTTGTCAACGGACAGCTGCAGCCAATACACAGAGCAGGATGCAGCTGTCAAATCGATAGCGGGGCCACACTAATTACACTAAATCTTATTTAAGCTCCTATTAACCCCTAGTTAAAGGATAAATTCACCTTTGTACGGGCAGGCAGTTACATAATGACAGGAAGAAACATTGAACTACCTAGAGGGCTCAACAACACCCTTGTAGTTCATTGAGAACTACAAGCTGACAGCCGCAAAAGCTGTCGGTACTTGTAGTTCTCCCATTCACAGAGCTCTGCGAATGAATGACGCAGCCAGGTGGGCAGAGCTTTTTTTTTCAATTGTGACTATGAGTTCTGGGAGAAGATCCCCGCTTGCTGTCAGTAGAGGTGGTGGGTCAGGGAGAGGCTGCAGCAGTGAGAACATGTCAAGCCTCGTAAACACGACCGATTTTCTCTGCAAAAACCAGCAAGAAACTTGCTGTTTTTTTTTTTTTTGCCGAGGAAACCGGTCGTGTGTACATTTTTCGACGAGGAAACCGTCGAGAAACTCGATGAGCCAAAAAGAGAGCATGTTCTCTTTTTCCTCGACGGGAATGGAGAAAATTGGCACGTCGAGTTCCTCGACAGCCTAACAAGGAACTCGACGAGCAAAGCGATGTGTTTCGCCCGTCGAGTTCCTCGGTCGTGTGTACGAGGCTTTACATGTAGGGTTGCCACCTCATCCCTTTAAAACTGAACACATATTAATTACACAGCTTCTGGGTCTATATTAATGCAGGTAAGGCACTAAGTGAATTTAATTACGACCGTAATCAGCTACAGAACCTGTGTAATTAATATGTGTTTGGTTTTAAAGGGATGGAGTGTCAACCCTAGTTACATTTTCCACCCTAAAAATGGGTGGAACATGTTACATGTTCCCAAAGATGAAATGTATTATATAAACTGTTTCCTTCCTTATTATTATTTTTTTTAACAAACTACATCTAAACTTTTTTTCCAATAATTTTATTAATTTTTGTGGTACATCACTAATAAAATACGCATTTATTTTTTAAAGACTCTTCTATTTAAAGCAGACCTTGGACTAAGGCCCCTTTCACATTACGGCGCTGCTATACCGCATGAAAAAATCATGCCCTGCAGGCTTCAATGTGAAAGCCCGAAGGCTTTCACACTTAAGCGGTGCGCTAGCAGGACCGCTCCAAAAGTCCTGCTAGCCACATCTTTGGAGCAGTATAGGAGCGGGGTGTTTACCGCTCCTATACCGTGCCCTCCCATTGAAATTAATTCGGAAACCGCGGTAATACCGCCCGCAATACGCCTCTGCATAGGCGCATTGCGGGCGGTATTAACCCTTTTTCGGCCGCTAGCGGGGGTTAAAACTGCACCGCTATCGCCCGAATATCGCGGTAAATACGAGGATATAGCGGCGCTAAAAATAGAGCTGCTATACCATCACCGTACCTCCACTGCCCAATGTGAAAGGGGCCTAAATATATAGATATACAGACCAAATAAGCCTAAGTATAGGTTGATGTAGGTATGATATTGTATTAGATCATGGGTGAAGTCCCAGTTTGTTAGTGCATATTTTAAGGTTGAAGGGCTCATCAAGCCTCTAGTGCAAAAGATGAAAAATGACACATGGTCAGCAGTAGTTCAATATCCTAAAGGGACCACACTGGTTGAAGCGGGTAGATACAAATCAGAATCGATTAAATAAAGTGACATCTATACAGGGAAAAGCCAGACATAAATCCTGCAGGATTTTCCACTATAAATCTGCCCTTCTAAAATACAATTCCTTCCTCAATGCTGTCAAACAAATTGATTTAATCACTTGTTAACACTCTTTCACCCAGTTATTGGCAACTCCTTTCTACCTTTAAAGCCTGGTATACACAATGAGATTATCGGACGAATGATCGTTCGTTTTTTTGCATGCTAGTCTCATATCAGAAATGAAGAGTTTACTAAAGTTACAAAAATTCTCGTACGACATGATAAAAATTCAAAAGTGATGTAATGTATTGTAGTGTATTTTAGAATGACAACTGTACTGCTTAAATGAAAATCGTACAATCTGGTATCGTATGAGAAAAAAATTTGTGCTTGTCCCATCGGATAATTTTGCATGAATTGTCGTGATTGGCTCATAAAAGCTGTGTACTAGCAATCAGATTATCATACGATCGCTTTGAAAAAAAGGTATTTTTCATAAAATTTTCTGATTGTGTGTACGTGCCATTACTCTATACTTTGCTCCCACTGCCTCCACCCAAAAGCTCATTCACTGCTCAGGAGTTTGCCCAAAAACTGATTGATGTCATTTTTTAATTAGATGTACACTGTCTAGATGCCTCCCCCACCTACCATGTCTACCACCACAATAAATATGTTTGACCCACTTACCTCAGAGGAGTTTGCTACACTTTCATCTAAAGCTCATCTTATCACCTGCACCCTGGCCACTGTTCCCTCATAACTACCTTGGTGACCCTATTGCTCTATTCTGCAATCTCTAATCAAATTCTATCCTATCTGTTCTATATCTTCAGCAGCTCTCTAAAACATGCACTGATCACCCTCCATACTCAAAACTCTCACTGAACAACTTAACACCCATTCCTTGCGTTTGCTTACCTCAAAACCTTTAGAATGTTTAGTTAACAACCATCTAAGTTACCACTTCACTGCTTCAACTTTCTGGCCATAACACTCCACAGAAACTACCCTCTTGAAACTCACAAATACGAACAACTTACTAACTGCTAAAACTCAAAGTAAACTAACAGCGCTAAACCCACTAAATCCTCATACTAAAGCAGGCCAGTGTGTAATTTCGCACCATTAGTAGGCTCCAGCAATGGCCGATTTGTGTGTGGCCATCGAATTTCAGTGATCGGGCCTGTTGGAAATTTTTGGAAAAATTTATGTATTTCTAATAATTGATGGGAGAAAAGTGCAAGAAATATAATCAAAAAATAAATGTGCATGTGACCTCGAAAGAAAGAAGATTCCCGACCAGGAAACATATTTTCTGTAGCAACATGAGATGAAATTGAAGACTTCGTTGGTTGAATTTATAAATAAATGGTGGCACTATCCAATCATATAATGCACAACATTTCTTATTTTTGAAAGCAAATTAGTTTGGAATTCGATACATGCATGGCTTGAGAGAACATAAATAAAACAAACTGCTACTGACAAGCCAAGTGTGTCCACCAGGTTCAAATTATATACAGTGGGGCAGATTCACAAAGATCTGCACCCGCGCCGCGTATCTGAGATACGCTACGCCGCTGTAACTTTCTTGGCAAATCTCTGAATCCAGAAAGAATTTGCGCCGTAAGTTACGGCGGCGTAGTGTATCTCTCGCGGCGTAAGGGTGCGGAATTCAAATGCAGCGAGTAGGGGGTGTGTTTCATTTAAATTAAGAGCGTCCACGCGCCGAACAAACTGCGCATGCCCCGTCCGTCAAAACTCGCAGGGTGCATTGCTCCAAATGACGTTGCAAGGACGTCATTGGTTTTGACGTGAACATAAATGGCGTCCAGCCCCATTCACGGACGACTTACGCAAACAAAATACAATTTTTCAAATTCGACGCGGGAACGACGGCCATACTTAACATGGCGTACGCCACCAGATAGCAGCTTTAACTATACGCCGAAAAAAGCCGAACGGAAACGACGTAAAAGAATGTGATGGGCGCTCATACGTTCGTGGATCGTCGGAAATAGCTAATTTGCATACTCAACGCGGATTACGACGGGAACGCCACCCAGCGGACGCCGAAGAATTGCATCTAAGATCCGAAGGCGTACGAAGACGTACGCCTGTCGGATCTAATCCAGATGCTGTCGTATCTTGTTTTGAGGATTCAAAACAAAGATACGATGCGGGAAATTTGAAAGTTCTTTCTTTGTGGATCTGCCCCAGTATGTTAATTACAGCAGCATTAGTTTTGATAAAAATCGCTGAAATCCACCACCCGGTGCACTCTCCTTTAGACAGCCCGGACTCACCAGAACAGGTGGACCTATGTTAAATAACAACAGGTCAAAAATTGCTTTCAGAAGGAGGACTATGCCTTCTATTTCATTTGGAGATTTGGATATGTCCGAATCTCTGAATAACCAAACATTAATCCGAATTTATATTCGGACGGAAACAAATAGCACATGATCTAGTCTCCAATCCTCCAGATTCAGGTACACATGGCTCATACAAAGGAATATGACCTGTCCTTTCAGACGCACAGCCAATAAAAGTCCTAATCTTGTAGCAGCTCCTAAATGTGCCTTTTCTTCACAAATGACACCACAAAGCTACTAATTCACTCCCATGTTATCTCTCTTTCTTTTTTTGGCCTACTTTTATACAGGATATTCACCTGCCATTCTAGATGGATGCTTGCATTTACTACTTTTTTGTATGACTTGACTCTCCCTCTAAATTATAAGCTGTCATGAGCAGAGCCCTCCTAACCTTTTGAATTGTTATATAACAGTACTATCTTTCTTTATTCTGTAAAATAGTGCACAAATTGGTGGTGCCATATAAAGTATGTATACTAATATGAATAATGTGTATGATAATATGAAAAATTCTGCTCACGCTGGCATTATGGCTTCAGTTCTTCTTCTGGATCACGAGTGTACCCTGCTGCTGGAAAGCTAATAAAAAGTGGGCATGTCACACAACCAGTGATATTAATCCCTGAAAAAGAACACAGCCTCCTTTATTATGCCAGAGATTAATTAGAGGGGGTGGGTGTGTGGGGGTGGTGGGGGGCTGTAGCCTTGAAGAGTAGCTTTACATATAAGCAGAGGCGTAGCTTGATTTTTGTAGGCCCCAATGCAAAAGTTGACCTGGCCCCTGGGCTGTTCTCACCCTGTGCTCCTCTCCATTCAGGAAATGGCTCACAGCTTGTCCCCAGCCAATGAGAACGGAGGGATGTGGACCGTGGAAGCCCAGTACTGAAGCGTGGCTGTTGGGCCCTTGGTCAGATCAGAGCTGGACTTTGTGGAGGATATGATAATATGACAGGGAGGCTGCAGGGGCCCCCTGGAGCTAGGGGTGGGGTTGGGTTTGTGACCCCTGCAGCCTCTTATGCTACGCCCATGCATATAAGCAAGTGCAGCCTCCTAGTGTATGTGTTTTATCTTAAAGGATAAGCTGCAGGGCTTGTCTTCAGAAGCCTGATATTGCACCCTGATCCACTGATCACAGGTGCAATACTTTCCATGCTCCTGCAGGCAAACATATAAAATTCTCTTTTTTTTTTTCAGGAAAAAAATATTTGAAAGGTGAACATATCCTTTACATTATTGATTCATCTTCAGTAAATGTCAAATTTACTGCTTTAGAAATATACCCCTAGGTGTCGAGTCTAGGGCACCGAAATGGTGGCAAATGGCCCTGTTTGTGGTAATATACAGGCAGATACAACGGGTAGTAATGTGTAATGTTGTGTAGCCGTAGCAGCATTTTTGTCAGTATATTTATTTTCTTATATGTGTAAAATTCCTAATTACACTTGTAAAAGCAAGGTCGTTCCTTTGAAATCTCAGTCTCCTTCTCTCCCCTCTTGTTTCTGGGAATAGCTGGCCAGATTATCGTAAAATGATTTATATCTGCTCTCCATCTTTGTGGCAAGGTTCCAGCAATCCGAAGAAAAAAAAAAAAGCCACCTAAACCAAGCTGATTAAATCATCAGCAAGATGTAAAGTTTATAATCACTCTTCTTGAGCCACAATTTCCTTATAAGATATAAAAGTTAATAAAACAATATATCTCGGTGTAGCGAGTGTCAGAAAAAAAAGTCAGCCTTCTTAGTAGATGTGAAATTGCTCGCTCGCGAAGCAAAGAAGTAGAGCCACCATCAGAGGAAGTGAATGGAAGCAAAATGACTCGAAAGTATGGAACATATGTGTCTGTTGTGCTGTATATGGGCTCTGTGCTATGTCAGCTTTTATATTATTGACTAATGGAATTGAGAGTGACTTTCAGGCTAGAATTGTATCTAATGCACTGCTGACCTTACACATAACTTGATGATAACATAAGCCTTTAAGCTAGTAGCAGTTGTCATGGAAATCATTTTACCTTTCTCTGTGATGTTTTAAGAGTAGTTTATATGTCTGCAATAGACTTTATAACTTAATATATCATGTATCTTTTTTTTCCTACATAATAACATCAATGAACTAAGATGAATAGCTAGCTGAAAATGGCTTAAAGGGAAAACACAGCATAGTATCCTTCTGCAAATATTTGACTTTTATCATAGCAGTGCTTACCATATAGTAAAATCTGGCCCAGATTCACCATGCACTTACGCCGTCGTATAACAAGTTATGCCGACGTAAGTGCAAATGTGCGCCGTCGTATCTGTGCACCGGACCCACAAACTAAGATGCGCCTAAAAACAGGCTTCATCCCGCCAATGTAACTTGCCTACGCCGGCGTAGGGTGGGCGCACATTTAGGCTGGACGCATGGAGGCGCTCCCATTGATTAGCCATTCAAATATGCAAATGAGGAAAATATGCCGATTCACGAACGTACGTGAGCCCGACGCAGGCTACGCGAGGTACGCGTAAGTTGTACATCCGGCGTAAAGTTAGGCCCCATAAAGGAGGTGCAACCCAGCAGCAGACATGCAAAGGTCTGCACCAGGGAACACAAGCCGGCGTATTTTACGCATTTTACGCTGAACGTGTGTCTGGCTGGGCGTAGGTTACGTTCACGCCGTACACAGTGATCCGGCGTAGTTTAGGCAGTTGTTCCGACGTGGTTGTGAGCATGCGCAGAGGGATGCGTGAGCAACCCTACCCTGTATGCAACGCACCCCTAAACTCTAAATTCTGTATGCCACAACATACTCCTGAACTCTGCACTCTGTACGTAGTGTAATCCTGAACTCTGCACTTTGTACACAGCATACTCCTGAACTCTGCACTCTGTACACAGCGTACTCCTAAACTCTTCACTCTGTACATAGTGTACTCCTGAACTCTGCACTCTGTACATAGCGTACTCCTGAACTCTGCACTCTGTACGCAGCGTACTCCTAAACTATGCACTCTGTACATAGTGTACTCCTGAACTCTGCACTCTGTACATAGCGTACTCCTGAACTCTGCACTCTGTACGCAGCGTACTCCTAAACTCTTCACTCTGTACGTAGTGTACTCCTGAACTCTTCACTCTGTACATAGCGTACTCCTGAACTTTGCACTCTGTACATAGTGTACTCCTGAACTCTGCACTCTGTACACAGCGTACTCCTGAACTCTGCACTCTGTACACAGCGTACTTCTGAACTCTGCAATCTGTACGCAGCGTACTTCTGAACTCTGCACTCTGTACGCAGCGTACTCCTGAACTCTGCACTCTGTATGCAGTGTACATCTAATTATTGGTGAGCTGCAGTATAATACATTTTTTAGTTTTGGTGTGTGGTGTATTCCTCCTCTGAGATTATTAGCAGTCTGTACACAGCATACTCCTGAACTCTGCACTCTGTACGTAGCGTACTCCTGAACTCTGCACTCTGTACGCAGCGTACTCCTAAACTCTTCACTCTGTACGTAGTGTACTCCTGAACTCTGCACTCTGTACATAGCGTACTCCTGAACTTTGCACTCTGTACATAGCGTACTCCTGAACTCTGCACTCTGTACACAGCGTACTCCTGAACTCTGCACTCTGTACACAGCGTACTCCTGAACTCTGCACTCTGTACGCAGCGTACTTCTGAACTCTGCACTCTGTACGCAGCGTACTTCTGAACTCTGCACTCTGTAAGCAGCGTACTTCTGAACTCTGCACTCTGTACGCAGCGTACTTCTGAACTCTGCACTCTGTACTCAGCGTACTTCTGAATTCTGCACTCTGTACGCAGCGTACTTCTGAACTCTGCACTCTGTACGCAGCGTACTCTTGAACTCTGCACTCTGTATGCAGTGTACATCTAATTATTGAAAAAAGAGGATCACCGCTCCAGGTGGGTCGCTATGTAGAGTAGACTGACTCAGGATACCATGGGTGCTGGCAATGCACTGACCATGTATAAGATACAAAGAGAGGAAATGGATAGCCGCACTCCAATAACCAAAAAGATTGTCTTTTTATTCACACGAACAGCAAATATATCACTTCACAAGGTTACAGCAAAGGAACAGGGGAACAGCCGACGCGTTTCGCACTGAGCTAGTGCCTAATCATGGCATGATTAAGCACTAGCTCAGTGCGAAACGCGTCGGCTGTTCCCCTGTTCCTTTGCTGTAACCTTGTGAAGTGATGTATTTGCTGTTCGTTTGAATAAAAAGACAACCTTTTTGGTTATTGGAGTGCGGCTATCCATTTCCTCTCTTCGTATCTTATACATCTAATTATTGGTGAGCTGCAGTATAATACATTTTTAAGTTTTAGTGTGTGGTGTATTCCTCCTCTGAGATTATTAGCAGTCTGTGTAATCTGATCTCTGTTTCTCTTTTGTACAGTTTAGCTGTAATATGGCCAGAGAAATATTTTGAGCTTTCCACCTGCAGGCTACATTTTGGAAATATAAAGGAGTTATATAAATAATAATAATACAAATATATTTAACACAAAATGCATAAAGAAAATATTTAAAATCACTATACAACACCTTACCAAAGTGAAAGATTTGGGTTAAAAAAAAAAAAAAACATGTTATTATCCTCCTTTAATAACACCGTTACCCTAGCAATAAAGTTGTATTTTGATGCATATGCGTATTGTTTCTGATAACATAATGAGCTGTGAGTGCAAAATTCCCTCAATTGTACAGATATTGAGATATGTGACATATCTGACACTTTGTTATGCTACATATCATTTTATGTCAGCTGCCATTGTAGGCAAAACTAAGGCAACAAAATAACAGTTGGCAGTTTCCTTGTGTGGGATTACTGGACAGGAAGTCATCTGTGTGTTGGAAAATATCGCCCCCTCATTACATCATGGTCATTTTAAATACCATCTGTTCTGATAACATCCTGTAACTTTTACATATTTATCTATTAATGGTACTCAAAATGTATTTTATGCGATTAGTTCATAAAAATGATTCAAATTTTAGTGGCCCCTTAAAGAGACCCGCCTGCCAGACCACTCAGTTCAACAAAAATCTTACCATACCATTATGTGTGCATTTAATGTAATTTATTCATGGTATTTAGCTGTAAAAGCCTTACTTGTGCATACATCCAAAAGCACTGACACTGCTGCTGTATGTAGCGAGGTGAAGGGAGGTGCAGAGGAGCTGGGCCAGCACAGATGATATAATTAGACCCTTTCAGAAGAGGACAGTGAAGAGCAAGGAGAGAGTGGGCTGTTCTAGGGAATCGTCTAGTCCAGGGATCCTCAAACTACGGCCCTCCAGCTGTTGGGGAACTACACATCCCATGAGGCATTTTAAAACTCTGACATTCACAGACATGACTAGGCATGATGGGAATTGTAGTTCCTGAACAACTGGAGGGCCGTAGTTTGAAGACCCATGGTCTAGTCAATTGTCCTAGCGAGTTCAAAAGGCACACAGAAAGTGAGTTTTTATTTGAGTATTGGTGATAACATACAAACATACATTGTATAACATACAGTACAAGTCACAAAGAGGAAGTCAGATCAGATACAGATCTTTCAAAGGTGTACACGTTTCTCAGATGTACTTAGTTGAAGATACAATCACTTGATTGCATATTTCTATGTCTTGTAATGGTAAAATTATTGATTGATTTGCACAAAAGTTTTTTTATTGTTTTTACTAGTAATGGTGGCGTTTAGCAATTTTCCGTGGGACTGCGACATTACGGCAGACAAATCTGACACATAAGCCTCGTACACATGATCGGATTATCCGATGGGAATTGTGTGATGACAGGCTGTTGTTGGAAAATCCGACCATTTGTATGCTCCGTCGGACAATTGTTGTCGGATTATTCGCGGAGAAATGTGGGATCGCATGCTTTAAAATTGTCTGCCAACAAATGTGTGTTGTCGGATTATCCGATCGTGTGTACAAAAGTCAATCAGACAAAACTCCAAAGTACAAACATGCATGCACAGAAGCGATACTCACCATAATGCAACATTAGCAGAAGTTTCCCAAAGGGTGTCGCTAAAGAGCTGAAAAAAAAACACGTAGTTTTGTGTTTGTTGGCCGACAATTCTTTGCCGTTTGTATGCAAGACAAGTTCGTGACCAACGCCCTTTGGACAAAAGTCCTACGCTTTGTCTGATGAAAATCCCATCGTGGGTATGAGGCTTAAAGCGGGGGTTCACCCTGTTAAAAAAAAAAAAATGTTTTTTTTTATTATACCATTACATTCGGCATCGTAGCGCGAGCTACGGTATGCCGGTCTTACATTTTTTATCCCCGTACTCACTGTGCTATGGCTCATTGAAGATTCCGGGGAATGGGCGTTCCTATGGTGAGAGAAGGTGATTGACGGCCGGCCCTGGCACTTCACGCTTCTCCGGAAATAGCCGAAATAGGGTTGGCTCTTCACGGCGCCTGCGCATAGCCTGTGCGCAGGCGCCGTGAAGAGCCGAGACCTACTCCGGCTGTCTTCGGGGAGCGTGACGTGCCAGAGCCGGCCGTCAATCATCCTCCCTCTCCATAGGCACGCCCATTCCCCGCGGGAGTCGGATTCTTCAATGATCGATAGCACAGTGAGTACGGGGATTAAAAATTTAATCGCGCTACGATGCCGAATGTAATGGTATAATGATGTGAAGGAGGGTGAACCACCGCTTTAAGTGACACTTTTTGGGAACCAGTGACACCAATACAATGATCAGTGCTAAAAAAAATGCACTGACATTGTATAAATGACACTGGCAGGGAAGGGGCTAACAACAGGGAAAATTAAAGGGTTAGCTGTGTTGCCTGGGTGTGTTTTCTTACTGTGTGCGGGATGGACTGACTTCGATGAAGAGACACATCTGTGTTCCTGATTTGCAGGAATCACAGATCTCTCTCTCCCTTGCTGACAGAACGACGGTCTGCCTTGTTTACATAGGCAGACCGCCGTTCTGTCATTCTCCCGAACAAACACATGCAGCCACTTCTAATCTTAAAGTCTGGCTGTACACAGCAGTGGGTCCCCCTGGAATGTCATTACACAAGCCATTGCATTAGGGTGTGCACCCCAAATGTATTAAAACATGGACAGTGTCAGTAGAGCAATGGACTTGTCAGTAGAGCAGTGGACTTGTCAGTAGAGCAGTGGACTTGTCAGTAGAGCAGTGGACTTGTCAGTAGAGCAGATGTTGGTGTCAGTAAGGCAGTGGACTTGTCAGTAGAGCAGTGGACTTGTCAGTAGAGCAGATGTTGGTGTCAGTAAGGCAGTGGACTTGTCAGTAGAGCAGTGGACTTGTCAGTAGAGCAGATGTTGGTGTCAGTAAGGCAGTGGACTTGTCAGTAGAGCAGTGGACTTGTCAGTAGAGCAGATATTGGTGTCAGTAAGGCAGTGGACTTGTCAGTAGAGCAGGTGTTGGTGTCAGTAAGGCAGTGGACTTGTCAGTAGAGCAGTGGACTTGTCAGTAGAGCAGATGTTGGTGTCAGTAAGGCAGTGGACTTGTCAGTAGAGCAGTGGACTTGTCAGTAGAGCAGATATTGGTGTCAGTAAGGCAGTGGACTTGTCAGTAGATCAGTGGACTTGTCAGTAGAGCAGTGGACTTGTCAGTAGAGCAGTAGACTTGTCAGTAGATCAGTGGACTTGTCAGTAGATCAGTGAACTTGTCAGTAGATCAGTGAACTTGTCAGTAGATCAGTGAACTTGTCAGTAGATCAGTGGACTTGTCAGTAGATCAGTGGACTTGTCAGTATATTAGTGGACTTGTCAGTAGATCAGTGGACTTGTCAGTAGATCAGTGGACTTGTCAGTAGAGCAGTGGACTTGTCAGTAGATCAGTGGACTTGTCAGTATATCAGTGGACTTGTCAGTAGAGCAGTGGACTTGTCAGTAGAGCAGTGGACTTGTCAGTAGATCAGTGGACTTGTCAGTAGAGCAGTGGACTTGTCAGTAGATCAGTGGACTTGTCAGTAGAGCAGTGGACTTGTCAGTAGATCAGTGGACTTGTCAGTATATCAGTGGACTTGTCAGTAGAGCAGTGGACTTGTCAGTAGATCAGTGGACTTGTCAGTAGATCAGTGGACTTGTCAGTAGAGCAGTGGATTTGTCAGTAGAGCAGTGGACTTGTCAGTAGATCAGTGGACTTGTCAGTAGATCAGTGGACTTGTCAGTAGAGCAGTGGACTTGTCAGTAGATCAGTGGACTTGTCAGTAGATCAGTGGACTTGTCAATAGAGCAGTGGACTTGTCAGTATATCAGTGGACTTGTCAGTAGATCAGTGGACTTGTCAATAGAGCAGTGGACTTGTCAGTAGATCAGTGGACTTGTCAGTAGATCAGTGGACTTGTCAGTAGAGCAGTGGACTTGTCAGTAGATCAGTGGACTTGTCAGTAGAGCAGTGGACTTGTCAGTAGAGCAGTGGACTTGTCAGTAGATCAGTGGACTTGTCAGTAGAGCAGTGGACTTGTCAGTAGAGCAGTGGACTTGTCAGTAGATCAGTGGACTTGTCAGTAGAGCAGTGGACTTGTCAGTAGAGCAGTGGACTTGTCAGTAGATCAGTGGACTTGTCAGTAGAGCAGTGGACTTGTCAGTAGAGCAGTGGACTTGTCAGTAGAGCAGTGGACTTGTCAGTAGAGCAGTTGACTTGTCAGTAGATCAGTGGACTTGTCAGTAGAGCAGTGGACTTGTCAGTAGATTAGTGGACTTGTCAGTAGATCAGTGGACTTGTCCGTAGAGCAGTGGACTTGTCAGTAGAGCAGTGGACTTGTCAGTAGAGCAGTGGACTTGTCAGTAGATCAGTGGACTTGTCAGTAGAGCAGTGGACTTGTCAGTAGAGCAGTGGACTTGTCAGTAGAGCAGTGGACTTGTCAGTAGATCAGTGGACTTGTCAGTAGATCAGTGGACTTGTCAGTAGAGCAGTGGACTTGTCAGTAGAGCAGTGGACTTGTCAGTAGATCAGTGGACTTGTCAGTAGAGCAGTGGACTTGTCAGTAGATCAGTGGACTTGTCAGTAGAGCAGTGGATTTGTCAGTAGAGCAGTGGACTTGTCCGTAGAGCAGTGGACTTGTCCGTAGAGCAGGGGACTTGTCAGTAGAGCAGTGGACTTGTCAGTAGAGCAGTGGACTTGTCAATAGAGCAGTGGACTTGTCAGTAGAGCAGTGGACTTGTCAATAGAGCAGTGGACTTGTCAGTAGAGCAGTGGACTTGTCAGTAGATCAGTGGACTTGTCAGTAGAGCAGTGGACTTGTCCGTAGAGCAGTGGACTTGTCAGTAGAGCAGTGGACTTGTCCGTAGAGCAGTGGACTTGTCAGTAGAGCAGTGGACTTGTCAGTAGAGCAGTGGATTTGTCAGTAGAGCAGTGGATTTGTCAGTAGAGCAGTGGATTTGTCAGTAGAGCAGTGGATTTGTCAGTAGAGCAGTGGACTTGTCAGTAGAGCAGTGGACTTGTCAGTAGAGCAGTGGACTTGTCAGTAGAGCAGATGTTGGTGTCAGTAGGGCTGTGTGCAGTGTCAGTAGCTTTTTATTTATTTTATTTTAATCTTTTTATTTTTTTATTTTTGATTCCGTGGGCATTGGTGCAATATCAGCAGGGGGAATCTGCATCTCAAGCGGTGATTAGGATGTGCCCAGGCACACCCGACACACCCCCTGCTCACGCCTATGACACAAGCTCTGCATGAACCAGTAACCACAGGTGTGCGCATTAGAGTGTGCACCCTAAAGCTCAAGCTTACAAGTGTGTACATATACATTTATATGACCCTGGCACAATGATCTCCCTACTGGCACAGTAAAAGAGAAGTGCGTAAACACTGGCAGGACTGGTAAGAGGGAGATCTTTCCCTTGTTCCTGCTGGCACACCGATCGATAATGCTGATGCGCATGGGGTCATTAGGGTGTGCCCAGGCACACCCAGCACACCCTGTGCGCACGCCTATGCCAAAACACATAATTGTGGCATACTCCTGCAAACACCTATAGATTTGATCTGGAGTTCTTCTTTATATTTCCATTCGCTCTTTTCCTACAGGCTCCTAAAATGTAAGTTCAATCCTAACTGAAAGATTTTACCTTTTATTTGTTTTAAACAAAAGAAAAACTCATAACACACTTCTTGTAAAAGCCATCCAAAACATCTCTTCTGTTACAAAGTGTTCCACGCACAGCTTTTATTACCCAGCATTCCTTGTGTCCCTCGTGTTCCCCTTTTAACCTGGACTGACTCCAGCTGCTCTGCTTCTCCATACCAAAGAAAAAAAATAAAAATCCAGTCCGACGATGTTTCTACACTTTTCATTTTCCCATCAAAATTGAGTTACACGGCGAGCATTATAAGACAATCCTATGAATCACTTGAAAATCAGCCAGCTTCTGTTCGAGTTTTTATTATCTATTTACATTCTCACATCCATTATGTCATCCTTTTTTAGAAGTAGCTATTTTAGCCAAGTAAGAAAAGGAACGAAAAAAATAGAAGGACCGCGCGTCTGTTTTATAAGAGCTTTCTGCTGCTCATTTGCCAAATATAGGAATATTTTTATCGCGCGGTCCTCATAAAATCCCCTGGCCTGTAACAGGCCCTGACATTTTGTTTGAATGTGCAGAAAGCTGATGAACTGGATTAGCACACAGGCTGGATGAGAGCAACTTCATACATTTAACTTGTTCACACCACCCAGAGATAATAACAGCTGTCATCAAGCTAAATATTTATATCAAAGTAAACCTGCCATGTTATAAAGTAATTAAAGTGTATCTAACAAAACAAAAATGTAATATAATACAGTTTATCAATCCCTAAAGTGTAACAAAACTGAAAACAAAAATGTATTATGTTGTAGCTTGCCGATCATTGGATGTGGTGGCTGCATTCATTTTCTTTTTTTTAAAGGGGTTGTAAAGGTTCGTTTTTTATTCTCTAAATAGGTTCCTTGAGGCCAGGTTCACACCTATGCGAATTGAGTGCGGCTTAAACCGCATTTAATACATTGTTTTTAATGAGGCTGGTTCATATATGTGCGATGCATTCGCACTGCGCATTGCAGTAAAACCGTGTGCATCTTTTAGGCATTTCGGTGCGGCTCGGGTGCGAATTCAAGCCCATTATCTTCTATGGGTACGCAGCTGATTCGCAGATGTGTTCAGTTCTCTTCAGGAATTTCTCTCATTCAGCTCAATACACTTCTCCCCCACTCTCCTCTCACCCGTAACTTCTCCCAGGTCTCCAAATTCGCATCTAAAACATTGCTAATCTTCTGAACACTTCTCTTATCTCTCTGCAGAGATAAGAGAGCTGAAATTCGCACTGCACTAGTGTGATTCCGGCCTTAAAGTGGATGTAAACTCGATTCATGAAATTTGAGTTGAGAACATATTTCTGCAGTATTTTGTTATCTCTTTTCAATGAGCTAAGGGCCCTTTCACACAGGCGGACGAACGGACCGTTTTTTACAAGTCAGTTTACGGACTTGTAATGCTTCCCTATGGGATTGCAGACGTTAGCGGATGATGCATCCGCTAACGTCTGTAAAGATCCACCTCCGCAAAGATCCGCTTTTTCAGACGGAAGAAAACCCTATTTTTCTTCCGTCTGGCGGAACGGATCGGATGAATACGGACACACGGTCCATATTCATCCGATTCCCCATAGGGGAGAGCGGAGGAAAGACAGGGCGGTCTCTGCACAGTGTGCGGGGACCGCCCTGTCCGCCGACAGCTTAGCGGGGATTTACAGATGATCCCCGCTGAGCAGACGGACACACACGGGGTGGGTCAATATGGATCCGCTCTGTGTGAAAGAGCCCTAAGTCTAATGCCGCGTACACACGATCATTTTTCGGGTTGTAAAAAACAACGTTTTTTAAAAATGTCATTTAAAACGATCAAGTGTGGGCTTCAGAGCATTTTTCGGGTTCTGAAAAACGGGCACATTTTTTTTCGAACATGCTCTATTTTTTCACAACGTTTTAAAAGTTGTCGTTTTTCGGATTGTAAAAAATGGTCGTGTGTGGGCTTTAACCCCCTTAGCGGTATTCCCGAGCGTGACTCTGGGTTGTTTTTCAATGCAATTATCGGTAACCCCGAGTCACGCTCGGGGTAGATGTGCAGAGCCTGCAGCGCGCGCTGGCTTACCTTTTCCAGGCAGGGTTACTGTACTTACCTTGTCCCTGGATCCAGCGATGCATCCCCACTGTGTGAGCGAGCGGCGTCCTCCATTCGATTCACACAGTGCCCGCGTGCTGCAGATCTTCGTTCCCTGCGACGTTACGACGCACGGGGGCGGAGACCGGCGGCAAATTCAAAAAAGTAAACAAACACCTTACATACAGTATACTGCAATCTTATAGATTACAGTACTGTATGTAAAAAATACACACCCCCCTTGTCCTTAGTGGTCTGCCCAGTGTCCTGCATGCATTTTTTTTGTGCCTGCAAACTGTAGATTGTCCATAGCAACCAAACGTGTCCCTTTATGTCAAAAGTGATTTTAGAGCAGCTAGAAAACAGCGATAATAAATTATAATCACTTGCAGAATTGTGCGATAGCGATTTGTGGGGAAATCCGTCATAAAAAATAAAAGTAATGACAGCGACAATTCTGCAATTGAGCAAATTCCAGTGATTTTGAGGTTGATTACATTATTGAATACATTATCATTTGTTATAATTATTTATAGTTATTTATTATATTATAATTTTATGATTTTGTGTTTCAAACTTTATCCTACCCGGGATGCCTATTATGCCTTGTACACACGGGCAAACATCTACGCCGGACCGTTTTCAGCGTACATGTCTTCCCGGGGATTTCTGTATGATGGCTGTACACACCATCATACAGAAATCCGCGCGTACTCGATACGCGGCGACGTGCGCGGCCCTGCCAGTTCAATGCTTCCACGCATGCGTCAAAGTCATTCGACGCATGCGAGGGATGGCGGCCGCTCGGACATGTACGGTAGGTCTGTACAGACGACCAAACATGTCCGAGCGGACAGGATTCCAGCGGGCTGTTTCTAAACAAGTTTGGAAATATTTGCCCGCTGGAAAAAAGGCCCGGCGGGCAAATGTACGCTGGACCAGTTTCAGCAGACATATTCGGTCGTGTGTACGGGGCCTAAGGCCCCATACACACGATAGAATCCATCCGCTGAAAAATCCCAGCAAATGGGTTTCAGCGGATAGATCCTATGGTGTGTACACTCCAGCGGATCTATTTCCGCGGATATATCTCCCCTGGGATGGATTCCAGCAGATCGAATATTTGCTGACATGCTAAACAAATCTATCTGCTGGAATCCATCCCAACGGATCGATCCGCTGGTCTGTATAGACTCACCGGATCCATCCGTCCGAAGGGATCCCCCGCATGCGTCGTAATGATTCGACGCATGCATGGAATTCCTTATATGACAGCGTCGCGCACGTCGCCGCGTCATAATCGCGGCGACGGCGCGACACGTCATCGCCAGAGGATTTCGGCGCGGATTTCAATGCGATGGTGAGTATACTCCATCGCATGGAAATCCGCTGAAATCCTCGAGAGGATTTATCCGCGGAAACGGTCCACTGGACCGTATTCGCGGATAAATCCTCTCGTGTGTATGGGGCCTTAGACTCTTGTTTGGACAGATTTAAGTGAGTTATTCCTAAGAATTGCAGGCCTACAGTTTAAAACGCAGATTTTCCATGCAAAATAATTGTACCGCTTTTGGTACGTAATTCCAGACAGAATCATACCGCCAGGGAGGTTAACGACATGAAAAATCCGTGCATGCTTGGAATAGAGGGAATGTGATTATAAAGGTATTTATAATTTTTGTTTATATCTATAAAAAATGTTTTTGCCTTTCATTTCTATTTTAAACTGAATGGGTTGTTTTACACTTAATGCCTAGTACACACGGGCCGAATGTCAGGCGTCATCGTCCGGTTCAATTGAAACCGGGGGACATTCGACCCATGTGTACTGGAGTCGGTCCGACAGAAGCCGGCCGTTCAGCCAGCTCCTGTCGAAGGGTCCGAAAATGCTGACCGGAGCGTTCTGGAGGAGGGACCGCCCCCCTGTCAAAACACAATAGAACAACAGGGGAGATCGCTGTACTAACCTTGGGTAGTTAGTACAGCGGCTCCTCCTGAGCTGCCAGATTTTCTTTTGTTAGGCTCTGCTGGGTTGCCATGAATATTACAATGGATGCCACACAGCGCATGAGCATACCTCTTATTCATTCTATTTTTTGCTCTATGCCATTCAAGTTGTTGAGCGGGGGGGGGCGTTTTGGTGCTTGGTGCTACCGCGAGACGGCGTCATTTTCTTTATGCTGACGTGAAAGTTGTTGAGCGGGGGGGGGGGGGATTGGTGCAGGACGGAGGAGGTCTCTGGAAATTGCTGCCCAGCATCAGGGGATGGGGGTGCTGTCCTACCTCTTCCCGTGCTGCCACCACTGGCTCCTCTTCCCGTGCGAAAAAATTACTGCTATCGCGGGACTGCGGGAATGTCCCGCAGAATCCGTGTGGGTTGGGAAATATGTATGAGGCATCAATGCTTGTCAGCAACCTCCATTAATTTCAATGGTAAGGCGTCGTAACCGCACCTATAGCATTTATGGCATGTTAGTGAAGCATTTATAAAGTGTTAACTGGGCACTGGAGGGAGAGGCAGTGGAGGTTCCTGTATCCCAGAATGCACTGGGAAATAATAGAGAACTACGACAGAGCATCTCCAGTCACTTCCTGGACAAAAAACTGGAAGCTGATTGGTTTCTATGCAGAGCTGCACAGATTTTTCACTCTCCAGTTTTAGTAAATCAACCCCTTTGTGTTTTTGTTTGAGATTTGTGCAGTACTCTAAAGTAAAATTGACCTCTGTGCAGGAACTTCCTGTAATACAGACTGATCCCTGCTGCTCTCTCGCTTTGCTGGTCTTGTAGTTTGCAGCAGTCAGCCTGCGAGCCTGCAACTGATTTATAGTATTTGTAACTAATAAGGAATATGTTACAATTAAAGCGGAGTTCCACCCAAAAATTGAACTTCCGCTTTTCAGGCCCCCCCCTCCCCTTTCAGTGTCACATTTGGCACCTTTCAGGGGGAGGGGGAGCAGATACCTGTCTAATCCAGGTTTTTGCTCACACTTCCGGGCATAGATCACTGCAGTATCCGCAGCGATATATGCCATGTCCGCCCCCCCTTCCCTCGCTGTCTCCTGGGAGACACGCATGTCCCAGAAGACAGCAAGGACCATCGAGATCGTACAGCGCAACTCGCGAATGCGCAGTATGGAACCAGGAAGTAAAGCTGCAAGGCTTTACTTCATGATTCCCTACCAAGGATGGCAGCACCTCCACCTGGGAGCAGAGGGACAGGTCAACTTCAGGTGAGGACATCTCGGGCGCCCTGGACAGGTAAGTGTCCTAATATTAAAAGTCTGCAGCTGCAGTATTTGTAGATGCTGGTTTTTAATTTATTTTTTTCGGCAGAATTCCACTTTAAGTTTTTTTGTGTCTAAAATTCAGCTTTAACCTACTTGTCTTTAAAAAGATTGCTAATTTTTGGTTATCCTTATCTAAAGTGCAGATATGGATTTGATGCACAAAAAAAGCCCTTTCCTGGCAAAATTGGAACATATCAGTGGGGTACATAATGAAATCTTCACGTGTAGCTAAAGACAAAACCTGTTTTTTAGTGTTAGACAGAATGGAGAGGGATTAGAACTCCCGGCATGTTTTATTGGTATCCGTGCCTTGTCTGTGCCCTGTTTACCATTATCATTAAAAGGGAAAGTAAAAGAATATCCCAAATTTTGCGTTGACACCAGAACAGCAATAGGGGGGAAATCTTCCTATGGGTACACTAGTTCTGGTGATACCCCTGGATGGAGGGATTTTCTCTCAGGCCTCGTACGGTGACGTACAACACGTACGACGGCACTATAAAGGGGAAGTTTGATTCCACTGGCGCCACCCTTGGGGCTGCTTTTACTAATCTCATGTTACCGCGTGTTAGTAAAAGTTTGGTGAGAGACGATTCGCGCTTTTCAGTCTGTCACAGCGTGACAAATGTGCTATCTCCATTACGAACGCTACTTTTCCCGAAGGTGCGCTCCCGTCTCATACTTTATTCTGAGCATGCATGCGTTTCTAAGCATACACACGAACGTGTTTCTCGTCGTAAACCAGCCCGACGAGAAACAGGACGAGGAAATTGAGACTCCCGACGAGAAAAAAGAGAACATGTTGGCCCAGATTCTCGTAGATGGGTGTAAAACTGCGGCGGCGTAACGTATGTCATTTACGTTACGGCGCAGCAAGTTTTACAGGCAAGTGCTTTATTCACAAAGAACTTGCCTGTAAAGTTGCGGCGGCGTAGCGTAAATCCCCCGGGGGAAAAAGCCCGTCTAATTCAAATGAGCCGGGTAGGGGGCGTGGATCATTTAAATAAGGCACGTTCCCGCGCCGAACGTACTGCGCATGCGCCGTCCCTAAAATTCCCCGACGTGCATTGCGCCAAATGACGTTGCAGGGACGTCATTGGTTTAGACGTAACCGTAAATGGCATCCAGCCCCATTCACAGACGACTTACGCAAACAACGTAAATTTTTTATTTTCGACGCGGGAACGATGGCCATACTTAACATTGGTTGCCCCTCATATAGCAGGGGCAACTTTACGTGTCGCAAATCTAACGTAAACGTCGTAACTTCACTGCGTCAACCGCGCGTACGTTCGGGAATTTGTGTTTTTTCTAATTTGCATACTCGACGGGGAAAACTACGGAGGCGACACCTAGCGGCGAAAAAAAAATTGCATTTAAGATCCGACAGCGTAAGAGACTTACGCCTGTCCGATCTAATGGTTATCTATGCGTAACTGATTCTAAGAATCAGTCGCATAGATACGACGGCCCAGATTAGGACTTACGACGGCGTACATTGCATTGCGCCGTCGTAAGCCCTTTGAGAATCTGGGCCGTTATCTTTTTTTCTCGTCGAGATCCACAACAGTTTTCTCGATGAAAAACATACACACGACCGTTTTCCTCGGCAAAAAAGCTCTGCCAGTATTTTTCTTGATGGATTTTGTCAAGGAAAATGGCCGTGTGTACGAGGCCTCACTTCCTGTTTTGGAGTTGGGGACAGGAAGTGAAAATCTCCCTTATGGGACAGACATGGCCATAAAAAACTGACCCTCTCTTACTCTATTTAAACTGAAAAAAAAAACAAAAAACAAACGTTTTCCCTTTAGTTAACCCTAAAAAGACCGATCAGAAGGTATACACATTTAGCTATACAAGTTGAGTAACATGATATAAAATAAATCCATTCAGCGGTAGGCTGTGTCTTCTGAGTTTAAATGCAATTTTTTTTATGTTTGGAGTTTATCTTTCATTTTTTATTTCTGTTTTGTTAATCAACTTCATTCCTGGAGGTAGCTGAGCTTAGTCAAGGAGAAAGTAGTGGTAAAGATGGATGCACACTTTGGGAAAGAGGAGGACATTTAAATCAGATAAATTGAACTGGTGTGCTATAGATAAATCGCTACTGTAATAGTGACTAATTGGCAGGCACTTTACAAGACAATGTATTCTTCTCCCACAACTCATCTTATTGAGTGAATCATGTATTTACACAGAAATGGACTTGATAGGAGCCCAAATTGTTTTATGAATTAGATGACATATGCTGTCATAAAAAAAAAAAAAAGATTTATACTAGGAGAAATCAGCATCGTCTTTAGAAAAAAGTGGCTTATAAAAGTACAGACTTGGCAACTTTTTTTAACCACTTCAGCCCCGGAAGAATTGGCTGCTCAATGACCGGGCCATTTTTTGCGATACGGCACTCCGTCAATTTAACTGACAATTGCGCGGTCGTGCAACGTTGTGCCCAAACATAATTGACGTCTTTTTTTCCCCACAAATAGATCTTTCTTTTGGTGGTATTTGATCATCTCTGCAGTTTTATTTTTTGCGCTATATGAGCAAAAAAAAAGCGACAGTTTTGAAAAAAACACAGGGGCAGATCCACAAAAGAATTTTAAATTTCCCGCGTCGTATTTTGTTTTGTATCCACAAAACAAGATACGACGGCATCTCAGGTCGATCCGACAGGCGTACGTCTTAGTACGCCGTCGGATCTAAGATGCAATTTTTCGGCGGCCGCTAGGTGGCGTTTCCGTCGAATTCCGCATTGAGTATGCAAATTCGCTAGTTACGGCGATCCACGAACGTACGTCCGGCCGGTGCATTTTTTTACGTCGTTTGCGTTCGGCTTTTTCCGGCGTATAGTTAAAGCTACTGTTATAATGTTAAGTATGGCCGTCGTTCCCGCGTAGAAATTTTACATTTTTACGTTGTTTGCGTAAGTCGTTCGCGAATAGGGATTTGCATAGAATGACGTCTCCGTCGGAAGCATTGGCTTGTTCCGGGTTAATTTCGAATATGCGCCCTGGGATACCCCCACGGACGGCGCATGCGCAGTTAAAAAAAAACGTTGTTTACGTCGGGTCACGACGTATTTACATAAAACACGACCCCATCACGGAGATTTGAATGCCGTGCCATTACGCCGCCAAAGATACACTACGCCGCCGTAACTTACGGCACAAATTCTTTGTGGATCTACCCCACAATATTTAGTACTTTTTGCTATGATTAATATCCCCAATTTTTCCATTTTTTTCCCTCAGTTTAGGCCGATATGTATTCTTCTACATATTTTTGGTAATAAAAATCACAATAAGCGCATATTGATTGGTTTGCGCAAAAGTTATAGCATCTACAAAATAGGGGATAGATTTATGATATTTTTATTGTTATTTTTTTTTTACTATTAATGGCAGTGATCTGCTATTTTTATCGGGACTGTGACATTATGGCGGACAGATCAGACACTTTTGACACATTTTTGGGACCATTGACAATTATACAGCAAACAGTGCTATAAAAATGCACTGATTACTGTGTAAATGTCACTGGCAGGGAAAGGGTTAACACTAGGGGGTTTACTGTGTTCCCTCAGTGTGTGCTCTAACTGTGGGGGGGATGGGACTGACTAGAGGAATTGACAGATCGCTGTTCCTAGTTAGTAGGAACTCACAATCTGCATCTCCACTCCTTACAGAACTGGAATGTGTGTGTTTACACACACACGTCCCTGTTCTGGCTCTCGTGCCCGTGATCGAGCGTGGCCAACGATCATCACGACCGCCGGTCACGCGCATTGGCAACCCTTGTACACACCTGCTATGTCGCTTAAAGGACCTGACGTACAGCAACGACAGCTCGCGGGATCCTGCCGACCAGCCGCAGTCGCAGTATAATGACGGCAGCTGGTCGGCAAGCGGTTAATCAATATGATTGTATGTATTAACATGCAACATTAAAGATTTTACACATTTACTAAGGCCTGATTCACACTTATGGAGGTTGCAGTTTGCATATTGCATGTGCATTTTGCATTTTTCAATTCATGCTTTTCATCTATTGAAGTCTATGGAACCAAAAACAAGAAAAAAGTCCATAAAATGCACAAATGTGAACTACATCCAAAGGAAATTATGTTAAATGGACTGTAGTGTGTCTCTGCAAAACTGAAAATGCACTAATAAATGCATAGGCGTGAACCAGGTCTAAAGCTTGATACTGAATCAGTCAAAATTTGAGCTGTGGGTGGCACCATTTGGGTCGACAATAGTCAATTTGAAATCACCTGCATTCTAGCAGGCCCAGTCACTGTTCAGGTATTCAGACAGCCATAGGTGCTGCAGCCACCCGGATACAATAGCTGGCAGAGGAGATTCCTCCATCCACATTATATTTGCATTGATAAAGAAATCATTTGATGTTCTCAAATTCATAGAAATCTATATGCATATGGCTAATCTAGGGCTGGTTATAACGAGTCCAATGATAACGGGGCATTTGTAACATTTGGCTAATTTATGACCTAGTAGAGGACATTGATAAATATCTCAAAAGAAGTGGCAGCTGGTGTTTTTTTTTCAGGGGGCGGCAAACAATGTCACCAAAGCCCCCCCTGGTCGGTCAGGTCACCCACACCCCCCCCTTCTTGGTCGGTTGACCTACACTTACCCTATCTATGCACTTACCCCATCATTCGGTATTGTCACATGACTGGGTGAGCTTGGGGCGCAGTGCTCTGCGCCCCCGATTTCACCCTTTTTTGAAGCCTATTAGAGCTTCAGGCTCTAATCGCATGCTTCAACAACAAACGGAAAAAAAAAAACATTAGAATCCATGCATCCAGCACCCCGCATGTAGATTAGGGGGCCAGATGCATGGATAGGTGGGCAGCGCCCCTGCACCCTGCATTTTGGGCAGCCACTGCACAAAAGGCTCCTCAAAGGCATATAACACTGGAAGGTAAATTTATGGGATTATCACACTGCACTTGTGGTCCGATCTTTTCTTTTTCTGTGCAGGAGGAGTGAAGGACACCACTTGTGCTAATGAAATGTCAGATGAATACCGTGGCGAGTCTTGCCTCTGGAGCAACTTCTTTGGTGTAGGCAGATATCTCATTTAGGGGGAAATTGTATCTAACTAAAAAAAAAATTGTTTCAGGTGCTTAGCAAGGTTGGAGGTGCTTTTTCTTTTCCCTTTATAGGTAAAACCTAGATAATTGTGAAGAGAGATTTTTCTCTGCCTGAAGCTGTCACTGAATTGTTAATGGCTACACAGCAAGCATCATTGCACTGCAAAAAAAGTTCTCAAGTCCCATGTGAGTTTGGGGACATCTACACATTTACAGTACAATTGGCATTGTTATAAAAAAGATACTTGGATTTCATTCACAATTTCCTTTGCTAAACTCTTCAGAATGACAGTAACTGAACATTGATATAAATGAAGAAATTTCATCTCTTAAAATGTTTGCAAAGTGACCCATAGTTTATTATAGTATGTCAATGTCTGGTGCCCTGGAGCAATGACAAAATAGATTCTTATTATTATAAAAACGAATATCTTATAACTTGGTTTTACTGCAGGGTCAGCATCCTTTTGAACATAAGTGTCATGTTCACAAGTATTGGACGGCCGGCGTGCCAGTGGACAATAGCACACTGTAGTCTTTGTTTTTAATTTCTGTACTATATATACAGCATACAGCACAAAATTGACGTCATTTTTTCCCCACAAATAGAGCTTTCTTTTGGTGGTATTTGATCGCCTCTGCGTTTTTTTTTTTTGCGCTATAAACAAAAATAGAGCACCAGAGCTATATTTTTACTTTTTGCTATAATAAATATCCCCAAAAAAGGCCGATACGTATTCTCAGGGCCGGTACAAGGCAGGGGCGGAAGGGGCGGATGCCCTGAGCGCTACCATTTGCGGGCAGGAGGGGGGCGCAGGTGAAGTGCCGCCAGTGTGCTTCACTGTACACACTAGCCGGCGCCACTAGTAGTCATCTGTAACTTACAACTGTTATGTGCTGAGTGCGCTCCTGCACCCAGCACAAGCCTACACAGTCCACACCAGCCATACATGTCAGCGCTGCTCCTTCTCTCCCCCTATGAAGGGAATTTGTAGTCCTGTCCCGGCAGCGTGACATCACTCACAGTCGGAGGTGGGATAGGAGGAGAGAAGAGAGCTGCTGCCGAAACTGCGGGAGGAGCCGCTGAGGAGGAACCAGCAGAAGTTCAGTAAGTTCCGTGTGTGTGTATCACCAGGACTTTTTCACATCTGGCAGCCCTCTCCTCTCCTGGCTTTTCTCTGTTAGCTCTGGGCACTCACTGCTGCTGCCCTCGAGCACAATTCTGCTCCCAGCACTGTAAGCTAGTGATTCCAGAGGCAGCTTGTCCCTGCTTGCTGCCACTACTGATACATTGCAGCATGAAGCCGAGGAGCTCTGAAACTCCTCCTCAGCTCTGTGCTACAGGCAGCAGGCAGAGCTCTCTGTACTCAGCTGAAGTAAGAAAAAAAAGCCTGTGCATAGAGAGTGGTGGTCGTCAGAAGAGGTGAGGGATTGCCAAAGCCTGAGGTGCAGAGAGGAGTGCACTGTAAAGGTGTGGGGGAGGGGGAATATGTGCTGAGAGAGAGAACAGTGAAAAGGGGGGGGGGGTTAGCAGAGAGAAGAGCTGGGGAATGTATGCAGAGAGGGGATCTGGAGGGATTTGTACATTGAGATCTGGGGGGATTTGTGCAGAGGGGGGATCTGGAGGGATTTGTACATTGAGATCTGGGGGGATTTGTGCAGAGGGGGGATCTGGAGGGATTTGTACATGGAGGAGATCTGGGGGGATTTGTGCAGAGGGGGGATCTGGAGGGATTTGTACATGGAGGAGATCTGGGGGGATGTGTGCAAAGAGGGGATCTGGAGGGATTTGTACATGGAGGAGATCTGGGGGGATTTGTGCAGAGGGGGGATCTGGAGGGATTTGTACATGGAGGAGATCTGGGGGGATTTGTGCAGAGGGGGGATCTGGAGGGGTTTGTACATGGAGGAGATCTGGGGGGATGTGTGCAGAGGGGGTATCTGGAGGGATTTGTACATGGAGGAGATCTGGGGGGATCTGGAGGGATTTGTACATGGAGGAGATCTGGGGGGATGTGTGCAGAGAGGGGATCTGGAGGGATTTGTACAGAAAGGAGAGCTGGGGAATGTATGCAGAGGGGGGATCTGGAGGGATTTGTACATTGAGATCTGGGGGGATTTGTGCAGAGGGGGGATCTGGAGGGATTTGTACATGGAGGAGATCTGGGGGGATGTGTGCAAAGAGGGGATCTGGAGGGATTTGTACATGGAGGAGATCTGGGGGGATTTGTGCAGAGGGGGGATCTGGAGGGGTTTGTACATGGAGATCTGGGGGGATTTGTACACGGAGGAGATCTGGGGGGATTTGTGCAGAGGGGGGATCTGGAGGGATTTGTACATTGAGATCTGGGGGGATTTGTGCAGAGGGGGGATCTGGAGGGATTTGTACATGGAGGAGATCTGGGGGATGTGTGCAGAGAGGGGATCTGGGGTGATTTGTACATGGAGGAGAGCTGGGGGGATGTGTGCAGAGGGGGATCTGGGGTGATTTGTACATGGAGGAGATCTGGGGGGATTTGTGCAGAGGGGGGATCTGGAGGGATTTGTACATAGAGGTCTGGGGGGATTTGTGCAGAGGGGGGATCTGGAGGGATTTGTACATTGAGATCTGGGGGGATTTGTGCAGAGGGGGGATCTGGAGGGATTTGTACATTGAGATCTGGGGGGATTTGTGCAGAGGGGGGATCTGGAGGGATTTGTACATGGAGGAGATCTGGGGGATGTGTGCAGAGAGGGGATCTGGGGTGATTTGTACAGAAAGGAGAGCTGGGGAATGTATGCAGAGGGGGGATCTGGAGGGATTTGTACATGGAGGAGAGCTGGGGGATGTGTGCAGAGGGGGATCTGGGGTGATTTGTACATGGAGGAGATCTGGGGGGATTTGTGCAGAGGGGGGATCTGGAGGGATTTGTACATAGAGGTCTGGGGGGATTTGTGCAGAGGGGGGATCTGGAGGGATTTTTACATGGAGCAGAGCTGGGGGGATGTGTGTGTACCACTGCTGCTGCCCTTGAGCACAATTCTGCTCCATAGAGACTGGTGACTGTCAGAAGAGGTGAGGGATAGCCAAAGCCTGAGGTTGTGCAGAGAGGAGTGCACTGTAAAGGTGTGGGAGAATATGTGCTGAGAGAGGCACAGATAGTCACACCAGTGACGATGAATGGCGACCATAATTGGGGGGGGGGGGGCGCAGTTTGCCTCCTTCGCCCTGGGCACCAAATGACCTTGTCCCAGCACTGCGTATTCTTCTACATATTTTTGGTAAAAAAATCACAATAAGCGTTTATTGATTGGTTTGCGCAAAAGTTATAGCGTCTACAAAATAGGGGATAGTTTTATGGCATTTTTATTATTATTATTTTTTTTACTAGTAATAGTGGCGATCAGCGTTTTTTTTTTTTAAATCCACTTAATTTTTTTTTTTAGCTTTTTTCATACATAAATATGCCTATTCGGCATCCATTGCATTTCAATTGACATATATTATACAACATTTTTGCATTCTTATAGTATTCCAATGTACATCTCTATATTTTTATATCCTATCCCCCCCCCCCCCAGTCCTCTGCTCTCTACATAGAGAATTTATCCATCACCAGTTTTGGTGGTGCGACACTCGCCTCTCTCAACCAGGATTCAGCGATTTTTATCGTGACTGCGACATTATGGCAGACACATCGGACACTTTTAACGCTATTTTGGGAACATTCACATTTATACAGTGATCAGTGCTATAAAAATGCACTGGTAACTGTGTAAATGTGACTGGCAGTGAAGGGGGCGGGAAGGGGTTAAGTGTGTCCTAGGGAGTGATTCTAACTGTTAGGAGGCGTGGCTACGAGTGACATGCCGCTGATCGCTGTAAATATCTAAATTCTGGATCTTGCAGTCCCTGTTCAGCAGGGCTAGAGTGTGAAGCCTCGTTCACACGACCGAGGAACTCGACGGGCAAAACACATCGTTTTCCTTGTCGAGTTCCTTGTTAGGCTGTCAAGGAACTCGACAAGGCAATTTTCTCCATTCCCGTCGAGGAAAAAGAAGACATGCTCTCTTTTTGGCTCGATGGGATCCTCCATAGTTTCCTCGTCGAAAAATGTACACACGACTGGTTTCCTCTGCAAAAAAAAAAATCCCAGCAAGTTGCTGGTTTTTGCCGAGAAACTCGGTCGTGTGTACGAGGCCTGAGAACAAGATGTAGCAAAAGAAGCTAACAAGTTCATGTGCTGACAAGGATCTTGCGGATGGGAGGAGAAAGCAGAGTGACAGAGAGATGATCTTGATTGAATATTTCTGACCATCAGACTGAGGACATCTAGTGGCAGAAAATAATTACTACAGGAAAGATCAGTTATTGCAGCATCTCCAATTTACAGATTCAGTTAGAGCATGCTCTTTCCCTGGACCCTTTACTAGCTAAGGAGGGTATTTTAGAGTCCCCCTATTCCCACGAGAGGAAGCCTGTTCTCCAATGGTCAACACCTGATAAGTTTTAAGAGTACCCATATTTTCTTTGGAATCTGTAAAATTTTTCCCACTGTGTGCCTTCTTGATAATAACACTCACAGGTAGGGTGTTGTAGCAACTGAAAATAAATGTTGCAAGAACAAAATATGTTACCAGTACACCTTGGATCTTTCCAGATTGTCATGCAAACACCAAAGTGGTCATAGCATAGAGCCTTGACCACTTTGCAAGACATTATGGAGCCTTGCAGGACCTCTTCATTGGGCTTATTTGTCACAAAGGCTCCTGTGAAGCTCCAAAACATTGTGATATGATTTCTGCTGAGTGTTTTGATGTAGGCATAAAACTCTAAAACTGAAAGTTACAAAGGCTGCTGAAAACATATTCTCCAGCCACTATTAGAATCTATTCACAGCGATGACCAGTTCATCAGCTGGCCAGTAATGGAGGTCAGCATTGAGGTGTGCGGAGCAACGCAGGCTTCATGAACACGAGGTCGCTGTGTTGCAGTTGCAAAAGTGAACTGGCACAGGGTCTTTTGGTTCATATTATGGGTTCTTTAACCACTTATGACCCGGACCAAAATGCAGGTAAAGGACCCGGACATTTTTTTGCGATTCGGCACTGCGTCGCTTTAACTGAAAATTGCGCGGTCGTGCGACTTGGCTCCCAAACAAAATTGGCGTCCCTTTTTTCCCTCAAATACAGCTTTCTTTTGGTGGTATTTGATCACCTCTGCGTTTTTTTTTGGTGTTATAAACAAAAATAGAGCGACAATTTTGAAAAAATTTTAATATTTTTTCCTTTTTGCTATAATAAATATCCCCCAAAAATATATAAAAAAAACGTTTTTTTTCCCCTCAGTTTAGGCCGATACGTATTCTTCTACCTATTTTTGTTAAAAAAAATCGCAATAAGCGTTTATCGATTGGTTTGCGCAAACTGTATAGTGTTTACAAAATAGGGGAGAGTTTTATTGCATTTTTATTAATAATTTTTTTTTTTACTACTAATGGCGGCGATCAGCGATTTCTTTCATGACCGTGACATTATGGCGTACACATGGGACAATTTTGACACATTTTTGGGACAATTGTCATTTTCACAGCAAAAAATGCTGTGAAAATGACAATTGCAGTTTGGGAGTTAACCACTAGGGGGCGCTGAGGGGGTTAAGTGTGACCTCATATGTGTTTCTAACTGGGGGGGTGGGGCTGGACGTGTGACATCATTTATCGTGTTTCCCTATATCAGGGAACACACGATCAATGACACCGCCACAGTGAAGAACGGGGAAGCTGTGTTTGCACACAGCTCTCCTCATTCTTCAAGTCCGGGGACCGATCGCGGGACTCCAGCGGCGATCGGGTCCCGCGGCCGTGATCACGGAGCTTCGGACCGGGTTGCGCCCGCGACCCACGGCTGGGAACTTAAAGAGGACGTACAGGTACGTGCTTGTGCCCAGCCGTGCCATTCTGCCTTTCTGCCGACGTATATGTGCAGGAGGCGGTCCTTAAGTGGTTAAAACAATCGGTTCACCTGCTAGAGCAAAGCAGCAATCTACAATGAACCTCTGAAATTGATTTGCTCTTCCCTACTTAGAATGACTGTCAGTTTCACTTTAAAGTGGAATTCCAGTCTAATTTCTAGTTCTAACTAAGCTTAAAATGGCTCCCCACCTAACTCCTATTCTAACCACCGCTTCCCTCCGATTAAATGATCAGTTCTTAGCGGCCGGCTTCAGGGGAGAGGAGGGACAGCGGACAATAGTTAACCATGAGTGACGTCACCCCACAGGCATTCCATCCATTATCTAACCTGAAACCGGTCCCTGGGGAGATCATGTGACCGGTCCGGAGCGCTCTGGGAATAGGTAAGTATAAGCATCTTCTTTTACAGGGAAGTCAGTATGTGTTAGTTGGGGGTTGGAAGTCGTTTTAAGCTTAGTTATACCCATATTGAAATGACACTTTGACTATTTAACAAAAATGCAGAAAAAAAAAGGGAGCCGGTGATTTGTGATGCCGTTCCCTGTGCTTAAAACAAATTAAAAATAGATATGTTTGGTTCCTTCCTTGAACTCCAGCAGTTATACTTTGCGAAATTTTATTGCGATCTGTCATATGTGTTTCCTGATTAATGAACCTGTTCACAAACTGTCAAAGAATGTGATATATGGTACATTAAAAGAGAGAAGCCACCACAGAGGTTACATAACATCTTCTTCATCTATCTCTGTCTACATTCATATGTCTGCTCTCTGTAAGCAACACGGAATTCACCTGAGAGGACACCTCAAGTCACGGCACTGGTGTGCACCATAAAAAATCATAGGGCCATATTCTCAAACAAGTTACGCCGGTGTATCTACTGATACACCGGCGTAAATCGAATTTCCCGCCAGCGTATCATTATTTTGTATTCACAAAACAAGATACGCCGGATTTAGGCTAGGATCCGACTAGTGTAAGTCACTTACAGTGCCTGCCGCCGAGAATGTGTTTTTAGCACGACGGCATCGCGCTGATTCTCGGCGACAGGGTGCCGACATCTCGCACTCGCTGGAATAGTAAAAGCACATTCCAGCAAGCACGTCATAGAAGCGACGGGAGATCCGACTTGGATTCCCGCCAATTCTACACGTGTGCGGCGTTTGGTATGAATCCTGAGGGGGAGCTCTCCGCCGGATTTTAAATAAAAATCCGGCATAGGTTCCCCCCTCAGGAGCATACCGGGTCCTTAGGTCTGGTATGGGTTGTAAGGAGACCCCCCTACGCCGAAAAAACGGCGTAGGGGGTCCCCCTACAATCCATACCAGACCCGTATCCAAAGCATGCTACCCGGCCGGCCAGGAAAGGAGTGGGGACGAGCGAGCGCCCCCCCCCTCCTGAGCCGTACCGGGCTGCATGCCCTCAACATGGGGGGGTTGTGTGCTCTGGGGCAGGGGGGCGCACTGCGGCCCCCCCACCCCAGAGCACCCTGTCCCCATGTTGATGAGGACAGGGCCCCTTCCCGACAACCCTGGCCGTTGGTTGTCAGGGTATGCGGGCGGGAGGCTTATCGGAATCTGGGAGCCCCCTTTAATAAGGGGGCACCCAGATACCGGCCCCCCACCCTAAGTGAATGGATATGGGGTACATCGTACCCCTACCCATTCACCTGGAGGCAAAAAGTTAAAGTTAATAAACACGACACAAGGGTTTTTAAAATAATTTATTAGTCTGCTCCGGAGGCCCCCCCTGTCTTCTTTATTAGCTCTTTTCACCAGGGGGGGCTTCTTCTTTGACTTCTTCGGGTGGGGGCCGCTCTTCTTCGCCGCCGTCTGGTTCTCTTCCACCGCCGGGGGGGGGGTCGCTTTTATAAAAGCGCCCCCCCCGGCGGGTTTCCTCCGACGTCTTCGGCGGGGGGTGGTGTGCTTCTTCTTCCGCTATCCGGGGGGTCTTCTCCACTCTCCGGGGGTCTTCTTCTATGTTCGCCGCTCTCCGCTGTTGACTCGGCGCACCCCAGGTCTTCCTCCCGCTGTCCGGTGCCTTCTGCTTCAGCGCTGAACGTCTTCTTCTTCTTCTGTGCTGTGACGTCATCTTCTTCTTCTTCTCTTTTCCCGATGTTGACACGTCGCCTCTTCTCGCTGCAATGACAGGTGCGCGGCTTGCATCGGACTTATATAGGCCTCACAGTCCCATCATGCTCCGGTACCTACCCACGTGGGTAGGTATCACATGGGTAGGTACGGAGCATGATGGGACTGTGAGGCCTATATAAGTCCGATGCAAGCCGCGCACCTGTCATTGCAGCGAGAAGAGGCGACGTGTCAACATCGGGAGAAGAGAAGAAGAAGAAGATGACGTCACAGCACAGAAGAAGAAGAAGACGTTCAGCGCTGAAGGAGAAGGCACCGGACAGCGGGAGGAAGAACCGGGGTGCGCCGACTCAACAGCGGAGAGCGGCGAACATAGAAGAAGACCCCCGGAGAGCGGTAGAAGACCCCCGGATAGCGGAAGAAGAAGCACACCACCCCCTGCCGAAGACGTCGGAGGAAACCCGCCGGGGGGGGGGGGCGCTTTTATAAAAGCGACCCCCCCCGGCGGTGGAAGAGAACCAGACGGCGGCGAAGAAGAGCGGCCCCCACCCGAAGACGTCAAAGAAGAAGCCCCCCCTGGTGAAAAGAGCTAATAAAGAAGACAGGGGGGCCTCCGGAGCAGACTAATAAATTATTTTAAAAACCCTTGTGTTGTGTTTATTAACTTTAACTTTTTGCCTCCAGGTGAATGGGTAGGGGTACGATGTACCCCATATCCATTCACTTAGGGTGGGGGGCCGGTATCTGGGGGCCCCCTTATTAAAGGGGGCTCCCAGATTCCGATAAGCCTCCCGCCCGCATACCCCGACAACCAACGGCCAGGGTTGTCGGGAAGGGGCCCTGTCCTCATCAACATGGGGACAGGGTGCTCTGGGGTGGGGGGGCCGCAGTGCGCCCCCCTGCCCCAGAGCACCCAACCCCCCCATGTTGAGGGCATGCAGCCCGGTACGGCTCAGGAGGGGGGGGCGCTCGCTCGTCCCCACTCCTTTCCTGGCCGGCCGGGTAGCGTGCTTTGGATACGGGTCTGGTATGGATTGTAGGGGGACCCCCTACGCCGTTTTTTTGGCGTAGGGGGGTCTCCTTACAACCCATACCAGACCTAAGGACCCGGTATGCTCCTGAGGGGGGAACCCATGCCGGATTTTTATTTAAAATCCGGCGGAGAGTTCCCCCTCAGGATTCATACCAAACGCCGCACACGTGTAGAATTGGCGGGAATCCAAGTCGGATCTCCCGTCGATTCTATGACGGCTTTCTCTCCATCGCGGCAAGCCAGCTCGGCGCTGGCTCCCGCGATGGGGCTCGTAGGTGGTCAATCTCGCCGAGAAAGGGAGCGAGATTGACACAATATCGCGGTCACCCACTGTACACTGTCAGATCCTAAATGTAATTCGCCGCCGGCCGCTAGGTGGCGTTTACGTTCAGGTCTCATTTGTTTATGCAAATGAGCCTGATACGCCGATTCCCGAACGAAATTGCGTTGCGTAACCGTCGCTAACGTCGTTTGCGTAAGCGTAAGGTTACCCCTCCTATATGAGGGGTAACCTTACGCCAGTCCCACGTATGCCATGTTAAGTATGGCGTCTGGTCTGCGACGTCTTTTCCCGTCGGGTACGTCATTTTACTAAGTCGTTCTTGAATACGACTTTACGTCAATGACGCACACGTCGGCGTCATTGACGTTTTCCGTCGAGAACTGGAGCATGCACACTGGGCTATTTTAAACCCGGTGCATTCGCAGTTCAAACGGCACGGGGGCGCGCTTAATTTAAATACAAGCCGCCCCCTTGGAATTACGCGGGGATACGCCGGGCCAATTACACTACGCCGCCCCAAACTACGGAGCAAGTGTTTGGGGAATACAGCACTTGCTCCTGTAAGTTGGGGCGGCGTAGTGTAAATAGCTTACGCGCCGCCGCCGTCGCAGGATCTTAGAGAATCTGGCCCCATATCTTTTAAAATCATATTCTAAACTTTATTTTAATAATTCCCTCAAACATCTCCCAACAAACTAATACATGATAAAAATAAAGCTTTCTTTCTATGCTTTAGATTTTTTTTTTAGGTTGAACTCCAGAATAAGAAAATATTGTCTAAAGCACGGGTCTCAAACTGGTGGCCCTCCAACTGTTGCAAAACTACAAGTCCCATGAGGCATTGCAAGGCTAAAGCCTCGTACACACGACCGAGTTTCTCGGCAAAAACCAGCAAGAAACTTGCTGGGAGATATTTTTTGCCGAGGAAACCGGTCGTGTGTACATTTTCGTCGAGGAAACTGTCGAGAAACTCGACGAGCCAAAAAGAGAGCAAGTTCTCTATTTCCTCGACGGGAATGGAGAAATTTGCCACGTCGAGTTCCTCGACAGTCTAAGGGCCCGTACACACGACCGAGTTTCTCGGCAGAATTCAGCCAGAAACTCGGTCGGAGCTGGATTCTGCCGAGAAACTCGGTCGTGTGTACAGTTTTCAGCGAGGAACCCGTCGAAGAACTCGTCGGGCCGAAAAGAGAACATGTTCTCTATTTCCTCGTTGTTCAATGAGGAAAGTCGGCCCGCCGAGCTGCTCGGCGGCTTCCACACTGAACTCGATGAGGAACTCGATGTGTTTGGCACGTCGAGTTCCTCGGACGTGTGTACGGGGCCTCACAAGGAACTCGACGAAGAAAACAATGTGTTTCGCCCGTCGAGTTCCTCGGTCGTGTGTACGAGGCTTGACAGTTACAAGCACGACTCCCACAGCCAGGGGCATGATGGGACTTGTAGTTTCGCAACAGCTGGAGGGCCAACCGTTTGAGACCCCTGGTCTAAAGAGTCATGTCTATTCTTACTTGAATCTTGGTGTGCTTTGTTTATTTGTGTATCTGTCCAGCATAAATCTTTGCTTCTGTTCAGGAGCTTCCTGTAATAAAGACCAGTCACTGCTGCTCGCTGTCCTAGTGCAGGGTGACTGGTCTTGTCTCCACCCCCTTCTGTAATTTTCTGAAGGAAGCCTTTAGTAGGTGGAGCTTTCTGGGTCTTTCCAACAGCTCTACTCTCTGAAAAGACTATGTTCAGTGCAGTCACTACTATTTGTGGTGCACACAAAGTTGGACTGAATGATTCACAGGCTTCTCATATATATCTGGGACTCTAGCAGCAAGATCTCCTTTGCAGAGTTTCCAGGTCCTCCACCTTAGCTACGGCATTTTATGTATTATGCATTATTTTGGGGTATGCAAAATAAAATAAAAATCAGAGAGTAAGACAATCCTCTGTAATGCTAGATTGCTAAATGAAGGGGGGAGGAGTTAGAAACTGTGAAAAGTGATACTAAACACACACTGTTTCGTTTACAGTATCATTTATCTTTATGTACAGTATATGGATGATGGCACTGTAATGGTTTTAATTTAATAAAAAAAGTTTTTTTCCTAATCAATATACAGCTGTCACATGACCCAACTCTTTCCCAGCCTGTCTGCAGGGAAACATAAGCAGGATGAGCTTTTAGTCCTTTGCTACTGGTCACATGCCGATCACAGACTGTGTCACGCCCCTCCAGCCTGTGTCTTAGAATAAGAGGGAGGTGAAGCCTCCATTAATCTTCATGTAATATCCCGCCCCTATATTGTTTAGCCGGTTAGCTAGATTTGAACAATAGTAAGAGATAGAGAACAGCAGGACTGATCGAAGACGCAAGACTGATTGCGAAATGCGTAGAGGCTTCTGGGTAACACCGACATTACTTCCTGCCAATACCCGCACGATAACGAGGCTTGAACCGCATGCCAGCCACAGGGGAATGCACGCTGACATATCAGCCCCATAATCACTGCTGGAAAGGCTTTGTGCCGGCCTCCAGGCACTAAAATTTGTGAGCGATAACTTTTTACCTTATTTTACCAATAAATAGTAAATATATTGCGGAATGATGGCTATTTATTTTTATATGAGATTCTGAGATAAGCCAGTACAGATGTTTAATAAGTGAATATTGGCATACTGATTGGAAAGAGTTTCAGATTGATCCTTATGAGTAGATTGGTTATCCCTTATATGAACCAAAGGCACATATGTAGCTTTCTTCTGGTGAGTGACCATTTCAGAAGGTTGTGGTGTCTTCACAAGTTGGTGGATAAATAGCTTTGTTCTGTCGCAGATGTGGAATTGAGCACGTGGCAAATAGTTGATCAGCATTGAAGAGCAACACTGTGACTGTATTTCTTTACATATATATATATATATATATTGGTCTTTTCTGTTTTTTTTTATTATTTTGTTTTTGTCATTATAATTTTTATTCTTTTCACTATGTTGGAAACACATTGTTGTGTAGAATGTTTGTCATAATTGTCCATTTTTAAGCACATAATGGCACTTTATTAATATTGAATATTCACTGTTGAAGTAGGAGTGGTAAAATATACAGTAATATACAGTTCGCGCATTTATCACCTTTTTTCTTACAACAAATTATCCCATAACATAGGTAGGAAACACTTAACTGCAGCAAACGTATAATTTAAACCACCTAAAAACACATTGACACAACAACGTTTTTGCGCCGGTGACACACATATCACATAACAGCAGGATCAACCAGTTTTTTTTTTTTGCAGAATACAGAAAATGTATCTCATAGTGACTGAGTGAGTATGAACAGCATGCAATGCAGCATTTATTGATGGTCCCCAAGACATATAACAAGCCAGTAGATAATTCTGTCGACCACTGTTTATCTGAGGCCCCGTACACACGACCGAGTTTCTCAGCAGAATTCAGCCAGAAACTCGATCGGAGCCGTATTCTGCCGAGAAACCCGGGCGTGTGTACACTTTTGGCCGAGGAAACCGATGAGGAACTCGTCGGGCCAAATAGAGAACATGTTCTCTATTTCCTCGTTAGTCAATGGGGAAACTTGGCTCGCCGAGATCCTCGGCGGCTTCACAAGGAACTCGACGAGCAAAACGATGTGTTTTGCCCGTCGAGTTTCTCGGACGTGTGTACGGGGCCTGCAACTAAAATATCAGTTTTCGATGAGTGAACCTTTAGAAAACTGATCTGAGAAAAGACATCAAAATGGACTTAGAGAAAAGTGATCCAGGAACCCAAGATTTCATAAAATGAATTTCAGATACCTAGTATAGGTGAAAAGCTCTACTCACTTGGAAGAATTGCGGAAACAAAGCAAACTATCACTGTGAAGGCCTTTGGAGAAAATATCTGTCTCTACTTAATTCTCCCTCAATGTATAGGAAAAGGGAGGATCCAGGAATATGGAAAATATGGGGTAGATTCACAAAGGAGGTACGACGGCGTATCTCCAGATACGCCGTCGTATCTCTGAGTCTGGGCGGTCGTATCTATGCGACTGATTCATAGAATCAGTTACGCATAGATTTCTATTAGATCCGACCGGCGTAAGTCTCTTACGCCGTCGGATCTTAACTGCATATTTACGCTGGCCGCTAGGGGCGTGTACGCTGATTTACGCCTAGAAATATGTAAATCAGCTAGATACGCGAATTCACAAACGTACGCCGTTTTGCTCGTCGAGTTCCTTGTGAAGCCGCCGAGGATTAGGCTGAGGGGCGTGTTTTATGTTAATGGGGGGTGACCTGAGGTGATTGACGTTTTTTTACGAACGGCGCATGCGCCGTCCGTGTACATATCCCAGTGTGCATTGCGGCAAAGTACTCTGCAAGGACGTATTGGTTTTGACGTGGACGTAAATTACGTCCAGCCCTATTCACGAACGACTTACGCAAACAACGTAAAATTTTCAAATTTCGACGCGGGAACGACGGCCATACTTAACATCACTAGTCCAGCTATTTGATGGAATAACTTTACACCTGAAAATGCCTTACGTAAACGGCGTATCTTTACTGCGACGGGCGCACGTACGTTCGTGAATAGGCGTATCTAGTGATTTACATATTCTACGCCGAACGCAATGGAAGCGCCACCTAGCGGCCAGCCTAAATATTGCGACGGCGCAAGATAGGTAGGTTTAAGTGTATCTCAGTTTGAGAATACACTTAAACTTAGGTCGGCGCAGATTCTGAGTTAGGTCGGCGTATCTACTGGTACGCCGGCCTAACTCTCTCTGAATCCACCTATAAGACTGGGATACCATTAAAGTTCATGTGCGTGTAAAGACAGGTGTCCCAATACTTTTGACAATATAGTGTATATGCTGAGTTCATGTCAAGAATGTTATCGCCATTTTTGTTAATATCTGCCTAAAAATTCTATATACATTGTAAATAAGGGATCAGATTAGAAAGACTTGTTGGTTCCAAGTGTCCCTCTTACATAGCTCCCAACTGTCCCTGATTTCGAGAGAGTGTCCCTGATTTGGAGCAATGGGCCAGATTCTCGTACAATTGCGGCGGCGCAACGTAACCCGTTTACGTTACACCGCCGCAAGTTTTCAGTGTAAGTGCCTGATCCACAAAGCACTTACCTGTAAACTTACGGCAGTGTATAGTAAACACGTCCGGCGCAAGCCCGCCCAATTCAAATAGGGCGTGTACCATTTAAATTAGGCGCGCTCCCACGCCGGACGTACTGCGCATGCTCAGTTTCGAAATTCCCGCCGTGCTTTGCGCGATGTGACGTCATTTTTTAGAACGGCGACGTGCGTAGCGTCCATTCGTATTCCCAGACGTCTTACGCCAAAACAAAAAAAGATTGAAATTCGACCCGGGAACGACGGCCATACTTTAACATGGCTCGACTAAAGTTAAGCCATGTTAAAGCAGGTGTAACTTTGCGACGGGAAAAAATTACTAGCGACGACGTAACGAACGCGAAAACCTTTGTGGATCGCCGTAAATCCTCATTTGCATACCCGACGCTGGAATACGACGCAAAATCCCCCCAGCGGCGGCCGAAGTATTGCATCCTAAGATCCGACGGTGTAAGTCAATTACACCTGTCGGATCTTAGGGCTATCTATGCGAAACTGATTCTATGAATCAGCCGCATAGATAGGGCAAGAGATACGACGGTGTATCAGGAGATACTCCGTCGTATCTGTTCTGTGAATCTGGCCCAATGTCCCTCTGTCCCTCTGTTCCTCATTCCTCCTCATTTTAGTCTGCTCTATATAGTTGTATATAAAATGCACTTTGTATAAAGCACTAAACCTTTCATCTGATTTCTAAATTGCTGCATTTGTAAATTCCGAAAGCCAATATAAAAGAATAGTAGTGGTAAAAAAAAAAATACTTGTGGGTTTAACAAATCTTGTTTTTGTTGTGCAATTCTCATTTAAGGGGGCGTGGCAAGGGGTGTGTCCTATGCCTGCATACTTTTGCTGATAGGTGTCCCTCATTCCCATGTCAAGTTGGGAGGTATGCTCTTATGCACGTATATAATAGCAGACAGCTGGAGAATTTGATTGGTTTTTCCCATTTTTGCAGAAATAATTATCAGAATCCTAAAAAGTAGAATAGTTGTCATTTTAATAACGCAGGGAAGATTCAATCTTTTATTACTTATGATATTGCATGTGCAGTGTGGTGTAGCTCCTTTAAAACCACAAAAAAACTTTGAAAGAGAAGATAAGCTTAGAAACAGGTTTACTTACTCATGGCCTGTCTACCAATTTCACAAAATACAGAAGATGTAATCCTAATGGCTTACTGTTCTGTGAAATAGATGTTTTCCTGTCACATTGGAGAGGTTCCAACTGAAAAAAAGAAATATCCCAAAGAGAAACATGTTGTATTTTTTAAATACTTTATGACCCAATGGCTTGAATATTGAGCCGCATGTAAATTATTCCATAACTAATGGATGATATATTTATTGTGCTATTAACTATGGTTTGGACGTAATAGCAATGTTTTTTTTATGTTGCAATTCAATTATATATTGCTTGAAATTATGATAAAGATATAATGATGAACAGTAACCATTTTGTGGTCGATGAATTTTTTTTCTGAGGGTATTTAGAGAATTAGCTTGTGTCACTGGCTGAGCCCCTGATGAAGTCCTTGCTAATTAAAAGCTTAGGGCAGAGTCAGCTAATTAAATATGATGCTGTTTTATATGATATTTTGTACAATGTTCCTCTTTGGTCTTTTAAACCCAATAAATTCAAGTTTTTTTTTTATATAGTGAGAAGTTGCAGATTGGCAGATATGTAGCAGAACGATTTCAATCATAATACAAAACTAGGACTGGAGGTGATATTCCTGTTCATGTTCAGGTGCATGTGACCCTCATATTTAATTACAGGTTTGATCTGATGAATGTGCTTGCATTCTCTTCGGAAGTTGCTCCTTGTGTACTGTATATAAAAGAAAAACAGTTCTTGTGCATCTTTCAATTGAAGATTTGTTTTTTAATTAGTCCCTAGTTAATTTGTTGCCTTACTAAACTTTGTAGCGCTGGTCAGCGTGGCTTTAAAGCTGAGCTTGGGCAAGCAGTGAGATACACAAATGAAATACATATTAGGCAGGCGGCAGGTTTATCTACCAAAGAAAAAATTGCATTTCATGCCACCCAGCACAGTCCTACATGGCCGAACAGGAGACTTGACTTTTTTTCTGCTGAAGTTAAAGCGGAGTTCAGGCCACAATTTCACTTTTTAAATATAAATACCCCTGTAATACACAAGCTTAATGTATTCTAGTAAAGTTTGGGCCTAATCCTCAAAAAAGTGGTGCAACGTAACTTTTTCCATTTAAGTTACACCGCCGCAAAATCTCTAACTAAGTGCCCGATCCACAAAGCACTTACCTAGAAATTTTGAGCGGTGTAACTTAAATCGGGCCGGCGCAAGGCGTTCCTCTTCTCCAGGGGGCGATTACAATTTAAATGAGGCGCGCTCCCGCGCCGGCCGTACTGCGCATGCTCGTGACATAATTTTCCGGACGTGCATAGCGCGAAATTATGTTACGTCGGGCTTTGTGGATTGCGACGGGACAATAAAGTTGCGTCGGGTAAAAAAAAAGATACGGCGCCAAAAAAAAATATTTAAATTTTAAAAAAATCGCGTCGCGAGCAAGAAAGGTCTGTTTTTACAAGGTGTAAACAGTTTACACCTTGTAAAAGCAGCCCTAATTTTGCGTTAGCAAAATAAAACTTACGGAGAAAAAACGAAGCTGAAAAGCTTCGTGGATCTCCGTAAGTCCTTATTTGCATACCCGAGGCGGCATTTCGACGCGAAATGCCCCCATCGGCGGATGCGGTACTGCATCCTAAGATCCGACAGTGTAATTCAATTACACATGTCGGATCTTCGTCCTAACTATGGGAAACTGATTCTGTGGATCAGTTCCATAGTTAGGACCAGGGATACGACGGAGTAACAGCAGTTACTCCGTCGTATCTCTTTTGAGGATTTGGCCCTTAGTCTGTAAACTAAGGTCCGTTTTGTTAGGTTGTTACAGCATTTAGACACTTTATAAAATAGAAATTGACTGGGGCCATCTTAAGTGTGGGCATCATGAAGCCAGACTGTATGACTTCCTGGATTTCAGCCTTGCAGATCTCTCACATGCTCAGTGCTGCACAAGCAGTGTAATAGGTTTCAGATCAGGTTTCAGCACCTGTACTGTCCAAGTCACATGATTCTTCGAGACTGGGGAGTGCACAGACTCCTGGAAAGTTACACCCACTACATTCCCAGGAGTCTGTGCGGTGTAGGTTAGGAAGCTTAAGCACCTAGGTGCAGGAAGTGGGAAGATTAACTATTCTCCCTAGCAACAACACTTTGAAGGCATCTAAAAAAAAAAAAAAAAATTCTTAAAGGACTAATGACATTTTTTTAAAACTACTGATGTAATGTTATATTTATGGGTGGAACTCCACTTTAAGTACTGTATTTATTGGTGTATAACACTCACCTTTTTACCCTGAAAATAGAGGGTAAACTGTGCCTGCGTGTTATACGCAGGGGGCTGTGGAACGTTTTTTTCCCGAAAACCTCCCTCTAAGGTAGGGTTGCCACCTCATCCCTTTAAAACAGAACACATATGAATTACACAAGTTCTGAGGCTAATTTAATGCAGGTAAGGCACCAAATGAGTCTAATTACCACCTTAATTAGCCTCAGAACCTGTGTAATTCATATGTGTTCTGTTTTAAAGGGATGAGGTGGCAACCCTACTCTAAGGCCTCGTACACACGAGTGGGAAACTCGACGGGCGAAACACATCGTTTTGCTCGTCGAGTTCCTTGTGAAGCCGTCGAGAAACTCGACAAGCCAATTTTCTCCATTCCCGTCGAGGAAATAGAGAACTTGCTTTCTTTTTGGCTCGTCAAGTTTCTCAACAGTTTCCTCGACGAAAATGTACACACGACCGGTTTCCTCGGCAAAAAAATATCTCCCAGCAAGTTTCTTGCTGGTTTTTGCAGAGAAACTCGGTCGTGTGTACGAGGCCTTAAAGTTAGGGTGTGTGTTATACGCCTGTGTGTGTTATACACCAATAAAAACGGTAGCAGTTACAAGTCTTCTCCTTCCCCAGATTGTGACTAGACAGTAGAACTGCATAATGAAGGGGGTTAGCTGATGTGGAGAGTAGATGAGACAGCCGCCGAGGGACCCCAGAAGACCACTCTGTGCAAAACGAGCTGCAGAGTGGAGGTAAGTCCAACATGTTTTTTATAAAAATAAAAAAAAACGGGAACCTTTAGTGTCCCTTTAAGGACGCCATGGCCGGCTTTCCAGCCACGCTTCTTAACAACCAGTTTTTACTGCACCCTGATTGGGCAAACCTTTGCCCAATTAGGGCTCAGAATACACTGTGCAGTGTTCAAATTTGGGTGTTCCCCAAAAGGAACGAACAGCCAATGTTCAGCACGAACTCATGCTTGGGCGAAACCATTCGCCCAACACTAGTTACAGGTCATATACTTATTCAGGCAAGAAGAGGGTAATGTTATCAACAAGGCCTTTTCCCACTGTAATATATTGAAACATGCTCAGACCACAGAATGCCTGAGGATCCACTTCCTATTACGGTATTAATGGGTCACACTGTGATCCTCAGTCAGAAGTTATTGCATATAACCAGGTCTCAATGGGAGAATGTTCTGGGAATTTGTCACTGTAGTAGGCAATGTTACTACAGTGATCTCCACTAATGTTTGGGTTTCCGTGCCGAGTGGCTGCCCTGCTGCATTTTAAACACAGCAGGTCACATGCTCAGCATAAATGCCATTCAGGGAACATTTACATTTGCTCAGTAAATGCAAAGCAATTTCTGATTGGACTAGGTGGAGAGGCAGGACGGTGACATCACAATCTCCAGCTCGTCCTACCAGAGAACACTTTGGGTCCAGGGAGAAAATGTAAAGTGTTTTCTGAATGGTTTTCATGCTAAGTGGGTGACCTCCTGTGTTCAATTAGCAGCATGGAAGCCATTTGGTTAGGGACTCGGAAGCTGGATGCAATCACTGTAGTGATCCTTCAGGTATGGCACATACATACAAACATACAGTACATTGGTTCAAGGTGGACAACTTCAGCTTTAAAGGGGTTGTAAAGTTTTATTTTTTAAATAAATATAATAAACATGTTATACTTAAGCAGGCCATACACGGTCGAATTTTCGAACAAATTTTCTTTTCAAAATCAGAAAGTTCGTTTTTTTTTTGTGATCCGATGATGCCACCATTGATTTTCGAAATTCGACCATCCAAGCCTTCATGTTGCTACAAATTTTTTTTTTTGTGGCCGGGAATATTCTTTTCTCTCTGGGAATTTTCTTTTCTTGCACATGTGTATTTTTTTTCTATCACATTTCTCGCACGATTCTCCCATCATTGATTAGAAAATCGTTCGTTTTTCAAAAAATTGCCAACATGTCTGATTCCTCAAATTTGTTTGCCCACGAAAATCGGCTGTTGCTGCAGCCCACTAATGGTGCGAAATTCGTACGAAAATTATTTGATACGATTTTTGAACGAAAATACTTTTTCGAAATTCGAACCGTGTATGGCCGGCTTTACCTGTTCTTGCACAGAGCAACCCTAATCCTCCTCTTCTGGGGTTCTCCGCTGGCACTCCTCCCCTTCATCGGGTGCCCCCATGGAAACCCGCTTTCCCTGGGGTACCCATGGAGGCTCGCTCCGAGTCCTGCTGCTGCGTCCATTGGCACAGACAGTGGGACTTGACCCTGCTCCCGTGTCACTGGGTTTGATTAACAGCAGCTGGAGCCAATGGCTCCTGCTATCAATCTGTCCAATGAGGAGAACGACAGCAGCTGGAGCCACTGGGCTCATGCACATCGCTGGATCGGATCGGGCTCCGGTAAGAAATAGGGGGGTCTAGGGGCAGCTGCAGCAAAGAAGGTTTTTCACATTAATACATAGAATGGGACTTTACAATCACTTTAATGGGTTTCATATAATACAGCAGCTCTTAATGAAATGTATTTAGGCCCTACCCAGCAGTACATACTCACCATCCCTTTATTATATTTTAGATATGTTCAGCTTCCAAAAGTAAAAAAAAATATTCTGTACTTCCAAGTATAGGTGGAGCTTGCTATTCATTCCTCTTAATCCCATGTGACTGTGCTGGTTTTCTCAGCTCATTCACCCAATGCTGTCACATTGGGTAAATCCTGGTTGGTACAATGTATCTGCACTTTTATTGTTTTTACCCAAAGTTCACACAACCTTCACATGAGATTCACACATCTTAGTTCTAACTGAATCTTATGGAAAAACATATGTTAATCTTGGATAATATATTTGTAAATCTTAAGTGAAATCGTTCATAAATAGCCCTAATATTTTTACACAGACAGCAAGACATACCCTTCTACCTGGAAAGAATGTACAGAAATGTATGCAAAAACTACCTTGATGCATTGAAATGTAGCACAAGATAAAATGAATGTATAAAACCATATGATTTGTAAGTAAAAACCTTTCATTTGTCCCCAATTACAGACTTGTAAAGGCACGACAGTTTGATAAAGTGAACTTAATACTATGTTTATATTAGATTATATACTTTTTTATATCATTATCTCATTTTAGGAAAACTGCTTTAGCTAAAAAAAATGACTTGATATATATACTTGCTGAGCAACAAGTTATTTTTAAATTTCATGTTATTAAAAAATAACCATCTATTTCAATAAAGCCGGCCATAGAGGGTTTGAATCATGGCTGTTTCAACAGGGACCAGCAGAGATTAGATCCATCTGTGGGTAGGCTGGTTGTACTGAAGTCGATCCATTGATCAATGTCTCTACAACCAGCCTGTCTAATTTTTTTAATACGATCACTGCCAGCAGCTATAGCACCACTTGCAGAACACAGAAGTTCTCTGGGAAGGATTCCCACATCAACATTGACTGTGTTGGTGGGGAAAATCAAGCAATTTTCTATCCTTCCACCCATGGTGGAAGGAAAGCAAATTGCATAATCTATAAGCTGCTTTAGAAGCCTGCTATGAATGTCAAAATATGAATGTGTTGCTTCCTTGCAGACGGGGCCGTTTGAAGGAGTTTGGGGGCCCCAAGCAAAATGGACATGCCCCCCCCCTGCACGCACACAAAGCCTACAGGAAAGCCTACATTCAAAGACTGGTCTCCATCACAGACTGACCTCCCATCACAGACTGACCCCCCCATCACAGACTGACCCCCCATCAAAGACCAGTACCACCATCACAGACCGGTGCCACCATCACAGACTGGCCCCCCATCATAGACTGACCCCCATCACAGTCTGGCCCTTCATCACAGACTGTTGCCCCCATCACAGACTTGCCCCCATCACAGACTGGTGACCCCCATCACATACTGGTCCCCCCATCACAGACTGAACCCCCATCACAGACCCCCTTGATAGTAGACTCCTGTCCTCATAACAGCACAGCACTCCCCGCAGAGCATTACCTTATTCACACAAGATGAGAAGCACGGCAGCACTGGACAACGGGTGGGACTTTTCATGTTAAAGGTGAGTGATTGATTGCTGGGACCGCCCCGCTGCGTAGCAACCAATCACCCACTTCTTAACTTAAAAAGTCCGGCGCTTTGTCCAGAGCGGCCGAGGTTCTCATCTTGTGTGAATAAAAGAGGCAGGGGGTGGGGGCAGTGCAGCGATCTTACCCAAGGGACAGACTTGTGCGTGGCACGCCTGCAATGCAATGTGAACATAGCAGCAGCAGGCAGACAGATGAGTCAGCTTGGGGGCCCCAGGCCAGCTCGGGGCCCCAAGCAATTGCTTGGTTTGCTTGGCTAGTCGCGACGGACCTGCTTGCAGTCATTGCACCCTGATGGCATTTTACAGTGTTGCTTGGAACCATGCCCCTGTTCAACTTGGCACATACCATAAATTCATCTGCCCTTGTCATGTGACTACTCTAAATTAAAAAAAATGTAATCGCACTCTTCAAACTAAAAAACAAAATGCATTCACATATATTTCAACGCTGGTCATTCTAAAAAAAAATCTGTCCTCCAGCTCCAACCACATCTATTTTTTTTTTATGTGAATAAAAATGGATTTTTTTTTTTAAATCGTGGTCACGTAACAGGCATTTTTAAGATCTGTATTGTGTGGGGATGTCCTTCTTCCAATGGCCGTATCAATTCCTGGTGACATGGACACTGCCCATTGGCAGAAGTATCTGTCGAATGGTCTCTTTGGGATCCATGGAGAGTCATCTAGTCCTAAAGCAGGAGTCTCAAACTGGCGGCCCTCCTGCTGTTGGGGAGCTACAAGTCCCAGAATTTCTCTACCCGTTGGAGTAATGATTGTAACTGTCAGCCTTGCATTGCCTCATGGGACTTGTAGTTTCACAACAGCTGGAGGGCCTCCAGTTTGAGACACCTGTCCTAAAGCAATGGTGTCATTGTGTAGGGGCCTGCAACGGGTGGCCACACGAATAGCAGCTAGCTATTAGTGGTCTCTACTACTTAAAGAGGTGAAACCTATGGCCATGTTATAGTAGATTTAGGACCTTAACAGATTTTGTTTAAAAATACAGAGGGGAGATTTACTAAAATAGGTGCACACAGAATCTGGTGCAGTAGAGCACCAGCTTCTAGGTTTTGTTGTTCAAGCTTAAAATATATGTAACCCTAAAAAAAAAAAAAAAATGGATCCTGTTCCTTTAAAGCATGTTATGTAGCACAATGCCTGTGCTGTGTAATTTGGCCCTTTCTATCGTCTAAAATACCTGGTTGCTCCTGCCTGATGCTTCCCGCACCCCCTTTGTAAACTGACCACGTTTATCATGGCTGCTGAGCCCCTGATACCGTGGTCAGTTTACGTGCTTCCCTCATTCTGCTGTATCTCCTTGCTCACTCTCCCCCCACCCCCCCACCTGTCAGCTGTGTCAGTGCCCGCCCCTCCCCTCCTGCTGCTAAAATATAAAAAAGTATAAAAAATATGCCGCTGTACTTTCAGAACGCCGCTCTTGTGATCACCCGCCGCTCTCCTGCCCTCCTCCCCGCTGACGTCAGGGGGGGATTCTCATCCTCGCTCACTGTAGTTGTCAGATTGGGGAAGACAGTAGCAGGCGGTCATGTGAGCAGCGTTCTGAAATTAGGTATACAGCAGCATAAATCAGATTCCACATTAACAAGATCAGTTGACAGATTATTTGTGATTAGTTGTAATCATTAAAGCGGTTGTATAGTCCCATAATTAAAAAAAAAAAAATTGTCACCTGTAAGGCAAAAGGCATAATGAGCTAGTATGCACTGCATACTAGCTCATTATGAAATTCGGACCTTAGAACGAGGCGTCGGTAACTTACCTGGTCCACACCGAGGTAGCTGACATGTTGCCTCGGTGTGTTTTCCGGGTATCGCCGCTCCAGCGATGTGAGTGGCTGGAGCCGCGATGTTGTCACTCCCTTCAGAATCCCCTGTGCGCATGCGCTGCTGCAGTCAGCGGCTCATTGCAAGGGGAATATCTCCATAAACCAATATTTTTTATTTTTTTTTACCTACAGGTAAGCCTTATTATAGGCTTACCTGTAGGTAAAAGTTCCAAACATGACTACCGTATTTATCGGCGTATACCGCACACTTTTTTGCCCTGAAAATCAGGGCAAAATCGTGGGTGCGCGATATACGCAGATACCCGCTTCCCGCGCTGAGTTTGAACCACTGCACCGGCATATACCGAGCGCAGTACACTCGGGTATAGTCGGGCAGGCTCGGCTCCTCTCGTGGTCACGTCCTGTGCGTCCTGTACGCCCTTTACACGAGAGGAGCCGAGCCTGCCCGACTATACCCGAGTGCACTGCGCTCGGTATATGCCGGCGCAGTGGTTCAAACTCAGCGCGAGTAGCGGGCATCGCGCGGGAAGGACCCCACGATGGCCGCAGAAGGACGCCGGACCAGACGAGGCCGCCGATGGACGCGATGGACGACGGGCAGGACGCGATGGACGACGGACAAGACACCGACGAGGGGCATCCAAACTGTAAGTATTTTTTTTTTCCAGGAATTTTTCTTCAAGTTCAGGGATTCGCGCTATACGCCGGGGCGCGCAATAGGCCGATAAATACGGTATACAACCACTTTTAACTGTACCTTTCACATCATTGGTGTCATTTGCAATGTCTTAGTAAATAAGCCTGTATGTCTTTCTTTCCCCAGTTCAAATGCAGTTTAAAAAAATTTCCAAATATTACTTTATACATAAATAAACAGAAAGTAATACCTATATATAACCTTCTGAGCTTTTTTCCATGTGTTTAATAATCAGCAGTCTGTGTATAGCCGAGACTGTTATTACACCTATTCTAGGATTGTTATTTTGTGCGGTGTTATTTATTTCGCTCACAAAGTGAAAATTACACTATCATTTTCTGTGGGATTAAAATATTTTCATGAAAACATTCTAACAAGCACCCAGCGAGCGGGATAGGCACAACAATCACTACACGAGAATTATTTCAGTTTGCAGCAACGTAGCAGCGCATTTTCTTTCCGTGGGCCTCGTCAAAATTTGTTGCATACTATTGTTTACACAATGCGCTCTTTGAGCTTCAAGGATAATTAGTTTATCTCTGTAAATGGCACAGGCTTGGCTTCATCAGATTGTCAGAACGGATCACAAAAGCTGTGCTAAATATTTTTAGCATATGGAAGAACACTTTGAATCCCATTACTGACTGTTCAGTGAGATCTGAAAACAATACATAAATAGTTACTAACTGAGCCTCGTCGTAGTCATTATTTCATCAATGCCTTTAGTTTGGGGTCGTTCGGTTACTGAACGGATAGCAGATCTTTTATGCAATGTAGCGCCAGGGAAATTGTTTTAGCGTGAGCTTGTATGGCTCAGAAGCTTTTTTATTCAAATGTGTAATCTTTAGTTCATGCAGGGAAAACTTTCTCACAAAGAGGTGGTCGTGCACGAAACATGGAAAATTTGGTGCGTTTAAGCAATTTACATTTACATGAAATGCGGAGGAGCGCACTGAGGGAAGGAACAGAAAAATTTAAGTACAAGAGAGGAAAAGAGAAACCCATTTAACTAAATATGCATAATGTCATATAGAAGACCAATCTGAGAGTGTTACGAACATTGTTTTTTTTTAACCACATGCTGACCAGCAGTTTACCAGCAATTTTGTTGTTCCCCTGCGGCGTATCTGTATGCCGCGGGAGAGATTGCTGGTTTACTTTGTGACTCTTGGTGCTGTGGTTGCACATCATTTTTTTTTTCCATTCTAGCGCTAAAGTTCATAAAGTCTTCAAAATTAAAGCCAGTAAAATGATAATCAAAGTTCTACCAAGGATAGGTGTGACCATATAAGATCAGGATGGTCTTTAAAATCTCTACAGTTCACCAAGGAAGGCATTAACTCAGTGTGATGGGCACTGTGCTCTGCTGCTCCATATTTTATAAAACATTTAGCAAAATATAAAAGAAAAACATTAAGAGCCAGTTCACACTGGGGCGACTCGTCAGGCGACTCAGCCGCCTGACAAGTCGCGTTCCATTGTATTCAATAGAACCGTTCTAATAGGAGCGACGCAAGAAAAAGGTTTTTGTACTTCGGGGGCGACTCGGGGCGACTTGCATTGACTTCTATACAGAAGTAATTTTGCAAGTCGCCTCTGAAGTCGTCTTCCGGACACCTTGACGAGTCGCTCCCGAAGTCGTGCCGCCCCAGTGTGAACCGGCTCTTAAGCTGTTCCTGCTTGTGCATAAGGTAACGATGCAAAAATTGCATTCTGGTCACATGGGATCTTTTTCATTTTGTGGTTTGGAAAAAGTCAGAAAACCACCAATGGGTGGAGGTTTCCACCACAAACTGCTGGAAAGAGAGGTTTGGTGGATTTTTAGTCTCCAATTTAGAACACCATCTGGTTTAAACTCAAGATATGATGTAGATCTGTTTCTCAAATAGTCCCTGTAAGGGACTATATCTCCCAGCATGGGACTACATCTCCCAGCATAGGATTGCATATACCAGCATGGGACTACGTCAGGGGTCGACAAATCCCGGGCGCCAGGTCGCCATGGCGACTAGAAATAGGTTCCTGGCGACTTGGCTTGGAAGGGGGGGGAAAAAAAGATTTTTTTTATTTTTATTTTTTGTGAGCTGGCACCATCTGGTGGTGAGCCGTTGGTATTACAAGTTATTACCACCAGATGTGTAAGCTGGCACCATCTGGTGGTGGCCGTTGGTATTACAAGTTAAGTATTACAAGTTAAACAGCAATTCTAATGTAATTTTTCACTATTTTCACTGCCATCTTCTTCCCTCTAATTAGAACCCCCAAACATTATATATATTTTTTTATCCTAACACCCTAGAGAATAAAATGGCGATCGTTGCAATACTTTCTGTCACGCCGTATTTGCGCAGCGGTCTTGCAAGCGCACTTTTTTGGGGACAAAATTACACTTTTTTTAATTAAAAAATAAGACAACAGTAAAGTTATCCCCATTTTTTTTAATATTATGAAAGATAATGTTACGCCGAGTAAATTGATACCCAACATGTCACGCTTTAAAATTACGTCCGCTCGTGGAATGGCGTCAAACTTTTACCCTTTAAACGTCGCCTATGGAGATTTTAAAAAAACTCTACAGGTTGCATGTTTTGAGTTACAGAGAAGGTCTAGGGCTAGAATTATTGCTCTCACAATACCAATCGTGGCGTTACCTTACATGTGTGGTTTGAACACCGTTTACATATGCGGTCGCTGCTCACGTATGTGTTCGCTTCTGCACGCAAGCTCGTCGGGACGGGGCGCGTTTTCTGGCTCCTAAGTTTTTTAGCTGGCTCCTAGATTCCAAGCAAATTTGTCAACCCCTGGACTACGTATTCCAGCATGACTACATATATGGGTTGAACTCAAGATATGATGCAGACTTGTTTCTCATTTATTTTATTTAGAGGAACCTTTTTGTCTTGTCTTACACACATTTTGTTATTTCCTATTGTGTAGATAATATGTACAAACATATATGCATTGCTGGAAAGTATTTTCCATGTCTGTATTGCCAGCATGGGACTACATATCCCAGCATGACTACACATATGGCTTGAACTCAAGATATGATGCAGACTTGTTTCTCATTTAGTTTATTTGGAGGCACTTTTTTGTCTTGTTTTATGCACTTTTTGCCATTTTCTATTGTATAGATAATGTGCATAAACATTCATCCATTGCTAGAAAGTATTTTCCATGTTTGTATTGCCAAGTGCTACACTTTACCTTCTGTTTTGGATATCTCTTAATTGCTGTTTCAACTAGACCATTAATTGGAAGGTGTGGTTTGGCAAACAGTATATATGTTCTGTTTTTTAACTTGAAAATTGTGCTGTGATCAAGGATTATAAACCGGAACGTGTGAGCCCCTGTATGTTTTTACTCTTTTTATGCACCAATAAAGAAGCAACAAGAACGTTTGGAGTTGCCGGCTCTATTCTTTGTGTTTATGACCGTACAATCAGGACGGGTTTCCCTACTATTCGAGGATCTCCCCTGAGAGCGGGCGGCTTACGAGCAGCTATGCTATCATACTGGGACTATCCACCGCCTCTCGCTCTATATCCAGCCTGGAGCCCTGTGTGCCAGAGAGATACCACAGCCTAATACAGACGCTCTTGTTCAGAGAACACCATGTGAGTGTTTAGTGTATTTTGTTACTTTATATCTCTATCCAATAAACAGTGTTGCACTAGGAGCTCTGTCTTTCTATTTGCATTGTGTGGTTGGACATAGCAAGAGTTTTTCAGCAGGCTCGCAGCCAATGATTTTGGCTGTGAACCTGTTGATGGCTGTAGCCAACCACAGCACAGAGATCTGTGTATGTTAGTTGATTTTGGCAGTGAACCTATTGATGGCCGTAGCCAGTGCCGATCCTGACCTCCCTGGGGCCCTAAACAAAATGACATGTCACATTAAAGTTGAGAAGCGGGGGGGGGGGGGGGGGCGTAGAAAATGACATGTCACATTAAAGTTGAGAAGTGGGGGGGGGGGGGCGCTGCCGACAGTGACATGTCACATTAGAGATTAAAGTTGAGAAGCGGGGGGGAGGGAGTGTTCTGCTGTTGGAAATTACATCTTACATTAAAGCCAGCCAGCAAGTTGAGAAGCGGGGTGAGGGGCCGAAAATTATATTTCTCACCAGGCAGGGCCTCTAGTAATTTGGGGGCCCTCCACAGCTTTGCGGGGCCCTAAGCGGCTTGCATAGTGAGCCTATAGGGTGGATCAGCCCTGGCTGTAGCCAACCACAGCACAGAGATCTGTGTGTGTTAGTAAACACAGAATACAGATCTGGTTACTTCTGCTAGCTGATCTTAGTTATCGCTGAGATCAGGAAACAAAGTCAGCCAGTCTGCGAGTAAAATCAGCACACATACATGTGTTAGGTGCACAGTTAAACCTTTGACTCCCCTCCTGATCACCCCTGTCACCCAGCTAGTGTAATTATTACAGCGACAGTGTACAGTATTATTACTGATCACTGTATTAGTGTCACTAACGATGCCAGATAGTGTCAATTAAGCCTGGTACACACGTGCCGAATGTAGGCCTGTGTGTATGTTGGTCTGTCGGACGAGCATGCTGAAAATCCAGCATTCGACTGACTCCCAATTGGGGACAATCTGTCAATGGCAGAGAGCACTGATCAGAGTGTTCTGGCTGGCCATCCAGAAAGAAGCAAGAGGAAATCACTGAACTAACCTCCCATGGTTTGTACAGCGGCTTCGACTAGAGCGGACAGTTTTTTTTCGTTCAACTCGCGGGGTTGAACGATATAAATCTGAGGCCCCGTACACACGTCCGAGGAACTCGACGGGCAAAACTCATCGTTTTGCTCGTCGAGTTCTGTGTGAAGCCACCGGGGATCTCGGCGAGCCAACTTTCCTCATTGAACAACGAGGAAATAGAGAACATGTTCTCTATTTGGCTCGACGAGGAACTCGTCGGTTTCCTCGGCCGAAAGTGTACAGACGGCCGGGTTTCTCGGCAGAATACAGCTCCGATCGAGTTTCTGGCTGAATTCTGCCGAGAAACTCGGTCGTGTGTACGGGGCCTGATAGTGTGTACCCCAGCCAGTGTCAGTTAGTGCCAGTCCCTCATTGCTGAACACACTCTCAAAGTAACAATAGAAATATGATAAGCAGTCAGAAAGTCAGAGCTGTGTAAATTCCAGTATATATACCATAGTTTGTAGACGCTATACCGTTTACACAAACCAATTAATATTGGGATTTTTTGCAAAATACTGTACATGTAGACGAATACATTTTGCCCTAAATTTATGAAGAAATTTGATTTTATTGGATATATTTTTATAACAGTAGAGAATATTGTTGTTTTTTTCAATAATGTTTTGTCTTTTTTTTTCATTGATCTAATAAAAATATAAAAAAAATACATAGTGATCCAATTCCACCAAAAGAAAAAATGATATGAATTTAATTTGGATACAGTGGTGCATGATTGAGCAATTGTAAAAAAAAGTATCACAGAGCTGAATAGCAAAAAATGGTTTGGTCATGAGGGGGTAAAACCTTCCATAGGTCAAGTGGTTAAATAACAACCTAATATTTTGTTATGATCCAACTCTCTGTAGTTGTATTACTTTGCTTGTAATTGATCTACCCAGATGGAATAAAATAAAATTGATCCTGTGATTTGAATCTTATTTCTTCTTATTCTGAGAAATCAGCCTTTTGAGTGCTGGAAGTTCTCACCTCCCTAAGGTAGGAACAAAACTACTAGTTGCATTAAAGTCTGTATATGGGTAAAAGAAAAAATATAAGCAGTACATATCTGCAATATATACACCTTTTCCCATGTTTTGTCTCTTTAAAAAGGGTGCAATTATGGAACAATACTTGTTGATTAGCTTAAAAATTTTACAAATCTGAACTTAAAGCGGAGGTCTGCCAACCGCTGCAAAAATTAAAAGTCAGCAGCTTCACATACTGCAGCTACTGGCTTTTAATAATAGGACACCTACCTGTCCTCGAGTCCAGCGATGTCGGCACCGCAGCTGATGTTTCCATCAGCTGTAGGGTGCTGCCGCCGCCATTGCGGGTAAGGGAACCTGGCTGTCCTTACGGCTTCACACCGGGAACCCTACTGCGAATGCGCGAGGCTACGCTGCTCTCTCCTACTGGCCTGGCGACAGGGGGAGCAGAAGTTAGCCGAGCGGTCAGCCGTGCGGTGACGTCAATACCAGCAGCTGTGGCTCCCAGAAGTGGGAACAGGATACCTGTCAAAGACAGGTATCCTGTCCCCCCCCCCCCTGAAAGGTGCGGAGGTTGAGGGGGGAAGGAAACAAATGAGCGGAAGTTCCACTTTTGGGTGAAACTCTGCTTTAAGACGGCCATAGATTAAACAAATTTCGAACTTGAAACTTTGAATTTAAGGCTCAGGGTCTCTCTGGTGACATTGTTGACCAAATGTGGACAAGAACATGGATGAAGAGAATCCCCAGCCAATTGTTCAGAAACAAAGTAAGCATCTAAAAGAAAATAGGGCAAAATGTCCCCCCTTTGAATATTTCAGTGTTGCTGTAGTAGGTTGCATACATCACACAAATGCGTTATTCCAGAGGCAGGTTCAGAGCATCCCCCAGGCATGGTATGTAACAGTATTTAAAAAATAAATAAAAAATTAATGTTGCCTATAAAGCATTATTAAATTTCTGCTCCCCACCAAATGGTATTTGAAAGATGTTTTTTTGGAAAAGCGTCCCCAGGACAGTGCCCATGTCTCCCATGCCATTTGTATGATAATCCCTTGATTCAGTACCCGAACTTCAGTAATGTTTGGAGAACCCGCCTCAAACCAAACCTTGGTACATTTGGATCATCCCTGGTAAAAGAGATCTATTTATCTGACTTCATTTGGGCTTTAAATAAAATGTTTGCTTAATGTTGGCTTCTCTGGTGTTCTTGTATAAATATTCTTCTACTAGTTATAATCCTTTCTAAAGATCAGTTTGACATCTATGTATTTCCTCCTGGCTCATTCGGTACAAAGTTTTAAGAAGTTCTGTACACCGTGTGCTCTTTACATTCTAATGTGGCCCATAGGAAATTAGCTGAAGTACTACAGGCTGCTCCCAGCGACTTTCAACCTTAACTTGAGTGGCACTTTTCAGATGAGTGCCCAGCAGGGGGTATATTGCCTGTCGCTTAAAATATAGCGGCGTAAAACTTTTCATGTAGCTCTCTCTAATGACTACGCTTGCCTCTGTTGTTTATGGGCGTATTAACATCACTGAATTAGGCACTCAATAAAAGAGACTCGGCAAAGATTTTGCCATTTTATGCTACTATTTATAGCGTATTAGCACTACGCCATTGTTTTATTGTTTATCATGGCACTCAGCATTCTGCAGCCGTTCTCCCAAAATACTGCAAAATGCAAATTCATCAAATGCTATTGATCTCCATCGATTCAACAGAAGCTTGTATCTTTGCCTACATCGAGCCAAGGCTCACACCTTGCCAGAGGATAGCTGTTCACTTTTAAGGGGGATTATTAATTAAATTGCTTTGGTGCCAACAAAATTGTAATGCAATGCATAGATTCAAAGTGTAGATGGAACAGATATTATAGGACAGTCCATCATGAAGAATTGTCTGTAAACAGAACTACGTAACACAGCATAATACTGCACAGTAAGGTTTTTGTATTACTTTCATAATTTCTATGATGTTTTTATATTTAATGTGTTAGACATTTGGGTCTAGGCTCATCTAAAGCTTCACATACATTGGGTAAAATTGTTGTTTCAGGGAACCCATTAAGGGCAAAGTAACAGGTTGCTTGACAGCAGGCATGGCAAAAAGCCTTCACTTACCTTTCACCATGTTCACCTGATGGGGCTTCCCAAAAATTGCTCTTCATGTTCTGAATATACACTGGGGCAGAACCTACACAGTGTTAATGAGCCATGGTCTGGCAACTGGTCCCGCAGGTTGGATTGTGGGATATAGGGGAAAGAGTTTTGTGTTTCTCCCATACCCAGAATACTAGGCTTTTCTCAGGGATCCTATGGGACAATAGTGTGCTTGGGAAGCTCATTGAAAGTGGGTAGGGGGATCCTTTCAACACATGCTATCGAATCCACTTGTTTCTGTTTTTCATTGGTGAGAAAATTATTCGTTTACATTTAGGAAAAATTACATATCCTTTTTTAGATGAAATGCTTACCTATACATGTTAGTAAATAAAGAAATAAAAAAATAAACCTTTGATCTACCAGGAACATGCACATATCAATTGTCTTGTTGTGGGATGACAACACACTGTTTTTTTGTGGACTGACTGGTATCAGCCCTGCCCAGTTGTCTTTTGTTAAACTGCATAGCACTCCCTCTCTAAGATCTCAATAACATAAAGGCGAATCATTCTTTAGTCTTTAGTAGCTCTTTGAGGGAGTATCTAGAGAACACAGCTCTGAATTTCCAACACGATCAATAGGTCTATTTTTCACCCATCAAAGACATACATCAAACCACTTCCACAGATATATTTAACAGACCAAAAGGGAGAACATAAGAAGTTATTGTTAAGGTTTTCATATACTTTAAAGCAAACCTGTTGAGAAGAAACATGATAAAGCTCTGCTTACACTAGAAATTATTTTGATCCAACATAAAGCACAATGCAACCACCAAAACCTACATAACGATCAAGCTTCCTGTTCCTTTCAGCCTCATGGGCTTGGCTATAGACCCATCACTGTGCTGGGCAGCTTAACTAAGCATTGATAAGGCAAATAAGAGAATACTCAAGCTAGAGCTGGTGAGGGGGAAGCAGGTTGATATTTGACAGATTGCTCAAGGACTTTTGGGCGTAGAAGCTACTTTAGATTCCCTGGTGGTAGCTGTGATGGGCCATGTTGTCCTTAAGGGCCCCTGAACAGCATCACAGGAGATTCCAATGCAGTATATAAGTTTGTATGAAATGAAGAGACAATAGATGGATACCTTCAAGTGGAAGTCCAGCATAAAAGGTTTTTCTTTTGGATCGAATAGAGAAGAGCTACAGGTGCTAGTTGTGTCCCATTAGAGAGGCATTTGGAGAAGTGAGAGGGGACATCTACCAAATGGGGAAACAGACGGCAATAAAAACCTGACAGGGGGTCATTCCATTCTCCATTCTATCCAAACTAAACAAAAATATGGTCACCTTAAAAAGTAATTACCGGTATGTCCAAAAAGTAATCGTAAACAGCTAAAGCTTTTCAACAAAAAACGGAAACTGTTCAGGTTTGAAAATGATTTCACTTCATCGAATCCACTGCAGCCAGAGCAGTTGATTTACCAAAGCTAAATAGGCTGTTCACTTTGCAGGGGCATTTTCCCCATAGCTTAATGAATGTGGTAAAATTTTACTTAGCAAAGAATACTCAATCACATGCAAGATTTTTTTTTCTATGGCTGGTGATTGGATGATGGAACTCAGCAGAGCTTTTCCTAATTTACTAAGCTCTTGGGCAAATTTCCTTGCAAAGTGAAACTTCCTTTACAAAACAAAATATTTTCCTTTAGTAGGTCACCCTCAGAGAGTACAGTGTTTCCCCGAAAATAAGCCTGGGTCTTATATTAATTTTGGCAATCAAAAACACAGTAGGGCTTATTTTCGGGGTAGGGCTTACCATTTCACGTGCTGTCTTCTTGCCCCCTCTCCCTGCCTGCCTGGCAGGAAGTGAAGTGAATCAAACACGGTTGTAAACTCCAAGAATCCTTTCTATTACAGTAGAATATCATGAAAAAGGTGTGTGTTTCTGTGTCACATACCTTCTTACAGTGCCACTCGGTGCTTCCATAGACGGCTGGAGCTCTCTCCCACGATCCAAGCATTGCAGAGGGAGGGGGGGCAGACATCCCTGCTGACAAGCAGGAAAATAAAACATCAGCTAAGCGCCTCTCGGCGCCTTCCATAGCCCGCTGCGATCCAGCTTTGCAGAGGGAGGGGGGCCCGAGATCCCTGCTGACAAGCAGGAGAAGAAAACATCATCTGAGTGCCCCTCGGCGCTTCCATAGCCCGCCGCGAACCAGCATTGCAGAGAGAAGGGGGTGGAGATCCCCCCTGCTGACAAGCAGGAGAAGGAGATCAGCTGAGTGCTCCTCTGCACTTTCATAGCCTGCGGCGATCCGAGCATTGCAGAGGGAGGGCGAGATCCCCTGCTGACAGGAAGGGGAGGAGGAGGAGCTAAGCTGAACGCTGAGTATCACTGTATACCGAACGTATTTGACTACAGATTAGATTACAGAAACACACACGCTAGGGCTTATTTTCAGGGTAGGGCTTATATTGCAGCCCTCTTTGAAAATTGGGGTAGGTCTTACTTTCAGGGAAACACGGTACATACTGTAGGTTCTCATATGCTCAAATGGATGTTGCTTCAAGCCTTTGTTTAGGAAGTTCCTCTCTGCATGCTGTGTAGTGAATATTATTTAAACTTCTATGGCGGATTTGACTGCAATTAGTGGCTGTGGGAAACATCTTAATACTGACCCTTTGATACTTTAGCTTTTTTTATGTGAGAAACCTCAAGGAGACTACAATTCCATTACACAATTCCAAACACATAGAAAACAATGCACTGCAGCATTGCCTGGCTGAAGAACTAAATCCTTGATAAATTGAAATATTCAATTCAAGGCATCATTTTCAGTTTTGAATGGTGTGTCCCTTTAAGTCCCGTATCAAGTGACAGAAGTTAACATTAGTCCACGGCTTTCCAGATTGTTTTAAACTTAACAAGCCTCACCCTTGTCTTTTCTTTTGCTTCATTAAATGCTTTATCACAGCAGGAGTAAGCAATCAAACTACAGCTGCTTCCATGAAGCTGTAAGCTGCCCGAGAAATGTTTCCTAGTCACTTAAGGGCAGCACTTAGCCACAGGGTAAAACAGCAAGTTCTTAAAAGTGAGTCTAGAGCTTTCAGCTGCAGGAGTCAAAAAGCCGCATACTTATGCATTGGGGAGTCATAGTTTTTCCTGGCTTAGATGGGAAGGTTAGCGGGGAAGGCAGATCGCCTAAAACCTATCCTTTAAACTGCCCAGCTCAGTAACAGAGGCCAAAAAAACATCTACTATCCCATTTTCAATAACATTACCAGGTGAAATGAGCTGTAATGTGTGGAACGAAGCCTTGCATTCTGAAACATTTTAGAGTCAGAAAGGTCACTGAAGTATTTGTCCTTCAGGCTGTGAAAATCTTTAAACAATTTTAAATATCTTTTACAAGATCAGTTTCCCAACAAGATACATGATTTTGATGTTGGCTTCATGCAGACAACAATTCACAGTAAATGACGTTATCACTTAAACTCAATGACATAGTTAAAGTATGATGCCAGGCATGGTATGTTTTTACTATGTTACAACTATGTTATGGTCCAGACGAACTATGTATATTCCACAGCTGGTGAATGTCACTGATCCGCCTCTCCACCTCGTCCAATCAGATAATGCTTTGCATTAATTCAGCAAATGGAAAGCATTCTCTGGCTGACGCACATGCTGAGCGCGCGGCCTCTGTGTTCACAATCAGGCCAGCCATTCAACACAGGACCCAGAAGCAAATGGAGATCAAATGGAGATCACTGGAATCGTGGTGTCTACTTCAATGATTTCCAGCTTCCAGGGGCAAGGTATGTAACTATGAGAAAGAATACCATACCTGGAATTCATCTCTAAAGGGGTTGTAAAGGTTTGTTTTTTATTTTCTAAATAGGTTCCTTTACCACTTAAGGACCCCTTCACGCCGATATACGTCGGCAGAATGGCATGGCTGGGCACATCCAAGTACATGTACGTGGCCCTTTAAGCCCAGCCGTGGGGTCACGCGTGCGCGCCGCCGGTGCGCTCCCACGAACCGGTCCGAAGCTCCGTGACCACGGCCGCGGGACTCGCGGAGCCGATCGCCGCTGGAGTCCCGCAATTGTTCCCCCGGAGGGGAAGAGCGGGGAGAGCTGTATGTAAACACAGCTTCCCCGTTCTTCACTGTGGCGCTGTCATCGATCGTGTGTTCCCTAATATAGGGACACACAATCAATGATGTCACACCTACAGCCACACCCCCCTACAGTTAGAAATACAGATGAGGTCATACATAACCCCTTCAGCGCCCCCTGTGGTTAACTCCCAAACTGCAACTGTCATTTTCACAGTAAACAATGCATTTTAAATGCATTTTTTGCTGTGAAAATGACAGTGGTCCCAAAAATGTGTCAAAATTGTCCGAAGTGTCCGCCATTATGTCGCAGTCACGAAAAAAAACGCTGATCGCCGCCATTAGTAGTAAAAAAAAAAAATGCAATAAAAATGCAATAAAACTATCCCCTTTTTTGTAAACGCTATAAATTTTGCGCAAACCAACCGATAAACGCTTATTGAGTTTTTTTTTTTTACCAAAAATAGGTAGAAGAATACGTATCGGCCTAAACCGAGGAAAACAAATAATGTTTTATATATTTTTGGGGGATATTTATTATAGAAAAAAGTAAAAAATATTGCATTTTTTTCAAAATTGTCGCTCTATTTTTGTTTATAGCGCAAAAAATAAAAAACACAGAGGTGATCAAATACCACAAAATGAAAGCTCTATTTGTGGGAAAAAAGGACGCTGATTTTTTTTGGAAGCAACGTCGCACAAACTGGCCGGGTCCTTTAGCTGCATTTTGGTCCGGGTCTTAAGTGGTTAAGCTAGCGCATTGTTGGGTTCACTTACCTTTTTCTTCGATTTCCCTTCTAAATGTTTTTTTTCTTTGTCTGAATTTTTCACTTCCTGTTTCTCCTCAGTAAGCTTGCCCCCATCATCTGAGTCGTTCTGGCTGGGGGTTAGTCAGCGTGCTCGCCCCCTCCCTTGGGACTACATCCCTGCGGGGAGACTCGTCTCGCAGGGATGTAATCCCAAGGGAGGGGGCGAGCACGCTGACTAACCCCCAGCCAGAATGGCTCGGATTATGGGGACAAGCTTACTGGGGAGAATCTTATTACCTTGCTTCAAGAGCACTGGTTCCATACAAATGACCCTGATGAAGAAGACACTGTAATGGCCCCAAAACACATTAGTTACCGTATTTATCAGCGTATAACATGCACAGGCGTATAAAACGCACCCTAACTTTAAGAGGGAAGTTTCAGGAAAAAAACGTTCTACGGCCCCCTGCGTATAACACGCAGGCACAGTTTACCCTCTATTTTCAGGGTAAAAAAAGTGACTGTTATGCGCCAATAAATACAGTATATACCTTTATGAACAATAAACACACCTTTGATCTAGAGCCGTTTGTCATTGCCATTTGCTACTTTGTTCTGGAGTAATATTAACTTTGTATTTAAAAAAAATATATGGAAGGCAGAGACAGCCAGGCAATTGGGATGCTTAGATTAAGGTCAGCCCTTGTATTTCTCTGGTAGTGTTAAAATCACCACACCTCTAACCCAGCATGACCTAAAACGCAACTATTAATATGAATTGTGGCTAAAAATCCTTATCTTAAGTTATCTAAAGAATTAACATAATAATGTGGCTAAATCCAATGGGAGGGGGGCCAAGCCTAAATTCATAATAGGGGAGATCTCCCCCCAACTCCAGTGGTAAATGCACACCGTACTCTAAGCTTGGCCACTTTAAAAAAAAATTGAAAAAAATCATCCCCAATATTTTCCAGAGCAAAAAGTCCCCCTGAAAATTTTTACACAATGCATAAGTAATCAAAATATTCCCAAGGTGGCGCTAACACCCAACATGTTTCGTCTTTTCAAACAAAACTTCATCAGTTGTGAAATGTGATCAGAATAACAAACATCACATTTGCCACATAGAAAATGGCCACAGCATATCACTAAACTCCCAGCAAGTCTCATATTTTCATTATTCAACTATTTCATTCCTAGAATACACGTCATTCTCCCAAATCCTGAATTGTGAAAATACTCTTAAATCTTCATGTAACTAATCCCTACCCTCATCCTATACAGCATTACATTTAGTATGTGTTAATCCACATATGAACCGATACAATATACAGAGAATGTGCCTAAGCTGTATACTTGTTCCATTAGGAAGAAGTTGCCATAATCCTAGTAGCTATAAAATAAACACTTATGATCATGTGAGTAACCAATTTACTGGCACAGATTGGGACCATTTTAGAGGACCTGAGTCTCCCAGCATGCTCCAACTTATCCTGTGATATCTCCAACAGGCACATGCCGGTCGGTGTTATAAGTCCTGCCGGGTAATTTTTTTTCTTTCATCAAAGCATAAGGTGAAGATATTACAGCTGTTATTTTCCATCAAAGCTTTGTCTGAAAAATTGGATTACTGCTTTGACTCTCTTTATGAAGTTCATGTTATCACAGTAACACTGTAATTGTACGAATGTTGATCTCAGAGATACTTCAGAGTCATAGAATATGTACTATAGAGCAGCTAATTATTCTACTAGTAATCAGTTGTAGGTAGCTTTACACAGTTCTTTTTTTATGGGGATGATTGTGCAATGTGATCACTTTAATTGATCAATGTCTTAAAGGATTGTTTACTGTAGCACAGGACATTTACCTGCATTGATCTAATCACCTTTAACTTCAAAATCAATGTCTAAACATTTTTTTACCTTAATGTAAGGAATGCATTAAAGTGATTGTAATGTTCCATTAAAAAAAAAAAAAAAAAACATACATAGTTATACTTAGCAGCCCAGGTCCTCCTGTTCTCTTGAACCCTCTTCGTTACTAGTCACCCATCCCCCTTTTGAGTGCCCCCACAGAAATCAGCTTGCTATAGGGGCACCTGAGCCGAGCTGCACCTCTGTCTGTCCACTAAGACACAGAAATGTGGTTCCACCCCACCCCCTCTCTCCTGATTGGCGAAAACACCTTTTTTTTAAATGCAGCAGGAGCCAATGGTGCTGCTGCTGTGTCTCAGCCATTTAGGAGGGAGGGTCCCGGATGGGGTAGAGACTCATTGGCATCGCTGGACAGAGAGGGAGCTCAAGTAAATATTAGGGGGTCTGGGGGTCTGAGGGGAGCTGTTGCATATAGAAGGCGTTTTATCTTAATGCATAGATAGCATTAAGATACAAAAACCTTCTGACTTTACAACCCCTTTTAAGGTAGGCTTTAGAACCACTTTAAAGCCTAGTACACACAGGCCGAATGTTGGGCGATTCAATGTTGTGTATGGCAGTTGGTCCGACAGAAGCCGGCCATTCCGCTAGTTTCTGTCCAAGGGTCATTTCCGAAAATGGTCTGCCGACTGACTCCCGATCAGCACTCTCAGCCAATGACTCAGGCCCCGTACACACGACCAGTTTCCTCGGCAGAATTCAGCTTCCGACCGAGTTTCTGGCTGAATTCTGCCGAGAAACCCGGCCGTGTGTACACTTTCGGCCGAGGAAGCCGACGAGGAGCTCGGCGAGGAAATAGAGAACATGTTCTTTATTTCCTCGTTGTTCTATGGGAGCTCTCGCCCCGCCGAGCTCCTCGGCGGCTTCAGTGCTGAACTGGCCGAGGAACTCGATGTGTTTGGCACGTCGAGTTCCTCGGCCGTGTGTACGAGGCCTGAGAGTGTTGACCGAAGTGTTCTGTATTAACTTTGGATTGTTAGTACAGCGGATCTGACCTGAGCTGTAAGTTTTTTTTGTTTAACCCAAAAGTTAGTAGTAGTAGTGTGTACTAGACTTTCAGGAACAGATCCAAGTTAGTTAAAAGGGGATTTCAGGAGTCTGGGGGACCCTTTTACATTTGTGCAGGGGACAAGTATCAGGTGTTCTGCTTGTTGCAGGCCTTCCAGATCGTGGATCATTTTCAACATATTCTTGACCATCTTTCAAGCATTTTTGCCACACCTTTATATGTACTGCACTCATTGTATTGTCCGTGAAAGCTTTTTGAATTATAAGAATAGTTTTCTAGGAGGAATGTTCAAATTTAGCGCAAAATTTGATGCAGATTGGTTAATCCACTCACTAAGTCATTTTGAATGCAATGGCCACACAGTACACATTCACACTCAATGGCATCTAGTGCCCCCACTGACTAATACAGTGAAGTCATCATTGTTCACACATGCGGATTCCAGTCCACACTCCTTGGCTGCTGGGTAATATTCATGCATTTTCCCTTTTTTTTTGCGGTGGGATTGTGCTGGAAATAGCTGTCCAGCACAGTTTCACTGCACCTGTTTTGGAATTTTTACAGATAGGCAACTCCTATCTTCATATTGATTAGTGGTTCCAAATTAATAATAACTACTGCAGTACACAAAAAGATACACTCAGCATCTTTCCAAATAACTGTTCTGTTTATTCGTAAAATTGAAGTTTGAGTTTTTTATATGCATGATTACGTAGGTATCACATTAATATTACAATTGAAGTTTTATAGTAACAAGGGGCGTAACATAGGCAGGCCACATTCTAATCAGGAGTTGAAAGAATGGAACATGCAATGAAAACATTATTAGTGCCATGTACACAGTACGTGCAGTGTGCAATGCATAGGCAAACATACAAAATAGAATACAATTTTATACAGAATTTACAAATTTCTTGTGTGAATAAGCCCTAAATACCACCTAATTTTCACCTTCCCCATTGAATCTAATACATTTCATAAAAGTTGTTTCACAATTTCCCAATGTTTGCTGTCATTTTGGGGAAATACAAACTCAGATTTTTCTACTTACAGGGTCTTCATAGGAATAAAACCTGGCAAAATATGCATGTATTGCAGAGATATGATGAATATGCTTTAATCATTATTGGTTTTTTTTTTTCGCCTTGTCATTAGATTTCTAATTTTTTGAACTGTACATATAGTTCAGTTAGTATACTCTGTAACACTGGAACATTCTGTAATGTTCCCACTGATTCACTTTCTCTGAGAATTGAGTTACGCTGTATACTCATTAAGAAAATGTGATTGACTTTATAATGTAAGGTTTCATTTCATTACTGACTTTCACTTAATAACTTTATACAAACCTAGACACTGTTCCAGCAACTTAGGAAAATGAAAATTTATGTGAACTGACAAAAAAAAAAGCCTTAACATAACATTTGTCAAACTCCCAGGTATTGTGCTGGTTTTATCTTGAACGCCTTCATGCCACTGACTGTAGCTTATTTCTGCAAGTAGGAATGATGAAAGCAGACACCTGGTTTAGCATCTAATAGCTGTCATTCTTTATTCTGAGATGGTAAATCACAATGGCTCTACAATACGCTCCTTTCTGCCTTATCTGTAGGCAGGAAAGATTTTATCTTTACTTACAATAGATATCTAGCTATAAAAATTGCATGTGAAAATGTGACAATTGTTTAACTGCCTGTGTAGTGAATTTTAAACCACTGCATGTTCTTTGATGTGAATCACAACTTAATTAAGCGTTCATGCTCCTCTGTAGTCGTGTATGAAGGAGCTAGACGGAGAGATGGAGAATAGACTATGGCTTCGGGGCTGGGAGGAAGGAGAGCAATGAAATATCATCAGCACCTTTTTGTTCCTAGTTGTAAAATTGCTTGAACTTTATTCACATACAGAGTGATGCCTATGTTACCTGCCTAAGGTACCCATATCCTGCTGATAATGTCATCAAGTCCTGAAGTTGACAGGAAGCAATGAACATTTTCAGACTGCAATACAAAACAGATAAACAGGTTCTTCCTACACCTCCTTTTCTATTTCTCTTTATTCCTATTCTTTTAAAGCTCACTGTTTTCATATTGTTATCCAGTTTCTCTTAAAGGGGTTGTAAAGGTTTGTTTTTTATTTTTTAAATAAGTTACTTTAAGCTAGTGCATTGTTGGTTCACTTACCTTTTCCTTCGTTTTCCCTTCTAAATTTGTTTTTTTCTTTGTTTTCTTTGTCTGAATTTCTCACTTCCTGTTCCTCCTCAGTAAGGTGTTCAGTAAGCTGTTCTAAATGACTTTCCACCGCTCGGTTTATGGTTCCTGACATTTAGGTAGATTCACAAAGAGTTAGGCCGACCTAACTCTGAATCTAAGCCGACCTATGTTTAAGTGTATTCTCTAACAGAGATACACTTAAACATATCTAAGATAGGACGGCTTGTGCCGTCCTATCTTAGATTGCATTGTTTTGGCTTACCGCTAGGTGGCGCTTACATTGCGGCCGTCCTAGTTTATGTAAATGAGGAGATACGACGATTCACGAGCGTACGCCGGGCCTACACCGTCGCATTACGTCGTTTCCCATGAGGTGGAATAACAATGTTAAGTATGGCCGCCATTCCCGCCGCGAGGTTCAAATTTTTTACGTCGTTTGCGCAAGTCGTCCGCGAATCGGTATTTACGTAGTTTACGTACGCGTCGAAATCAATAGGCCCGTACGGCCTACTTAGCCGCAATGCACACTGGGAAATGTAGTCGCCCGGCGCATGCGCAGTGTAAAAAAACGTGAGGTCAAGCCTCATTTCTATACTACACGCCCCCCTCCCAGCCATTTGAATTAGGCGCGTTTACGCCCGCTTATTTTAGGCTACGCCCCCGAAAATTTGAAGGTAAGTGGTTTGAGAATCACTACTAACCTAAATAATTTACGGCGGTGTAGCCTAAAAAGAGTAGGCTAGGCCGTCCTAATTTTAGGCGCCCCTACGTGAATCTACCCATATGTGTCAGTTTCTGAAAGGTAAGTTGTGCAGCTTCTGCAAAGATAGCAGCGGTTAAAGGTTTTTGGGTAAAGGGAACTTAGAACTTAGACTTTTCAGATTGCATAAACACATGACTATATTTCTGCTACGTAAAAAGTTGGAGCAGCTGTTTGAGGGAAGCAGTGCTAATTCTACAAAGTTTTCCAACCTTCAATTTCCCCTTGTGAACTGTTGAATGGCAGTCATAAGATCATCGCTATATATCTGGCTGGCTATCAGGAACCTTTAGCCAGTTTTCTCCAGGAGGACAGGACACGGGCAGAAGTTATTTTTATTAATACTGTGTGTAGTATAGAGTACAGAGGACATCTGACTGATCTCTGGTGTGGGGGTGCATATGTGTAAAGTAATTACTAAAATAAAATCTTTAGGCTTAGACACATCCAACCATCATCTCCTGTTTATAGCTAGCTTAAAGATCTGCCAGCTGGTAGCAGAGTAGATTGTTAAATATAAATTATGGAATATGTAAAGAAAATGTATAAGGTGCACCTGTGTCTGATTATAAGCCCTGTCTCCACTATAGTAAATCATGCCACCTCTGGAAGCAGAATGCCGGGCTGGATAGGCTTCAGACTGCTGCTATTTTCAGTAGCTGGAACATATGACAGTACATAAAAATGGCCCTGATGTGTAGAGAAGACAACTGAGCAAACGACGCTGTCTCACCTGTTTCTGCCTTGGCCTGGATCTGGGGTAATTACGATACAGTTTGTGGAACAGTACTATACTATATGACTAAAACTAGCAAAGAATATCATTATTATTATTATTATTATTTTTTCTTTGAACTTACTAAAAGACCAGCTGGCTGATCTTTTCCCAAATGTTTCAGACTGACAATATTTTCATGTGTATCAAGTATAAATAATTCAGCAAAATCATTTTGCAGGCGCTTCACACCAAAAATGTAAAACAATGGAGATTAACAGTTGGCAAAACTGGTTGTGATGTTCCTAAAAAGGTGCAGTAATGTTTAGGAAGCAAGTTGCTTTTACTAGAAACTTTTTAGCATATTCAGTTTTTTTTATGTCTGATATTCTGATAGATATGACAATAAAAATATCTGAGGTTTCTTAAAGTGTTTTTTTTTTTTATGCCTAAATTAACTTTCTCAAATCTTCATCATTTTCCTCCTTCTTGTACAATGGCAAATACTTTACAGATTCCTCCAAGCAAATATTCTCCCTCATTTCTCATCTAGGTGAGGGTAACGTACTAATCTGCTGCCTGCGGCCTCCTGGGAAATCCTTGTCACATATCCCAGGAGACTATAGTTCATTGAGAGATGAGATATTGTGATATTTCAAGCCCGTATGGATGGCAGTTGCATATGTCTTCTATGTAGGGGCATGATTTACAGACACAGGACAGTAGGATGTAGAAGAGGGAGCGAAAGCATGTCAAAAAGGAAGAGACAGCCAGCACCTGCTAGTTCAAAATCCATAATGGCAGCATGGGAGTAGAGCAGAGCGAGATGGGTTTCAGATGGGAGAAAGACAGCGCTGGACTCCATGAACCATTAAAGGGGTTGTAAAGGTACAATTTTTTTTCTCCTAAATAGCTTCCTTTACCTTAGTGCAGTCCTCCTTCACTTACCTCATCCTTCGATTTTGCTTTTAAATGTCCTTATTTCTTCTGAGAAATCCTCACTTCCTGTTCTTTTGCCTGTAACTCCCTGATGTGCAGTGTCGTGCTCGCCCCCTGCCTTGAGGGGGGAGGGGGCGAGCAGGAGAATAAGGACGCTCTCTACATTGCAGATAGAGAAAGGAGCTGTGTGTTAGTGGGCGTCCTGACTCTCCTGATCGCCCGCTTCCCCCTCAAGGGAGGGGGCGAGCACGACTCTCCACACCAGGGAATAAGCCTTGCATTACTGTGTGGAGTTACAGACAGAAGAACAGGAAGTGAGGATTTCTCAGAAGAAATAAGGACATTTAAAAGCAAAATCGAAGGATGGGGTAAGTGAAGGAGGACTGCACTAAGGTAAAGGAAGCTATTTAGGAAAACAAATTGTACCTTTACAACCCCTTTAAGTATGTGTTTTGCAGTTTTGCGCTTGATACAGTGAAGTAATTGCCATTGTGCTCTTTTATGCAATCCATAGATTATGCAATTTTCTTTTCATTAACAGTCAGTGTTGATGGGAGAATCCCTCCCACTGCGCTATTGTATTCTGATAGTAGGAGGTTTGCCCTCTGTTAAAATTCAATGATCACTGTTGACAGCTATAGCCGCTGGCAATGTGATCGTCATACGAGAAAAACCCAACAAGCTGGTGGTACTGAAGTCAATCGATAGATCGATTTCAGTACCACCAGCCTGCCCCTAGATGGATCGAAATACTGCTGATTCCTGCTGAATTGGTTGAATTTCAATCTGTCTATAGTCGGCCTTAGTGTTTGGTTAACGGATGGAATGTCCTCTTGAAGAACTTTGACCTGTGCCATTGACTATCCACTTGTGTTGCATTAAGTTAATAATGATGCAAAGAAACATGAAGTCAGTGAAGTATGAAAGCTAGCAATACTGTCAACTTCGAAAAGTGCTAGTTTCCTTGTTGGCTTGCTGGTCCTATGGTTTCACTCTAAATCACTTACTTGGAACACATGTGCAGATTAGGACTTATGACCTGACGTTCTTAATCTGCATGCTTATTCCAGGTCAGTGTTTAAAAACACTGTACAAAAAATGTGCAGCTGTCAGAAAATTATTAATGAATCAGTTTAACAAACAAAACACAACCAAGTAAATAATCATCAGCTAACTAGATCAGTCCTCCATGATAGATGAGAAAAAAGTCTCATTCAAAAGTCAAGTATAAAAGTGAAGTGAAACTATATCCAACACCTTCTGAAGCAAACATATAGGGCCAGATTCAGTAAGGAGATACGACGGCGTATCTCCGGACACGCCGTCGTATCTCTGAGTGTGCGGGGTCGTATCTATGCGCCTGATTCATAGAATCAGTTACTCATAGATTTCCCTAAGATCCGACTGGCGTAAGTGTCTTACACCGTCGTATCTTAGGCTGCATATTTACGCTGGCAGCTAGGTGGCGCTTCCTTATATTTACGCGAGGAATATGCTAATTAGGTATATACGCCGATTCAGAAACGTACGTCCGGCCGGCGCATTTTTTTACGTCGTTTACGTTAGGCTTTTTTCGGCGTATAGTTACCCCTGCTATATAAGGCGTATCCTATGTTAAGTATGGCCGTCGTTCCCGCGTTGAGTTTTGAAAATTTTACGTAGTTTGCATAAGTCGTTCGCGAATAGGGCTGGACGTAATAATGACGATTTGTGGCAGAATTTCGAGCATACGCACTGGGATTTTTTCACGAAGGCCGCATGCGCCGTTCTTAAAAAACGTCAAATATGCGGGGTCACAGTTAATATACATAAAACACGCCCACATCATCCACATCTGAATTAGGCGGGCTTACGCCGACACACATACGTTATGCCGTCGTAACTAAGGGCGCAAGTTGTTTCTGAATACAGAACTTGCGCCCTAAATTACGGCGGCGTAACGTATCTGAGATTAGGTTACGCCGGGCGGATAGATACACCATTGTATCTGAATCCAGCCCAGTGTTGCCAGCAAAGTGCTCAGAGGTCCGCCATCGCATCCCAGTGAAGTGAACACTCACCAAAGGTGATGGCTGCCATTACAACAGCTAATGCGCCTGTTTCTATGTGTCAGTCATTCAGTGAGAATGTAAGGATTGAACCCAATATCTCCATCCAGCGACACTCCTCAGCAAGGTCAGGCAGCTGCTCTGATCCCACAAGGAGACCATCAGAAGCCTTGCTGCCTAGCAGCCATATATAGGTTCAACAATTTGCTAAGCCAAAAGAGACTCCATGGAGGAAGTTAAAGTGATTGTAAACCCTCTTTTTTTACTTCTACCTATAGGTAAGCCTAGAATAAGGCTTACCTATAGCTAGCGGAAATATCTCCTAAACGTGCACCTTTTAGGAGACATTTCACTTGTAGTCCGCTGATAATACAAACGGCGCATGCGCTGGGAAGAAACAAAACTCCATGCCATTTCTTCCCCAGCGTGTCCCGTTACCGTGCGCATGCGCGGAGTGACGTAACCGTGGCTCCGGCCAATCACAGCGCCGGAGCCACGATACCCGGAAGTAACCTCCGGGAGAGATGTCTGCGGCCGGAGGGGGAGACGAGGATGGCTTTGGGGGCTTAGATCTCAGGTAAGTAATTCATAATGAGCTAGTGTGCGTCATACTAGCTCATTATGCCTTTGGCTTGCAGCTCTTTTTTGTTTTTTTTAAGAGGGTTTACTTCCTCTTTTTAAAGTACAGAGGAAAATCCACATAGTATAGTATTTGACCAAAATTTCAATAAAGTTATAAAATTACTCTTACAATTTTGAAGGAATTGCACAGCATGTGTTACAAACAACCAGCAGGTCCAAGCGGTCAGGCAGACTTGAAGAAAAACGTCACATGTGGGGCCAACACATGCATTTCAATGTAACCAGCGTCATCTGGAGATATGAGGCTGGTCAGGGAGGTCACCAATGGCTGGTCCCATTGTGCTTTCAGTACATGTTTACTAATTAAGCATTAAGCATCAATTAAGATCTTTTCTGCATGCAGTCTACCATTATCCAACTTAATAATTCCACTATAGTATTTTTAGTGAAGAAGGAAGCCCACACATGGGACAGTTTGGGTCGGAAGCCAGCATGTTTTTGAAAACAAAGGGAGAACAAATAAATCCATGCAATTCAAATATCCCAGCAATGTAAGTATATTATGCTAATTATATGGTTATAATTTTTTTTGCACAGACCAGGTTAACCAGAATTTTTTTTTTTACTAAATGGAACAGCAGCAAAGTGAAGGAAAGGTCAGTGCATGCTTTTGGGGAGCCCCGCATGGGCAAAGCATAATAAGCCACCTTTTTCATTTTAATTTGGTGAAGACCTATGATGCGAGAAAAGTAGTGATGTCTGCGCTGTGAAATACTATTAGTAAGTGGAGGGAGGGAAAGGGGGGGGGGGGTGAACTGGGTCCGTGGGCCTGGGAGATGATGAGATGTACAGACACAGTAGAAGTGAAACCTGAAAACAGTGATTAAATAAGTACAGTCCTGAGCTGAACTGTATTGCAGTAAGCACAGTGAAAAATCTTCAGTGAAAACACATAAACAGTCCCGGATTGAATCAAACAAGAGAAAAACCAAAGTTCCAAATGAAGCTGATGCAAAAAGTGGATGGGTGAATGATCAGAAGTGAAAAGTTCCAAAGCCAGATGGGTGGAAATGTGCAACCCAATCGAATCCAAAAAAGTGCAACCCACACCGTTAGTGATCCTAGCAGCTTACCTCCCGGCTGTCACTCAGAGCCAAATCAGTTACCAGTGCTCCAGCCTCCCATTGGGTAGATGTCTTCCTGTTAGATCTCAATGATCGACCATACATGTGGGAGATATAATAAAGATACTGTAGCGTTGTCCTACTGCCACAAAGAAAGGGGGGCTCTGCAAATGGGTAAGTGGATGTAAACTTACACAACCTACACAGTGTGTAGGAAAGGAGTGTCTATCTCCACAAGCGCCAAGCTCGTCACCCTAGCTTCTCACTGCCACAACTCTCTCCCCTCAGCATCCATGGAGCCGACCGCTCATGCAAAAGTAGAAAGGGCAGGGGAGGGAGAAGAAAAGGGGGCACATCGCGTAATTCCGTACAACAAAGTTTAATAAAAGTGCATAAAAACCATCAATAAAACTCACATGGGGCAGCCTAATGGCGGTCACATATCCACGAGCGCCGCGCTCGTCTGCCGTCCGTCAGGTGCTGCTCCCGATCTGTGCTCAAAGTCCTGACGCGTGTTCGTCACATCACGTGACTTCATCAGGGGAAGTCCTATAATGGGATCAGTAAAAGACTTCCAATGGCCTAAATGCTAGTTAATTGACTGTCATTCTGATTCTCAGTACTTGTTTGATCTCAGACCCAGAACACGTTCGCACTGCTGAATTGCATGTATTTTCTGGGTCATAAATTTTAAATATTGAATCCAAAGCATTAGCATTACAGCCAAGCAACAAACATTTTCTAAAAGAAGGTAATGTTGCTTTGAAGGTAATGTTGTTTTTCCTTAATTCTTGTGTGGTCACAATGACCAGAATTAAATGAAATCTCGCCAACAGAGGCACAGACAGTAATAAATAACATTTATAGTAGACTAGAGAAGCATAAAAGAAGGACATCTTCCCAGCAGGGACAGACACAGCAATACAAATATGACCGAGATTAAAATCCTCACCCACTAAAACCAACACTAACAAATATGATTTTTGGCTTGGGTCATAACAATAATTTAAAGTGGTAATAAAGTCTGCTTTTTCAATTGTAGCTACAGTTAAATATATAAGGCTTACCTGTAGGTACAATGAATATCTCCTAAACATGCACCATTAAGGAGATATTCACATTTGAAGTAGCCGCTGATGTCACACGCATGGGCACTGCGCTCTGAATGGATGTCACACTTGATTGTGCCATCCATTCAGAGCACTGTGCTGTGATTTTGACTCCTGTGTGCATGTACGGAAGTGATGCAATTGTGACCTGGCCATTTAAACATCTGGAGCACAGGAATCCAGAAGGAAGGCCCAGTATCGGGACTATCTGCATGCTACCCCATCTCTCTGCTCTATTTCCCTAAATAGGAGTACATCTCTGAATGGAATACTCCCAGGGTAGAAACTGGTGCAGAAGACATTGGGGTTGACTTACTAAAGAAAAATAATATGGTCAGGGGTCAGGCTTGGAGACCAGTAGCTATGGCAGTAGAGAGGCTCCCATCAACCAGCTGGATAAGTGAACAAGCATTTCACCCTGGCGGATGATGAAGGCTCTTCAAGTACTAATCTGTGTTCACCAGAGCCCCTGATAGTGGAGATGGGTTTTGCTGTGTGCTAGTACCAGATTTCTGTCCTCGGGATCATCCCTCCAGGAGGTAGAGATCAAGCAGAAGCATAGTCAGTAAACAAGCCAAAGGTTGGTAAAACGTGGTTGCAGGTTAGGATCCAGCAGAATCATAGTTGAAGAACAAACCAAAGGTCAGTAATGAGTGGTAGCAAAAATACGGATGACAACAGGAGTGACGAGAGCGAGATAATAATCTGGAAATCAGGAAGTTCAAAGTCATGGCTTGAATAGAAAGTTCATGGGTGGAGCAAAGGGTTCAAGGTTAAACACAAACAAAACATAAGACAAGGCTGTCTAAGAAATTGGGCAGGGAGCTGTCCAGCATCTCAGGTGGCTTAGCAAGAGAAGAGTTTCTGCCAACCGCTGCAGAAGTCCCAGGTTCAGATCCAGGCCCTGACAGAAAATAGACTGTTCACTCTAATAGTGAAGTTGCATTTTGCAAGCACAATTTCCCCTTAGCTGAATGTAGAACTATAGGCAATTGTTTTTTTTTTTTAATTTTAGATAGAACAAGGGAGGGTTTTGAAAGTTTTTCTATACTTTCACTCTCAATGATAATGGTAAACAGGATAAATAGAGGGGGTAAATCACCTTAAAGGAACACTAAAGGTTCGTTTTTTATTAGATCAATTGATTGCTGTAAGCTAGAGCATTTAAATATCACTTACCTCGTTTTTCCTTTTGACCTCCAAAATACAGTAATCCAGGTTTGAAAATGCCATTTCCTGTCTCTCCTCTTCTTGCTTTCCACCAGCATCTGAACCGTTTTGCATATTGGAAAGCAGAATGTGCTCACCGCCTCCCTATGACTACAGCCCTGCGTGAAGATGCTCTCTTATCCCTCACAGGCATGGAGGCTAAGCCTAATGGGAACTGTAGTTCCCATTAGGCTGTGATGTAGCAAGAATGAATGAGCACCGCAAACCAGGAAGTCAGTGAAAATAATGATTCAGGAGTGACGGAGGTGAATACAGACAGGTATCAAACTAGTTATAATGCAAATCATTACTATTTACTTTATCAGCTACTGTCAGACTTTAATTTAAGAGGAAAATATTTTTGTCTTTACAACCCCTTTAACAAGGGTACAGACATCCATAAAAACTGACAAACATTCTAATCTATCTCAACTTTATCCAAAACTAAAATATACTATACAGAAGTATAGCCAAATCTCGTTTGGCTTTACTTCTCCTATGGATCACAGGAGTGCAATTTGCTCTCTGCTGACGTCACCAATGTCAGTCCAGGCACCCTGTCATCCCGACAATTGAAGTCTGAATCTGCCAGGTGCCTGGACCGATACCAGGCTCAGCTGACTATATGCCTGGAGTTTTTATGTTCTCCCTGTGCCTGTGTGGGTTTCCTCCGGGTACTCCGGTTTCCTACCACACTCCAAAGACATACTGGTAGGGTAATTAGCTTCTGTCTAAATTGGCCCTAGTATATGATTGTGTGTTAGGGACCTCAAGCGCGTCAGGGTAAATGACTATAATGCGCTATATCAAGACTCAACTCAACTCATCTCAACTCTCAACTCAACATCTCAACTCTCAACTCAGACTGTCAGCGAGGCAAAACAACTTAATTTTTGCTTGCACATGATTGGATGATAAGGGCAGCAGATCTTCACCTTATTCACTAAGCTCTGGGGTTGCCTTTATTTGCCTTTAGTAACTCAATCCCATTGTGAGGTGGTCAGACATTTCATGCAGTCCATACACATTACAGTATGGTCAGACATGCCGACACAATCTAATTGCCCTTTGAATAGCTAATCTGCAGAGCAAGATATACATTTTCAAGGTCAGCTCTGCTAATCTAGTACATTTATGTCAACTGAGATGGAGAGAGAAGGTACAGGGTGTAGACAGACACTGCTAGAGAGGAGACCGTTATCTAACATGTCTAATCAATGTCCTGCAGCTGACAGCTGTCTGGCTACCACTGTAAACATGAAATTGTTGCCCAATTTGGCTGAAAACATCTCATAGCTAAAAGCTGTCTCCAGAAATACTTCTTTCATTTTAAAAAAAATTAAGCCCAGGTGGTAATAAATGTAAAAAGCACATGCTTAAAAAATAGAATTTTTATTTTCTTATCTTTGGAGAGGTGCAAAAAAATGCCTGTGTGACATCGGCCTAATCATAGGTGTGCGCACAAGGTGTGCTGGGTGTGACTGGGCACACCCTAATCACACCATGTACATTAACATTACCCAGGAGTGGCACCAGGTGGGTGGTTTGGGGTGTAAATGCCCCCATTATATTAAAAGCTAGGTTCAACTACTATAGGAACACACTCAGGGGCGGACTGACCATTTGGTCTCTCGGGCACTGCCCGAGGGCCCCATGCCACTAGGGGGCCACATCAGGGTTGCCAGGCTCAGTAAAACCAGGGACGTATGTAAAAATCTGTGTTTTTTTTTTAACATCTGATATGTCCGATACCGACATGCTTTTGATGTGAAAATCCCGAGATTTTAGCTGCCCCGGCCTCTGCACTGCCTCCTGGCGTGGTGGCCATCTGTAAGCCCAAGGGCCCAATAATCTTCTATTGCCCGGGGGTCCCATGAGTTGTCAGTCCGCCCCTGAACACACTACACTCTTATTGAGAGTGTAGCATAATATGCTCCCAATCAACTGCCTCCCACCATCAGAGCCTCCTCCATGTGGCATCAGGTGGCGTTCATATGTGTTTGAGCTTTGGGGTGCACACCCTAATGCAATAGGCTGCACACACCTATGGGCCTAATAATCAGCCTCCCACTCTACTTTCTGTTTTACAATATTCTAGCAACCAACGTGCTTCTCCCATTGCACAGGGAATGTATAGTTGTTCAGTTTAAATAGCTGCTGTCACAGTAAAGTAATATATTTCTTATTTCTCTGCTTTTTTTTATTGCACGCTGAAGACACTAGTGACCGCAGATCTAACAAGGTCAGGGAGCGTGATTTATCTCAAAGGAAACATGAAAACGTGATTTATCTCTCAATCTTCCAGCTGCTTTCCTTTTAATATACAAATCTGGAGACAAGCACTTTTTGGTGATTATGTTGATTAGAGGTTCTAAATTATTAACGACTATGCAAGTTGCTCAGCACTTTGGAAGTTTCATAGGTAGAGGTATTTGTTTATTACGGAAACACTATCAAGCTTTATTATCATTGGTTATGCTAATGGTTATTCTCTGAAGTTCTATGTTATTTCAAGAAGTGTTTAATGGAGTGAGACCTGTCAGGGATGTAACTCACCTAAAATTGCTAACATTGATCTGGTAGCCATTTTACGGTATGGAAGTATGTTCAGGTCTTCAGGGAACTATGATTTTTTTTCCCATTTTTTTCTTTTATGACAGAGTATTGCATTAATAAAATGTGTTTTATTAATGTAATTAGCATGTACATGATCATAGATTTGGGGGGAAAGGGAAACCCTGCAATAGTGTGCTTCATATCATGGGGGGCACGAGCACCATGCACCTGAGCACTTTAAAAAAAAAATGTCTTTCTGTATAAAAGCTGACAAACCTTTTAGGCCTCATACACACCATAGGTTAACCAGAGGACAACGGTCTAATGGACCGTTTTCATCAGTCAAAACTGATCATGTGTGGGCCCCATAGGTTATTTAACTATAGGTTAAAAAAGCCAACTTGCTTTAAAATTAACCTATGAATTCCTAACCGATAGATCAAAACCGATCGTTAGTAGGCATGACCATCGGTTAAAAATCCACGCATGCTCAGAATCAAGTGGACGCATGCTTGGAAGCATTGACCTTTTTTTTCAGCACGTTGTTGTGTTTTACGTCACCGCGTTCTGACACGATCGGTTATTTAACCTATGGTGTGTAGGTGTGACGGACCATCAGTCAGCTTCATCGGTTAACCTATGACAACGGTCCTTCAGACCATTGTCCTCTGGTTAACCTATCGTGTGTACAAGGCCTAAGTGTGAAACATGTAAGAGGTTTGTCTGTTTCCCACCCCTAATGCCTAGTACACCGAGGGGAAAACCGAGAACCGGCTCGGTCCCTTTTCCCCTGTACACACAGCCGGTTTTCCCGACAGGAAAACTGCCAGGAGAACTTTGGTCTTTTATCAAGCTTCAGCAACTTGGAACAGTCTTCCTGTATAAAAGCTGACAAACCTTTTAGTGTGAAACGTGTAAGAGGTTTGTCTGTTTTTCCCACCCCTAATGCCTAGTACACCGAGGGGAAAACCGAGAACCGGCTCGATCCCTTTTCCCCTGTACACACAGCCGGTTTTCCCGACAGGAAAACTGCCGGGAGAACTTTGGCCGGGAAAACCAGCCGTGTGTATGCTGCCTCACAGTGTTTCCCATAGGAAAACTGCGGGGGAAAAACGCTGCAAATCGTGGCGAGAAAAAAGAGGACATTTTTAAAAGTAGTGGCATCACCAAATCTCACTCCAAATCTCTGGAGGCTAGCAGTCAGATCAGCAGTGCCTTGAAACTCACCTTACTGATATAAAGCTATGAGGCTGTAAGCACAGAAGTGGCTAGGCACACTTACATTGTAGGAAGTACACTGCTATTTTCAAGAGGGATTGAAGAAAAAAAGGCACTGTTTGGGTACAATTAATATTTCCAAATGTTCTCTATGACATAGAAAATCCTTACTTTTTGAGTTTTCAGGTCCACTTTTAATAAGCAGTGAAGTGAAGAGCAATGGCCATGTGGACAGAGCAGAAACTTTAGGTAATGATATCAGTCTGCGCTAGATTAGCTTGATTCTCATTTGAAGAATATACCCTACAAACCTCAACCTGCTGCACCAGATGTCTCTTTGTTATCTTCTTTTTTTTATTAACCACGTAAAAAATCCTCCCTTCTCATTAATACTACATTGGATTACTTTTTATTATTCCCATGTTAATAACCCATATGCCTTATAGAAATGAATAGGTGCTTAAGAAAGAGAATCCATTAAATGTTACCCTGATGAACAATATGCACGTGCATGTAGTGCAGATGAGTTTCTTCAGTGACACCAAACTTTTACCAAGCTTCAGCAACTTGGAACAGTTTCAAGCAGAAAATGTAAACAGTGGCAACTTTGTGTACTATCTTCAATCAACAGCCTAAACTCATGTAAAATATCTGATAATGGTATTCCACTTAAAAAGTTGACTTAAAATGACTTGCTGAGCTTCATAGTCTTTTGTAGGAAAACAGGCCAGGTCTAGTTTTGTGGTGGAATTCCAGTTTAAATGATATTCTGTACACTTCCAAAAGAGGCAATTCCTGAATCACTGGAAGAGACAAGTGATCTGGCGGTCTGAACTGTTGTAACAGAGCCATCTAGTTACAAGGTTTCTTCACCTTTGCTTTCTTCTAATTTCACTTGCCCCTTAAGACTGGTACACACTAATAGCACGGGTTGAACGGAAAAAAAAACTGACAGCTCTGGTCAGGACTACTGTACTAACGATCTGACTGAGCTGTTAATTTCTGACAGGGGGACCCCCCCCCCCCCCCGCCAGAATACTACAATCAGCGGTCTTGACACTGGCTGATCGGGAACCTGTCAGCTGCTGTTTTTTCAGCCGACTTCTTTCGGACCGGCTGACATACACACAGGTTGTTTTTTATTGAAATGGCTGATGTCTCCCGACATTCGGCCCATGTGAACTAGGCAAGGCATTAGTAATGCCCAACACATCTCCTGGAGACCCTGATGTTCTAAAAGGACTCACTGAATCCATGTCGGGGAGCGTAACCTATATTCACAACAATTCACCTCACACCTGAAGCAATACAACCTTCCACATGGAACCTATCAAGTCAACACAGCAGGCAACCACCCAGAGTTACTACTAAATTCTCTCTCCTGGACTACCTAAAAAACACAAAACAGAGTACACAAACTTTCAACTCACGCTCATTTGCATGACTAAAGCTGGCCATACACCTATAGATTGCAACAGATTTCTCCATGTAAGCTAAACTGTGTGGATGGAGGAATCTCCCACTGGGCCAAGCTTAATCTTGCTAGTCGACCCTGCAGGCTCTCCACCTAAACAATGCCTGCAGCCAATCAGAATGAGAGCCGGCGTGGGCCGACTAGCAAGATATAAAAACTTGGGCCAGTGGGAGATTCTTCCATCCACACAGTTCAGCGTAGATGGAGGAATCTGTTCCACTTTTTCCATCTGATCATAGAAAATCTGCAAATAATCTACAGGTGTATGGCCAGCTTAAGAAACGGCCAATCATCAGCGAAAAAGCATGTCTTACAGCCAAATCCCAAAATATTTTTTAAATGCTATACTGTATAGTGGAGAATCCAAAATCTGTAAGACACTAATAGTGACTGCCCCTCATGCAGCTCTCATAAAAAATGATTCTTAAAAAAAGCCCAGCCAAAAAAATCAGTGTAGAGAACACAAATTAGTGTGACACATGCAAGAATGAAAAAAAATATGCAGGTTCACATACATAGGGGCAGATCCACAGAGATCTGCACCGGCGCAGCATATGGGAGATACGCTACGCTGCTGTAACTTACTTTTTTAAACTTTGAATCCACAAAGAATTTGCGCCGTAAGTTTCGGCGACGTAGTCTATCTCTTGCGGCGTAAGGGTGCCTAATTCAAATCGGCGAGTAGGGGACGTGTTTCATTTAAATGAAACGCGTCCCCGCGCCGAATGAACTGCGCATGCGCCGTCCCTAAATTTCCCGCCGTGCATTGCGCTAAATGACATCGCAAGGACGTCATATTTTTTAACATAGACGTGAATTACGTCCATCCCGATTCACGGACGCGGGAACGATGGCCATACTTAACATGGCAAGTCTAACTATACGCCGCAAAACATCAGCTTTAACTATACGCCGGAAAAAGCCGACTAGAGACGACGTAAGAGAATGTGACGGCCGCCCGTACGTTCGTGGATCGTCGGATATAGCTAATTTGCATACTCGACGTGGAAAACGACGAGAACTCCACCCAGCGGACGCCAAAGTATTGCATCTAAGATCTCAAGGCGTACGAAGCCATACGCCTGTCGGATCTAACCCAGATGCCGTTGTATCTTGGTTTGAGGATTCAAACCAAAGATACAATGCGGGAAATTTGAAAGTACGCCGGCGTATCAGTATATACGCCGGCGCACTCGCTCTGTGGATCTGCCCCATAGTGTATAGTGTTCCAAACTTTCAAGATGGTCCAAAGAAAATGTGTTTTCATCAAAAATAGCTGAACTCTCCAGCCATAGTGAGTGGTAAGGATCTGAACTGTGAGATTCCACATGGTATACTCATTTGCACTGTTTGGGTTTTTGTTAATTCTTTCTTAATTCTTTCTTTCGTTTTCACTTTCTTTTTTCTTTCTTTCTTTTTGTCTCTTCTTTCTTTTCTTTCTTCCTTCCTTACTTCTTTCCTTTCATCTTTTTTAATAATCTTATAAAAAGGCATATAAATAAAACATATATACTGTATATGTTTGGCTTGTTATGTGATCTAACAGGACAGCCTTCAAAAACCCCAGCCCTATCAAGTGCTTTGATCACACCAGTAAGTATTGACTTAACTGCAAGTTTTCATTACTTGGATGCATTCTACCAAAGAACATGTCATTTTATATGCCTTCATAACTAACCCCCCTTTGATTTATAAAATTGTGTAATCTTAGAAGTTTTCTCTTTATTTGGTCATTAGATATTCATAGAAAGAGGCTGAACTAAAGGTTAGAACTGATTAATTCATATGTCAATCCGACCGGGAAATAGGAAGGTTATTTTGTTTCTGTAAGTACAGCAAAAAAGACTACACACTCCGTAAAAAGTGAAAGCAATTTCTCGCCGTATAGCTTTGAGTTGCTGAATCTCATGCTCATAAATACGCAACAAACTCTGCCAAGTTTTCAGTTAAAAGAGAAAGTATAGCAGCGCATTAGACTGTAGTAAAAGGATATCCCTTGTGGTTGTAAATGCTTTAAGCAAGGAGAAGGGAATTGAGCAAAATTGAATCTAAACTTGAAAAAGAACCAGGTTACCGTGTGTCCTTTTCCTTTCAATAATTCTTGTCACACTTAGAATTCAGTGCTCTAGGAAGAAATTCCAAAATACAGTGCCTGGCAAAAGTATCCACCCCCTTGGCATTTTTCGTGTTTTGTTGCCTCACAACCAGGAATTAACATGGATTGTTTGAAGATTTGCATCATTTAATTTACAGAACATGCCCAAAACTTGGTGGATTTGTTTTTATTATTATTATTGTGAAGCAAACTACAAACAGGACAAAATAACAGAAAAAGTCGATTTGCATAACTATTCACCCCCCTAAAGTCAATACTTTGTAGAACCACCTTTTGCGGCTATCACAGCTCCAAGTCACTTTGGATAAGTCTTTAAGCTTGCTACATCTTACTATTAGGATTTTTGCCCATTCCTCCTTGCACAACTGCTCCAGCTCCTTCAAGTTGAACGTGTGTGAACAGCAATATTTACGTCTGACGACAGATTTTCTATTCGATTGAGGTCTGGGCTTTGACCAGGCCATTCCAACATATTTACATGTTCCCCTTAAACCACTCACGTGTTGCTTTAGCAGTGTGTTTGGGGTCATTGTCCTGCTGGGAGGTGAACCTCCGTCCTAGCCTCAAATCAGACACAGAGTGATACAGGTTTTGCTCAAGAATATCCCTGTATTTAGCACCATCCATCTTTCCCTCAACTCTGACCAGTTTCCTAGTCCCGACTGCTGAAAAACATCCCCAGAGCATGATGTTGCCACCACCATGTTTCACTGTGGAAGTGGTGTTCTTTGGGTGATGTGATGTGTTGGGTTTGCGCCAGACATAGCGTTTTCTTTGATGGCCAAAAAGTTAAATTTTAGACTCGTCAGACCAGAGCACCTTCTGCCATACATTTTGGGAGTCTCCCACATGCTTTTTCGCCATTTTTTTTTGCTGGAAGTAATGGCTTTCTTTTGTCCACTCTGCCATAAAGCCCAACTCTATGGAGCGTACGGCTTATTGCCGTCCTATGCACAGATACTCCAGTCTCTGCTGTGGAACTCTGCAGCTCCTCCAAGGTTATCTTAGGTCTCTGTGCTGCCTTTCTGATTATTGCCCTCCTTGCCCGGACCGTAAGTTTTGGTGTGCTGCCGTCTCTTGGCAGGTTTGCTGTTGGGCCATGTTCTTTCCATTTGGTTATGATAGATTGATCCTAGGGATAATCAAAGATTTGAATATTTTTTATAACCTAACCCTGAGTTGTACTTCTCAACAACATTGTCCCTTATTTGTTTGGAGAGTTCTTTGGTCTTCATGGCAGTGTTTGGTTAGTGGTGCCTCTTGCTTAGGTGTTGCAGCCTCTGGGGGCTTTCAAAAAGGTGTGTATATGTAATGCCAGATCATGTGACACTTAGATTGCACACAGGTGGACATCATTTCACTAATTATGTGACTTCTGAAGGTAATCGGTTGCACCAGAGCTTTTTACGGGCTTCATAACTAAGGTACATATGCACATGTCAAAATTGTTTTATGTATACATTTTTCTAATTTTACTTCACCAACTCTGACTTTTGTGATTTGATCCATCACACTAGAAATCACTACTATAACAGGGCAATAGAGAATCACAGATTAGTGTCTACAGAGGCCCTGAGGGCTGTACAAAAAATGCTAAATGGTCACATGGGCCGCAGGTTGGGTACCAGGGTACAGTCATTATGGTTGATAAGAGGCACTGTAACGACTTTTTGGTATGTCAGTAGTGTTGTCATCAGTTATTATTGGTAATGTAGCAACATCATTGGTTCTTTAAATACAGTATACAAACACACCGCCTGTTCATGATAAATGGAATTCACCTATAAGTGACCTTTCAATGGCAACCATGTTCTTGTCCCTGGGCCCAAGCTGTGAACCTGTTGGCCCCAGCTTTATTAAATCATCATCATGGGTGTTTAATGCAGATACTTGATATGTCTTGCTTCCTCTTCGTAGAGATAGAATGTGCCTATTTGTTATTTTACAGGAGCTTGTTATGTCTAACATGCTTTGTCATGTGTAGCCCATTCTGTCCCACACTGCTGTAATAGGAGTAATCTCCGGTAGATAAATGGATTGATGTGAACATAACGTAGTTTTATTGTAAGGCTTCCATAGACATTAGATGTCAGTCTTCCCTGGAAGGCAAACTAAGTGGCATCAGCATAGACCACAAACAGACAGACAGGCAATCAGACAGAATAGCAATCAGACAGAAAAGAGAATGCTCCCGTTATTCTACTGGTTTCCTCCAGAAAAACTGGAGGTATTTACAGAACACCTCCCACCATAATGGTGGCTGGGATTACCTTTAGATGGTGGGATAGCATCTGCGGACCACTCCAGTGCATCCCTTCTAAACCCTTTTACCTCAAAGGAACTCTTAAAAAATAATTTTCAGATCTCAGAGAACCCCTGGTAAGATTTATGCCTCGTACACACGGCCGGACTTTCCGAGAAAAAAAGTCAGGCAGGCTTTTTTTCTCGGAAAGTCCTGTTGTGTGTAGCCTCCATCTGACTTTTTTTGTCGGAAGTCCGACGGACCTTAGATAGAGAACCTATTCACTTTCTTTCTGTTGTACTTCTGACTGACTCACGGTGGACTTTTGCACGGTCAAAAGTCCGACCGTGTGTACGAGGCATAAGATGGATGCACACTATACAATTTTCTTTAGATTTTTTTCCTTTAGATTTACCAAAACCATATAATATGAGGTCAAACTAAACTGTTTTAATTTGTATGCAATCAGGCAGACCCTTGCACTATATGGTTTTGGTAAATCTAAAGGAAATCGAACAACAAAAGTTGTATAGTGTGTATCCAGCATTGGTCTATTGGGGGTCATTAGCAAGCATGCCCCCTTACAGGAGTGGCTAAAATGACACCCTTGAAGTCATTCAAAGTGGTGCTGGACTTGGAACCATACAGGCACCATCTGATAGGAGGCTAGTTAGCCACAGCTCAAGGAACCCCTAGCAAACCCTAAGTTAAGAATGGCTGCTTGTGTGTTTTTGACTTGCCATAGGGTTATTTTATACGTATTATGAAGTTTAGTATTAGCTATGTTCATATAATTAATATAAACATTTGACTACAATAGCCTCTTACTGTTGATCACATAAATACAAGATATTCTTTGTCCAGGTATAAATTACTTTTTTTGCAATGTACAATAAAGTGCCCATTTTCTCAACCAGCATTCACCTTCCCCCTAGAATCTAGCCTCTGATTGTGTTTATCAGAAATATTTTTTCACTGTTGAGATTGCTGCTATGATCTATTGAAAACACCATCAATGGAAAAAATGCCTTTTTTCCACAAATGAACAAACTAATGCTGCTCAACACAGCAGTGAATGCAGGAATTGTTACAACTTACAAAAGAGAAATGATGTAAGATCAGCCTCACTCCCGAAGTAAGACACATACAGGTCAGCACGTAAAATTTCTCCTTTAAAGAAGTGCTTTACAAGCTGAACATGTTGGGTTTAGTCTTAGAATGCTTTTATATATTTTCAAAGGAGAAAAGGTTTTTCATATCAGATATTTGGTGGCATTGTCTCAAGTTTCAGAAAAAAGTTGCTTAGAAAATTTAGCGGCAAAAGTAGCAAAGAATAGGGGTATTTGTGTTTTTCTCGAATGGGAATTATCTAAGCTGTATGCAAGAAACCATTTTTGTTTCCTTAGAAATTAATGAAATGTTGTTTAGACACAGCTCCCAAATGTCCTGCTTTCAGAAACAAATTCCTCTGTCTCCCATTACCGTTCCTCAGTTGTTCTTCTATATGCCCGGTACACACGATTCGATTATCAGACAAATGATCGTCCGTTTTTTTTTTCTATGCTAATCTCACGTTGAATATGATGAGTTTACTAAAGTCATGAAAATTATTGTACGAGAGAATAAAAAGTGATGTCATGTGTTGTAATGCATCTGTATTGCATTTTCGAACGACAGCTGTACTGATTAAACGAAAAAAGGTACGATCTGGCATTGAACGAAAAAAAATTCTGTGCATGTCCGATAGAATAATATCGGATGAACTGCCCTGATTGGCTCTCGAAAGCTCTGTACTAACGATCCGATTATCGTGCGATCGATTTGAATGTGGCATTTTTCTTATGATTTTCGGATAGTGTGTACGGGGCTTAAATGATTGCAGCTGTTATTTTGAAAAGCCAGCAAAAAGGAAAGTCTTGGTGGAATAAAAATCACTTTTGGGCTTAACCAATCATTTTTGGCATATTAAATGTTTGTAGACAATGATGTTGAACTGAAATTATTTTTTTTTCTACAGCTTTAGTTACATTACTTGCCTATAATTAAGTGTGTTTCACAATGTGCAGCCTGATGGATTCTCTAGAAATCTTCACTGCAGGGCTGCCCTGTCCTCTTCCTGGGAGGTAACAGTCTCTGGGCTTAGCTTCACTAGTGATGATCTCACAAAATTCCCCCCTTTTGCCCACTTCTCCATTGAGTAAAGTTCTCTCATGGTCCACACTCCTTGTAATGTGATCTGTGATTGGGGAAGTGTCTGATCAGTCACAAGATTCCCTCTCGCATTAACAGATTGTGTTACAGGCAATGTAATCAGTGAAATTTTCTCAGTGCAAAAGAATGAGCAATTGTGTCCCCACTGGATCGCCTTTAGTGAAGCTGAGTTCAGAGACTCAGCTAATGACCCCACAGTGCTAGAATTTTAGAAGCAAGAAGAGGACAGGGCAGCCATGCAATTAATATTTCTACAGAATCCAGCAGTCTGCACATCAAGGGAGATATTTCATTACAGGTAAGTAGTGCAACTAAAAACATCGATAAATAATGTTTTTTTTTTAACTAAACTTCTGCTTTAACTGGGGTGTAACAGAGGTTTATCTTTTGCCAACATTCTCTGTGCTAAACAGTGTCGCTTTTTTATTTTAGAAAATTGTGAGGTATGGTTTAGAAGAAATACATGTTGAAGTGTTAATAAAACCACAGCAATAAAATCAGTCTGTATATATAGTAAAGCATGCTTGTTATACTCACTGTGAAACCTTTTTTTTTTGTTTACAAACGGTTTTTATTATGGAAAAAGGTCAAAGTATATAAAAATTACAATGTAGGTATATGCATGCACTCACTGTGAAACCTAAGGGGTTAATCCTCCGCACTGTGTAAAAAAGCTGTTTGATCCTGTCTTTGCTGATCTTCCCCTTCTTCCACAGTCCCCAATTAATCTCCTAATAGTACAGAGCCTTGGGGGCACTCTGCACATGCTCAGTTTGGTGTGTATTGCTAGAGAGTTTTTAAAAAATGTTTTTGGGGAGGATGCATGTGATCACACGTGACTAATCAGCACTGTCCAGACAGAGGGCCAGGGGTCCTGCAGCCTCATAGGATAGTCAGAGGAGAATGAAAAGAAAAGAGGAAGGCGCCTGGTTAAAAGATTTATTACAGGCACACTGGAAATAAAAACACTTACAAGATAGTAAGAGGTCATAGGCATATCATGATTTGCCCTCATGGGTATCGATGTAATCCTTGTCTGTCTGGGGGAGAGAGAGAGACGTTCTGCAGCTGTGAGAGTGCCTGGTGACGTGGATTGGCGAGGAGGTGAAGTTGCGATGAGGCGGCCGGGTTCTGGAACCAAGCTGGAACGCATGTGGCCGATGTGACATCAGGTTTCGGAACATGCACAGCTCCTTCGTCAGACCCCAAGGGAGAATGAAAACTCTTCCTACAAACTTTAACAAAACACTGATAGGAGGCACAATACTGCTAAAGACTGGTGATAAGGAAAGTTGTTTAGCAGTTTATATTTACTAAAATAATTGCATTGCCATAATCTGTGTTCTGTGGGAGACCAAATATAGTGAAAGCAGGGTCCTGGGTTTAGTAACACTTTAAATGTGAATGATGGTTACACATTTGAAGTCTCCGTATAATGTTTCAGTAAATGGGAGGTACAGGATAGCCCTCACAGGGCTCAACAGAAGTATCCCTAAAGGGAAAAGTCCCAAAACGGAATTCTATTGTTGTAAAATGGGGGTTTTCCACATCTTGTACTCTTGTTAACAATGGTATGCCCCTCTCCCTCTGTTGTTTAAAATGCTCGGTGGAATCAAGTTGACTACTGAAATGCACCCTTTTCTCATAAATAATTGTTTAGGTATTGCACTGGAACTCAAAGGACTGCATAGCAAAATCTTGATGAAGCTCCAGCTACCACAATAATTTTCATTGGTTGTCCGTGTAAATGCAGCCCCAACACACAGTAAAAAGCCCCCTTTACAAGTCAGTGAAAATACCCTTTTGTATTGGTGGACAGTATAAGAGGCCTCTCAGTGATAGAAATCACCCTTTAAGTTAATGATGAGCCATGGATAACAGCAACTAGTAAAAGTTCCCTAGCCCTTTTACATTCATGGCCAATGATAGAATCCTTTAATACAAATCCTGTGACATTGGTGGTCTGTAAAAATGCTCCTGGATTCACAAATGAGTTGGTTGGAATTAGTATATCACCCTTTGCCCATACCAAACCCATCTATGCCTGCATGGGCTTTCTGGGTGGCAGTTACACCACTAGCATGGTTTTATTTCATATTCATGTGGCAATACCATATTTTGGCTGTAGGTGGAGCAACAAGTGATGTCGGACATGACAACTTCTAACCCTGTTAACTAGGGATGAGCTTCCGCGTGTTCGCACAGTCCACGTGTAGAGCCCGCCAGGAAGTCTACACGGCGCTAATCACAGGCAGGGAGACATATTCTAGATACTCGGCTGCAGAGATCGGAAAATGTCTCCCTGCCTGTGGTTAGCACAGCGCCGTGCAGACTTCCTGGCGGGCTCTGCGCGTAGACTGTGCAAACACGCCAGAGCTCATCGCTACTGGTAACACATTGGAACTGCAGAAAGAGGCATTTATGCCATGTTACTGAATTGAGAAGTGATTACCGTATTATTCGGCGTATACCGCTCACTTTTTTCCCCTTAAAATTAGGGGGAAATCGTGGGTGCGCGATATACGCTGATACTGCTGTTCCCGGGCGCAGCCGAAATAGACCAAGCCGAGCCGAGTGTACTGCGCACTCGGCTAGGCTCGGCCATGCTCAGCTCCGCCCACAGCCACGCAAGAGGAGCCGAACACACAGGAAATCCGGCTCCTCTCGGCTCGGCAAAGTCGCCAAATCCAAAAACGGACACTCACAACTCTGGACAGACCCCGCTAGGAAGCCGCAGACGGACACCTCCAAAGCCGCAGACGGACACCCACAAGACTGGACGGACCCTGCGCAAGGAAGCTGCAGACGGACACCCACAAGGCTGAACGGACCCCGCGCTAGGCCGCAGATGGACACCGGAAAAGGCCGCCGATGGACGCAGGGCAAAAATGTAAGTTTTTATTTTTTTCCTTAAACCACCTTTCTAGGTTTGGGGTGTGTGTTATACGCCGACGCGCGGTATACCCTGATATATACGGAAAAAAATATATATTTATTATAAAACAAATATTATTAAAAAAAACTTCCTAAATCCATGCTGGAAAAGTTAGATTTATGATGACGGGGATTGTGTAATTACTCCAGCAGTTTTTTGACAGCTTGAGGGTCACGGCTTCACAATCCTTGCATTCAGTTTATATATCTCTGCAGAATCTTAGATTACTATTCATAGACAGAATTTTGTATAATGTCCCCCATGTCACAGTACACAAACTAGCTAAAGTACAGTAAAAAGCATCTTTTGGCAGCTGTCCCTTATTATTACAGCCAGGAGGCATGTGTGGGAGGCTGGGTATGATTTGCATGAGCAGCACAGAATGCGGCTGCAGGAAGACTGCAGTGTTTGGAGAAACAGCAGTGGTCGATTAACAATACCTGCATGGGCAAATTACCAGCACAAAATTGCATAATAAGGTTTAGTAATTTCATTTTTAAAGTATCCTAATTGCACACTTTGATGAAATGGGAATTAGAAGTAACCTGGAATGTAATTAATCATATTATAAACTATGGGGTTGATTTACTAAAGGCAAATAGACTGCAGTTACACTCTGCCAAGAGAAATTGCTCCATAACTTAGTAAATGAGCAAAAGCTCTGCTGGCTTCCGTCATCCAATCATATGCAAGCAAAAGTGCAGTTTTTTTTAATTTTCCTTGCACGTGATTGGGTACTTTTTGCAGAATGAAACTTTACCTCATTTACTAAGTCCTGGAGCAACTGCACTTTGTAAAGCGCACAGTCTTTTTGTCTCTAGTAAATCAAACCTTAGGTGTGGTTGTACAGTTTGCTAGAGATTAAGGCTCCATTCACACCTAGGCGTTTTAACGCCTGAAGCCCGACGCTATTGCAGCCTAAAATATGCTGGAGGGGTGATTTAACATTGTTCTCTATGGAGAGTTCACATCTCCACGCCGAACGCCGAAACGCTGTACGCCTGAAGCTCAAAACAAGTCCCTGACCCTTTTTTTCAGGCGGCTTCGGCGTTCGGCATAGCTGACAATGTTATAATCACCCCTCCAGCGTAAAAAACGACGCGTTTTGGCGCGGCAAATCGCGGTACAAAACAACGCAATTTGTTGCGGCAAATCGCGGTACAAAACGCCGCGCTAAGGTGTGAATGCAGCCTTAGGACTGATGTTGAAAGTAAAGCATTGGAGATCCATAAGATCTCTTTTTAAAATCTTAAAAAGATTTCTAAGGGTAAAACAAATCCTAAGGCCTAAACACAAATTTGCAACTTTGACATGTGTTATTAAAACCCTATCATATCATCAAAACAACTTGCACTGTGCATCCAAGTGGATTATACTGTGTTTTTTCAGGACAAATTAGGCTTTCATTTGGTGGTAAATGGTAATGGATATCTTGTGATTTTTTTTATTATTATTATCAATGTAAAACTGTCAAGTCTCCCTTTTGAGAGCAAATCCCTCTTCTTCTCATGCAGCTTTAATTGTCCCTCTTATGGTCTGATGTGTACATATATATAGAAAATTTACTATTTTACAACCAAAAGTGTTATGCTGCACTAAACACCTAACTTTTTATCCAACCTCTATATTAATGCATTTGTTATTTTGAAAAGCCAATATAAAGGAAAAATAGAAAAACACTTGTGCAGTTTTACCTGTTCTTTTCGGAATATTAGTGGGGTCTGCGTAACCGGGGCCTGTGGTAGGAACGTGTCCTTTGACTGCATACTGTGTGCTAAAAGGTGTTCCTTGTTATCATTTCAGAAAGTCTGGAAATATGGACAGGCATCTCCATGGACTGTTCCAGCAGTGGTGGCTGCAGCAGGCGGCATGAGTATTAGGAAATTAATAGTTCAGGAGGGGCACCTTGCTTCATTCACTGCTGATCTAATTGAGCGTTTCTGTAATCCACCCAGCTGCTAGTAAAACAGTGTGCTTACATTAGTGGAGGATATGCCAACATTGGTTCAGCTGTGTGGTCTATCTGCCAGCTGTGTGGTCTATCTTCCGGCTGTGTGGTCTATCTTCCGGCTGTGTGGTCTATCTGCCGGCTGTGTGATCTATCTGCCAGCTGTGTGGTCTATCTGCCGGCTGTGTGATCTATCTGCCGGCTGTGTGATCTATCTGCCGGCTGTGTGGTCTATCTGCCGGCTGTGTGGTCTATCTGCCGGCTGTGTGGTCTATCTGCCGGCTGTGAGGTCTATCTGCCGGCTGTGTGGTCTATCTGCCGGCTGTGTGATCTATCTGCCGGCTGTGTGGTCTATCTGCCGGCTGTGTGATCTATCTGCCGGCTGTGTGGTCTATCTGCCGGCTGTGTGGTCTATCTGCCGGCTGTGTGACCAATCTGCTGGCTGTTGATCTATATGCTAGCTTTGTGATCTATCTGCAGGCTGTGTGACTAATTTGCTGACTATTGGAACCCACAGCTGACATATCCTCCACTATTATAAGTGAAATGTGTTTACTTATTTTTATGCCACCAGCTACCAAGTTAGCCACTACTGTTGTAAAAGCCTGTGGAGTTGCCTGGGGGTGTCTGTCCCCTCTGTGCCTCTGTTCTGTGCTACTTTCTTTTGTAGTGGTAACATATCCTTTTGGGAGGGAGAGTGGATGGCACCCAGTGAGAAACAAAAAGGGAGGGGGGTGTCTTCAGTGCTGGCTGTAGCTAGGGTGCCCACGTGTCCCGGATTGCCCGGGACTGTCCCACAATTGACATGTCTGTCCCTGGTCCTGGGCACTTTCATTCCGGGACAATACAATGTCCTGGAATGAAATAGAGGACACCGCCACCCCCTACTAACTAATAACTACATTTTCGGAACTGGTTGCTAGGGCCGGCGCTGCCAGGCGTCTTGCAACCAATGACAATTTACTCTCAGACAGTGAGACCGAGAGCGAGGCCTGCGCCTAGTGCAGCACTGCTGTCCCCACCCACCTTGGCACCTCCTCCTTTTCTGGCACCCAGTGGCAAGCAGCAGGGACTGGTGTGATCTTCACTCTCCAGATAGTGATGCCACTCATTTCCTTCTACGCACGTGGCTCATGCAGAGGGAGTGACAGCAGCACTGCATCTGGTGGCAGGCTATGGGTGGCAAGCGGCACTGCATCTGGTGGCAAGTGGCACATTCACCTGACAAAAAACCCGCCGCCAAATTCCCCATCAACCCCCGAGACTACATTTGCCCCCCGCCCACCCACTCATCTTTTTTGGGGGAACGTGAGAGAGAGAGTGTGTCCCTGAATGGCAGTTTGGAAATGTGGTCACCCTAGCTGTAGCTCCCCCCATATGAAAGCCCATAATTTTGTCTTTAACCTGGGAATTTAGCTACAACCAGCACTGATAGAAATAAAAGAAATACAAATATATATTTTCTTAACAATGGCGCCGATGTCAATGGGACAGAGTGATACAGTTGTGCTCATAAGTTTACAAGTTTGGTTTCATGTTCCATTTCTTGATTAGAGTTTGAACACTGCTGATTTGCATTCTCAATTCCTTGGATATCTTTTTATATCCCTTTCCTGTTTTATACAGTTCAACTACCTTTTCCCGCAGATCCTTTGACGATTATTTTGCTTTCCCCGTGACCCAGAATCCAGGAACGTCAGTGCAGCACTGGATGAAAGATGCAAGGGTCTGTCAGGAGTCCAGAAACTCATTGGCCTTTTATACACACACACTAATTACAAGCAAACAGATCACAGGTGAGGATGGTTACCTTTAATAGCCATTCAAACCCCTTTGTGTCAACTTGTGTGCATGTTATCAGGCCAAAATCACCAGGGTATGTAAACTTTTGATCAGAGTCACTTGGGTAGTTTATGTTGTCATTATGATGTAAAACGAGTAAACACAGTTGATTAATAATAAATGGCTTCAGCCAAACACTAACCATGAGTGGAAGAATAGTATTTGTGTTATCATTCATATTCTCTGAAAAAATGGCCAAGAAATCATAAATTCTGCCAGGGTATGTAAACTTATGAGCACAACTGTACATGCACTGGGTGCCTGGGGGTATTTTATTTTTTACTTTACGTTGTGCTGATACCTTTAATTTAAAGCTAACCTATCACAATTAGTTCTTAATGAAGATTGCATGACTAAACAATCAGTAGATCAATCTGCTAAAATTATGTGTAAATTGCAACTTATCCGGTAAAAGTTCATAAAGAGTAGTGAATCCTTTGCACAAACTTCTAGCAGCAGTAGGGACTCAATCATCTTTAACTACTTGCCGACCAGCCACCGTCATTCTACGGCGGCAGGTCGGCTCTCCTGGGCGAGAGCCCGTAGTATAACGTCGGCTCTTTGAGCGGCCACTAGGGGCGCGCGTGCGCCCCCCGCTCGCTCCCGACTCCCGTGCGTGCGCCTGGTGGGCTCGATCGCCGCCGGGCACCCGCGATTGCTCGTTACAGAGCGTAAACACACAGCTCTCGGTCCTGTCAGGGGGGGAAATGCTGATCTTCTGTTCATACAATGTATGAACAGAGGATCAGTGTTTCCCCTAGTGAGGCCACCCCCCCCCCCCACAGTAAGAACACACCCAGGGACATACTTAACCCCTTCCCCGCTCCTAGTGTTAACCCCTTCACTGCCAGTGGCATTTTTATAGTAATCCAATGCATTTTTATAGCACTGATCGCTATAAAAATGCCAATGGTCCCAAAAATGTGTCAAAAGTGTCCGAAGTGTCCGCCATAATGTCGCAGTAACGAAAAAAAATCGCTGATCGCCGCCATTAGTAGTAAAAAAAATATAATAATAAAAATGCCATAAAAATACCCCCTATTTTGTAAACGCTATAACTTTTGCGCAAACCAATCAATAAACGCTTATTGGGATTTTTTTAAACGAAAAATATGTAGAAGAATACGTATCGGCCTAAACTGAGGAAAAAATATGTTTTTTTATATATTTTTGGGGGATATTTATTATAGCAAAAAGTAAAAAATATAATTTTTTTTCAAAATTGTCGCTTTATTTTTGTTTATAGCGCAAAAAATAAAAACCGCAGTGGTGATCAAATACCACCAAAAGAAAGCTCTATTTATGGGGAAAAAAGGACGTCAATTTTGTTTGTGAGCCACGTCGCACGACCGCGCAATTGTCAGTTAAAGCGGCACAGTCCCTAATCGCAAAAAGTGCTCTGGTCTTTGGGCAGCAATATGGTCCGGGGGTTAAGTGGTTAAGTAACAGTCTCTACCATCCTCTGAAGAGTGATCTGTGGTGGATGACATCTGCAGTGGATGACAGCCACCAGGCACCCTGTCCCATTGACATCAGTAGGTGAATTTGACAGGCAGTGGCGCCTATTAAACTCTGCAAGAAAAGTTACATTTGCTGCATCACAGCTACGGCATGTGTATTACAGGTGAATTTAAAGTGACTGTAAAGTCTCATGTTTTATTTTAGAGCAAAATAACAAACATGTTATACTTACCTTCTCTGTGCAGTGTATTTGCACAGAGCACGCCAGATCCTGCTCTTCTCAGGTCCCTCTTCTGTACTCCTGGCCCCTCCCCACTGTTGAGTGCCCCCACAGCAAGCAGCTTGTTTTAAAAGCAAATGATCACATTCGTTGTCCAGGATAATGTTGTCCTGGTCTTGAGATCTGACTTGTTGTAGCTACAAAATATTTGATAATTAAATTATTAATTACTAATTAGCATTTTTTTTTTTTTACATAGTTTTAGATATTGTGTATTGTTCTTAAAATAATTGTTTTTCAAATAAGTGGTTAGTGTTTATTATACCCAAGGAGGTACATGTAAAATCTCAAACAATTTTGTATTCCAGAGTGGAAGATCAGTAGACTAAGGATGTGAAGGGATGGTTATGTGATTGGATATCCATCTAGTTCAACCAATAAAAAAAACTTAAAACAAAAACAAAAGACACATAAATAAAATACCTTCATATACACAATATTTTATCCAGAGTAAAGCCCTGTACACATGAACGGTTTGTCCGCTGAAAACCGACCGATAGACTGTTTTCATCAGACAAACCGATCATGTGTGGGCCCCAGCGGTTTTATTTCCATCGGTGTAAAAAAATAGAACATGTTTTAAATTGTTCCAATGGATAAAAAAACGATAGACTGATGGTGTGTAGGCAAGATTGATGAAAGTCAGCTTCATCGGATATCCGAAAAAAAATCCATCGGATTAGATTCCATCAGATATCCGATCGTGTGTACAGGGCTTAAGTGTAATGGAGTGGAAGATCAGTAGCAGTGCCGATCCTGACCTCCCTGGGGCCCTAAGCAAAATGACATGTCACATTAACCTCCCTGGCGGTATGATTATGTCTGGAATTTTGTACCAAAAGCGGTACAATTATTTTGCATGGAAATTTGGCGTTTTATACTGTAGGCCTGCAATTGTTAGGAATAACTCACTTAAATCTGACCAAACAAGAGTCTAGTAGACATCCCGGGTATGATAAAGTTTGAAACACAAAATCATAAATTATAATACAGTAAATAATTATAAATAATTATAACAAATAATAATATAATTATAATAAAAATTATTCAATAATGTAATCAACTCAAAATCACTGAAATTTGCTCAGTTGCAGAATTGTCGCTGTCATTACTTTTATTTTTTTATGACGAATTTCCCCACAAATCGCTATCGCTCAATTCTGCAAATGATTATAATTTATTATCGCCGTTTTCTAGCTGCTCTAAAACCACTTTTGACATAAAGGGACACTTTTGGTTGCTATGGACAATGTACAGTTTGCAGGCAGAAAGAACAGTTTTTATTTTATAAAAGTACATGCAGAACACTGGGCAGACCACTAGGGACAAAGGGGGGGGGGGTGTATTTTTTACATACAGTACTGTAACCTATAAGATTACAGTATACTGTATGTAATGTATTTATTTACTTTTTTTAATTTGACGCCAATCTCCGCCCCCGTGCGTCGTAACGTCACAGGGAACGGAGATCGGCGGCACACAGGCACTGTGTGAATCGAGCGAGGAGACACTGCTCGCTCACACAGCGGGGATGCATCGCAGGACCCAGGGACAAGGTAAATAACTTGTGCCTGTGGATGCTGCGAGGCAGGCCCAAAGCAAAGACACATATGGTTTTTAGGCAGGTCTTCACCCCAGAACTTCCAGTCCTTGCTGACCCTTTATCAGGGGATACCGCTTTTGGTATTGAAATCTTACCCCGAGCCAGACTCGGGAATACCGCCAAGGAGGTTAAAGTTGAGAAGCGGGGGGATGTTCTGCTGTTGGAAATGACATCTTACATTAAAGTGAGAAGCGGGGGGTGCTGACTTCTTACCTCTTCTCCCATGGACCCAGCGAGTTGAGAAGCGGGTTGAGGGGCCGAAAATGACTTCTCACCAGGAGGGGGCCTCTAGTAATGAGCCTATAGGGTGGATCGCTCCTGATCGGTAGAGTAGGGATGTGAAGGTAATTCATCCAACCACATCGGCTTTACCTCAACCACTTCCATTCCAATCCAATGAGTAGAGATACCTTTTATTTGTGTAATTATCCCCCAGAATTGCACATTGTGGTTGCCCTATAAACTGATCTTTAAAGAACCCTATTAGCATAGTTCACTGCTTCCTAATTTCATGTTTGTCATGCCTGCATATTCTTGGCACTTAAGAGTAAGAATATGTTTGTTTTCCTCCCCAGGATCTGTTTAGTAAGAAGCAATAGCGATGAGACAAGCTGTGAGCAGCATAGTGTTCGCTATGTGATGAATAAATACAGCTCGGCAAGGAACAACAAGAAGCGGAGAGAATAAGAAAAGTAAATAAATCGCTTTATTGCTGGGGAAACTATTGAAATCATGCACTGAGAACATTACACCTGCTCTAGATGTGACTCCGACACAATCTGCAGATGGGACGTGGTTCTCATTTTATGCTGTAAATTTAACGTAAGCAGTGATTCCAGCTATAATTGACAAGAGATCGATGTTTAACTTGGCAGGTTTTTGAAAGGGTTGGCTAACGTCCAATGAAAACAGCAGCTACAGCATATAGGAAATGATTAAATAAAATGCAACTCAAAGTAGCTCAATTTTTTTAAATTACCAGATGGTTACATTTAAGGCAAATTTCCATCCTAAACTGCATATTTTTTAGACTGAGCGTGAAGTTTATGGGGCAGATCCACAGAGAGAGTACGCCGGCGTATCTACTGATATGCCGGCGTACTTTCAAATTTCCCACGTCGTATCGTTGTTTTGAATCCTCAAAACAAGATACAACGGCATCTGGGTTAGATCCAACAGGCGTACGTCTTCGTACGCCTTCGGATCTAAGATGCAATTCTTCGGCGTCCGCTAGGTGGCGTACCTGTCGTTTTCCGCGTCGAGTATGCAAATTAGCTATTTCCGACGATCCACGAACGTATGAGCGGCCGTCGCATTTTTTTACGTCGTCTCTAGTCTGCTTTTTTCGGCGTATAGTTAAAGCTGCTATTTCGTGGCGTACTCAATGTTAAGTATGGCCGTCGTTCCCGCGTATAATTTACAATTTTTTTTTGTTTGCGTAAGGGCTGGACGTAATTTACGTCCATGTCACAAAAAATGACGTTCTTGCGATGTCATTTGGCGCAATGCACGGCGGGAAATTTAGGGATGCGCATGCGCAGTTCGTTCGGCGTGGGGACGCGCTTCATTTAAATGAAACACGCCCCCCTACTCGCCAATTTGAATTAGGCGCCGTTACACCGTGAGAGATACACTACGCCGCCGTAACTTGCGGCGCAAATTCTTTGTGGATTCAAAGCTGCCAAAAGTAAGTTACAGCGGCGTAGCGTATCTCACATACGCTGCGCCCATCTAATTGTATGTGGATCTGCCCCAAAATGTGTGTGTATATATATATATATATACAGAGTATCTCACAAAAGTGATATGGAGGAAGAGGTTTGGTGCTATAGATGTTTAAGAACAGTCTGGAGCTGTTGACGTAGACCCCCGGTGGCCGACTTGCTGCCCTTTGGCACTTGATGTGTGGGTACCATAGTTCCTGCAAACAAAAGTCATTAATATAATGCTTAGGCTGTCTTTTTTTTTTTGATCGGCGAGCTGCGATCCTCCACGCTGCGGTATTATATTCTGACAATGGGGACTCCTCTTTTCTCAGAATACACTGATCTACATTGCAGCTGATTGGCTGCATGCGCTGATCGAACAGAAGTTTTCAAATAGTTCCATTCAAGAGTAGTCAGATCACTAGGTTGACTCCTTTCTAATGGGAATTACTATCTTCTGTTAAAAGGTCTGCAGTCTCTGACAGCTTCTTGTAGCACTATATTTAGGGAATATTATGTGTGTCAATTTGGTGATGTCAAGGGCCGCACTTGAGACCCCCTAACTTAGTTCAGTTCATCAACACTAGTGAAGAAAAAATAAGATGATGCTACTAATAGGGGGGAAGAGGATTATGGCCCGGAATTACAAAGCACTTGCGCCGACGTATCTCCAGATACGCCGCGTAAGTGCAAATATGCGCCGTCGTATCTATGCGCCGGGCCCACAAACTAAGATACACCTAAAAAAAGGCTTCATCCGACCGACGTAACTTGCCTACGCCGGCGTAGAGTGGGCGCATATTTACGCTGGATGCATTTGGCGCTCCCATTGATTTTCTATTCACATATGCAAATGAGGGAGATACTGCGATTCACGAACGTACGTGCGCCCGACGCAGTGCGCGTAAAGTCTTACGTCTGGCGTAAGGTTATGCCCCATAAAGGAGGTGTAACTCGGCAGCATCCATGCAAAGGGCTGCACCAGGGAACACAAGCCGACATATTTTAGGTAGTTTACGTAGGACGTGAATATGACTAGGCATAGGTTACGTTCAAGCCGTAGGCAGTGATCCGACGTATCTTAAGGGAGTAGTTCCGACGTGATTCTGAGCATGCGCACTGGAATGCGTCCACGGGACGGCGCATGCACCGTTCATTATACATATCTGTCTGGCGCTCGGCCCATCATTTGCATGGGGTCACGCCTCATTTGCATGGCTCACACCCACTTCCACCTACGCCGGCTTACGCCTAGGAAACCCAGCGCGGTTTTGGGAGCACTGGCTTTGTGAATTCAGTGCTTGCCTCTCTGCGCTGCGTCGGCGTAGCATACAGGAGATACGCTACGCTACGGCGGCATAAATGTACGCCACTGTCTGTGAATCCGGGCCTATGTATTTATGTGAAAAAAGATACAGCTTTTTTATTTGTAGGCAAAATGTCTGATGCTGAAGATGTAAAATAAGAGGTTGGTGCTGTGCATACAAAAGATAAGGCTAATGTATGGATATTGAGGAAGATCGATGTTATTGATATAGAAGAAGAAACTGGTGCTATAAATATGGAGGAAGAGGCTAAAGTCAATGGAAAGGAAGAAGCTTGTGCTATGGAAGAAGAGGCGGATGCTGTTGATGAGGAGGAAGAAGCTAGTGGTATAGATGTGGAAAAGAGGCTAACACTGTTGATAAGGATGAAGGAGATGTCGTTGCTAAAAATGTGGAGGGCAAAGAGATACTAACGGATCAGGACACCCCTTTAATGTCAAAGTTGATGGCGGACTTGTGCAAACTGTTTCAGATCAAGCAGTTACAGACGTCCGTCTGTCACACGCAGACCAATGGCCGCTTGTCTGCAGCATAAACAAAAATTATGCTTGCCTTCAGCTAGGGGTGCAACGGATCGTCACCAAACCGTGATCCGAACGGGTCACCCCGTTCGGATCGGCACACCCCGCGATCCGCGGAGCGCTCCGGAGCCTAGGCAAGTCCCGGCTTCGGCCTAGCTCCGGAGCGGCGGCCATCTTGCTCCACCCAGTCTGCTTGCCAGAGCCCAGCGTGACACGCCTCCCCGCCTCCCCGGGGAGGCGTGTCACGCTGTGCACTGGGCTCTGACAAGCAGACTTGGAGAGGGAATGTCAGTGAAGCACTGGTGTGAGAGGAGGGGAGGGAAGGTGGGAGAGCACAGTAGCAATTAACAGACGTGGATTAAAGAGGAAGCAAGTGAGGCTGTTTGGACAGGACTTGCTGTAAAAACATCAAGATTGTACTTTTAACAAGATTATTTACTACTGCATGTTATTTTCCCCCCCCAGTTCTGACAATGACTATAATATGTATATTTTTTTTTTTTTTGCTGATCTGAAAATGATCCGATCCGTGACTGCTGATCCGAGGATCGATCCGATCCGTGAGTTTTTTGATCCGTTGCACCCCTACCTTCAGCACAGCAATAAATCAAAGCAAAGGCACATACGTTTTTTAGGCAGGTCTTCACCCCAGAACTTCCAGTCCTTGTTGACTCTTTATTAGGCTCAGCTTCTAAGAGGTACACAGCTCTTTAGACAGGTGCACTCCCATACTCCTCATCAACAATTCCTGTCTTTTAAGCTGTTCTTCTGGAAGTTCCTAACCCCCTGTGTGCTGACTGCCAGTGGTCAGGAGAGGAGGCTCTTTCCCTCCCAAACGTAACTTTAGAACCTCCGAAATTCCGGGCCCCAAATGACACTCTAACAAGGACAGAGAGGACTGTAGGCCCGTCCTCTCTGGATTAACTTTTATTGCCAGGAATTTCTCACCCCTCTGGGTGACCCCCTGAACACTATACCCTTCCCTTAAAGGGACCACAATCCAAATATTGGTGGTATATAGCATCCGTCCAGGACCCAACCCTGTACAATATATATATATATATATATATATATATATATATATATAATTTTTTTCATATTCTTTACCATTTGAATTCATTTTTTTACAGTATTATTTTTTACAATTTTTTTTAAGGGCCCCCCTTTGGGGCTTTGGTGAAATATCAGGGGGTCTAAACTGAGTTCTGATGTTTCACCTTTGAGACAGAGAAAGCAGGTTGGGGGATACAGCTGTCACTTTCCATCTGTGCAGCCTCAGCTAGAAGTAATTGGACATAAATAGCTCTGTACAGACCTTTTTGCCCATTCATAAACCGTAAACACAGTTTCCCATGCCTCTTTCATGAATGAACAGTGTCAGTGGTTGGTACGGATCACTGACCTATACATTCAGAGAAAGAAGGGGCCAGTAAATGACACATTTACTGGCTCCTTCCCCACTCTCCATCCTGACAGCATCCCCTGCAATGGCCGGCGGGAGAGGGGAGGGGGGAAACTGGCAGTGCTGTGGGGGGCAGGAGAGAGCATGGGGTGGGAGAGAAAACAGGAGCCTGGAGAGAGCATGGGGGCGAGAGACAGCACAGCAACTCTGAGAGAGCACAGATGTCCGGAGGGGGCCCAGGGGCAGCAGAAGGAAACTGGATAGGAGGTACAGCAAGGGGTTGGCCACATGTAGAGGAACCAACCCCCCCCTCCCCGCCCATCTTCTCTCTGCAGCTTCTGAATTCCAGCAGGAGGAGTAGAAGTGGACATTCAGCACCTGAAGGTGGAAGATGGCCGGGGATTGCTTCCCCTACATGCTGCTGCCCTTGCCGCTCCTCCTTTCCAGGTGTACCAGGGGACTGTACGGGCCCCCTGGGGCATGGGGTCAGAACAATTGTGACCCCTGTAGCTACTCCCCTGAATACAGATAAGTCTGTTGCTAGAGATGAAAAGGAAGAGGCTAATGTTGTTAATGAGAAAGAAGCTGGTGCTATAGATGTGGAGGGAGAGGTTGATGCTGTTAATGGGGAGAAAGAAGCTGGTTGTATAAATGTGGAGGGAGAGGTTGATGCTTGTTGATGGGGAGAAAGAAGTTGGTGCTATAGATGTGCAGGGAGAGGTTGATGCTTGTTGATGGGGAGAAAGAAGTTGGTGCTATAGATGTGGAGGGAGAGGTTGATGCTTGTTGATAGGGAGAAAGAAGTTGGTGGTATAGATGTGCAGGGAGAGGTTGATGCTTGTTGATGGGGAGAAAGAAGTTGGTGCTATAGATGTGCAGGGAGAGGTTGATGCTTGTTGATGGGGAAAAAGAAGTTGGTGCTATAGATGTGGAGGGAGAGGTTGATGCTTGTTGATGGGGAGAAAGAAGCTGGTGGTATAAATGTGAAGGGAGAGGTTGATGCTTGTTGATGGGGAGAAAGAAGTTGGTGCTATAAATGTGAAGGGAGAGGTTGATGCTTGTTGATAGGGAGAAAGAAGTTGGTGCTATAGATGTGCAGGGAGAGGTTGATGCTGTTGATGGGGAGAAATAAGTTGGTGCTATAGATGTGGAGAGAGAGGTTGACGCTGTCGATGGGGAGAAAGAAGTTGGTGTTATAGATGTGGAGGGAGAGGTTGATGCTTGTTGATGGGGAGAAAGAAGCTGGTGGTATAAATGTGAAGGGAGAGGTTGATGCTTGTTGATGGGGAGAAAGAAGTTGGTGCTATAAATGTGAAGGGAGAGGTTGATGCTTGTTGATAGGGAGAAAGAAGTTGGTGCTATAGATGTGCAGGGAGAGGTTGATGCTGTTGATGGGGAGAAATAAGTTGGTGCTATAGATGTGGAGAGAGAGGTTGACGCTGTCGATGGGGAGAAAGAAGTTGGTGTTATAGATGTGGAGGGAGAGGTTGATGCTGTTGATGGGGAGAAAGAAGCTAGTGGTATAGATGTGGAAAAAAGAGGGTGATGCTGTTGATAAGAAAGAGGAACTGGTGGTTATGAGATATGGTGGCAGAGGCTAGTGTTATTTATGTAGGAGATGCTTGTGCTATAGATGTTGAAGAAGTGTATGTTGATAATAAGGCACCATTCTGACACCATTCTCTTGTTTAGAATAGCTAAAAAGGAATTACATAAACTTTAAAGAGCACTGAAAAACTTCTTATAGGATCTGTGTTTAAAGGAGACTTGTAAGAAACCTCAGAATCCCTGTGTGTGTTTTAATCGTTCCATGTAATAACATGGCCAAGTTCACAGCTTTTATCTGGACAGAGGTAAAATTGCAGATGTCACTTTTTGGAACAGTTTTTGCAGAATCTGGTATTGATGGATTCTTGTAGGAATAATGCTTGCCATACACTATACGAAAATTCGGCCGAAATTCGGTCGTTCAGACAGTTCTTTAGTTTTTTGGCCAGTTAATTGGCACAAAATCGATAATCATTTTGACGTTTTTGAGCCAAAAAAAGGAAGGACACATTTGGAATTTTTCTGCCAAACGAACGATAAATCGGAAGGTTAATGTGTTTCCCGTCCGAACTTTCTGCACTAGGTATATGTAAAAAAAACTAACCAATTTTTTTTTGTTTATGTCCACTGAATGATTTATCGGTCATTACATGATGGCACTATCGTTTGCGCTCATGACCGAACGTTCGTTTTTCGAAAGTTTGTTCAGACGATTTTTCGTGGAGTGTATGGCCAGCATAACTATTAATCACTGGCTACACTACACCAGTATTGTATGTAAGGCAGTTGTGGAATCCCTGTATATTATTAGATTGAGGAGCACCAATCTCTTAAACAATCTGCACTTTTTTGGAAATTACCAGTAAAGCAAACCTGTCATGAAAGAAACTTGGAAGTTTCTATTACTAATCTCTTCTGGAAATTGTAGTTGCCTGGTTGACATGCCGACCCTCTTGTTTTATTAATGTGAATCTTAATCTGGGATAAGTGCTGCTCTTGGTTAGCAACTCAGAAAGTAGTGAAGCCCACTGGCTTAGCATAACAGTTGGGCAACAAGCATTTTACAAGTTCAGCCATTGCAGCCCTCCTTATTACACTTATTACAGTACAGGTTTACTTTTAAACTAAAATAATAAATACTATATTTTGGATCTTGAAGACGTCCTAACTAGCTTGACTAGTAGGGTTGTCACCTGTTCAGGATTCAACTGGACAGTCTGGGTTTTAAATCATGTGTCCAGGTTTCAGGTGGACTGAAACCCGGACACATTATTCAGACCGTGGTGTGGCTCCCCAAGTAACCAAGATATTCACACACAAATCTGTTGGCATCCAAGAGTTGCGGGCAGCTTTCCAGGTGGGCAGTTTTGGCATCACTGAAGGGCAGGGTGATGATGTCAGCAAGAGCAATTTGGCCACACCCACTGTTCGCTGTGGCAAGCTATGCAGACCGCATTACCGCTCACCTTGGGGCACCCAAAGATGTCCTAGGCTGCTAAAGTGTTCGGGTTTGGCTTGAAGAAAAGGTGGCAACCCTATTGACTAGACTAGAGTGACATTTTGTAGCAATTACACAGCTTGCTACAAACACATTCAGCATTTGCAAATCAGTAATTACCACTCCAATACGTGAAACTTAGTGATGAGTGTAATACAGTTGGTTTCGGGTCTTTTTTTTTTTTCCTTTGGGATGGCAAAAATAAAGTCTTTGGCTGTTTGCTGTAAATTAAAATTCCAAATTAAGATCAACTTCTTATTTAAAAGGCTCCTGGTTAATTACCAAGCTGTACATGACCACTGATTTAATTAATTGCAGTTTGAGACATGACGAGAATGACTTTTTTTAGAAGAACTTTTAAAGGCAGCAACATCCCCCTCTCTCTGGCACTGTAGCGGCTGAATGACATGATTGTCATTAAGATAAATAGATAGATGGTGTTTGCATTCTCAATCAGCATGGAGACTTTCCGCGGAGAGGTTCTCAGCATCTGGCTTTATTCATACTGCAGATAGAAAGCTTCCTGAATTCAATCTAACTGACAGTAATAAGAAATTCAGAGTGAGAGTTAATGAAAGTTCACAAGCCAATAGCCCTAATTTCTAAATAAGAAGAAATCTGTACAAAAACAATGGCCTGGACACCAACAATTTGTAGTGCAGGTATAAGGTCAAACTCCACATTCAGTTACAACATGCATGAAAGTCTTGCAAGGGTCTGTATTGCACCTGCGTCTCCAGCCAAAAATATACACTTTCCCTGTTAATTAGCACATGGACATTAAAGTGTATGCAAAATCTCTGTGCTCATTTACAGTTAGCTGACCCTTTGAACAGCATCCACAGTGGATCGCTCTTCAGAGTTTTATCCCATTTATTTAACCCTGACCTTTGAGATTTTTAATATCATTCATAGGTATAGAGTGTTTTGTTGGGGATTCGTTTTAAATATTAATTTGTCAATCATTTAGACTCATTCACTTTTTTTGTTTTTAATCAAGATTAGAATACATTTCTGTTTTTCTGGGGGGATTTGGGCATATTTGCATCTTTTGCATGTTTGGTTATACTATAAGTGCTTTTTGTTTTTTTCATGGAAGTGACCATTATGGTCTTTTTTGCGAAAGCCGGCCGCTAGCAAAAAATGTTTTTGAAAAAAACCTCGATTTAAAGAAATGGTGTGGGGTCCCCCCCAAATCCATACAAAACACTTATCTGAGCATGCAGCCCAGGAGTTTACTTTCCCACTAGTAGATCATCATCTGAAATATGAAACTATCTTCTTATCCTCACTATCATTTGAGGAGAGCATATCCTCACAATCCCAGTTTTGGGATGTGACAATGGGGTTGCACCGATACTAGTATCGGTATCGGTGCTGATACTGAGCCGTGCAAATGCTCCAATGCTTAATCCAACACCTGTTGTACTGAGACCGGCTTCCTCAGCATAGCAGGGGGGGCTGGGCAGCCTCACAGGTAATCGGTGCGGTGGTGGGGGTAGTTACAAACACTGATCTCCCTGTATAGCTTTCAGTAAAGCAGCTGACAGCCGCTTCTCCTCCTCTCGCTCCCACAGCTGTCAGCTGCTTTATTGGAAGCTATACAGCGAGATCAGTGCTTTTAACTTCCCCACCGCTGCACCGATCCCCCGACTGACCTCTGTGTCCTCCTCTGGCTCCATCTGTCCTCCTCTGGCTCCCTGTGTCCTCCTTTGGCTCCCGGGGTCCTCTGGGTCCTCCGTGGGCTCCTCTGGCTCTCCGGGTCCTCCTCCAGTCCCAATTTGTCAGGATGGAGATCGGAGGAAGGAGCCGGTATATGTCATTCACCGACTCCTTCCATTTCTGAATGCAGTGATCAATGACTCTTGCATCCTTAACTGAACATCGTAAACTGTTCACAATGTTTTAGTTTATGAATGGAGAGGAGCCTCTGTCTCCTGTCCATTCATCTTCAGTGCAGCTGAGGCTACAGAGAAAGGGACTGGGGAATCCTCAGACCCTTTCCCTTTCCCAAAAGGGAGATATCAGGGGGTCTAGACCCCCTGATATCTCACCAAAGCCACCCTAACAGGGCTGATAAAAAAGAAAGAATTGTAATAAATAAATATTTAAATGTTAAATTGTAAAAAAAAAAAAAAAATACTGACACCATCCATTCCCCCTCCTCCTTCCAAAAAAAGAAAGCATTGTAATATATATATATATATATATATATATATATATATATATATATATATATATATATATATATATATATATTGTAAAAAAAAAAATATGTATAGATTGTAAAAAAAAAATGTAAAATAAAAATAAAATAAAAAACTACTGACACAGTCCACGCCTTATCAGTGCCCATCAGTGCTGCATATTAGTGCCTCCTCATCAGTGCCACCCCATCAGTACCCTTCAGAGCCGCCTCATCAGTGCCAACTATCAGTGCCCATGAGTGCTGCATATTAGTGCTTCCTCATCAGTACCAATCCATCAGTGCCATCTCATCAGCACTCCCTCATCCCCTCCTTTCCTGACCTGCTGGGCTGCATGCTCCGATAAGGGTCTGGTATCGGATTCGGAGGGACCCCACACCATTTTTTTTTATTATTATTTTGGCGTGCGGTTTCCCTGACCTGAAGGGCCTGGTATGGATCTGGGGGGGGGGGGGGGGGGGGGGGGCACACATCATTCTTTTTTTGCCATCAGTTCTTTTTTTTTACATTCAGCTGTCAGCGGGGAAGCCCACTGACAGCTGATGACTCATGACACAGCGGACGGGGAAAAAACATGTGACACAAAACACATAAAAAACGCAACACTTGCATTTCTCGTGTGACTCTATTGAAGTCTATTACACACAAAAGGCAATCTGCTGTAGGAAAAAAAGTCCCAATCCCTTTCCAAAATGCACTGGCTGAAAAGATCTGAACGTGTTCCATAGGAAACCATGTTAAACGGACTGTAGTGCGTTTCCTGTCGAGCAATTGTCTTTTTCAATGCAGATGTGTGCGGGGAAAGAAGAGAATGATTATCGATAGCGGCTACGGACTGATTGATCAGTCCATAGCCTGATCAACTTGGTACATTCAGTCTGACCATTAATGGTTCAAATCTTGGCCGGTTCCTGCTGAACCGGCTGAGATTTGAACCATGTATGGTCGGCCTTAGTTTATCAAATATCGCACTAGTTTTATTTTACCCTCTTTTACTTTTTGAATAAAAAGTATTTAAAAAAAATGAAGTTGTATTACTCAGATAGGTACATTATTTATATCAGCGATCATTAACTTGTGATCTGCTCGACTTTTTCTACTCATCAGCCATCCTTATTGCTAGTGTCATTTGTGTGTGACTTTTCCTCTTTCAATGTGGCCTAGGAAAGTCAAAACCCCTGGCCTAGTGTGTGTATGCGAATACCCTAAGCAATAATACAGTAGTCATGAATAATCACCATTATGTGTATAATATCTTTATGATCATCAGCTCCATCTATTGGCCCTAATGCAGTATTTTCGGAGGTATTTCACAAAAAATTGTATTATGGTATCAGTTGGAGCTGATGATCATATGAAATAAACATATTAAGTGAAATTTGTTTTATAAATAGACACCTAGGTTGCCTATATCACAATCATAGAAAAATATATATATATATGAATAGTAAAAAAAAAAGTTACCTTTTTTCACTTCATTTAAATACAGCTTGATCACCAGTCATCACACTGCTGTCTCTTCTTGTCAGGAAGTTGCATTTTTTTTGACTGAAGAAAGGGGCATTGCAGTAGAGCTTTAATGACTAATCATCCCTTCTAATATAGGGAGGCTAATACAAGGACCTATTCCACGTACTCATACTAGCAACTTGTGTTTTTTTTCTGGATACATAACTTATAGTATAACTAAAGGCAAATATATATATATATATATATATATATATATATACTGTATATTTATATATATATATATATATATATATATATATATATATATATATATATATATATATATATGAATATATATATATATTAGGGCTGTGGAAATTGACTATTAATTCCTCGATTAATCATTAATTTTTTTTGGATCGATCAAAATTCTTTTGAATGGTACTCAGCTCCCCGCCGGCTTCTGGGCCTTCAGGGAGTTCCGTCGGAGATCCGATGACGTCATGGACACTGGCGGGGCTTGCCGTGTCCACCTGAAGGGCTCCTTTGATGTGCCTTCATATCTGCATGCCGGCGGTTCCTTACTATCTGCCACACGCAAGGGCTGTTACACTTCCCTCTATCAACCGGGGATTCTACAGCCATCCACTGGGAGTTGTGATAGTTCCCTTCACAGGACATCTACATCCTGAGGTACTGATGTTGGATTGGATTGGAATAAATACTTATAGAGCGCCGAATGCGAGTTGTGAAACTCGCGTCTAAGCGCTTACCAACAAGCTGGGGGTATCCAGTTCCCAAGAGCAAAAAGAAGAAACTAGGACATCTAAGTAAAAGAGGGGAACAGACAAGAAATAAACAGAAATATAAGAAGAAGGGGGGGGGGGTGTCAGGGCACAAAAAGCCTTCACATCTGGATTCAGCAGTGCTATCGTTGTACAAATTTTTATACCAGTATCATACTTGGCTACATGTTATTATGACTGCTTTTGCTACCGTTTGGTATTACTCGCACCATTTTTACAGTTTATGTAGCTACATCGATTTTATCTCCAGTGCAATGTTTATTTTGTTACCTACTTGGAGACTATAAAAGTTTTAATGCTATTGCACAGGAACATGCTTGTTTGAGCGCATGTTCCAACGCGATTCCTGCACATTTCCGTGTAATGTGTTTGGAAAGACCAATTCATTTGAATGGACTGCAAAACGTACTGGACCGCAGACAAGGTACTGAGGTACCATGCAATTTGGTACTATGTTTGCAATCTACATTTGGGGAGCCATTACCAATACATTGGCACCCACATGTAGATCACAAGGGTAATGCTTTCAACTGCGGTGCAGAAAACGTACACAGAACGTGCCTTTTCCTCAACGCTTTCTGGTGTAAACCTGCCATAAGGTAGATTCACCTTCTCTATTTGTTCTGTTTACTGTTATCATTAAGAGGGAAAGTAAAAGGAAATCCTACATTTTGGGCTGCCACCATAACAGGAATAGAGTGGAATCTTCCAATATGGTGACCTTGGTGACAACCAGGGATTCTCTCAATTTGCAGGGTATTAGGCCTCGTACACACGACCGAGTTTCTCGGCAAAAAACAGCAAAAAACTTGCTGGGGTTTTTTTTTTTGCCAAGGAAACCGGTCGTGTGTACACTTTTCGACGAGGAAACTGTCGAGGATCTCATCAAGCCAAAAAGAGAGCATGTCTTCTTTTTCCTCTACGGGAATGGGGAAATTTGGCTCGCCGAGATCCTTGACAGCCTAACAAGGAACTCGACGAGCAGAACAATGTGTTTCGCCTGTCGAGTTTCTCGGTCGTGTGTACGAGGCTTTACTCTTACTTCCTGTTTGGGCTTTGGTTCAGGAAGTGAAGGGAAATCTCCTCATTGGGACAGAAATGACAAAATGATGACTTGGGTTATAAGCCTTTCTTATACTATCCAAAATAAAATAAAACGTTTTGCCTTTAGTTTTACCTTATTTAAATGTTGATCTGTATTTTCCTGAAGTATAAGCCGTATGATCCAGCAAGATTATAATTTTATTTGTATTAGTTAGTAGAAATAATATAAATGTTCTTGTATTCCAATGCCTTTTCCTGAACCCTTGGAGGAAATATTATTTTATTCAATAATACGCAGAGGTTTGAAATATATTGTCAACATCTTTTAGTGATCTAAACTCTCTAAGCCCCTGAGATTAAACAGGCAGATATTTTGTTCAAACAATGCTTCTACTTTTTTGCCAGAAAAGCGCCATCTTCAGGACACTGAGGTCGGAAATAAATTGTTGGCTCCTGTGCTTCAAAAGTATTTGCCAAAGCATTTTTTTTTTCAAATAAATTCAATTTTTTTATATACAAAGCTGTGCAGTTTTGGCCTTGCTGGAGATAAAGAAATAAAGGGCCAGATCCACATAGATCGGCACCGGCGCAGCGTATCTAAGATACGCTACGCCGCCGTAACTTACTTGGCTTTGTTTCAAATCCACAACGAATTCGCACCGTAATTTACGGCGGCGTAGTGTATCTCTTGCGGCGGAATTCAAATTGGCGATTAGGGGGCGTGGTTCATTTAAATGAACTGCGCATGCTCCGTTTCGAAATTTCCCGCCGTGCATTGTGCGAAATGACGTCGCAACTACGTCATTTTTTAAACTTAGACGTGACTTATGTCCATCCCGATTCACGGACGACTTACGCAAAAAAAATACAAAATTCAAATTTCGACACGGGAACGACGGCCATAACTAACTATACGCCGCAAAATACCAGCTTTAACTATACGCCGGAAAAAGCCGACTAGAGACGACGTAAGAGAATGCGACGGCCGCACGTACGTTCGTGGATCGTCGGAAATAGCTAATTTGCATACCCGACGCGGAAAACGACGCAAACTCCACCCAGCGGACGTCGAAGTATTGTATCTAGGATCCGAAGGCGTACGAAGCCGTACGCCTGTCGGATCAAACCCAGATGCCGTCGTATCTTGGTTTGAGGATTCAAACTAAAGATACGACGTGGGAAATTTGAAAGTACGCCGACGTATCAGTAGATACGCCGGCGTACTCTCACTGTGGATCTGGCCCAAAGAGCTCTACACATTTATTAAGCACATAGGGGTTCTTTACAAATGTGCTTACCTATGCTAAAATGGATGAACAGTGGAAAAAAAAATAAGCCAATAGGAGAGCCTGGTCACATGACTTGTCAAAGTTATAGGACTAGCCTCTCCGCCAATCACATAGTTCTGTTGTAATAAGCATAGAGAACTCCGCAACAGGCTGTCAAATGCAGCTCCCGTTCAGCGACGTATTTTGTCAAAACAGAACTTTTTTTTACTCCAAGAAAGTATAGCTTTTAAGCAAACTGAATCTGGAAATAGAGAACTCCTGGGAACACAACAACAGCAATTTACTTTGGAAGAACAAATTTCTGTTTTTGACACAAAATGCAACTTTAGTACCCTGAGTTTGGAAATAAACTCTCAGCTCCATGGACGAAACAGCGATGTGTTTTGTCAAAATAAACTGCTAGTGTTTTTTTTTTCCAAAAAATAATTGATTTTTAGCCCCTGGGACTTAAACAGCTAGGTGCATTGTCAAAAAGAAGACTTTTCTTTTTTTCGGGAAAACGCAGTGAGTTTATGGGCTTGTGATCTGTCACCTGCCTAATACACTTCTCTGCCTTTCCATATCAAAACTCTTCCCGCACCTACTGTATGCCAGGTTTTTATAGGCTTGGATTAAGTACAAAAGGGGTGCCCAACCAGTGACCTGATGTGGCCTGCGGAGCCCTCTGATGTGGCCCGCGACCTTCTGCTCTGGGATGGAATAAAATAGAATAGAATACTGTTATTAAAGGTACGTTTATTACTAAAATCACAGGGCCAGATTCACGTAGCCCGGGCGCAACTTAACTTTTCCGATTTAAGTTAAACCGCCGCAATTTTTCCAAGTTAGTGCCCGATCCACAAAGCACTTACCTGGAAATTTGCGGCGGTGTAACCTAAATCCGGCCAGCGCAAGGCGGGCCAATTCAAATGGGGCGAGTCCCATTTAAATTAGGCGCGCTCCCACGCCGGACGTACTGCGCATGCTCCCGACGCAAATTTCCCGACGTGCTTTGCGCAAAGTTACGATGCGCCGAGGTTTTGTGAATCACGACGGGTAAAAAAGAGTTGCGTCGGGAAAAAAAGAGTTGCGTCGGGAAAAAAAAATTTAAAAAAAAATTTGACAGCGACGCGGGAAAGACGGGTACACTTTTACATGGTGTACTAACTTTACACTTTGTAAAAGGTACCCTATCTTTGCAACAGCAAACTAACACTTACGGCGACTTAACGAATGGGAAAAAGCTTTGTGGATCTCCGTAAGTGCTAATTTGCATACCCGACGATGGTTTACGACGAGAACTCCCCCCAGCAGTGGCCGCGGTACTGCATCCTAAGATCCGACAGTGTAAGTCCATTACACCTGTCGGATCTTAGGGCTAGCTATGCGTAACTGATTCTATGAATCAGTCGCATAGTTAGAAACAGAGATACGACGGCGTATCAGTAGATACGCCGTCGTATCTCGTTTGTGAATCTGGCCCACAGTGTATATATGAGCATATCTGTTCTGCAGTGGTTACTGGGCTGCTTTCAAACTGACCTGTAGGTGCAGAGCAGTTTACCTACGGGTTACCTGCACTGAGCCATCGACTTCTGTTATTACCTGCAAGTTTTGTGAGCTTTCTGAAAGTGCCCCAAACCTGCAGAATATAATAGAAGTATATTGCAAAGTGCAGGAAAGCCAAAGGTACACTGCGTTGCATCCATAGTGTGGGCAAACCGCAGCGCATCAGTGTGAAAGTCAGTCCGACAGCTCCGCTCATTGTGGCCCGCGACTGGTTACCAAGTCGCTTAAATGGCCCTCGCTCTTCAATAGGTTGGGCACCCCTGGAATACACTGTGGGGGAGATTTACTAAAACTGGAGCACTCAGAATTTGGTGCAGCTTTGCATGGTAGCCAATCTGTTTCTAACTTCAGGTTGTTCCATTAAAGTGTTTGTTATCCCGACACTTCATATTCCGGATATGTGCCTGCTGTACCATGTACTTGTTTTACAAAGTATCCTGTTCTCTTTGTATTGCTTCCTCTGTGTGATCCAATCAGTCCCTGATCCTACCAGTGATTTGGGCAATATTGGTTTGCTATTTAAATTACTGGTAGTGCCATTGCTTAAGTTTAGCAGAAGCGTAAATTCTTAATTTTGCTCATGGATCTGCAACATTTTTACTCTCTTTTTTTCTATATCCTTATTTAGTAGTGAGTGATATATATATACATATATATATATATATATATATATATATATATATATATATATATATATATATATATATATATATATATATTTATATCTTGGTAGTTATTTTGTGTTGTCTATATTTGCATTTTTCTCTTTCCGTGTATTTAATTATTTGTGCACTGTTGCTTTAAATATTATTTTCCTTACTTTTTCTCATTTACATCTTTTAACTTTTTTAATCGCTTTTTTTTTCTGTGGAAAAATAAAATAAAAAATAAAATAGTACGACTAATAAGGCACCATTTTTTCGGAAGAAGAACAGGTCCAGCATATGTTAAACAAACATTTGCAACCCTCTGGAACTATTTAACTACTTCAGCTTTCACATCGTAGCATCCAGTTTTAAAGTCGAACTACAGACAAAACTTTTTTTTTTTTTTCATTGTGGATAGCACAAGAAGGGTTGTAAACCCCTATCAGATTATTTTTATTGCCCTTTGTCTCCCATTGCAGAGATTTCTCCTTCACTTCCTGTCCCAAAGCCAAAAGAGGAAGTGAGAAGAAATCCCTGAAGTTTATGGGAATCAAGAAAAGTATACCGCTCTATAAAACAATTAATCCCCGTTGCTTCCGTCCCAACAAACCAGGAGGGTGCTGGCTGTGCTCAATTAGCATGGGATGAAAGAAAAATCCTGGATCGCCGCACTCCTCAAAAAACAATGTCTTTATTCAAAACATAAAAAAAAAAAAAAAATGCAAATAGAAAAAACAGCCAAAATTCATGCAGTCAAACAAGAAGTGGACTAGGAAAAAAGAGCTGACATGTTTCGCATCATGTGATGCTTACTCGTAGCTTGCTCACCAAAACTAGTGTCCCCATTGGAAGATTCCCCTCTATTACTTTTCTGGGAATGACACAAAATTTGGGATTTTCTTTTACTTTCACTTTCAATGATAATGTTAAACAGGACAAATAGAAAGGGTGAATTCACCCAATGCGGGGACAGACAGCAATAAAAACTGCCAATTGTTCTAATCTCTCTTCACTCTATCCAAAACCAAGCCCAGGAGCTTAAACAATGAGCTCCTGGGCTGCTGATCTTGCTATACAATGTCTATAGATCGCCTTCAGCAGATCGGTATAAACACAATGTGGAAGTATTGTGGTCACAGTGGAAGGGATGTGATATCAATGTTGTGTAGTACCTAAGCTCAAGCGTAGATTAAACCTACCTTTCTTTGCAGCAATAGATCATTCCTATACTGATCCATTGCTGGCTGATTGAAGCACAGCTGAATTGGAGGAATGGGAGTCTAGTTTAGGTCTCCACCGACCTCATGCAGAACTATTGTAAAGAAAACAAATGTAGGATTTAGGTAGAAAAAGGCCTGGGGACCCAAGTGGTTAGGATGATGAAATAACACATATATAACTTTTTTCTTTTGGGCAAACAAAGTTTTTTTTTGGGTAATATTGTCTTGTATACATTTTGTATAAATTATCCTTGCTGTGCAGTCTAAATACCCAACAAAGCAAAGCAGCTACTCCTGAAAGATATAGGGCCAGATTCACATATAATTAAGTTGCTCCTGGACAGCGTAACGTATGTGATTTACGTTACACCGCCGCAGGTTTACAGCGCAAGTGCCTGATTCTCAGAACTCTTACCTGTAAACTTGCGGCGGTGTAACGTAAATGCGCTCGGCGCAAGCCCGCCCAATTCAAATGGGGCGGGCACCATTTAAATTAGGCGCGTTCCCACGCCGAGCGTACTGCGCATGCTCCGTCGGGTAAATTACCCGACGTGCATTGCGCTAAATGACGTCGCACCGACGTCATTTGCTTAGACGTTAACGTAAATGGCGTCCAGCGCCATTCACGGACGTCTTACGCAAACAACGTTGATTTTTAAATTTCGACGCGGGAACGACGGCCATACTTAACATGGCTTAGGACAACTAGGGCTCAGCCCTAATTTTACGCGGCGTAACTCGACGGAAACAACGTACAGTTAGATCGACGGGCCGTTCGGACGTTCGGGGATCGCCGTAAGTATTCATTTGCATATTTTACGTTGGCCGCAATGGCCTCGCCACCTAGCGGCCGGCCTAGAATTGCATCCTTAAGATCCGACAGTGTAATTCAATTACACCTGTCGGATCTTAGGGCTAGCTATGCGTAACTGATTCTATGAATCAGTCGCATAGTTAGGACGGCCCTAACACAGAGATACAACGGCGTATCAGGAGATAAGCTGTCGTATCTGTTTTGTGAATCTGGCCCATAGTAAATACTTGCTATTTTTTATAATTTTCTGGCAAAAATGGCCAGAGAGCAGTAGGGATGAGGAATGGGGTATGTAGAGATCATCTGCCATCTGTAACTGATTAATGCCCATTTCACTCTTAACCACTTCCCTACCAGTCCAATTCTGGCACTTTGCTCCTTCATGTAAAAATTATAATTTTTTTGCTAGAAAATTACTCAGAACCCCCAAATATTATATATATTTTTTATCTTGCATGGTATGTGCGCAATAATTTTTCGAACGCCATTTTTTTGGGAAAAAAAAACAGTTTCATGAATTAAAAAATAATAAAACAGTAAAGTTAGCACAATTTTTTTGTATAATGTGAAAGATGATGTTAGGCCAAGTAAATAGATACCTAACATGTCACGCTTTAAAATTGCGCACACTCATGGAATGGCGCCAAACTTCGGTACTTAAAAATCTCCATATGCAATGCTTTAATTTTTTTACAGGTTACCAGTTTAGAGTTACAGAGGAGGTCTAGTGCTAGAATTGTTGCACGCGCTCTAACGCACATGGCGATACCTCACATGTGTGGTTTGAACACTGTTTACATATGTGGGTGGGACTTACGTGTGTGTTTGCTTCTGAGCGCGAGCTACTGGGGATAGGGGCGTGTTAATTTTAATTTAATTTTTTATTTTACTTCATTTTTTTTATTTTTACACTTTATTAAAAAAAAAAAATAATTTGATCACTTTTATTCCTATTACAAGGAATGTAAACATCCCTTGTAATAGGAATTGATAGTGACAGGTCCTCTTTATGGAGAGATACGGGGTCAATAAGACCCCACATCTCTCCTCCAGGCTGGAAAGCATGAGATCGGGAAAAAAAATTCACTGATCTTCATGCTGACAGCCGCGATTGCTTTTTTTACTTCCGGGTACCCGGGCGTGACGTCATAACCTCACTTTACGCCAGGCCTCGCTCTATGGTCCTCATCCGACGCCGGGAGAGCCTGGAAAAGCACTGGACGCCGCCTATAAGAACGATCAAGCGGCGGAACTGCCGCTTTGATCATTCTTATGGTGCGCAAAATCGCCGGTAGAAGAGAAGGATACCTGATTGGTGCCAGTAGCTGCAGGCATCATTCAGATATCCCCCCCTAAAGTTCAGGACGTCAGATGACGTCCTACGATAGGGATGTGGTTAAAAATCAAACATTTTCAAGGAAATTAAAACTCCTTTTTTGCCCGTCCTTTGCCCTTTCCTATTTGATCTCCATTGGCGAAGTTTTGCACCCTTTAAACCCTTTCAGCAATGCCAGACTATATTTACGGATTTTGTTTAAAGGTTATGTAATAAATGCAGTTCTCCTGATTTGCACACTTATTTCCATTCAAATTGTTTACACATGTTGCAGTTTAATATGTATTAGTGCCAAGGAATTATAATGACCCTTCATCTTGGACCCTGGAGATCAATATGGGTGATCGCTGACAATATGTGGATGAAGACATTTTATGCTGTGCTTACCAAATGACACATTGTAGATGTGACACTGGGAAATAGCTAGAAAAAAATGATTCTGATTGATGAAGAATACAATTGAATCTATTCTCAGTTAATGCATGAGCAAGTTTGTTTCATCTCCTCCCGGTAGAAGAGACAGATGTTATAACATCTTCCCAGAGGCTCTAAGAGACTGGTTCATAGAGAGTATGATATGAAGACAATACACTGCTACTTCCAAAAGGAACATTGCAATACAAGAAGATGCTGCTTTGCAACATTTATAATGGCAATTTAGGCATTAATCATGAGTTATGTATATTTGTATGAGAGGGCAAAGTGCTATGCTGAGAGGGCTAGGTGTTGGTGGGGGACGGTTAACTAGCCCACCCCAAAACACAAGACGTGCACTTATGCTGGTTATACATGTATTCTTCACATTGTACGTTGAAACAGTTGTTTCCATAGGCTGATTGAATGTAGACATCATGAAATAGTAGTGAAAAACTATTCGGTTACGTTCAGCTGACTGAGTTTTTTTAAGTGTTATTTTCTGTAAAGCTGTGGTATCGAGAGCCCATTCACAGCAGTGCACAGTGTTTCCATGCATTGTTTTAGATAGCCTATTTAAATGTAAGGGCTGTCAATGCACACACACAAAAAAGTCAAAAAAAGTTAAAACAAGTTTTAATACCACCTGTCATCCTAAAACATTGTTTAATCCACTTCAGCCCCGGAAGAATTTACCCCCTTCCTTACCAGAGCACGTTTTGCAATTCGGCACTGCGTCATTTTAACTGACAATTGCGCGGTCGTGCGACATGGCTCCCAAACAAAATGTACGTCCTTTTTTTCCCCACAAATAGAGCTTTCTTTTGGTGGTATTTGATCACCTCTGCGGTTATATTTTTATAAACGAACATAGAGCGACACTTTTGAAAAAAATTCAATATCTTTTACTTTTTGCTATAATAAATATCCCCCAAAAATCTAAAAAAAAAACAAAAAAACATTTCCACAGTTTAGGCCGATTCATATTCTTCTACATATTTATATGGTGGCGACACTTTTGACACATTTTTGGGACCATTTACATATATATAGCGATTAGTGCTATAAAACTGCACTGATTACTGTGTAAATGTGACGGGCAGGGAAGGGGTTAACACTAGGGGGCGCTGAGGGGGTTAATATGTTCCCTAATGTGTGATTCTAACTGTAGGGGGAGGGGACTCACAAGGGGAGGAGACCGATCTGTGTTCCTCTGTACTGGAAACACACATCGGTCTCCTCACCTGACAGGACCGTGGATCTGTGAATTTACACTCACGGATCCATGGTCTTGCCGTGATTTCGGGCAATCACGGGTGCCGGCGGACATTACGGCCTCCGGGCACGCGCACCAGGTCCCGAGCAATGTTGTATGCCCCCTAGACGGCCGGGAAGCCTAGGATGTCATATGACGTCCACCCAGGATGGGAGATCCCATCTGTGGACGTCATTTGACAATGGGCGGGATGTCAAGTGGTTAAACATCTTTACCCACGCATCTAGACTCATGGTGATTGGGTGTATTTAGAACTGGGTGTTTTCAAAAAGGGTCATACCAATATGATTTGATTAAATAACTGAGTTGAAGTGGATGTAAACCCGATTCATGAAATTTGAGCTGAACACATATCTGCAGTGTTTTGTTCTTTCTCTTCAAAGAGCTAAAAGAGCTAAGTCCAATAGCTCTCTCCTAAACCGTTCCTCTGTTATCAGCCTGGTAACTCTCTGACACATCAGATAAAAGCAGCCTGAATCTTCTGTCGGGGAGGCTGCTAAAATAGATTAGCAGAGAGCTGGCCCTGTTACAAAACACCTCTGAGAGTCTCTGCCTATGATGAGAGGGGGTGTGTGCCTTTCCTGGCTGTATGCCCAGACATCACACTCTGTATTAAACAGGAAGAGAAAATGTCCTAAATTTCCACGATCTGAACTTTCTAAACAGTATATAAATGTGAAGACAGCAGATATACATGTAAAACCTACGTAGGAAGATTTGGTTCATCCCTGTGTATCATCTGAGGTTGTTCACTTCACTGGGTGTATGGAGGTTTACATCCACTTTAACCTTTGGCTATAATGTAGTATGTTTATATGAACTGAGGAAACTATTTGCATAAGTGGTGAAGCATTTATAACATTACAGAACACGTCTAGTTGAATGTAACTGTCTACTACTAGGTATATCATGACCTGGATAGTTGAGAACCTTCACAGACCAGAAACAAAAATTGAACCAAAAATTTTTTTAATGGCAGGAGTGTACTTGCTGTAAGTGGTAGAGACTAGGTCAAGTGGCATTTAGGTTTATAAGGTAGGCAGGAAAACAGGACAACATGGTTTAGAGGACAGGCTCCAGTCATAAGCAGAGTAGCAGTATTAATTTTATTATTTTATTATTATATTATTATTATACAGGATTTATATAGCACTGACAGTTTACCTAGCGCTTCACAACATAAGGGCAGATAGTACAATTAGGCTTCATTTCCATGGACGTTTTTACAGCCACTTTTCTGAGCGTTTTTTGCAGCTTAAAAACAGCTCTCCATTTTAGTCTATGGCCTCATGCCCACCATGACGTTTTTGAGCTGTAGATGGCTGAGCTGCAAAAAAAAAAACAGGACCAGTGCGTTCTGAAGCTCCAACGTTAGAGCTGTAAAAATGCCAGACATTAAAAAACGCTCAAAAACGCCACCGCTGCGGTTTTTTTTTTTTAAACATGGACAGGCGTTTTTAAGCTGTAAAAAAGGCTAAAAAAAGTGGCTGTAAAAACTTCCATGGCAATGAAGCCTTCCAATACAATTTCATACAGTAGGAATCCGAGAGCCCTGCCCATTAGAGCTTGCAATCTAAGAGGGAGGGTACATTTAAAAAAAAAAAAAAACAGTGGGAACCCTTGGCATGGATAGAGTTTAATTTTGTACCTGTATTGCAATACATTGCATATTTTCTGGCCTGCAGATGACCAGAACACACTCCTAACTTCTGCAATTCCTGCATAAAGAGAATGATGCCAACCAAGGGGCCATTTCTGTGTACAGAGGAATGATGACTACCCCCAGGAGATGAGTGAAAGTTCCTGTTTGCCCACACTGTTTGAGTAATTACCCTTTTTGGATCAATGTTAAAACAAAATCAAGCCTTTAATCAGCAGCAGTACTATAGTTTAAAAACTCAGCTACCATGAGAGTATCAGATAAGATCAAGGGTAAAACACGCTGGAGGCTAACCATATTCTGAATTCAATGAAGAATGCATTAAACAAATGTAATTTTCACATTCTGTGAATGTTTTAGAGAAATGTATGATACTAACTGAACATAAGAAAATTGTAAAATATATGCCAACTCTTTTGTAAATAAAGATTGGAAATTTCAAACTGAGATGAATGTTTAACGGTACATACTAATAAAATTCATTTTACGTGAAAATACATACTGTCTACCTGCACTTATTTATCTTGACTAACCTTTTGATGAACATCTAAATTTGGTCAGTATAAAAAACACCATTCAATTCAGTTATGTATTCATTAAACATACTTAAATTAGTACAACTGTGTATTTTGCTGTTTGCCTAAATCAGCTCTGCCCAAAACATGGCCTGCCGGTTCTCTACATGCAGGCTGCAACATATTTGGGCACCTGTGGGCAGCAAAGCGGCAGTTGGGAGCTGGAACACTCTCTGCATTCCACCACCTAGCACTGAAAATAGATTGATAAGCATGGTAGTGACCAGGTAAGTGATCATCAATGCTGGGAGGTTAAATTTCACTGCCACTAACCACCAATGCAGGAGGACAGGTTGGAAAACACTGACCACCAATGAAGGGGAGTTAGAAAACATTGGCACTGACTACCAAAAGGGTGTGTGTGAAAATAATAAATAGTACGGCTATGCACGGTTAGCAGCACTACTACTGACCAGTGACCACCAATGCTGGCGGTTAATATTGCAGACATTAACACCAATGTTGAGGATTATTTCTTTAGCCTCAGACAATGCCCTGAATCCCTCTGTAAGAGGAATGTCTGCAGGTAAAGGATGCTTATTATGAACAAAAAATGTTTCCTTTACAACCCCTTTAACGCTCGAAAGTTCAGAGAACTTTTGTGTGACCCTGTGTATGCAAGCCAAGCTTGAGCGGAATTTCGTCGGAAAAAAACATCCAAGATTTTTCCAACGGAAATTCCGCTCGTGTGTAAAGGGCATAAGTGTCAATGGTCACCAGGACAAATTGCAAGGGTGATGGGGTCTTTAATACTGCCCATATATTTTCTTTAGCCAAAAGGGTAGTAAGGCGGAAAAGCTTTTGCCCTTGGCAAAAGTATAAAGAAATGTTTTGGCCTTAGATATGCTTTGACATAGCAGCAGTGTCCACTGAATGATTTGATTCGCTGTCTATAGTAGTTATTTAAAAGTATTTTTCATTTCCTTTTAGTAATCAGGACTCATTGTGACACAATCACTGTAAAGTTTGTTTTAAAGTTGACCATTTTCGAGGCCAATTAACATGGTAAATTAGCTGTAACTCAGAAAACTTACATCTGTCCCTTTGTTAAACAGGAAGTCTCTGTATGCTGGCATTTGGAGTCTTTCAGTGGCCCCCATGAGTTCAGGAAACTAGGAATATGTAATTGGTTGGTATGTGGAATCACGCCCTTGATAGATACACATTGTAGATTGGAGATCGTTCATAGATATGTAGGCCTTCATGACATCCCATGATCAAGCCTTTTTGGTATAAGAATTGAAAGAGTAGAAATCAGGACCAATAAACACTTGTTTCACGAATCAATAGCAACTTTCCTTCCCTAAGGCAGACATGATGATGACTGGAGTGCTACTTCAACATGATATGCAAAATCTAGAGCAAAAAGGTTATGAATAAGCAGTATTTTTGTGCTAATCCTAATGGCCAGCCACAGATTTATGGGGCCCAGTAAAACATTGTTGGTTCATAAATAGAAGTAATGTTGGAAATGTTAATTGCAACAGAAGTTCCCCTGTAAATTAATAATGTGTAATAATTTACTAATTCAAGTTATATGACTAATTACTAATTAAGTTTTATTGCAGTAAAGAGATTTAAGACCAGTGCAAGTGGCCAAGTAGCTCATTACAGCGATGTGTTAAATGTGGCGAGAGGGATGAAGACAGATTTACAGTATATCTGGGGCCTACAGAGTTTTTGGAATGGATGGACAAACTCTATTAATGTTTGTTCCAAGTGTTGATGAAAATAAATGTTATATGGCTCATTTCAGAGAGAAAATGTAATCACTGAATAACAGCTTAAAGTGGAACTCCAGGAAACATTTTTTTAAAGGGGTTGTAAAGGTTCTAAATAGGTTCCTTTAAGCTAGTGCATTGTTGGTTCACTTACCTTTTCCTTCGATTTCCCTTCTAAATGATTTTTATTCTTTGTCTGAATTTCTCACTTCCTGTTCCTCCTCAGTAAGGCCCCTTTCACACTGGGGCGTTATTCGAGCGCTTTTCGAGCGTTATTCAAGCGTTTTTCGAGCGTTGTTCGAGCGAAGCCTCATCTGCAATCCCAATGTGCTGGTAAAGCACCGCTAAGACCCTAACATTTTAGGGCCTTTTTGCAGTGCCTCGTGTGAAAGGGTAAGGCGTTTTTACAGTACTTTCAATTCATTTCAAAGGAGAGGGGCGTTTTTGGAGTGTTTTATTCAGTGCCCAAAAGCTGCTCCAAAGATGCTGCTTGCAGGACTTAGTGTTAGATTGAGATGCATGGAGAGCGCTTTATGAGCGTTTTTTAACGCTAAAACACTGTAAAAACGCTTCAGTGTGAAAGGGGTCTGAGCTGTTCTGGCTGACTAACCCCCAGCCAGATGATGGGGGAAAGGTTACTGAGGAGAAACAGCAAGTGAGAGATTCAGACAAAGACAAAAACCATTCAGAAGGGAAATCAAAGGAAAAAGTAAGTGAACCAACAATGAACTAGCTTAAAGGAACCTATTTAGAAAAAAAAAAAACATTACAACCCCTGTAAAACCTCTTCTGTGTATGTGTAAGTTTCTTCTGATGATGGTTCTCCTAGGTCTGGTTGGATGCTACGTAAAGTAAAAATCCTAGTTGCAATCATGCTGGCTACTACTGTCAACTCAGAACTTCCGGCACTGCGGCTGAGAGCTGTGGTTCTAGTACAGTGAAGCGATCCCACTGTTTAACTTCCCTTTCTGCTCCCCTGCCCTGCTATCAGCGGCAATTAACCACGATTTGTGATGCGCCGGGTCCTCTAGACCCGGCGGTCACGGACACTCCTGTGTGCGCGCCCCGGGGGCGCGCTGGAGCACGGTTCTGGGAGAGCGATTCTGGGAGGATCGCGGTAAATTGCCGCTGATAGCTGCCGTTTACTACGTGATCGCTCCGTCCAATGACAGAGCGATCACATGTAAACAAACCGGCGTCATTTGATGACGCCAGTTCCTCCTTCCTCTCTCTGTACCGGTCGGTACAGTGTGAGAGGAGAGCAGGGGTGTCAGCAGCGCTGTGGGCTGGATCTGTGACTATTGCAGTCACAAATCCAGTCATCCCTGCTCAGCCATCCCTGCAATACCCTGTGCAATACTCTGCAATACCCCCTGCGCAGTACTCTGCAATACCCCCACACAATACTCTGCAATACCCCCTGCGCAATACTCTGCAATACCCCCTGCGCAATACTCTGCAATACCCCCTGGGCAATACTCTGCAATACCCCCCTGCGCAATACTCTGCAATACCCCCCTGCGCAATACTCTGCAATATCACGGCACAATACTCTGCAATACCCCAGCGCAATACTCTGCAATAACCCCTGCGCAATACTCTGCAATACCCCCGAAAATTTTTCAGATATTGGCACCATAGCTTGTGGACGCTATAACTTTCACAAAGACCAAATAATATTCACCAATTTGTACTTATTTTTACCAAAGATATGTAGCAGTATAAATTTGTGCCAAAATTTATGAAGAAAAATTACAAATTTGCTAAATTTTATAACAGAGACAAAGAAAACAATTTTTTTTTAAATAAAAAATAAAAAACCCAATGATGATTAAATGCCACCAAAAGAAAGCTCCATTTGTGGGAAAAAAGGACAAAAATTTCATTTGGGTACAGTGTTGTATGACTGAGTAATCGTCATTCATAATGTGAGAGCACCGAAAGCTGAAAATTGGTCTGGTTATTAAGGGGGTTTAAGTGCCCAGTGGTCAAAAGTGGTTAAACAGGCATAAAAAAGTGCTTTTACTAGTATATTTAACTGACCCAAAGGGAGCAAATAAAAGAAGTTCATTGTTTTGTTTACATACACTTTAAAGCGGGGGTTCACCCTAAAAACAATTTTCTAACATTACATTGAGCTCACTCTCGACATTGACAGTATGTCGATTTTTTTTTTCCGCTGTTATTTCGGCAACTCGTGACGCTCCTTATGCGACGGGGGGGGGGGGGGTAGTTTTTGTCATCACGTCAATCACTAGCTGCTGCATAGGAACGCCCACTCCCGTAGGAGGCACTACCCGGAAGCCGGGTAAGAAAATAGCTATACGAGGTATGTACAGCAAAAAAAAAAAAAAATCGGCATACTGTCAATGTCGAGAGTGAGCTCAATGTAATGTTAGAAAATTGTTTTTAGGGTGAACCCCTGCTTTAAAGTGCATGTACAGTGCCTTGCAAAAGTATTCACCCCCTTGACATTTTTCGTGTTTTGTTGCCTCACAACCTGGAATTACCATGTATTGTTTGAGGATTTACATAATTTAATGTACAGAACATGCCCCCAATTTGAAGATGTTTTTTTCTTTTTTTATTGTGAAGCAAACAACAAATAGGACAAAATAACAGAAAAAGTCAATATGCATAACTATTGACCCCCCTAAAGTCAATACTTTGTAGAGCCAGCTTTTGCGGCTATCACAGCTCCAAGTCACTTTGAATAAGTCTCTATGAGCGTAACACTGGGAGTTTTGCCCATTGCTCCTTGCAGAACTGCTCCAGCTCCTTCAAGTTGGATGGTTTGTACTTGTGAACAGAAATCTTTAAGCCCGACCACAGATTTTCTATTGGATTGAGGTCTGGGCTTTGACTAGGCCATTCCAACACATTTACATGTTTCCCCTTAAACCACTCACGTGTTGCTTTAGCAGTTTGTTTGGAGTCATTGTCCTGCTGGAAGGTGAACCTCCGTCCTAGCCTCAAATCACACACAGAGTGATACAGGTTTTGCTCAAGAATATCCCTGTATTTAGCACCATCCATCTTTCCCTCAACTCTGACCAGTTTCCCAGTCCTGACTGCTGAAAAACATATCCACAGCATTATTCTGCCACCACCATGTTTCACAGGGGGGGTGGTGTTCTTTGTGTTGGGTTTGCGCCAAACATAGCATTTTCTTTGATGAACAAAAATTTCATTTTTAGTCTCATCAGACCAGAGCACCTTCCTCCATAAATTTTGGGAGTCTCCCACATGCCTTTTTGCAAACTCAAAACGTGCCATTTTGTTTTGCTGAAAGTAATGGCTTTCTTCTGGCCACTCTGCCATAAAGCCCAATTCTATGGAGCGTACGGCTTGTTGTTGTCCTATGTACAGATACTCCAGTCTCTGCTGTGGAACTCTGCAGCTCCTCCAGGGTTACCTTAGGTCTCTGTGCTGCCTCTCTGATTAATGCCATACTTGCCCAGTCTGTGAGTTTTGGGGTGCGGCCGTCTCTTGGCAGGTTTGCTGTTGTGCCATGTTCTTTCCGTTTGTTTATGATAGAGTTTGGAGAGTTCCTTGGTCTTCATGGCAGTGTTTGATTAGTGGTGCCTCTTGCTTAGGTGTTGCAGCCTCTGGAGCCTTTCAAAAAGGTGTGTATATATGACAGATTATGTGATGCTTAGATTGCACACAGGTGGACATCATTTCACTAATTATGTGGCTTACTAAGGTAATTGGTTGCACCAGAGCTTTTTATGGACTTCATAACAAAGGGGGTGAATACATACGCACATGGCAATTATACGTTTTTAATTTCTGAAAAATAGTTTTATGTATCTATTTTTCTAATTTTACTTCACCAACTTAGACTATTGTGTTCTGATCCATCACATATAATTCAGATTAAAAAAAAACATTGAACTAAAGGCTGTAATGTAACAAAATAGGTAAAAAGCCAAGGGGGGTGAATACTTTTGCAAGGTACTGTATAGTTTTGGATAACGTTGGGAATGGCTGAAATCCCTGTCAGGTTATTTTTGCTGAGTTGCACTGGGGAGATTTCCCTTCACTTCCTATCTAGGAGGTGGGAACAGGTGAGATTAAATCTCCCCAAAATAGGAAGAATTACATCTTAGAGAGTTAACACCGGAAAAGATGTCCCCATTGAATAATTTGTCCTCTATTCTGGTTCTGGGGACCATGCAAACATTTTGGATTTTCCCTTACTTTGTGTCTTGCTCACACCAGGGTAAACTAACAAACCTCTTGTTAGGGATGCAGGCAACAGTAAAAAGGGTCTAACGCTTCCCCACGCCAAAGGGGAAGTCCTTGAGTAATGTACATCTGTGTTCCACATCATGGCTCCTTGCCTCATTCTCTTCCAAAGAAAAAGACTTCCACTTCATTGGAATGCATACCTGCCGCCTGGACAGGACAAGCACTTGGACCAAACTCTAAGGCCCCGTACACACGACCGAGTTTCTCGGCAGAATTCAGCCAGAAACTCGATGGGAGCCGTATTCTGCTGAGGAACTCGTCGTGCCAAATAGAGAACATGTTCTCTATTTCCTGGTCAGGCCCCGTACACACGTCCGAGAAACTCAATGAGCAAAACACATCGTTTTGCTCGTCGAGTTCCTTGTGAAGCCGCCGAGGATCTCGACGAGCCAAGTTTCCCCATTGACTAACGAGGAAATAGAGAACATGTTCTCTATTTGGCTTGACGAGTTCCTCGTCGGTTTCCTCGGCCAAAAGTGTACACACGACCGGTTTCCTCGGCAGAATACGTCTCCCATCGAGTTTCTGGCTGAATTCTGCCGAGAAACTCGGTCGTGTGTACGGGGCCTTAGTCAATGGGGAAACTTGGCTCGCCGAGATCCTCGGCGGCTTCACACGGAACTCGACGAGCAAAACTATGTGTTTTGCTCGTCGAGTTTCTCGGACGTGTGTACGGGGCCTAAGCTTCATGTTATGGTGGCGTTTCACCACTTATTTCCATGTGGAACTCTCTTGACATCGTTCTTTTACTTTTTAAATATACATATCTATATACCATGTAAATGTCAAATTGGTTGTCAAAAATGTTCAAGTGCTTGGTGACCAACTGTAACAAAATTCTCTCCAAGATGGCACCCGGGCTCACACCAGATGACAAATTAGTCCTATGCCAGCCTCCTCTAGAAAAGTTCCTACACAGATAAATTGTGGACACATGGCAGCCATCTAGTGGCACTATAAAGCATTCAAGCAGGGTTCTCCTAAAGAAATACAAAGGGTTTCTAACATCATACCCCCCCCCCCTTGTGTGTGAAGTAGCAGGACATTGCATATCTATGTCCTGGTATGACCTGCACCCCCTAGAAGTATAATATGTATGTATTATTTATAACCTTTTTTGTTTTTTTAAAGCAGCATGGCATTGTCATGTATTTACTACTGCCTACATATCTTGTATTTGTTACCGTTCAGTTGCCTTTTAATTTGTTTGTTCATTTTGTATAATAGTACATAGTTTTTCAAGGGTATTGTGTTCTAAGATGCCTATAGAAATATACTGTTGTTGACAATGTTCTCGTACCCCCTTTCACACGTGAGCTTCAAATTCCTCTGCTTTAGGTATAATATTATCAGTCTAGTTACTTTCTGTTGAGGTGTAATATCGTAAAGCAATAGGATAGTTTATATATCCCTGGTAGAATACACAAAAATAGTGTAATTCAGCTCTCGGCATAGCTCTTCTAACTCTGTAGGGACTAATGCAATAGTAATAGCATGAAGCATGGCTGAATACATCCAGAAGACTGTTCATTTTGAATAATCCATGGTATCAAGACACAGTGAATTAAAGGGATTAGAAAAAGTCTAATTATTTCATTAATAGATTATTAAATTAGCACTTGCCAGACACCTCATCAGCTGCTTGAATACTAATTGTTCACAAATCATGGAGGGAGACAGAAGAAGAACCCCTTGTCAGTAATACACTGTACACGCCATTGTCAATATTTAATGAGTGTATTTATGATAACCAAAGGGCTAATACAATGAAGGTTACTGCAATAATAATTATATACAGGAGGATGTTGCTTGCACTCTTTGTCAATATTAATTGCAGCTGTTGTCTTAGTTATACAACAAACAACATATAACATGTTCATATTATAAAAAAAAAAGACAACCTCCTGCAGCTGTAATTAGACTACAACTGAAACATTTGAATATTGACAGTTACATAGAAAATGGAATTGTTATTCAATATCGTGTCAGAGCAATGTGAACCGTTTCATTTCATTGGTATATACAGTATGAAGCACTCCCCCTCTCTCTCTCTCTCTCTCTCTCTATATATATATATATATATATATATATATATATATATACATACATACATACATATATACAGTCATATATAAATAATAATAATAATAATAATAATATATATATATATATATATATATTCACATAGTTGACATACACTCACCGACCACTTTATTAGGGACACCTTGCTAGCATCGAGTTGGACCCCTTTTGCCTTCAGAACTGCCTTAATTCTTCATGGCATAGATCCACCAAGGTGTTGGAAACATTCCTAAGAGGGACCTTCCCTTCCTCTTTTGTGCTCTACTGTCCCATCCAACATTTTACTTCTCTTTTCTTCTAATATAGAGTTGTTAATGTTTTGATGTACCTTGTTCACATGCTTCTCATCTTGGTTCTTGTCTCTTTAAGAATTGCTGCCTTAATTACTATGGCATTTACAATATGTTTTTTTGCCATATACTGTTATGTACTTATTGCGTATATTTGTAGCATTATTCATTTATATATTGATTGTACCTATATACCTTTTGTTATTGTGTTTTATATACTGTTTTACATTTCCTGTAATCGGCCCACACACCTGCTGTCTTGGTTGTCTCCTTACATGGCGGCCTTGTGCTCACCCCGGTGAGGTCTTCAGCCCAGCCCCATGGCTTGGCCTCACTTGCCCTCGCACTGGCAGAGCTGTTTGGCCTCAGCCGCAATGCATGATGCGCATGCACCTGAACGACGTCCGCAGCGCTGACGTCATGTGGGCGGTCTGACTGAGTGGTGTCACGTGACGGCACATGTCGCCATTTGATGACGCTGCTCGGTTGGGGTTTATAAGCGGGATATGCCCCGCTTTGGATGTGATGGACGCCGGGTCCCGGGACATACCTCGTTTTACCAAGCCTTAAGTAAGTCTCAACCCACCTGTGCCACTACACCTTGATCCCTGGATGGCCTCAATTAGTCTTTTTGACTGATGGTTTCCTTACCCTCCTCTTTTGTACCTACCTTTATGCTTCTACTGGCTATTGCCTTGTGAGGTGATAGTGGGAATCCTGCAACCGATGCCTTTTATTTCTCACCAGCATCTAATAGTACTTTGAAGCACCAGTGTCCATTGGGTCTTTGGTCCTGCCCCCCCCCCTACTCCTGTTCTGTACCCCATACAGGTATTCACCTTCCATTCCTCTTTGCTTTTCCCCCCACCTCCTTTTTTCCCTCCCTCCCCTACCCCCCTCTTTTCCTCTTCCCTCCCCTCTCACTCCCCTTTCCCCCCTCTCCCTCCCTTCCTTTCACTCCCCTATTGCAATCGATGAGTAGAGCAGAAGTCTAATGGAGATCTACAGAAGGGGGCTGAGCATTAAATGGCACACTGGCAAATGTGTGCGTGCGCATAGATGTACTTTCAGCAGTGACACGTTGAGATTGCACCAGCCTGTGTATAGTGAAGCTTTCCTGACAATTTCTTACTCCAAACCTTGGGTTACTTGTAGGGTCAGTTGTTCTTATGACTAAAAAAAAAAAAAAAAACATATAGATTAAATGTTCGATTCATCCTCATGCCAGTTTCAGTGCATTGATACAGTCAGGGAAATACATTTGTGATTTAAAATTATCTATCTATCTATCTATCTATCTATCTATCTATCTATCTATCTATCTATCCAGGGCCGTCTTTACCGCAGGGCAAATGGGGCAGGTGCCCTGGGCCCTGTCACTGTTGGGGGCCCAAAGCAACCCCCTTTGAAAAAAAAAAAAAAAAAAAAAAATTTTTTTTTTTTTTTTTTTTTTAGGGGTCCGGAAGCCCCCAGGGGCCCGGAGGACCCCAGGGCCCCAGATGGCAACCCCCCCTTTTTTTTTTATTATAAAAAAAAAATAAATTATATATTTTTATTAAAGGGACAATTTAATATATTTTTATTTTTTATTAAAGGGCCAATTTTTTTTTTAGAGGTCTGGGGGTCCCCAGGGGCCCATAGTTCCCCAGGGCCCCGGATGACAACCCCCCTTTTTTTATAAAAAAAAATCTTTTTATATATATATATATTTATTATAGGACCCAGAGGTCCCCGGGGCCCCGGATGGCAACCCCCCTTTTTTTTTATAAAAAACATTTTTTTTATATATTTTATTTCTTTATATATATATATATATATATATATTAAAGGGCTCAGAGGTCCCCAGGGCCCCGGATGGCAACCCCCCTTTTTTTTTTTATAAAAAAGATTTTTTTTATATATTTTATTTCTTTATATATATATATATATATATATATATATATATATATATATATATTTTATTATTAAAGGGCTCAGAGGTCCCCAGGGTCCCATGTGGCAAACACCCTTTATCTTTTTTATAAATGTTTATTTTTTTATTTTTATTTATATATATTTTTTATTTTTTTTTATTTAAGGGCCCAGAGGTCCCCAGGGCCCTGGATGGCAACCCCCCTTTTTTTTATAAATGTTTCTTTATATATATTTTTTATTAAAGAGCCCAGAGGTCCAGGATGGCAACCCCCTTTTTTTGTAATTTATTTTTATTAAAAAAAAAATATTAAAGGGCCCAGAGGTCCCCAGGGCCCCAGATGGCAACCCCCTTTTTAAAATATATGTTTTATATATATTTTTTATTTCTTTTTATTAAAGGGCCCAGAGGTCCCCAGGGCCCCGGATGGCTACACCCCTTTTTTATATATATTTTTCTTTATTTCTTTTTTTGTAAAGGGCCCCCCGCTTCTAAATTCGCGGCAGCCCCCCCTGCTTCTCAATTTCAGGCGGCAGCACCCCCCATCCCGGTTCTCTGCTCCAGGGGGCCCATGCCTGAAGCTGTGTAAGTGGCCCCATAATTCCTGATGGCGACCCTGCCTCCCGTTAAGCCCCTGTGCTGCCCACAAATCAGGCTGAAAATCATCAGCGGCACGCAGCCAGTGACAGTACTGCTTCCCTTCCCAGTGTTTTAACATGTACAGCACCCCTGGCTTCCCTTTAGACGTGCACTTCTCCCTTCCTGCCACTGGGTGCGGCTTGTATAAAAAAGTGAATTAGAATGTGATTTTATAACATCCCCAGTTTGCTCTTCCCGAGGCTGACTTCTTCATGTCCTTGCTCCTCAAGGTATGTCACTGTCACTGTTTGCTAATCTATATTGTAAATTGAAGTTTTCTGTAGAGTGTGCCCAAAGTCTTTATAATATTTGATGATTCACTGCAGGTCTGGTCAGTGTTTTAAAAAGTTCCTCTATTTTACACATGGCATGGGGTCACAGCACCGTCTGTCCATTCTGCTTTAGCACCATGGGACCCCATGCCATGCCATGTGTAAAATAGAGGAACTCTTTAAATCACAGACCAGACCTGCAGTCCAGGCTGAGTAAAGCCTCAGAGCACATGACATTACTGTCTGTATTTAACTGCTTGATGGGCTTATTTTGGGCCTGACTGGTTCACATGTATGTGTTTTGGCGGCCCACATTTGCGCAGGTACAGCAGCCCATTCATTTGAATGGGCCGCCATGCCTGCATTTCCTGCAAAGAAAATCGCATGCCTCATGTAATAGGCTGCGCACACGGCACGTCTATGCCCATCAAGCACTGAAATACAGCACTGTCTGTCCATTCTGCTGTCTGCTGTGACTTATCTGCAGTTCCCACACTGTCAAACTTGCTGCATTTTTAGACGTTTAGGTCGCGCTTTTAAAAACACAGTGCGTTTGTGTGTGCAAGAACTGCAGGTAAGTAGCATGGTGCAAAAGCAGAATGGATTTCAAGGCAACTGTATTTTTAAAATGCTGAATGCACCTTTTTTCTGCAGGAAACAAAGGCATGGCGGCCCATTCAAATCAATGGGCTGCTGTACCTGCACAAATGAGGACCGCCAAAACATACATGTGAACCAGCCAGGCCCAAAATAAGCTGGAGGGGGGCCCAAAAAAAATGTTTGCCCTGGGCCCAAACCATATTAAAGACGGCCCTGTATCTATCTATCTATCTATCTATCTATCTATCTATCTATCTATCTATCCAAACATGTGAGCACCCACATGCATAGACATAATATATATATATATATATATAGAAACATATTTTAACACTTTTCTTTTGTGTTCAGTTTCACGCTTTAATCACTTCTGCTATAATTTTCTCAAAAGAAATTGCACAGTGTTCAAGAGCGACTCCAATGCAAACAATAATCAGGGAGAAAGAATCTGAGGAGGTGCTTGTGTTCCTGATAGAAGCCAGCTAGTCTCTTGAGAGAGCTTGGAACCAGTGGCATGGTACTTACACTTGAGAAAGTACAGGCTGGTGATTACACATCTCTAATGGTAATAGCTGGGCTTTTAGGCAGGGGCATCAGTTTATATCATGCAGGACAATGAATGTAGTTGAAGAGTCCACACTAACCAGCACACCTTACATTCCAATCAAAATGATGTTAGTTTTGATGCTTTAAATTCAAGAAATAATTTAGCCCTTATCAAGCTTTTGGCTATTGATTGACTGTAAGATGATTGCATTCAGTATACAAGCAGTCTTATAAGAAACTATAACAAGCAGCTGTGCTATCATATCTTATAACATTATTACTACTACAAAAGATAACAGCACTGGTATTAAAAAGATATGCATAGTTGACAAATGTCATTGATCTTGCTGGACAGGATACTGCCCTGGAGTGTCTATGCCCTGTGGGCTGGCCCTTGGACCAATGGCGCTTTGAGCTCATGTAGGACAGCAATGGGATATTGGATGCTGGAACGATTAGGTCGTGTTAGATGGAGTGATCTCAACCCGACAGTAGAACTCTAATCCCAGCGTGTCATGCAGTGTGTGATTAAAGAAAACCACATACCACTACTGAAAGGAATAGGAGGTATGTTAATTAGCAATGAATACACATGGTCACACTTTTGCACAAATCCCACCCCTTTTTTGTGTGTGAAAAAAAAGACTATGTTTTTGAATAATCTAAACGAATAATTAGAGTTTCTCAGTAAACCTGTAAACACTACAAATATTTTCATCCTGGTGTAGCCAGGCAGCGTTGGGCCTAGGGTTGACTCCACCTGGTTTCCAGTTCTAAGGCCGCGTACACACGGTCGTTCCAAACCGATGAGAATGGTCCGACGGGCCATTTCCATCGGTTCACCGCTGAAGTGGCCGGATGGTCTGAAGTGCGTATACACCATCGTTCCAAAAACCGATCGGGTCAGAACGCGGTGACGTCAAACACACGACGTGCTGAATAAAACGAAGTTCAATGCTTCCAAGCATGCGTCGACTTGATTCTGAGCATGCGTGGGCTTTGAACCGATGCTTTCTGTACTAACCATCGGTTTGGACTAATTGGGCAGCGGGCCATCGGTTCGATTTTGAAGCATGTTTTAAAATTTTGGACTGAAAGACAACAGACCGATGGGCTATACACACAGTTGGTTTGGACCGATGAGACTGAACCTCGGTCCATTCTCATCGGTTTTGTCCGACAGTGTGTACGCGGCCTAAGAAGGGAGCTCTACTGAGGTTCATCACTCTCTGCCTTCTACCCCACCATCCAGCAGTAATGCTGGGAGCTGAAAGGACTTATGGGGGGGGGGGGTAGAGTCCCTTGGAAAGTAGCTAAAACCAGAGGACTGCATGGGACTATAAATCCAAGGAGGACTGTGCCTGATGAGGAGAGGTCAGGAAAGCATGAGGCTACAAGACTTAGGCCCCGTACACACGACCGAGTTTCTCGGCAGAATTGAGCCAGAAACGCGATCGGAGTTGAATTCTGCCGAGAAACCCGGCCGTGTGTACACTTTCGGCCGAGGAAGCCGACGAGTTCCTCGTCGAGCCAAATAGAGAACATGTTCTCTATTTCCTCATTGTTCAATGAGGAAAGTTGGCTCGCCGAGATCCTCGGCGGCTTCACACAGAACTCGACGAGCAAAACGATGAGTTTTGCCCGTCGAGTTCCTCGGACGTGTGTACGGGGCCTCACATAGAGAGTAAGTGGAGAGAGGTGTGCTGCCTGAAGCTCCTGTACTGCCAAGAGGGAGATGAGCTGCCAGTAAGGGGGCAATGTTTGCTACAGAGAGCTGGAGGAAAGACAACACAGGCTGCCGCTGGTCGACTGCATGGTGAGAACTGCATTTGCAGAGGACAGGGGAGAGTGTTACTTGAAGCTTGTAGCTGAAAAAAGTGTGTGAGCTTCTCTAATCAATAAGCTTCAAAGCATTTTGTTTCCAATAGACTTCAATAGGAGCGCCTGAAAAATGTGTGAAAATGCACATCGCGTTCATTTTTTCCTCTAGTAATTAACTACCATTGGCTTAAAATATATTTTTTTTAAATACTCAAGCTTGAGACGCATGAAAAAATGTTTAAAAAGCCTGTAATGACCAGAGATGGTCAGCTTAAGTATGAATGCAGCGACAGTCGCTCCACGCAATCAGACCGAAGTGTATTAAAATTGGTAAGTATAGAGAGTTTTTCATACAGGTTAGGCAGGATAGGTAGCAGGACAGGGGAGGGATTTTTTTTTTAAATAGATAGAGATAGACTTTTCTCCCACTTTAAGACTAATTCATGTTCAGATCACATAAGCCCAGTGGTGACGGGTTCACTTTAAATAAGAGAATTGTTCTCTAATCAGAGGAGAGAAAAAAAAGACATTGTTTTCCTCTTTTTCTGGTTAATGAACCCACATCGTTCCACCTAAGGCAACACTGAATTGCTTTTTAATATTTTAGTCCTTACTGTTTATATACAATATTTGAATATTATGTGGGAAGCAGACGGGCAGAATTCTGTTTAATAAATGCAGTCATTAGCACTCTTTGCTTGGTCTCCTAAGCTTGGGATTTTATCCCACAGTAACTCAATTAACACTGCAGAAATTATTTGCGCCATCTGTAGTGCTACGCTCTGCAATGAGGTTTCACTAGTAAGTAATAACAATAAGGCTTTGTAAGTAGATTAGAAGAGGGTCTAATGAGGGAGACACAACTTAACAGGGCTAAAGGAGAACACTTGTTTTATTCATGCTGCTGCAAATGTTGGAAGCTTTGGGAGTATAATAGTAAGCCGTGAAAAATAGATGACGCACAATCTGAACAAGTGTTAGAAAAGCAAGAGCGGACATAATTTGACATGACCTCAACAAATGAAGCAACGCGTTCATAAACTAGCAACCATCCTGTGGGGATGTTTGATTCTGCAGGTTATGTTAACAGAGCCTAGAACTAGGAATGGTGTGTTTGTTAATATGACAGGCTATTTACAGCAGGGTTGTTGTAAATCTTCGAGCAGGCAATTTATTAGAACCTGATTGTACTATGTTGGATTAACCACTTGCTAACCGCAAAACACATATATGCGATAGCAAATAATGCCCAGCCGCCTCACATATGTGATCAAGGCGGCAGGAGGTTGTGTGCTGAGAGCACGCTGTCCAAACTGCTGCTGACAGGTCACGGTCAAGGCTTCTGATCAGGTACAGGGAAGAAGGGGTTCCAATCATGTGACTACTCTGAGAGCCAATCACAGCAATCACATGATACAACTGCTTCTAAGCATTAAAGCCCACTTAAAGGGCCACCCCTTAAGGGGTTAATTGAATTGTTTAGGTAGGCCTTCACATTTTGGTAAATCTAATGAAAATTGAACAGGGATTGTACAATTAGATTGTGTGAAATAGTTAAAGTGGTCACTGAAAAACCAAACGTTAGTTCTCTAAAAATGCTGCTTTGCCCTGCCCGGAGCCGGTCCAGTACTCACAGCCTCCAACTTTTCATACAGTTTACATACCCCATTAACAGAGTAGTGGGAACTTTTGGTTAGTAAAACCAGGGCTCAAGTCCTGCGGGAACGCGTTGGAACGGAGTTCCTGCACTTTTTTCACAGCAGGAACGCAGTTCCCTTTACAGGACGAGAGCAGCCGAGCCGCCCGAGCCAATCCTTCACTAAGCGGCGATGCCCAGCTCGAGTCACTGTCAGGGGCAGGCGAACCTTAGTAATCCTTTATGTTACTGGCCGCTTCCTGTATATGGATTCATCAGGTAGTGTGGGGGTATTCCGTCACTTCCTCAATGCCGCAATGTCTCCTGGGAGCTTTTGTCATTGTTCCCAGGAGACATTGCGGAGGTCTGCCGTGAGTAGTGGATCTTGGGTGGGAGTTCCAAGACTTTTTTCCCCAGGCCTTGACCCCTGAGTAAAACACACTCACATCATTCAAGTCCCCGCCTCTTGAATTTCACTCCTAGTAGGGTGAGGGGTGAGGGAATTTGAGAAACCTCTAGTAGTGTAATGGAAAGTGTTTTTCCTCTTCTTCTCTGCTGAATCTTTTCAGGAAATTACAATGTAGCAACAGGTCACCTTACCATTACCATGAGCTGCCCCTTCGGGGCAGTGCTAGGATTGCTCCTTGATCAGAGGTAAGATTGTTAGTATACTGTTTTATGGGTAATGCCAGGACATTGTCAAACCAGTGGTGTGGGTGCATGTCTTCCTCTCTATCCAGTTCATCCAAGCTTGTGTTGTCATCAGTTTGAATGACTGACAATCTGTTACTGTTCCACAGTAAAGGTGACACCCCTTTCAGAGGAAACAAGTGGGGCTTTGCTTTTTTTCCCCCACCAATGGAAGATTACTTTCAGGCCTGGATTGGGGACAGAGTTGACCCTGAGTTTTGGTCACATCAGACAGGACCTCTCCCAGGGCTTTCAGGGGTGAAGTAAGCATGCTTCCACCTTGTCTATAATGCCTCGTACACACGACCGGTTTTCCCATCGAAAAAAAAAACACAATGGTTTTCCCGACTGAATTCCTCTCAAGCCTGCCTTGCATACACACGGTCACACAAAGGTCCGGTGAACCTTGGACTGCCAAGAACACGGTGATGTAAAAGACTACGACGAGCTAACCAAATTAAGTTCTATGCATTACGAGCATGCGTGAAATTTGATCCCGGTTTTCCGGCTAGGATTTTTCCTGACGGGTAAAAAGTGATCCTGCTCTCTTTTTTTTTCCGCCAGTTTTCCCGTCGGAAAAACTGCGATGGAGCATACACATGGACAGACAGAGGGGAGATATTTGACAGGTAAGGATACATGCAGGAGGCATGAATATCCTTATAGATCAGCACTATGGCAGTAGTTTAGAAAGGATGAGAGTGGGTTTACATCCACTTTAAGGCTATTTTCCATTGCACAGGTGGCAATGCTGAAAATAGGCATTCCAGTTGAGTCTCTTCTGCAGATCATAGCACATCTTGGTTTCTGCATTCGTTATTCTTCTAATTACATACAAGCATGTACTGTGATTTTTCAGATCACATTTAGTTGAACATGGCAGTTACTACAGAGGCATGAATCCCTCAAGTTCGAATTGAGCTGCAGAAATCGTATTTGCTTTGCTCAGTTTGAACCCATTCATGGTGGAGGGTTGATGTGGGTGGAAGGAGAGATGCTGGGAAGCAAGCCACAACTGCCTATCAATGTCTTTCAGAGCATCAGAATGTACTGGCATGTGTGCAGTATTTTCCTTAACTGGGGCATCGATTTAACAATGCACTTTGGCACTGCAAAGTCAGCATCGCCACTGTCCTCCCCTCCCCCCATCGCCACTGTGCCAGACTGAGTGTAAAAAATTGTGACATTATAATGCAGTGTAACACCGAACTTTATTAGGCTCCGTCAGGGAGTGATGTTTGTAATTTGGCGCCATCTTTGACAAATAAAGAATAATGGGCTTTGTTCATAATAAGTAAAAACTGAAATTAACTTTGGTATTAAAGCTCACAAAGTACTCTCAATGTCCCAGTCCTTCTTACATTTACCAGAGCTGCCAGTCTGGGCATAATCAGTAGCTTGGCATGCAATTTGATGAACATGATTTGCATGAACTTTTTATGTGCTGTGCCAAGTCACACCAACGCTATCTATTATGCTGGGTTCACACTGGTCCGGTGCGAATTGCAGCTCCGGTTTCCCTGCAAAGATAAAAATGATTCATTCAGCGCCGGTTACTCTCTGTTGTAGCTGTGGATCAGCTGACCAGGGAGAGGGGAGGTGTTCTGAGGAGGGGGAGAGAACTCCTGTTCACAACATAACACACCTGCGAATCAGATGCGTTCCCATTGAAGATTATGTGCCTGCAATTCGCACCTCACTGCCTAGAAAACGTACACATTTTTTGTGCAATGTGGAGTACGGATGCAACGCACATATGTAAGCCGCATCCATTTTGCATATGTGTGAACCCAGCCTTACGTGCATTCTATGGCCTCGTACACACAACTGTTTTCCTCGACAGAATCCATCAAGAAACTTGGTGGCTGAGCTTTTTTGCCGAGGAAACCGGTCATGTGTATGTTTTTCATCGAGGAAACTGTCGAGGAACTCGACGAGGAAAAAAGAGAACGAGTTCTCTATTTCCTCGACGGGAGTCTCAATTTCCTTGTCGTGTTCCTCGTCGGGCTGGTTTTCGACGACAAACACGATCGTGTGTATGCTAAGAAAGCTTATCGAGTTTCTCGAAAAGCCTAACAAGGAACTCGTCGAGGAAAATTATGTGTCTTTTCCGACGAGTTCCTCGGTCGTGTGTAGGCCTGAGGCTTAAATAATGTTGAAAACCTAAAATAAGTTTCACATTATGCCATCTATTAGAACTCATGCTCTCCAAACCTAAATACCGTAAGTCTTATTATTCTCTAAAATCTTTATTGATTCATTTTGCTCATTTATATAGCACAATGAGGAGTCTTTAAAGAATATATGGAGCCATTACATTAGTTTCTTTCTTCAGATACACACTAGGCCCAAATTGTAAAAGCCAAATAGTCTAGCGGTTTGCTTTTGGATTTTGAAGATGAGGAGCAGCTGAAGAAAGTGCACATAACATAGGTAGAACATACAGGCTTAAAGGTTCACTAAAGGAATTTTTTTTTTTAGCTAAATAGCTTCTTTTACCTTACTGCAGTCCTGGTTTCATGTCCTCATTGTTTGTTTTTGCTTTGAAGTAGCTGTAATTCTGCTGTGATCTCCACACTTCCTGGTTCTGGGAGATTTTCACGGTGGTCTAAGCTGTCATTACTGTGTGTCTAAAACTCCTCAGAACCAATCAGATTCATTTTAAAAACAAAACACTGCCCTGGATTTGTTTGTTTTTGTTCTGTGAGTCTTCCCGACTCACCTCTCACCCGGAACTTCATGTATGTACCTTTAAAACCGAAAGTGAAACTAGAGGCACATTATATGATAGATTAAATTAAATTTTTAATCATTTTTAAAAGGAATCAGTTAACTTTTATGTCTCTATACCCAATAAACAGTCATTTCAGCAAAAAATTGTTTTCCTTTAGTGACCCTTTAATGAAAATAGAGATCCTGTTAGGAAGTGAACTCGGGATCCCAGCACATCAAAGCTACTTACTCCTCCTGCCTAACATGTAGGTCCTTCTCAGTTATGATTCAACATACAACTTTTGCCAAACACCAGCATTGGTTTGCTTTTCTCATACATTTGTTAGAAGGGCAGATGTAGAGGGCCATTTAAGAGTTCATCTGTGCCCTTTCTAGATTAGGCTGCCCTAGGTGCTCCATGAGCGCCCGTTCTCCTGCCTGACCACTGCCTATATGGTTCCTTGGACCCTATGAACAGCTGCCCTGCCGTATGCATGTGCATTTGGTTGTTTTGCCCAGAACAGTGTATTAGACCTTAATGGCACCATGTCCTATAGAGATTTATTGCACTGCATGCAGCAAAACTGATAAATTTAGACTGAAGAAGTTGGGGCTCAGACAGTCTTTTAAACTACTATCCACATCCACCTCTTAAGCCGCGTACACACGATCGGTCCAAACCAATGAAAACGGACTGAAGTTCAGTTTCATCGGTCCAAACCGCCCGTGTGTACGGCCCATCGGTCTGTTGTCCTTCGGTCCAAAAAAAGAGAACTTGCTTTAAAAACGAACCGATGGACGGCTTTCCGACGCATGGTCAGAAACAATTCGACTCATGCTCAGAAGCATTGAACTTCATTTTCTCGGCTTGTTGTAGTGTTGTACATCACAACGTTCTTGACGGACGAAAGTTCAGAGAACTTTTGTGTGACCGTGTATATGCAAGTCAAGCTTGAGTGGAATTCCGTCAGGAAAACCATCCAAGGTTTTTCCGACGGAAAATCCGATTGTGTGTACGCGGCATTAGTTGTTACAACTTATTTTGCATTAAAAAAATATATATTTTTTTTTTGGGGGTCTCGGTCCTAACTGAGATCTTACATTTGTTGTCCTGGTGACTCAAAACAAACCTCTTTGAAGGCCACACAGACAACGAAAAACAAATAAAAGTTAAAACCCTTACCCACTCTGTTCCACTTAAAGCGGTTTTCCGCCAAATGTGGAATGTCAGGGGGTCACCTTCCCCTAAAGCAGAAGTTACATTTTTGGGTGGAACTCTGCTTTAAGGTTCACATATAACAGCAGTATTTTTCAAAGTATATGTTCAGCCATATATGTGTATAGTTTTCACATACACCACCTCTTACACATTTGTTAAAATTAAATAAAATAAAAAGGTTTGGTATGCTAAATCTTATTCTGCATAGTACAACAACTGGGATCCAGTTGCATCAGTCCTGGAGGGAGTGGCCTTGTGGAGTGGAGATGCAATGGGTCTGGACCCCAACTGTGGTACCAGTGGCAGCTGGTACTAAAAAAAAATTTGGGGGGGGTGTGAACAAACCCCTCCACAGCTCCACACTCACCCTACAAAGGGAGAGATCCAGCAGTCGCAGAGACCCGACGCTGATGCTTCTGTGTTAACTCTGGTCTTCTTTCCTGTGTTCTAAATCTTCAACCTTCTGTCCTAAATGGCCGGGTCGAGAAGGTGGAAACGAATGGCGAATATTGATTTGTTAATATCACAGTGAGAGGGGGATATTAGTGGGAGCCCCGAGAACACCATAAAACAAGCCAATTAGAGCCTCAGGCTCTAATCACGTGCTTGTAAAAAAAAAATCGAACCTAATAGAAACCTAATAGTCCGGCACCCGACACAGTGCACAGCCACACACATAACGATTGATTTCTAAATAAATGAACTTTAAGATGTTAAAAAATGTTAGTCATATTATTAGTTATTTTAAAAAAAATGTTTTAAAATTTGATTATTAGACATGTGCACACTACACTGGGAGCTGGAGTGGATGACGTACACTGTACAGTATATACATACAAAAAAACATTCCCTGAAGAAGCCCAAGGTGGCGAAACATGTCGGGATAATATTGCTATTGTCATCGCCACCAGTATAAGCTACTCCCATATTTTATATCTATTTAACAAGCTGTTTTGATGTCTATTTTGTGAACAAACTTTTCATAAATCTTTCTGTTTTTCTTTTAAAATTCATTTAATTTTTAACAATTTGTGTCTTGAATATTCCAGTACCTACCCCCCCCCAAAAAATCCCTGTATATTTATTGCGTACCCAGGGATGCTGGTGCTTGTTTTTTTATTTTGTCACCAACCCACACCACCACACTCAGTATCAACAGATATGTTTCTATACTTTTTAAAGTGTATGTGCTGAAGACATACTTCATAGGCTTTCACCCTGATATACTGTACACTGTCCAAAGAAAAAGGAGGCAGTTCACATTTACATCACAGAAAACATTTACTGCTGACTCGTTGCTGTTACACATCGGAGTATAAAATCAGAAGTTGGAAAGGTGAAATGAAAGTATAACTATAATCAATATGGTTTGCAGCTCACCTATCATGAAAATTAGCTTTTGTAACAAGGATAATTATTGCATGTCATTTGAGCAACCTAAACTGCTGAACTGGTAAATTGTGAAGGAAATTACTTATGGCAAGGTCTCGGGAAAGTCCTCGACTGTTTTAGTGGTGTGCCACCCTTAAAGGCAACTTGAAAGATTGTCTTACATAGAAAACTGACACATTCATTATATTACATTGAAGGGTAAATATTGGATTTTTTTCCACTTATGCCGCGTACACGCAAACAGATTTTCCATTGGAAAAAACTTGAATGTTTTTTCCGACGGAATTCCGCTCAAGCTTGGCTTGCATTCACACGTCACACCAAATTCCGACTGTCAAGAACGTGGTGGCATACAACACTACGTCAAGCCGAGAAAAATAAATGCTTCCGAGTATGCGTCGACTTCCGAGCATGGTTTTTGGTGCATCGGAGAAGCATACAGACAAGCGGATTTTCCGATAGGAATTTTTTCAGTCGGAAAAATTGAGAACCTGCTCTCAAACTTTTGCAAAAGTCTGATGGAGCATACACAGGGTCGGAATTTCCGATAAAAAGGTCACATCGGACTTCTGGAGTGGATGTAAACCCGATTCATGAAATTTGAGCTGGGCACATATATCTGCAGTATTTTGTTATCTATTTTCAATGAGCTAAGTCTTATAGCTCTCTTCTGAAGGGTTCCTCTGTTATCAGCCTGAGAACTCCTGACATATTTTTTGACTTTTTAGACAAAAGCAACCAGAAGCTTTTGTCAAAGTAGGATTCTAAAATAGAGTAGCAGAAAGCTGCTCCTATTACAAAACAGCTCTGACAGTCTCTGCCTATGAGGAGAGGGGGTGTGTGCTTTTCCTCCAACCAGCAATGTTAGCTATGTTGGCTGTATGCCCAGACATCACACTCTGTGTTAACCAGGAAGAGAAAATCTCCTAACATGATCTCAACTTTCTAAGCAGTATATAAATGTGAAGACAGTGGACATATAAAACCTATGTAAGGAGATTTGGTTAATCTCTGTGTATCGTCTAAGGCTGTTCACTTCACTTGGTGTATGGAGGGTTTACATCCACTTTAAGTTATTTAGAAGGTCACTTTAAAGGACAGGTGTACTTTCAAGCAATTTATGCTTTTCCTTTTTCTCTAGCCCCTGGACTAAATAAGATGTACCTTCCACCTTCACAGATCTCAACTTACCACTATATCACCGCTATATCACTGCTGTGTCCTCTTCAGTCCTTTGTCACCTGCTATGGTAAATAGGGTGTTGTACATTTTTTTTTTAGGAGGCCATTACATTTTTTTGCTACAGGACCCTGTGGGGGTTATTTACGAAAGGCAAATCCACTTTGCACTGTAAGTGCACTTGGAAGTGCAGTCAATTAGATTGCTGTAGATCTGAGGGGAAGCCCTGAAATTAGGGGAATCTCTGCTGCATTTATCGTCCAATCATGTGCAAGCAAAAATGATTTTTTTTTTAATTTTCCTTGCATGTCCCACTCAGATCTACAGCGACTGCACTTTCAGGTGCACTTTCAGGTGCACGTGCAGTGCACTTGTAGTGCAAAGTTAATTTGCCTTTAGTAAATAACCCCCATATATGTTTTCTTGTTAATGCTGTAATGATATTCCGTATATGAATTCCCCTTTCATTATTTGATATGCCTTATTTATATGTTTTTCCACATTTATGTGGAGACCAAGCTGTCCGGCAAACGTTATGGAGGCTGGGACAAACTTTAACACTGCTAGGGGTGCTTATAACAGTCACCTTTTATTCATACGGTTTAAACTTTTTTCCAAATAAAAAGGACAACTGTTTGTGTAAGGTGACAATGCTGCTGTGCAATTTCACCGCAAAACAAACAGCTTTGTCTTCATGTTAGAGGTTGTGAAAAAGTAATTGATTCACTGGAAGGATTAACAGGTTATAAAACTCGGGGACGCAGAAAAACAAAACCTGTGAAAGACTGCAATATATATATATGTTTTTTTTTTATTAAAGAAAACCAATGTGCAACCAATGCTAGGCTATAGAGTACAGTCATGTGACCAGTTTAAGGCCTCATTTACAATTGCACAATTGCAAGAGAAATCTAAACAACTTGTAGGCATCATTCACACAGGTGATTTGAGCTGGCATGCAAATTCCAGCGCAAAAAAAACTGTGAATTCTGTCAGCTGGAATCTGTAGTGTTTACACCGATCTGTGAATAAGTGATAAGCTGACAACAGCCATGACTGTCCATGAGTGAGTGCACTTACAGTGGTTATCTGTGGTTAGGGATGGATGATTGCTGCTGGGTGCAGATGGATGCACCAAGGCATGGACATCTGTCCTTAATCATTGTATGTGTGGATACATCTGAACAACGGCGACGTCTTTCAGCCTGTTATTGTACAAGGTGAGCGACCTTCTGCTTATTTTTGCAGCTGGAATCCAGTGTATGCCCCTAATCACTCATATTAAGGAGACCTTAGGCTGTATTCAGACATCCAAATTGTTTCAAAGCATTCAAGGGTCCCTCAGTATGTCTGCATCCAAGGCCAATCACTCACAGTTGATTGCTGCATTAGCACACCCCTTGAGAGTGGCCACGATTAGCTTCGGGTGCCAGCAGCCTCCTCTTGCGCTAAGTGTGGTTCACATGGAAGGCCTACGCCACGGTGGGTTCTTCTGGGCTAAGCTACGAGTTAGAGCCCTTTCACACCGAGCCGGCCCGAGCATCGGGCGGTAAAACACCGAAATTTTTAGCGGCACTTTATCGTGAGAATTGTGGCACTTTTCGGCCGTTAGCAGGGTGCTTTTAACCCCCGCTAGTGGCCGAAAAAGGGTTAACACCACCTGCAAAGCGCCGCTACAGCGGCATTTTGCCAGTGGTACGGCGGCACTGCCCATTGATTTCACCGCTCCTAATGTGCTGACAGGACTTTTTCTGATGCCCTGCCAGCGCACCGCTCCAGTGTGAAAGCCCTCAGACTTTCATACTGGAGTGAATGGAGCAGCTGTTTTAGGGCGCTTTACAGGAGCTATTTTTAACGCTATAGTGCCTGCAAAACGCCCCAGTGTGAAAGGGGTTTTACGGCCTTGGACATTGGGTACCTTTACTGGAACAGATGGCTGAACTCTAGTTAACTCTCTTGATGTCAATGTACACCACTACTGTCACTTGTTGCATTTAGGAGGGACATTTAGAGCCCATGCCATCTCCATCTGTCCAGCGTATATCTCCGGCACCTCACTCCCAGTAACGTAATGGGGTCTGGTTGTACACCTTGCACGGATTCCATGCGTGCCTCCACCTAAATTTTCTTAATCCATATCTCTGCACAGGCTGAGGACGGCCTCGTACACACGACCGAGAATCTCGTTGTAAAAGAAACATCGTTTTCCTCTACGAGTTTCTTGTCAGGCTTGTTGAGAATCTTTTTAAGATTTCCTTGCATACACACTGTCAAGACAAAATCTCGTTGTTCTCAAACGCGGAGACGTACAACACGTACGACGGCACTATAAAGGGGAAGTTCGATTCCACTGGCGCCACCCTTGGGACTGCTTTTGCTAATCTTGTGTTGTCGCGTGTTAGGTAAAAGTTTGGTGAGAGACGATTCGTGCTTTTCAGTCTGTTACAGAGTGACGATTGTGCTATCTCCATTACGAACTCTACTATTACCGAAGGTGCGCTCCCATCTCATATTTTATTCTGAGAATGAGCGGGTTTCTAAGCATACACACTCTGGTTTCTCCGTGTCAATATATCTTTATTGTGTAAAAGTAGCAACAAGTATACAGAATTTTCAGATAATATTAACATATACATAGGAAAATACTGAAGTATTATATAATTACGCATAACGTCCACATCACATCTGAACTTCGCTCATGAAAATTAACTCAAAATAAACTGGAAAGATAAACAATTAAGTCCAACAACACATTTGTCTGGATATCAGAGGTCTTGCAGCTTGACATATGAACTTCGGTCCAAGCGTTGTACTGTTTCCAAGACGTTATAGGCATCTAGATAGTGTTGTATTTTCCTAATAGCTTAGGTAAATAGAAGTCGCAGATGCGAGGTAATAATGTAAAAAATAAAAAGGAAAATTATAAAACATTAAATTAAAGGAGGGAAGGTAAGGGAAGGAGAAAGGGATGGGGAGCTCTGCAGGACCAGACCGGGGATCCATCTACATTTTGATTAGATAAATCAGGCTGCCTATTCAATGACTGGACTACCATGGCATCATTACCGCATTAACAAATGTGCTCTGCATTGTGAGTTTAATCCAGGGTTCCCATATACATTCAAATCTGGCGATCGTATCCGACTCAATGGCCGACATTTTGGCAAACTTCATTGCTGTGTTCATTCTATTGAGAGCTTCGCTCATATGTAAATCAGGCGATCTCCATGCTTTCGCTATCGTTTGTTTTGCTGCCGTAAGGAGCTGTCTAATCAGGTTGAATTGCATGTGTGACATATTGTGTGGCTTTAAATTAAGTAATGCCAATTTTGGATCCATAGGAAGGGAAGAATTAATGAGGGCTTCTATTGTTTGGAAAACTTCTGACCAAAATACCTGAGCCTTTGGGCACGACCACCATATATGAATATATGTTCCCGTACCAGAACAATCCCTGAAGCATTGATCAGAATAATTACCAGAGAATTTAGCCACTCTTGCCGGCACCAAGTACCACCTAGATAATACTTTATAGTTCGTTTCCGCTGCTAGCACATTAGAAGAAGCTGTTTTAGTATTGGTCCATATTTGCTCCCACTCCCTCTCATTCAATTCTGTGCCCAGGTCCTCCTCCCATTTACGAACATATAATAGTTTCCCTTTGTCTGGTTGCGAAAGTAGCTGCGAGTATAGGGCTGAAATCACTTTTCTAGCGTGGGGATTCTTATCACATATATTTTCAAAAATTGTGAATTTGTTCGGCAAGTATGCTGAGTTAGTAGGGGGTTGGAAAAAATTTTTAATCTGTAAATATCTAAAGATTTCCTTCGGTGGTATTCCATACGTTGTACACATAGATGGAAAGGGGGTCATTGACATTGAATCAAAAAATTTGTATTTGAGTGTACAGTCCCTATCCACCCATTCTTTGAAAGAATTGGGAAAGACCCAAGCTGGGTAGAATGCCGGGTTTTTATTAAAGGACATCAATGGGGTTAAAGGAGACAATAGATGATGTTTGGATTTAAGTGCATCCCATAAGGAAAGTGAGTGTTTCGTGACTGGGTTGGTAATATGCTTACGTAACTTTGGAGAGATCCACAATAAGTTAGATATAGAAATAGGGTCACTTTCCACTACTTCTATTGAAACCCAAAGTGGCACCTCAGTTTTGGCATGATATTTTGTTAACATCGCCAGTTGCGCTGCTTGGTAATAACGGGCAAAATTGGGATAGCCGAGTCCACCTGCCGTCTTGGGGAGATGTAAGACTTGTGATTTAATTCTTGGCTTGGAAGAACCCCAGACGAAGGTGGAGACCCGTTTTTGTACTGTTCTAAGAAAAGGTGCAGGAATGGGTATAGGGAGAACCCTGAAGAGGTATAAGAGCTTGGGCAATATTGTCATTTTTGTTGCATTAATTCTACCGAACCAGGATAAGGGGATTTGAGCCCACGAGTGTAAAAGATTTGTTATGTGTTTCAAAAGTGCAGGATAATTGTATGAGTATAGATCTAATATGTCAGCTGTGAGGTGTATTCCTAAATAGGGGATGCTTTTGGCTGGCCACTCGAAGGGAAGACCCACTTTCGCCGCTTCCAATTCCATTCTGGATAGTGAAACGTTAAGGGCCATGCATTTCTTAGGGTTTATCGCTAATCCCGAGAAAGATGCAAAATGGTGCAAAATTGGTGTTAAGTTGGGACCAGAGACTTGTGGAGATGAGAGGAACAACAAGATGTCGTCCGCATATAGACATAATTTGTGTTTTACACCGCCCAATTCAATACCCATTACCTTGGGGTCTGCTCTTATTTTTTGGGCCAGAGGTTCTATAAGGAGTGCGAACAATAAAGGGGATAATGGACAGCCTTGTCTGGTGCCTCTTTGTATGGAGAATGCATCTGATTTATATCCTGCATATTTAACATACGCTTTCGGATTGTTATATAACTGTAGAACCCACCGTATGAAATTGGGACCAAAGCCCCATTTCAACAATGAGTACTCTAGGTATGACCAAGAGACAGAGTCAAAGGCTTGTCTTATATCTAGTGATAAGAAACATGCTGGAATTTTCCTCTTTCTTGCAAAGTGTGCTAATAGACTGACCCTTCGAATGTTGTCCCCTGCTTGTCTATTGGGCATGAAACCCACTTGATCCCTATGAATCAATGATCCAATAATTTTGTTCAGTCTGCTGGCTAGGACTTTGCCTAATATTTTAATGTCCGTGTTAAGCATGGAAATCGGGCGGTAGTTTTCACTAAGGGTAGCATCGGAGTGCGGTTTGGGTATCATACATATCGTGGCCGTAAGGGATTCTTGTCTAAAGGATTTATGTTGCAATAGATCATTAAAGGCATCAGCCATTGTGGAGGAGATATGTTCCTGTAGCGTTGTATAGTATCGTGCAGTAAACCCATCTGGACCTGGTCTTTTATTTATTTTGAGGTCTTTGATGGCCGCCTGAATGTCTGTTGGTGTTATGGGTTCTTCTAAAAGTGCGTTTTGGGAGTCGCTCAAACTCGGTAACTGCAGATCGGAAAAGAAGGTATCAGCTTCCTGTGAGTTGAACACCTTATTTTCGGAGTACAATTTTTTAAGGTGCGTGCTAAATTTTTGCACTATTTTGATCGGGTTACTAGAAATGTTATTCTTTGCAATTTTTAAATGAATGGGTTTATGTGATTTATTGATCGAATTAAGTGATCTTGCTAGGAGTGAGCCTGATTTGTTAGCATGTTTGTAAAAAAAATGTTTCGTCCTATACAGTGATTTATTGGCAGATTCCGTAAGGAATAGGTCATATTCCGTTCTTGCCTTGTCGAGACGGGCTTTTGTTTTGGGTGAGTGATTATGTTGAAAGGCCATGAATGCCAAGTTGTGCTCCAGTTCAAGTTTATTTGCTAGTTGCTTGCGTTCCCTTTTAAGGATACCGTACTGTTTTTGTATTATTCCTCTCAGCACTGGTTTGTGCGCTTCCCACAGTGTTAGTGGCGAGATTTCCGGGGTTGTATTAAGTGTCAGGTATTCCTTTAGGCTTTGCTCTATTACCATTTTATAAGATGGGTGTTTGAGAATTATATCTGGCAGGTACCATGTGGAGTCATGTTTTTTGGGAATAGTCGAGGCTAGAGTGGTAAGGACAGCGTTGTGGTCCGACCAAGGAATAGGAACGATGCCGGAGTCAAGTACCTCCGGCAGCATACCTATTGTCAAAAAAATGTGATCAATACGGCTAGACGATTGATGAGGATTCGAGAAATATGTGTAAGAGCGCCTGGTGGGGTTCATTTCCCTCCAAGAGTCCACTAGATTGTATTTAGATAGTAAGTTGGAGAGGGTCCATTTGGCCTGTTTTTTCGGAGGGGAGTAGGGGGTTCTGTCCAAAAAAGGGAGGAGAACCTGATTAGAATCCCCGCAAATAAGGAGGGAGCCAAATTTGTGCGTGTTTACCATTTGAAATAAGTGCGACATAAATGGGAGTGGGTTCTGATTGGGAGCATAATATGACACAACAGTTACTGCGGCGTCCATTATATGACCTGTTAGTATGATATAGCGACCCTCTGGGTCCTTTATTTCAGACTTTACCGTAAATTGTGTAGACCTATGAAAGGCAATTAGGGTGCCCCGTTTTTTAGATGCAGCAGACGCAGTATAAACTTGAGGGTAGGAAGCATGAAAATATTTTGGAGTGGTGGTAGGGGTGAAGTGGGTTTCCTGCAAGCATACCACATGTGCTTTTTTGGCTTGAAAATATCTGAAAGCCTTTACTCGTTTTTGTGGAACATTTAGACTCTGCACATTCAGTGATAGTACATTTAAAGGAGCCATGGTAGCCTAATCATTCCGCATCTCTTACCATGTGAGCCTGTACAACGATTACCCGGTCTGGTCCTTGTAGAGGGGGGAAGAAGAGGAAAGGAGGGGTTCAGGAAAGTGATTACCTTCAAAAAAGAAAACAAAATGTTACTGATAAAATAACAAACAAGCATCTGAATGTATAAAAAATGTTCCGAACTGGCCCGTGACCGGGGGGGAAATACCCGGTCAGGGGAAAAAGGGCCCACGTCTGGCCCCCGCTTATTATTGCGGGGGCCAGAGGGGAGCCAAATGTGGCACATGTATTATCCGTGCCATGGAGACCCGCATCCAAAAAAAAATTTCCTATAAGTACCCATAATGGGTACTAAATGTACAACATTACTAATAACTCCTATTATTTACGGGGTAACTGTACTGTGTAATATAAGAAGTACTATTGGATATTAATGAAAAGGGGGAGAGAGAGTAAAGCGAAACTCCACTTTGTATAAAACCTGGATGGCGGCTTCTCTAGCCCATTAAGCAGGGAAGAATTAGCATAAAGGTAGCAGATTACAAGTAAGGTACTAGGAAAGGATGGGTTAGAGTGGAATGTCCTAGTGAGAGATTGGTAAAAGACAGAAAGTATTGTAGGTAATATACAGTCTGGCTGTTGGGTTAATTGGTCCCCTGAAAAGGGGAGGGGAGTGACTAATCTTGTAGTGTGAGGAAGCTGAACCACTTGTGAAAAAAAAATAAATAAAATAAAAATCCCATGCATGTTAATAATCCCTCCTATGTGGGCTTTGGATATAATAATGGTTGTAACGTAGGAGAGAGTATTAAGAAAAAAAAAATATATAAAAAGGAAGAAAAGAGGTAGAAAAAAAGAGAGAAAAAAAAAAAAAAAAAGAAAAAAAAAGGATTGGTCCTTGTAATTGTCTTGTGTTTTGTAAACTGCAGTTGAACAGGTTCCTGCCCTAAGGTAGAGGGAAAAAAGTAGTATCTTGCCCAGTGGAATCAGTCCATAGTATCTTCCTGATCTTGTGCTTGCTCTTGAGCCACAAATCTGCCACGCTTGTGTATTTGATGGATGCCGTTAACGTGGTCCTGCTTAGGAGAAGTGTTGTGAGGAGAGGAGGATGCAGATCTTCTGCGCGCAGCATGCGCTGTTGGTGGTTTTTCAATTATTTTGAAATCAATAAGTGCTTGGTGAAGCTGATCCGGGGTTCTGCACACTATTTTGGTACCTTGAAGAGTGAACCTCAGGGAGAAGGGGAAACCCCACTGGTATTTAATTTGGCGATGCTGTAATTCTTGAAGAAGGGGTTTCATAGCCCTTCTCTTGTTTATTGTCAGCTGGGAAATATCCGCAAAAATCTGAAAGTCGTGCCCCTGAAAGGATAATTTCTTTTTTTCTCTGGTGGTTTCCATTATTAATTCTTTGGTTTTGTAAAAATGGAATTTGGCTATAATGTCCCTAGGTGGTCCATCCGCTTTCCTGGGGGCAAGAGCCCTGTGGACTCTGTCCATTTCCAGTCTGCTTACGGGTATACCAGGCAGCAGTTCCTGACAAAGTGCCAATATGGTTCCGGGCAGGTCAATAATTGATTCAGGCAGTCCCCTAAACCTTATATTGGACCTCCTGGCTCTGTTTTCAAAATCTTCAAGTCTGTTTTGCAGGGTTAAATTTTCTTCCTTAAGGGTATCAATTTCAGTCAAACATTCTTGTGTGAATACCTCAATTTCGTCCATTTTTGATTCAAGGGCCTCTGTGCGGCCCCCAAGGTCTCTAATTTCCTTGGTGAGATTGGCTGTTATCTGGTCTGAGGTAACTTTCAGCGCTCTGTGAAGCATCTTTTCAAATTGCTGTAAAAGACCTGAGGGGACCGCTGCATCTTGTCTTAATAAAGATAAAGGCTTCTCTGACGTGTCCTCTCCTTCACTATCAGTTGCTGTAATACTGCGGGAAGCCATTTGCTTCTCTGGCTTTGATAGCGATTTTTTCCTCCTCACTACCTCTGAGGAGAATTCATCTGAGGTAATTGGCGCCTTTTTCACTGCTGCGCTCTTAGGATGCTGAGCGCCGTTTGTGTTGCCGTTTTTACTTTTCCCCCTGCTTCCTCCCAGCACCATCTTATACCGTTCTGTGCCTCTCACCTTCCCGAATTCCGTTCCGTTATCCCCGTTCGTTATGACGGATCGGTCCGTCTTTTATTTGCGGGTTTATCTCCTGCACGGAGCAGAGCTCTAGCCCAGCATTACCGCTCCGCTAGGCTCCGCCCACACGCCTGACACTCTGGTTTCTCGTCGTAAACCAGCCCGACGAGAAGCACGAGGAAATTGAGACTCCCGACGAGAAAAAAGAGAACATGTTCTCTTTTTTTCTCGTCGAGATCCAGGACAGTTTTCTTGACGAAAAACATGCACACGACCGTTTTACTCTGCAAAAAAGCTCTGCCAGCATTTTTCTTGATGGATTTTGATGAGGAAAACTGTCGTGTATACGAGGCCGACCTCTTCAGCACTGATGCTATGCTATGGGATATTGCGCCGTTCGTTAGGAGCGTCATTTACATGGGGTCACGATTAATTAGCATACAACACGCCCCCTACCAGCCTATTTTGAATTAGGCGGGCTTACGCCGGCCCATATACGCTACGCCACCATAATTACGGGTGCAAGTTCTTTCTGAATACGGGACTTGCCTCTCAAAGTTACGGCGGTGTAGCGTATATGAGATACGCTACGCCCGCCTAAAGATAGGCAATTCTACGTGAATCTGGCCCACATTGTGAATATTTGCATTGAAAAATCATTCAAAATTATTAATTTATATGCATTAAGACCTGTCCTCTAAGTACATACAATTGCAGGTTTGACAGCATCAGTGTGAATGAGGCCTCAGGGATCTAAGTTGTTTTCTTTCTCCATAAATTGTTCTTCTCTGCAATGACAGTAGAATAATATCACATTTTTTCGATTCTTGAGTCTTTCATATACATTTAATTGGGCTATTTACTGAAGCTAACAAAATACGTCAAACCTGTAAATAAAAGAAATTAGCATCTCTTCAAGATTAATATTCTCTACTATCAGCAACACAAAAGTATGTTCTTTATCTTGATTATAAACAGGGTGGGTGATGCCGTTAAAGAACTTCTGCTGGGTGCCATGGGGCATGAAAGGGATAATATCCTCTCTTTATTAAATTTTCATATGAGTTTCAATTTATGAAGCGCCTGAACATTTCTGACATTTAAATACATTTGGAACATTCTTTAATTTTGTTTTCTGTTCTACATAATTATATATATATCTATCTCAAAATAATATTTCATAAATAGAGATACATTAGGATTTATTTCAAACTTGATTGCCAGCAGTAGAAATGGCCTGGAGTTTTGTGTAATATATAATATAAAATAGACTCAGTCTTTTCTAATTCTAATTATGTCCCCTCTGCTATTGTAGTCACTATAGCTAATGTAATAACAAAGTTGTGGGGATTTTTTGGGTTTGCCTTGGGAAATGTTCTCAAGAACAAAAATATTTAATGCTAGTCAACCCAGCAGCGAGAAAAGAAAATGCATGCCATTCCTTTTCAGAAATAAAGTTTCTGTTGATTTTAGAGAAGCAGTAATAAGAGGGCTTAAAGGGGTTGTAAAGACAAAAAATATTTTCCTCTTAAATTAAAGTCTGACAGTAGCTGATAAAGTAAAAAGTAATGTTTTGCATTATAACTAGTTTGATACCTGTTTTATTTACCTCCGTCACTCCTGAAGCATTATTCTCACTGACTTCCTGGTTTGCGGTGCGCATTCATTCTTGCTACATCACGGCCTAATGGGATCTACAGTTCCCATTAGGCTTAGCCTCCATGCCTGTGAGGGATAAGAGAGCTTCTTCATGCAGGGCTGTAGTCATAGGGAGGGGGTGAGCACATTCTGCTTTCCACCATGCAAAACGGCTCAGATGCTGGTGGAAAGCAAGAAGAGGAGAGACATGAAATGGCATTTTGGATTACTGTATTTTGGTGGTCAAAAGGAAAAACGAGGTAAGTAATATTTAAATGCTCTAGCTTACAGCAATCAATTGATCTAACAAAAAACAAACCTTTAGTGTTCCTTTAATACGGAACTCACTCCAAACTGAAAAAGGTTGAGAAATCACCCCCTAGCATTTTTAGGTGCTGTCATCTTGAGTAAGGGCAGATGATTCATGTATCCTTTACATCCTGGTATCCATCTGCCCTTAGCTCAGGCATGCATGTAGGAGGGTGTGCTTGGCTGAGAAAGCCCTTCCTCTCTTCCTGAAGATTCCTGGGATGTATGACTTAATTTTGGCCTAGGCCAGAAACCAGGAAGCAACTGAAGAAATGTAAAACAAAAGTTAAAACAAGTAAACATAATATACCTTCCTATTTATTTACAAATGCTAGCAGCATAAGATTACAATAATTAAAGTGTTACTAAACCCATAACAGTAAAGGCAGTCTGTATATGCAGTAAAGCATGTGTGTTATACTCACTGTGGAACCTAAGGGGTTAATCCTCTGCAACATATAAAAAGACTGCTCAATCCTGTCTCCTCTGTTCATCTCTTTCCTCCACTGACTCCAATATAAATCCTGATATTTACAGAGCCAGGGGACAAGTTGCACATGCTCAATTTGGTGTGTATTGCTAGAGATTTTTTTATTTTCTTGTGAGAGTGCATGTGATCTGCACAGGGCCAATCAGCATTCTCCAGACAGAAGGTCATGGGTCCTGCATTCTCATAGACATTGATGGCGAACCTTAGCACCCCTGATGTTTTGGAACTACATTTCCCATGATGCTCAACTACACTGCAGAGTGTATGAGCATCATGGGAAATGTAGTTCCAAAACATCTGGGGTGCCAAGGTTTGCCATCACTGTCATAGACAATCAGGGGAGGATGAAAACTCCTACAAACTTTAACCAGACACTCATAGAAGTCACAAGACTGTTTAGCAGTTTATATTTACTAAAATAATTGCATTTCTTAACAGGAATTAACTTAACGGATAGACCATCGGCGGTTCTATTACTAGATATCCCACTGTCATTGGAAAAATACAAAAACTCGTTGATAAGACACCTTATCATAGAGCGTGCATTCCCGCCATGTGGAAACAGGAGACTCCCCCAACGAGAGCACAATGGCTTGCAAAAGTAGCAGAGATTCAACAAATGGAAAATTTTACAATGGCACTGAAAGATCAAGATGAGAGATACCAGGCGACATGGGCTCCTTATGTGAGGTACAGAGAGGGGTAAGGGGAGGGGGGGACGGGAACGGCCAGCATGAACTTCCACCGTTTTTTTTTTTTTTTTCTTTTTTTTTTCGTTTTTTTTTCTGGAGGGGTGGAAAAGGGGAGGGGGGACAGTGGGTAATAAAATATAGAAACATAGAGAGGAAAATGGAAAGTATTACGAAAATAGGATAAAAGTGGGAGGAGGAAGAGGAGGTCTGTATCCATCGCTCTCCCAATTTTCTGATAATATTGAAATGTAATATCCTGTAAACGTAACTTTTGAAATAAATAAAGAATTTATAAAAAAAAAAATGCATTTCTGTGTTCTGTGTACTGTGAGAGACCAGATATAGTGACTGCAGGCTCCTGAATTTAGTAACACTTTAATGATGATTAAGACAGTTTAGTTACGCTTTAAATACTTATCTTTATTGGAGAAATTACTGCTCCAGGTTCCCTTCAGTGCTACACTCTAGAAGGCTTGCTCTTGGTCATGCAATCTATTCTAAATAGTAAGATCAGTGTTCAGACAGTAGTGTTAGAAAGTGTCTAAATGGAGGTAGAAGAGCAGATACCAGAGAAATCTTTAACCTGCTTGCAAAGAAATCAGTTTGGACATAATTATGGTAGTGAAGCTGCTGCATCTGCTCCTGTGAGTCCATTTAAAATCTGCAAACATTTATGAGCCTGGATGAAAAGGGAGCATGTCTTGCCTCTGAAATGCATTGGATTTTGTGAATCAATAAAGCTGTTTTGGACTCAGTCTAGCATTCCTTTTCCAGGGTTTAAAGCCTTTAAGTCATTTTTTTTATTTAAAATAACAATCATGTTATTCTTATCTGCTCTGTGCAATCATTGCACAGAGAGTGGCCCCATTCCCCCTCTTTTTGTGCCCGCTCTGGTACTCCTGGCTCCTCCTATTTTTGGTGTGCCACCATAGAAAGTTGCTTCCTATTGTGGAACACCTGTGGGCTCAATCTTGAGCCACGCTGCCATAGAGTGCCAAAAGCTCCTGCTGCTCTCAGCAAAGCGCATGAGAGTGGGGAGAGCAGACAGGCACAGTCCTGGATTGAGAGTGGGTTTGGGTAAGTAGAAGGGGTTAGAGGGTGATACACATTTTTTTACCTTAAAGTGGATGGAAACCCTCACATATACCCAGTGAAGTGAACAGCCTCAGATGATACACAGAGGTGAAACAAATCTCCCTACATAAGTTGTACATGTACATTATGGGGTAGATCCACAAAGAAATTACGCCGGCGTATCTATTGATACGCCGGCAACATTTCAAAATTCCCGCGTCGTATCTTTGTTTTGAATCCTCAAAACAAGATACGACGGCATCTCGGCTAGATCCGACAGGCGTACGCCGTCGGATCTTAGATGCAATTTTTTCGGCGGCCACTAGGTGGCGTTTCCTTTGAAATCCGTGTTGAGTATGCAAATTAGCTATTTCCGACGATCCACGAACGTACGACCGGCCGTCACATTTTTTTACGTCATTTCCGTTCGGCTTTTTCCGGCGTATAGTTAAAGCTGCTATTTGGTGGCGTACTCAATGTTAAGTATGGCTGTCTTTCCTGCCTCGCATTTTGAATTTTTTACGTCGTTTGTATAAGTCGTGAATGGGGCTGGACGCCATTTACGTTCACGTTGAAAACAATGACGTCCTTGCGACGTCATTTGGAGCAATGCACCCTGGGATATTTTAGGGACGGCGAATGCGCAGTTCGTTCAGCGCGGGGACACTCTTCATTTAAATGAAACACGCCCCCTACCCGCCGAATTTGAATTCCGCGCTCTTACGCCGCAAGAGATACACTACGCTGCCGTAACTTACGGCGCAAATTCGTTGAGGATTCAAACCAAAGCCATATAATCCTGCCCCTTTCTGATCTGCCAAATCTCAAAGTAGAGGTTCTACTTTAAAGTGTAACTTTAGCAATTTTTTCATCTTTCCATCTATTAAATCTTCTGCCCTTGTTTTAACTTTGGATAGTTTTTCTGCCAGTAAATACCTTATACAGCTCACTTCCTGTTTCTTGTCTGGTAATTAGCCTAGGCTTATGACATCATGCACAGCTCTCTCTCCCACTCTTGTGAGAGTTTGCCAAGAAGGGAGGGGGTGAGTCATAAGAGGGCCAAAGAGAGCTGCAGAGCTGGAGGTGTGTCTGTGTAAATCCAGGAAGTGAACAGGCAGCAGCTTATGCTGCCCACAGTTAAAATAGATGCAGCCAGACTTAGTGGATGAAGATTTATGCAGCATATTTGGCAAGTACAGAATCAGAGTATATATAAAATATTTATGCAAAGTGGTTGGAGGGAAGCTTCAGAGTGGCAAAGATGTTTTTTATTACAAATTATGTGAGCAGACTGCAGCTCCACTTTAAAGATTAAGAAATCCCATCACATCAAGCAAACAAGATCCAGATTGATGCTTTGGTCAAAGCAAATAATGTTTCAAGAAAATTAGACTTTGTTGCAATGTAACCAAAGTAATTATTGTATATCGCTTGGGAAGCTGGAGTTGTTCACCTGGTAAGTTATTACATTATAAAGGGAAATTGTAAAGCTACTAACACTTTGTGTATTCAGCGCGTAGCTCTTAAATATTGTGTTTATACAGACAGTATATACCTCTATCACCTTCCACATAAAAGGTTGAATATTATTTTAGAATGTTTTTTTCACATCATAGAGAGGTTTTTTAATGTATTGTAAAAAAAAAAAACACCTTTACTTGTTTTTTATATACCATTTCAGCATCTAGAATATTGGCTTATTTAAAGTGGATGTAAACCCTGATTCATGAAATCTGACCTGGGCACATATATCTGTAGTGTTTTCTTATCTCTCGCCAAAGCCCTAACCCCAGTGTCTTTCTGCTGCTTCGTTCTTCTGTTATCAGCATGATAGTTTCTGACAAGTTCTCCGACACAGGAGATAAAAGCAGCAGGAAATTTGTGTTGGGGTCGGTTCTATAAATAGTTTAGCAGAGAGCTGGTCTATTCACAGCACAGCTCTGCAAGTTCCTCTGCCTATGTGGAGGGGGGGGGTGCCTTTCCTCCAATCAGCTCACACAGGGGGGCAGATCCACAAAGAAATTACGCCGGCGTATCTACTGATACGCCGGCGTAATTTCAAAATTCCCACGTCGTATCTTTGTTTTGAATCCTCAAAACAAGATACGACGGCATCTGGGTTAGATCCGACAGGCGTACGTCTTCGTACGCCGTCGGATCTAAGATGCAATTTTTCGGCGGCCGCTAGGTGGCGTTCCCGTCGTAATCCGGGTCAAGTATGCAAATGAGCTATTTCCGACGATCTACAAACGTACGCGCGGCCGTCGCATTTTTTTACGTAGTTTCCGTTCGGCTGTTTCCGGCGTATAGTTAAAGCTGCTATTATGAGGCGTACTCAATGTTAAGTATGGCCGTCGTTCCCGCGTCTAATTTTGAAACTTTTACATAGTTTGCGTAAGTCGTCCGTGAATGGGGCTGGACGCCATTTACGTTCACGTCAAAACCAATGACGTCCTTGCGACGTCATTTAGCGCAATGCGCGGCGGGAAATTTTAGGGACGGCGCATGCGCAGTTCGTTCGGCGCGGGGACGCGCTTCATTTAAATGAAACACGCCCCCTACCCGCCGCATTTGAATTCCGCGCCCTTACGCCGTGAGAGATACACTACGCCACCGTAACTTACGACGCAAATCCGTTGAGGATTCAAACCAAAGCCAAGTAAGTTACGGCGGTGTAGCGTATCTTAGATACGCTGCGCCGGTGCAGATTTTTGTGGATCTGCCCCACAGTGTATGCCAAGACTCCACACCCACTGCTAAAACATGAAGAAACATTTCTAACAGGATGTGCACTTTCTAAAGAGTCTAGAAAGCTGAAGACAGCAGATATATATGTAGGGAGATTTTTTTCATCTGTGTATCATCTGAGACTGTTCACTTCACTAAGTATATGTGAGGGTTTACATCCACTTTAACCACTTGCCGACCGGATCACATCAATATACTTCAGCAGAATGGCATCACTGGGCTACGGCTCCTTTAAGAGCTGTATCAAACACACAAATCCCGGTTCTGACAGGGGAGGAGAGACAGATCGTCTGTTCCTACTAAGTAGGAACAATGATCTGGCTCATCCTCTAGTCAGTCCAATCCCCCCACAGTTAAAAACACATCCCAGGGAACACATTTAACCCCTTGATCGCCCCCTAATGTTAACCCATTCCCTGCCAGTGACATTTACACAGTGATCAGTGCATTTGTATACTGTATAAATGTCAATGGTCCAAAAAAAGTGTCAAAAGTGTCTGATCTGTCCGCCGCAATTTCGCTGATCGCCACCATTACTAGTAAAAAAAAATGTCATAAATATATTCCCTATTTTGTAGACGCTATAACTTTTGCGAAAACCAATTATCGCTTATTGTCATTTTTGGTTACCAAAAATATGTAGGAGAATACATATCTGTCTAAACTGATGAAGAAATGTGTTTCAATTTTTTTTTTTAGATTTATTATAGCAAAAAGTAAAAAAAAAAAATGTTTAAAATTTTTTTTTGTTTATAGCTCAAAAAATAAAAACCGCAGAGGTGATCAAATACCACCAAACGAAAGCTCTATTTGTGGGAAAAAAAGGACGTTAAATTTATATGGGTACAATTGCACTGTACTTACCTCTGTCAGTGCCCGCGCAGCGACCCAAGGGTTTGAAATCCCTGCTCTCCCTCCGCTTCTCTGGGCAGTGCTTTCTGATTGGTTAGCACCTGTACGATAAATCAGTCTGATCCGTCCTGCACAGAGAAGAGGGAAATAAGCGTGGATTTCAAATCCATGGACTGCTGGACTGGCTGCAAGGGTACTGACAGCTCAGCATCCCCAGAAGTAAGTAGAGTAGGGACTGGAATGTGGGAAAATGTACGGTGTGCATCTTTACATTTTTTTTCCGAAAAGGTGAACTAACACTCTAACCACTTCAGTTCCGGAAGGATTTACCCCCTTCCTGACCAGGCCATTTTTTGCGATACGTCACTGCTTCTCTTTAACTGACAATTGCGCGGTTGTGCGTCGTTGTACCCATATAAATTTGATGTCCTTTTCCCCCAAAAATAGAGCTTTCTTTTGGTGGTATTTGATCAACTCTGTGGTTTTTATTTTTTGCGCTGTGCTATTTTATTTTTTATTTTTTGCACTTTAAACAACAAAAAAAAAAACAATTTAAAAAAAATATATATTTTTTACTTTCTGTTATAATACATTTTTAAATTTTAAAAACAATTTTCTTCATCTGTTTAGGCCGATATGTATTCTCCTACATATTTGTGGTAAAGTATCGGCTAATGCAGCCGACTGCTTATTCGACGGCACCTGCCCAGCGCTGTTAGGCCTTGTACACACGACCGAACATGTCCGCGGAAACTGGTCCGTCAGACCAGTTTCCGTGGACATGTTCGGTCGTGTGTAGGGCCGACCGGACAGTTTCCCGGCCTAGCGGACAGGTTTCCAGCGGACAAAAGTTTCTTAGCATGCTAAGAAACTTGTCCGCTGGAAGCCTGTCTGTCGGACATGTCCGATGGTCAGTACGACTCATCGGACATGTCCGCTGGCCCGAAATCCCACGCATGCATCGAAGTGATTCGCTGCATGCGTGGAAGCATTAAACTTCCTGGTGCGCGCACGTCGCGGCATCATCGTCGCCGCCACGTCGCCCCCACATCACCGCGTATTCTGTCCGCGGGGAATTTGGTCTGATGGTGTGTACACACATCAGACCAAATGATACCAGCGGACATGTCCGATGAAAACGGTCCGCGGACCTTTTCGTCGGACATGTTGGGTGGTGTGTACGAGGCCTTAGAGTCATTTGAAGGAAGGTATCTGTCATTGCAAAATATACTGTTGGCAATGGCAACAATGGGCAGCGTGGGCTCAAGGTCAAGAACAGCTGCTTTGGGCCCCACAGCAATGACTAGGCCCAGGACAGCTGCCCCTTTTGTCCCACCTTAAAGACGGCCCTGAATTTCATGAAGGGATATTCATGTTTTGTTTCTTTTTATAATCTGTATCAACATAGGGAAAGCTATATTTGCTTTTTACATCTATAGGTGATGCTTAGTAGTGTTGCACAGTGATGGTTTTATTGGTCTCATTCATTTCATGCTGATTAGCATGCTCATTAGCTTGTTGAGTGGTATATACTATAGGGTAGCCATTCTCAACTAGGGTGCCTTAGAGTATGCTAGGGGTTTCTTGAGCTGTGGCTGACTGACTTCCATTTGAAAATGCCTGCATAGTTCCAGGATCAACACCACTTGGCAAAGCCAGCAGCAAGACAGCATTTATCTTTAAGGTGTTTTTAAGAATGGCATTCTGACCACCATTGCAAGGGTTGCATTCTTCCTGCTGACGACCAATATAAAGGCATTTTCCCATTGGCCCCCGAAATGGTTTTAGTAAGGGTTCCTCAAGACCTGAATGTTGTTTTAGGGGTACCTCTGGGGTGAAAAGTTTGAGAAAGGCTGCTGTAGGGGCTGGCATCTTTTGCTTTGCATGGTGTTCCAGTTTCCTGCAGATAGACAGTGGTGGCCCGTCCATAGAAGGTGCACGGGCGCTGCCCTCCCCCTTTCCATGTGTTCTGCATCCTGATCTACATACAGAACGCCGGATTCATGTATTCCAGGGTTAGGGTTAGGGTTCGGCTTAGGGTTAGGGTTCGGCTTAGGGGTTAGGGTTAGGGTTTAGGGTTAGGTTTGGGTTTAGGGTTAGGGTTTAGGGTTAGTGTTAGGGGTTAGGGGTTAGGGTTAGGGTTAGGGTTAGAGTTTCCCATTGGAGAATATGGCTAGGACTCAGGACTTGGAACAGGGACCTCCCCCAAAGGTCAAAGGTCAGAAGGCGGGTCCCCAGAGGTCAAAGGTCACACAGTGTGGCTGACCCACCCCACCAAAGTGTACCGCCTACCCCAACTAAGACAGTGACGGACTCACCAGCTTCCGCTGCAGATAGCAGTATACTCACAGGTGAAAGAGTGACTATAGGAAGGCATATTTACTTATTCTTGAGCTTTACTGTTCTTCTTAATTCATTGTGGGTCTGTAGGTTAGCTCAGATCTTACTGTTTGATTATATGGTCATAGCGTTTGTTATTTCTTATGTATGTATGCAGGAAAAGAATCTATCTATGGCTGGCTTAGAAACCTGTAAATTTGCTGAATTTCACTTGATAAGCAAAAGATAAATATCATTATTGCTACACAATATGTGTTTTCATATTACGATACATGTTAACTATGCTCCATCCCAGTGTTTACATTTTCTCCATTGTTGGCAGAAACATACACTTTTTATTCATTTCTTAACCTGACCATGCACGGTTAGATTTTCATTCTAGTGGTCATACAAAATCCTGAATAATCATTCCTCTGAGCATTCAACAATGAAATCACGGAGTCAGTACATTTTGTTTGAAAGCCATTAAAAAAGTATAGAACAGTAATGTTTAATATTTGAGCATTACAATTGTATACAAATAAAATACACACCATTTTTCCTGACGAAGGACCACATTAAGAGTTAAAATTTAGTTTGATCAGATAATTAACGAGAAAAACATTTCCATCCTGCTCCTTTGAATTTTCTCATATATAGTATATGATTGAAATTGTCTATTTGTCCTTATTAACCTAACCAATAGAGAATCAAATGAATGTTCTGAAAACGAATTTATTAAAATGAAATTGTACTGGTGTATGTCCAGCTTTAGATCTTAGTAGCAGAAAAACATCAAAGAGGTGTTATACACCAGCTACGTATAATCCAGGTTATTAGTTATCAGTGATGTTATGGTTCTGGGACATCTTATCAGATGATATTACTACTAATGCCAAACTGCAGCAACAGACTGATCTCTGATATTAAATTCACCTTGTAACCTCTTGTATCTTCCTAAAAAATACACATTACAAAACTATAGATTTGGATTCTATGTTGTGTGGGTCCAGCATGATGTAAGCTGGATTCCCCTTTAATCTTGTCATCTTCAGTTCTTGTGACTTTTATCTGCTCCTCCTTATTGACTTGTCACTTGTTCTCTCCAGCTCAGTCAGCCTGCCTTTTGTATTGCACATTCTGTAAGCAGAGCTTTTTTTCTCAGAAAATAGGTGCAGGAACTCAACCACGACCCGTTCAGATTTCAAAAACAGTAGAAGGGTCTTAAAGAGGCATTAAATACCAGGATTGCATTACATACAGAGTGCAGAGTTCAGGGGGCTACACACAGAGTGCAGAGCTGTCACTTGTGAACACAGAAACCAGACTTCTGTGTTTACAAGTGATTGTGGTGAGCAGACACCAAAGGGTCTGAGCCAGAGGTGGTGGAACTGAGTTCCGTCAAGTTCCCCCTGAAAAAAAGCCCTGTCTGTAAGTATATTTAGCTTTTTAGCCTTGTACCTGAGAAATGTAAATTGCACAGCACATCATCACAGGGAGGATGATGGCTAAACCAATACAAAATCTGGTCTTTCCAGGTCAAAGAACACCAAATCTGGGTTTACCAAACCAGATTAGTTCGAAAAAAATGAGGTCTGACATACAGAATGATGTACCTGTGTACATTTCCGGGTCACATCGCTACACAGTTTATAAGGTTAGGTTTGTCCCTCCAGTTCAACCTATATTTGTATATGTGTGTTTCATTTTTACCTTAAAGTGGAGGTTCACCCTATAAAAAAATTCTAACACTACATCCAGCACCGTGCTGCATATAAAATGACACTGACCTTTATTTATTTTTTGCCGTAGATATCGTCTAGTCGTGGAATTCACCGCGGCTTCCAGGTAGGGAATCCCGCGGGAGTGGGCTTTCCTATTGTCATGCCAATTGATTGACATGCTAAACGACAGCACACACAGCGTGTCACGACTTCCCGAAAGAAGCTCGGGTCGGCTCAGCTATTCGGTGCCGGTGCGCAGACGCCGAATAGAGCCGACCCGAGCTTCATTCGGGAAGTCGTGATGCGCTGTGTGCGCCGTCGTTTAGCATGTTAATCAATTGGCATTACAATAGGAATGCCCACTCCAGCGGGATTCAATACCCGGAAGCTGCGGTGAATTCCACAGCTAGACGATATCTACGGCAAAAAATAAATAAAGGTCAGTGTCATTTTATATGCAGCACGGTGCTGGATGTAGTGTTAGAAATTTTTTATAGGTGAACCTCCACTTTAACTAAGGTGAGGGCTGAGATCTATCATCAATGCATTATTCCCCAAAGGGAAGCAACCTGACAGTAGCTGCACAAACCTTTAGGTTAAGGACCAACATCAGTAATTTTTTCTTAGGAATGATCTCCTTAAAGCAAAGGCTTCCTCGTTATTACCTTAAAGGGGTTGTAAAGCTTTGTGTTTTTTTCACCTGTGAAAAAACACCTTACACTCTCGGGACCCCAAGCCACCCCCCCCCTGTTTTACTTACTTGAGCCACGAAACTTCATGGGTGCGATCCCAAGATGGTTTCCCCCAGCTTGAGGCGGCTCTTCATTGGAGATTGATAGCAGAGCAGCCATTGGCTCCCGCTGCTGTCAATCAAATCAATGACGCAGCGCATCGGGGGGCAGGGCCGAGTGATACAGCCGCCGACTGTATCATGGGAGCACGCCCGCAAGCTAACCCCCTTGGGAGAGCGCTTCCCAGAAGGGGGTTAGCTGTTGCAGGGAGAAGTCGAGACAGCCACCGAGGAACCCCAGAAGATGAGGATCAGGGCCACTCTGTGCGAAACAAACTAAGTATGGTATGTTTGTTATTTAAAAAAAATAAAAAAAATACCTTTACAACCCCTTTAAAATAAAAGTAAGGCTGTTTAATCAGTATGTCGACAGCAGCCATTCTAAATCAGAATTCCTACAGAGGTTGCTAAGGGCTCCTTGGGTTGTGGTTGATTGGCCTCCCATTTGATGATACCTGAATAGTTCCAGGACCAACATCACTTGGCAAAGCTAGTGGCATGATACTAATGATCTTTCCAGCTGTTGATAGAGGTGGCATTCCAACCACTACCGTAAGGTTTGCATTATTTTTACTGACCACCAATGTAATGCTGTGTATACACGATCGTTTTTTCCGATGAAAAAAGTCAGATGGACTTTTTTCATCGGGAAAAAACGATCGTGTGTGGGCCCCATCAAACCAATAGGAAATTCCGATCGTCTGTGTGGAATTCCATCGGAGAAAAATCCACGCATGCTCAGAATCAAGTCGATGCATGCTCGGAAGCATTGGACTTCATTTTTCTCGGCTCGACGTAGTGTTTTATGTCACCGCATTTTGGACGGTCGGAATTTAGTCTGATAGTGTGTAGGCAAGACTGATGAAAGTCTGCTTCATCGGAATTCCGACGGTAAATTCCATCGGATTTTATTTAATCGGAAATAGTGTGTACATGGCATATTTTGGGGCAATTTTTTGGCGTTTTGCCAAGGCACCCCCTAAAGAAACCTCAAGGCACCCTGATTTAAAAACGCTGCTCTAGACAAGAACTGAGTGACAGACTGAGGAAGATTTACCAAAAATGGATAGCTCTGCATAGAAACCAATCAGCTTCCAGGTCTTTAATTGTCAAAGCTTAATTTAACAATCTGAAGTTAGAAGCTGATTGGCTACCATGTACAACTGCAACCAAACACGCCCCCTTACACACATTTGAATTAGGCGCCCTTACGCCCGCCCGCTTTAGGCTATGCCGCCGTAACTTAGCAGGCAAGTACTTTGAGAATCAAGTACTTGCCTTGCTAACTTACGGCGGCGTAGCCTAAACACGCTAAGCTACGCCGCCGCAAGTTTACACCATTCTCTCTGAATCTACCTAATTGTCACTAAGCTTGAATTTGAAGAATTTAGTTTTCATTTCTTTACAAAGTTTTTTTTTGTATGTTGATTTACAAAGAGAAGGTACACACATCCTGCATATACAGAAAAGCAAAATCCCTGAACACAGGAAGGGGATGGGAGGAAGTGAGGGCATTTTCTTCTTTTGGTGCGTGGTTCATGAAATGCTGTCAGTTTAGTACATTGCACCTTGTCTCATTAGTCAGCCTGAATCAAAGCTCTCTTTTTCAGTTGGAATAAAATCATTTAGTTAATGTACTAACTTGAATGCATTGCTTAATAGAACTTTTGCTCATACATTTTAAATCAAAATAATAGCACATCTTTATATACAGCTGATTTGCACAGAAGTATTGTAGGCTGGTGGTGACTAAACTACAAACAAATTAATTCCTGGTAGGCGCAATGATACAAAAGACTTGAGCAATGCATGGGTATTACACCTTCCATTTTAATTAGGTGTGTACCCAGACTGGCAATTATTTCCAGTTCTGCAGTGCTTTCTTGTGACATATCGCTTCATGTTGACTTGCCATTCAGGGAGAAGTTCTGCTCGTAAATATTCAGTGAGTGCTTTTGTCAGGATCCGCAGTGGTAGTATAAGTTTTAAAGTATATATCAACCCAATCACAAAAATTTCATATAAGCGTTAACATGTTTTTTTTTTTTTTATTTCAAAAGTAATTTTCAATATTTTTTTTATCTTTTTATTAAAATATTACCTGGTGATACTGCCATAAAGTTCTTTGTTACTGGTGCTTCGCTTTATAGTGTGCCAACCTACCAGATTGAAGTTATACAATTACAGTTTTAAGTGCAAATTAGAGTATTTAGGCTACAAACAAATACAATATGCAATTAGCAATATGATTTAAGGTAGATAATGAAGGCACAAAAATACATTTCTTATTTTATATTTTTCAATGTAGTAAGTAGCTCAGGGACAGGCCTCAAGAGGGCAAGAAATGAGAATGGGTGGCACACACACATACAATTGACTCTCACAGTGACACTGACAGCAGTGTGCAGCAGCACAGATGATGATATGACCTCACTGACACATGTCCCCTCCTGAGTCACAGTGACAGTCTCTCTGCAAGCCGAGAGGTCCCTCCCGTCCACTCCAGTCTAAACAGCACTGACCGTCAGGCACCGCCTCCACTCAGGAACCGCTTGCGCCAGAGCCGCCCGATCACACTGTAGCAGGCAATCGGATGGTCTCAGCCGCTCCGGACCAAGCCGAGTGTCACAGCCATATTTTTTTACTGGCAACATTTTACTTTTAAAGGAAAAAATAAGTGTTGCGCTGTGTGTAAAATATAAATCTAAAATATAATAATAATTAGTGATAAACCATATGTGAAAAATTATGGATAATTCCAAATAATTCCACAATTTGTGATAATTAGTCCGTTTGTGAGACGAAGTTCAAATAGTTGAAAAAAGTGTCATACAGTCCAAAAAATTTAATTATGAGCATATATGAGTGCGTCCTAGGCATAAGAAATAATTTTGATGATCATAAACGTTCCGCCAGTCGGTGCAAAAATAGTTATTTACTACCACCGTCTGGCGTAACGTTTATTTTTTTTAATTGTATATTTATTAAACTTTTTTTAACCCGCCTGGCGATATTCCCGAGCGTGACTCAGGGTTGATTTTTTTCTACCAAAATCGGTAACCCCGAGTCACGCTCGGGATAGATATGCAGAGCCTGCAGCGTGCGCTGGCTTACCTTCTCCTGGATCCAGCGATGTCACCACGCTGTGTGAGCGAGCGGGACCTCGCTCGATTCACACAGCGTCCTCCTGTGCCGCCGATCTCCGTTCCCTGCGACGTTACGACGCACGGGAGCGGAGATCGGCGCCAAATTCAAAAAAGTAAACAAACACTATACATACAGTACTGTAATCTTATAGATTACAGTACTGTATGTAAAAAAAACACACCCCCTTGTCCCTAGTGGTCTGCCCAGTGTCCTACATGTCATTTTATATAATAAAAACCTTTCTTTCTGCCTGAAAACTGTAGATTGTCCATAGCAACCAAAAGTGTCTTTTTTATGTCAAAAATGGTTTTAGATCAGCTAGAAAACAGCGATAATAAATTATAATCACTTGCAGAATTGTGCGATAGCGATTTGTGGGGAAATTCGTCATAAAAAAATAAAAGTAATGACAGCGACAATTCTGCAACTGAGCAAATTTCAGTGATTTTGAGTTGATTACATTATTGAATAATTTTTATTTTAATTATATTATTACTTGCTATAATTATTTATAATTATTTATTATATTATAATTTAAAATTTTGTTTTTAAAAAAATGTCATACCCGGGATGCCTATTAGATTCTTGTTTGGTCAGATTTAAGTGAGTTATTCCTAAAAATCACAGGCCTACAGTATAAAACGCCAAATTTCCTTGCAAATAATTGTACCGCTTTCAGCATGTTTTTTCAGAAAGAATCATACCGCCAGGGAAGTAAAAGGCGTAACGTTTATGATCATCAAAATTATTTCTAATTATCACAAATTGTGGAATTATTTGGAATTATCCATCATTTTTCACATATGGTTTATCACTAATTATTATAATATTTTAGATTTATAGTTTACACACAGCGCAACACTTATTTTTTCCTTTGCATTTTTGGTGTGTATAACACTTTGTTGTTGCATCTTATGTTAGTTTAGTTTTATTTCTAGTGCAGTAATCTTTTTTCTTCTTAAAGAGGAGTTCCACCCAAATTTGGAACTTCCTCTTAACCCACTCCTCTTCCCCTTACAGTACATGCCACATTTGGCATGTAATTTTTGGGGGGGGGGAGTGGGGGCTTCAGCACGAGTGGGACTTCCTGTCCCACTTCCTCCTTCCTGTAGGCGACTAAGCTTAATCGCCTTCAGGAAGTGGCTGCTGTAGGCGATCGCCTAGGACACGTCACAGGTCCTAGGCGATCTCCTGGCCAATTACACGGCGCGGCACCGGGCCGCGCCGCTCGCGCATGCGCAGTGGGTGCCCGGCCGTGAAGCCGAAAGCTGTCACGGCCGGGTGCCCACACTGAAAATGAAGACGCCGGCCGGGGAGGGGGGGAGAGGAGCGGAGCCCCGGCCGGCGCGTCGCTGGAGCGCTGGAGCAGGTAAGTGCCTGTTTATTAAAAGCCAGCAGCTACACTTTTTGTTGCTGCTGACTTTTAATAAACATACAAATGGCTGGAACTCCCCTTTAACCTTTTACTTTTACTGGCAAGAGAAAATTGCCTGTTTTTTACTGGCTGCCAGTAAAAATACTGACGGTTGCCAACACTGGTGACAATGCTCGGCCCTCCTCTCCCGAAGGTGCTTTGGTGTTGTCACCCTGTTACAGGGCTTGCGATGAAGACTACAGGTGGCCAATTTAACATGCATTACATAGGGACAATTTAAATTTTCAGGAAAACCACCCTCCAAATCGCATTATGCCATGCAGCCATCACTTGAGTGAATGCATGTAGACAAGAATTGGCTGCAAAGAGGCTGCCAAAGGCCAGCAATGCTAAAATACAGCATAGGTTGGAAAAAGGTGAAAATAGTATTTTATTTTTTACGGCAATTGTTTTTTGAATGAATCATACAAGTATTATATAATATTTTTTTTGTGATTCACTGTGTTTGGGCAAAACAAATGTCATTCATTCAGGGTTTACCTGTTTTTCCGAAGTGTATCTCTGCACAAAATATTGATCTGATTTAGTATTCACAGAAATGCTAATTGCAGAAGAGCCATTAAGCCCCTTGTGTTGAAAAATCTGAAAATGAAAAACTAAATTGGGTCTTAGGCATTAGACAGAGGTCAAGCAGTACAAAACAATCTGACCACCAAGAGATCTCCCCCCTTTACATTCACATAAAGCCAATTCCCATATCTCACTATTTACATATTTTACAATAATTTAGCCGTTCCACAGCTGTGAAATTTCTGGTTTGTTTTCCCATTGTGCTTGTTAGTTTAAGAAAGACAAAATGTAAAAATCTGCAAGCAGTTATAATAGCTTCAGAATTGTTATTTTTTGTTTTTATGTGTGTTTTCCGTCTGGCCAGTCCTTTGTCCTATGAATGTCCCCCCATAGAATATAGCAATTTTACCCTGGTGACTGATGCTAAAATATTTTGTTCCTGCAATAATTTTTCTTTATGCCTACTGACTTTTGTCTGAATCTTACCTGATTCTTGTGCTCCACTTAAAGTGATGGCTCCATTTCTTGTCTCAGGGTGGTAAATTCTTGGATGCATATGGAGGAGCACCTGATACAAAAATTGACGTAACTTAAAAGTCCTTCGAAACATTTAATGGGGAAGAACATCAAATATAGCCAACATGTTTTGGGGGAAAAAAAGCCTCCCACATCGTCCGTGTCAGTGGCAGTTTGGAGACCACTGACCTAGAATAATGTAGGGATACATATATCCCAGGAGGCAGTCTTACTGATAGGCACATGCACACCCAGAAGTCTGCACATGTGCTGAGATAACACCTTTCTTTGTCAGGTATTTGGCAACCGGCAGAGACTCATAGCATGTCTGAGCATGCATGGGGATTACTGTGAATGCACATACATGACACATGTATCTAAAAGGTTCCAGATACCAAATACCAGTGGCATATGTGCACATGCGTGGGAATCCCCCATGTATGCAGAGGATATGTAAAGATGCCAGCGCAGAAGAGGACCCATGGGATGAGAACTTTGTAGGAGTGAAGTTCCTCTTTTAAATATAAAGAAGGATTACATGTTACCAGGAGCGGACTGACCATTTGGTTACTCGGGCACTACCCGAGGGCCCCATGCCACTAGGGGGCCCCATCAGGGTTGCTAGCCTCAGTAAAACTAGGGACAGTATGTAAAAATCAGTGTTTTTAAAAAAAATCCCAAGATTATAGCTTCCCCGCCTCTAAAGTACCTTTTCAGTGCGTGTATACTGTGTGTATATATTGTGTGTATGTATACTGTACAGTATGTGTGTGTGTGTATACTGTGTGGCCCCATAATCTCATATTGCCCGGAGCCCCATAATCTCCTATTGCCCGGGGGCCCCATGAGTTGTCAGTCCGCCCCTGCATGTTACATACTGAAACAAGTACAACCAGACAATATACAATTCTCAGGCCCCGTACACACGGCCGAGGAACTCGACGTGCCAAACACATCGAGTTCCTCGGCCAGTTCAGCCCTGAAGCCGCCGAGGAGCTCGGCGGGCCGAGAGCTCCCATAGAACAACGAGGAAATAGAGAACATGTTCTCTATTTCCTCGTCGAGCTCCTCGTCGGCTTCCTTGGCGAAATTGTACACACGGCCGGGTTTCTCGGCAGAATTCAGCCAGAAACTCGGTCGGAAGCTGAATTCTGCCGAGGAAACTGGTCGTGTGTACGGGGCCTTAGAGTAGTATCTGTACAGAAATGTGGTCAAAATAGAGGAAAGAACAATTATAAAAGTAATTTGTGCACCAAATGCTGGGTGCTTGACATTCTGTACTTACCTCCCAAATATCTAACTGTATGTAATGTAACAGCATTAAGATTTCTCTGCATTCAATTTCAGAATGATCCTGTCGTCTGTCATTCTACATTATCTTGATTTATGTGTGCGTTTCATAAGCAAACACAAATGGTCTCTTACTTTCTCTGGAAGTTATTTCCATATGTATTGTCTTTTGCATAATTTAACTAGTGGATTGTGAATTATCCACTATACAGGCTTTAGAATCATACACGTACATTTTTTACATTGCAAATAGCATAGAACATACTCATTAAAAAATTTTTAAAAAAACAAAAATGTATGCATTTCTTATTTGTACTTATATTTTAAATATGAAATGTAATGGGTGAGTGCTCATACACCTCTTCTTTTCCAATCGTAATATTAACAGCTCTCAACTAGGGTTCCATGGAGTGTTATGCCGCGTACACACGATCGGACATTCCGACATCAAAACCGTGGATTTTTTTCCAGCGGAATGTTGGCTCAAACTTGTCTTGCATACAAACGGTCACACAAATTGTCGTAAATTCTGAACGGCAAGAATGCAGTGACGTACAACATGTACGACGAGCCAAGAAAAATTAAGTTCAATAGCCACTGCGACTCTTCTGTGTGATTCAGAGAATGCATGGATTTTTGTGCGTTGGAATTGGCTACACACGATCGTAATTTTCGACAAGAACTTTTGTTGTCGGAAAAATTGAGAACCAGCTCTCAAACATTTGTTGTCGGAAATTCCGATAGCAAATGTCCGATGTAGCATACACACTGTCGGATTTTGCGACAACAAGCTCACATCGAACATTTGTTGTCATGTGTACGCGGCATATTCTTCCTCCAGTGCTAGGGGTTCCTTCAGTAGTAGTTTATCAAACTTTAAAGAGGGAGCCCATCCCTCTTTAAAGGCACAAGGATGCACGGGACACCCAGCAAAAGCACAATGGCAGCTGAAGGCGTCCATTGTGTCCCTTTATCCAGTTCATACAACTGTACAAACCAGTGGCAACCACCCCAACCTATAACAAGCCTTGTTTGTTTGTGTATTCGGATCATTCCCACATCTAACTACAGGCCAAATCGAGAGATAATTATCAATCAATAATAAAAGTAATTAATATTTGCATTAGGTGCATGTTGCCTGCTCCTAACTTGCCTGCACCCCTTAAGCAGGCCATACACGGTCCAATTTCCAACAAATTTTCTTTTCAAAATCAGAAAGTTCATTTTTTTTTGTGATCCGATGATGCCACCATTGATTTTCGAAATTCGGCCGACCAAACCTTGATGTTGCGGGGAATATTCTTTTCTCTCCGGGAAAAATTAGTTTCTCTCTGGGAATATTCTTTTCTTGCACCTGCGCATTTTTTTTCTATTACATTTCTCGTACGATTCTCCCATTATTGATCAGAAAATCGTTTGTTTTTCAAAAAATTTTCAACATGTCGGATTCCTCAAATTTGATTGCCGCACGAAAATCGGCTGTTGCTGCAGCCCACTAAGGGTGCGAAATTTGTACGAAAATTCTTTGATATGATTTTCGAAAGAAAATCCCTTCGAAATTCGAACCGTGTATGGCCGCCTTTAGCCAACAAATTCTGATCAGTTAAATACCTGTTGCATTCAGGTATTCAGCATTTAGCATTCAAGCTTTCAGAAAGTAAATTTCAATATCTGCATAGGTTTTTTTTTTTCTTTTTTAAAAGGGCTTCTTCAACAAGCCATGAAAATTGGCAGCAAGGTAAGAGCAAAGAGCAAGGAGGAGTTCCCCTCCCTCCCTTCCAGAAACCATATCTGCAATGCCCAGTTCTTTATATGTACAAATTTCCTAGCTCCTAGCTGAAATTATAAACAAATATCAACTCTTCTCTTTAAAAGTCAAGCTTGGGTTCTCCTTTTCCTTCAGCCTACTTATTGGCCTTGTGTTGGTTAATCTCTGCATGACTTTTACAGCAAAGTTTCAGTTGTACTCATAACTTTAGCTGCTTATATATCAGGATCTACTGACCATTTTGGTACTGCTAATGACCTCTTCATATGTTTTTTTTTTTCATTATATGCTTAGTACAATAATTCTGAGGTTTGTAAGTGGTTTACTTTAGTTTTTGATTGTGCTGCAGTTTCTTTAGCTGTCTATTACCAGTTTGGCCAGATAGGGTCATGACATAAATGTCATGTCCTAAAGTATTTTGAAACATTGGAAGATATTAAAGTAGCTGCTGTGCTGTTCTCAAGTAAGTTTTCACTGCAATGATGGATGTTATTGGGAAACTATATTCTTTTGGATCGGGATTTGCAGTAGGGACCTTTCTTTACATCGGATCCCAGCTGCTGTTCAGATCTGAATCCCTACACCAGCAATGTTAAAATCTGATTTTGACTGGGCACTTCAAACCACCATTGTTATTGGATAAGCCCTGGTGAGATTGTTTGAACTAAATGCACGTGTGATTTTTTTTTTATATTTGCGTAAATATGTTTATATTTCATCTTGCTCTGCAGGTTTCATCCAGTGGTTTTGATTAATTCATTAAATGGTTTAATATTCGTGTTTGAAAGCAGCATTAATAAACCGGCATCCAAGCTGAGGCGAAAGGTTATGCTGTTTAACGGGGGTATAATTCATGATATGGTTAGAGACAGCATCGATAGTGTTGAGCTCTTATTACAACCAAACAGTAAACCACGTTGAATTGGCCCAGAGGTGAGCTTGGTCTCGGAATAAAATTCATCGCTTACTCCTTTTTTCGGCAGTAAGTTCTGGAATTGAAGGAAGAATGCCATTGCTCATTGATATACGCAGTTAGACTTTTCGATATAAAAACCTGGAGTAATATCGGTGCAGCCCTCTCTCTCTCTGCTAGTTCTTGTGTAGTAAAGGGAAGATTTATCCTTGAATGAAACGCACAAGCCTCCTGTTTCCCCTAATACATCATTGCATTATAATGACAAGATGTGCGCTTTCATTTGATTGATTCGCCCACTGCTACGGAGTTCGAGGAGTAACAGAGGGTGTAGGAATCACAGTTTTTACTACCAGGCAAATAAAGGGAAGATGCTTTTTGGCTAAAAGAATCAGTGGCAAAAATGTCAGTTATGATTGCAACCCATCAGAAGGCTATAAGCACCTCGTCCTCATCTTCAAACAACACAAGCGTAAGTAGACTGCCTTCTCAATCGATTTTAGCACCGGCAAGTTTTAGAGTGTGTCAGAATGTTCCGATGGTTGCTTTTTGTTACCTCTCAAATAAACGTGCAGCCTTTAATTAAATGACAGGTTGCTACTATATCTTGGGATTAACTGTTGACTTACCAGTTCGTTCTGGGACGTGAAGACAAGCTTGGATGTAAATATAGGTGTTTTTATTGTTTACTGTACATTTTTAACCCCCTGGCTGCATAAGGCAGTAATCTGCAAATTTTCACACTCTCCAGGTACCTCGTTGTGCGACCGTGCAGGGGAAAGCGTTAAATAAATTTTATCTGTAGATTTATGGTAGAGAATTTGGCCAAGCTACCACATAGCCTTAATGAGATGCAGCTTTGGTGTTTACGCGCAGTGCAAATTACTATGGAAATTGCATTTTCCCAGAGCATAAAAATGAGGAGTCAGCTAAAGATATATATGATCTATAGAACCTGGGAAGACGGGTCCTGTGGCGCCGTATTGTGTAAGATGAATTGCTTAATTCGAATATTTCCTTCAAGTGCAGTGCTGCCTTTTTTGCACAGATAAACTGTATCAGCACTTTTATCATGGGGTATCATGGGAAAAGTGTCATTATAAAAATTAACGATGAATAGAAATACTAAAAATCATAAATAGATTTTCTCCATGTTTCTGAATACTTGACGTTCTGACCATTAGGTTTTAATTTTTGAACAGTGGCGTGAAACAGATCAAATGGATGTTTGCATGCACCGTGGCACTTAGGGGATATTTTACATAAATTACATCTCTTTAGTAGGAATTAATCATTAGGGTCCTTCAGTCTCTGGTTTGACAGACAATCGTCGTTTACACTCGCAAACCCTGTCACCATCTCTGAGATCTCATAAATTCCTAAAATCACTCGGCTCCAGAGTATGCTTATATGCACAAGGATGCCATTTATCAAAAGCCTTACAATTTAAGCTATCCCATAGGAGGCTAAATCACTTCCACAACATCTCTTTAAATGCTGGCTAGACATACTTATTGACTAAACCTTTACTTCATTATCATTGATTGCTTTTTGGTAGGACAATCATCACAAAACAATAAAACTTTAGGCTTACTTGTGTGCAATGTTCAAAATTTGTTATTTCATTTCTGCAAACAAAGAAACTAACAATGTACAAGAAGCGGTCCTACAAGTGTTTTTAAAATCTTCAACAAGCAGAAATGGAGGGAGCAATACCCTTCCATTGTAATCAAAGATGAGCAAACCTGAATGGATACATTTGGGTTTTACATGAATCCCCTGGATTTACAGATTGGGGCTTGAACAGAACTTTTCAGCTTGGCAATTAAGTGATTTTGACCTGGTCACTATGAACCCTTGCTTGACCAAAACAGACCAGTGCATTTGTATGGTAGCTTTAAAACCAATTGTGATTTTTGTATTTATTTATTATTAATTAATTCATCTTTAAAATGATTAAGTTGATTTGCTTTTAACACACAGAGTAGTAGATTTAATAAAAACGGTGCACTCGGAATCTTGTGGAGCTGTGCCTGGTAGCCAAATAGCTTCTATATTCAGCTTGCTTTGGCAATAAAACCTGTAAGCTAATTGGTTTTCTGTGCAGAAGTGAGCCTGATTTTGCACCCTCCACCTTTAGTAAAAAAAAAAAACAGGATTCCAAGCCACTAAAATTGTACCCACAAATCACATATTTCTAAAGAGACACTTGGAGGGTTATTTACGAAATGCAAATCCACTTTTGCACTGCAAGTGCACTGAAAATGCACTTGGAAGTGCAGTCACTGTAGATCTGAGGGGGACATGCAAGGAAAATAAAAAACATAATTTTAGCTAGCACATGATTGGATGATAAAATTAGCAGAGCTTGCCCTAATTTCAGTTCTTCCCCTCAGATCTACAGCAAAAGCACTTCCAAGTGCGCTTAGAGTGCACTTGTAGTGCAAAGTGGATTTGCCTTTTGTAAATAACCCCCTTAAACGAAACCTGTGCCCAGGGGCGGACTGACCATTGGGACTCTCGGGCACTGCCCGAGGGCCCCATGCCACTAGGGGGCCCCATCAGGGTTGCCAGGCTCAATAAAACCAGGGACAGTATGTAAAAATCGCTGTTTTTTTTACATCTGTCTCTGATATGCTTTTGATGTGAAATGCCTGAGATTTTAGCTGCCCTTCCTCTGCACTGCCTCCTGGCATGGTGGCCATCTATAAGCCCGGGGGCCCCATAATCTTCTATTGCCGGGGGCCCCCTGAGTTGTCAGTCCACCCCTGCCTGTGCCTATACTATGCACACTAAAGTATTTCCATATTCTGAACATACAGCAAAAAGCACTTCAATACAAGCACCCATTATTCTCTATAGATATAGGCATTGTGGAGAACCTAATCTTCAAATTTATAACAGAATTATTCAAATCACAGCTTTTTTGCTCTTACGTATTGCATATTGCAGCAGAATCTTGGCAGCCAGCTAAATACTCTAATATTAAAAGAAAACTAGCTGAAACTGTAGAGTCTTTGTAAATAAATTAGTTTACATTATAAGCAGCTAAGTGAGTCTGAGATGCCTTGTTTTAAAGCTCCTTACTGTTTCTTATAAGAGAAGTGTGAGATTTAAAACAAACAAACAATCATACTCACCTATGTGGCTTCAGCATCAATCCATGGCTGCAGCAGTCCCTGCTGGCTCTACACTGAGAACTGAGCAATCACAGACCACTGATTGCTCAGTTTTAGGGTCTGCTCTGAGCACAGAGTGGTGAATGTCAGTCACCGCTCTTTGCTCTTCCCCTCCCATGCTCACTGATGTGCTGGGCTGTGGAGGGGGTGGGAGCGTATGGCTTAGGCCGCGTACACATGGTCGTTCCAAACCGATGAGAATGGTCCGATGGGCCATTTCCATCGGTTCACCGCTGAAGTGGCCTGATGGTCTGATGTGCGTACACACGATCGTTCCAAAAACCGATCGGGTCAGAACGCGGTGACGTCAAACACACGATGTGCTGAATAAAACGAAGTTCAATGCTTCCAAGCATGCGTCGACTTGATTCTGAGCATGCGCAGGTTTTGAACCGATGCTTTCTGTACTAACCATCGGTTTGGACCGATCGGGCAGCGGTCCATCGGTTCGATTTTGAAGCATGTTTTAAAATTTTGGACCGAAGGAAAACAGACCGATGGGCTATACACACGGTCGGTTTGGACCGATGAAACTGAACCTCGGTCCATTCTCATTGGTTTTGTCCGACCGTGTGTACGCGGCCTCTGACTCTTAGGGGCATCCTGAGAGGCTGAGCCAGCTGCTGGTCAGGCATGTATGTGGATCCTGGCATTATTGTCAGAATCCCTGCAGAGCCTACACTGGTTATGTGACATTAGCTGACAGGAGACTTTAGCCCACTGTTGGTTGGATCTGTGTCACTGGAGGGCAGAACTGAGTGCCCTTTTGTGACCGTCAGGAGAAGTATGGCCAAAAGAGTTTTAGCTATACTTCTCCTTTAAAGCTGAACTCCAGGTATGATCCAGTTTGACCCAATGTAAGTATACATTTAATATGCCTGATAGGCTTCTGACAATCACTAAAAGAGTCTGTGCTACTAAAGTGATAGCAGTGATCTTCTAGGTCCTGTCCATACACAGTGGACCCTCAGGTATGAACTATGGCTTCTTTCATTGCTCCAAGCTAAACCAATGTAAGCATGCTTTAAAGATCATGCCCAACATTCTGCATTAAGAATATGTCAATGTTTAATATCCATAATTTGGGCACAGGTGCACTATAAACTTGATCAACAATATCTCTATCCAAGCACATGATTCTCTCTAGTCTCCCATTTTACAACTGTTGCTATTACTGTACACAATTACTTCCCTTGTACCTCTCCCATCTACTGCACAGGATATTGGAAATAAAATGTATACTGTATATATACTGCATATGAACCAAGAGAATAATGAGTTAATTTACTAAAAGCAAATAGGCTTTTCACTTTCATGGGAATTTTTCCCAGAGCTTGGCAAATGTGGCGAAATATTACTTAGCAAATAATACCCAATCATGTGCAAGGAAAATAAAAGAAACTGCATTTTGTTTGTGCATGACTGGATGATCAAAGTAAGCAGAGCTTCATCACACTCACTGAGCTCTTTGGAAATTTTCCTTGCAAAATACTCCTTTGCTTGCAAAGTAAACAGTCTATTTGCCTATGGTAAATCAACCCCAAGATCTCAAAAAGGCACCATGTACATTAGTGTCGTATTCCTAATAAAAGAACAGAATTTTTTTAAATCTATAATAGGCTGCCTTTCAAATGGAGTTCAGTGCACACTGTAATTCCAGGTATATTTGAAGGCTAAGTTCACATTTACAGAATTTTTTTTATAAATGTACATGTTTTTGCAGAAAAAAAAGGTGCTTTTACTATTTTTCCTGCAGGAGTCTGGAAAGCATTACAACTGCGATCAGTAGATCACGGGTGCAATGTGGGTTCCTGCAGACATGTCCTCCAGCTTTCAGCCCATACTGTTGCATGGGCTTTGTGTTTAAGCCTTGGCTCACACTCAGGCCCGGATTTACTCCCTTTGCCGCCCCAAGGACAGGTCCTTCAATACCGCCTGCGCAGTACAGGGGGGACATTATCCGCCGGGGGACTTTTTCAGCAGGACACTGAGAAGCGGGGGGGGGGGTGTTGCTGCCAAAAATGACATTGAGCATTGGGGGGTGCTGCTGCCGAAAATGACAAAATGACATTGAGAACCGGGAGGGGGGTTGCTGCTGCCAAGAACTATATCACCTCCTCTTCCCTCTGTTTTTTCTCCTCTCACCATCCGCATGACAGGGGGGAACTCCCGATATGAAAGTAAAAGTGTCCTCTCCTCTCAGCCGCAGTGCCGCCCCTGCACCCACTGCCGCCCCGAGGCCTGGCCTTGTTGGCCTTGTCTGGAATCCGGCCCTGCTCACACTGGTGCGTTTTGACATGTCAAATCAGATGAATTTGCAGGCAATTTCAGGCAATGGCACCGTCCTAATCGGTGTGACGCTGTCTCTGCGGCGCTGCACCAATTTCAAGAAGTAATTTCTGTACTACTTTTTGGGATTTCGAGCTGCGTTTTACATTGACATTGACTGCACAGATGTCAGCTGAACTCGCACAGCTTCATTCCCACAGCCCAGTATGAACCTGGGCTAAAAGCTGGAAGACATTTCAGCAGATTATGAGAGACTTCATCAGCAACCCCGCAGCCCACTGAACCTACATGTCTGTCTGCTCTGGTGGAAGACAGTCACATCTGTGAATGAATGATGCAGCTTTGTGGGTGGAGCCAGGCTGTTTTTAAAAAGTCACAGTGGGTGCAGTGAGAGGAATCCCTACCCCTGTCACAGGGAGGGGAGAAGCTGGAACATGTGAATTGCTCCATCCTAAATATGGGTGGAACGTGTAACAGGTTGCAAAGATGAACTTATTCTTTAAAGAAGAATTTCCAGAATAGATATTTTCTTCATAGTTTCATTTGTCCAGCCTGGACCAGTGTAACTATGTATATACCAAGCCTGACTGATTCCCCTGGAAGCTGGAAATAAATGAAGTAGACAATGCTACTCCAGTAAACTCTACTCACTTTTGGGTTTAGTGCTGAGTGGCCACCATGCTGCATTCTGAACACAGGAAATCGGCTACTCGGCACAAGTGCCAATCAGAGAATGTTGCAATTTCTAATTAAATGCAAAGCATTTTTTTTTTGAATGAAGTGGAAAGGTGGGGTAATTGTGACGGACCACCTGGCACCCCGCCGCTTAAGTCAAACAGTGCCTCCTGCCCCCCAAACCCTTCCAGCAGATGGAGAGCTAATACTTTTACCCCAAGCATCGTACATAGACAAGATGTTGAGGTAAAAACCAAAGGAATGACTCTTTATTAGAACTGTGTCTATGGCTGGCCCGACAGGAGGACATTCCCCTCTTGGGAATATTAACATGACAATGCAAACTTCAAACATAGGCGCCTACATAGAAGTATATTGTACATGCTGTCTTTCAGGTGTTTAGCTTTTACTTGTTTAATCTGTCCATCATAATAAAAAAAAACTCATACAATGTTCCAGCAGTCTGAAAAAGTGGAATTCATTTATGTTCATAGATTTTATGAGGAAGATTGTGTATTTCCTCTGATCATTAACCTGCATAAGATTAATATTACACCTTTCCAACCACTCCAGAAAGGAAGCTTTATTGTCTTTAATCACAGAATTAATCCAACCTTCACTCTCGGCATCCATCACGTTGTTGTCCATCATTAGAGAATAATCTGCTCTCTCCATGGCATCAGAGGCTGAATTTAGATTTTTTCTATGCTCTGACCAAATCACCGGTCTCCTCCATGGGCCATAATCAGTGGGTAGGAGGCTAGCCCCTAGTTCCCTACAAAAGCCCCTGTCCCGATTGGGTCTGTGATAATGATGACATCACACTCTCCACTTTGTCCAGTCAGAGAACGTTTTACATGTGCACTGGATGCTTCCTCTAAGGCCTCGTATACACGACCGAGTTTCTCGGTAAAAACCAGCAAGAACCTTGCTGGGAGATATTTTTTTGCAGAGGAAACCGGTCGCGCTTGCTCAGAATAAAGTATGAGACGGGAGTAAAAGTAGCATTTGTAATGGAGATAACACATTTTTAAAGCTGTAACAGACTGAAAAGTGCAAATCGTCTCTCTTACCAAACTTTTATTTAACACGCAAACACATGAAATTAGCAAAAGCAGCCCCAAGAGTTGTGCCAATGGAATCGAACTTCCCCTGCCATTGTATGCGTTTGAGAACGAGGAGATTTTATCTTGACTGTGTGTACGCAAAGCAAGCTTGTCGAGTTCCTCGACAAGCCTAACAAGGAACTCGACGAGGAACTCGATGTGTTTCGCCCGTCGAGTTTCTTGGTCGTGTGTACGAGGCCTGAGAGTGCTATATTCAGATCTTATCCAGCACTGGTAAAGCTTGGCCCTACTCCTCCCACCTCCTGAGTCCCCCTATTAGTCCTTTAATGTAATAGGTGTTCTTACTGGCTAGGAGGAAGCTCCAGGAGTTAGAAGGGTGGGTCATGAACTAGATTTGCATCAAACTCATCCATTAAAACTAACAATATTTCACCTTCAGGGTTGAGCATTTAGACGGTAACTGCTGATTTGTTAGGTTTAGGAGATACGTGTGTTTGATTTATGGTGCATTGTACTGACTTGGTCCTGCTGCCTGCCTTGCATTTACTGGAACTATTCTCTAGAATGTTTCCACATTATTGTGAGCTTTTGGTTAATTAGCACATCTCTCAGTGCCAATTATAGTCTTAAAGCCAAAACAACAAATGTAAAACATACATTTTCGGCTACATGTTGACTATTGGTACTTATGACTTCTACAAAGACATTAGTGGCCTAGTGATCAATCCGCATTATATTATTATTCACTTCAGCATGCAAGTTAAAATTCACACTGAAAATAGTTTGTCAATTTCAGTTTAGACTAGTCCTGTCGTAGTAATGGGCCAGAATAGCTCTAAGAAGATGTAATGGCTATAGAAATTTTACAATTAAATGCAATTACCAATAACATTTTCAGTAATAAGCAGCTTAAATGAAGAGCACATCTCATAAATGAATGTATAGCGTAATCATTTACATAATTTTCTGTTTCTATGTTTTTTCTGCATATATTTACATGCAAAGATAATATTCTAAAAGTAAAAAGTAACATATTTCATTACTGCTGCTTTCACTTTAGCAAGAGAACTGTGCAAACTCAGTCTTCACCATCATAAGGCAGTGGGGCAGATTTACTAAAGACAGATAGACTGTTCAAGTGTAGTTGCTCCAGGGCTTAGTAAATATGGTAATTCCTGCTGACTTCCATCATCCAGTCACGTGCAAGCAAGATGATGGGTTGTTATTCCTTGAATGTGATTGGGTATTCTTTTCAAAGTGAAGCTTTCCCTCAATTACTAAGCCCTGAAGCAACTACACTTGATGTGCACATTCTATTTGCCTTTAGCAAATCTATAGGTTTTGTCATCAGACTCCCAAGTGAAACAAACTCCAGGCTCACTCTGCTGGAGATTGCTGATAGTTAAGCCCCTTTCACACTGGTGCGGGAGGTGCTTCAGACCGTTCTCATCGGATGGACCGTCCGTGTGTACGCGGCCTAAGGCTATTGCTCTCGCTCTAACAATCGCAGTGATACCTCACATGCTGGGTCGGACTTACCATTGGGCTTGACTGGGCTCATGCCCATGGACCCCGCTCAATAGGGGGCCCTGCCCATTTATGTAATTTTTTTTTCAATAATATGCCAGTCATTTAATTTTTAATTTAAAGTGTGTTGATTGGTCTAGAATTTTTTCCTGTTCTAGGGACTTTGATAATTTTCTATCCTCCGTCCAAGTAGACAAACTGTCTTTCTTTTATTATTACCCTTGTGAAGCTATTTTTGCAATATTATGCCCGGTGTCTGTCCTTTTGCTGGATGTGGCATGTTACTTTGGAATTATATGATCCCTCGCCATCTGACAGGTACAGCGGAAGCTCTTTCCTTGCCAGGCTCTGTGTGGTGATATTGGATTATTTATCCCCCATACACACATTATTTTATGATGTTTTGCTTCCCTAGGCATACCCCTTTGAAGTGGGAGAATACATAGCTTGTGCATGTATCATTTTGTTCTATTTAAAGTAATGTATAGAAGGTAGGGCCCGAAAGTGATTCAAGCCGAGGGGCCCCCACCACCCTAAGTCCTGCCCTGCTCACATGTGTGGTTTGAACACCGTTTTAATATGCAGGCACTACTCATGTATACGTTTGCTTCTGCACTCAAGCTCGTCAGGACAACACATGCCGACATAACCATAAGCATGCAGAGTTGTAACTAGGAAGTCAGTCAGCACGGTAGCAGGAAACTGGAGCAATGATGTCAGAAGAAGGGTAAGGCCAGCCATAGACGGAGCAAATTTCTTTCCTGCAACCACGGGTCAGTGTTGACAGGGGAATCCCTTCCCGCCAAGCTTTTGTGTTCTCCCGGCGGAGTAGGTGGAAGCTGCCCCCACCAGGAGAAGACAGTGATTAATGATAGCGTCTATAACAGCATGTAAAATCCGGCAGGCGGGTTGTACCCAAGTTGATCAACTTGGGTACGCTCAGTCTGCCAATAAATGGTTTGAATCTCAGCCAGTTCCTGCTGAACTGCCTGAAATTTGAACCATCTATGGCTGGCTTAAAAGAGAAGTTTTTTTTGGGCTATTCATACTTACCTCGGTGGATGCAGCATCAGACTGATGCTGCATCTGTCCCCTGCCGTCTCTGCACTGAGAACCTCCTGAGCATGCTGACTGTCAGTCTGCATCCATTCTGCTCTACTTCTCCATGTTCATTGGAGCGTTGAACTGTGTAGGGGCGGGGAGCGGCCGTCTCAGCGGCTCCCCGAGACGCTGAAACTGCCATCAATCAAGGCAGCTGGCGGATCCAGACTTGGAAGTCGTGATGATGTGCTGCCTTGACTGATGGCAGCGAGACATCAGCAGAGAGCGGACTTCAGACTGCTCTCTGCTGAAAGCGGGTCACAGGAGTGCAAAACGAATTGCACTCCTGTGACCCAGAGGAGAAGCCCAGCCTAAAAAGCTCAGGCTGGACTTCTCCTTTAAGGGACACGGGATGCAGGAATAAGGTACTGGAAGCAGGGACGAGGTACAGTTCAAAGAGTTAACACAAAGGCTCAGGAATGCTAGGAACCTATTAGTGTAGGCATCTTACTGAAGCTGAGCACTTCCTTATATAGCATTTAGGGAAATTGGCCACATCTGTACCTAAGAAATTCGAAGCAAGTGCTATGAGGCCTTGTTAGGCTTGTCGAGAATCTTGACAAGCTTTCTTTGCGTACACACTGTCAAGACAAAATCTTGTCGTTCTCAAACGCGGTGACGTAAAACACGTACGATGGCACTATAAAGGGGAAGTTTGATTCCACTGGCACCACCCTTCTGAGCATGTGCGGGTTTCTAAGCATACACACGAATGTGTTTCTCATCGAAAACCAGCCCGACAAGGAACACGACGAGGAAATTGAGACTCCCGACGAGGAAAAAGTTCCACACCAGTTTTCTCGATGCAAAACATACACATGAATGTTTTCCTCGGCAAAAAAGCTCTGCCACCAAGTTTCTTGGTGGATTCTGTTGAGGAAAACGGTCGTGTGTACGAGGCCTAAGGCTGCATTCACACCTTTGCATTTCCTGAACACTCAACAAAATGTACAGGAATTAGCTTTTTGTTGTTCGTTTTGGAAATGCAGAAAAACCGGGTTGCAATTACGTGTCACGTTTACAGCGCCAATAACTGTTAATGACAAACGTGCTATAAACGTGCCAAAATGCGCGTGCAAAGCTTGACGAATAGTTTGGGAGTTTATTTGGTGCGTTTGTCATTCAAAGGGCAGCCCATTCACATCCCTTTGGCATAAGATGCTTATGTTTCGCACTCCTGTGACCTACAGGAGAAGTACAGCCAAAATAGCTTTGGCCATACTTCTCCTTTAAAGTTAATACAGAAATAAAATTGACCATGAATCGTTAGAGCTTCCTATGAGGGAGTTCATAATTCAATGGTGGTGTTTTATATCTGCCCTAAGTGCAGCTGTATGTTTACGTCTTTTTTTTTATGTTTTCTATCCTAAGAAAGAAGAATGTATGATATTTCCTTATCATATTCGGCATAGGGTAATAGAAATAATACCACCATGTTTGTAATTGGGAGAATGTATGAATAGAGACATATCTCTTATAATGTGATCAAACGTTCTATTGGCTGATCCTCGCCTGCCATAGGAGGCTTGCATATCTCTAAACACATATTGAGTGAACCACCTCAGGAATATTCTTATTTCAATCAAGGGCCTCTTAGGAGGGTCCTATAAACGCTCTCATTTCATTCCTCTGCTGTAAACCAATTTCTAGACTTGTTCCAAAGTGCTCGCAGCTGACCATTATAAATGACAGTAAGGGCCTTGGTCCCATGGCTGTCAAGTGAATAAAGTAGGAGAAAAATATCCAGGTTAGCTTTCTGCTTACACATGGGCCCTACGCTCTATATGTGAAGTATGAGCACTGTGCTGGAAAAGGCTTATTTAAATGGCTTTATCTATGTCGAGGCACACACTACGAAGGGCCCCCTATGTCACTATAATCAAGTTTACATTTTCTTGAAGTATACCTGAAACATAACGGCAGCACAGCTTTTCTTTCTGAGTTTTTTTAAAGTTACATTTTAGGGCTGCAACTACTGTAACGATTATTTTCATAATCGATTAGTTGGCCGATTATGTTTTCGATTAATCGGATAATAACCTTAAGAAAAGCGTGGTGTATAATTGAATATGTAAAGTTTAGAAAAAAAAGGCAATTTATTCTTAAATATCTATATGCGGTGGTAAATATAACCCTTTCACGCCTAAGCCTATTTCTGACATTTGGCCCCAGGTTTTACCATACATCGGCGCATATTTATGCCGCCGTAGCGCATCTTCTTTACGTTATGCCGACGCAGCGCAGAGAGGCAAGCACAGAATTCACAAAGCACTTGCCACCAAATCTGCGCTGGGTTTCCTATCCGTAAGTCGTTGTAAGTGGAAGTGGGCGTGAGCCATGCAAATGAGGCGTGACCCCATGCAAATGATGGGCCGAGCGCCATAAAGATACGAATAACGAACGGCCCATGCGCCGTCCCGTGGACACATCCAGTGCGCATGCTCAGAATCACGTCGGAACTACTCCCTAAGATACGCCGGATCACTGCCTACGACGTGAACGTAACCTACGCCTAGTCATATTCACGTACAACGTAAACGACAAAAGATACGACGGCTTGTGTTCCCTGGTCCATACCTTTGCATGGGTTGCGCCTCATATATGGGGAATAACTTTATGCCTGACGTACGACTTACACAAATCGCGTATATTATGCGCCGGGCGCAAGTACGTTCGTGAATTGACGTATCTCCCTCATTTCCATATTTGAATAGGAAATCAATGGGAGCGCCACATGCGTCCAGCGTAAATATGCGCCCACGATACGCCGGCGTAGGCAAGTTACGTTGGTCGGATGAAGCCTATTTTTAGGCGTATCTCAGTTTGTGGGCACGGCGCATAGATACGACGGCGCATATTTGCACTTACGCGGCGTATCTCGAGATACGTCGGCGTAAGTGCTTTGTGAATCCGGGCCTTGGTGTTTACAAGTTAAAATCCATATTTGTTGCTAGAAAATTACTTAGAACCCCCAAACAGTATATATATTAGACAATAGGAAAGGGAAAAGGGAATAATGGGCCAGATTCTCGTACAATTGCGGCGGCGCAACGTAACCCGTTTACGTTACACCGCCCCAAGTTTTCAGTGTAAGTGCCTGATCCACAAAGCACTTACCTGTAAACTTGTGGCGGTGTATCGTAAACACGCCCAATTCAAATGGGGCGTGTACCATTTAAATTAGGCGAGCTCCCGCGCCGGACATACTGCGCATGCTCAGTTTAGAAATTCCCGCCGTGCTTTGCGCGATGTGACGTCATTTTTTAGAACGGCGACGTGCGTAGCGTCCATTCGTATTCCCGGACGTCTTACGCCAAAACAAAAAAAAATTGAAATTTGACCCGGGAACGACGGCCATCATTTAACATGGCTCGACTAAAGTTAAGCCATGTTAAAGCAGGTGTAACTTTGCGACGGGAAAAAATTACTAGCGACGACGTAGCGAACGCGGAAACCTTTGTGGATCGCCGTAAATCTTCATTTGCATACCCAACGCTGGAATACGACGCGAAATCCCCCCAGCGGCTGCTGAAGTATTGCATCCTAAGATCCGACGGTGTAAGTCAACTGATTCTATGAATCAGCCGCATAGATAGGACAAGAGATACGACGGTGTATCAGGAGATACGCCGTCGTATCTATTCTGTGAATCTGGCCCATATAGTAATAATAATAATATTAGTAGAGACTCTAGAGAATAAAATAGTGATTGTCACAATATTTTATGACACTGTGCAGCAGTGTTTTAAATGCAACTTTTTGGGGAAAAGGACACATTCATGAATTAAAAAAAAAAACGACACTAAAGTTAGCCCAATTTTTTTGTATAATGTGAAAGATGATGTTACGCCGAGTAAATAGATACCAAACATGTCACGCACAGAGGGGGTTTAGTGCTAGAATTATTGCTCTCGCTCTGATGATCACGGCCATACCTCACATGTGTGAATTGAACACCTTTTACAGATGGGGACGCGACTTCTGTATGCGTTATCTTTGCTTCGTGAGATCGCGGGGACGTAGACGCTTTAAAACATTTTTTTCTTATTTCTTTTTATATTTTTACATTGTGTTTAAAAAATAATAATTTTTGATCACTTTTATTGCTGTCACAAGGAATGTAAACATCCCTTGTGACAGTTATAGGTGGGGGCTCTTTATGGAGAGATCGGGGGTCTAAAAGACCTCCAATCCTTCCTTTGCACAAGTATTCAGATCGCTGAAAATGGTGATTCTGAATAATGTATATTTTTTTAAATCCGGCACCATTGAAGATCGGGTAAGTAAAAGTCACTCTCTTCTACCCTAGATAAAAAGAGCAACAAATATTTGCAGTGTGGGACCAGCCAGAGTTGGGTTTTAACACAGGGAAATGCAGGTTATGCCTGTAAGCCCAGGTTTACACTGTTGCGGGATTGAAATCATGCAAGCTCAGCTAAACTCGCACGATTTCATACCCACATGTCTGTCCAACTTTAGGGCCGATTTCAGAGACATCTGTGCGAGTTCCTTTTGAGATGTCTATTGAAATTGCACCCGAAGTCGCCAAAAGTAGTAAAGAAACGACTTTTTGGGAATCGTGCAGCACTGCACCAATTTGGACCGTGCCATTGCTGGCAATAGCCACGGATTTGGCATGTAATTTGGCATGTCGAATTACATGCCAAATCGCTCCATTGTGAGCCTAGGCTAAATCAATAAAATGCTCATGCAGACTTTTGGGTAAAGCACTAAACCAATTAAATGATCCCATGCAGTTCCCATCATACATATACATTGTGTAACAAGTCAACAAATAGAAAAGTTATTTTATTAATATTATATTGCAAAATGGAATGCATAGCGATGCCATATGTTGTACTTTTTTCCTAGCCCAGATCAGTGAGAATGCCAACATTAAAAAACATGGGAGCCCAGCACTGTGGGAAACATCTTTTCCCTGATCCCTCCTGTGAATAATAACACAGGAAGTGATGTGTATTATGTCACTTCCAGGGTCGCAGCTGTCATTTCTTGGCTAGTGTAGGTGAGGATGCAGCTATCTGAACATGATTTGTGCTAGAATTACGACATTGGAGAGCAGGGGAGACTCCCAATGTCTCCATAAAGAGTACTTGTCACCTTTCAAATTCTATCACATTAGGAGCTTTTTAGCTTCCTTGTAAGGGCAATAAAGTAATAAAAAAAGCAGTGTATAAATTCAAAAATAATAAAAAAATAAATAAAGCCCCCCTATCACCCTAAACACACCCCATATAAAAAGTAGAGCACGGGGCAAGCATGTGTATGTAAACATCAATTGCGCCACACAAGTAAAGTATTCTCGTGAATGTCGGATTGAGAGCAAGAATTCTAGGGCCATAATTTATGGTTAACTCCAAACTGATGGCTTATAAAGACTTCTAGAGTCCACATAGCCACTGTATCCTAATTGACATTAATGGGACTGCCTGCATGGGGATGCACAGAACAATTTTGCACTGCCCTCGCATGGGCATACGCTAAGTATACCTGTGTGAACAAGGCCTTAGAGGGCAATTCCCCTCACTGCTGAGAATTTCCCCCCGAAACAAAAATCCCCTTTGGAAGATCTCCCCACACCTCCAAAACAAAAAAAGGTTTTACCTAGAAATACACTTTAATACATAAAAAAATATGAAAAATTCTGTCTTCATTCTGCCACTGTGACATGGCTGTGTATAACCAATACAAGTGTGTAATTCAGTGAGAGATATGACTACATGAGTGATTAAATTGTAATACATTGTGGTACCCGGTTTCCTCGAGCAAAAACTGCCTAGTTCTTATGTTATTTTATGGACATTTTATTTCCATGATTAAACAGGTTTGACGTGCTTGACTAGCTCTGTAGACTACTTCAAAGGCAGCATTTTTCATGTGAACAAGCTGTTTACATTATTACTATTAAAGCATTGTGGTTCTTAATGTAGTCTATTTACAGTATAATGACCTTGACACCAAGATATACACTTTTGTTTCAATGAAAAGGAGTAGTTATTACCATGTTTAAAGTGATCAGAACTGATTTGCCTGCAAAAACCTAAAGCTTAACTTCAGGTAGAAGCTTTGATAAAATATATTCCTCAATGCCCACAAAGGCCAAAAACATATCCAATAAAATAATTTTTAAAATCGAACTTCTTCATAAATTTAGGCCAATATGTATTCTGCTACATATTTGTGGTAAAAAAAAAAGTCCCAATAAGCTTATATTGATTTGTTTGCGCAAAAGTTATAGGGCCAGATTCACAGAGCGAGTACGCCGGTGTATCTACTGATACGCCGGCGTACTTTCAAATTTGCTGCGTCGTATCTTTAGTTTGAATCCTCAAACCAAGATACAACGGCTTCTGGCTTCAATCCGACAGGCGTATGGCTTCGTACGCCTTCGGATCGTAGGTGCAATACTTCGGCGCCCGCTGGAGTTCGCGTCGTTTTCCGCGTCGGGTATGCTAATTAGCTTTTTCCATCGATCCACGAAGGTACGCGCGGCCGTCGCATTCTCTTACGTCGTCGCTAGTCGGCTTTTCCCGGCGTATAGTTAAAGCTGCTATTTTGCGGCGTATAGATAGTCTTGCCATGTTAAGTATGGCCGTCGTTCCCGCGTCAAAATTTGAATTTTTTTTTGCATAAGCCGTCCGGCGGCGTAGCGTATCACTGATACGCGGCGCAAGTGCAAATGTCTGTGAATCTGGCCCCTAGCGTCTACAAACTATGGGATATATTTCTGAAATTTTTATTTATTCATTTTTTTATGCTAGTAATGGTGGCAATCAGCGACTTATAGCGTGACTGCGATATTGCGGCAGACAATCGGACACTGACTGATACTTATGACAATTTGTGGGAACCAGTGACACTAATACAGTGATCAGTGCTAAAAATATGCACTGTCACTGTGCTAATGACACTGGCTGGGAAGGGGTTAAACACAGTGGTCATATTTTTAACCACATGATTAGAGCTTCAAAAAAGTGTGGGCTCAGGGCACAGAGCATTGCGGCCTGAGCCCACCCAGTTGTGTGACAATAACAAATGAATATTTGTTATTGTCTTCCTGCTTCTTCAATCCCGGCTCAATGTCCCAGGACATTGCTAAGTGAGGCCTAGTCATTACTGCTCATGCCCACCACAGGAGTTAGCCTTTTCTCTAATTAAAACCTCTTCACATGCTCTCTCTCCCCTAATTAATTAGTTCTGAGCTCAGCATTTGAGAGCTCACTCCTGTAATGGAGGAGACGAGCAGTAATAGCTAGACCTCTCTTAGCAATTTTCCAGCAGCGTCCTGACAGTATTCCAGCCAGGCTTCAGAAGGTATGTATGTAGCACTCCTCTGACACCCCAAAGGCATCATAGCAATTCTCGAGGCCAGGGGCGGGCTAACATTTCACCTCAGGGCTAAGTCCATGTCTAAAATTGGGGGACCAAGAACGAATATTGTGTGCCAGTCACTTGTGTCTTTTTAAAGTTTTATTGCAGAACGGTTAAAGCGGAGGTGCATCCAAAAAAAAAAAAAATATTAAAAGCCAGCAGCTACAAATACTGTAGCTGCTGACTTTTAATAAATGGACACTTACCTGTTTAGCGCGCCCGCAATGTCGGCAGCTGAAGTCCAGCAAACACTCGTCTCTCGGCTGCCCCCGCCGCCATCCTCAGTGAGGGAATCAGGAAGTGAAGCATTGTGGCTTCACTTCCTGGTTTCCTACTGCACATGCGCGAGCGGCTTGGCGCATCCTCACTGATCCCCGCTGTTTTCTGAGACCAGTGTGTTTTCCAGAAGACAGCGGGGGGATGGGTATGGGAAGGGGAGTGACTCCCGCGGGAGTCTATCCCTGGAAGTGGGTGCAAATACCAAAGGTGCCAAATGTGACTTTTTGTGTGGACATCCGCTTTAAGGAGGTGAGGGTTTGGGGATCCCAGATACCATATCAGATCACTTACAGACTCTCCAGATAAAGATAATTGTCCAGATTTACAGTGTCAAAACCTTTAAGCCGACCCAGCAACACTGTTAGCACTTTCCCAAATTTCAGTGTGTTCTCCAAGCGAGTCACCAGGCCCTTCTGGGAGACCAACCTTCTTCCTTGCTCTCTCCAGCATGGGGCCTGCCCTGGGTGCCCTTCTGGGCACAGCTTTCTTCTGAACAGGCAGGACAACCTCAGGACAACTTCAGTATGTTAGGCCTAACAGCAGAGCTCCACTCAGGAGCTCCTCCCTGGCCTCCAGTCAGGGAAAGAGAGCAAGCCCATGGCCTGCCCCAAATATTTATATCATCCCTCAGCCTGAACCAGCGGCATAAACCTTCTACTGGATTGGCTTCTACACCGGCTCCGTCCACTAGACATGTATCGTCAAAGCATTGACTTCTTCAGCATATCCATCATATCTGGTGAGATGATTGGGGTTTTATCCCATGGGAATAAGCAATTTGAAGGAGGAAATTGATTACCAGCACTACGCCAGCCTTCTCTATTATCCCCAGAGGGGAACAGCTGATTTCATTCAGATGTGAGGTGGGCAGCCTGTGAGACTGGTGGAGGGAAGCACAAGCACTTTGGATTTTTGCATCGTTGATGTATTGATATTTTGAATTCACTTCAATCCGTCACAGATACTGTATATGAACTTTCAGCAATATATGTTTATTGATTACTTTTTTAGTTATACCTTTATCATATGTATCACTACCCCCGAAGAAGCTGCTGGATATTTTCGGGCTGCATGTTACCTCTATTTCCTCTCCGTCCAGGGTAATGGATGAGAGTTGAAAAAGTTCAATGTCCACACTTTACACTTCCTTTTCTAAGATTTATTTGCTGAACTTGGTAAAGAAATAAAATAAGTAATTGAAGAGATGGAAGGGTAACAGGTAAATAGGTTAAAACAGGGAGTGTAGTGGCGCTTGCTAGTGAGAGGTTTCAATAATAAATAATAAATATAACACCGCACAGCAACGTAAATTACTAATCAATATACAATAATATACGTGTTCCACTCTTGAAGGCCCTTAATAACATCCACGACTGGAATGTGAAGGGTAGGAAAAGGTGGGAATAATGAGTGAATAAAAGGCTACAATGAAATTATCAAAATCATTGAACGTGTAAGGATTAAATCCAATCCTAATATAATCCAGTGCTATCACCAAAAAAAGACCAGAAATTGGTGAAAAAGTGAAAAAGTGAATATTGATGACCTGAAAATAATCCAAACAACACAAAATATAGCTCCTCTGTGTCTGGAAGTGAAAATATGCACCAAAAAATATGTGCAAGATGAACATTAAAAAATATAATATCAAGCATTAATCAATAAATAATTCAAATGAATAAAGTGTTCAAATTGAATAAACACTCAATATGAGTAGTTCAAAATCAAATAAAGTGTTCAAAGTGAATTCCAAAACTTGCTGAAAAAATGTTCCAAACGTGCAAAGCAAACAGTGTGTAACAAGTGAACTTATTAAGGTGCTTAATTCCACAGTTTCCCAAAGGTGTAAGAAGTTGCTATAAACACCACACTCTCCTCCAGTGTAGCTGTGCAGGAACAAGATAGGAAATGCTAGCCTCTCACCTCAAAAACGGGTCAAACAAGCCTGTTAGTATATGGATGCAGCCCAACAGCACACACTCTGTGAGTCCAAGAGAGCTCTGTTTGCTCCAATCCTCCGTATCTCCGTTGCATCCAGATCCCTCTCAATAAAAGTGAAAAGCAGGCTCCATAGTGCAGTATATCGAAATAATGTTTATTAAAACAAATAGTAGCACTTACATTTAATAGTAGGCTGTGAACCGCATGCAGATAGTTCCAGCGAATTTTAAAAGATAAACAGCAGATCTCCGCTCTCGGCCGCGAGCGGAGATGACGTCACCAGCGGCACTTCCTGGTCACCTGACGCGTTGCGTAGCAGTACAACGCTACTTAATCATAGGCCTTTCCAGCACAGCTAGAAAACTGACCATGCTTTGAAGGATGTGCTCTCATGTTTAGTGTGGTCAGTTTAAAATAAGTAAATTAGGGAATCTGGCAAGAACACTACATATTTCACGGAAAGGAAGGAATGCAAAGAGAACAGGGTACTTTTTAACACAAGTATGATACAACAGGCACATATCAGAAATAGGAAATGTTGGGATAATATATTCTTTAAGAAAAAAGGGTCATCTTAAATATAATTTTTTTTTATAATATTAGTTGATCTGAGCTGGTTAGTGTATAATAAGTCTGTTATGTCTTAGCTAACTGTAGTAATAATTTCATGGAAACCCAGACAAATACAACACCCGAGGTATTAGATGTTTGCAGAGGTTGTGTTGCTGTGACAGGTGAAGGCTCAGTTCTCAGTTGAAGTGGCACATATGATTTCACTAATGGTCAAGTAGTGTTGCATGTCTGCAAAGCAATCATAAATATAATAGACTGACAGGGGGATCAATACATGGATATACGAGCACAAGACAGGGCTGTCACATGACAGGACCATAAACATTAATGCACAGAAGACACTCTGTATTGATTTTGCTGCATAACATACTGGCCCTGCTTTAAAGTGGGGAAGTCAGAGAAGGTGAAGTGTAATGCATGACAATTGCAAACATTTCTTTCACTGTGGTCATGTAAACACAAAACACACAAAACAAATCCAATGACAATACAATCATTATTTCTACCAACACAAATAAATGTTGTTACTGTTTTTTCCCCTTTTTTCAGACCACTTTTATCCAATTTTTATAACTTGTAATATTTTATCTGCCCAGGTGTACATACAGTATATAATTATGAACGATACATAGAAACAATCATAAAAAAATAACACGCATTGTTATGTTTATTTCTGGGGATGGACCAATTCCATATTTTTCACAATAAGTACCAATACTTTTTGGTTAGTACTCGCCAATGCCAATACCAATTACCGATACCTACTGCCAGGGCCGTCTTTATGATTGATTGGACCCTGGGCAAACGTTTTCTTGAGCATTCACAGTAACCACCAATATAAAGAGTAAAGTGAAGCAGCACTATAAAATTATAACCAATGGAAATGCAAAACAGTATAAAGTGCTAAATCCAAATACAAAAATAAAGTACAAATGCAATAAACAAATGCTGTGTCAAAGTGCAATCATATAATGAAAAATAGTCAGATGACAGTAGAAAAAATGTGCATCAAATATCACAATGATTTAAAGTGGAGGTTTACCCTAAAAAACATCTATATACCATTACATCCAGCATACTTCCGACATCTACAGTATGCTGTTTTTTTGACGTCTGGTGAAAAACTTCCCCTGGTGCATAAAGCGCGTCACCAGTTTTCCGTAACTAGCCGACCTGCGAGTCTGCTCTATATGGCGCCTGCGCAGTCAGCTCTACACGGCGGGCAGGCTAGTTACGGAAAACTGGTGACGCGCCTTATGCACCAGGGGAAGTTTTTCACCAGACGTCAATCATCTAACTTCTGAATAGGAACGCCCAGTCCCGCGAGAGCCAGAACCCAGAAGCCGGGGGGAAAATAACAATAAAACGTTATGTACGGCAAAAAAAAGAAAAAAAAACAGCTTACTGTAGATGTCGGAAGTATACTGGATGTAATGGTATATAATTGTTTTAGGGTGAACCTCAGCTTTAAAGTCTCTTCAATTGTGCAAATAAGTGCAAAAAAGGGGGAGAGGGGAGAAAAGTGTCCAAGTGCAAATCAGCAGGGTAGGATGTGATGTAGACTTTAGTTAACCTTCAAAAATCCACACCCAGTATGTTCTAGCCTCTCACCTCATGAATAGACCCAAATGGGTCTAGTCATGCATCAAGATATTGGATTGTGGCAATCTGTGCTGTCTTCTTCTTTATTGAAGATATCCTGGCGACAACTTCAGCCTTAGGGGATAGATAGATCTTTTCCCATACGGTCCACAACAACCTCTTCCGATGTTCCTCCAGATCTGGGGTATTACATAAAGGATATAAGAGCCTCCATAGTGTAGTAGTTTAAAAATCGTTGTCTTTTATTTAAAATAGGCAAGGTAACATCTAAAAATGGCAAAGCCAACAGCATATATGAAAAAACGTGTCAAACACAAAGACTTGCGGTCTCGGCCGCGACCGGAAGTGACGTCACCCGGCTCCTCCCGACACGTTTCTTTACATTTCAGCTGTTAGTGGGGGAATTCTGCTGACAGCTGAAAGAACCAAGTCTGAAAGTATCGGTTCCAGATATCGGAGCATTTGCACGAGTACCTACACATGCCATACTTCAAAAGTAGGGGTTTTGTGAAGGTATTGGTGGGGCTGTAGAGGGGGGACACATTTTCCCTAGATCCTACTGTTGAGGTTGAGTTGAAGCAACCCCTCTGTCATCACCCTTGACATAGCAATAAAGTTAAGTAAAAAAAAAAGTTTTAAAAACAATGCAAAATAACTAAATATGAAAATACGAATGCAAATGCTATTTAATTGTGCCTGTGTGGCATAAAAAAATTCTCTAAATTTGATAACAAGTTACACAAATTCCATCTTTTTGTTCTACAGGTTGTCTGCTTTCAAAAAATATATAATATTTTTGGGATCTACTTTCAAAACGATATAATATTTTTGTGATTTAAAGTATTGGTACAGTATTTTCATGCAAAAACTACAGCTTTAAATATGTGTGTAATAATGTAAAAATTGGTCCAGCAGCGAAAGGGTAAATGTTTTTTTTTTTAATATAATTCCTTGCCCTGAACCAATGTACCTTTTACATTATTGCTCTGCTGTCAGAGTACTCTTAAAACATGAGACGCCAAAACAAAAGGCAAAAAAAAAAAACTAAAAACAAAACAAACATCTTTGTACATGTTGCACGGCAGGCGAGCCGAGGCTTGCACCCGTTGGAAGAGTCCTCTCTACTTCCATTGATCTCACCTGGATCCACTCACCTGGAGCGGCGTCTCTCTTGTCTCTATTACCTAAATGACCCAGCCTCTAAACACCTGCAAACGCATATGTGTCCATGTGTCCCCTAGCATTGAGGCTGGGTTCTCACTGGTACGACATGACAGTCGTACTACTTTGGATCCAACTTTGCCCTGCGACTTGAAGCCTGACATGCGTCTGACTTCATTGAACAGGGATCCGACTTTGATCCCCGACAATACCAGGCAATGTGTCTGGTATGAATCTTGATGGGGAACTCCACGCTAAATTTTAACTAAAAAATCGGCATGGGCTCCCTCTTCAAGAGCATACCAGGCCCTTTGGACTGGTATGGATTTTAAGGGGAACACCCTATGCCGACAAAACGACATGGGGTCCCCCCAAAATCCATACCCAAAGCACCTAGCCCCCCATGTTGAGGGCATACGCCCTGGTACGGTTCAGGGGGGGCTCGCTCATCCCCACCCCCTTTCCTGACCGGCCGGGCTGTGTGCTCGTATAAGGGTCTGGTATGGATTTTGGGGGCACCTCACGCCGTTTTTTCAGTGTAGGGGGTTCCTCTTAAAATCCATACCAGACCGAAGGGCCTGGTATGCTCCTGGAGGGGGAACCCATGCAGATTTTTTAGTTAAAATTTGGTGTGGAGTTCCCCCTCAAGATCATCAGAGCACAAGTCGCATGCCAAAGTCGGATCATGCAAGACGGCGATCCGACTTTGATGCAACTTCAGTGATATTCAATGGGCTGAAGTAGGATCAAAGTTGGATCAAAGTAGTGCAGGGAGCATTTTGAAAGTTGGACCGACATGTGTCTGACCAGTTAAGACGGTTCCCATAAGGAAACCCTGATTTTCACACGTCATGCTACATGATCTTCCAATGTCGGAGCATTTGTCACACCAGTGTGAACCCAGCCTGAGGGAAGTTTAGAGACAAAAGAAAGGGTGGCTTTTTTAACAGCCACTATAAGGCCTAATGGTAAACTTTGCGAACATGTAGCAATGCAGTGTGAAAGTTTGAGAACTATACTGAGAATATTGATATACAGGGCTCAGCATCATTTCTCTGTAGACCACATACAAGTCTGTATTGACGTACTGTGAGTACCTTGACACCTCTTATTTTAATGTGTTAAATCTATAGTTCCATTACTTTTCCTTCAAGCACTCCCCAAAATGCTGACTGGCGCAAGGCAAACAGACCAAGTGACAGGCATCACCAGGGAGTGTGACACAAGTGATAAAATGTTAGTGATTTATGAGTTTTTTTTGTACTTCTATGTTTTGGAGTGGTGCCTGTTTTGCATGCTGTTTGTATCTTAAAAGTAACATACAGCTCTCAGAAGAGCACCTTATAAAATCTTTGGAATAAACTGAACTGGGAATCTCGCCAGTTCTATAATTTAGTTATGTAGGCAAGTGGAGCAAACAGGGAACAGACACACAAAAGCAGATGAAGATTTTTATATTAAAGGGACAAATCACATAAATATAAAGGTTGCTTCTTTGAAGAAGACACTAATGCTTAAAATATATATATATATACACACACACTATATTGCCAAAAGTATTGGGACACCTGCCTTAACACGCACATGAACTTTAATGGCATCTCGGTATTAGTCCATGGGGTTCAATATTGAGTTGGCCCACCATTTGCAGCGATCTCGCGGTGACTCTGCCACAGAGACCACTACTATCGGAAGCCGGACCGACGGTTAAAGAGGAGGATACCTGGGTTATGGCAGCTATCTGCTGCCATAACAGAGATATCCCTCTTCAAACAGCCAACCTATATAGGCGTAAGGCTGTCCGGAAGTGGTTAATGCAGAGATTTTATTAGGGTAAAGGGGCTCAAGCAACATTTACAGACTTCAACTTTAAGTTAAGCTGAAGGTTGGGGAGGGCTGAGATTGCTGTACAAATTTCCCTGTGCCTATCAGCTATTTTAATCTGTAAAATCATTTTACGTGTCAGAAGATTTGAAATTCTGTTCATCCTGTTTAGTAATCTAAGCACTCTTGTGTGATAGCGCAGCCGGGTTATGAATCTATCTGTAGATTTTACATAACAAATTCCAGGTTACTGATGGTCCTACCACAACCATGGTTTTTAATAGACATGGTGTAGCAGCACAATGTCACAATATGCAAGCATGATTACATGTTAAACCGACAGCATTTTACCCATTAGTTTTAGAGTGCTAATCTTCTCTATACCTCTCGGAGTGCTGCTGTACATGTCAAGACACATCAAAACAAATATTAATATCAATTAAAAATATCAAAACAATATAATTAGATCACTGGATTAAATTATTTTTTCCAATATCTGTACACAAAATATGACAAAAAGTTCTCAAAGAGAATTTGATGTGAGTGGGCTAATAAGTCCCGACCCACTTCTTCTCACCTTTCCCACCGCTTTTTTCTTCTGATAGAACCTTTACAAATACCTGGTGCCATTGGTGTGCGCAGCCTATTGCATTAGGGCGTGCACCCCAGAGCACAAACACATATGCGTGTATATCAGCAGAGCAGTGGACAGTGTCAGTAGAGCAGAGACTGGGCAGTGGATGGTGTACATTTTTTTTACAATATTATTATTTTTTTATTATTTTTTACAATATTATTTTTTACTATTTTTTTTTAGGAGCCCCTTGGGGGGACTTTGGTGAAATATCAAGGGTCTAAACAGAGAGAAAGGGACTGAGGACAAAGCTTCCCCAGTGCTTTTCTCTGAAGTCTCAGCTGCACTGGACAGTGAACGAATGGGAAATGTGCTTTGCTGAGCGGCTTCCTGTTCATTCACAAACAGAAGTGTAATAAACATCATTCACTATGTTCCAACTAATAATGTACACAGGAGTGATCAGTACAGATCACCAAGTGTGTTCATTCATGCATTTATCCTGAAACATCCCCTGCAGCAGCCAACAGGGGAGAGGAGGGAAGCAGGGGAGAGACAATGGATGCCAGGAAGCAGGGGGATTGGCACCACACAGGGTGATAAGTGTGTGCTTAGGCACACCCAGCACACCCTGTGTGCACACCTATGCCTGGTGCTTCCTGGATTAGGGCAGCATGTAACCTTTTTCTAGTGCTCGGTGCTCAGCCCTGAGTGGCCAGTCAGCAGGGCCAAACATTTTCTTGTAAAGGAGGCAACAATGTAATCAACCCTGCATATCCCTTCATTTCCTATTCTGGATTTGGAAAAGTAAGCATGTTTATACAAAGCAATTGGTATTCTCATCCTAATTTTCACAAGAATTCCTCTTTTAGAAAAATTTTAGATTTTTCAACACTTGCTGTCTCTACTACAATGGTCACCAGGATGAACAGAGGGGTAATTTATCCTACAGGGACACAGACAACAACACAAAAAATTGACAAGGGTTCAAATACGTCTCTTCTCCATCCATAAAAAAAAGTTGATATGATGCTGTTTTAGGTCAGTCCACTTTGCCCACATTATCACATCCAGCTCATTGCTCATGGTAGATGATCACACAAATCCTTCATCATTGGGACAAATCTATTAAAACGGTTTTAATAAAATTGTACCTATACATTTTATTGGATTGTGGTCTTTCATTATACTCTTTATTAAAAAAAAAAAAAGGTTTTGACTATACATATATTTAAACAAGGCTTGACCTCAAGCTGCAGAGAAGAGCAGAGGTGAGTACAAGTGGTAGGTGGACTAGTGAGAGACTAGAGTCCCTTTAATGGCATTTGTCACTTTAAGAAAAATTACACTATGAATTTATTATAAAAGATTTCCCTACTCCTGTATTGCCATGGTCTGTCTCTGTATTTTATAATGATTTCTTTGTGAAAATATTAATAAAAACTATTGGAACAGAAGAGATTTCCCTACATATTCCTAGCCTCACAGGGGGGGGGGGGGCGCAGACTACCACAACCACCTGTGGGGAAGATGCCCTTGTCCCCATCAACATGGGAACAAGGTGCTTTGGGCTGGGGGGGCAGAGCCCCCTGCCTTAAAGCACCCCCCATGTTGAGAGCATGTGGCCTGGTATGGTTCAGGAGGGGGGGCAGTCGCTCGTCCTCTCGCTTTCCTGACCTGCCAGGCTGCATGCTCCGATAAAGGGTCTGGTATGGATCTTGGGGGGGACCCCACACCATTTTTTTATTTTTGACGTGGTGTTCCCCTTTAAATCCATACCAGACTCGATGACAGCTGATAATTCACAGTTTGTTAAAGCGGGGGTTTACCCTAAAAATTTTTTATTTTTTCTAGCATGCCATCAAGCATACTAGCGCGATCTACAGTACGCCTTTATTTTATTTTTTGGCGCCGTACTCACAGTTTACTGCCGTAGTGAAGTTTCAGACTCCCCGCGGGGAATGGGCGTTCCTATGCACAGGGAAGATGATTGACGGCCGGCTATGGCGCGTCACGCTTCCCGAAGATAGCCGAAATAGGACTTGCCGTATAGCGCCGTGAAGAGGCAAGTCCTATTTCGGCTATCTTCGGGAAGCGTGACGCGCCATAGCCGGCCGTCAATCATCTTCCCTGTGCATAGGAACGCCCATTCCCCGCGGGGAGTCTGAAACTTCACTACAGGATTAAACTGTGAGTATGGTGCAAAAAAAAAAGAAAGGCATACTGTAGCTCGTGCTAGTATGCTTGATGGCATGCTAGAAACTTGTTTTTTAGGGTGAAACACCGCTTTAAAGAGAGAATTTTTTTTTGTTTTTTTTGTTTTTTGGCCTTCCTTGGATCAACTGTGGGTATAGGATTATGTATATGGAGGTTTCCATTGTGTGTGTGTGTCTATGTTTTTTTTCTCTGTGGGTTGAACTGGATGGACTTAATAAGCATACATCTATACAGGCAATATAACAGAAATCCCCAATATAACAAACATCTCCAAAATACATTTTATATATTATAAATAAGTACACTACAGGCACCATATGATAGCGACAAAATTTTAAATTTCCATGACACTGTTGTTTTTGATGCCCTTGGCCTGTTTGTTCTCTTTCGTACTTGCTGAGAGGCAGAACAGTCAGGAACCTTCCTCTCTGGTTTGATGTGTGCCCCCAGTGAAGCTACTACACACTGAGACTTGGAAGATGCACAGTTAAGGGTAGCAGGATGTGTTAATTAAATGTTATTGACTTTCCTGGATTTCACAGTTTGCCTAATAAACACATTTATTATAGAATTAGACGGCATTTAATTAGGTGGAAAGAAAATCTTACTTAGCACTACTCATTGCCTGTATATTCGGATATTAAATAAAATGTTAAAACTATTTGCAGTTGATAATTCCATTTTTGCAAAAATCTTGTGATAGTGATATGGAACTGGAAAGTACAGCCCTGGAGGTTATTTAAAAGGCCAATATGATGCAATAGATTGTAAAGGTAATAGTAAAGCTGTGTAAAATGTTATATTGTAGACTCATTATAAATAGGACCAAATTGACATCTCAGATATACAAGCCTGATCAGCTCATACATTATAAATTTTTATTCAACCAGGGGGTTGAGGCTGGGTTCACACATGATGCAGGGAGTCGAGTGCGTCCCTGTTCACCGTTTCAGGCAAAAATGCAGAACTTATTTGCACCTGAATTGGAACTTAAGGCGCACAGGACCCTTTCCAAATGCAGACCGTGGCCACCCCGGAGGTGAACCGGCTCCATTGCAAGCTGGGCACACTTTCCTGTCATACAAATTGGATGTGGAGGAAACCAACATCCAATTTTCATAAGTGTGAACCCAGCCTTAATGAAAGAAAATGTCTTGATTCCCCCAGCCACACATTCAATATGGATAAGGGAATCAATCTCGCTGAGTTATTGTATTTTGATAGTGGGGAGCTTTCCCCACCATCACAATACAATGATTAGTGTTGCCGGCTATAGCCAGCGTCACTGATCGCTAGGGACAACTGGTTGGATCAACTTGTGTACAATCAACCTGCCCATACATGGATTGAAATGTGGCCTGTCCCTGCTGAACAGCTTAAAGGATCACTAAAGGAATTTTATATGTTATACTTACCTCCACTGTGCAGCTCGTTTTGCACAGAGTGGCCCCAAACCTGGTTTTATGGGGTCCCTCGGCAGCTGTCTCGGCTCCCCCCGCAAGGACTTAACACCTTAATGCGAGCGAGCATGGTGTTGAGTGCTTGCGGGTGCGCTCCTGTGATACAGCCAGTGGCTATAGCCGCTCACTGTATCACCCGGCCCCGCCCCCAGCACGCCGTGTCAATGGATGTGATTGACAGCAGCGCAAGCTAATGGCTGCGCTGCTTTCAATCAACCAATGAATGAGCCAGGAAGACCGCCGAGAAGCCTGCTCGTTCACGGCCCGGGACTTTCGAGTGGTCAAGTAAGTAATCGGGGGGGCTGGGGGGACGCTAATACTCAGATATTTTTTCACCTTAATGCATAGAATGCATTAAGGTGAAAAAACATTTACTTTTACAACCCCTTTAATATCAATCCATGTATGGCCGGTTTAAGACATTGGTGGGACCACTGCCAAAAATGTATCCTGAGGACTAATCTTGATAAATATGTATGTGTCTTATACAATTTATCTGTCCATTTGCAAATAAAATATGTATAACACATATACAGCTAAAGAACTGTGCAAGTGCAGGAGAGACAACCAGTTTCAGTGTAAAGATATTTGGCATCAGGCTTTACAAGAAAAAGTATGTATGTAAAGGAGAACCACTCTTGTCCAGTATTTCAAAAGCATACAATATTATCAGAGTTTGTGAGAGGCGGAACCAAGGTGTCTGCAACCTTAATGAGTACTTAAACTGTAGAATGCCAAGGACTCTCTGTAGCTGATTTTTTCTCCATTACTGCTTTGCCATGCCTTTGTCTTTGTTGTGTCTCTGTGTGGAGGCAGCCATTTTGAAGCAGGGTTTGGTTTCTCAGGTCAGAGATGCCCCACTAATCACTGGTAATCCAATGACTGGTATGGTAATATTCTATATCTGCTTGTGGGACAGAATGCATATATCCACTAAATGAATAAAGCAGAAGCAGGAAGATTACTGTCTGTAGGTCTTAAGGTACAGTTTCCTCTCCAGCAAGGACACCAGTGAGCAGCACAGTATTGACATTACCAATTCTCACTTAAATTTTTTTGAGACTAGCAGGCAGAGGCATCTGTGCTTTACATGATTTCAAAGGGATATAGAGCTATTAGGCTAAAAGTACAGTATGGGAACTGTTTTTTTTTCCATATTGAATTTAAGGTACATTTTAGATTTTACAAGACAATTCAAGGTCTAAAAAAAAAACATTTTGAGATGTTTACTATAACATAGCAAATTTTTACTCTTTTAGAGTTCAGGCCTACCGTTAAACAGTTTCTGTGGCGTATTGCCGATTTAATATTAGAAAGCAAGCTCCTATAAACTCTTCCTGGATTTAATCAATTTTGTGATAACCTGTTGGTCTGAGTGAAGTCTGTAAAGGGTATTTGAGAAACACTACTGTCAATTATAGAGTGCACAATTGTGGATCACAGAAGGCAAAATAAGACTAGTAGTGCTCTCAACATAAACTAGTCAGAAAATGTTTTGTTAGTGCCTCTCTTAGCTCCTTGATTGCCTTAGGATCAGGAAGGAGGAATTCATTAAGTCTCCAATACCATGATCTCGGGAAAGCATGTAGCCCGCTAATCCAGATTTATGGGGGCATGATCAGACCATATGATATTATGGATTGTAGAGTCCTAGGTTAGGCCTTTAGATATGACATCCAAATCTAATATGACAGTCATAGACATTGTAATAATAGCTGAAGTAAGCACCCTGGGGTTACAGAAGGGTGGACCTGAATTTATTTTCAAAACTTTTTAAAGATGTACACTTTATAGAGACATGATATATTCTGTTATGTTAGCTAGCCTGTTTTAATTCATGTTAACTGATTTTAGAAAAATTCAGTACGATGCAATACTAAAAGGGGAAGCTCCGCTTGTTTGCTTCCTTCCACCTGGGCTCCCACATTTGGCGGAGCGGGTACCTGTCAAAACTAGGTACCTGCTCCTACTTCCCTGTAAGATCGCTGCAATCATTGTGCGACGATCTACAAAATTTCCGGACCCCTCTGCAATGTGTTCTAAGAGGCTTTGGGGAGGGAGGGGGTGGGGGTTCTGGGAAACTTACACTGTTAAAATCAGGTACTACCCATCCAAATGTGGTAGAGGAGGGGGTAAGGGCAGAAGTAAAGTTCCGCTTTAACATTGCAAGCAATAGTGGTCTGCATGCTGCTAGTGTAAGAGGAACCTAAAGGTGAACTCTCAGCGACTAGTATGGTATCAATGACTGTGACTTTTGAATCCTCTCACCTTACCAGGCAGAGAAATTATTAGAACGTGCCGTCAGTCATGGAGCTACTGGGGGGAATGCAAATTGGACTCTGTTGTGTATTTTATCTCATATGCTTTTTATAACACTATTTAGATAACAACAAAAATATATCATACATTTGAATTTGTCTTTGACTCATTTGACCTCCAGATTTACCAGTTATATAAATCATGGCTATTGCTTAAGAACTGAAAAGTGATAACATGATATTTTTGGACGCTTGGATGATATTGGGTCTCAATGGCAAGGTTTAGATATTACTTTTATCCCTTGAGATGCGGTCAACAATTTCAGGCAATCTTGTGTACACTTTGTCAAGCTGATACAGCACTTCTGTATGTCACTGTGTTGTAACAGTTTGACAGATATAGGTCGCTCATAAGATGAGTTTGTACAACATTTTCTATAACTTCGCTATCCTTGTAGGAAACAAGTCTAATGTTCTTTCTCCAAGGACCATGCAGGCAATATCTTTATCATTATCAACTAAGCTCATTCATTAATGCTAGTGACACTTTTTCTTGTGCCAGTCCTTTCTCCATAAATTCTAGATGAGGTTTATATCATAGTATAACCAATATGCACAGATATAAAAGGTTTGTCAATGGATAGGGAAATTTGCTATATTGAGTTTTCTGTCTCCCCTACCCCCAACTGAAAATGTGTGTTACAGTTGCTGGAGGTTTACTCTGCTAGAACCATGAGAATTTAAAAAATAAACCTGTCATGAGAAATACAAAGAAGCTCCTATTCCTGACCTCCTTCTGGAAATGCTGCTTACTAGCTGTCATAATCCTGACTTTTTTTTACTTCTTTGAGCTGCATAGTTGTTTTAGGTCGGTGACTCCAAAAGCATAGAAACAATCATTTGGTAAGCATAGTAGCCAGGTACCTTGTATTGCTTGAAGGAGATCGGCAATGGCATCACTTGTATAGCAATGAGGGATGAGTAAATCAGGAAAGGTTCAGTTTGCTGGATGTTCGATAAACCTGGGGTGAAATTTGTGAACTGAAGTCCATGGGCTCACCCTTTTTAAGGCTACAATTAAATCTTTTGTTGAAAAAGGCATGAATAGCTGGACACTGCAATGGGGGACATTTACCAATGCAAAACATGTGTTTTTTTTTAAAAAAAAAACACTGTTTAAAGGGTCCTCACATTTGGTGGGGTGGTACAGTGCCTTGAAAAAGTATTCATACCCCTTAAAATTTTCTACATTTTGTCATGTTACTACCAAAAACATTAATGTATTGTATTGGGATTTTATGTGATAGACCAGCACAACGTGGTACATAATTCTGAAGTGGAAAGAAAACAATAAAATCTGAAAAGTGTGGCTTGCATTTGTATTCAGCCACCTTTACTCTGTTACACCTAACTAAACTCTAGTTTAGGTCCCCCATCAAAATGGAAGGGAGCAATCCAGAAGTAGTATTGACAGAAGATGTTTCCTCTTTTCTCTTTTTTAGTGTAAGGGGTACTTATTGAGACCATTTATGTTGTTAGTTTGTATGTTGATTTTATGTTGTATTTATTGTACTGTTTGGAAAAAAAATAGTGGAACCAATTTCCTTCAGAAATCACCCAATTAGTAAATCGAGTCCACCTGTGTGTAATTTAATCTCAGTATTAATACAGCTGTTCTGTGAAGCCATCAGAGGTTTGTTAGAGAACATTAGCGAACAAACAGTATCATTAAGGCCAAGGAACACACCAGACAGGTCAGGGATACAATTGTGGCGAAGATTAAAGCAGGGTTAGGTTATAAAAAAATATCCCAAGCTTTGAACATCTCACAGAGCACTGTTCAATCCATCATCTGAAAATGGAAAGAGTATGGCACAACTACAAACCTACCAAGACATGGCCGTCCACCATAACTGACAGGTTGGGCAAGGAGAGCGTTAATCAAAGCAGCAGCCAGGAGGCCCATGGTAACTCTGGAGCAGCTGCAGAGATCCACAGCTCAGGTGGGGTAATCTGTCCACAGGGCAACTATAAGTTGTAATATATGTAGAGTAATACAGCGCTGGTCTCAATAATAATCTATGCTCACGCCCATAGGTGAGCATAGAAGCCAGACAATACAGATTAAAGGAATCAGAGAACTACAAATAGCACTGCAACAAGGAGTGTACTCAAACTGGTTGCATTACAACCCTGGGAGAATTTGGAGGTGAGGAGGTTTTGAACGTATGTGGTGTGACCTGGCTAAACACTATTGTGGAGGAATTCAGTAGCGGAGCAGTGGATACCTATCTGACATAGAAATACATGCGTATTTGATCTGTTTGTCTGGTAAGCAGATTATTTACCTGAGGTGGAGGTGCTTTTATTCAGCTATTTGACACCATTGTCTTGGACTTTTTTTCAACACAAATATTGGTGCTTCTGTGAAGAACGTAGATTATCTGTAGAAGTCACAGCTGGTTGCGGCTACATGGACTATTACTTCTTCTGTGCACTTATCTTCAGTTTTGTATATATTGCACGTTGAGCACTTTATTGTTGATTGTGTCTATATATGCATATTCATGGTATTTAGTGGTTGCCATTGAGATATGTTGACATCGACATAGACACATCTTATATTAGCAGCGCAGCTTTCACATTTATTACAACTATAAGTTGTGCACTCCACAAATCTGGCCTTTATGGAAGATGGCAGGAAGAAAGCCAATTAACTTTTTGGCCTAAAAGCAAAAGACTTTGTGTGGCAGGAAAACAAACACTGCACATCACCCTGAACACACCACCCCCATCGTAAAACATAATGGTGGCAGCATCATGTTGTGGGTATGCTTTTTTCAGCAGGGATAGGGAAGCTGGTCAGAGTTGTAGGGAAAATGGATGGAGCCAAATATAGGGCAATCTTAGAAGAAAAACTATTAGGCCCCATACACACGAGAGAATTTATCCGCGGATACGGTCCAGCGGACCGTTTCCACGGATAAATCCTCTCAAAGATTTCCGCAGATTTCTATGCGATGGAGTGTACACACCATCGCATTGAAATCCGCGCGGAAATCCTCTGGCGATGACGTGTCGCGCCGTCGCTGCGATTATGACGCGGCGACGGGCGCGACGCTGTCATATAAGGAATTCCACGCATGCGTCAAATCATTATGACGCGTGCGGGGAATCCCTTTGGACGGATGGATCCGGTGAGTCTGTACAGACGAGCGGATCCATCCGTTGGGATGGATTCCAGCAGATGGATTTGTTGTGCATGTCAGCAAATATCCGATCTGCTGGAATCCATCCCAGGGGAGATTTATCCGCGGAAAAAGATCTGCTGGCGTGTACACACCATAGGATCTATCTGCAGAAACCCATTTGCTGGGATTTATCTGCGGATGGATTCTATCGTGTGTATGGGGCCTTAGACACTGGGGCAGGGGTTCACCTTCCAGCAGGACGACAACCCTAAACATATAGCCAGATCTACAATGGAATGGTTTAGATCAAAGCATATTCATGTGCTAGAATGGCCCAGTCAAAGTCCAGACCTAAATTCAATTGAGAATCTGTGGCAAGACTTGGAAATAGCTTTTAACATCCAATCTGACAGAGCTTGAGCTATTTTGCAAAGAAGAATGGGCAAAATTATACTAGATATGCAAAGCTGGTAGAGACATCCCCAAAAAGACTTGCAGCTGTAATTGCAGCCGAAGGTGGTTCTACAAAGTATTTACTCAGGGGGGCTGAATACAAATGCCCCCCATACTTTTCACAATTTATTTGTAAAACATTTTGAAAACCATTATCATTTTCCTCCCACTTCACAATTATGTGACATTTTGTGTTGGTCTATCACATAAGATCCCAATAAAATACATTTATATTTTGGTTGTAACATGACAAAATGTGGAAAATGTTAAGGGGTATGAATACTTTTTCACAGCACTGTATACAGGCTCTTTCCTGCTCCCTATTATTCAAAGACTCAGTAATGTGAATTCAGTCCTCTATTACACTCATATAGTTATATCTGGTTTTGAACTCGGCTTTAGTCCACAACATTTTTGGACAATAAAGGTTTGATTTGTATAGGAGGCTTCTGAGGAGGTACATGGTTTCTATCAGAACAGCCAAAATGTAACCTCAAGTCTCACCTCAATGTTATATCTCAAAATATGCAGATTCTGTATTAGAATTTATAATGTGATCTACTCTATAACCAAGGTTAACCTTCCCAAATTGCCTGAAACTGCTTTATTTAAAAAAGGTTATAGGGAATTTCTAAGCATTCAAACTGATTGGCGTTGTACATAATAATGCCGGCAAGAATAACGATAGCAGAAATCATGAAAAAAAAAAATATTTTTATCAAACATTCGTTAAATTTAATAATGGTTTGACAAAATGTGGGATCCGTAGATACAATATTAATTTTTGTATTTATTTCCTTTTTTCTTGGTTAATACTTCTATTTACACCTATGTTTATCTCTTCTTTTTCTTTCTTTCCTTCTTACTTTTCTTAGGCTGATCCTTGTCTGGACTTAAAGGGGACCAGATGATTTATGTTCTTTTTTTATTATTATTAATTTAGAGGTCAAAATAACATAGGCTATCTACATATCTGGGATAGCATGAAAATGATAGAAAATTCAGTGTATGATGTAGATGGTGTTATGTAATTCCTGCAAATGTAGTATTGTATAGGACATGATGCTTTGTGGGATATTTCTCAATCTTTATTTTTGACATGCAAAAGTTGTATGGATGTAACTGTCTTATTATATGCAAAACTATTAAAAAGATTGCAATTACAAAATACCATTTAATACAGAGAGCGTCATTAATGCTTTGGGGAATGGCTTAAAGCTGCTCATGGAGTAACAAAGCAGTACAATTTAACCTTTTAAAAGTGATTGGTTTGTTTATAAATGGTGATGGAGGATCTGTCATTTAGCAGCAGTGGCACTTGTGGTAGTGTGGCTACAGTGCTACCGCTCCCAAATGACAGATCTCCAAACAGCAATTGGATTGGGTTCTGTTATTTTATGAGAGTAGTTCTACCACTGCTACATGACAGATCCCAGGCTGGCTGTTGTTATAAAAACATGGAACATGGGTGATGACATTGACCAAATATGGTTATGATCATATTTGATCAATGATGTCACCCAGGACCTCTGCCTGCTTTATTTACATACAGCAGCTGCCTGGGGAATCTGTTATTTGTTGATGGGAGTGTAAAGGGTCATCATCATCAGTTATGGCAGGTTAAAGTAACAGCCAAGAATCTACATCGCTGGACAACATAATTACATTTTTTAATGGTGTAGCTGTTTTTGTTTACTTAAAAACTTTTTTTAATTTATAAAGCTTACAAAAATTAAAAGGTGGCTAGCCCAGAGGTATGCAACCATGACCCTCCAGCTTTTTTGAGACTACAAGTCCCATGAGACATTGGAAAAAGGAATCACCGCTCCGGGTGGATGTCTGGAATTAAAGTTCTACTCAAGATGGAAACAGAAGGTGCAGGCTAGGCATATAGCAATTAGGTAAGGGAAAGTTCTGGACAGCCACACTCAAAATAAATGTCTTTAGTGTAGAAAAGATGATAATCCAAAAATACAAGAAACAGCAAACAGCGGAACACAGGAGCTGACGCATTTCACACTTTCAACAGTGCTTATTCATAGCTAAAGAACCACAAACATTAACTGCAATATATACACTGATCCATGAGACATTGCAAGACCCTGACAATTACAGGCATGACTCCTAGAGGCAAAGGCATGATGGGCTTTGTAGTTTTAACACAGCTGGAGTGCCAAGGTTGCCTACCCCTGGGCTAGCCTGTAATTATGGCAACAAGAGGTACTTGTGTACAGAATTGATCCAGAAATTTAGTTTTCCTCTCACATGACCTGATCACTGCTTTTCTCAGCAGTATTTATCTTATGACAACACTGAAACTAATCAAGGCCAGTAACTCGCATCAATAAATCATGTTTCACAGTTCTGCTTGTTCTAAGCACACAACATGTCTTGTTGCTTTCATCAGCCATCACTTGTTTTTGCAATGTTTTATGAAATTAGTGTTTTCTACTCTATGCCTGTTCAGTGGAAGATGTCTTCAGTGTAGCTACCCCAGACCACTCCTATTAGGCTTTTTAGACTGTGATGATACTTCTGCTTAGAGCTTCCTTTTCTGGTGTAACCCAGTTTGACTGAGGGAATCCTCTGCTTTTCATGGGGTCTCCAAGGCTGGGTTTTAGCCTCTAACATTGATGGAAGCCAATCTTAGAAATAATTTGCTGTGTAAGGCTGTACTGACCCTCTTGAGAAGGAATATCAGCTCCAAGTGAAGATGGCCTTTAAGCTGCTCTTGTAACATGGAACTTACTTTTTCTGGTGTAACACAGTTTGACCGTGGGAACCCTCTGCTTTTCATGGGGTCTCCAAGGCTGGGTTTTAGGCTATAACCTAGGTGGAAGTCAATCTTAGTAATCATTTGAAGTGTTAGGCTGTACTGACCCTCCTGAGAACGAATCGCAGCTTCAAGCAAAGATGGACTTCAAGTTGCTCTTTAAACAGGTGATCGGCAAAGATAGGCAAGGCACTCCTCCAGTTGTTGCTCTAATAAAGGAGTTTTTCTCTTATGGTAAAATTCCCATTTAGATAAACACCTGTTTGTTTTATAGCCTATTTTTTTTCATATTTCCTTCTTCTAGAGCTACAATTAATTAATAAACCAGAAATCACTGCAGGTCACACCACTGAAGCTTTTTTATTTGTACATGTTACAGTCGGTATACATACTTATTAGCCTTAATATACAGTGTTAAGTAGTTTGGTCTGTTTTCCTTCCACTTATTCTATCTGCTGATAATGCCATAGAGGTGGCAGTACGGTGAGTCATATTGCAGTAATAACAGGACTCTGTGCAGAAAATCAAATATATTATCCCTAATACAAAGTGCTGTATAAAGCATGGCTGTGTCACAGGAATACTTAAGTCAAGCAGTATGCAGTGGATGCCAGGATTAGATTGCACTAACATATTCTATTCAATTTGTAATGATTCTGTTTCCATTTGCTTTGCAAAATTGTACTTCCAAAATTCAATTTAGCTCTGTGTACTTACTAGAACCAGGATTCTAGTGCTGCTCCACTTCCTATTGTAACAAAACAACAGTGTAAATTATATTGTGGGTCAGTGGGAGAATGGATGTATCTTTGTATACTTCACTTCATTTGCAGTTCATTTAATTATTGTAATGTAACTCATTCCATTCTAAGAACCTCACTGAGAGCCATGTGTAGCTAAAACCGTAACATAACTTGTTGCAATCTATAGATTGTTCCCATCAACCTAAGTACCACATTCCTGTGTTTGAATTTTCTTGTGAATCTGATCCAAGAAAAAAAAACCTTTTTGTCTATAATAAAAGAGAAAGTTATCCCTTTTTTGCTGAGATGTCTATATCCAATATTATAATAGCCAGAGTGGACTCTAAAGTTGTACAGGAGTCATATACTGAACTGCAGTTTTGGTACTCTCTATAGCTAGGAAAGTTGGTACAGTAAAAGCATTGCTAGTAATATCGCCATAAAATATACATGATTAATTGGTTTGTTATGTTTAATATAATTTTAGCCTAAAATGGGCCAATATTAATATAAAAAATCTAATGTTATTAGCCCCAAATGCATGCTTATAGAATACAAGGCTGTCCAGAGAAAGAACTTACATTGAATCAGTTATTCTCAATGCCAAAATTTTAGCATGGCTGAAATTAGTGTTTAGTGTTTGACAGGTTGTCCTGATACTTTGGCCTCCAAAAAAGTAAATACAGGGTTTTGAGTTTGCAACATGAGTTAAGTTAAGGTTAGTGTTAGGGTAAAATGTTAAGAGTTAAGATTAAGGGTCAAGGTTAGAATATATGAGGTTGAGTATTAGGTTTAGTTTGGGGTTCCGTTTTAAGTGATAAGGATTACATGTTAAGTATAAGACGGGGAGTTAATTGTCAAAGACTAGGGGTTAGTGTAATGTTTAGGGTTTGCATGAATAACACTGGCCACTGTAGAGTAACACTGGCCAATGGCCAGTAGATATATATGATTATTCCTACGAAAATTCTTAACTGTAAATAAGGTAACTTAATGAATGGTACTTCAAAATTGTATTTGGACTTGACTAAACAAAATCACATTTACTGATAGAAATTTGTTTGTTTGAGAAAAATGTTTTATCCTGCTCCTTTGAATTTTCTCATCACTGTGGTCAAAATCAAACGTCAATTTGATCCTATTAATGAATAGAAAATTGAATGAACATTTTCCATTAGAATTTTACTAGTGTATGGCCAGCTCTATTAATTATAGTGTTTAGGGTTAGCATTAAAGTGGAACTTCACCCTTATAAAAAAAAATGACAACAAAGGCACCTGAGTCAATGGGCGAATCTGACAAGAGCCAATGGGTGATCTCGAATAGGGTAATACTCTGTTTGCAAGTTTTACCCAAAATCACAAGATTGTTTGAATTTGGAACAGGCATGGTCCTGGATCGGTATAGAAAAAAAGAAGGGGAAAAAAACGCGCTGTCTACACGTAACAAACAATAGCAGCCAGCACAACAAAGGATCAATCTGCGTGTGAATAAACAAAGTGGTAAAGTGCAGCGCTAAATATGATAAATGTGAACACCTACTACTCAAACATGTATTGATAGCAGAGGGTCACTGTGGTGCATACAACAAATATACAACATAAATCAAATATTGTCATTCAATAAAATATATAGTGAACAGTGACACATTTACATATGACAAAACGTGCTAGTGCATAGTTTTTATATAGTCCATAAAGTGTTTCCATTGGATGAAGTGACTCTCCAAGGTGAGTAATAATAAAACAATTGTCTGTAGGTACTCCACCACCGATAAAAAAGAGAGGCTTACCATATATGTTGTACCTAACTAGGCATACGCTTAATTAGTCAACAGAGCTTGTGGTGTAGCACACCCAGGGGAGGAAAGTATATCAGCATACACAGCTTCCAATGTAGACATATGAGGCGGAAGACCGTCACAATATTATTGCCAGTAGGGTTCATTCGAGGATGCAGTGACACAAACTCAAAGGCAATTCATCCAAATAATAAATTGGTAGAAGGAGAGAAAATAGGCCACATAGTGTGATACCATTTCAACAAGAAACATTTATTGTATTAGTAAAAAATGGACACTCACATTTGAGAAGATATTAAAAGCATGTAGATAAAATCAAATGACGCAGAGCCCGTCCCTGGATCGCAGCTCGGCCAGGATGGCATAGCAGAATTACAAAAATCAGCAAAGAGTAGAGGATCGTCATTCCCAACCTGTCTTGCACCAAGGGATGTAGTAAAGTCGACGCCTACCTAGTGGATTTTTTCTGTGTCCCGAATCTTTTGATGAGACTTCCCAAAAGTGATTTGCCATTTCAGCCTGTGGATCTGTAAATGCCACAATTGTCTTCTTCTAAACATAAGATATATATTTTTTTTTAGAACAAATGCGGTTTATCATTCAGTTCACTTTTTTATTTGTCATATCATTTAATTTCTATGTTGAGGGGCCCCCGAACTTCAAGTGCCCCAGGCCCTCCAAGGTCTAAATGTGGCACTGCCTCCTGGAACATGTGACAGGGACACCTGTGAGGCCAGGGTTACATCACCATTGCCTCACTCAACCAGGAGATGGAAAAATAGTAATTGTGTAAGTAATAAAAGTTTGGTTAACTAATGAATGTAAGATTGTAAGGTGATCTCATATCAGCTTGCAGAAATGAAAGGGGCAAAGGTTAATTTTAAGTGCTGGGTGTCAGAGTTCCATAGTTTTTTATGCATTTTCTCTCTCTCTCTCTTTAGATATACTGTATATATATATATATATATATATATATATATATATATATATGGAGAGAGAGAGAGAAAGGTTTTGCTTATTATCATACCTTCTCCGGTAAACAGACCTAATTACCCTGTGCTCAAAATTAATGTTCGAAATGTGTAAAGTTGTAATAACGTTTGACAAAAGCATAATAATGTGGAAGGATTTGACGTATGAAACATGGCAGAAAGAAGATATTTCACACTATGAGATATGTCATCTTGGCCCCTCCACAAAACTCTGCACAAGGATGCAGAAAAGCTACATGATTATGATCTAGCACAGGGACTGTAATATTCTTGTTATTGCAAAACAGAAACAAAAGGTCAGATTTAATCAGTGTTCTGAGGCGATGGCAATCAGAGTCTTAGCTGTACGCTCACTTATAAAAACACACAAGATATTCTGCAGTAACAACACAAGCACACTTGGTAAAATATGGTAAGCCTTGTAATTGGTGTATGCCAGTGCCATTTATACCTTCAAAACTATTCATCATGTGTTTCTACACAAAGGCTAACAGCAATTCGTAGTGTGCAGAAACACATTAAATAAACAATTGCCTCTTATTATGGTGTCTGATCAAAAACTGATTACAAATTAAGTCTGATTGGTTGCTATGGGTAACCATTTTTCACATCACTGCTGTTCCTTGTCCTGCCTTAATATTGTTTGCCTTTCAGCACAGGGGAAAAAAAGACAGCACCCTGTAATAAAAAACAAAACAAAAAAACAATACAAAAAAAAGTCTACCATATTTGCCGGCGTATAAGACGACCCCCTAATTTTCCAGCTAAAAGGTTGGTTTTGGGATATACTCGCCAGATAAGACTACCCCCCTTCCGAATAGTGGCAATTACATGCCTCACCTCACTGTGCCAATTACATGCCTCACCTCACTGTGCCAATTACATGCCTCACCTCACTGTGCCAATTACATGCCTCACCTCACTGTGCCAATTACATGCCTCACCTCACTGTGCCCATTACATGCCTCACCTCACTGTGCCAATTACACGCCTCACCTCACTGTGCCCATTACATGCCTCACTTTGCCGATCTCCATAACTTATCCCTTGCCATGCAGAGTCAGACTGTGGGCATCCATTGTTCAAAAGCCGCACCTCCTCCTTTTCCTGTTCCGTGATAGGTGGAACACTCAGTTTCCCAGCAGAGCCTGTGTTCAGTGTTTGGCCTATCACGGAAGTCCTCTCGTCCGAGGCCGAGGATGAGAGGACCTCCGTAATAGGTGGAACACTAAACACAGGCTCTGCTGGGAAACGGAGTGTTCTGCCTATCATGGAACAGGAATAGGAGGAGGCGTGGCTTTTGAACAATAGACTGACTCTGCATACAGGTATAATACCCGGCGTATGGTGTCTGATTACAAATTAAGTCTGATTGGTTGCTATGGGTAACCATTTTTCACATCATTGCTGTTCCTTGTCCTGCCTTAATATTGTGTGCCTTTCAGCACAGGAAAAAAAAGACAGCACCCTGTAATAAAAAACAAAACAAAAACAATACAAAAAAAAGTCTACCATATTTGCCGGCGTATAAGGCGACTGGGTGTATAAAACGACCCCCTAATTTTCCAGCTGAAAGGTTGGTTTTGGGATATACTCGCCAGATAAGACTACCCCCCTTCCAACTAGTGGCAATTACATGCCTCACCGCAGTGTGCCAAGTACATGCCTCACCTCACTGTGCCAATTACATGCCTCACCTCACTGTGCCAATAACATGTGTTCAGTGTTCCGCCTATCATGGAGGTCCTCTCGTCCGGGGCCGAGGATGAGAGGACCTCCGTGATAGGCGGAACACTGAACGCAGGCTCTGCTGGGAAACTGGGGCAAATTCCCTTGCAAAGGCCTATTCGCCTTTAGTAAATCAACCCCAGTGTGTAATGCTGCGTACACACAATCGGATTTTCCAATGGAAAAACCTTGGATGGCTTGGCTTGCATACACTCGGTCACACAAAAGTTCTCTGAACTTTCGTCCTTCAAGAGCGTGGTGACAAATGTACAACACTATGACGAGCCAAGAAAGTTCAATACTTCCAAGCATGCATCGAATTGTTTCTTTTGTTGGCGGAAATTCTGACAGCAAAAGTCTGATGGCGCATACACACGGTTGGAATTTCCATTCAGAACTCACATCGGGGCATTAGAGTATCTCAACCCAAAGATAAATATTGCTGCTACCAGCATTTAGATGTGGTGACTGCATTTCTTCCCCCCCTTTATTTTCACCTGGTGATCCTAAAAATAACACTCTTCCTCAATGCTCACTTGCAAGTGCATCTATTTAGGAGCCATGGTTGTTATGAAGGCTACTCTTCTGATTTGGTCTATTTGGCATATATTCCCCTCTTCATCGCAAATTATGTCTGAAAAAGAGGAATTAGTCGTTTACAGAAGACCGCTTAAAACAATAATGCCTAAATAAAGATGGTGATCCCTGCAAGAGTTAATACATTTTTTGGTGAATGTCACGCTTTCACTAGCTGCAGAATCGCCAAGGTTTTCACAATATGCACTGCACATTATTCAGCATACAACGCACCTAAAGCAGTATTAAACAAAGCAAAGAATGCTTTTAAAAACAGACCCCATACAGGTTTATGCCATAATGTGCTAGTATGCGCCACATACTAGCATACTATAAAGTGCTTCAACACTTATGGTGACAACTGTGCTCCATAAGGAAGGCAGGATGCCACTTGACCGACCCAATGCTCACTTTGGTGTATACCCTCAGCAGTGCTGCTCCACCAGCCACTCCACTGACTAATTTCTCCCCACCCACCGAGGCTTACTCATAGATGTGTAGAGTCACACCTCTATGACTAAGCCTGGGTTGGCGTGGCTGGTGGGGCAGTGCTGGCTGGCGCCATAATGAGCATGGGGTCGGTTGAGTGGCCTCCTGCTTTCTTCAAGCTGACACTCCTGGATTAGTGTAATCAGAAGCATGTTCCCTCATTCTGAATACCAGGAAACGTCCATATATATAGCATCAAGCGGCACTACATGTCTTTTCAGGTCACAACGCTTCTCCACATAGTTACAGTGCAGTGAGTGAATGCAGTCCCCCTAGGAAAGGAAGTAAAAATAAAAAAATGCATGAAAAAAAAAACTTCTGCTTATGAGTGGCACAGTAGTCTGCGCTCTTTCTAAGTTTTGTTTTTGGATTTTGTTATACTTTATGGTTTATCTTGGAAAGTACTATGAAATCACTGAATCATTTTTGTAGTATTTGGGTGTTTTTGTTTAAATTACAGTGGTTTTTATTTGCGGATTTTCTACACTTTGTTTTCAGCTATCAACTGTGCCCCCTTGTCATGTACAGAGTGAAAAAAAAAGCCAGTTTGAGTGATGCATTACCATAGCACACTTGGTGCCTAGTGATTAGATAATAGCAAGCATGGGGCCACGTATTCCATCTGTATTCAGCACACTCCCCAACGATCACAGCGCACAACTCAATTCCTGCACATAACTCTTCTGTAGGCATCCTCTGCTGCTCTCACAGAAACATCTTAACACGCCATCTATATTCATCATATGCTTCAGCTTTGGTTGATCACACATAGGAGGTGGCACCTATTTTAGCAATGTTAAACAGCAACTAAATGCAGGTATACTGTTTTTCTTTGCAATACATTTTTTGTTTATTTTATTTTTTTATTTTATTTTATATTTATTTTAAGGCTAATAATAATACTTGGATAAAAAAATGTTTTGCCATGTTACAACCAAAAACGTAAATGTATTTTATTGGCATTTTATGGGATAGACCAACACAAAGTGGTACAAAATTGTGAAGTAGAAAGAAAATGATAAATGGGTTTAATTTTTTTTTACAAATAAATATCTGAAAAATATAATGTGCCTTTGTATTCAGCCCCCTTTACTCTGATTCCCTTAACTAAAATCTAGTGGAACCAATTGCCTTCACAAGTAACTTAGTAAATAAAGTCCACCTAGGTGTAATTTTATTTCAGTATAAATACAGCTGTTCTGTGAAGCCCTCAGAGGTTTGTAATGCCTCCTACACACGGCCAGACTTTCCGGGAAAAAAAGTCAGACAGGCTTTTTTTCTCGGAAAGTCCGGCCGTGTGTAGCCTTTGACTTTTTTGTTGGAAGTCCGACGGACCTTAGATTTTTCCATCGGACTTCCAACGGACTCACAACGGACTTCTGCATGGTCAAAAGTCCGACCGTGTGTACAAGGCATTAGAGAACCTTAGTGAACAAACAGCATCATGAAAGCCAAGGAACACATCAGACAGGTCAGGGATAAAGTTGTGGAGAAGTTTAGAGCAGGGTTAGGTTATAAAAAAATATCCCAAGCTTTAAACATCTCCTGGAGCACTGTTCAATCCATCATCTAAAAATGGAAAGAGTATGGCACAACTGCAAACCTACCAAGAAGACATGGTAGCCCACCTAAACTAACAGACCAGGCAAGGAGAGCAATAATCAGAGAAGCAGCCAAGTGTCTGCAAAAGACTTGGGACTGGGGTGGAGGTTCATCTTCCAGCAGGAACCTATACATACAGCCAGAGCTACAATGGAATGGTTTAGATCAAAGCATATTCATGTGTTAGAATGGCCCATTCACAGTCCAGACCTAAATCCAATTAAGAATCTGCAGCAAGAAAATTGCTGTTAAGAGACACTCTTCTTTGCAAAGAAGAATTGGCAAAAATGTCACTCTCTAGGTGCAAAGCTGGTAGAGACATCCCCAAAAAGACTTGCAGCTGTAATTGCAGTGAAAGGTGGTTCGATAAAAGTATTGACCCAGGGGGGGCTGAATACAAATGCACACCACACTTTTCATATTTATTTGTAAAAAATGGTTAAAACCATTCATCATTTTTCTTTCACTTCACAATTATGCGCCACTTTGTGTTGGTCTATCACATAAAATCCCAATAAAATACATTAAAATTTTTGGTTGTAACATGACAAAATATGGAAAATTCCAAGGGGTATGAATACTTTTTCAAGGTACTGTATTTATACTCTATTTACACACACACCAACCATATATAGCACCATAAATGTAATGCCGCGTACACACGATAATTTTTCAGCATGAAAAAAACAACGTTTTTAAAAAACGTCATTTAAAATGATTGTGTGTGGGCTGCACATCGTTTTTCAGTTTCTGAAAAACGACAATTTTCTTTTTCGAACATGCTGCATTTTTTAACGTCGTTTTAAAAAAAATCGTTTTTCGGGTTGTAAAAAATTATCGTGTGTGGGCTAAAACGACGTTTTAAACCCGCGCATGCTCAGAAGCAAGTTATGAGACTGGAGCGCTCGTTCTGGTAAAACTACCGTTCATAATGGAGTAAGCACATTCATCACGCTGTGACAGACAAAAAAGCGCAAATCGTCTTTTACTAACAAGGAATCAGCTAAAGCAGCCCAAAGGCGAATAGAACTTCCCCTTTAGAGTGCCGTTGTACGTGTTGTACGTCACCGTGCTTTGTTCATCATTTTTTTTAAACGATGGTGTGTGGGCATTGTCGTTTTTAATGATGAAGTTGGAAAAACTTTGTTTTTTGGACATGCTGAAAAACAAAGTTTTCTTTCATGCTGAAAAATGATCGTGTGTACGCGGCATAAGACTTTTTAAACACCATTCTAATTGAACAGAACCCATAAAAATACGTTCAAATAGAGCTAAAGATACTTTTGTTTGTCCTTAAATCATTTACAAGTTTACAGTTCTGTGTATATCGTCGTAAAAAACAATATACAACAATATATGACATAGTGCATTTTTCCTGCACCTTTCATATACCAAATCTTTTTGTATTATTGTACATTATACATTTATACAACCCAAAAACATTTCTGTCCTCATAGAAACTAATAATTGGAGGGGCGAAATATTAACGCATTCCACAATGCAATGTCTGCAAAAAAACAGTAAAGTTGGCCCAATTTTTCTGTATAATGTGAAAGATGATGTTATGCCGAGTAAATAGATACCTAACATGTAACGCTTTAAAATTGCGAACACTCATGGAATGGCGCCAATCTTTGGTACTTAAAAATCTTCCTAGGTGACACTTTAAATTTTTTACAGGTTACCTGTTTAGAGTTAAAGAGGAAGTCTTGGGCTAGAATTGTTACTCCTGCTCTAGCATTCGCGGTGATACCTCACATGTGTGATTTGAACATCATTTCGATATGTGGGCGCGATGTACATATGCGTTCGCTTCTGTGTGCGAGCATGTAGGGTGATTTTAAAAAATAATAATTGTATTTAATTTGTTTTATAAATTGTTTTACACTTTCACTTTAAAAAATGTTTTTAGCACTTTTATTCCAATTACAAGGAATGTAAACATCCCTTGTAATAGGAATAGTGCATGACAGGTCTTCTTTATGCATAGATGTGGGGTCTATAAGACATCTACATCTCTCCTCCAGGCCGGAAAGACTGAGATCCGGCAATGTTTACTTTCAGGGTTTGGGCTTGGCCCCTTTAGTTTCAGTGAAGGGAACTCTTATGCCCTGTACACACGATCAGTCCATCCGATGAGAACGGACCGATGGACCGTTTTCATCGGTTAACCGATGAAGCCGACTGATGGTCCGTCGCGCCTACACACCATCGGTTAAAAAAACGATCGTGCTGAAAAAAAACGAAGTTCAATGCTTCCAAGCATGGTCCATCAGACCGTTCTCATCGGATGGACTGATCGTGTGTACGCGGCTTTAAGGTATCAGCATACCGAGACATTTTGGACAATTTCATGTGCCCAACTTTGTGGGAACAGTTTGGAGTTGGCCTCTTCCTGTTCCAACATGACTGTGCACCAGTGCACAAAATAAGGTCCATGAAGACACGGATCAGCGAGTTTGGGGTGGAGGAAATTGACTGGCCTGCATGGAGACTTGATTTTAACCTGATAGAACACCTTTGGGATGAATTAGAGCGGAGACTGCAAGCCAGGCCTTCTCATCCACATCAGTACCTGACCTCACAATTGCACTTCTGGAAGAATGGTCAAACTTTACCATAGACATATCAGTAATATTCCTTACCAGCCAATAAACAACCATGTAATAGTAAACTCCTGATTTTTTTTTGTCCCCTTCAACATTATGATCGACATACTGTACCTTTCTCATGGAACCCTCCAGCGGTTGAGCTGTCATCACTGTTGGCGCTTCCATCTTCACCTGGTCTTCCTTCCAAGGAAGAGATGGAACCCATTTATACTCCTCTGATAACTAAAGCTACTTTCTCAGTAATGAGCATCTCTTGTTAGAATGGATTAAATTTTGATGTCACAGTTTCATCTATTCAGTTTAGAATTGATTTGCTTGATGTCTATTTCCTGATAACATTTACAGGGAAAAAAATGTTATCGCCAAAGGGAAAAAATTCAAGCTACTTTCATCCTACAAAACTGATAAATAAAATGTCAAGTGCATAAACTGCTGACAGGCAGGCCATGGGATGGAATTTTCTTGCGTCAGAGGAATATTAACTTTCTAGCTTGTAAGGTGATGCAGAACATGTTCAGCTTTATTACTGAGGTCTAATTAGTTATCTGCCCAAGCTTTGTGCTCTGCAGCACACTATAATATCAGACATCACACATGGCTGCATTTCTCCACTAACATGCCTGCCACTAATGTAGACCCTTTGATTGGACTCACTAACTTGCCTTACATTGGTTTCTTATTACACATATATGATGAAAATGCATGTCAGTTAACTGATCTGATTTTCGCTAGATGTTTACAGTATTTTCCTAAAGGTTATCCCAACCAACATTATGCCCAGAAGGCACACTGCAATAAAAACCTAAAAGAGGTTCTACCCTAACAGCTCTTTCCAAAATGGAATAAAAATGTTGGTTGGAGTTTGCCTTTAATCTATTATTGCTGAAAATTATAAGTTTAATCATTTTTGAAGCCCCTCTTATCCCGAATTTATAAATTATAGAAAGGTAAGTACCTCAAATAAATGGGATTTTAAGGGCAATGAAAATAATTTACAAAAATATATAGAAAAAATATAATATTTAACCTCTTCCCAACCGCTCCATAGACAAAAGACGTCTACAGAGCGGTTGAGTTATTCCGGGACGACGTCCCTGGGACGTCCTCCCAGAATCCTTCACTCGCGCGCCCCCTGCGGCGCGCTCCCAGAATCATCTGTGAGCGCCGGGTCTAGAAGACCCGGCGCATCACAGATCGCGGTAAATCGCCGCTGATAGCGGCGGTTTACCACATGATCGCTCCGTCAAATGACGGAGCGATCACTTGTAAACAAACCGGCATCATGTAATGACGCCGGTTCCTCCCTCTCCTCTCTGTACCGATCGGTACAGTGTGAGAGGAGGGGGGGAGCGCGGGGTGTCAGCAGCTGCTGTGGGATGGATCTGTGACAAATGCAGTCACAGATCCATCCATCCCTCCCTGTGCAATACTCTGCAGTACCATCAATACTCTGCAATACCCCCCACACTCTGCAATACCCCCCACACTCTGCAATACCCCCATACAGTACTCTGCAATACCCCCCATACTCTGCAATACCCCCCACACTCTGCAATACCCCCCACACTCTGCAATACCCCCATACTCTGCAATACCCCCCATACTCTGCAATACCCCCAATACTCCGCAATACCTGCTAATATGACAGAAACGAGATTTTTTTTTTATTTTTACAGAATTTTCAGTGTTTTTTCTTTTATAGCGCAAAAAATAAAAAACACAGAGGTGATCAAATACCACCAAAAGAAAGCTCTATGTGTGTGAAAAAAAGGACAACAATTTCAGATGGGCACAATGTTGTATGACTGAGTTATTGTCATTCAAATTGTGAGAGCACCGAAAGCTGAAAATTGGTCTGGTGAGGAAGGGGGTTTAAGTTCCCAGTGGTCAAGAGGTTAATTTACTTTACAAAAGTTTTACAAAAAAAGATATATATATATAACATGAACTATAGCAAGTTGGTTTGCATGATATATAAACCATACAGATCCTAAATAAAAACATATACTGTACAAAAAATGACAGTACATGAATACAAAAAATGAATGATGTAATGAACCTCGAGAACCCAAAAGGGGTCAAGGGTAAATGCAGAAAACTGTTTCATTTCGACGCGTTTCGACTAGTGAGTTTACACTCGATGTCTTCATCAGGAAAAAGACAGTGTTCAGGTGCATGCGTCTGTCATCTAAGCAAAAGAAAAGAGGTCCATTCCCCCTCCTCCAACACGGACCCGCATTGGTCTCCCTCCACACACTGGTGGACGTCCACAGCAAAGGAAGCTCAGAGTGAATAAACAGAAGTTTATTCTAGACAGATGCCATAAACAGAAGAAATTTCCAAGAAGTTTATCCCAAAAAAAAGACTTATGCAGAATTGCAAGATATGTGCCGAATGACCATAAATTGGAAGGTCAGGCAGTAATGGCCAGGAGTAGCTGGACGGTCTGATAGCAGACCTATCCGCTACAGTGTCCAGGAATGAAACATACGAATTTATAAATTATTGTTCACCTGCACAACGTCCCATGCTAAGGGTATGTTAATCTCATTTCCCTGTTTGACAGCCAGCAGTCAACACTGTGCTGTGGCTTCCAGCTGTCAGTCTAGGCTGTAAATGACAGCTCAGGTCCCCATTAATGATCAGGATCAGAGTGATTTTCAATTATATGCTATCAACTATGACATAATGATCACATGCAGACTGAAATCTTAAAGTGATATTAACCACTTCAGCCCGAAAGAATTTACCCCCTTCCTGACCAGAGCACTTCTTGAAATTCGGCACTGCGTCGCTTTAACTGAAAATTGCGCGTTGTGTGACGCTGTACCCAAACAAAATTGATGTCCTTTTTTCCCCACAAATAGAGCTTTCCTTTGGTGGTATTTGATCACCTCTGCGGTTTTTATTTTTTGCGCTATAAACAAAAAAAAGAGCGACAGTTTTGAAAATAAAAGCAATATTTTTTACTTTTTGCTTTAATAAATATCCCCCAAAAAAATATATAAAAAAACTATTTTATTTCCGATCAAGGGGTTAAGTGTGTCCTAGGGAATGATTCTAACTGTAGGGGGGATGTTCTCACTACAACATGACAGAAATCAATGCTCCCAATAACAGGGAGCAGTAGATCCCTGTCATGTTGCTAGGCAGAACAGGGAAATGTTTTATTTACATGCGCATCTCCCCATTCGGTTGCTCCGTGACATGATCGTGGGAACGCTCCTGCGGCACACGCTAGGCACCAAATTTAAGGTACAGGTGTGCGGCAGTAGTCAAGTGGTTAATATAACTGCTTATTTTTTATATATATATATATATCATTTTGTAATACCCTTGCTGTGTTACTTAACCATATTTTGCTTCATTGCTATTAATTAACTCTTTGTGGACTAAAGCACTGATGAGGGACTTTTTCCTAATTGTCCCTTAGACTTTTATCTGGTAACATGTAATTCAGCAGGCAGTTGGCTAATTAGAACTTAATTACCTATTCACATGTGAGCATTCTAATTGTCTTTAATAATGGAGTCACTGGAATAAGATCACTTTTTTTATGACCTGCTCCAGGCTGTGTATGTGACTGTCCTATGCATACAAAATGTGAACAGCTGTATTCAAAGCGTGAGGACATATATTGGAAAATATTACAGAATAAATCACCTTTAGACCACCTGCTGGCCTCTGACATTGTTTTTCTTAAATTTTGGAGCTGGAGTTTATGAAATTGTGGAAAGCAGGGAAAGAAGCTTTTTTTTTTTTGCCCGATGAAGAAATATTAACTGTTAGGCCCCATACACACGAGAGGATTTATCCACGAATACGGTCCAGCGGACCGTTTCCGCGGATAAATCCTCTCGAGGATTTGAGCGGATATCCATGCGATGGAGTGTACTCACCATCGCATTGAAATCCGCGCCGAAATCCTCTGGCGATGACGTGTCACGCCGTCGCCGCGATTATGACGCGGCGACGTGCGCGGCGCTGTCATATAAGGAATTCCACGCATGCGTCAAATCATTACGACGCATGCGGGGGATCCCTTAGGACGGATGGATCCGGTGAGTCTATACAGACCAGCGGATCCATCCGTTGGGATGGATTCCAGCGGATAGATTTGTTTAGCATGTCAGCAAATATTTATCTGCTGGAATCCATCCCAGGGGATAAATATCCGCGGAAATAGATCCGCTGGAGTGTACACACCATATGATCTATCCGCTGAAACCCATTCGCTGGGATTTTTCAGCGGATGGATTCTATCGTGTGTATGGGGCCTTAGGTTTGAATAAAATAAAACAAAGATAAAAATGACTATAAAAGCCATTTTGTAATTTAATGCCATTAAAAATATAACTGCACTAAAACTTCCAGAACAGAAAAGTATACAGGTAACTCGAAAGAGTTTTTGTTTAAAGGTAAACCATTTAAAGCCCAATTCCAGCTTGAAACACACCCCCGACCCAGAATAATAAAAAATAATATAGCATATACAATTGCGACACAAGTCATATTGTCATTGAATGTTATTAAAATGTACCTTTCCTTTTCAATCTGCAGCTCTCTCATTTTCTGTAAATGCAATGCAATATTGCTACCTGGAGGTGTTCTGTACATAGAGGGGCAGATCCACATACATCTGCGCCGGGGGAAGCGTATCTAAGATACGCTACGCCGCCATAATTTATCTTTTTTAGTTTGAATCCACAACAAATCCACGCCGTAAATTACGGCAGCGTAGTGTATCTCTCGTGGCGTAAAGGTGCGGAATTTAAATGGCTGTGATGGGGGCGTGTTTTATGTTAATACGTCGTGACACAACGTAATCAGCAGGTTTTTTTAACTGCGCATGCGCCGTCCCTGGGGGTATCCCAGTGCGCATGCTCGAAATTAAACCGGAACCAGCCAATGCTTACGACGGTGACGTCATTCTACGCAAATTCCTATTCGCGAACGACTTTCGCAAACAACGCAAAAAATTCAAAATTGTATGCGGGAAGGATGGCCATACTTAACATTGAGTACGCCACCATATAGCAGCTTTAACTATACGCCGGAAAAAGCCGAACGCAAACGAAGGAAAAAAATGCGCCGGGCCGACGTACGTTCGTGGATCGCCGTAAATAGCTAATTTGCATACTCGACACGGATTTCGAAGGAAACGCCACCTAGCGGCCGCCGAAAGATTGCATCTAAGATCCGACGGCGTACGAAGACGTACGCCTGTCGGATCTAGCCGAGATGCCGTCGTATCTTGTTTTGAGGATTCAAAACAAAGATACGACGCAGGAATTTAGAAATTACGCGTAATTTCTTTGTGGATCTGCCCCAGAATGTATACTGACCACCCCCCAGAAACATAATTTCCTGCTTGTGTGATTGGCTTCTTCAGAATAACAAAAGGTGGGACTCTGCAATAAAGTTTATTAAAATCCCTGCAATGTTCTAAGGTCACCACCTTTTCTTTAAGCCAAACCCAACCCCTGTCGAAAACAAATTCCGACATCTGTGTCCCATTGCAGCAATTTTCCTTCACTTCCTGTCCCTTGGCCAAACAGGAAGTCAACACGCAACCATAAGACTTGATTGTTGACCCACTTGTTCCCCCGTCCTGGGGACTTCAGCGCGTTTCGAAACTGTTTCGAAAATTATCTTCTTCAGGGATGAGAAACCTTTCTGGAATATAGATAATAAATTACTGTCTAATATATTATAACCATTACTGTAAAGATCCAACAATCACTGTACATCAAAAATCCTACATAGTCACACTGTATTATTTTTGTATAGACAGAGGATGATCCAATCCGTATAGGATAAAACTCTCAGATCATCAGGACCACCATTGAAATATGCAGAGACCACCGTTTGCTTGTGTCATCGACTGCTGAAACATACACTATGAGGTCATGATACCTCAAGGTCTGCTCTCAAAGCAGGATCCTATTGTATATAATTCTAGTAGTAGACTTTGGGGTATCATGACCTAATTATGTATGTTTCAGCAGTTGATGACACAAGCAAATGGTGGTCTCTGCATATCGAAACTTACAATTTCCAGAGCCACTATCACAGGTTAATATGGATAAACTCACCAAGGCCAAGATGCTGAGGGCGGCTCCCTTTGCGACCCAGCACGGTCCGCCCGCTGGAGTGGGAACAGGGGGGAAGACGCACCAGGAGGCACCAGTGCCGACAGGAAGGTGAAGACTGGATGCGTGGAGCAGGAACTGATCAGGAAGTAGCTCACTGAGGACAGCTGGGAATCACACAGAGACAGTCCTGGAAGTCCGGGTACTTGAAAACAGGGAGCAGGCAGAAGATAGGTCCGAGAAGCAAGCTGTGGTCAGGGGGTTGGAGAGAGCAGAAAGTCAGAGGTTCAGAGCCAAAGGTCAAGGGCAGGAGATAGCAGCAGTCCGGGATACGTTAGCCAAGGGTCAGGTGATCAGGAACAAAGGTAGCAGATTTCAGCAGAAGATACACTCAGATGCTGTGACAAACCAGCAACCTGACAGGAGGAAGAGGGCAGTTTAAATAACCCGCTCGGGCCTCTGATTGGTCGAGAGGGGCGCGGCCACGCCGTGCATGCGCGTGCCTACACCGCGTATGCGCGTGCCTGATGCAAACAGGTGAGATAGTGCGGCTCTATGAGACTGGGCAGGATTGGTGCCCTGATAGCCACCATAGTAGGAGCGCATATATTAATTGATAGGTTAATGGCAGGGGTACCTGGAGGGAGCTCCCCCTTCCTTAAAGGCACAGGATCACACAAAATCAACCCACTCGCAGCACAGATAGCAGTAAAAACCCAACTCAACCAGACTCTAGGTAAATGCACATCTGTGAGCTTATGTCTGTTAAGTCTTGCTATTCTCCACTTTCATGTGCACAAAAGGAAATGTCGGATTTAGACACATAAGTCCACTCTTAACCTAAAGGTGAGTCTTTAAGGATAAATCTTTTTTTTTTCTTTTGCCTGTAGCCATAGAGAAACATTTCTATTCATCTCTAATGTAATAACTTTTATGTTTTTTTTTGTAATGTCTTTGTGGTGAAGGATCCATTGACACTAATGCATTTTAACACATGCATTGCATTAAGCTAAAACACGTGTCAAACTTTCCTTTATTAAAGGTAGTGTCTGTTCACAATTCAATGTACATTTAAAAAAATATGTATTTTTTTTCTGTTGTTTAGCGCATTGGGAGACCCAGAGAAGTCGATGCAACACAAAGAAATGCAAATTTCATGTATTTTGGTGCATTGACTACAGGTATTTACAAGCTGTGACCCTTGGATGGAGTAGTGTGCCACTCCGGATTTAGCTGGTTCGGGGAGTGTTTGACCCCTTTCACACTGGGTTGGTTTGCAGGCGCTATAATGCTAAAAATAGAGCATGTAAATCGACCTGAAACAGCCGCTGCTGTCTCTCCAGTGTAAAAGCCCCAAGGGCTTTTACACTGGAGCGGTGCGCTAGCAGGACGGTAAAAAAAACAGGATCGGTTAAAGAGCGGTGTGTATACCGCTCCTGCCCATTGAAATCAATGAGGGACCGTGGCTATACCCCTGGCAAAGCGACTCTGCAGAGACGCTTTGCGGTGGTTTTTAACCCTTTCTCGGACTCTAGCGGGGGTAAAACTGCCCCGCTAGCGGCCGAATAGTGCAGCGAAATTGACCGTAAATCGCCACTAAAAGTTGCGGCGCTTTACCGCCGACGCCGCCCCCACCCCAGTGTGAAAGGGGCCTTATGAAGAATGAAAGCATCCGCTGCTGCGGGAGTGCTGGCGGAGAAGTGGACCCTGTCCTGGCTCCTGTAGTAGCTGGAGAAAGAAAGGAGGAAATCTCCAATGCCGCACATCTATGCAGATGATCAGTGGTAAAATGGTAACCTCTGCCTGGGCTCCCACCAGGCCACACCGTTATCACACTTTGCTCCACCCCTTGGAGATTAATCATTGGGATCCCCATGATTAAAACCACTTCCAGAAAAAACAATGCCGGGGACTCGGCTGGAAAGCCTGAGATCAGTAATTAAAAAAAAAATGTAATTGATCTCAGGCTCTTCAGCCTGGAGGAGAGATGTGGGGTCTTATAGATAATATAATTTTTTTTAAATAAAATAAACAATAAGAAAAAAATGTAACGCCCCCGTCCCCGCGTGCTTGCACACAGAAGCAGACGCATACGTAGGTCACGTCCACATATGTAAACGACGTTCAAACCACACATGTGAGGTATCACTGCAAATTTTAGAGTGAGAGCAATAATTCTAGCCCAACACCTCCTCTGTAACTCTAAACTTGTAACCTGTAAAAATGTTTAAAGCGTCACATATGGAGATTTTTATGTAAAGTTTGGCGCCATTCCATGAGTGTGCCCAATTTTAAAGCGTGACATGTGGGGTATATATTTACTCGGCATATCATCATCTGTCACATTATACAAAAACATTGGGCTTACTTTATTTTTATTTTTTTATTTTTTTTATTCATGAAAGTGTTTTTTTTCCAAACAAATAGCGTTTGAAAAATTGCTGCACAAATACTGTGTGACATAAAAAGTTGCAATGACTGCCACTTTATTCCTTAGGGTCTCTGCTAAAAAAATATATATTATGTTTGGGGGTTCTGAGTAATTTTCTAGCAAAAAAATGGGAGAGGAGTGCTGGAATTTGTGCAGTATGGAAGTGGTTAAGCGCCGAAGGGTGGAGCAAAATGCGCTAGGGCGAGGCCTGGTGGGAGCCCAGGCTGAGGTTGTCATTTCTCCACTGAACACCTGCATGGATGTGCGGCATTAGGGATTTCCTCCTTTCTTTCTCCAGGTATTTCCAAGTCCTGGTCAATGGTTGTTAACTTTATCCCTTCCAAATCCTAACTAAAGTGCATCGGTAGCATTTATCAACATACATCAATTAGAATCTAATAATGCATGTAAAAGCATACAGAAGACACACATTGGTGCATGATTGAAAGAAATGCACTTCTATGCACACGCATTGATTTAAAAGGGCCCTAAAACAAATGAAAAAGAAAAACGTTGTAAGATTTGGTACATAAATTAACAGTGACATTCCTTGGACATCTTCAAACCCACATAATTTCTATTTTTCTAGCAGATAAAATAATGATAGCCGGAGCATGGAAATCACCCGTGATGAATGTCACGTTGGTGAAAACACAACATTTCCTGGATTATGTTTAATGAAAAACTGACCAGTATCTGTCAAGACAAACAAGCAGCAGGGCTTTTTTTTCTCAGAGAATAGGTGCAGGGACTCCTCCTTTCTGAGCCACCCCTTTTCTCTACCCCTACCCACCTCCGAGCACCATACCTTGGTTCCATCCCCTACCCACCTCCGAGCAACATTCCTTGGTTCCATCCGCTACCCACCTCCGAGCAACATTCCTTGGTTCCATCATCTACCCACCTCCGAGCACCATTCCTTGGTTCCATCCCCTACCCACCTCCGAGCACCATTCCTTGGTTCCATCCCCTACCCACCTCCGAGCAACATTCCTTGGTTCCATCATCTACCCACCTCCGAGCACCATTCCTTGGTTCCATCCCCTACCCACCTCCGAGCACCATTCCTTGGTTCCATCCCCTACCCACCTCCGAGCAACATTCCTTGGTTCCATTATCTACCCACCTCCGAGCAACATTCCTTGGTTCCATCCCCTACCCACCTCCGAGCAACATTCCTTGGTTCCATCATCTACCCACCTCCGAGCACCATACCGTGGTTCCATCCCCTACCCACCTCCCAGTACTGCCCTTTTAGACAATACAGAACCAAGTATCAATTTGTGGTGCTAAGTAATCCATAAGGAAAAGCAGTAAAATATATCCCCTGCAGCCAGTAAAAATAGAGCCCCCACCAACAGCAATAGACTACCCTGTCACAGAATCCCCCACCAGCAACAATAGACTCCCGGCAGCAACAGCAGAATTCCCCACAGCCAGCATCAATAGACTCTCCGGCATCCAGCAACAATACACCCCTCCCTCAACAGGAGATCTCTCTCAGCAACAGCTTACCCTCAAGCAATATAAGACCCACCCCTAGCAACAGCAGGTCCCCCACCAGCAGCAATAGACCTCAGCAACAATAGACCCCCATGCAAAAAAAGATCCCCTCCAGCTAGAACAGATCCTCTAGCAGTGAGCATCAATAGACCCTGCAGCACACCCCAGCACCACTTGCCATTACCTACAGTCAGTGGAGGAGGTGCCAGAACTGCGTTCCCCTGAAAAAAATCCCTGCAAACAAGCTAAGTATAAAAAGGCGTGAAACCCATGGATTGTGTACCTCCAAGCCAATGCTTGATCTCATTGTGGATGGGGGCCCAAGCCAAGGGGACCAACCTTAACTTTTTTCCTTTCTTTCCCTCTCTCCTTCTTCTACCATATTTATTTTTATTATTTATTTTTTTATTCTTTAATAATTTTATGTAAGGATGCAGACGGCGGACAATAAAACTTCCCTAATCTTATACTCCCCCACGAGTGAAGTTTTGAAATGTGAATCACCAGGTTTATACCTGGAAATAATGAACCCCCACCTCTCCATGTAAATAAAAAATGTAAATGATTGTAAAGTAACATTGCAAGGAACTACAGGTCCCGCTATCAAATACACGGAGAGGTGGGGTACATTATTTCCAGGAATTAAACCTGGGGATTCACATTTCAGTTCCTTGCAATGTTACTTTACAATCATTTAAATGTTTTATTTCTCTTTTGTAATTGGTTGCTTATACTTATAGGCTCATAGCCTTGGATATAAGGTTTCTATAATAGATAGGACCTCATCACTAGGCCAATTATTTTTCTTTATTTAACTGCATTTTGGTTACGGTATTTTGATTTGGCCTTTGATCACCGGGGAGGAAGCCTCTGCTTTTGATATTTCTTTAACGTTGTTCACGATTTTGTATTATGTATGAAACTTTGGCATAAAAATTACTGGAAAGGAAAATTAACAGTGACATTTCAGTGTCAGAGTTGTATGGGTCATATAGGGCTAATCACCTTGAAGTTGCTAAAAAATGCGGAAAATTTTTATTCTGACAGTTATGTGCTGATGGCGAGGAATGGCATATAGAGGGCGCCAGTGTGTTGTAAACAGTAAAATGTGTGCAGAAAATCATCATGGAATGCTTACAGAACACTGTGATCGTGCCATTAGCAGTCAGCCTCACAGTTACGCTGGAAATTCCCACCTACAGCATGTCAGTTCAGTAAATTACTAGTTGAAGATTTATTTTGACAAGATGATCACGGTGATTTAAGTGTACGCTCTTCATGAATTATATTCATAAGCTTTACTTGTGAGCTGGTAACTGACATTTGCAAAAAAGGGCTGTTGTGAGATTACTAATGGGCTAACATGAGCACCGGGGGCTGATCATTTGTAGTCAGTTCTTTAAGGTAATATTCCCCTGTCTCATTATTGTTCTGAGTATGCCTTAATGGCCAAAAAAGTGGATACTCCTTCAAACATTGAGTTTAAGGGTACTTCTTCTTCATACCAAAGTTACAACATTCAGACATTTTTGTGCTTCCGAACTTTTGGCAACAGTTTGGCGAAGGCATTGTTTTTCAGCAGAACTGTGCCCCTATGCACCATGCCAGAGTTTGGTGTAGAGAAGAGAACCTCAAGTGGCTTGCACAGAACCCCGACCTCAACCCTACTGAACATCTTTGGGATGAATTGGAACTTTGATTGTAATTCATTTATCCTTCAGCAGAATCCATATCTGACCCAATAAATGCTTTTGGCTGAATGGGCATTAATTCCCACGGACACACTCTACAAATGTGTGGAAGGTGTAAGGCAGGGGTGCCCAACCTTTTGAAGAGTGAGGGCCACTTAAGCACCTTGGTGACCAGTCGAGGGCCACAATGAGTGGAGCGGACAGATGACAGGTCACGGCTACTCTATAGGCCCTCTGACCCGCCCAGATAAAAGGGAATAAATGTTTTTCGGATTGGAGGTAGGCGGGCGTAAACGGACATCTGTCGCTCTGTAGAGGTGAATTGGTCCCATTTGGTCGGGCTGATCATGTGAAAAGGGCCTAAGACTGCTTTGACACTGTTGTGCTGCGGTTTACCCACACTGCGAGTGCTGCTATGTCTATCCTGCGGGTTAGCTGAACTTTGCCTTAGACTCCGCCTGTGGCAAAAGCCAGCGTTGTAGAGGAAGCATCGGCTTATGGGGCTCTGCTCCGCAGCCGTTTTCTTCCTCTACCTCCAGCTTCATTCACAACACTGATGCTGTGGTATGGCGGGTCGGCAACCTGCAATCTTTGCTTGCTAACCTGCCATTCCAGAGCAGGAGGTCGTGGGCCACATCAGAGGGCTCCGCGGGCCACATGTGGCCCCCGGGCCACTGGTTGGCCACCCCCGGTATAAGGTGTGATTATCAGGTGTCCACAAATGTTTAACTATATAGTGCAAGCTACACTGATCTTAACGCCACGTATACACTAGTGTTGCTCACGAATATTCGCATTGCGAATATTCGACTCGAATATAGCATATTCGAGAAATCGCGCTATATTTCGAATTTCGCGGTGAATATTCGCAATTCCGAATATTCGCATTTTTTCAATTTGATTTTTAAAACAGATCACATCCTATCGACGTCTAAAAGCATTGCTGGTATGATTAGAGACCCTGGGCCGAGTAGCTAAGCTGAGGCGATCCTATTATGTTGCCAAATTGAAAAAAAAAAAATTGCGATTTTTCGCTATTGCGAATGCGAAAATGATTGCGAATTTTCGATAACTGTGGTAGGAGAACTCTGATTGTCTCTGATGCAAAAGGGGGGGGCTTTGTGTATGTGTATGTGTATGTTATGAATATTTGTATGTTTGATATTATTATTTTTTGTAAGAAGGAAAAAATTGCGCATACCTTAAAAAAGGGGAGAATACAGCAGCAACTCAAAAATGTTATACAACATAAATTAATACAAGACAGAAAATGGAGTCGCTCTACAAGAATAAAAAATATGTCTAGTGACAAGACATGTGGGCAAATTATAAAATAAGCAAGCGCAAATAACTTGTGAAATACACAGTGAAACAAATATATAAAGAAATATAGTCCCAATAATAGAAAAATAATCTTTCATAAAAATGTCTTTGATATGTGAAGTGAAAAAAAGTCCAAAGCATGCAGCATGAACGTGTTCAATCTTCAAGGTGTTTGATTGACAAACGGCTGTGACAGATGGATAGAGTAAAGAATCACCACCAATGCAAAACACTTTTTATTTTCTATTGTAAAATATCAAGAATATTCTGAGCCAATCAGAGTGCTCCTTCCGCATTTGCCGAATATTCGCAATTATTTTGTATTGTAAAATATCAAGAATATTCTGAGCCAATCAGAGTGCTCCTTCTGCATTTGCCGAATATTCGCAATTATTTTGTATTGTAAAATATCAAGAATATTCTGAGCCAATCAGAGTGCTCCTTCTGCATTTGCCGAATATTCGCAATTATTTTGTATTGTAAAATATCAAGAATATTCTGAGCCAATCAGAGTGCTCCTTCCGCATTTGCCGAATATTCGCAATTATTTTGTATTGTAAAATATCACGAATATTCTGAGCCAATCAGAGTGCTCCTACAGCATTTCTCGAAATTGCGCAATAAATATCGCATTCGCATGTTGCGATATTTCGATAAAATATCACGAATATTCTGAGCCAATCAGAGCGCTCCTCCAGCATTTCTCGAAATTGCGCAATAAATATCGCATTCGCATGTTGCGATATTTCGATAAAATATCACGAATATTCTGAGCCAATCAGAGTGCTCCTACCGCAGTTATCAAAAAATCGCAATTATTTTCGCATTCGCAATAGCGAAAAATCGCAATCATTTACTTTCGATAAAATATCACGAATATTCGAATTTAGCGAATATATCTCGAATATTCGAATATATATTCGAGATATATCGCGAAATCGAATATGGCATATTCTGCTCAACACTAGTATACACGAGTGGTTTTCCTATAGGAAAAAAAAAACATGCTCAAGTGTGACCGTGTGTGCGCATGTCTTGAACTATAAAGGGGAAGTTCCATTCCAACGGCGCCACCCTTTGGGCTGCTTTTGCTAATCTTGTGTTAGTAAAAGTTCGGTGAGAGACGATTTTCAGTCTTCGTGCTTTTCAGTCCGTTACAGTGTGACGAATGTGCTATTTCCATTACGAAAGCTATTTTTAAAAGAACGAGCGATTCCGTCTCGAATGTGATTCTGAACATGCGCTTTTTTTGCACGTTGAAATTGCAGACAGACGAACGGTTTTCCCGCTAGGATTTTTTTTCTGCTATCTTTTTTTTCACAGCAGTTTTCCTGTTGGAAAAAGTCAGATGGAGCGTACACACGGTCGGGATTCCCGGTCAAAAGCTCTCATCTGAGATTTTCCAACGGGAAAACCACTCGGGGCAATAGCATTTTGTGATCTAGCCAAAACTCTGGACTGACATGCTTTGTATGGCAAAGTGGATTTTGAAAGTAACCTTGTCTTCTGACTTGTTTTTAAAGTAGAAGGGCCTGGGGCTGTCACCTTGATCCTTCATGATCCTAAATCAGCTATTTACATAGAAAAGTAAGGCCTCGTGCACGTAGGCACATGGGCACATTCCTCCCTGCTGTACAACACTCTACATATTTTGGTGCCCAGGAGCCCCTGCTGCTTCATAAAGCCACTCAGAGGTAAATTGGTGTGTGTGGCTGTACGTAGGTATGCGCCACTAATTGCATAAAGTGACTGTCTGCATTGGGAGACTTACATCTGTACGCATGTGCCACTTACCTGTGTACAGCTGACTACACCCATTTAGGTCTTAGGGAGGTTATACGCAGCCCCCCAAGGGCTCCCAGGCACCAATATACACCAACATTGATGGCTGCCATTAAAAAGGAATGCACGCTGTGAGCACGAGCCCTAAAAATAAACATTTCGGAGTGTATATAAGTGAATAAGATGAAGCTGTGCTGCCCATATTGAATACCCACTCATGTGCTAGAAAAAAAATCCAATCTTCACACATGATTGGTTATTTAAAGTGAAAACAGCTTGCCCTTGCCCCTACATTTATTTGCAAAGGAAACTTTTTCTTTGCTAAGTGAACAGCTTCTGCTCTGTTGGTAAATCAACCCCAATCCAACATCATTACATGGTATTTATGAATGAAGCTTCCAAACAGTGATTGGAGGCTCCATTTATCCAGAAACTATTTCCAGTATTTCTGATACATAAAGCAGGATCTGTAGGATCTCAGCTAATCGTGAGTGAATGCCGCACACAAGACAGCTCTGTGTGCTTGAAAGGTAGAGAACGGCCTTAGCCACAGCTCCTCCCCATAGACCACCCCCTGATGCATTTTACCACGCCCGCAGGGCTTACGCATACAGGTATACCTCATATACCTAAATACATTACCTTACCTTAAATGAGAAAATAGTATACTTAGTTGCTACCCCAATTAACCACTTAAGGACCGACCCATGTACATGTACTGCGGCAGGGCGGCCCTTACCTGTATGTGATTTCTGTTGTCTGCTCTGATCGCACGCACCTGTTCCAAGAGTCGAGCTCCCGATGTGATTGGACACAGCGGGAGCCAATTATTGGGTCCGGCGGCCGTGATTGCCGCCAGAACCGTTGATTGTTTGCTAGAGAGGCAGAACAGCTGTCTGCCTATGTAAACAAGGCAGACCGCCGTTCTGTCAGAGAGGAAGAGAGAGAGCTTGTGTTCCTGCTAATCAGCAACACAAGAGCTCACTCTTCCTTCAGTTAAGCCACGCCCCACACTGTTAGAAATCACTACTCACACATTTAACCCTTTGAATGCCCCTGACAGTGCAATTTATACAGTGACAGTGCATTTTTTAGCACTGATCACTGTATTGGAGTCACTGGTCCCCATAAAGTGTCACTTAGTGTCAGATTTGTCGCAGTCCCACTAAAAACCACTGATTGCCGCCATTACTAGTAAAACAAAATTAAAAGATAAGAAGTCCCTAATTTGATGGAATAATTTGTAGAAGCTATAACTTTTGCACAAACCAATGAATATACGCCTATTGGGATTTTTTTTTTTTTTTTTTACCAAAAACATGCAGCAGAATACAAAGTGGCCTAAACTTATGTTGTTTTTTTTTTTTAGTAGATATGTTTTATAGCAAAAAAAAAAAAATCAAAATTGTTGCTATTTTTTTTGTTAATATTGCAAAAAAATTAAAACTGCAGAGGTGGTCAACTACCACCAAAAGAAAGCTCTATTTGTGGAGAAAAAGAACATCAATTTTATTTGGGTACAGCGTCGCACAATCGCGTAAGTGTCAGTTAAAATAACACAGTGCCGTATCGCAAAAATGGCCTGGTCATTAAGGGGGTAAAACCTTCCGGGGGTGAAGTGGTTAAATTAGACACATGAGTGGCTTTAAGTACATGCAAATCCTAATAAAGAACTTCTTTTCGTTTTTTTTTTTTTAAATGGCAGTATTATTTTTCAATTATCAATTGCTCAGCTGATTATTCTATTTTCCCTCCATTTCTGGATGTAAAGAATTGTTTTTTTTTCTCAGCTGTTTTTATTATTTATCTATGAATCATTCCCCTTATCTTCTTTCCATCTGTAGTATTGTATGTTTTATTTTAAACTGTCTTTAGGCTGTATGCACTTAGGGCACTTACCAACATACGGTGAGATGAAAGGCCAAATGTTAACATTTTCAGCAAAGCATTGTGGCCTATGATGCTCCTATTGAGAAAAATGAGGACGATCTGTTAAAATGATTTGATTCACACAATTAGGTGATTTTCTACATTACAAAGGAATAGTTATGAATGAACAAATCAGGTGATTCGCTGATTTGCTGTTTTTTGATGTGTCTGAATATTTCCATGCCGATTTGCCTGATGCGAAACTCCATCAGTTCAGGAGTATAGGCAATCACAATTCATGAATTGCAGAGTGAACAAATATGTCTACACAGAGTAAAACAAAAATTGGAAACTAATTTACACATCACTATGATGTGATTTGTGCAGGAAAACCACTATTAACAACATATGTGTGTGTGTATGTATATATATTAGTGCTGTCAAACGATTAAAATTTTTAATCGCGATTAATCGCATTAATGTCATAGTTAACTCACGATTAATCTATCTAATTTATGACGAATTTCCCCACAAATATCGCACAATTCTGCAAGTGATTATAATTTATGATCGCTGTTTTCTAGCTGATCTAAAACCATTTTTGACATAAAGGGACACTTTTGGACAATCTACAGTTTTCAGGCAGAAAGAATAGTTTTTATTTTATAAAAGTACATGTAGGACACTGGGCAGACCACTAGGGACAAGGGGGGGGGGTGTATTTTTTACATACAGTACTGTAATCTATAAGATTACAGTATACTGTGTGTATTGTGTTTGTTTACTTTTTTGAACTTGGCGCCGTTCTCCGCTCCCGTGCGCCGTAACGTCGCAGGGAACGGAGATCGGCGGCACACAGACACTGTGAATCGAGCGAGGAGGACCCGCCGAGCGAGGAGGACCCGCCAAGCGAGGAGGACCCGCTCGATCACACAGCGGGGTGGCATCGCCGATCACACAGCGGGGTGGCATCGCTGGATCCAGGGACAAGGTGAGTAACTTGCCTGTGAATCCAGCGAGAAGGTAAGCCGCGCCGCGCCGCTGCACACTCTGCACGTCCACCCCGAGCGCTCCCGCGTTAATTGCGTGATAAAAATATTGACGGCGTTAACATGGGTTTGCGTTAACGCCGTTAATATCGCGTTTAACGCACAGCCCTAATATATATATATATAATATATATATATATATAAACATAAGTTGCACTCGTAATGTGAATAGTCACAAAAATGAAATTACCTAAATAGTGGTAAATACTTCAACAAAATAGATTAAGTCCATGTAACAAAAAAGTTTGGGAAAAACAATAATGAAAGAGAAAAAAACAGTCCAATGAAGAGATAGAATCCAGGGTTCGTCCACCTTCACCAGAAAAGAGAAGAGGAGGGGGAGGGAGTGTGGAGGGAATCCCAAATTGAAGATAAAACCCACTCTGTATATGAGTGCCCTTACCAGAAATGGTGGACCCCCTAAATGGCAAGGTCTTAAATGCAGGCAGATTAAGCCCTCTGCAAGGACAGATGGATCTCCCGCATAACCAGAATCTTCGTAGTGTAGTCAAAAATCCTCCTTAATGCGCAATAAAGGAGCAAGGACTCATGTGGCCCCAGGAAGACATCACATATGACAAAACATGTAGGACGGTGCAACGTGCTGACGCCATTACGCCCCACGTGCCCTCGGTACATGGGTGTTTGTTGCTGTTTTTACGATTGCTGGCTATTTTAAATATTATGCGGTTGTTACCGATTGTCCCTTTTTAAAGCAATAAAGGCTCTTTATATACAATACCACACTATTGGAGTTCCTTGTTCCTCTGTACTCGTGGCTTTTGTTCAGAGTGGGTTACTAGATCGGAGTCCTTGCTCCTTTATTAAGCATTACGGAGGATTTTTGACTACACTAAGAAGATTCCGGTGACACGGGAGATCCATCTGTCCCCGCAGAGGGCTTAATCTGCCTGCGTTTAAGACCTTGCTATTTAGGGGGTCCACCATTTCCAGTAAGGGCACTCATATACAGAGTGGGAGTTATCTTCAATTGGGGATTCCCTCCACACTCCCTCCCCCTCATCTTCTCTTCTCTGGTGAAGGTGGATGAACCCTGGATTCTATCTCTTCATTTGACTGTTCTTTTCTTCCATTATTGTTTTTCTCAAACTTTTTTGTTACATAGACTTAATCTATTCTATTTTAGTATTTACCACTATTTACGTCATTTCATTGTTGTGAATATTCACATTACGAGCGCAACTTATGTTTATATAATTGTTTTTTTCACCATAGAGATATTTGATGGTTTTTGTTACAGCTGTATATTTATGTTTTATCTCTAGCGCAGTATAAACCCCCTTACTTTCATATGTGTGTATATACTCTATTGTGCAAATGTTTTAGGCAGGTGTGAAAAAATGCTTTAAATTAGTAATGCTTTTAGAAATAGAAGTGTTAATAGTTTATTTTTTGAACTGTTAACAAAAGGAAAAGTTATTGAACAGAAGAGAAATCCAAATCAAATCAATATTTGGTGTGACCACCCTTTGCCTTCAAAATAACATCAATTATTTTACGTACACTTGCACGCAGTTTTTGAAGGAACTCGGCAGGTAGGTTGTTCCAAACTTCTTGGAAAACTAACCACAGATCTTCTGTGTATGTGGTCTGCCTCAACTCCTCATGTTCCTTCATGTAATCCCAGATAGACTGGATGATGAGATCAGGGCTCTGTTGGAGCCAAACCACTTCCAGGGCTCCCTGTTCTTCTTGAGGCCTGGTTCACACTTGTGCGATGCGAGAACCCTGCGAATCCACTGCGGGTTCCCGCATCGCACCGACTCGCATGGCAGTTCACACTGCCATATATACGAACTGCTGGGGGGTGTCATTATATGTTAACGACACCCCCATTTCAGCTCACATATTGCACTGCGAACTGACAGTTCGGACATGAATCGGATCGCATATGTTTGAACACACATGCAATCTGATTCTGGTCCGAACAGAAAAAAGGGTCCTGTGCGTGTTTGGACCAAATGCAGTGCAATCTGTATGGCTGAAATTGTACCGCACAGACATTGCATGTAATGTGAACAGCAGTGCGCTGCGAATTACATGTAATGTCTGGCATCGCACAAGTGTGAACCGGGTCTTACGCTGAAGATATTATTTTACTGACATTGTCTGTATGTTTGGGGTGGTTGTTCAGCTGTAAAATAAATGTGGGGCCTCCCTGATGGTATGGCATTATAGATGAGTATCTGCTTGAATTTCTCAGCTGCAGAGGCCGCGACAAGGCACCCGTGTATTATCTGAAGAAGTCCTAACTCTATACATTTTTGAGTGCCTCCATAGTAGGAGCACATATATAGTATTGGATAGATTGAGAGCAGGTTTGCCTGGAGGGAGTCCACTCCTCCTTAAAGCATCAGGGGCACACTGGACACCCAGCAAATAGCACAATGGCGGCAAAGGTGTCCAGTGCATCCCCTTACCAAATAACCAACAGTACAAATAAACAGCAACTGTCCCAACCCATAACTGGCCTTAGCAGCAAGGAGCATATGGAAAGGTGACGCATGTCAAACAAAAACAAAGAACAATTTTCAGTTCGATTTACCAGCCAGCCTGCAACAGATCAAATTGTCCTGTCTAAGGCCCCTTTCGCACTGCCAGACCGTTCAGGTCCGCCTGTCAGTTTTTTCAGCGGACCTGAGTGGCCGCTCCATGCTTCTCTATGGAGCGTCGGATGTCAGCGGTGACATGTTCGCTAACATCCAATCCGATCCGCTAAAATCAGATGGATGGCAATTTGTCACCATCTGTCCTTGTCGGATCCGATCGGGTGAGATCTGATGAAAACATGCTGTCCATTTTCATCCAATCTCTCCATAGGAGACAGCGGCACTCGACAAGCCCCTCCCCGCTCAGTGAGCAGAGACAGACCTGTCATCCGCCGACTCAGCAGAGATCAACAAAGAGATCTCCCGCTGAGCTGGTGGACCGCTGCAAGCGGATCTGCCCCGTGTGGAAGGGCCCCAACAGTTCACGTTGAAAACAGGGGTTTCGTTTGCACACATTTGCAAATACATGCTTACATGCGTAAGCTGCAGAGAACGCAGCAAGGCAGTATTATCTGAAGTCCTAACTCTAAATTTTGCATTATATATGTAAATGTATTATTCCTAGGAAAGTAAAAATGACATTGGTTGGAGGATTTCTACTTTATATAAAAAAGTCTGCAGGCCTATATAAAAGTATTTATATTCCCCCCAGGACTTCTGATATTTGAGTAATGTGTTTATAGGGGCATGCCCAGACTCCAGACCATCACCACCTGTGCTTCAGATGACAGCAATAAAAACAAAACAAAAAAAATACATGTTCTCCAGTGAGTATTCCACAGATTCTTGTCCGCAGAATGTGATGGACTTTTTTCATTAACTGCTGATGTATGGATAAATGGAGTATGCCCGCGCTACCAAGGTGTGGGGAAGGGGGAGGGGGATACGGCTGCAGCACTGAAAGTGTATCAAACCAAAAATAGTCACAGAAGGGGGGTAATGCTGCGCTGTATAGGGTGAGTGGGAAAAGGACTAACGGCCAGATTCACGAATAATTACGGCGGCGTAACATATCCCCTTTACGTTACGCCGCCGCAAGTTTTCGGCGTAAGTGCTTGATTCACAAAGCACTTGCCTGTAAACTTGCGGCGGCGTAGCGTAAAGCCGTCCGGCGCAAGCCCGCCTAATTCAAATGGGGCGTGTACCATTTAAATTAGGCGCGTTCCCGCACCGAACGTTCTGCGCATGCTGTTCTAAATCTAAGCCATGAAATAGCAGGCTTAAGATTGCGATGGGAAAAACCGACTAGCGACGATGTAAGAGAATGCGACGAACGCGCGTACCTTCGTGGATCGCCGTAAACAGCTAATTTGCATACCCGACGCTGGAAAACGACGCAAACTCCACCCAGCGGCCGCCGGAAAATTACACCTACGATCCGAAGGCGTACGAAGCCGTACGCCTGTCGGATCTATGCCAAAAGCTGTCGTATCTTGGTTTGAGGATTCCAAATCAAGATACGACGCGGCAAATTTGAAAATACGCCGGCGTATCAGTAGATACGCCGGCGTATTACTGCTGTGAATATAACTAGTATTAAGAAATAGTTATCAGTCAATCAAATGTAAAACATGTAGGACATATGTTAAAACAAATGAAACATATGTAACACTCAAACAAATATAAAGCCAAAATCAATAAAACTTAACCACTTAACAACCGAGGACGTCCATGGACGTCCTCGACTTTGTGCAGTGATATCTGAATGATGCCTGCAGATACAGGCATCATTCAGATATCACCGTCTTCAGTCACCGATTCTCTGCAAGATAAGAATGATCAAAGCGGCAGTTCCGCTGCTTGATCGTTCTTATAGGCAGCGGGAGGGGACGTCCCCCCCTCCCGCCGCCATCCGGTGCTTCTCCGGGCTCTCCCCATCGGGGGCCTGGAGAGCGAATCGGCCAGCGCTGGCTGGAAAGCATAGAGATGACTGGTGACCTGATGGTCACCAGTCATCTCTATGACCGTCGGAGGCCCTGCGCGATGTTACGACGTCACGCCCGGAAGTAAACAAAGCCGCAATTGCGGCTGTCGGCATGAGATCGGTGAATTTTTTTTCACAATCTCATGCTTGTAAGCCTGGAGGAGAGATGTGGGGTCTCATTGACCCCACATCTCCCCATAAAGAGGACCTGTCACAGTGATTCCTATTACAAGGGATGTTTACATTCCTTGTAATAGGAATAAAAGTGATCAAAAAAAAAAAATGTAAAAAAAAGCGTAAAAAAAAAAATGAAGTAAAAAATAAAAATAAAATTTAAAAAATAATAATTTTAAAACGTCCCTGTCCCCGGTAGCTCGCGCTCAGAAGTGAACACGCATGCAAGTCCCGCCCACATATGTAAATGCCGTTCAAACCCCACATGTGAGGTATTGTCACGTGCGTTAGAGTACTAGACCTCGAAAATTGTAACCTCTAAAAATGTTTAAAGCGTCGCCTATGGAGATTTTTAAGTACCGAAGTTTGCCACCATTCCATGAGTGTGCGCAATTTTAAAGCGTGACGTGTTAGGTATCTATTTACTCGGCGTAACATCATCTTTCACATTATATTAAAAAATTGGGCTAACTTTACAGTTTTTTTTTTTTTTTATTCATGAAACCTTTTTTTCCCCCCAAAAAAAGGTGTTTGAAAAATTATTGCGCAAATACTGCAATGACTGCCATTTTATTCCCTAGGGTGTCTGCTAAAAAATATATATAATGTTTGGGGGTTCTGATTAATTTTCTAGCAGAAAAATTTAGATTTTTACATGAAGGAGAGAAGTGCCAAAATAGGCCCGGTGGTCAAGTGGTTAAAAAGATAAAGTGCTGAGTGCAATTGTGCAAAAAAACATGCGTAACATAAAAAAAAAAAAAGTCCTCAAATAGAATGTTGTATTCAAAAATCTTCAATATTGCAACAATATATAGCCTGCGCAGCCTGGTCACGTGTACTGCTTACGTCACATCCGGCAATCTGGCTTGAGCTTCCGACTGGTGGAACGCACGCCGTCGAGTAAGTGGAGGAACCACAAGTGCTTTTCCTTACGAGTCTGCAGCCCCAGTGCCGGGTTGGGCACCTTTTAATGTAAGCAGCCATTTAACTTTTTTTGTTCTGTCATTTTATTCTTTTATTAAATGGTTTGCACTATGGAAGTTTTGGCTTTTTCATTCCATGTTCCATCTCTGCAATGGAGGTCTTGAGCCAATACCCACATCTCCCGTTTATGGCCAAGTGTGCAGGCACACTCCTGCTAAGCACAAGAGATCTTTTTCTAATCAAAAAGATCCATTGAGTCTGGTAAAGCACATTCCCCTTCTGTGCACTTTGGGCGTCTTATCCTTGCGTATGGTGAAGGAACAAGTTTGCACTGTCTGGACAACAATCCTTTTACAGCAAGATTTTGTTTTTTGTTGGTGGATGGATTTTGGAAATTTAAGCGGATGTGCCATGGGAACAAAATATTAAAAGTCAGCAGCTACAAATACTGCAGCTGCTGACTTTTAATATTAGGACACTTACCTGTCCTGGAGTCCAGCGCCGATCGCAGCAGAGCACGAGCGATCGCTCGTCACTCTGCTGCTCCCCCGCCATCCACGCTGAGGGAACCAGGAAGTGAAGCGCTGCGGCTTCACTGCCCGGTTCCCTACGGCGCATGCGCGAGTCGCGCTGCGCCCGCCGATTGGCTCACACGCTATTTGCTGGGAGCCGAGTGTTCCCAGCACACAACGGGCGACAGACGGGATGTGACGGAATGCCCGTCTTTCGCCCGTATCGTGTGGCCGGAAGTGGGTGCAAATACCTGTCTTTAGACAGGTGTCTGCACCCCCCTCCCCCCTGAAAGGTGTCAAAAGTGACACCGGAGGGGGGGAGGGTTCCGATCAGCGGGACTCCACTTTAGGGTGGAGGACCGCTTTAATCACATTATTTTTTTTTTTTTTTTCAATTGGGACAATTTTTTATCTTTTTTGCTTTGTATATTGTGCTTCTCCTTTAAAAATGAAAACCAATGCATCCATCACACTTTAGAATTGGTAAACTTTTTTGGGGTTTAACCACTTCAGACTCGGACAATTTTGCTGGTCAAAGACCAGGCCACTTTTTGCAATTCTGCACTGCGTCGCTTTAACTGACAATTGTGCGATCGTGCGATGTGACTCCCAAACAAAATTGATGTCCTTTTTTTCCCACAAATAGAGCTTTTTTTTGGTGGTATTTGATCACCTCTGCAGTTTTTATTTTTTGCGCTATAAACAAAAATAGAACAAAAATTCAGAAAAAAAACACTATTTTGTACTTTTTGCTTTAATAAATATCTAGTGACTAGTGCCACTAGTTCTTGAGCTCTGTGACCCGATTGCGGGACACTGGCGGCGATCGGGTCCCGCGGGCGCGGTCACGGAGCTTGCGGCAGGGTTACAAGCGCACCGCCGGCGGCGCACGCGCGACCACACGGCGGCAATTTAAAGGGGACGTACCTGTACGCCCTTTTGCCTGTCCATGCCATTTTGCCGACGTATATCAGCGTGCGCTGGTCGGTAAGTGGTAAATACCGCTTTAACTTTTCCTCACTCTACCCACAACAAAACAAAAATGAGCTAGAGTTATTCTGATGTGCAGGATTCTTTTGAAACTGGTATGATGCCTCCTTAACATCAAAGAGCAAGTCCAGTTTGGTATGACCAACTACTACTAGCGACTAGAGTTGAGCGGACACCTGGATGTTCGGGTTCGACGGGTTCGGCCAAACTTCGGAAAAAAGTCTGGGTTCGGGACCCGAACTTGACCCAAACTTGACCCCAAACTTGACCCTGAACCCCATTGAACGCAATGGGGACCCAGACTTTTGACTACTAAAATGTCTCTAAAAGCTAATGGAAAGGGCTAGAGGGCTGCAAATGGCAGCAAAATGTCGGTAAGAGCATGGCAAGTACTCTGCAAATAAATGTGGATCGGGAAATAACATAAAATAACATAAAAAAATAATAAAAATTAATAAATCTTGACCTAGGAGGACGAGGTACATATGGAGTAGGAGGTTGAGGGTTATGGTTAGGGGGTTAGGGGGGTTAGGGTTAGGGGTTAGGGTTAGGGTTGGGGTTAGGGTTAGGGGTTTAGGGTTAGGGTTAGGGTTAGGGTTGGCTAGAGGGCTGCAAATGGCAGCAAAAGAGCATGGCAATATAATTCTCTCTCTATAAGAACAAGCAGGAACCTTGCCCTAAACTATCTAATGCAGAGTATCTCACAGAAAGAAACAGTACTGGTGTAGATTTCTGAAGCAGGATAGTCCTATCTAAATCTCTCCCTCAGATCAGCAGCAGCCTTTCCCTACCCTAGCTAAAGCAGAGAGACAAGCTGTGCTATGTGCCTCTAGCTTATATAGAGGCTGGGTCACATGCTGGGTCACATGCTGCACTGGCCAATCACAGCCATGCCAATAGTAGGCATGGCTGTGATGGCTTCTAGGTAAAACAAGTAAAACAAATGGTGATTGGCTGCCCTGCAGTGCACCATTACATTGCCGAACACCGGACCCGAACCCGAACTTACAGCAAAATGTCCGGGTTCGGGTCCGGGTACAAAATAAAACAAAGTCCGTACCGAACCCGAAATTTACAGTTCGGGTTCGCTCAACTCTACTAGCGACACTATATTACCAAAAGTATTGGGACACCTGCCTTTACACGCACACAAACTTTAATGGCATCCCAGTCTTAGTCTGTAGGGTTCAATATTGAGTTGGCCCACCCTTTGCAGCTATAACAGCTTCAACTCTTCTAAGAAGGCTGTCCACAAGGTTTAGGAGTGTGTCTATTATAATGTTTGACCATTCTTACAAAAGCACATTTGTGAGGTCAGGCACTGATGTGGACAAGAAGGTCTGGCTCGCAGTCTCCGCTCTAATTCTGATCCCGAAGGTGTTCATGTGCGTGTAAAGGCAGGTATTCTAATACCTTTGATAATATAGTGCATGTTAGCACCTAGATAATGGGTGCTCAACCTGTGGCTCTCCAGCTGTTGCAAAACTACAATTCCCATAATGCCTCAGCCTTTGGGAGACATGCTTGTACCTGTCAGCGGCTTGCAATGCCTCATGGGAATTGTAGTTCCGCAACAGCTGGAGAGCCACAGGTTGAGCACCCATGACCTAGATAAATTAAAACCATCACAGACATATTAGACAAATTTCTAAGCCACCCGGGACACTCCTCCTGATTGGCTGAGACACAGCAGCGGCACCATTGGCTCCCACAGCCATCAAAGTCAGTTAGCCATTTAGGGGAAGGGGAGGGGGCGGGTGCCAGGTTGTGTCTCAGTATCTGAATGGATACAAGGAGCTGTGGTTTGGCTCCAGTGCACCATAGGAAGCTGTTGACTGTGGGGGCACTCGATAGAAGGGAGGGGCCAGGAGCAGCAAAGAGAGACCCGAGAAGAGGAGGATCTGGGCTGCTCTGTCCAAAACCAACTGCACAGAGGAGGGAAGTATAACATGTTTGTTATTTATAATTTTTTTTTTAAACAAGACTTTTACAATCACTTTAACTACTTGCCGACCAGCCGTCGTCGTTATACGGTGGCAGGTCGGCACGATCCCGCGCACCATCGTAGCTGTACGTTGGTCCCTTTAAGCAGGAAAGCAGGCGCGCACATGTGCCCGCTGCATCGCGGGGTGTCGATGCTCATGACCGACCGTCATGATGAAAAGTGACGCAGTGGCAAATCGCAAAAAATGGCCCGGTCATTGGGCAGCCAATTCTTCCGGTGCTGAAATGGTTAGTGTTAAAAATGTGCCTTTTCTGAAAAAAATAATTAAGTTCCCCCTGATGACAGGTTCATTTTGCACCTTAGATCTTTGTATTCTGCCATTTGCTGTCTACAGCTGCAGGCTGTTTCTATACAAACAAGGCGCTTTTAGGACGTCTAAATCACTTGCATTATCAGCTTTCTATGAATATGCATCACTGCACATCTTTTGTTTCAGCTAAATTGTTTGGTCCCCTTTGGACTTCTGAAGACCTGAAAAAGTTTCCTGTGCTTCCGTTCTCCATTGAATGCTCGTCCAGACACCGCACAGATAACTGCTACTAGCATCAGAAGATGAAGACTGATACATATGCACAGAACCACAGACTGTACCCAGGGGAAGACAGTTCTGGAGAAAAAATATGCTCCAGATCGAAGGGTCATTCCGTTAGTATGTAGGAGAACAGGCTCTGGGAATACAGGGGGAAAACACTAGCTAATTGAAAAAAGGTTAATTTATTCATGAAAATGCTCCTTTGTATATCAGGTTGAATTGAGACCACATAAAATAAAATTCACTGTACAGCAATGGAATATTAATGATGTGCCAAGCTGTTTCACCTCTGTATACTTCATAGTCATTTGCTTTTGTTTATTGAATTTGCTAAGTGAATATGCAAATATACTTTTCTGACATATTAATATTTTAAATGTAACGTCAGGGACACTGCCACATTTTGTTTAACCTTCATCATCTGTTGCATTTATTATTAATATATAAAAAAAAAAAAAACGATAAGTTTAAGTTTAAATGGCAAACAAAATATTCTGTAGTCAATGAACCAAAAGAATAGCACATTTTTTGAATTGGCCTTGGGTACACTGTTTGTTAGAAAAGCTAATGGTCCCCATCAGATTTGGACTTTTTATTGAGTGAAAGTTTTGTGTTAGACATATGTCCAATGGTTAACCGTTAACTGTACTAACCATTGGACATATGCTGGTCACTGGTAAACACAATTTAACTAACTGATGGAAATGAATATAGCTTGTGGGAACCGACGGGCTAGACCAGGGGTGACCAACCAGTGGCCCAGGGGCCACATGTGGCCCGTGGAGCCGAGCCGTCATCCCAGAACATCAGTGTTGTGAATGAAGCCGGTGTCTTGTCGAGCTAGTTCCTTCATCGATATGGTTCCTGCCTCGACTGCGCAGGCGCAGTAGGAGGCCACGGAAATCTCAGAGGCTCAACAGCTGATTGTCAGCTTAGACACGCTCGCTCCCAATGCCTGCTTATACATACGCTCTATAGTACACGCCGCTCTACACAGCAAGGGGCAGATGTGATATTGAGCAGCCTTTTTTAGATTGGTTATCCGCGGCATGGATAACCAATCAAAAAAACACTGGTCAATATCACATCCGCCCCTTGCTGGCCCTTGCTGTGTAGAGCGGCATGTACTATAGAGTGTATATTCAGCCATCGGGAGCGAGCACGTCTACAGATGACGAACAACTGTTCCCGCTCGGAGTTTTCCGACGGCTCGTAAACCATATCGATGGGAGGAACCAGCTCGTTAGAACACCGGCGGTAGAGAAAGCACGCGGCTGCGAGGCAGAGCCACATAAGCCGATGCTGCCTGTATAACACCGCCTGGTGTCACAGGCGGAGTGATACCAAATATGGGCATATCTGTTCTGCAGTGGTTACTGGGCTGCTTTCAAACTGATCAGCAGGTGCAACGCCTACTTCCAATCCGATCCACTAAAAAAAAAACAGAAGAGGATTTATCCCCTTCCGCCTGGGTGGATTGGATCAAAGGGCCCATAGAGTAGAGTGGGCTGTGTCTGCTCTCGATATGCAGAGTGGACACAGACCTGTCATCCGCCCGATCCACTCTTGGTGGCCCACGAACCGGTTACCAAGTCATTTAAGTGGCCCTTGCTCTTCAAAAGGTTGGGCATCCCAGGGCTAGACAGTTAAACTGCAATACTGTCTCAGGCTGCTAAGAGTTCCCTCTGTACTCTCTATAAGGAAAATGCAGATAAAATCCTCTACTTTTTGGTACATGACCCTGGATGTACTCCATGCCATCTATCCCACTAGCTCAGATCGATGCTGGCGCTACCACAGGGACAAAGGCACCCTCCTTCATATATTTTGCAGCTGCCCAGTTGTTGGATTGCCTTTTCGGGGTATCTTCCCATATGACACCAACGTTTTTCTTGTTGGGCCTCTCCCTGCAAAAAAATCCCAAATTCTATAAGAAGATGCTTCACCATATCCTTACGGCTACACAGTGCTCTTAACTGGAAACAGCCCCCCCCCCCCCAAGAGATGTGGAGCTGATGTAGAAAATGACTGCTAGACTACAAGATAGACTGGAGGCTCACAACAACATTTGGGAATTATGGCATTTCCAGGAGGACCCACCTTGAATCAGCGAATAAGCTATTGTGATGATCAATTTTCCTTTTATTCCCTTTCTGTTTTTTACTATCCATGTTTAATCATAAGCGATAATAGCTCTTCTTCAATGATATTATTTTATGTTACAATGTTCCATAGGTAATGCTGTCTTCATAGATATAGGTGTGCACAGCCTATTGCATTAGGTTGTGCACCCTTAAGCTGAAATGCACATGCATATATGACCCCGGCACATTGATCTCCCTGCCGGCACAGTGAAAGAGAGTATAAACACTAAAAGCCCATTCACACAGGGGCAACACGACTTCTAGCACAACTTTGGGAGGCAACTTGGACATGACTTGAGTATGAATCATCAGGCAACTTACAAGGCAACTTCAAGTTGCCTCCAGGACAGTACAAGGCAAATTCAAGTCGCCTCCAGGACAGGAGGCTTTCCAGTGGCCAATCAAACAACAATCAGCTCTGTGGGAGGGAGGGGGGAGGGAGGGGTTTGCCTAAGAAATGTATGTTATCTTCCTGTATTGTTGCTTCAGTTAAGACAGTGATCCGACTTCTGACGCAACTTCCATTGAAATCAATGGGTACAAGTTGCCTACAAGTCGAGTCGGATTGAAGTAGTACAGGAACCTTTTCTGAAGTCGGAGCGACTTCAGTAGTGTACATTAAGACGGCTCCCATTCACTTCCATTCCTTTTCTCGACTGCGCGACTTGGGGCAACTTGGGGCGACTTGAAGTCGGATCCCAGGTCGCCCCAGTGTGAACTGGCTCTAATGGCATTTTAAAGGGTCATTGGCGGCAAGTACAGTTAACGTGCACGCGCACACCTGCTGCGTGTTCATGTGCACACCCACATGCCGCTGCCCAGCCCGGCGGGTGCTAATAAGAACTCATGTGCAAACATCTGCACTTCTGCCTTTCTACAGGGTGTCCCTGACACGCACTATGCTTTTTAGAAAATACCTTGGAGTGTTTTCTTTCCAAAATGGGGTAATTTGTGGGTGTTTCTACTGCCCTGGTGCTCCAGGCCCCCCATAAATATGATAGGTAGTCAGGAAATTAGCAGAGTAATGTATGCTCCTTGAAAGCCCAAAGATGCTCTTTGAATTTTGGGCCTCCCTATGCATCTAGGCTGCGAAAAAATCTCACACATGATATCTCCAAACTCAGGAGGCATAGCAGAATGAGTTTTAGGGTGTAATTATAAGTATGCCAATGCTGAGCATGACAAAAAACTTGTTAAAAATGACAAAGTTGTGAATAAAAAAATTAATTTCTTCAATTTAAATTTTTCTTTAATTCCTTCCAAAATATTGTGACACAAAATATAATTTAAAAAAAACTTGCCTTGCCTCTTACTATATACTATGGTGACAAAAGAGGAGATAACACACATAAAGTGTAGAGCGCAGCATTAGAACCTGCTGGCTAAGGGTAATGTAAATAGCATATAAATAATGCTGATTGTTTGTAATAAATCAGTCCAGATGGTGAGTCTAGAATAATCCCAATGGGAAATTCAGAGGTCAGATGCACTTGAAAGTCTATTATGTATGGCTGCTAATGGTGGCGAGGCGATGACTGTGAAAACAAAAGGAGGGGCAGGGGATAAGAGAAATGCCAAGCCACTTCTAGTGCAGTTTAGCTTATTTAACAAGTTGCAAAAATACAAGGTAATGAATACACACACGTGGTGCCCAGTGAGAAAGGCTTGTCAGGTAGACAGTATAGGAACGAGGGAGCCTTGGGTGTCAGCAGTGGATGCTGCATGTCAGCTGAAGCCACAAGACAGAGACTCTGGGAGGAGTCAGGCAGGATCTCAGTATCGGAGTGTTTCGGAGCTGTCAGACCTTGGTCACCGTGCTGGCCAATGGGAACACATTTTTGAGGCAAGGCCATGGCTCCTTCATCACACAGGCTAGGTAATATACACTGATTTGGGTTATTTCTACCAAAAAATGTAGCAGAATACATTTTGACCTACATTTATAAAGAAATATTTTTGATTTGCAAAGTTTTTTTAACAGAAACTAAGATTTTTTTTTATTATTATAATTTTTTTGCTTATATAGCAAAAAAAAATAAAAAAAAATACCAGTGGTGATTAAATATATAAAAACTGAATTTGGGTACTGAAAAGCGAAAAATTGCCTGGGCAGAAAGGGGGTGAATGGGTCCGGTTTTGAGGTGGTTAAAATAGTATAAAACCTTCAGCATTGTTTGAGTCTAACACATTAAGCACAATAAAATAAACATATGTCATTAAACAATTTGTCAAAACTCTTACCCCAGCACTTGCAGTTTACAACATTCAATGCTGCTGGCTCCTTACCTGAGCTTTCCGTCTTCATAGATAAGAATTAACAATGCAGTTTGCAGGCAGTCTGTTAGCTTGGAGGAGGGAAGGGGGGAAGGGAGGAGCAGGGGAGTGCCTTGCCATCTTAAAGGGTTACTATAGGGAAAAAAAAATCTTTAAAATAACAACCATGTTATAGTTACCTCCACTGTGCAGTTTGTTTTGCACAGAGTGTCCCCGATCCACGTCTTCTGGGGTCCCTCGGCGGCTGTCTCTGGTCCTCCCCGCAAGAACTCACCACAGTCATGCGAGAGAGCTTGCATGGTGGTGAGTCCTTCAGGCACGCTTCTGTGATACAGCGGCCATAGCTGCTCACTGTATCACTCGGCCCCCCCCCTTTGGCACACCGCATCCCTGGATGCGATTGACCGCAGCGCCAGCCAATGGCTGCGCTGCTCTCAATCCATCCGCTCTAGACAATCAGCGGCCAGGCTGAGCGGCGAAGAGGATCTCGGGACCGAGTGCAGGACTTTCGAGGGGTCAGGTAAGTAAAACGGGGGCTCGGGGGGGCGGCATCATCAGATGTTTTTTCACCTTAATGCATAGATTGCATTAAGGTGAAAAAACATTTTCTTTACAACTCCTTTAAGATTTGGTGTTGTGGGTTTCTATTGATGCAGATTGTAGGGAGGCACAACTTTAGTCCATGCATGCAGTGGTGGCTCCATACAATGCTGCAAGAGAAAGAAGCCATCCTGAGACACGAAACTCATGGCATTGGTTATGGCACCAGCTGAAACTGGAACCTTGGCAAAGATTAAGATAAAGAAGCTGCAGACTTACTCATTTATTATATCAGCTGCTGAAAGAGCTTAACCCCTTCACACCGACGTTGCAGAAAAATGCGGCCTCACGGCACTGGGCTTTTTGCCAGGGGGGCACATATTTGCGTACCTCTCTTTGTGCTGGGAGTGCACAGCATGGCGTGCTGCCAGCACAGAAATTAGGGTCTCACCGTGAGTCCCGGGCCCTGTACTAAGGATTGGGATCCGGAACTCTCAATTCCGGGTTACCCGATCACTGTGATAACCTCTGACCAGTGGGTTGAATGGAAAAAAAAAGTCAGGTCCCCGCATCAAGTGACGTTGATGCAGAAATCTCTCCCACTGTTCTATTGTATTCTGACAGGGGGGACTCCTCCCCCCCGTCCATTTACACAGAATCAGTACTTGCAGCAATTGACTCCAAGCCCTGATCATATGTTTTTCCAGCCTGATGCCTTGTACACACAACCTTTTTTTCCGACAGGAAAACTGCTATGAGAGCTTTTGACCGGGAATTCCGGCCGTGTGTATGCTCCATCGCAGTTTTTCCAATGGGAAAACTGCCAGGCAAAAAAAGAGCGCAGGATCTCTTTTTTCCCGCCAGGAAAAAATCCTGGCGGGAAAACCGTTCGCCTGCATGCTTTTCCGACGGCTAAAAAAATGCGCAGGCTCGGAAACAAATCGATGCATGCTCAGAAGCAAAAACTTTATTTTGTCGGCTCGTCGTAGTCTTTTACGTCACTGCGTTCTTGGCAGTCAAAAGTTCACCAGATTTTTGTGTGACTGTGTGTATGCAAGGCATTATATTTTATAATGTATGCAAGGCAGGCTTGAGAGGAATTCCGTCGGGAAAACCTTCATTTTTTTTATCCAACGGAAAAAACGTTTTGTGTGTACTATGCATGACTCTTTGACAGAGACTGGTTGTTAGACTGGCACTGTTTAACACTCAGTGGAACGCATGAACGTGGATGTAAACCTGCTCTCATCCTTTCTAAACTACTGCACTACTCCCATGTGGTTATCTATAAGGATATACATGCCTCCTGCATGTATCCTTAACTGTCAAATGTCTCCCCTCTGTCTGTTATGAGACCTGAAAAACAGCAGATTCTGTGGGTGGGTCTGTTGTCCGGAGCTCAGTGGGTGGAGTCGTGATGTCAGACTCCCTGCCCACCTCTACTCTCCCCTTGTCAACATGCATTTTCTCCTGTGTATTTTTTACACCAAACTTCTGCTACGATCACTAACATCCAGTCAAAACCCAGAAAAGTCACCACATGACTTCAGCATGCTCAATCATGCTAAGGTCTAGAGCGGCCAATCCTGGGAGAGCTGGATAAGAAAGGAGGAGGGGATCTGAAGTACACAGAATGCCTCTCTCAGGCTTGTGCATGAGATATGTAAATCACCTGTCACTTACAGCAAGGGGGAGAAATGGACATCTATTTCTCTGTCTGTCTGTTTTCATCTCACCGAAAAAAGATAAGAGGATTGCTCAGAGCTGGATATATTTTCTTGGCAAGACTGAGCAAAGATGACATGAAATCCTATACTGTACAAGGTGCAAGCCTTAATTAAAAAATAATAATTGGGGTTTACAACCACTTTAAAGTCGGCTGGTTCCTACTGAGCTACATTTTGGTACAAGGGTAAAAAGATAAATTAGAATATGTTATTATTTCTTTTGACTCATTTATAAAAGCATTAATTGGTTTATGGCAAATACAGCAAAAGACACAATTGAAGTACAGATATATTAAGTGTGCCAGCCGTTTAAAGATTTGTAAGATAGTGCAGAGATCTGTCAGACCTGAAATATCTTCCTTAACCACTTAAAAATCGAGAGTGAAAGGAAGCCTGATTTATTGCAATACCTTTATATAGCAAGCCCATTTGTCAGAACACAAAATGAAGTAAAAGGAAAGACAGACACTTCTGGTGCAGTTTTGTTAGGTTAATAATGTCAGTCAATGAAACGGGATGGCCCTGCCAGGTTTCAACCATTTCTACATAAAAAGCCTTTCTGTCTAGCTAACACAGATTCTCAAGGTTACAGGTATGGGTGACCTGTGAAGAAAAGGAGAAGCTGAAGATTTGATGTACAAGTGCATTAAAGAATAGATGTTTTTTCAAAAAGACTCACCTCCAATAAACTTTTTTGTCCACAATGTTTTGTAGATCAGATGCAGATCCTGAGATCGAACTGCCATGGCATGAGAAGATCCCAGCATTGCTTACACCAATGAGTCGTGGCAGTGCCACTCTGCAGAAACATTCCTATCATTCCCTTTTGTAGGTCCCATGCATGGGCAAGACAACGCAGAAGCTATTGATGTAAACAATTCCAGATGCAGCAGTGTAATCTTAGCAAATATGTCATTAAGTTTAAAAATTAATTTTGGGATAACCCCAACTACTCTTAAAACTGTGTCCTCCCACCTTTTAGCACCTATGCTCACTAACCTGTGTAAGAAGAATGTATATACTTACCTATTTTGACATGTCTCTCCTTTGGCGGCCAGACAACTCCTGCCCCCCCCCGGCCACCCAAGCCCCCTCTCCCCCTTCACTAGCCACTAGCCGTTCTACTTTATTAGAGTAGAACGGTTGGTACTGGTACTCTTATAGGCAGTACCAGTGGGGAAGCTACACATTATTTCACCCGGGGGAAAGAATCAGTTCGGTGCCCCCCTTATGGGACAAGTTTAGGCAGAAGTGAGAAACTCCCAGGCCATAGCTGTTGAGTCAGCTGTCTGTCCCTCCCCCATGCTCCTCTGTCCCCCCCCCCTGCTCCTCTGACCCTCCCCCTGATTCTCTGTTCCCCCCAGGTGAGCTCTGCGGGGAGGTAGAGACAGAGGAGCGGAGGGGGGCGGTGGTCTGCTGTCACTGAAGCAGGCCCACTGAGCCATCGGCCCACCGGGAAACTCCCTGTAGTCCCAATGGCCAGTCCATCCCTGCTACTGGCTGACACAAGGGATATCAAGTGACTGGACCTGAGTGACTTGAAAATAGGCACATCTTTCTTCTTGCCCCAGGTTAGTAAGTATAGGTGTTAGGAAAGGGGAGGGGCCAGTTTTAACTTGGATACAAAAAAAATGGCAAACATGCAGGATTTCTAGTGCAGAAGAGACATTTACTAAAGGCTAAATAAATAAGGCAAAGCTTCACTTTGCTAAGAATACCCAATCACATGGAAGGGAAATAAAATAACAGCATTTTTTCCTGCACATGATTGTATGATGAAAGTCAGCAGAGCATCTCTTTTTCAAAAGTAGTTCCTGCACTACTTTTGGCGACTTCAGTGGCGATTTCAATAGACATCTGTGCATGAACACTGAAATGCGGGTTAGAAATCGTGCAAGTTCAAGTTTAGATTAAGTGGTCCTTGGCTGTTCCCTTTCTTATCACTATAAAAGAGTGCTCAGCAGACAATAAACTCTGCCTAGTACAAAAGCTCATATCCTCCAGGGGTCTTTTTGAAATGTTTATTGGTTAAGAACTTCAAGCACAGCTAACAGGGGAAAGACCTCTACCTTCCACAGGGCTGGAGCAGTGGATGTTATCAGCAAAGAGGAGATCTATTTTGGGGCTCGATAAAGACTGTCAATTCTCAAAGCCTAACTCCACTTTTGTTGAGAAAAAAACATTCCCCTCTGGGTGATCTATGTACATTGCAAGGATTATGACAACCTTTGTTGCAGATTCCTACCATCTGTTATTCTGAAGAAATCCCTGTATGTTCCTCTGGGACTCTGTTCTAAAGGGGGCCTAATGGGAGTGGTTTCATAATTATCTATCAGGTGTGCACCTGCAGGGCTCTAATGAGGAAATCTGCTGGGCCTGCATTCTTTTATGCTCCGTACACACAATCTGAAAATCGGACGACGGATCGTCCGACTTTTTTCGCTTACTAGTCGCAAGTAGAAATTTAATAGGTTACTAAAGTCCCGAAAATTCTCATACGTCAGAAAAAAAAAATCGTAAGTGATGTCATGTGTTGTAGTGTATTTGTATTTTTGGACAACTGTACTGACTAAACGAAAATCGAATGATCTGGCATCGTACGAGGAAAGTTTTTGTGCATGTCCGATCTAATAGTGTCGGATTAGATGTCATGATCGGCTCTCGAAAGCTCTGTACCAACGATCCGATTATCGTACTATTGCGTCACAAGTGTTTTTTTTTTGTCTGATTTTTGGATCATGTGAACAGGCCATTAGTCATGTTCCTAAATGGAGTATCTCCCAAAAATTTAATTTTTGTTGCAGGGGATGCCTGAAATCTGACTTGTAACTTAGGCAGACTTCTGGGAAAATTGGTGAGCCAATCACACAAGCAGGAAATGATGTTTCTGGGGAGTGGTCAGTATACATTCTGTGTACATTCTGTGTACAGAACACCTCCAGGTAGCCATATTTCATTCTCAGAAAATGACAATGGCTGCAGATTGAAAAGGAAAGGTCATTTTTAATAACATTCAATTACAATAAGACTTGTGTCGCAATTGTATACGCTAAATTATTTTTTCTTTATTTGCTATTTTTTTTCCCCACGAAAGTGGAATTACCCTTTAAGGGCACTATGAACTGCCAGATGGGTTATACTTGACTGTCTTTTGTAAGACAGTGCACCTGCATGTATGCATTGCCCACTATTGTAGTTTTGCTTTGAAAAGCGATTTAAAAAAAACGGTGCATTAGTGCACAGTGCAAGCTTCTGTACAGTCCACAGATCTGAAGAGGGTCCAACAGTTTCATTCAGCTCTGTCATGTATACATTTCAAGTTCCATATTTTCTCTGTCCTAAACTCCTTTTTGTAATTTCCATGTATTGCTGCATATGCCAGTGTGGTGTAAGAAAAATGTTTTTGGAGCTTGTTATACTAATGACTTAATGTTCATCATCATTAGATATGTGCATTTGTTTTTTTCCGAATTTCTGGGATTTTCACATTCGTTTTAACAAACGATAACAAACGCGTAGAATCTGAAATCCAAAAGATCCGACATAAAAAATGCTTTATTTTAATTTCGTAACGACAACAGTTTGAAATAGACAGAAGTTTCGACATGACGGTGACAATAGCGACCTGTGTCTATCTAACCTTACTCTATTAGTCCAAGATTATTCGACATAGAGAGGAAAGATTTAATATTATAGAGACATGAAGATTCGACGAAACAGCTAAAAACATACGATCACCGCAAGCGGACATTTATGGTAAAATGCTCCGCCCATAGGTTTTAGAAGAATTCTAATGTTGGTTGACTAATATTAATAATTAATAAATATAATTATTACTAGTTATACAACATTATAATTCTACTATAGCTTGAGGGTGATACATTCGACCGGAAATGTACGATTGCGGCGTCGTACAGTTTAGTTGCTTCGTCGAATCTTCTTGGAACCCTCGACAGACACCATAAGCCTTCAATTGACAGATTATACCTTAATTAATTCAGATTTTTGGACGAATGCATTTTTTAACAAAACAAAATAAATAAAAACGAATTTCGGAAGTAACTAAATAATTTTATTTTTCGGACGAAACCAAAATTCCGAAACAAAATATTTCAGTGTGCACATGTCTAATCATCATGTCTTGTCTTCGGGACTACAATTGAGCAAAACCCCACTGGTGATGCCCCCCCGCCTATAAACCTATGAAGAACTTTCTCCTCCTTTCCATCATATACATTTGAATGAAGTTATTTATTTAAATTGCTATTCACATTCTTTAAATACATGAATAATTTAAAGAATTTTCAGATTTTAAGTAAAAATAATCTTTTGTCATAAATTAAATCTTATTGGCCTCTTGCAGAAAGGGACAGTAACAAATTACACACCTCTGTGTAATTACTGGCCCAGATTCAAGAAGCACTTGCGCCCGCGCAACCATAGTTGCGCGGCGCAAGTGCTTACTTGCTCCGGTGTAACGAGTGCTCCTGATTCAGGAACCTCGTTACACCGAATGCAGCCTAGGATGTGACAAACATAAGCCTCCTTATGCCTTCACATCCCAGGCTGCATTCTTGCGTTGGCCGCTAGGGGGCGCGGCCTTTGTGATCGGCGTGTAGTATGCAAATTGCATACTACCACCGATTCACAAAAGTTGCGCGGGCCCTGCGTACGCAAGGTACGGAGTTTCCGTACGGCGCCTTTAGCATAAGGTTGCTCCTGCTAATAGCAGGCGCAGCCAATGCTAAAGTATAGCTGCGCCTCCCGCTCGCGACGTTCAAATTTCACGTCGTTTACGTAAGTGAACCGTGAATGGCGCTGGACGCCATTCACGTTCACTTACAAGCAAATGACGTCCTTGCATAGTCATTTGCCGCAATGCACGTCGGGAAAGTTTCCCGACGGAGCATGCGTTGTTCGCTCGGAGCGGGAGCGCGCCTAATTTAAATGATTCCCGCCCCCGGCGGGATCATTTACATTAGGCAGCCTTGCGCCCGGCTGCTTAGCATATTGCCCGCGCAATTTACGGAGCAACTGCTCCGTGAATCGCGGGCAAAGCGCAATATTTGCGTGGGCGCAGAGAAAAAAAATTTCTCTTTGCCCACGCAAATATTGCGCGATTCTACTTGAATCTGGGCCACTGTGTATAACACAATGTCAATAAATGTGCCATTTTTCATTCTTGTGACTGCTAATAGATTACATTATGCTTGTGTGTTTTCTGTTGGATATTTTTCCATTGTGTTATAACATTCACGTTTAAAAGGCAATTTGAAATAGCTGCTGTCACTGAATGGCTAATTTTGAGGTTAAGCTCCGCTGACTTCTAACATCCAACTGAAATATTTTTTTTTTTTTCTTGCATGTGATTGGGTATCTTTTGTAAAATGAAATGTCACCACATTCACTAAGCTCTGGGGAAGATTCTGTTGCAAAGTGCAAAATTCCATGCAAATTTAACAGTCTGTTTGCCTTTAGTAAATCAACCCCATAATGTATAAAATTCAGTAACCTGTTATAACAGCTGGATCAGTGAAATGAGAACTGGGATTGGCTGTGGTGGATTACTGAAATATACACTTTGCTTTTTCATTATTAAATATTGCCTTCACTTGCTGTACTCTAGTATTAGGAAAATGCAACTGTCACAGTCTTTGCTTCAATTTCCATATAATGTCAGTTTTTTCACTCATAAGAATTTAAATCTCAGCAGCCAAAATAATCTGAAATCTCTTTGTATGCTATACAGTATTGCCGTTTTCACATCCTTGCTGACCTTAGTGCTAAAATATTCAATAGGCATATCTCTTGGGATCATGTAAGGAAACAAGCATTCAGAAGAGGCCACATAAACATGAATTAGATATATAATCACCATGCAAAGATCTGCATTATATTAAATAACACGTTAAATCTCACTTTATCCTTCTAAATGCTATTAATTTTGCTTCTGCAAACTAATGTTTTGATGATATTAAATATTTTATGAATTGTATATAGCACTACCCCCGCAGGAGCTGCTGGTTTATGTTTGGGTGGCATGATATGAAAGGAGAGTCCAAAGATTTCCAATGTCCACACACAATTTACCTCTTTCTCTTTAGGTTTTTTTCTGGACTTTAGTATAAAAGAGGAATAAGGGGTGGAAGGGTAGGTAGGTTCAGGTGCACAGTCACAAAGTAAAGGAAACACTCCTGTTTTCAGCAAACAGTTTTTAATCGCCAGTCTAGCCAGAGTGGGTATTGCTCACCCGGATAGGTCCGTCTCACTGGCCTAGCAGCTGGGATGGCGCACAGAATAAAGTACAGTCTCTGCCACAGACCTTCCCTTCTCGGTGAGATGTTTTGGTCCGGAATCTTCTGCCACAGGATTCAGCACCCGGATCTCTTAAGCTTTTCTCACTAGAATCTTTAGATCCAACAGGTGACACTGTCAGACCTCTCAGTGTATGGTGCATCCTTAGATGAGTTTTCCAGGCCTTCTCCCAAGGTACCAGCCTCTTGCATGGTCCTTACCAGGATAGTTCCTCCCCTGGTCTCCTTCATTAAGTGGCTTCCTCCCGCAGGACGGACAGCACAGGATCACCTCTGCAGTACAGGCCCCAGTCAGACTACTGGGCCCACCAGACGAAGCCACAGCCCGGGCCAATGTGGTCCTGGAGCCAGGATTCACAGCACGCACCCCCGGCCAGGAGGGCCACGAGACCCGAATGGATGGACCCCGCACCAATATCATCTGTCCCTTAAGTACCCCTCCCCAGCATGCCCAGCGGGATAACCACTCCCACTAGTTCCTTGACCTGGCTGCTGCCACCCTTGGCCTGGGGTGGTAATAACACCCCCAGGCGATCAATGGTGGATCACTCCAAGTACAGCCATTGCTGGAACAGAGGCTAAATCTGCCCTTAATCACTCTTATCTGCGCCGAATAACAGCTCAGACCCCCATTAAATTTAAAGCAGCCCCTGCTCTTCAGGAGCAGGGCGCCACATCTATATGTTTTATCAAACTTCTTGCTAATTCTCTCTGGCATTAGTGACTGTATTTTAAGTATATTTCCTTGGGGATTTTTTCTTTATGTATAGCAATACAAGTTAACACTGTTTTGCTACAGCCACATTCATTGAAAAAAGCATTTAAATTATTTAAAGTCCATTCACATTAAACAATGACAAAGGGATAATAGGAACTGTACTGACTGTACCCTTTACAAGCTATAAACAAAGGCAGGCTATAGCTATTGTTGGAAAATATTGAATTTATAGAATAACACTTGAGATTTAAAGTGAAACCGTACTTTGGGCCAGATTCATAAAAGAGATACGACAGAGTATCTCCTGATACGCCATCGTATCTCTGAGATACGATTGTCGTATCTATGCGCCTGATTCATAGAATCCGGTTACGCATAGATATCCCTAAGTTCTGACAGGTGTAAGTGACTTACACCGTCGGATCTTAGGCTGCAATTCTAGGCCGGCCGCTAGGTGGCGATTCCATTGCGGTCGGCGTAGAATATGCAAATGACTAGTTACACCGATTCACGAATGTACACTTTGCCCGTCGCTGTAAATTTACGTCGAGATACGCAGCGTCAAACTAAACCTGCCCTCTAGATGGTCTAGCCAATGTTAATACCCTGTGTTTTTTATTTGTGTTTTTACCACTTTTCATCCAGGTGAATGGGTAGGGGTACGATGTACCCCATATCCATTCACTTAGGGTGGGGGGCCGGTATCTGGGGGCCCCCTTATTAAAGGGGGCTCCCAGATTCCGATAAGCCTCCCGCCCGCATACCCCGACAACCAACGGCCAGGGTTGTCGGGAAGGGGCCCTGTCCTCATCAACATGGGGACAGGGTGCTCTGGGGTGGGGGGGCCGCAGTGCGCCCCCCTGCCCCAGAGCACCCAACCCCCCCATGTTGAGGGCATGCAGCCCGGTACGGCTCAGAAGGGGGGGGCGCTCGCTCGTCCCCACTCCTTTCCTGACCGGCCGGGTAGCGTGCTTTGGATACGGGTCTGGTATGGATTGTAGGGGGACCCCCTACGCCGTTTTTTCGGCGTAGGGGGGCTCTCCTTACAACCCATAACAGACCTAAGGGCCCGGTATGCTCCTGAGGGGGGAACCCATGCCGGATTTTTATTTAAAATCCGGCGGGGACTGCCCCCTCAGGATTCATAACAAACGCCGCACACGTGTAGAATTGGCGGGAATCCAAGTCGGATCTCCCGTCGCTTCTATGACGCGCACGTTGGAATGTGCTGTCACTATTCCAGTGAGTGCGAGATGTCGGCGAGATCTCGGCACCATGTCGCCGAGAATCAGCGCGATGCTGTCATGCTAAAAACACAATATCGCAAACACCTACTGTATCCTTACTGAATAATGTATTTTTTGTTTATATACTAAACAAATTTCAATGTAAGGGGTGATGGTCGCAATTTGGTCTTCTTCTATGTTCGCCGCTCTTGACTCGGCGCAACCCGGTTCTTCCTCCCACTGTCCGGTGCCTTCTCCTTCTTCCGCTGTCCCCACTCCTTTCCTGACCGGCCGGGTAGCGTGCTTTGCATACGGGTCTGGTATGGATTGTAGGGGGACCCCCTACGCCGTTTTTTCGGCGTAGGGGGGCTCTCCTTACAACCCATAACAGACCTAAGGGCCCGGTATGCTCCTGAGGGGGGAACCCATGCCAAATTTTTATTTAAAATCCGGCGGGGACTTCCCCCTCAGGATTCATAACAAACGCCGCACACGTGTAGAATTGGCAGGAATCCAAGTCGGATCTCCCGTCGCTTCTATGACGGCTTTGTCTCTATCGCGGCAAGCCAGCTCGGCGCTGGCTCCCGCGATGGGGCTCGTAGGTGCTCAATCTCGCCGAGAAAGGGAGCGAGATTGACACAATATCGCGTGCACCTACTGTACACATACCTTCTCCATGGTCAACAATCACTGGGGAATCACAGAGGTCTAATTATGGTATCCTTACCATTGCCACTGGAACTGTGCCTGACAGTTATTTGTGCTTGCTACTCTGGCCAAAAATTTCCAACATTCTCATATTTTTATTACTACATACCTAACTTATTTAAATTATCAAACAAGGTATAGCTACCCTTATCTTTAAATACAGCTTATGTTCTGTTGTGTTCATTCATCAGCCACTGGTGTTCCAAGCTGTGTACCGAATTTTCCGGCGTATAAGACGACCTTTTGCATCTAAAATAATGACCCAAAAGTCGGGGGTCGTCTTATACGCCAGGTACCTGTGTGTCAGACGGCAGCCATCCATTATTTAAAAGCCGCGCCTCCTTCTCAGACTGTTCCGTGATAGGCGGAACACTAATTTTCCCAGCAGAGCCTCTGTTCAGTGTTCCGCCTATCACGGATGTCCTCTCGTCCTCGGCCTCGGATGAGAGGACATCCGTGATAGGCGGAACACTGAGGATGCGTGGCTGTTGAATAATGGATGGCCACCGTCTGTACGCTGCAAACAGGAGAAGGTAGGGAATGGAATGGCACACCAAGGCATGTAATAACTGCACAGCGAGGCATGTTATAATGGCACAGCAAGGCATGTTATAATGGCACAGCAAGGCATGTAATAATGGCACAGCGAGGCATGTTATAATGGCACAGCAAGGCATGTTATAATGGCACAGCAAGGCATGTAATATGGCACAGCGAGGCATGTTATAATGGCACGGCGAGGCATGTTATAATGGCACAGCAAGGCATGTAATAATGGCACAGCGAGGCATGTAATAATGGCACAGCGAGGCATGTTATAATGGCACAGCAAGGCATGTTATAATGGCACAGCAAGGCATGTAATAATGGCACAGCAAGGCATGTTATAATGGCACAGTGAGGGGTCGTCTTATACCGTGAGTATATCCCAAAACCAACATTTTAGCTGGAAAATTAGGGGTCATCTTATATGCCCAGTTGTCTTATACGCTGGCAAATATGGTATCTAGAGATGAAAAATGTCATTGTCTCCTCCAAAGGTGGCATTAGCTGGGTCTGGCCTCACATATAGACACGCAGGAGTTGCCCTTCACAGCTGCACATTTTGAAGAACTAGACACATTTCTCTTGTAGGGGACTACTAACAATGTATCTCACAGATTTCACTGTGAGAATGACAGAATGTTAATAATGTAAAGGGGAGCTGAGAAAGTGCTGTAGCACGTACATTGTATTGCCTGAAACCTTACATGTCAATTGTGCCTGGAGAATACCAGCTGGATAAGCCTGACACAAAAGCAATAAAGCACAATGAGGCAATTTGAAGGCAGCATAGATACTAGCACTGAATTGCACTTGAAACGCAGGTTAATCAAGGTAATAGTAAGGTTATGTCACGATAATTGTAAATGTCTTCCCATGATACAGCAAAACTCCTGCTCTGTTTAAAGTATGATATTGTTATGGTGAGGATTGATATAAAATAACATCACAAAACATATCCAGTTTACACTATTTCCCATGCTCCTATCGGTGAGTGTACAGCAGTATGAAGTCCACAATATAAAACCCTTAAAGGTTCTGTGGCAATACCACCTCCTTTATGCATCAGGTTGACTGACATACCAACTGTCACATACCTAGGGTTGACACTTTTTCTTCAAGCCAAACCCGAACACTATAGTGGCACACAGTAATTTTTTTTTTAGTAAACACTATAGCAGGGGTCTCTAAACTTTATAAAAAAAGGGCCAGTTTACTGTCCTTCAGAACTTCGGGGGGCCAGACTGTGGCCAATGGGAGTAGAAAATGTCCCAACGTCAGTGGGAAAAAATAATGCCCTATCGTTTTGGTTTCAATGGGAGTAATTGCGCCACATCATTGGTCTCAGTGGGAGGAACTGTGCCCCATGATTGGTCTCAGTGGGAGGAACTGTGCCCCATGATTGGTCTTAGTGGGAGGAACTGTGCCCCATCATTGATGTAATTTGCCCTCATTGCTGGTGTCATTAAAGGAACACTAAAGGTTTGTTTTTTTATTAGATCAATTGATTGCTGTAAGCAAGAGCATTTACATATCACTTACCTCGTTTTTCCTTTTGACCTCCAAAATACAGTAATCCAGGTTTGAAAATGCCATTTCCTGTCTCTCCTCTTCTTGCTTTCCACCAGCATCTGAGCCGTTTTGCATGGTGGAAAGCAGAATGTGCTCACCCCCTCCCTATGACTACAGCCCTGTGTGAAGATGCTCTCTTATCCCTCACAGGCATGGAGGCTAAGCCTAATGGCAACTGTAGTTCCCATTAGGCCGTGATGTAGCAAGAATGAATGCGCACCGCAAACCAGGAAGTCAGTGAGAATAATGATTCAGGAGTGACGGAGGTGAATAAAACAGCTTGATTTCAACAGGTATTAAACTAGTTATAATGCAAAACATTACTTTTTACTATCAGCTACTGTCAGACTTTAATTTAAGAGGAAAATATTTTTGTCTTTACAACCCCTTTAAGAGAAATTGTGCCCAATTTTTGCTGTGATTTGGAAGATTTGTGCCCATCATTAGTGTCAGTGGGGGGGGGGGGGATCCTGCTCCATTATTGGATTCAGTGAATGAAATAGTGCCCCAAGGGCTGAATAAAAGCAAGTTGGGCTGCAGTTTGAAGACCACTGCACTGGGCACTTTAAAGAGAATAGTAATGCAGCACACATGGTGCCCCCTCTCTCCCTCCTGTCAGGCCCTATTCCAAGCCACATTCCTGTCTGAATAATGTGTCCGGGTTTCAGGTGGACTGAAACCCTGACACATGGTTCCAAACCTGCACTGTCCTGGTAAATCCTGGACAGGTGGCAACCCTACACATACCTGGTTGAGGCCGAGCTGATGGGAGGGCTTTCCCTTACACCTCTTGTACTGTTTCTCCTGAAGGTGGTGACAGTATATAACAAAGCACAGAGTGGCATTGGTGCCTGGTTTTAGATCGTGGACAGAAGGTACTTGGCAGGTGCCAAGCAGCAGGCAGGCTTGTGGACTGGCAGATGTGAATACACACCAACAGGTGCAGGCAGACTAGTGGACTGTAGGTGCAGGACAGCAGGCAGCAACAAAGCTGGTGAGCAGGCAGATGCAGGATCTCGGGAGGTCAAGCAGGCAGGCAGAAATTGGTAACGGCCAAGCAGCAGATGTACGGAATCAGATCCAGAGAAGAGTCAGGTCACAAGCTGGGTCAGCAATAAGGTATCAGGAATGAGCAGAGTCAAACAGGCCAGGTATACACAGAAACAAACTCAGGATCAGGTCACAGACGGTAGAAGATGACAACCACTCAGCAATCTTATGGTCTATGGAGCCAGATTAAATAGGCAAGAGGGCGCCAAGTATTCACGCATGCTCACACTGTGTGGATATGTTAGCGAGTCAGGAATGTATAGTTGCAAATTCTGTATGCGCATGCGTGCAAGTTAGGGAGCCTCTAGTTGTCATTCGAGAATTCTTATTAGTAAGTGCACATCTTCATGCACGACTATGCATATGATTTCCCTGACAACAACATTCACTATATGCAGTTTAGGGGGGCTCCAGTTGGTTCCTGGAGCGTTTTTCTTAATTCAGATCTGCTTACTCGGTTATGATATGCTATAGTGAAGGTGTGGCAACACACATGAGCAAAGATTCATATTCAGTCTTGTGTGGATGACAGAGGCGTGGCAGTACCAAACTATGTCTGCTCTCAAAGATAGAGCTGAAGAATATTTTTTTAATACTTATGGTGCCCCATTATGCTTCTTCCTAAATATAAAATGTGCTGATCATTTGAGTCCCCATAGACTTGAATGGAGTTGTACACAGGGCCGTCTTAATAGCATCATGGTCCCCTGGGCAAAGAAATGCTCTGGGGCCCCTACAACGATGACAGTGCAGGTAAACAGACATCAAGTAGGAGGAGTAGGTAGGAGGCCTCCCCTGTGTATCTATCACTCTCAGTGCCATCATGGGGCCCCCAATTTCGGGGCAGCGTGGGCTCAAGGACTGGCTGCTTTGGGGAAAGTACAGGGGCCCCTGGGCAGTGCCCAGGTGTGCCCTCTCATTAAGACAGCCCTGGTTGTACCAGAGTCAGGTTATCTCAAGATAGAGATGTAACTGAATATTTCCCCTGCAGCACTACCTGCTAGTGAAATCTATTATTATGGCACAACTCTAAAATACACTATATGGCCAAGCTTTTGGACCCTTGACTTGTATGCCTACACTTTATGTGCACCCCTACAGACTTCTGAGTTCGGATGTTCCAGTAAAAGGTACTGTTAATGCTACAGCATACAAAAACATTTTTAGACAATTCTGCTCTTCCATTGTGACAACGGAAGTTCTCCACACACCCGCTGTCACAATAAAAAAGAAAAACGCCCACCCAGCCACATCATTCATCCACAGAGTTCTGTGAATGGGAAAACTACAAGTACCGACAGCCTTTGGGGCTAATTACTTGTTAGCCCCAAAGGCAAAGGTAGTTAATTTATGCTTCCTGTCATTGTGTAACTGCCTGCTCATATGAGGTACAGGCATACTGATACACTAACAGTGTGCAGGAGCCTGAGATTGCACCCACAATCTGCTGATTCGCAGGTGCAATGCTTATCATTTACACCAAGTTTATTAACACATTAATTCCCTTAATTAGGATGTTTGATCAACATTACTTATTAGTGCCGTACCCATCTTTACCATTGTTTTGCATGCGCTTAGTAAAAAAATAAAATAAAATAAATGCATATGCAAAAAGATGTGCATTTATTATTTTTCTACAAAGGTGAACTTATCCTTTAATACATTTATCCTAATACTAAATACATAAGACACACATAAATAAAGAATATTTAAGCTGGAGTCTAGCTTTAATGGTAAATACAGAATTTATTTAGAAAATCTTCAATTATCCTGTTGCTCTTGTATTTTACAACACATTTATAGCCTGTTTACCAGCTCTGCTTTAAATTATTTGGGCTCAGATTTAATCTAGGTTTACGATCTCTGTGACGCTGTTATTTAAAAGCATTTTACTTTTATGAGACAGCTAATTAAGCACCCCAACTTGTTTTTTTGTGAACTGGCTAGCATTAGCTTTCAGCAGATTTTTTTTAATAAGCCAAGTGTTTTACATTTTTTTTAAATAAGCCCAGTGTTTTACATTTCTTTCTATTTACAGACAAGGGGCAGTATTAATACTCTTGAGATTCAGCCAGTTCATAAATCATGTGTCATCTAGTCATCTGCGGAAAGAGATTACAACATCAGTGAGATGTTTATCTACATACCGTGATTAAATATCTAGATAACAGAAAATGTAACATTCATTGCAATACCTAAAATAAAAAAAATAAAAAAACTTTCCTAGAATGTGCTAGGCAACCCTGAAGAGGTGTAAATCTACCTAAACAACATGGAAGAGGTCAAGGATCACCAGTATAAAGAATATATATATATATTTTTTTTTTTAAAGGAGATAGACTAGCAAGGCCTTATTAAAAAGAGAAGGTTTAAGGAGTTAGGAGGCCATAGTATAGTTAGGAGTAACCAATAATGGGGTTCACGGGTCAGTAGTAAGTAACACAGAGTGTAGTGGACAGTATCACAGCGCAATTCAGATACAGTGGCGTTTGGAGGCCATAGCATAGTTAGGAGTAACCAATAATGGGGTTCACGGGTCAGTAGTAAGTAACGCAAAGTGTAGTGGACAGTATCACAGCGCAATTCAGATACAGTGGCACCGGGTAGAGTGAGGAAAAACCCCCTAGGTCTTCCCTTGGATGTGTCATAGATACGTCAAAGTCCTGGAGGATCTTCCTTGGCTTTGAATTGCCACTCTGATCGGAGGTATGAAAGGCATCAGGCTGGGTCAGGAGCTGACTGCAAGGCAGAGTTGTGATCTACACATCTCATGCCCATTCCTGACAGGTTGATCATGTTCATCTGATTGCCCGCCCCGTGCTAGAACACTGAGTGAACGCTTAGCTACCTACATATATCAAGCACAATCTAAAAGCTAAAGGATACACCAAAAGGCAGTGTGCAGCCTTTATAAAGGATTGAATTGAGGCATGATTGGAAGGAACAAGGCCTGGCTGGAAGATTTCAAGAAAAAGAGTTGAGCAGAATCCACCCTTTTCAATATAGCAAGGACAGGTAAGTTGAAGACTTAGAAGGGGTAGTGCGTAAGAGCCTGTGTCCCTCATAAGGATACATGTACTACAAGTGCAGTTGTCCTTTAGAAAAAGGGATGAACTAAACCTCATTCACCCAATGTGCCTTCTTCATGCCATTTAGCACTTGTTTGCCCTTTTACCTTCCAAAGACAATTTAATGTGAGTATTTGATCATGTAAAGGGGAGTCAAAAGCAGGAAATAATTGGAAACCGTTCAAAATAGGCAGATGTTTCAACAAAAAGAAACATGTTAGTAGAGTAGAGAAAAGTTAGAATCTTGGACAAGTTTTTATTGTGTGAGTCTATCTATCCTCAGTATACTTTGTGGCGGCGGTTATTGATGGGATGTGGGGTTCCAGCACCTTGTACCTCTGGACCCCTTTACATTACACAGCACCCTGCACCTCTGGACTCCTTTACATTACACAGCACCCTGGACCCCTTTACATTTCATAGCACTGCACCTCTGGACCCTTTTACATTACACAGCACCCTGCACCTCTGGGCCCCTTTACATTACACAGCACCCTGCACCTCTGGACCCTTTACATTACACAGCATCCTGCACCTCTGGGCCCCTTTACATTACACAGCACCCTGCACCTCTGGGCCCCTTTACATTACACAGCACCCTGCACCTCTGGGCCCCTTTACATTACACAGCACCCTGCACCTCTGGACCCTTTTACATTACACAGCACCCTGCACCTCTGGACCCTTTTACATTACACATAACCCTGCACCTCTGGACCCCTTTACATTACACAGCACCCTGCACCTCTGGACCCTTTAACAATACACAGCACCCTGCACCTCTGGACCCATTTACATTACATAGCACCGCACCTCTGGACCCCTTTACATTACAAAGCCCCCCACAGTTTGTTACACAGACACCCCCTAACAGTTCTGGACCCCCTACATGCTACACAAACCTCCCTACAGTACAGACCCCCTCCCTACAGAATAGACCCCCTCCCTACAGTGCAGACCCCCTCCCTACAGTACAGACCCCCTCCCTACAGTACAGACCACCCTACAGTACAGACCCCCCTACATTACAGACCCCCTCTACAATACATACCCCCCTACATTATGGACCCCCTCTACAATACAGACCCCCTACATTACAGCCCCCCTCTACAGTACAGCCCATACAGACCCCCCCCTACATTACAGAGATGTGACCTGCAGCCCACTATGCCCGGTATGCCCTATGGCCAGTCCGGGCCTGCCTGAGCCCATCTAGATTCAGCGATGTTGCATAAGAGACTCGGCTGTCCTGGTGTCCAGAAAGCGCTGAAATCTTTTTTAACCACTTGCCGATTGGGCCATAGACATATGAATTCCTAGTCGGGAAGTTGAATACCGGGGTTATGGCTGTAACAATATGCCATAACCCCGGTATTTTTTTTCAGCCAGTGATTCTCTAAAACCCTAAAGTAATCTGAGTGGCGAATTTGCCACTGGATCACTTTTAAAAGCCCCCCTGTCCCCCTGTGCTCGTGTGCAGCTGTGAATGCATACATAGGTTACACCCACATATGTAAAAGCTGTTAAAACCAGCCGTGAGCTTCAGAGCAAGAGCAGTATTTCTAGTACAAGATCTCCTCTGTATCTCTAAACTGTTAACTTGTAGACACTGTTAAAGTGTCGACTATGGAGATTTTTGAGTAGCGTAATTTGGCATAATTGCACAACCCCAAGCATGACATGTTGGGTATTTATTTACTCGGTGTAACAACATCTTTCATTATTTACAAAAAAAATTGGTTATATATTGTGTTTTTTTTTTATTCATCAGTGTATTTTTTCCCCAAAATGTTAAAAAAAATGTAAAAAAATCGCTGTGCAAATTCCATGTGACCAAAAAAAATTGCAACGACCGCTTTTTTATTCTCTGTGGCCTCTGCTAAAAAAATATACAATGTTTGGGGGTTCTAAGTAATTTTCTCTTAAAAAAACACAAATTTTTTACATATACAGTATCTCACAAAAGTGAGTACACCGCTCACATTTTTGTAAATATATTATATCTTTTCATGTGACAACACAGAAGAAATTACACTTTGCTACAATGTAATGTAGTGAGTGTACAGCTTGTATAACAGTGCAAATTTGCGGTCCCCTTCAAAATAACACAACACACAGCCATTAATGTCTCAACCGCTGGCAACAAAAGTGAGTACACCCCTTGTCACATGAAAAGATATAATACAATATTTACAAAATGTAGGGGTGTACTCACTTTTGTGAGATACTGCAAGGGAAATGTGAGGGGTGTACTCCCTTTTGTGAAATACTGTAAGCGAAGTGTTGGTATTGGCCCAATAGGCAAGTGGTTGTTTCAAATCTTCAATGAGTCATTAAAAATTATGTGGATAGTAGGTCACCAAGCTAAAAATACAGGGGCAGATCCACAAAATAATTACGCCGGCGTATCTATTGAATTTCCCGCGTTGTATCTATGTTTTGTATCTACAAAACAACATACGACTGCATCTCGGATCGATCCGACAGGCGTACGTCTTAGTACGCCGTCGGATCGTAGATGCATTTTTCCGCCGGCCGCTAGGTGGCGTTTCCGTCGAATTCCGCATCGAGTATGCAAATTAGCTAGTTACGGTGATCCACGAACGTACGTCCGGCCAGCACATTTTTTTATGTCGTTTGCGTTCGGCTTTTTCCGGCGTATAGTTACCCCTGCTATAATGAAGCGTACTCAATGTTAAGTATGGCTGTCGTTCCCGCGTTGAATTTTGAATTTTTTACTTTATTTGCGTAAGTCTTTCGCGAATAGGGATTTGCGTAGAATGACGTCACCGTCGTAAGCATTAGCTTGTTCCGGTTTAATTTCGAGCATGCGCACTGGGATACCCCCACAGATGGCGTTGTTTACGTCGGGTCACGACGTTTTTACATAAAACACGCCCCCATCACATCCATTTGAATTCCGCGCCCTTACGCCGCCAAAGATACACTACGCCGCCGTAACTTATGGCGCAAATTCTTTGAGGATTCGAAAAAATAAATAAGTTACGGCGGCGTAGTGTATCTTAGATACGCTACGCCCGGCGGAATAATGTGCCGATGTACGTGGATCTGCCCCACAGTCTGTGGAAAAGCTGTAATTCTATAACTGTTGTAAAATTTGTTGAAAGGTAGAATACCATCTCTCATCAAATCATCTGACAATCCATATAAAAGCCATACTAACTTGTTTTGCAAGTCTAATGTGTTAAAGTTATTTGCGTGTTAAAGAGAAGTTCCCAGTCAGAATATAAGTGAATATAACACCATCTTATATTGTCACACTGAATGTAGCGGGGTGAACACAGTCATCCTCTTGAAACAGATGGATAGAATTTATACTGTCAACACAATATTCACGCTCTGTTCTGAATTCTACCCTCGCTGATGTCTGTAACCTAAGATAAGTACAGATCATATTACAAGGAAGACGCTTTCACTTTCTAAATATATGACACCGTTACACTGCCTTGTAATGCATGCATTCCATGGTAAATTAGGATAATATAACCTTTCTTGCACTAGTATAGTCAATGCACTCCCAAGGGGTATAACTGCAGTAGGGCCCTTCAGGGTAGGATTGCACCAGAATTGCTCAGCCAGATGCATAGGACAGGGAATTGAGGATCATGGAACAGGAACCATGAACAGGTACCGGGGCAGGAGCACAACCCAAGGACAGGAACAATCGGGCAGCGTAGTACCAAATAGGGAGGCAAAGTCAGAGTCTAGGAAACAAGCTGAGGTCAGTAACAGCCAGGCAACCAAAGCACAAGGCAGAAGGCAGTAAGCAGAGTCCAAAAGTCCAAGAGTCCAAGAGCCTTCACAAGATGCATTGTAATGACTCAGGTGAGTCATTTGGATTATTTACCATTGGAAGTGCCTATTGATATCATCTGGCTGTTTCCTTATCGATTGGTCCCATATTGTATGTGTATCAGAGGACCTAGGGATTCTATCAACCTGTCCATTATTCAAGTTGCTTTGGAGTCTGGAAACCGTTATCTTACAAGTCCTACTGACCTGATAAATATATACTTACTTGGGTCCGATCCCTCTGGAAAGCCTTTCATCGTTATTATCTGTAGAGGAAGAACAATAACCACAAGTAGATATTGATGGTCGGACTTTGAGGCCAAGGAAGTATGTTTAAAAATACATTTTAATATCATCAATATAATATACAAAAGCACATAAAAATAAAATACAGATGCAAAAAATGACCACTGTACACAAAATCCTTAGAAGTCGCAGACACACGTTTTCGCCGTGGGGCTTCTTCAGGACGATGACAAGGATTTCGTAGCAAAGTGTGTAACAGAGAACAAGTGGTTATATAACAGATGGTCTCTCGATGGATGCATCCAAAGGGCACGTATAGCAGACGGTATGATACAACCGACAAGGAATCTTGCACTGACTCTGAAGTCAAGACAAAACGTATTTCAAACTTGAGTTAGGCGTCACAGGTGTAGTTACACATTATCTGTACTATAATAAGTGACCCTGCAGCCAACTGGGACAACAACTCTCTCAAAAACAGAAACAGGATAGGATACCATCTGCACATAACAGGTCCCCAATATACTGGTTCCTGTGCTGGACATCAAAGTTTGAGCCTATATTGGTGGTATCAAGCAACTGTCCGAGGGCCGGATGCGTGTCCCAGGGTGTACACCTACTTTAGGTGGACTATTTGAGCACTTATGGTGTTCTGACTACTATATAAGACTCATTCCTGAAGTCTTTCTCATATTTTTGTATATATTTTTAGTGCTGCACTTATTTTCTTTGTTTAGCTTGTTTACAAAATTGATCTAATTTTGTGGTGTTGGCTGCCATTAATATATTGCTATTTGGTAGCGGCGGTGAATGTATGTACATTTGTATATTTTTTGTTAGTAAGGAGAGTCCAGAAGGCAGGCTCCCTGATAGCAAGCAATTGAGCTGCAAGTTTGAAAATGACTTGCTAAGGCTTCACAAGTTTGTTGCACAATTGCAGCAAATCCACATTGCATGACTCCAGATCAACATTATTTTCAAACATTCTGCAAGTCTGCTGAATGTTCTGGTTCAGTTATGTTGTGTAATAGTCATCCCATTTACTGTGTCTGAGTTTTCATTCTGTAGACTTGCAGAGCCCTTGCTGTAGACCAGGCATGTCCAAAGTCAGGCCCGGGGGCCAAATGCGGCCCCCCTGTTGATTTAATATGGCCCCCCTGGGGATTTGGATATATATATTGTTTGTGGCCCCCAGGGTCACAAAAGATATATACTGTATTTATTGGCACTGCCTTGGAGGGGACAGGGAGGGGGCAGGATGAGCGCCGTTTACTCAGCAGCGTCTCTATTGGAAGTCCCGTCTCCTGGGATGCCATTGGACGACTGTTCTGTCTATCATAGGAGGTGGGACTTTGTATTAAAGAGGCCACAGAGTAAACAAGACATTCTCCTGTTTGTAATCTGTCGGCACTCGTCCCGCCCCCTCCCTCTGCCCTCCGAGGCTGCAGATGTGCATCGTTCAGGCTCCACTGATGGCAATGGTAAGGCTGCATTGATGGCACATGTGAGGCTGCATTGGTTGCAATGGTGAGGTTGCAATGGTAAGGCTGCATTGGTTGCAATGGTAAGGCTGCATTGGTTGCAATGGTGAGGCTGCATTGGTTGCAATGGTGAGGCTGCATTGGTTGCAATGGTGAGGCTGCATTGGTTGCAATGGTGAGGCTGCATTCATGGCAATGGTGAGGCTGCATTCATGGCAATGGTAAGCCTGTGCGTGTTATACGCCGATAAATACGGTATGTCCAAATAACACGCCCAAGCTCATCCTTAGTCCTAAGCAGCGCTCGGGGATTCGTTGGGGCCACAAATAAAATATATACAGTATATCCAAATAACACGCCCGGCTCATCTCTTCACCACACACAGCCACAAAGGCAAGAGAATTCTTGTTGTGCAGTGCATTAGTGCTCAGACGAACACACTTATGCCGCGTACACACGGTCGTTTTTTGTGATGAAAAAAAACAAAATTTTTAAAAACGTCATTTAAAATGACCGTGTGTGGGGAAAACGCTGTTTTATGTCTTCTGAAAAACTAAAAAAAAAAATTCGAACATGCTTCAATTTTTTATGTCGTTTTTTGTGTCATTTAAAATGATAGTGTGTGGGTAAAACAACGTTTAAAATTACGTTTTAAACCCGCGCATGCTCAGAAGCAAGTTATGACGAGAGCTTGAATGGAACAGAGTGCCGTCGTACGCGCTGAACGTAACCGCGCTTTGCTAGAGCATTTTGGAAAAAAAAGAGATGGTGTGTAGGCAACGTCGTTTTTTAAGATGAACTTTGAAAAACTTTGTTTTGTTTCATCCCAAAAAACGACCATGTGTACGCGGCATTAGACAGAATTTTAATGGGTCAAAGAATGTCAGGCAAAATAGTCGGCCCTCACGCATGTTCACTTAATCAAATCTGGCCCTCTTTGAAAAAAGTTTGGACACCCCTGCTGTAGACTCACCACTGCAACTTTGCTCTTGCTAGAGACTTGCCACGCAAATTTGCTACAAATTGGAAAAGTGTCAACTAGAACTTGTGTTTCAAGTGCTCTGCAAGTGTACAACTTGCCAGTGAAAATATATAGCAAGATAACAAGACTTTATGTACAATTCGAAACTGCCACAAATTTGTGGTAAGTTATCCTTGCTAACTGGGCTGAGGTCACAGCTAAGAGGCAATAGCCCAGAGGCAGGTCAGGAGGAAAACTAAGCCATACAGGCTAAACAAATGACATGCTGAGGACCAGTACTTCAGTTTATATAGGCCACTGGATGCCAACACTAGTATTGAGCATGCACACAAATTTTTGCACATGCTGTCGCATGCTTGCCTACTCGCTTATACACATCTGGCGTTTACCCTATGCATAGAGGTATGGGCAGAGATATGTGTACATACATAAACTATACACTAGTTTCTGTATACTGATGTGAATCCGTCCTTCCTTACAGCCATTCAACCAGCATGTCAGTAATGCCGCGTACACACGATCGGAAATTCTGACAAGAAAACCATTTCTGACAGAATATTGGCTCAAACTTGTGTTGCATACACACAGTCACACAAATCTTGTTGGAGATTCCAACCATCAAGAACGCAGTGAGGTACAAGATGTACGACGAGCCGAGATCAAGGAAGTTCAATAGGCAGTTCGGCTCTTCTGCTTGACTCTGAGCAATTGCATTCAGACGATCGGAATTTTGAATAGGAATTTTTTTTTGTCGGAAAAATAGAGAACCTGCTCTCAATCTTTTGTTGGCAGAAATTCCGACAGCAAAAGTCAGATGGAGCATACACACGGTCGGAATTTTTGTCCAAAACTCACATCAGACTTTTCTTGTCGGAATTTTCCGATCGTGTGTATCAGCATTAGAGGTCATCAATAATTAGCTTTATTTTAGGAAGAACTTTATGTTACTAGATATATGGGCCAGATTCTCGTTCAGCGGCGTATTTCTATGAGTCGGCGTAACGTATCTGATTTACGTTATGCCTCCGCAACTTAGACGGGCAAGTGCTGTATTCTCAAAGCACTTGCTCCGTAAGTTGCGGCGGCGTAGCGTAAATCGGCCGGCGTAAGCCCGCCTAATTAAAATTTGGAACAGGGGGGCGTGTTTTATGTAAATGTTTTGTGACCCGACGTGATTGACGTTTTTCACGAACGGCGCATGCGCCGTCCGTGGAAATCTCCCAGTGTGCATTGCTCCTAATACGCCGCAAGGACATATTGGTTTTGACGTGAACGTAAATTACGTCCAGCCCCATTCACGGACAAGTTATGCAAACAACGTCAAATTTTCAAATTTCGGCGCGGGAACGACGGCCATACTTAACATTGGTACGCCGCACTTACGCCACCATATAGCAGGGGTAACTTTACGCCGGGAAAAGCCTAACGTAAACGGCGTAACTTTACTGCGTCGGCTGGGCGTACGTTCGTGAATTCGCGTATCTAGCTGATTTACATATTTCGACACGTAAATCAGCGTACACGCCCCTAGCGGCCAGCGTAAAAATGCACTTACGATCCGACGGCGTAAGAGACTTACGCCTGTCGGATCTAATAGATATCTATGCGTAACTGATTTTATGAATCAGGCGCATAGATACAACGGCACAATGCAGAAATACGACGGCGTATCTGGAGATACGCCGTTGTATCTCCACTGAGAATCTGGGCCTATGGGTTTAAATAGGGAAATTCCTTTAAATATTACTTTCTAATTTATTGTAATATTATTTAAGAGAGCGTAATAAGTATCTCAGATGGTATTGCGCTGCAAATCAGTCTTTTTCTGGGTAACTGAAGTGTGTTGCTATTCTAGAGACGTACATTTCTAGCCAAGTTTTTAAGACTTCATAAAATGTCTAAGACTATTTATTCCCTCATACTGCAGGGAAATATTTCTGCATGTTATTATGTATAAATGAACATTTGGCACTCCAAAATTCAACATATCAAATGTGGGCACGCCACCCCACGTGGCAGATGGCCTGCCACTTATTTCTCAACTAAATAAGGAAGTCTGGACTGTTCAAATGTGACATCTAACCCGAAAATGTAATTGCCAGTGACCAAAGCAGCTGAATAAAATGCAGAGGACATGCTCATTTATTAAACCTTCTTTTATGGCTTAATTGAATGGTGATTCATAACCTTGATGAAATTCCAATTAGTGGCCAAAATCCTGGTTTAATCATTCTCATACTGCAAATTACATTTATCTGCAAAACACTTTCCATTACTTGAGTGGGCGAGATCGGGTCACCATGATAGAAGAGGAAAAAAACCATGTTCCTAAAATCAATCCTTCAAATTTTAACTGTTTTGTCATTCGAAATATGTATATAATTAGCTTCCCAGTTAAACAAATGATATTTCTGGGATATTTCGCAGATAGTGGCTCCTTGTGGATGTCAGTAAAGTCGTGCTCCACCTAACAAAAGAGAGGACTGTACCCCTAATCATTGAGCCCCAGAGCAGTGATTCGCAAAGTTTATGGTTTGTGATACCCCAAGTCATGTGTTGGGCCGGGGCAAGGGGTGGGCAGGAGGGATGACTGCCCTGGTCAGTGTGATATCATGTGAGGTGGAGGAGGGGCACCACAAGGAGATTGAGGGGAAGAGGATTTTTGTTGGGAGGGGAAAATTGGGGGGCAGCAAGGCGTAAGAGATATTCTTTTTTTGGTGGATGATTTTTGCTAGCAGAGATGATTGGGGGGTAATTGTGCTAGGAGGGGAAATTTGAGAGGGGGAGAGGATGGGGGAAAATTTGTGCTGAGACAAAGAGGATTTGGAGTTTGGGGGAGAGGATGTGTACGGGGGGGGGGGGGGGATTTGAGGAGTAAAGGACTTGTACTAGGATGAGTGTTTTTTTTTGGTGGGGTGTAGGGCCGTGATTTGTGCTGGGGGGATTTGGGGATAGAGGAGCTTTAAGCAGGGAGCAGGAATGAGGGGGCAAAAAATTGTGCTAGGAGGGGGGATTTCAGCGGGGGGGGTGATTTATCCTGGGAGGAGGGAGAATTTATGCTTAGTGGGTAAGCATGCAGATGAGTGCTCAATTCTTTTCTTTGGGGGGGGGGGGATTTTTGCTGAAACATAATGATCATACATCTTGGGGGGGGGCAGTTTGGCATGTTCGCCCTGGGCTCTAGATGACCTTGTACCACTATACCTCCCTAGTTGGACTACCCATGTCTACGTAAATCTCCTGCTCAGTAAAAGTTAACTAAATGCAGGGATTGCACTCTTGTGGTCTCATTTCAACTGACACTATGGGGTCTGTTTAATAAAACAGGAGAGCGCAAAATATGATGCAACCAATCAGCTTTCAAGTTTTTTTGTTTTTTGTCAAATTTTATTTCAACAAGCTGAAGTTAGAAGCTGATTGGCTACCATGCACAGCTGCACCACATTTTGCACTCTCCAGTTTTAGTAAATCAACCCCTATGTTTCTGTTTTCCTTGCGATGCCTCCATTGACCAACTGTACTTACCCTGCTTTATATTGGTTCTCTGTAGTATTTTATGTATTATTGTTTTCTCTATTTTTTATGCCATTGCTTTTTATTTTTAGAGCTTTCTTTTCCAACTGCAATAAATTACAAAACAATGCTCTCTGTCCACCCCTTCCCTTTTTCTTATTTTTCTAAATGGATAAAATCCTAGATAAATGGTGTCAGAACCTACTGCTGTGGACACGGGGTTCTGATTTATGTTAGCAGATCTATTCAAAAGTGGAACTTCACCCTAACTGTAGAGAAACAGAGCAAGTATCTTACTTCCCAGTATTAGTAAATCATAATACACACGTTTAATGCCTAAATGGTTGAGCGCATATCCTATAGCCAAGCTTTAAACGATGGCTAGGGATCCCTTGGCATATGCTCATGGACCATTGGTTGCTTGGGGTGGATTGTGGACCTCAGTTTGTCACAGTCTGTCATAAGAGTTACAAATATCTGAAATTCCATTTATTGGGATACTTTGTTCTGAATGTGTATGTTTCTAACAGTAATATCCATCATAGTCTCATTTGGAGACTAAGAAGGCAACCTTTTACAATTCACTGATGTAGTAGTAGGTAACTGTATGGATGTGTGTAGGGTATAATATTTCAATGGTACGTTTTATGTAATCCATTTTTTAATTGTCCTGTCCTGGCCACAGTGACAGATTCGAATTGAGCTGAATATACTACAAAGTTAATTACCTAGTTGCTGACCGCCCACAGTACATATACAGGGGACATCCGGGAGCCACAGGCTAAGTGACATACCCGTACATTGCTTAGCACATGCACACATGCACACTTGTGAATCTATTCATAAAAGCTGTGCTTGCCATGCCGTGACAACTGTTACATGGTCCCTTGGCCAGTCACAGGGCCTTTTACCATGTGATTAGCTGTGGCTAATCACAGATCAGTTGTAATCACAGCTGCCATGAATTTAACCCATTCATGACACTTGAAAACTTTGCTGTTACAATGATCTTCATTGTAACAGCAAGCAAAGTGTGAAAAATAAATCCATGAATGCGACAAGACACTGATCACTGCTCCCGATCACAGGGAGCAGTAAATCAGTGTCCTGTCACAAGGCAGAACAGGGAAATGCCTTGTTTACACAGCTCCCTGACACGATCGCGGGACACCGGTGGACATCAAGTCTGTGGGTCCCACGGGCACGGTCACAGAGCTTGTGGGATATTCACATATATATTGACATACTGTATATATTCTCACATTCATTTTTCTTAGCACGGCTTTAATTATTGATTTTGAATATGTGTGTATCTCACTTTTGAGCTGCTGCTTGTTTTTTATTTTATTTAAATATTTTTTATTTAGCGCGGTATTTCCTACACATATCTTCACTGTGTACAACCTCCCATAGACATGAATGTCTGTGTACAGCTGTAGTCAGGTAAACACTGATGATATCCTAAACAGGAGTATAGCATTTGGGCTTATGAAAAAAGTTGAACATTTTCTATTTTTTGTATATGTCTGTATGCTATACTTGTGTTTATGTGAACACACAGTACAGCCACGGACAGCCATTCATGTCTATGGGAGCATGTACACAGCACCTGGGCTTTACAGAGAGGTGAAATACACCAGAATTTATGTTGCATGGACTCAGATGCCCATGTGAGATTGTAAAATGTTGCCTTTACATGTACGTTCAGTGCAATAGTTTTACTACTACTGCATAAAAATGCACATGGACCTCTGATATCTTATATCAATGACAGTCATATAAAATAAAACTGAAAGGACCAGATGAAGCATGTCATCCCCAATCTTTGCAGTTCAGCTCTTTTCTGTGTCTGCTCCATCACAGTTCAAGCAACAGCTCCACTCTAGCTCTATCTGTATTCCAGTTGCAAGCCTTGGAGGCAGGTCCAACCTCCGGAGCCTTGCATACTGCAAAGATTAAATTCTAATTTCATTTTGAGAATAAAAAATCTGTTGATAGCAATCACAGAAAGGGATGAGAAATATTTTATGAAAGACAGCTCTTCCAGTAAAAAAAAAAAAAGTGTATTACCTTAAAGCTGAACTTCAGACAAACATCTAAACACACAGATGACGTACATAAAGGAATTGTATTGCTTGCTAAAGATTTGTATTTCTCTCAATCCAGTTTCGAGATTCAGGCCTCGTACACACGACCGGTTTCCTCGGCAGAATCCATCAAGAAACTTGGTGGGAGAGCTTTTTTGCCGAGGAAACCGGTCGTGTGTACATTTTTCGTCGAGCAACTCGACGAGCAGAAAAGAGAGCAAGCTCTCTTTTTCCTCGACGGAAGTCTGAATTTGCTCGTCGTGTTCCTCGTCGGGCTGGTTTTCAACGAGAAACTCGAGCGTGTGTATGCTAAGAAACCCGCGCTTGCTCAGAATAAAGTATGAGACGGGAGTAAAAGTAGCATTTGTAATGGAGATAACACATTTTTAAAGCTGTAACAGACTGAAAAGTGCAAATCGTCTCTTACCAAACTTTTATTTAACACGCAAACACATGAGATTAGCAAAACAGCCCCAAGAGTTGTGCCAGTGGAACTCCCCCTGCCGTTGTATGTGTTGTACGTCACCGCATTTGAGAACGAGGAGATTTTGTCTTGACAGTGTGTACGCAAAGCAAGCTTGTCGAGTTCCTCGACAAGCCTAACAAGGAACTCGACGAGGAAAACGATGTGTTTCGCCCGACGAGTTCCTCGGTCGTGTGTACAAGGCCTCACACAGCTCTTCCACACAGCACAGCCTTGTCTGGAAAGAAGAGACCTGAATTTTCCTTTCTGCAGTTTAGTAAAGTTGACAGATCTTGCTCCCCCTCCAGGCTGTGACTGGACATTGAAAGGAGAAGTAGCAAACTAATGAGCTCGCCTCTCTTTCACTCTGTTCACTTGATGTTTGTGTCATAGTCCTTGATCTTTAGGAGTTAAAGTTGGTTCTGATGGATCTACTGTAAAGTGATTTTTCCTTTAAAGAAGCAGATCCATGGTTAAAATATAATTACAGACGGACCCTGTTCTGGTCTTAGGCTGCTATCTCTCTGATAGTGACAAAGGCAACACTAACCAGATGGAATTTCTTTGTTGAGAAGTGTATGGCACATGGTTCATCCCCATTGGAGGACTCTATGGAACTTTAATGGTTAAAAGCATTAAATACAGAAAATGCATTTTGGTGGAAAATAGGTTCCTCATTTTTCAGGACTTGTGTAGCCAATGTTAAATAAAATGCACTAGGGGACCTGTGTTAAGGCCTGATGACAGCTGACAGCACCAAAGCTGGCTCATGTTCTCATCCTTTCACCATTTCCCTTGTTAGCATATGCAGCATAGCTAATCAGCTATTTATGCTGCTTCCCGATCTCCTAGTCTGAGCTTTTCTGTACAGGTATTGCAATGAGCTGATGCCAAATTTAGGTACTTACACCGTCTGCATAACAAAAAAAATATTATTGCTTTAAAATAATGATGTGTTATTGATTATAGAGCTGCATTCATTTTTACTATTTTTAGTTTAGATTAAGGTGACCCGATTTTTAAAATGAAATCCGGGGACATTTTTTCTACTAGTAATGGCGGCAATCAGCGACTCTCTGCCCGTCGCCGCCCGCCTCACAGCCTGTCAAGTCTTACTCTCCGGGCATCCGGCTACTACTGGGTGGGGAGCGGAGGAAGATCACTCCACCAGGGAAGGCAAGGAGGACTTGAGCCAAGGCAGAAGAACATGCGAGCGGAGCAGAATGGGCATGCACCCGAAACTGAAGAAATATTCCCTCTGCTCCGACCAGCACATGATCATCAGAAAGGGCCACAGATAATGGTAAAACATACACCCCCTAAGCTAGTAGGAGTGGCGGAGCAGGGGGGTGTAATTCAGATTTTTTTTTTTTTATTCTGCACTGACTGTCTTTGAAATTGCCCCAGCCCCTGTTCAAATCCAATTCGTGGACAAAACAGGGGACAGACTTGGTCCGAGGACAGTGTTCTCAATCTGGGCACTGTCCCCGGAAACCGGGAATGTCTGGTCACCCTAGTTTAGATGGAAAGTAAACTTGTAAGAATAGAAATATGGATGTGGACCATTTTTAAAAATAAATTACCAGTATTCTAGCTATCATGTATCTCATCTGGCCTCACTACTTACCGAGTCACTGACTTTTTTTTTCAGCCTGGGAAGTTTTGAGATCCTTACCTGTGTATTCCTTTCTGTTCAGTGTCACTAAACAATGAAGGGGATGACTATGATAATCAAAGAGCTAACAACAAACAGTGCAAGGTCCCCTTAACTTCTGCTCACACTCTTAAATAATATGCACTGATTATATTATATTGCCTAAAGGCATAAAGGCCCCATGCACACAAATGGTTTGGCCCATGTGCGCCCAGGAGGCACAAGTACAACACGTAGCCTTAGGCCTTGTACACACGATAGGTTAACCAGAGGACAACGGTCTGAAGGACCATTTTCATCAGTCCAAACCGATCGTGTGTAGGCCCCATAGGTTATTTAACCTTAGGTTAAAAAAATTAGAACTTGCTTTAAAATTTAACCTATGGATGGTAACCGATAGGTCAAAACCGATCGTTAGTATGCAAAGCCATCGGTTAAAAACCCGTGCATGCTCAGAATCAAGTCGACGCATGCTTGGAAGCATTGAACTTCGTTTTTTTCGGCACGTCGTTGTGTTTTACGTCACCGCGTTCTGACACGATCGGTTATTTAACCTATGGTGTGTACGCACAACGGACCATCAGTCAGCTTCCTAGGTTAACCTAAGACAACGGTCCTTCAGACCATTGTCCTCTGGTTAACCTATCGTGTGTACAAGGCCTTACTGCCAGCAGCCTGTCAAAATCTATAACAGGATGTAATACATGAAGCCTAGAACATATATCATGCAGTATTGCATTTAGGGCCATATGCTCTTAATAACTTATGCCCGCAATTCTGTGTTTTGAATGTATGTCCCTGAATGCATATGGCCATAAACACAAGTCCTACCCGCTTAACCTTCAGCCACATCCAGCGTCCGCAAATTTTAGCCTGTAATTTTGATAGGCTGCTGGCATGGCAGCAGACTGCATGCTGCACCAGTGCCTCTTGGGTGCCCTTAACACTGGAATTTATTGCCCATGGTCCAAAATATGACTGTCAGAACAAAATCTGTTTTCGCATCACTGTTTACGTTTCTCCTGTGTAATCTATAAAGAAAAGCTTTATTCTGTTCCTAGAAAAAATGAAGTTGATGAGTTAAAGTCATACGAAGGTAGAAAATCCTTGTAAAGCGGGAAAAGGTGAACCATTTTTGTAATTATCAGACGAAAAAGTCAATACCGCTTTCCTCTGCTTTTTTCCAGTGTTCTTGATGTCACAAGACCCAATATTTGACGCACAATATTTTCCATAATCAATAAACTTACTGCATCTAAAAGATGGACTCCCTTCTAAGCCCTCTTACACTGAGAAAATAAGAGCATTAATAATTAACTTCTCATTTCTGTTGAGCCCCTGTGATATTTTAGCTCACAGCGGGATCCTCAGAGGAGTGCTTCTTATAGATGACATTTAGGAGTTAAGAGCAAATCCAGAAGGGAAAAACAAGTTCTCTCTTTATATTACTTAGATTCCCCTAGGTAAATAAATATAAATATATAAAATATATATGGAGTATATATACGGTATACAGTACAGTATATATGGACTTTCAGTCTTCATTTTCAGTTTTCCTGGCCATCTGTTGACTTGTGTTTTACCATATTTGTGGAACTCCAAGAAAACAGTTAAATCAATAAGTTAAAAAGTATAGTTATACAGTATATGTAAATATCAGGACGGGGTGGCCAGAAATACACATCCTTTGACAGGTAAAATAGCGCAAGTTTATGTATTTCATTGTTATTGTTTTATGGCAGTTAGCTTAGAAGTCAAGCAGATTAAATTATACTGTAGTTCTGCCTTTTTCAATCTTCTTACCCCTTACATAAATGTTCAGCTCTCTAGGAACCTCTGGAAAAATGCACCTTAGGTCAGTAGAAAGAATGTACCCTCTTACAGTGGTGATCAGAATGCCACATTTAAAGACAGCTAAAAAGATCATTGGCATTATGTGGCTGGTTCTGCCCAGTGGCATTAGTCCTGAAACTATGCAGGCACCATTAAATAGGAGGCCAATCAGCCATGACTCAAGGAACCCTAGCAATCTCTGGAGAAACCCTGGGGTTTCATTCAACCCAGGTAGAGAATGGCTGCTGCAGGTAAATCATTTAAAGGGTAAGTTCACCTTTACAGACAAATCCGTAAGGTGAACTTACATAGGACCCCTTCCTCACTCCCCCCGGTCCCGCTGACCTGGACCATGGCAATCTCCTGTTCTAAGCCCCGGTATATCTGCACCAGGAGTCCGGCTTAAAATACCCCTGAAAATCTCGAAACTGGATTGAGAGAAATTCAAATCTTTAGTAAGGAGGGATGTTTTGGAGCATTCTAATTGGTCAGCGTCATCACATGGGCGGCACTGACCAATCAGCAGCTGCATAGCCCGTCCTGTGAGCTATGGAGAAGACGCGTGGATGCAGAGGGGATTTCTAAGCCCCATATTCCTGACGCAGATATACCAAGGCTTAGAATGTGAGATTGCCTAGGTCAGCGGCACCGGGGGGTTATGGAGGGGGTCCTGTGTAAATTCACCTTACACATTTTTCGGTAAATGTAAACTTACACTTTAAAGATAAATACTGCTTACTTTACACAAGTTACTGCACTCTATATACAGGCTCTCCTCACTTAATGATCAGGTTCTGTTCCAACGACCAGGTCGTTAAACAAATCGGTCGTGAAACGAGGAGCCACAAGTAATCAATATTTTAAACATTCTTAACTACTGTACTTTATTGTGAAAAAAAGGTCTAAACACAAAACTTCAGCTCAATAACGTTGTTTTAATTTGCATAAGTACAGAACCAAAAACGAAAACTCTGTACTGTACTGTATAGTACAATGATGTAAAGCGTATTGTAAAACCGAGTGGTCGTTAAACAGGTAAGTCGTTAAACGAGGATTATCTGTATTGCTGTTTGGCTGGAAGGCTATCACTCAGAGTAATGCCGTGTATACACGGTCGGAATTTCCGACAACAAATGTTCGATGGGAGCTTGTTGTCAGAAATTCCGACCGTGTGTATGCTCCATCGGACATTTGCTGGTGGAATTACCGGCAACAAAAATTTGAGAGCTGGTTCTCAAATTTTCCGATAACAAAATCCATTCTCGTAAATCCGATCATGTGTGGACAATTCCGATGCACAAAATTCCACGCATGCTCTAAATCAAGTACGAGATGGAAGCGCTTGGTCTGGGAAAACTAGCGGTCGTAATGGAGATCGCACATTTGTCACGCTGTAACGTACTGAAAAGCACGAGGCTGAAAAGTGCGTCTCTCACCAAACTTCTACTAACACAACTGGTATTAAACTTCCCTTTAATAGTGCCGTCGTACGTCTTGTATGTCACCGCGTTCTTGGCGTTCGGAATTTCCGACAACATTTGTGCGACCGTGTGTATGCAGGACAAGTTTGAGCCAACATCCATCTGGGAAAAATCCACGGTTTTGTTGTCGGAATTTTCAATCGTCTGTACGCGGCATAAGGTTGGGTTCTCACTTACGCAGCCGCGGTTTCAGTGTTTTGGTTCGGTTCTGTTCACTGATTCAGATGCAATTCAGGTGCAAATTTTTACCTGAAATCGCACCTGAACCAAACCCAAAATCACACAGGACTCTTTTTAAACAGCACCACGGATGCTGGCACACATGTGAAGCGGCTGCATGGAGAAGGCTGCCAGTTCACATGTTACGCGAATCGGATGCCATTCAAAAAGCAACCAATTTGCATATATGTGAACCGAGCCTAATGCCGTGTACACACCATCGTTTTCTGCGATGGAAAAAAACGTCATTTTCAAAAACGTCAATTTAATTGACCGTGTGTGGGCAAAAACGTCGTTTTATGTCTTCTAAAAAACGACAGAAAAAAATTGAAGCATGCTTCAATTTTATGTGTCGTTTTTGGCCGACGTCGTTTTCTGTGTTCTAAACATTGACCGTGTGTACGTAAAAACGTCGATTTAAGCCCGCGCATGCTCAGAAGCAAGTTAGGAGACGGCAGCGCTCATTCATGTAAAACGACTGTTCAGAATGGAATCAGCACATTCGTTAAGGTGTTTTTCAGCTTATAGACAAGAAAACGAAATTTAAAGCACAGTCACTGAAAATCACGAATCGTATCTCACCAAACTTTTACTAACACGCAGCAACACGATATCAGCAAAAGAGGCCGTCTTCCGCATGGAAACGACCCTTTATAGTGACGTCGTGCGTGATTGACGGAACTGCGCTGTGCTAGAGCGTTGTGAAAAAGCGATGGTGTGTATGCTACGTCGTTGTTCAAATTGAAGTTTGAAAAATGACGTTTTTTTAAAGCACATAAAGCGTCGCATTTTTCCATCGCAGAAAACGATGGTGTGTACGCGGCATAAGGCCTTTGAACCATGCTGATATGAATCCTTCAATGCATAAGGGCAAGGAAGGAGGCCAAGAAAATAGGGTCCCTTCTTTAAAATGACACAGAGGAGCTGGCATGTACCTATGGTAGCTTTCAATGCCTGCTCTATGCTTGAATGGTGGGTCATTCTGAATGGACAAAGCTCTGATGCATTCAAATTATGTTGGTGCCTGCTTGCTCCTTCCCACCCTCTAACATTCTTTATGGCTAACAACTATAGTAAAAATTCAAGGAGCAAACCTTCTGCATTACATTGGTCTGATTGCATCTTACTGATCTTCATTATAGTAACTGCCTGCTTTGTTTTATTCAGCAGTCATTCTTAATTTCTTCATTAACAGGAAGCACATTAATAAGCTAGGTTAGTGTCAGTATGGCGGGGGCACACATCACCCCATATATCTGGTGTGCCGTGCTGGTATTGAGGAAAGGGGTTTTATATAGTGATTTAAATAACTTCTCCATTAAATAAAATGCCTTCTTTTAATTAGACTGGCGTTCTTTAAATGTGCCCATTGCTAAATAGGAAATAAACTTTCTTGTTGATTTTTGGAGGGTTGTCTTTACACTTCTTATCTACTATAAACAGGTCTTTCTGTCCCCTGGATTTCTCCCTGGCAATGTAAACCAAACAAAATACAGCTGGAAAATTTTTCACTTGCTCCTGTGGGAAAATCCAGTTCCAAATATCCTTAAATCCCATTTATGGCTCCGAACCAAATACTGTCATCATTTTGTGTTCTAAAAAATCTTCCCTCATTGAATGCATGCCCCATGTCTCTGTGTTCTGTCTGCCTAACAGCTATCGGTCAGTCTCTGCCTGAATACATGAGTCATTGCAGGCGCTGCTTTATGTCAGTATGAAACTCAATTAGCCATCCCATAAAGTTTGAGAAACATAACTTAAAGTGCAACATCAGACAAGGGCAGAAAGGTTGTGCCAATAAAACAAGGCATCAGAACTAAAATATAGTTCAGTAGAGGAACCCTAGTACTTGTTTTTAAAACCTTAAAGTGATTGTAAAGGCTACTTACCTCTACTGTGCATCTCGTTTTGCACAGAGTGGCCCCGAACATCCTCTTCCGGAGTCCCCCGGCGGCTCTTGTGGCTCCTCCCCCCATCAGATAACCCCCCAGGAGAAGCGCTTCCCCGGGGGGGTTACTTTGCGGGCGTGGACTTGGCGCCCACGTCATTGGATTTGATTGACAGCAGCGGGAGTCAATGGCTGTACTGCTATCAATATATTCAATCAAGGGCCGAGAACCCCGGGCAGAGGAAGAGCACGTCTCCGGCGTAGGAAATTCCAGGGCTGGGGGGCCAGTCACTTGCAATGTTTTTCTTTTCCACCTTAATGCATTAAGGCAGGGGTGCCCAACCTTTTGAAGAGCAAGGGCCACTAAAGCAACTTGGTAACCAGTCGCAGGCCACAATGAGTAGAGCGGAGGGATGATAGGTCACGGCTACTCAATAGGCCCTCAGATCTGCTAAGATGGAAGTGGACAAATTCCCTTCTGTTTTTCAGGTTTTGGAGGCAGGCGGGCGTAAATGGACATCTGTCGCTCTATAGAGGTGAATTGAGGGCCCCATTTGGTCGGGCTGATCATGTGAAAAGGGCCTAAGACTGATGTGCTGCTGTTTACCCACACCATGGGTGCAGCGTAGGGCACCTGTGTCTATCCTGCAGGTTAGCTGAACTTTACCATAGACTCCGCCTGTGTTAAAAGCCAGCACTGTAGAGGAAGCATCGGCTTATGGGGCTCTGCTCCACAGCCGCTTTCTTTCTCTACCATCAGCTTCATTCACAACAGTGATGCTGTGGTATGGCGGGTGGGCAACCTGCAATCTGGGCTTGCCAACCCACCATTCTAGAGCAGGAGGTCGCGGGCCACATCAGAGGGCTCCGCGGGCCACATGTGGCCCCCAGGCCACTGGTTGGCCACCCCTGCATTAAGGTGAAAAAACACAAGGGTTTACCCATTTAAAGAGGTTGTAAACCCATATATATATATAAAAAAAAAAAAAACTGCAAGACAAAGATATAATGAGCTAGTATGCATTGCATACTATTTTATTCCCTAGGGTGTCTGCTAAAAAAATATATATAATGTTTTGGTGTTCCGAGTAATTTTCAAGCAAAAAAAATATGGTTTTTACATGTAAGAGAGAAGTGTCAGAATTGGCCTGTGTGGCAAGGGGTTATTTACCATAAGTTAGTAATATACAAATAATTATTATATATTGTTTTTAAGGTAATTTACTATATTTTCAAACACTGTACTCAAGCAGGTGTCTTAACGAACAAATTACTTTGATTTCACAGTTAATAGATAAATAATAAATTATTATGTATAACATATAGCACAATAATATATGATGTAGCTTGATTAAAACAGTACATTTTCAGCAGGCAGCAGATTCTCATTCTCACTTTTAACTGTGTGAGAAAAGCAAAGGGTTGTGGGTAAATCTTATACACATAAACACATGTATTTCCTTGTAGTTAAAGCGGGGGTTCTCCCTAAAAAAAAAAAAAAAATTTCTAGCATCTCATTCAGCATAGTAGCGTTAGCTACAGTATGCCTTTATATATTTTTTTGGCGCCGTACACACTGTGTAATCGCGTACGAACGTTTCTGGGGAAAGGGCGTTCCTATTCAGAGGGTTCGTGATTGACGGCCGGCTATGGCGCGTCACGCTTCACGGAAATAGCCGAAATAGGTGTTTGCTCTTCATGGCGCCTGCGCAGTCAGCTCCGATGTCTGTGCGCAGGCGCCGTATAGCGCCGGGAAGAGCCGAGACCTACTCCGGCTATTTTCGTGAAGCGTGACGCGCCATAGCCGGCCGTCAATCACGAGCCCTCTGAATACTACGCTATTAAACAGTGAGTACGGGGCCAAACAAAAATATAAAGGCATACTGTAGCTCGCGCTACTATGCTGAATGAGATGCTATAAAGTTGTTTTTTAGGGTGAAACACCGCTTTAAGAGGGCTGGGCTGGAAGGGAGCATTTGTCTTTTAGACACATGCCCCCCTCTATGACACTGCAGTGAGAAGAGAGCCTCCACTGCAGCATTTTTATTGGACAGCTTGTTCCAATGGTGCTTTACTATTGGTCCAAGGCTCCAAGCTGTCCATTGAGCTCAGTGCCTCTGACAAGAAGTGAGAGGCACTGTGAGCTCATCCTTTCAGTCTGCTGCAAATAGAGTGTGCCAGCTTGTATTTAAACTGGCCGTTCTGTATGTAGCTTCTGACAGGCTGTGCAAGAAGCACCGTATCTCCGGAACTATAGGTAACAGGAGCCCCATTGGTGGGGTAGGACTTCAGCTACCTCCCCCCCCAAATGTGGGGTCTCTGTGACCCCCAGGTTGCCGAGCTACGACCCTCAAAGCTCGATCATTTATTTTATTTTTTTATGTTCATGGCAGGCTCTGCCTCACCTTCCACCCCTGACTACACGTCCCTGAATTCCCCATAATGTCCGGGCTTCCCTCTGTGTTAACCCCCCTGCCCCGCAGTGCTGCTGGCTTCCCTCCTTTCCTCCCCTCTCCCAGTGTCATCTTAAGAACATTATAGGCCCCGGGCAATACAGTGCACAGGGGCCCTGTCTACACAATCACGCACGAGAATTTACTGACAAAAATCATAAAATTTACTGGCAGAACCACATTTTTTACTGCCAGTGCAAAAAAAGTACCTAAAATTACAGTTTTCAGTGCCGAACAATGCAAATGTCAGTATTTAACCTATAAACATATACAGTAGCTAGTGCTATTAGCAATGTGTTTAAGTTAAACAAAAGTAAAAAAAAAATGTCTTCATTGACATGAAGGTCAGGTTACTATAACCCAGCCAGCACAGAGTTTCCTCTTACATCAGAGTCTGCAGGATTCCCCCTTACAGTGAAAGGGAACACTTATGTAAAGGGGAACGCTGCAGATCATGATCTAAGGGGGGAACTCTGATGTGGAGGGGGGCTCTGGTGACCAGAGACCACATTATATCAGAGTCCACTGCTTTCTCTTTCCCACTTACATCAGGGTCCGCAGACTGAGTTCCCCCTTGCATTGTAAGGCAGAATCCTGCAGACTCTGATGTAAAGGGGAACTCTGATGTGGGGGGCACTCTGGTGAGTAAATACACTAAGGTAAGGGGGGTCACTAATATAGGAGGGGGAACCTTTATATCAGTGCCCCCTTACATTTTTTTACATCAGCAACCCCCCGCACTCGTGGAGGACCGGATCTTCTCTGTGATTTCCGCAAACTGGGCATGGGCAGTTCTAACCCGTCACTCTTCACAATTTTTTACTGTAGTTGCTGGGCAGCCAGTGGGGCCCCCCAGGCAAGCGGGGGCCCCCGGGCAACTGCCCAGCGCGCCCAATGGAAAAGATGGCCCTGCCCTCTCCCCCGGCTGCTGCAGGGAATGTTTCAGGATGGAGAGTGGGGAGGAAGGGGCTAGTAAGTACAGTAAAACCTTGGTTTGAGAGTAACTTGGCTAGAGAGCATTTTACAAGACAAGCATCATTTTTAAATACATTTTGACTTGATATAAGAGTAGCGTCATGTCACAACTGGGTATAAAACAGAAGAGAGTCACCTGTAAGTGTAGCAATATGGTTACATTTAATGAAGCTACAACATTTAGCAACTTATTGCTACACTTAGAGGCGCCTCTCTTCTCTTTTATACTCTGTAGCTCCTGATGGATTTTGCTTCTAATCCCCTTGTGGAGGCTTCCATTTGTGGATGGACCTTTTATGGTTACACAACCTGGTCACATTGCTATAATCTTTTTATATGGACTATAAACTGAAGAAGCTATGAATAAATGTTTGTGGAACAAAACATCTGAGTTTCCATTATGTCTTATGGGGAAATTCGCTTTGATATAAGAGTGCTTTGGATTACAAGCACGTTTCTGGCAACAAATTATGCTCGCAATCCAAGGTTTTACTGTATGTAGTTTACTGTCCCCTTCCTTTTCTAAAGCGATCCGGGATGAGGGCGCGGCTATTCGTTTCTAGCCGCCCCCTCGCGATCGCTCCCCAGAGCTGAAGAACGGGGAGAGCCGTATGTAAACATGGCTTCCCCGTGCTTCACTGTGGCGGCTGCATCGATCGAGTGATCCCTTTTATAGGGAGACTCGATCGATGACGTCAGACCTACAGCCACACCCCCCTACAGTTGTAAACACACACTAGGTGAACACTAAATCCTACAGCGCCCCCTGTGGTTAACTCCCAAACTGCAACTGTCATTTTCACAATAAACAATGCAATTTAAATGCATTTTTTGCTGTGAAAATGACAACGGTCCCAAAAATGTGTCAAAATTGTCCGAAGTGTCCGCCATAATGCCACAGTCATGAAAAAAATCGCTGATCGCCGCCATTAGTAGTAAAAAAAAAAAAAAATGATAAAACTATCCCCTATTTTGTAAACGCTATAAATTTTGCGCAAACCAATCGATAAACGCTTATTGCGATTTTGTTTTACCAAAAATAGGTACAAGAATACGTATCGGCCTAAACTGAGGAAAAAATAAATTATATATGTTTTTGGGGGATATTTATTATAGCAAAAAGTAAAAAATATTGCATTGTTTTCAAAATTGTCGCTCTATTTTTGTTTATAGTGCAAAAAATAAAAACCGCAGAGGTGATCAAATACCACCAAAAGAAAGCTCTATTTGTGGGAAAAAAGGAACGTCAATTTTGTTTGGGAGCCACGTCGCACGACCGCGCAATTGTCTGTTAAAGCGGCGCAGTGCCGAATTGTAAAAACGCCTTTGGGCATTTAGCAACATTTTGGTCCGGGGCTTAAGTGGTTAATGGCAATATTTATCCGAGAATTCTTGCATATTCAAACAGCCGGTAAAATGATGCCTTTGTAAAGTGAGATGGGTTAAATCTCCTTCCAAGGAAACATTGACAGTAATACATATGTATAAAGCTGTAGAGAAATATCCTATCAGCTTTGCTTCATTGCAATATGACTAATGTATGTTCTCTACCACTGCTGCCTAGTTCCAGCATCTGTCCACTGAGGGGCGCTGGAGCACGCAATACTGCAGCAAAACGGATAAACAGCGAGAGACTAACACCGGTTTATTTATTTTTTATTATCCTTGGAAACAACTAAGCAGCTTTGTGTGTGTTATGTGTGTGTTTTTTTATATCTCGCCATTCAATAGACGCAGAAATTAAACTCCCTCCAAGCCGACAACAAAGCTAAACAGGGAGAAATGCAGCTACTCAAGCATTGCAACTTCATAACAGATTACTGCACCTCCGTTCACAAAAAGCTTGCCAGGCCATGGTGACCTTATCGCCTAGGCACAGTAAGACAATTTCACCGTGAAGAATCACTATGGACATATAAATCATTTACTCGACAAGAGAAGCCGTCTGCCTCTGGGTAAATTGTAGAATTTATTCTTATCTGCTCCAACAATGCCTCTCAATTGTAATAAAGTACGTGCCCATTATTGGAGGGAGCCCCCTTGGTGCAGGTCACCCATTTTTACAGTGCGTCTATACCCAAGGAACATGTGATATATTGCAGATTACAGGTTCATAAAGCTGAACTCCAGGTAAAAAATACACTATATTGTCAAAAGTATTGGGACGCCTGCCTTTACACACAGTCATAGGGCCAGATTCACGTAGCTTGGGCACAGCGTAACATAACCCGTTTACGTTACACCGCCGCAAGTTTTCAGATTTAGTGCCCGATCCACAAAGCACTTACCTGGAAATTTGCGGCGGTGTATCGTAAACACGTCCGGCGCAAGGCGGCCCAATTCAAATGGGGCGGGCACCATTTAAATTAGGCGCGCTCCCGCGCCGGACGTACAGCGCATGCTCCCGTCGCAAATTTCCCGACATGCTTTGCGCGAAATTACGACGCGCCGACGTTTTGAGAATCGTGACGTCAACAAAGCACTTACGCCGGGAAAAAGAAAAAAAAAAAAAAAAAAAAAAAAGCGACGCGGGAAAGACGGGCATACTTTAACATGGTGGAGTACTTTTCCACCATGTTAAAGGTGCACTATCTTTGCGACGGAAATCTAATACTTGCGACGACGTAACGACGGGAAAAACCTTCGTGGATCGCCGTAACTCCTAATTTGCATACCCGACGCTGGTTTACGACGCGAACTCCCCCCAGCGGCGGCCGCGGTATTGCATCCTAAGATCCGACAGTGTAAGTCCATTACACCTGTCGGATCTTCTGCCTATCTATGCGTAACTGATTCTATGAATCAGTCGCATAGATACTCTGAGAGATATGACGGAGTATCTGAGATACTCCGTCATATCTCTTTTGTGAATCTGGCCCTTAGTCGGTAGGGTTCATTATTGAGTTGGCCCACTCTTTGCAGCTATAACAGCTTCAATTCTTCTGGGAAGGCTGTCCACAAGGTTTAGGAGTGTGTCTATGGGAATGTTTGACCATTCTTCCAGAAGTGCATTTGTGAGGTCAGGCACTGATGTTGGATGAGAAGGCCTGGCTCGCAGTCTCAGCTCTAATTCATCCCAAAGGGGTTCTAACAGGTTGAGTTCAGTCAAGTTCCTCCACCCCAAACTCGCTTGTCTATGTTTTATGCACCTTGCTTTGTGCAATGGTCCAAATCATTTGGTGGAGGGGGGATTATGGTGTGAGGTTGTTTTTTGGGGGTTGGACTTGGCCCCTTAGTTCCAGTGAAGGGAGCTCTTAAGCCCCATACACACTATCAGTTTTCCTGCTGGTTTTCTCTTCAGGTTTACCAAAACCATGTAGTACAAGGACCTGCCTGATTGCATTCAAATTGAAACGCTTAAGGTTTGACCTCATATTAGATGGTTTTGGTAAACCTGAAGAGAAAACCATCAGGAAAACTGATAGTGTGTATGGGGCTTTAAAGGGGTTGTAAAGGTAAAAATGTTTTTCCCTAAATAGCTTTCTTTACCTTAGTGCAGTCCTCCTTCACTTACCTCATCCTTCTATTTTGCTTTTAAATGTCCTTATTTCTTCTGCAAAATCCTCACTTCCTGTTCTTCTGTCTGTAACTACACACCATAATGCGAGGCTTTCTCCCTGGTGTGGAGAAAGCCTCTTAAGGGGGTGAGCAGGAGTGTCAGGACACTCTCTACTTTGCAGATAGAGAAAGGAGCTGTGTGTTAGTGGGCGTCCTGACACTCCTGCTCACCCCCTCCCCCCTGAAGAGGCTTTCTCCACACCAGGGAGAAAGTGTCGCATTACTATGTGAAGTATAAAAAAATTTCTATGTGTCAGTGGCGGCCCGTCCATAGAGGGCGCCCGGGCGCCGCCCCCCTCCCCCAATCAGTAAAAAAAAAAAAAAAATCTAAAAAAAAAAAAAAAATGTTTATTTAAACATGTCCCTTTAAGGAATTTTTTTTTCCAAAAAAGGTACTTAGGTGCACTGTGTCCGAGCGCCGGGCGCTGGACACAGTGTTGTGTGGGTAGCGCCACGTCTGTGCAATCACGGGATTGCAGACGAGGCGCTACATTGGCAAAAAAAAAATGCCTTTGTGGCGTTCTCCATCGCGCCACTTGCTTCAGGCGCGATGGACTGTCTTTCTATGGCTCGGGTGCACACTTTCTTATTTATTTATTTATTTATTAAAATTCTTAAAAGTACAAAAAGTACAAAACGCAGTCAGTTACCCATGGCCTCGATGCGCCGAGAACAACAATACAGCAACAACCAAAAAAACACACACAGGCAGCGGAACAGATCAAATTTAAAATAGTAGCAGATCAAAGAACTATAAAAACCTATGTAATTCCATAGGCTAGACTGAAAAGCTCAGTTTTTAAAAGTTTCCTGAACTTAAAAAGATCATTCTCAAGCCTTAATTTTAGAGGCAGGGAGTTCCAAAACTGTGCTCCCTGGACCGCACTCGTCCTCCCTCCGCATTTTTTCTTACGAAATTTAGGAATCACCAAAGTTTCCAAATTAGCCGACCTTAAGGTACGGTTGGGCACATACTTGGTGAATTTTTCCTGCAGGTACACTGGCCCCTTGCCATGGGTAGCCCTATGCACCATGCATCCAGTCTTAAACAGAACCCGTTCCTTCACGGGTAGCCAATGCAGGGCTCTCAACGATGGCGTGATGTGGTCACGACGACCAACACCCGTGAGTAGCCTCGCAGCGGCATTCTGAATAAGCTGTAATTTGTGCATGATGTTATTAGGTAAACCCAGGTACAAAGCATTACAATAATCTAATCGACTTCCAATAATGGCATTGACCATGGAGATCTTATGCGATTCTTCAATGAAGCGAAAAGTCGACCTCAGGAGTTTCAAGTGGAAGTGACAAGAACTCACCACCTGGTTTACCTGTGGTCGTAGCGTCAATCTCTCGTCCAAGATGATTCCCAAATCCCTGACCTGGGTGACTGGCACTGGGACCGATGAAAACGAGTCCGGCCAGGTAGGGAAACCGCCCGACCATGGCTGATTGCATAAAACCATGCACTCAGTCTTGGAGCCATTGAGCATAAGATAATTGGCCCCCATTCAGGCTTGAATTTCCTCCAGGCAGGTGGCCAGAGTTATCTGTGCCCCCCCATCCCTGGGCAGAGGAATGTAGAACTGGGTGTCGTCAGCGTAGACATGAAAAGATATGTTGTGGTGGCGGATGATATATAGCAGAGGCCTCAGATAGATGTTGAACAGGAGCGGCGATAACGCCGACCCTTGAGGGACTCCACAGAACAGGGGACTATCAGAAGAGCAGTGCAGTCCCAGCCTTACTCTCTGAACCCTGTCCAGCAGAAATGAGGTCATCCATGCCAATGCTATACCATCAATGCCTGCCACAGTCCCTAATCGATCAAGCAGTCTAGAATGATCGATGGTATCGAATGCTGCCGACAGATCCAGCAATACCAAGGCCGAAGCCTCATTTCTGTCCAGGGCCCAGAGTAGATCATCCTGGACTTTGGTTAAGGCGGTTTCAGGACCTCTTCCTGGTCGGAATCCAGATTGAAAATCATCGAGAATGGAATTGGACTCGAGATGGGGCTGAATTTGCCACACTGCGGCTCGTTCCATGATTTTTGCCAGAAATGGTAGAGTTGAAATGGGACGATTATTGCTCAACACGGAGCGTGCCAGGTTAGCTTTCTTCAGCAGGGGAATAATCACCGCCCGCTTCAGAATACCCGGCACTGTTCCAGTGGAGAAGGAAGTATTTACAATGTCGGCAATAAAGGGGGCCAATGTCTCTGCGGCGTCCTTCACTAGTTGCGCAATGCAAGGATCAAATGATGAGGACGAGGCTCTAAGAGACTTGAGGATATTCAGAATATCTAAAGTAGAGACGTCCACAAAACTAGAGAATCTTGTACCTTCATAGATGGGACAATATTCCTCAATATCTACTACTTTGATATTGTTTCTAATAATTTCTATCTTTTCATTAAAATAATTTGATAAAATATTACAAAACTCTGGTGAAGCTTCTTCTTCCGGCTGTCTACATGCTGGATTAGCTAGATTTTTCGCAACTCTAAAGAGTTCAGCTGCTGCATTTTTAGCATTAGCAATTTTTTCAGAGAAAAACTGCTTTTTGGCAGTTTGTATCCCTAGTTTATAGTTCCTCAGGGCTGCGGTATATACCTCCTTGGAGGCGGGCACCGGATTTTTTCTCCACGCTTTCTCCGCTGCTCTGCACTTCCATTTTAAACTTCTGGTCACCTGGGTAAACCAGAGGGGATTATTATTTGCTTGCCTAATGCAATGATTTCTCTTTAGGGGGGCTAAGTAGTCGAGCGCTTTTGTAATAGCCGTATTGAAAAAATTAATTTTCTCAGCTGCGACTTTAGTGGACTCAAACGATGCCTTATCAATATTCAACAGGAAGTGGTTACTAAAAGCCTTAACAGATATTTTAGTGAGATTTCTCGAAAATTTTGGAATACTGTTCCTATTAGGAACATGAGGTAACTTTTTGCGAAATTTATGGCTGTGATCAAATAATATTAATTTGTGATCACTCCATATAATCTCTTTCGGGGGATATACTTTCTCTATACATCCTGACTGGAAAAGCCAGTCCAGGGTGTGGCCCGCTTTATGGGTAGCCCCTATGACATCTTGGCTATAGCCAATGGAGTTTGCAAATGCAATCAACTGCTGGGCTTCCGAATTATTTACATCGTCAGCCCAGCAATTGAAATCTCCCAAGACCCGCACGTCTCTGTGCTAGTCCCGACGTCTCAGGAAGAACCGGAAGTGACGTCGGGACTCAGGAGCTGAGTGCGCCTCGAAGCTATCTGCCAGCATGCCTGCAGTAACAGGTATGAACCCCCTCCCTGCCTAATTAAAGTGTGTTTGATGTATGCAAGAGCCAGCAAACGGACCCCTTCCCGCACCCGACCTATAAAAAAAAAAAAACTTTGGGCAAAAATACCGACCGTAGCGGCCGACCAACCCCCCCCCCCCCGCTTATTCAGATGATTCAGATGTTTTTTTGTCAATAGGTGGAAAGAGCAGCATTAACGGCACCACCCAAACCAGGCTTGTTAAAAAAAAAAAAAAGTATTTAACATTGTTTTTATTTAATTTAACTGGTGGAAATAGCAGCTGTGACGGCACCCAGCCCCCCCCTCCCCCCCCACTTATTCATTTTTTTATTTGGACCCCATCCAATCCCCCGGCTTGTTAAAAAAAAAAGTATTTAACATTGTTTTTTTTTATTTAATTGGTGGAAATAGCCAAACCATCCCCCCCCCCCCGCTTATTCATTCATTTCTTTTTGGACCTTATCCAATCCCCCCTCCCCTCCGGGCTTGTTAAAATGTTATTTTTTTTATTTATTTAATTGGTGGAAATAGCGGCAGGAAGGGAACCCATACTCCCCCCCCCCCCGCGTATTCAATTGGTTTTTATATTTAATTGGTGGAAATAGCGACTTGGGACTGGAAAGTTGCAGGATAAGTTGGACCTGATCAGAACCGTTCATATCTGTGCAACTTCAAGTCACAGCGACTTCGAAGTAGTCCCTGCATTACTTTTGTCCCACTTTGATGTGACTTGAGGTCCGTAGACCTCCAGAACACACAGGCATTGCTTCAAGTCGCTGCAAAATCGCAGCAAAAAATTGTGGCAGAATCTTGCGACTTTCAGGCTAAAACAGTCTGAAAGTTTGATGCGACTTAAAGCAATGCCTGTGTATTCTGGAGGTCTATGGACCTCAAGTTGCATCAAAGTGCGACCAAAGTAATGCAGGGACTACTTTGAAGTCGCTGTGACTTGAAGTCGCACAGATATGGGGTACGACTTGTCATGCAACGTTGAATTCCCAAGTCGCAGGACAAGTAATGCAGTATGTCTTCAGTCTCTGGTAATCTTGTGCAGTATGTCCACAGTCTCTGATAATTTCGTGCAGTATGTGTGCAGTCTCTGGTCATCTCGTGCAGTATGTCCGCAGTCTCTGGTCATCTCGTGCAGTATGTCCACAGTCTCTGATCATCTCGTGCAGTATGTCCGCAGTCTCTGATAATCTTGTGCAGTATGTCCGCAGTCTCTGGTCATCTCGTGCAGTATGTCCGCAGTCTCTGATAATCTCGTGCAGTATGTCCGCAGTCTCTGGTAATCTCTTGCAGTATGTCCGCAGTCTCTGGTAATCTCGTGCAGTATGTCCGCAGTCTCTGGTAATCTCGTGCAGTATGTCCGCAGTCTCTGGTAATCTTGTGCAGTATGTCCGCAGTCTCTGATAATCTCGTGCAGTATGTCCGCAGTCTCTGATAATCTCATGCCCATTTAGAGTCCTTCATAACTAACAGTGTAATTTTTTAGTTTGTTTGCGCCAATCTGTAAGCCTGCGCTATATACCATGATTTGTGATGCTGGGGCTATATACTCTGTGCTGTGATGCTGAGCTGTATACTCCTGACACTATGAGTGGAAGCAAGTGGAATACAGGGGACGGAGTGGGTGTATTCTATAGGGGGTGTGGCTTATGAGAAGTGGGAGGGACCAAATGTGGAGGGGCGGGGTCTTGCGCCCCCCCATCCTAAAATGTCACCAGCCGCCACTGCTATGTGTAGTATATAAAAAAAGGGCCTGTGATGTAAATCCATCATCAATCGTGTTGTCCAGTGATGTAGATCCAAGTCAATCATATTGTCCGACAAACTGCAGTTACTCCAGAACTTAGTAAACGAGGTGAAGCTTGACTTTACAAAAAATACCCAATCACATGCAAGGAAAAGAAAAGAAAAATAGCATTTTTGCTTGCACATGATTAGAGAATGGAAGTCAGCAGAGCTTCCCCTCATTTACTAAGCTCTGGAGCAACAGCTCTTGAAAAGTGCACAGTCTATTTGCCTTTAGTAAATCAACTTCATAATCTCGGCTTGGGCAAGATCACTGGACTGGGAGTCAAGAAGTGCTCTTTAACCACTTCCCGCCTGGCATATAGCAAAATGATGGCCGGGCGGTGGTTGTGTTATCCTGACTGGATGTCATATGACGTCCAGCAGGATAACAGCCGCAGCGCACCTGTGGGGGCGTGCATCGCGGCGATCGGTGGTGCGATGTATCAGTCTGACACACCGATACACCGATCTTGGTAAAGAGCCTGCGATGGAGGCTCTTTAACACGTGATCAGCCGTGTCCAACCACTGCTGAACATGACGTAAACAGGAAGAGCCGTTGATTGGCTTTTCCTCACTCGCGTCTGAAAGACAGGGGTGGTCTGCGCTGATTGTTTATCAGTGCAGCCCCCCCCTTGTTTGCCCACCCAGGACCATCAGGGAAGCCCCTAACATGTGGATAGCCATCCACATATGCCAATACATGCCCAATATGTGGCAATCAGTGCCCACAAATGGGCACTGACTGGCATCATTATGAAACACATGAAATCAGTGATGCCCAGCAATGCCACCCATCAGTGTCCATCAGTGCCACCCATCAGTGACCATCAGTGCCCATCCGTGCCACCTATCAGTGCAACCCATAAGTACCCATCAGTGCCACCTATGAGTGCCCATCAGTGCTGCATACCAGTGCCGCTTATCAGTGCCCATTAGTGTCGCCCATCAGTGCCACCTCATTGGTGCAATCTCATCGGTGCACATTGGTGCCACCTTATCAGTGCTTATCAGTGCCCCCCATTGAAGAAGAAAATATACATATTTACAAAACAATTTACAGAAACAATTCGGTCTTTTTTATTTGTTGCTAAAAAAAAAAAATCGCAGAGAAAGAAAGTTCTATTTGTGGGAACAAAATGATAAAAAATTTGTTTGGGTACAGTGTAGCATGACAGCGCAATTGTCATTCAAATTGCGACTGCTCTAATAGCTGAAAATTGGCTTGGGCAGGAAGGTGTATAAGTGCCCGGTATTGAAGTGGTTAATAACAGGAAATGACGATGTTGGAAATATACAGAGGTCCATTTGAACTAAAGGTGAATGTATAATATTTAGGGGCAAATTATATTACTGCACATGAGAGTAAATAGTGGTTCAAATAATGGTAAAAAGAGACATAGAAATGTGCTTATTATTTTCTATACCTAATAGTACATTCACATTGACTGTTTTATATATATGCCCCGCCCCCTAGGTGTACTGAGAGATCTTACTACTCTAGAACCCAGTTAGAGACAGGCAGCCTTCATCTAAGGCAGTGGTTCTCAACCTGGGGGTCGAGACCACCTTGGGGGTCGAATGATGATTTGCCAGGGGTCCCCGAATCCTGGGCTGTTCTTGAAGCCTGCTCTGCTCTCCCTAGCCTTTTTGCAGCTGCCCAGCTAGGCTGTTCCTGGAGCCCGCGGCCGCCCACTTAGCATCTTCGCAGCTGCCCATTCAGTTCACAGCATGGCTGGGGGGCAGAGACTGGAGGTCAGCTGACTGGTGAGGAATGTGAAGTGGGAGGGGCTGGATGAGACCCTATCTCCGGATTTCGGCATATGTGTCACTGCTGAGGGACACTACAAAGTCGGAGACACCGTGAGTAACACTACCTGTGATTAAAGTTGCCATTAAAAGCCCCCCCTACAGTTCTAAGATCAACAGATGACCTTGATCAAGAGCACCAAAGTTAGTCAGAACCCCCCTGCACTACCACTGATCCCACCCCCCACCTGCACTGTCACTGATCCAATTCCCCCCCACCAAGGAGTAAGAGAAGGAATAAAAAATAAAGAATACATGAAAAGAGGGGAAGAGACAAAGATAAAGGTCAAGAAAGAATAAGAGAAAGAACAAGAAAGATGGCGAGAGAGGGGGATGGGGAAAAAAAACAAGAAATTAGGATAGAGAGATAAAAGGGGGAAAAAAGGAGAACAAATAGAAGAGTGGTACATCCTAAAATGTACCATAAGGGGTTTTAATACTGTACGAGTTGGAAGAGACTTAGGGATCGCTAAATTTCCGTGGGTTAGGGGGCGCAAATTACTTGTCTTGGCTTAGGTGCTGACCACCCATGCTACGATTTTTTTTTTTACTGTTAGGGGTCCCCACAACTTGGTAAATTTTATCAAGGGGTCACGGTAATAGAAAGGTTGAGAACCACTGATCTAAGGCCTCATACACATCTCGTCGTAAAAGAAACTTAGTTTTCCTCGACGAGAATCTTGTCAGGCTTTCTTTGCATACACACTGTCAAGACAAAATCTCGTTGTTCTCAAACAACACGTATGACGGCACTATAAAGGGGAAGTTCGATTCCACTGGCGCCACCCTTGGGGTTGCTTTTGCTAATCTCATGTTACTGCGTGTTAAGTGAAAGTTTGGTGAGAGACGATTCGCACTTTTCAGTCTGTTACAGCGTGACGAATGTGCTATCTCCATTACAAACGCTACTTTTACCGAAGGTGCGCTCCCGTCTCATACTTTATTCTGAGCATGCGCGCGTTTCTAAGCATACACACGAACGTGTTTCTCGTCGTAAACCAGCCCGACGAGAAACACGGCGAGGAAATTGAGACTCCCGACGAAAAAAAGAGAACATGTTCTCTTTTTTTCTCGTCGAGATCCACAACAGTTTTCTCGACAAAAAACATACACACGACCGTTTTCTTCGGCAAAAAAGCTCTGCCAGCATTTTTCTTGATGTTTTTTGCCGAGGAAAACGGTCGTGTGTACGAGGCTTTAGGCTTCTCATTCAGGCATTTTGCTTTGCTAAAGCTTCCTTTTCATTCTTTATGTGACTTGTCATTTTATTGTTATTGGATGAATTGTACATTACATTTCCCCATGTATCCTGTACTGAGGAATTAAAAACTGCTAGAGAATAAGAAATCATTTTTAGCAGTTACATCACTTGTCACCTCTTATCTCGAGACATCGCAGGTGACATTTATGGGGTGTTAAAAAGAAAGGTGTGATCTCAATTATTCTAATTGTTCAGCAAAGTGAGCCATTGCAGAATCTATCATTACAGTAAAATTAGAGTAACTGTCTTTACTAAAACTTAGCAGAATCAGAGCCACGGGGCTCTATAGGACGGGGGCCGAAGCCTCAGGACACCATTCACTGCACTCGCTGTTTAACCACTTCCATACCAGGCACTTAAAGTGGAAGTTCACCCAAAAATTTATTTCTAATAATACCTTGAGCTGACCGGTTATACTGCGAGGATGCTGTTTTTTTTTCCATACATACCTTGTTAGCGGTGTTTCATCCCTCGGCTTCCGGGTACGATTCTAGCGGGGCTGGGCGTTCCTAGTTGATTGACGTTCCTCTGACCGGCGCATACTGCGCGTCTCGACTTTCCGAAAGAAGCCGAACGTCATTGCGCAGGCGCCGTATAGAGTCGGCTCTATACGGCGCCTGCACAGCGACATTCGGCTTCTTTCGGAAAGTCGTGACGTGGTCGGAGGAACGTCAATCAACTAGGAACGCCCAGCCCCGCTAGAATCATACCCGGAAGCCGAGGGATGAAACACCGCTAACAAGGTATGTATGGAAAAAAAAACAGCATCCTCGCAGTATAACCGGTCAGCTCAAGGTATTATTAGAAATTAATTTTTGGGTGAACTTCCACTTTAAGCACCTTCCCTCCCAAGCCAATTTTCAGCTTTCAGCGCTGTCGCATTTTGAATGGCAATTGCGCGGTCATGCTATACCGTACCCAAACAAAATTGGCATCCTTTTTCCCCCACAAATAGAGCTTTCTATTGGTGGTATATGATTACCTCTGCTTTTTTTTTTTTACGCAACAACTAAAAAAAGACTGAACATTTTGAAAAAAAATACGTTTTTATTTTTTTCTGTACATTTTTTTTGTAAATAAGTACGTTTTCTCTTTCAATTACGGGCATTGATATGGCGGCACTGATGGGCACAGATGAGATGGCACTGATGGACATCGATGAGGTAGTACTGATGGGCACCGATGAGGTGGCACTGATGGTGGCGCTGGTATGAGGCACTGATGGGCACTCATAGGCGGCACTGATGGGCACTCATGGGCGGCACTTATGGACACTGAGGGGCACTGATGGGTACTTGTGGGTGGCACAGATGGGCACTGGGCATGGATGGGCACTGAGGGGTGGCACTGATAGGTGGGCACTGGGCATGGATGGGCACTGAGGGGTGGCACTGATGGACACTGTGGGGTGGCACTGATGGACACTGAGGGGTAGCACTGATGATCACCATTTGTTTATTTTTGTGACTTTTATTCTATTCACAGTCCACCTCTCATGCAGTTTAACTGGTTAATCAAATCAGAACCAATATAAAAATCAGGCACATGTCCTTGCATATACTTACTTATCCCCATTGCCATGAAGCCAATGGGCACCCCCCTGACCAGGGCAGCTTGTTATACAAAGATTCAAAGCCCTGCCAAATGTTTTCTGTTGGCGTAGCAGATTTAGTCATCATTGAGAATAACTAGGTTTTATAGAGGTCTAAAACCAAAGATTTTGAGTCATTAGTCAAATAAAAATTTCCAGGATGGCGGGGAATGTCTGTGACTAAGCATTTAGTGGTTTCATTTTCTGCAAGAAAGTGGATGGCAGGGGTTCATTTGCATGTGCTATAAATATGATTATACAATATGATAATGAGGGCTAGAAAAAGACTGTAAGATCATTTTGCAACTTCCATAGAGAATGTTATGTAGAAATGGGCAATCAAGTTATAGGGAAAATCCGGTATATTTTTACGGGTTATACATTTCGAGTCATTATTGTAATTACTGTAATGTTTTATGGGAGGCTTGCAATTTTACATGTGGAGAGCGTAATGGAGGGTTATAAACCTTGTCATTTTTTATTTTGCCATCTGGGTCAAAATGAGAAGAACTTTCCTCCTTCTTGTCCCATAGCCAAGACTGCAAAGGAAGGGAATCTCTTGGGGACCCCCAGGTCACCCCAACTAGTGTCCCCATGTGAGGATTTCTCTTCTACTGTTCTGCAGACAACCCAAAAAGAGATGTTTTTTGTTTTTTTTTACTTTCAATGGTAATGGTAAACAGGACAAATAGAGAGGATGAATTTCCCTAACGGGGACACAGACAGCAATAAAAACCTGACAGCCCATGTACATGAAGGTGAAACTTCTCAAGTCTCAGTACTGCCCTGATGTATTTCTAGCAGTGCCCATATCACATTCTGATGATGTAGACACTATCCATTTGGTTGAAAAACACTCATTCAAATAGTCCTGCACTGATTTCAGTGCTGGTGTGATGGTGTGAGCATGATGGCATGATGAACTATATGTATATTATATGTTGGTCTGGAAATAGGTTTTTAAACAAATAGGTAGATTCAGAAAGAGTTAGGCCAGCTTATCAGTAGATAAGCCGTCCAAACTCAGAATCTACGCTGACTTATGTTTAAGCGTATGCTGAAACAGAGATACGCTTAAACATATCTAAGATACGACGGCTTGCGCTGTCCTATCTTAGATTGCAATATTTCGGATGGCCGCTAGGTGGCGCTTCAATTGCGGTCGGCGTAGATTATGCAAATTAGTAGATACGCCGATTCACGAACGTACGCCCGGCCGACGCAGTACTTTTACGCCGTTTACGTAAGAGATAGGCCGCGTAAAGTTAGAGCTAGGCCCTATTGGAATAACAATGTTAAAGTATGGACGCCGTTACCACCGCGAGATTAAATTTTTTTACATAGTTTGCGTAAGTCGTCCGCGAATCGGGATTTACGTTGTTTACGTCCACGTCGAAATCAATAGGCCCGTGCAGCGTACTTAGCCGCAATGCACACTGGGAAATGTAGGCGCCCGGCGCATGCGCAGTTTAAAAAAACGTAAAAAACGCAAGGTCAAGCCTCATTAACATAAAACACGCCCCCCTCCAACACATTTGAATTAGGCGCCCTTATGCCCGCCGATTTAGGCTACGCCGTCGTAACTTAGCAGGCAAGTACATTGAGAATCATGTACTTGCCTAGCTAACTTACGGCGGCGTAGCCTAAACACGTTAAGCTACGCCGCCGCAAGTTTAGGCTCTTCTACATGAATCTACCTATATATCTCTAGCATGACTAGGATTGGCTGGGTAACCAGTATTGGTTTTTGATTTTCAAGGTTGTTGTTCAGATTTAAAAGATACCCTTTAAAGTAGGGGTGTCAAACTCAATGTCATTGCGGGCCGCATCAGCAGTAAGGTTGCCCTCAAAGAGCCGTTTGTATCTGGGGTGCGGTATCTACAGAGCACAGGGTTAAGCAGTGCATTATCTACAGTGCAGAGTTCAGGAGTGCTTTATGTACAGAGTGCAGAGTTCAGGGGTGTGTTATATACAGAGTGCAGGGTCCAGCAGTACACAGACTGCAGATTTCAGGTGTGTTCTATGTACAGAGTACAGGGTTTAGGGGTGCGTTATATACAACGTGGAGGGTTCAGGTGTTTACAGGGTTTAGGGATGCACTATGCACTAAGTGCAGCATTCAGGGGTGTGCTGTGTACAGAGTGCAGGGTTCAGTTGTATGCTTTGTACAGAGTGCAGGGTCCATGGGTGTACACAGATCAGGGTTTAGAGGTGCACTATGCACAGTGTGCAACTCCAACCCCTTCATTCCCCCTACCAAACTTCCATGTATCTCTCTCACCTTGCCTGGCTCTAGTACCTCCCTGTGTCCCTGTGTAGGTGGTTCTGCCTCAACTTGCAGGTTCTCTCTTAGATTCTGGAGATCTGTCCACACCATGTCCCACTGTGAGTGTGTGCAGGGATTCGTTATTTACAGGAGCACAGAAGGTGTTTACAAGTGACAGCTGGGAGCAGAGGGTGAGAGCTGGAGGTGGTGGAATGGAGTTCCTCTACGTTTCTGGCTGCAACACTGGGTGTGAGAGCCACATGGCAATGCCGGTGGGCCAGATTCTGCCCGCAGGCCTTGTGTATGTGCTTTAAAGGGTCAATTGATTCACAAACGATGCTTCAGTTTGACTGAAGACAGTGGTGAGGTGAACGACAGACAAGTTTCTTATATTCCTTGAAGAATTCAAGTGTTAGAACCCCTGTTACAGTTGACTTACAGTTATTATTATTATTATACAGGATTTATATAGCGCCAACAGTTTACGCAGCGCTTTACAACATCAGGGAAGACATTATAGTTACAATACAATTTAATACAGGAATTATCAGAGGGCCCTGCTCGTTAGAGCTTACAATCTAGAAGGGAACAGTTGTAGACTAATGGCCAGATTCAAGTAGAGCGCCGCATCTTTAAGGCGGCATAGCATATCGTATTTACGCTACGCCGCCTTAAGTCAGAGAGGCAAGTACTGTATTCACAAAGTATTTGCCTCCTAACTTACGGCGGCGTAGCGTAAATGTGGCTGGCGTAAGCGCGCCTAATTTAAATGAGGATGGGGGGGGGGCGTGTTTTATGTAAATTACTCGTGACCCGACATGATTGTTGTTTTTTACGAACAGCGCATGCGCCGTCTGTGTACATATCCCAGTGTGCATTGCTCCAAAGTACGCCGCAAGGACGTATTGGTTTCGACGTGAATGTAAATTACGTCCAGCCCTATTCACGGACGACTTACGCAAACGACGTAACATTTTCACATTTCGACGCGGGAACGACGGCCATATTGACTACGCCTCCTAGGGGGCAGCTTTACGTTTACGCGGCGTATCTCTTACGGAAACGGCATATCTTTACTGCGACGGGCGCACGTACGTTCGTGAATCGGCGTATCTAGTCATTTACATATTCTACGCCAAACTCAATGGAAGCGCCACCTAGTGGCCAGCCTAAACATGACACTTTAAGATACGACGGCGTAGGAGACTTACGCCGCTCGTATCTTAGCCTAATGTAAGCGTATCTGGTTTCCAGAATACGCTTAAATTAACGCCAGCGTAGATTCAGAGTTACGACAGCGTATCTACTGATACGCCGGCGTAACTCTCTATGAATCCGGCTATAACTGAATAACCCGACAGGAAGAGTCAGACTTTATTGTAACGGTAGGAGCTCACGTCTGGAGCCCCTGAGAAGCATTAAAGCTGGCAGATGATTCAACCACCAACATCTTTGCAAAACTGAAATAAAATTTGAGTAGGTTGATCCTTTAAAGGAAAAGTAAAAATGTGAGACAACACTGAATTCATTTTATAGGGCTGTATCTTGAGGTTTATGATTTTCCTAAATCATGTCCCATTTTTACTGCATGAGCACAGATGAAGTGTCCTTGTACCTCCAAGATTGTGTTTTTGACTGATCTAATTCCTGTCCATTTTATTGTCATATAATGATGAGGATAAGCACACTCATTCCAAAAGTAAATCACGTAGATCCTTCATAAGAAAGTGTTAATGTGCGAGCCGCGAGAAAGCACAGAGTGTAACTGCAAATTACAGAAAACACCTTCTAACCGGGAAGGAGAAGTGCAAGGTCTATATTGGGGGACTTAGAATGCTACACAGACAGAATAAATTAAACAGTGTGAGGTTAAAAAAAGTGCTTCTGCTCTTAGTGATTATAGATAATTGAAATTGAAAGTATAGTCAAAGCAAAAACGTTTTTTTTTTCCCTTGATAGAGAAAGGAAGGGTTAATACCGCTGTGTCCAATTGGGAAGAATTACATTTGCTTTCTGTTCCTTTAGACACAAATAAAAACACGCCAAAATAAAAAGAAAACGGCATGGGGGTCCCCCGATAATCCTTTTTAGACCCTTATCGGAGAAGGCAGTTTGACAGGCTACTTGCCCTCAACATGTGGAGGTGCATGCAGCGGGCTTATCGGAAACCTGGAAGCCCTCTTTAACAAGGGGGTCCCCAAATCACACCCACTCCCCTATGTAAATGAGTAAGGGTGGTACATTGTACCCCTACTCATTTACCAAAAAAGCATCACAAATAAATAAAAACACAGAGATAATTTTGAATTCCTTTAAACACTTGGCGACTGCCTCACGTACATATACGTCGGCAGAATGGCATGGGCATTTCTAAAGTTGTGGATCTTGTGATACCGCTTGCTATTTGTGCCTTATGGATACATCCATTGAGAGACCATCTGTTTTATAACTATTGGTTCTCTGTTACACATTACTCTACGAAATCCTTGTTATCGTTCTAAAGAAGCCCCACGGCGAAACGTGCTTCGGCGACTTCTAAGGATTTTATATACAGTGGTCATTTGTTGTAATTGTAATTTATTACTATGTAAAAAAAAAAATTGTAAATGAATATGATATTAAACTTTATTTTTAATATACTTCCTTGGCCTTAAAGTCTGACCATCAATATCTACTTGTAGTTGATGTTTCCCCTTTATTAGGTGAGTGTGTTCAAGGTGTCTGTGCAAAGGCCCAGCCTTTGATGCAGAGGAAAGTTGCAGAAGGATTAATTTACTAAAATTGTAGAGTGCAAAATTTGCTGCAGCTCTGCAAAGAAACCAATCAGCTTCCAGGTTTTATTGTCAAAGCTTAAAGCGGAGCTCCACCCTAATTGCAACATTAGCCTATTTGTACTGCCGACATTAAAAATTTTTAAAACAGAGGTTTGTAATTTTCAGATCTGTACAGTACCTTTAGTTTAATGAGGCTTCTTGTCTGCACAACTGCGGGTATTCTTCGGCCATTGTGTCACTTCCCGTACCACGCAGTGTGCTCTGGGAGCTTCTCTCATAGCTCCCAGTGTTCATTGCGGAGCTTTCATACCAAATCTTGCATGATTTCCGAACCAGGAAGTGAGCTGTGTGTGGTGAGGTTTTACATTATGCTGTGTTTACATCACAACGGGGCGGTAACTTTGCATAACAACGCCTGCCGTTGTGATGGCAACACAGTAGTTGACGCCGCTACTCCCCGTAATTAGTGCGCATGCGCGGGGTTGAGCGGCGCAACCAGGAAGTGGCTGCTTGTGGGCTTCCAATGCCCACAGTTAAATCGGGAACAGCGCTGCGACCAAAATATAAGTGTAAATTGCAGACGGAATCAGTAATAAGTGGACTCTGGACACCAAATAAGTGAGTTCTTGTAATCTTTACTATTGACCTACTAGAAAAAACAAAACAAAAAAACGTATGGACGTGGAAGATCCGCTTTAATTGAACAAGCTGAAATTAGAAGATGATTGGTTTCTATGCAGAGCTGCACCAGATTTTGCACTCTCTCCAGTTTTAATAATTCTCCCCCACAGTCACCAATGAATCATTTTACTTTTAGGTGCTGCATTTACCATATAACTATGTATTTTTACACCAAGCCTTGTATGAGAGAGGCAGCAAGGAGCCTGTGGTGAGTGTCATTGAGAATAGTATGAATCACAGGCAGCGGTTCTCCGATTACCAGATTACTGGGTGGATTTGTACACTACAGCAAATACAGAATAAAAAAGGGAAATAATGAGCTGCTAGGTTGTAGTCGCTCTCATCTCAAGGTTTAGCTTTCAGTTTTGATTGACATGTGCCATTAAACTGCAGCAAAATTCACCTACTGAGACCAAAATTTTAATGATCGGTTTTGTAGGCAGTCTGTTCATATTAACAGCTTGAGCATGCGGAGCATTAAATAATTAATTAATAGTTCTACCTACTCAACCATGAAAGTGACAATAGAAATTGTTTCTATTGACACTGTACATGTTAGTGAAACCAAATTGTAGTGACACAGAGGATTCTAAACAGCCGTTATGTATATATATATATATATATATATATATATATATATATATATATGCGTAGCATGATCCTAGGTAGGTACTAGGATTAGTGTATTGTAGTTTTTGGTTGCCCTGCTTAACAGAGAAACAGCTAGGTAGATTTATTTTCTGTCTGCTTAACAGAGAGCTCTGATTGGCTAGTGTAGTCTGATCAGTGTGCTCTGGTGCTGCTCATGCTGTTTTGAAGTTTCACACTGTCCTGACAACTGTGGAAAGTGCTAAGTAGTAGGCAGAAACCATGCAGATGGGAGCATGAATATTCATACAGCCCTGGCCAATTAGAATGGTGGTGCCCCTAGGCATGCTAGGTGCCTGTATAGATGTTAGAGGAGCACATGGGTCATTCCTAGGAGAGGATTGGACCAGGCTGGGGGAAAGGTGTTGCCTCCCCTGGCACTTGCTGCTATGTGGCCTCTGGTGGGCAACCTGAGGGCCTGAATTGCTGACATGTCGCCTCAGGTGGGAGGGTTTGCAGTTTTTGGACTGTGACAAAGCTCTTGTAAGGGCGAAACGCGTCGTCTAGGACCACTCTTAATATCCCCCTTTTATGATGGAAGATCCTATTCATGCATAAGAACTTTTATATCCGATTATTTTAATCGCCATGCAACGCTGTTGATTTTTCAACAAGCGCATACTGCAATTTGCCCACTGGAGGGCGCCTAAACTTCTCCCTGCAGTACAGCTGGTTTACTGAAACAGTGTCTCAGACGTGGGACGCTTGCATGTTCACCCAGGGAGAGCGTCCTTTCTGATAGGCTGATCCACCCTGTGTCTCCAGCAGTCACATTTATCGGGTCTGTGAAGCTTCCATACCCGCATAGGAGAGAGCTTAGGATCCCGGACATTGTTACATCAGCCAGGAGAAGGACATTCGATCGATGTGTACATCTGGCTGGGTAATGTACTGTGCTCACCATTTGCACTAATGATGTCTTGCTAGACAGCCCACAAACTAAAACCGCAAGCTTTAACCATTTGAAGTCTGAAGAGGGTGCTGGTCTGATGCAGACATTTGGAAAGTTTTTTTTATACTTTTTTTATTATATTGTGTACATTGTGGAAACTTTCCCTTTTTTAACCATATAAAGGACTGGATCTTCCGAAAATTAAAGTGTTAATGTATGTTTTTTTCTTCACAAACATTAAGTGGATTTATAATTGGTGAACTTTCAGGAGCGCAGAGTTTTCCTTTTTGGTGTATTTGTGTATTTGTGGTACTTCAGGGTATCCGGATCTCTGCAGCACGGACTGTTCTCAGCCCATACGAGGGTTTTAAGTATTTCATGGGATATTAGTTATTTCCCATTGAGCGCCAGTGATTTTTTTGTATCAATATTTGCAGTTTTTGGGGCATCCCTGGTCCCTACCAAAGCTGACAGAGGGAGAGTCTACAGTGCATTCGATCTGGTATCAGAAGACTGCCGGTGGTGCTGCAGGAGCCTTGTGAGTACAGACACCCTAAGGATCCTTAGACAGTTATACCCTCTTGTGGTTTAAGTCAGCTGAGGGTCCACACAAAGAACACTGGTTAGTGCTCTTAGAGCTCTGTCCAGAACTGTCCACTACTTTACTAAGGGGCAGTGCTCAGTTCTGCAATCAGTTTGCTGCTGCTTTGAAGAAGTCTGCATTTGTCTTTTGCAAGGACTTCAGTCAAGTTTCACCAGGAAAGGAAGTTAGAGTCCCTGGCGTGAATAGTTTAATTATAATTATAATTGTCTGAGGACCAGAGACTGCTGACTGACCGGACGGTGTGCCGTAGAAGGACAAGGCCTGAACTGGTTGGGTGAGACGGGCACTTGCCTGAAAGTACTGATTGTCTTGCGGAAGGGCGGATTGTTGATATCCATCTTTGCGGTTTGACTATTCAGGAAACTATTAACAGTTTTCTTTTGAGCGCCAACGCATGCCAACGCATGAGTGCACAAACTATTAGCAGGAGACTGTATTGAAGTTTGGCCTGGGACGCCAGGCCATTCTGATTAGCTATAGCTATAGTACCCAAGGGTTATCTATTTAGAGTTATATATTCACTGTAGAGAGGCAGAGAGCTGGGTGAGGTTTGGCAAGAGGGCGTTTCAATGTATGTGTTTGTTGAAGGGGTCCCTCTTGCTGTGTGCTCACACAGGTCTATATGACATTGTAGCCTAGCTCACACTTAAGCCTTAGTATTGATATTGATATTGTTATTGATACTACAGAGATCTGCCAATAGAGTATCACTGTTTTACTCATGTTCCTTTGTTTCTTCTTTAAGTAAAGCATTACTTTGGTTGGTTATCTTGAAGTCTGTGTGCAGCCTATCTTTCATATCACAAGATCCCTTCCATTTAAGGTAACCCTTTTTATCTGCATAATCTGTTGTAGTGTAACCGGATATTGTGCTTCCCCACAAGCTACTGGGGTCCACAACTCCCATATTACCAGGTGTGTCAAGGGAAGGTTTTGAGCCACTTTAAAGGGGTTAATCACAGAGCAAAGACCCAAAACAACCAGCAGCTCCTCCGGGGATAGTACTACAGGCAGTGGCGGCTGGTGCTCAAAATTTTTGGGGGGGCGCAAACGTAAAAAAGAAAAAATTTGCAGCCTCACTGTGCCCATCAAATGCAGCCACTGTGCCATCAACTGTCACCACTGTGCCTTGCCATCAAATGCAGTCACTGTGCCATGCCATCAAACGCAGCCACTGTGGCATCAATTGTCACCACTGTGCCATGTCATCAAACGCAGCCACTGTGCCATCAATTGTCACCACTGTGCCATGCCATCAAACGCAGGCACTGTGCCATCAATTATCACCACTGTGCCATGCCATCAAATGCAGTGACTATGCCATCAATTTGCACCACTGTGCCATGCCATCAAATGCAGTCACTGTGCCATGCCATCAAACGCAGCCACTGTGCCATCAATTATCACCACTGTGCAATGCCATCAAATGCAGTCACTATGCCATCAATTTGCACCACTGTGCCATGCCATCAAACGCAGCCGCTGTGCAATGCCATCAAACGCAGTCACTGTGCCATGCCATCAAATGCAGTCGCTGTGCCATGCCATCAAATGCAGTCACTGTGCCATGCCATCAAACGCAGTCACTGTGCCTTGCCATCAAACGCAGCCACTGTGCCATCAATTGTCACCACTGTGCCATGCCATCAAACGCAGCCACTGTGCCCCTCAATTCACTGGCTATTGTAAGCACCCCTGTCAGTGTTAAAAAGTTTGTCGGAACTCTCTAATTGCTACATCTACAGGACATCTAGTTCTTTTGAAAGACAACAGACTTACTGGCAAGATCACATCATGTGAAAATAAAAATAAATGCCTAAAAAAGCAGCTTTAATATATATTGCAGCAAAAAATGCAGCTTTAATATATATATATATATATATATATATATATATATATATATATATATATATATATATATATATAGAGATAGATATATTGGGGTTTAATACTGCTTTAGCCTAGGTTTACACTTATAAAATGCAGGAAACCCAGAGAATCCTGTGTGTTTCCCGCATTGCAATTGCATGGTATAAGCACAATCTGCTGCGGGTATCAAAGTTAGATTAACGACACCCTGAAACAGATCGCAAAATGCAGTGCGATTACTAGTATGTGTGTGAAAACCCATGAGATGTGATTCAGGTGCGGAAAAAAGGGTCCTGCACAAAAATATATGTATGAATGTGAGTTAGGGACCTTAGGTTGTAAGCTCCTCGAGGGTAGGGACTGAGGTGAATGTACAATGTATATGTAAAGCGCTGCATAAATTGACGGCAGTATAGGAGTACCTTAAATAATAAATAATAATAATTTTAATGCAATGTGATTTGAGCCATACAAAATGTATGGCTCAAATCGCACCACACAGACATCGCATGTGATGTACACAGGAATGCGGTGCTATTCCTGTGTGAATCACATGTGGTGTCTGCAACACACAAGTGTGAACCCAGGCTCAAATTAACATAAAAAAAAAAAAAAACACGTTGTGCAATGGTTTTGCACAGAGCAGCCCTGATCCTCCTCTTCTCAGATCCCCGTTGGGGCTCTGGGCTCCTCTCCTCTGCTGAGTGCCCCCATAGCAAGTGGCACTCATGTGTGCTCCCTCCTGATCCTTGCTCTGTGCTCCTCATCCCCTGCTTCTTCTTCTTCACTGACTATGATTGACAGCAGAGGGGAGCCTTTAGTTCCCACTGCTGTGTCTGAGCCAATGAGAAGGGAGAGATCCAGGAGAGCAGCTGCTTTTCGTGCACATTGCTGGATCGAGATCAGGCTCAGGTAAGTATTAGGGGGGCTGGATGGGGCTGCTGTTAAAAAAAAATGAGCGTTTAGAATCGCTTTAACCGTTTCCCGACCATTTCACGCAGATAAACTGCAGGAGAATGGCTCCCCTGGGCGAAACCCTGTACGGTTTCATCGTTCTCTATTTTGTGCGCGCCGGCTCAGCTGCATGGCTGGAACCAGATGTGCGTGGCCACCGGGTGTGATTGCATGCTCGAGCGCCAGCACAGGGATTTGTGTGTGTAAACACACACACACAAATCCCTGTACTGTCAGGGAAGAGGAAACCTATTGTTTGTTCCTACTAAGTAGGAAAAACGATATGTCTCCTCTCCTAGTCATTCCCATCCCCACACAGCTAGAACGCACGAGGGAACACACGGTTAACCCCTTGATCATTTTTATAGCACTGATCACTGTATAATTGTCAATGGTCCCAAAAAAGTGTCAAAAGTGTCCGATCTGTCTGTCGCAATGTCACAGTACCGCTAAAAATCGCAGATCACCTCCACTACTAGTAAAAAAAAATGCTTTAAATCTTTCCCATGTAGACGCTATAACTTTTGCGCAAACCAATAAATATACGCTTATTGCATTTTTTTTACCAAAAATATGAAGAAGAATATATAAACTGTTAAAGAAATGTTTTTTTTAAAAAATATTTAATATACAAAAAGTAACTTTTTTTTTCAAAATTGTTGCTATTTTTTTGTTTATAGCGCAAAGAAAAAAAAAACTGCAGAGGTGATCAAATACCACCAAAAGAAAGCTCTATTAGCTGGATTCACGTAGGGCAGCGTTTTTTTGAGCCGGCGTAGCGTATCATATTTACGCTACGCCGCCGTAAGTCAGAGAGGCAAGTGCTGTATTCACAAAGCACTTGCCTCCTAAGTTACGGCGGCGTAGCGTAAATGGGCCGGCGTAAGCACTCCTAATTCAAATTCATCATCCTAATTCATGACCCGACGTAATTGACGTTTTTAACGGACATATCCCAGTGTGCATTGCTCCAAAGTACGCCGCAAGGACTTATTGGTTTCGAAGTGAACGTAAATTACGTCCAGCCCCATTCACGGACGACTTACGCAAACGACGTAAAATTTTAAAAATTTGATGCGGGAACGACGTCTATACTTAACATTGGCTAGTCCAGCTTTTTGTTGTACTAACTTTACGCCTGAAAATGCCTTACGTAAACGGCGTATCTTTACTGCGTACGTTCGTGAATAGGCGTATCTCGCTGATTTACGCATTCTAGGCGTAAATCAGCGTTCACGCCCCTAGCGGCCGGCGGAACTAGACAGCTAAGATACGACGGCGCAGGCAGTCGTATCTTAGCTACATTTAAGTGTATCTCAATTTGAGAATACACTTAAATGTACGACGGCTTAGATTCAGAGTTACGACTCTACTGATACGCCGGCTTAACTCTTTCTGAATCTAGCTATATGTGTGGGAAAAAAAGACACAAATTTCATTTGGGTACAGAGTTGCATGACCGCGCATTTGTCAGTTAAAGTGACACAGTGCCAAATTGTAAAAAGTGTTTTGGTCAGGAAGGGGGGTAAAATCTTCCGGGGCTCAAGTGGTTAATGTACAAAATAATATTTGGCATTATAATAGGATTGCTGAGCAGCCTATTATTCGATTGTGCGCTGCTATTGCAGGCAAAAGAGGCTTAAAAGTGGCAGCTGGCAGCTTTCATCAGGACAAAAAGTCATTCCAGTGTAGGGAAAAATCTCTTCAGTCACCGTACCAGCATGGCATACATTTACTTCTGACATTTACACAACTATTGTCAGTCACTGTACAGTAAAACCTTGGTTTGTGAGCATAATTCGCTCCAGAAACATGCTTGTAATCCAAAGCACTTGTATATAAAAGCATTTTGTTTTTTACAGGGTATAAAAGAGAAGAGAGGCGCCTCTAATGCCTTGTACACACGATCGGAATTTCCGATGAAAAAAGTCAGACAGAATTTCGTGTGTGGGCCCCATTGGCCTTTTTTTCCGTCATGCCGCGTACACACTGTCGTTTTTCGGCATGAAAAAAAAAAACGACGTTTTTAAAAACGTCATTTAAAATCATCGTGTGTGGGCTTCACATTGTTTTTCGGCTTCTGAAATTTCGTTTTTCGGGTTGTAAGAAATGATCATGTGTGGGCTAAAACAATGTTTTAAACCCGCGCATGCCCAGAAGCGAGTTATGAGACAGGAGCGCTCGTTCTGGTAAAACTACCGTTCATAATGGAGTAAGCACAATTATCACGCTTTAACAGACAAAAAAGCGCGAATCATCTTTTACTAACACGGAATCAGCTAAAAGCAGCCCAAAGGCGAATAGAACGTCCCCTTCAGAGTGCCGTCGTACGTGTTGTACGTCACCGCGCTTTGTTCATCATTTTTCAAAAACGATGGTGTGTGGGCAACATCGTTTTTAATGATGAAGTTGGAAAAACTTTGTTTTTTGGACATGCTGAAAAATGTTGTGTTTTTTTTTCATGCCGAAAAATGACCGTGTGTACGCGGCATCAGAGTTTAGAAATAGAACATGCTTTATTTTTTATCGGAAATTCCGTTCATCTGTGTGGAACTCCACCGGAGAAAAATCCACGCATGCTCGGAAGCATTGAACGGCTTCTCGGCTCGTCGTAGTGTTTCACGTCACCGTGTTTTGGACGGTCGGAATTTGGTTTGACAGTGTGTATGCAAGACAGCTTGAACGAAATTCCGACGGAAAATTCCATCGGATTTTATCCCATCGGAAATTCCGATCGTGTGTACAGGGCATACGTGTAGCAATAAGTTGCTAAATGCTGTACCTTCATTAACTGTAACCATATTGCTACACTTAGAGGCTCCTTTCTTCTTTTTTATACTCAGTTGTAACATGACGCTACTCTTATGCCGCATACACACGACCAGTTTTTCATTAATGTCATTAAAAACTATTGTGTGTAAGCTCCAGAGCATTTTTCATGACGTGAAAAATGGGCATTAAAAATTTAGAACATGCTCTATTTTTTTGCGTCGTTTTTCACGTTTTTTCACTTTTTTCACTGTACACACAGACCGATCGTGTGTACAGGGCTTTATAGTGCCGTCGTACGTGTTGTACGTCACCGCGCTTTGCTCGAGCATTTTTTTTTTCCACAATCGTGTGTATGCAAGGCAGGCTTGACAAGAATCATGTCGGAAAAAAAATAGTTTTTTTCTAGACCATTAAAAATGTCCGTGTGTATGCGGCATTATATCAAGACATCGCTTGTCTATCAAGGCAAAATTTATTAAAATCATTTTGCTTGTCTTGCAAAACGCTCTTAAACCAAGTTACTCTCAAACCAAGGTTTTACTGTACATTGCAGCTTGTGTGTTGGCCAGTTGCAGTGTAGAACTTTTTTCTTTCTCCGGTAGGTGTTCTGACTTTTTCTCCTGACTCGTAGTACGTAAAGTTTTCATTCATCTTCTGTTGTCACGTATTAGCGATTCATATGTTGGCCTTGAGTGGGAATGCAGCTGCTGTCGCCTCATCTGCATCATGTTTGTTTGTGAAAGAGAAGCAAACACATCACTGAGGGAGAGGGAGGGAGGATGGAGATGAGAGGACGGAGAGGATAGAGGCAGAGAAGGAGCCGGACACACAATACGGATGGAGAATAGCGTACGGCAGCGCTTGACATGCAGCGAGAATAAGCAACTACGTTTCAGCACCACGGAGAGCGACCGGGGTTGCAGTTATTCGCTGTAACGCCTCCCTCCCTCCCACTTCCTTCTGTCTCAGTGCTTACTCCCACCCTCCTCCTCCTCCTCCTCTCCTGCACTCCACGGCTTCATTTCAATCAGGTGGCTGTTGCTCTTCAAGATTAGTGAAAACCTAGCAGGAAAATACTCGCAAGCCTCCCCCCCTCCCTCTCCCCATATACACAAAGGGAGAAGGGAAGCAGGCAACGTGCTCTGAATGATGTGTTGACTCTTTCTGAGTCCTCTCACTCTCTCCCTCTCTCTTTTTCTTTCCCTCTCTCCCCCCTTTTCTATGGACTGTTGGCATGCAGCCTCCACAGCCAATTGATCGGACACCTCAGGCTGAAGAGTGATTGGAAAGCTGTTCGCCCCAGTGCTTTGTCTCTTATTAAATGCTAGTGGCTACCATATAAGATCTCTGTTGGATGGTTGACTTTTCTTCTTTCTGGTTGAAGCTTTATGGGGCCTGTTGGCTTTTTTTTTTTTTTTTTTTTCATTTTGCCATTTTTTTTTTCTTCTTTTTTTTCTTTGCTCACCCACTGTGCCAATTGATCTCTAATAAAACGGGTTCAAAGACAGTTTGCTAAGGCTGACTTTTCTTGTGAACCTGAAAAGGATTGACTTGATGGCATCGCTGTACCAGAGGTTCACTGGGAAGATCAACACATCCAGGTCTTTCCCCATGCCACCTGAGGCCAGTCACCTTTTGGGGGGCCAAAATGCAGAAGAGGACACGGCTGGCAAGACCTCACGCCCACCACCGCCGCCTCCGCCACCAGAGACGCGACCCTCTTATCAGTACCAAGCACGGCATGACTGTGAGGAGGAAGATGTAAGACGTTTGTTGTTATTATCCACCTCCCCCCCTTTCCCCCCCTTTAAAGTGTTGTGTATGTTCTGTGTGTCTGGCAACCCCTAGAAGCCCAGCCCCCCTCTTTAAATGCCATTGATAGCGTTTCTTAATGATTAATTCAGTTCTTCGGGGAAGGGGGGGGGGGGGGGTTGTTTCGCGAAGGAAACCAAGTCAGGTTTTCCAATTGCCTGTGTTTTACTGATGTCTCCTCCATTACATCTTTTTAATGTGAACTTTATTGATCGGCAAGTGATGCAGAATAAACTGAATTATGATACAACTCAGAGGTTAACCCTTGCAGGGCAACATCCCTACCTTGCATCCTTAGTGGTAGTCATTAACCCAAATGCCAACAGAAAAAAAACTTCATTAGAAGAGAGATCTCCCGGTGATGGGGGATTAATTACTAAATACGCTAATAAAAAAAATCAATTATTGTAATATATTTAATGCTGTGTGATCCCAACGTTCTTTACTTCCTGGATAATTTCAAAGGTAACATTTGCATATCACCTTAGTAACCAATGACTCATCCAGGGCACCTCTTTTTGGGCTGGAAAATGAAACAGAATTACTAGACATTGATCATTGCAGATGAACACCCTTTAAATAAAAAGGCCTGCGTGTGCATTGTCATTGATGCAGACCCAGCAGGGTTAAAGTCCTCTCAGACCAATTTGTGTTCTGCATTTAGCCCACTGCAGTGGCTATAAACCAGATCTCTCTGTACATACAGTACATCTGGCCCAGTACCCCTAGTACAGTACATCTCTATAAAATGGACAGAAAATTAATAGACCTAAGCAAGGCATCAGCAAAAAAATCCATAACTGGAAATACCTTCCTTATCTTGGTGTCTAAGTTTGAAGGCCATGTGTGTAAAGTAATGTGTATCATCATGTTTATACAGGCATACCCTGCTTTAAGTACACTCACTTTACATACACTCGCCAGTAAGGACCTACCTGTGAGTGTATGTAAAGTAGCTCTCAAGCTAAAGCTGCAGCTGAGTAATCTGTGCACGGATAGTTCAGATTCCCTGCTTCTTGGAAAAACACTCCCTGACCCCCCCCCCCCACTGCAGCCCCTGACACCCCCACTATAATCCCTGACACCCCCACTATAGTCCCTGACACCCCTCTACAGTCCCTGACACCCCAACTACAGTCCCTGACACCCCCACTATAGTCCCTGACACCCCTCTACAGCCCCTGACACCCCCACTACAGTCCCTGACACCCCCACTACAGTCCCTGACACCCCCACTATAGTCCCTGACACCCCTCTACAGCCCCTGACACCCCCACTACAGTCCCTGACACCCCCACTATAGTCCCTGACACCCCTCTACAGCCCCTGACACCCCCACTACAGCCCCTGACACCCCCACTATAGTCCCTGACACCCCTCTACAGCCCCTGACACCCCCACTACAGCCCCTGACGCCCCAGAAGTGAAAAAAAGGCATTGCTTCACTTTAACCAAATGCCGCAGCTAAATGCCCAGGCCAGGTTTTGCTATTCGGCACTGCGTCGCTTTAACAGACAATTGCGCGGTCGTGCGACGTGGCTCCCAAACAAAATTGCCGTCCTTTTTTCCCCACAAATAGAGCTTTCTTTTGGTGGTATTTGATCACCACTGTGGTTTTTATTTTTTGTGCTATAAACAAAAATAGAGCGACAGTTTTGAAAAAAATGCAATATTTTTTACTTTTTGCTATAATAAATACCCCCAAAAACATATATAAAACATTTTTTTTCCTCAGTTTAGGCCGATACCTATTCTTCTACATATTTTTGGTAAAAAAAATCGCAATAAGCGTTTATCGATTGGTTTGCGCAAAATTTATAGCGTTTACAAAATAGGGGATAGTTTTATTGAATTTTTATTAATTATTTTTTTTTTTACTACTATTGATGGCGATCAGCGATTTTTTTTCGTGACTGCGACATTATGGCGGACACTTCGGACAATTTTGACACATTTTTGGGACCATTGTCATTTTCACAGCAAAAAATGCATTTAAATTGCATTCTTTATTGTGGAAATGACAGTTGCAGTTTGGGAGTTAACCACAGGGGGCGCTGTAGGAGTTAGTGTTCACTTAGTGTGTGTTTACAACTGTAGGGGGGTGTGGCTGTAGGACTGACGTCATCGATCGAGTCTCCCTTATAAAAAGGATCACTCGATCGATACGCCGCCACAGTGAAGCACGGGGAAGCCGTGTTTACACACGGCTCTCCCCGCTCTTCAGCTCCGGGGAGCGATCACGACGGAGCAGCTATAAACAAATGGCCGCGCCGTCGTCCCGGATCGCTCCCCGAGGGAATCCGCCCGCCGCACGCAGCGGAGGGGGTCCTGATCGGACCCCCCACCCGCTAGAAGGCAAGGACGTATATATACCTCCTTCTGCCTGTACGTGCCATTCTGTGGACGTAAATAGTCGTGCAGCGGGCGTTAAGGGGTTAAGTACATTTTTGTTTTACATACATGCTCTGGTCCCATTGTGTACTTAAAAGTGGGGTATGCCTGTACTGGAGTTTTCAAAAAATGATAATTTCCTTAATAAATTCAAATGTGCAAATATTAAAATATTCTCTTTAGATGGTCATGACCGATAGACTTGCTAAAGGAATTAAAAAAAAAATCTTCAAACAGTATTTAAATATGTCCTAAAAGATATAAAGCACTCAAGTGTATCACTTCAAAGAGCTAGGATGTGATCCATCCCTCACCCCCCAGAGGTAGTCTCTCTCTTTAGTATCATGGTGACACTTTACTGAAATCCCTTTCTGGCTGTACTGTGTAATTACATTATTATATCAAATGTGTTTTGCAGACCCATTATACCAACCAATCAGAGTTTGACTTTTACTAATCTGACATCTGATTGGTTGCTTGAATTTGCAATGAGCACTTTATATATTTTTTTACTTATTCAGAGGGTTCCTAGTTATTTTTAGGCTTTATGTACACGGACGTTTAGGAGCAGTTGTTTTTTTTTTTTTTTCTTTCAGCTGCCCCTGAACTCTCCTCTATGTTATCAGTACATGTACACAGGGTCCTTTATAGTCCTTTCTAGGCAGTTGAGTTTAACCACTCAACCCCCGGACCATTATGCAGCTTAAAGACCAGGCCCCTTTTTGCGATTCGGCACTGCGTCGCTTTAACTGACAATTGCGCGGTTGTGCGACGTTGCTCCCAAACAAAATTGGGGTCCTTTTTTCCCCACAAATAGAGCTTTCTTTTGGTGGTATTTGATCACCTCTGCGGTTTTTATTTTTTGCGCTATAAACAAAAATAGAGTGACAATTTTGAAATATTTTGAAAAAATTCAATATTTTTTACTTTTTTTAACCACTTAACACCAGCCGCACGACTATTTACGTCCGCAAAATGGCACGGACAGGCAGATGGGCGTATATATACGTCCTTGCCTTTCCGCGGGTCGGGGGTCCGATCGGGACCCCCCCCCCCCGCTGCGTGCGGCGGGCGGCTTACCTCGGGGAGCGATCCGGGACGACGGCGCGGCTATTCTTTTATAGCCACTCCGTCGCGATCGCTCCCCGGAGCTGAAGAACGGGTAGAGCCGTATGTAAACACGGCTTCCCCGTGCTTCACTGTGGCGGCGCATCGATCGTGTCATCCCCTTTATAGGGGAGACACAATCGATGACGTCAGACTTACAGCCACACCCCCCTACAGTTGTAAACACACACTAGGTGAACCCTAACACATTCAGCGCCCCCTGTGGTTAACTCCCAAACTGCAACTGTCATTTTCACAATAAAGAATGCAATTTAAATGCATTTTTTGCTGTGAAAATGAAAATGGTCCCAAAAATGTGTCAAAATTGTCCGAAGTGTTCGCCATAATGTCGCAGTCACGAAAAAAATCGCTGATCGCCGCCATTAGTAGTAAAAAAATTTTTTTTTATAAAAATGCAATAAAAATACCCCCTATTTTGTAAACGCTATACATTTTGTGCAAACCAATCGATAAACGCTTATTGCGATTTTTTTTTACCAAAAATAGGTAGAAGAATACGTATCGGCCTAAACGGAGGAAAAAAATATTTTTATATATGTTTTTGGGGGATATTTATTACAGCAAAAAGTAAAAAATATCGCATTTTTTTCAAAATTGTCGCTCTATTTTTGTTTATAGCGCAAAAAATAAAAACCGCAGAGGTGATCAAATACCACCAAAAGAAAGCTCTATTTGTGGAGAAAAAAGGACGCCAATTTTGTTTGGGAGCCATGTCGGACGACCGCGCAATTGTCTGTTAAAGCGACGCAGTGCCGAATCGCAAAACCTGGCCTGGGCATTTAGCTGCCTAAAGGTCCGGGGCTTAAGTGGTTAATAAATATCCCCAAAAAAGATATAATTTTTATTTATTTTTTTTCCTCAGTTAAGGCCCATATGTATTCTTCTACATATTTTTGGTAAAAAAAAAATCGCAAAAAGCGTTTATGGTTTGTGAAAAATTGATAGCGTCTACCAAATAGGGGATAGTTTTATTGCATTTTTTTTCTAGTAATGGCGGCGATCAGCTTTTTTTTATCATGACTGCGACATTATGGCGGACACATCGGACACTTTTGACACTATTTTGGGACCATTGTCATTTTTACAGCGAACAGTGCTATAAAAATGCACTGGTTACTGTAAAAATTACACTGGCAGTGAAGGGGTTAACCAGGAGGGGGCACTGTAGGGGTTAAGTGTGCCCTAAGGGAGTGAATCTTACTGTGGAGGGGGGGGGGGGCATGGCTGGACATGTGACATCACTGATCGTCCTTCCCAATGACAGGAAACAGGCGATCAGTGACAGGCTCACTAGGAAGCACGGGGAAAGGTTTGTTTACACTTAACTCTCCCCGTTCTTCTCTGTGACCCAATCGCGGGACGCCGGCGGCGATCGGGTCCGCTGTTCCCGCGGGGACGGTCACGGAGAAGAGGACCGGGTACCCTTGGCTGGCATTTTAAAGGGGACGTACCTGTACGCTCTTGTGCCCAGCCGTGCCATTTTGTCGACGTATATCGTCGTGCGGGGGTCCTTAAGCGGTTAAAAGCATTTTTTGCGGCTAAACACGGCATGTAAACACGGCAAAATGGAAGTTTTTAAATGTCGTCTACTATCTGTCAAGTTAAATCGTTCAGGGGAGGTTTTAAAATGTCCTGTGTACATTAAGCCTTAAAGAGGAAGTAAACCCTGATGGTTTTCACAAGTTTTTTCCGCGGTCAGCGGTCTTTGACTAAAGGTTCTTCTCCTCAGTGTGACTCTTCCGCGTTCAGGAGAGGGAGGTTTACCCTCCCCTAAATGCTCCTGCTCCTAAACTCTGCTAAAATCCTATGTGTACATGGACACATAGGGGGTTATTTACAAAAGGCAAATCCACTTTGCACTGCAAGTGCAAATTACAAGTGCAAAGTGCACTTGCAATTGCACTGAAAGTGCACATGGAAGTGCAGTCGCTGCAGATCCAAGGGGGACATGCAAGGAAAATAAAAAAAAACAGCATTTTAGCTTTCACATGATTGGATGATAAAATCAGCAGAGCTTCCCCTCATTTCAGATCTACCCCTCAGATTTAAAGTGACTGCACTTCCAAGTGCACTTTCAGTGCAATTTCAAGTGCACTTTGCACTTATATAGGTAGATTCAGTAAGAGTTAGGCCGGCTTATCAGTAGATAAGCCGGCCTAACTCAGAATCTACGCCGACTTATGTTTAAGTGTATTCTCAATCAGAGATACACTTAAACATATCTAAGATACGACGGCTTGCGCCGTCCTATCTTAGGTTGCAATATTTCGGATGGCCGCTAGGTGGCGCTTCCATTGCGGTCGGCGTAGAATATGTAAATTAGTAGATACGCCGATTCACGAACGTACGTCCGGCCGACGCAGTACTTTTACCTAGTTGGAATAGTAATGTTAAGTATGGCCGGCGTTCCCGCATCGAAATTCAAATTTTTTACGTTGTTTGCGTAAGTCGTCCGTGAATCGGGAATTACGTTGTTTACGTCCACGTCGAAATCAATAGGCCCGTGCGGCGTACTTAGCCGCAATGCACACTGGGAAATGTAGGCGCATGCGCAGTTAAACAAGAAACGTCAAAAACGTAAGGTCAAGCTCCATTAACATAAAACATGCCCCCTTGCACACATTTGAATTAGGCGGGCTTACGCCCGCTGCTTTAGGCTACGCCGCCGTAACTTAGCAGGCAAGTACATTGTGAATCATGTACTTGCCTCGCTAACTTACGGCGGCGTAGCCTAAATGCCTTAAGCTACACCGCCGCAAAGTTGCGGCAAGGTATGTGAATCTAGGCAATAGTTTGCACTTGTAGTGCAAAGTGGATTTGCCTTTCATAAATAACCCCCATAGGCTTTTTTTGAGTTACGTTTAGGGGCTTTGGCAAAAAAACGTGAGTTTAGGAGCAGCCAGTGTACATGAAGCCTTAGATTGTTGGGTGTTTCAGCTTCTGCTGTTCCATGCTCCATAGTAGAAAATAATTAATCCAATTTGGACAGTGAAAACCTCTGATAATGGTCACATACATTTTTCAGACACAATCCAAGGGCCAAACATACACGTTAAAATCTGGCATTATAGTCAAATTAAGATTTATCAAAGCTCTCTAAATATGTGGACCTACCTAATCTGTCCAATCAACCTGTATTCAAACAGGCAGGCCATTGCACTATATCGTTTTTGATAGATCTACTAAAAGAAATTGTACAATCATATTGTAAAATGTGTGGTGAGCTTAACTGTGTCCCTAGAGATATCAGAAGCTGCCACATGCTTTGCTTTCCAGCATCTACCAAATATCAGCTCTTGGTTGACCCTTTAAGTCACTGCATTTGGTATTACTCATGGTTAAAGGAAACCTTTCATGAGAAGAAATAAAACACAAGGGATGTCACTGCTGACCATCTTGAAAATGCTAATTGCCTGACTGCTATGTGGACCCAGTGTTTTCAAAAACTTTGAGGTGCTAACCCAGAACAAGCTTTTGGATCATAAAAGAAAAGTTTCAGCATACTTGGTCAGAGTCAGTGACTTAAAGCTGAACTCCAGGGATGAAAAAACGTTTTCCGTGCAGTGGGGCTCCTCCTGCACTACAAGGGTTTAAATTGATACCTAGGGTACCCATAACAAGGACTTTTTATTACCTGATTTCCCACTGCTACAGGCTCCCTCCACTCTGTAAGCTCCTGCAGCCGCAGGCACTGTGACGTCATCAAGTACAATGCAGGGTCAATAGCATTGTATGAGAGGACACCCAATGCACCACCCATAAGCCAGAACATCGTGGAGAAGATTTGAGCACTAGTTACTGTAGGAGTGATGAATAAGATAAGTAAACGTTTTTGTAATGGGTACCCTAGGCATAAGCAAACAGTGTCACAATGTCTACGACCGAGGAACTCGACGGGCGAAACACATCGTTTTCCTCGTCGAGTTCCTTGTTAGGCTGTCGAGGAACTCGACAAGGCAAGTTTCTCCATTCCCGTCGAGGAAATAGAGAACTTGCTCTCTTTTTGGCTCGTCGAGTTTCTCGACAGTTTCCTCGACGAAAATGTACACACGACCGGTTTCCTCAGCAAAAAAATATCTCCCAGCAAGTTTCTTGATGGTTATTGCCGAGAAACTCGGTCGTGTGTACGAGGCTTAAGATTTCCTATCATCTGTGCCCAGTCTTGCCACACAGAGTTAATCCAGCTCTGAGCAATCATCTTTTATTGTTCAGTGAAATACAACAGACTTCCAGATAAAAACCAAAGTCCTTGCTTCTGAAAAAACGTGCACAATTCACATCCCCTACCCTGTGTTTTGATTAAATGTTTTTAAAATATGGGGTGAGTCACAGTTCAGTGCCATGAGAAAATGCAACAGCCATCAGAATATACTGGAGGGAAGAGGGGAGGGGGATGTGAATTGAGCACTTTTTACAGAAGCTGTGTATGTCTGCAAGCAGTGCACAAGATATGTAAATAACCTGTCACTCAAGCAAGGACTTTGTTTTTTTATCTGGAAGTCTGTTTTATTTCCCTGAACAATACAAAGAGGATTGCTCAGAGCTGGATTAACTCTGTGTGGCAAGACTGGGCACAGATGATAGGAAATCTTATTCTCTACATTGTGACATCATTTGGGTTTATATCCACTTTAACTCTTGCAGTGGGGGGAGCCCCACTGCAAGGCAAGTATTTTTCTTTCTCTGGAGTTCAGCTTTAAAGTAGGAGTAAACTCCCATGCATGATTTTTACCTATAGCTAGGCCTATATTAAGGCTTACCTATAGGTACAGTAAATATCTCTAGGCATGTGCAAAAGGGAAAAATTTGTTTCGTTTTGTTTCGTTTTAATTCGTTATTTAATTAATTTTGTTAAGTTCGATCCGTTACATGTGTTGAATTCATTTTCGGAATTTGTTCGTTTTCGACCGAATTTCGAAAAATCCGGTCGAATTCGAAAATATTTCGACTGTTTTTTTAATTCGTTCGCTTTCGACCGAATTTCGAAAAATCCGCTCGAATTCGAAAACAAATAGTCTCTTTTCGAATACAATTTGTTTTCGAATTAAATTCGAATTTTTTTTTTATTTTTTTCGAATTCAATTCGAATTTGTTTTTTTTTTGAATTCCGATCGAATTTCGTCCGCAGGTTTACGATTCGGAATCGAAAACGTATGCATACGAATGCCCGAATAATGAAAAATTTGTCCGAATTTCGATTCGGAACGAAACGAAATGCACATGCCTAAATATCTCCTTAGGGCCCTTTCACGCTCACGGATCCCGTGAGAATCCGTACATGTCTCATCCGCTTCCTCAGGGGGGATCGCTATGTTGATCCCCGCTGAGCCGGCAGATGACAGGGCGGTCCCTGCACACTGTGCAGGGACCGCCCTGTCAGATCTAAGCTCTCCTCTATGGGGGGATCAGATGAACACGAACCGTCTGTCCGTGATCACCTGATCCGATCCACAGACGGATGAAAAAAATAGAATTTTCCTACGTCTGCAGAAATGGAACATAGCGGGGACCAATGAGATTGGGTGTCAGTGGATGTTCATCCGCTGACACCCGCTATCCCATAGGGATACATGTCTGTCCGTATTTCATCCGAAAACGGATGGATTAAATACGGACATACGGTCCGCACGTGTGAAAGGGCCCTAAATTGGCACCGTTTAGCAGATATTTACTGTACATGCGGCCTGTGATGTCATCGGCGGAAGCGTTCTGAAGGAACGGCATACCAGTATCATTCCTTCAGAGTCCTGTAAATTGCGGCTCCCATGCAAATGCGCAGGAGTGACATCATCGCATCTTTAGCCACTCACACAGCTGGAAGGAAGACCGGATGAAGATGGAAGCGCCTTTAGCGGTAACAGCATGCCACTGGAGGGCTTCGTTCTGAGGTAAGTTTCACATAATGTGCTAGTATGCGATGCATACTAGCACATTATGACGTTGCCTTGCAGGTTTAAAAAATAAATAAAAAATAAACAGCAGTTTACTACCGCTTTAATGTATTGAAGCCAGGGGGCCAGTATGTTTGCATGACAGCCAGTCAATTTCTAGATGAAGTAGTCACATGCTTCTCACGTGACGGGATACCTCTAATACATTTGTAGAATAAAAACCTTAATGTAGAAGTATTGCTGTTCTTTCTTTTAGTGTCTGTGCTGTAGGTGGTGCTGTCGGAAAGGAAAGCAGAATGTATACATATTACCAGTTAGATTTTTTTTCTTAAATTTATCTCCCCATCTTGCTTGGAGCATATTTTTAGTTTGTCAGTACGACAGATGTCTGGGGAATCTTCCTTTGATAATGCAGAGCTCCGAAGCAAACAAAAAAGTACATTTACCATGCAAATTTTTATATTTTTTTCTCTTTTGAATGCCGGAGTTTAAAATAATTTATTTTCAGATAGTCTCTGCACTGTTCAGCATTATCTGTCATGCCAAGTGTGACTTTCCACAGGGAGTAATTATGCTTCCTTATACTGTGTTTTATGCTTCCTTATACAATGTTTTGCACTTCAATTTATTTTTATTTTTTTATTATATATTAAAAGAATTGCTAGGGCAAAGGATTAAGTAGTTTCAATGATCTTATCTTTGTTTCCATTAAGTTTATATTGATTTTAAAGTTTTTCTAGTCAAGGAAAAACACATACAGAAGCATGCAGTTTTTCTTAAAGCGGGGGTTCTCCCTAAAAATATTTTTTTTTCTAGCATCTCATTCAGCATAGTAGCGTGAGCTACAGTATGCCTTTATATATTTTTTGGCGCCGTACTCACTGTTTAATAGCGTAGTAAAATTTAAGACTCCCCACGGGGAATGGGCGTTCCTATTCAGAGGGCTCGTGATTGACGGCCGGCTATGGCGCGTCACGCTTCACAGAAATAGCCGAAATAGGTGTTTGCTTTTCACGGCGCCTGCGCAGTCAGCTCCGATGTCTGTGCTCAGGCGCCGTATAGCGCCAGGAAGAGCCGAGACCTACTCCGGCTATTTTCGTGAAGCGTGACGCGCCATAGCCGGCCGTCAATCACGAGCCCTCTGAATAGGAACGCCCATTCCCCGTGGGGAGTCTGAAATTTTACTACGCTATTAAACAGTGAGTACGGCGCCAAAAAAAATATAAAGGCATACTGTAGCTCGCGCTACTATGCTGAATGAGATGCTATAAAGTTGTTTTTTAGGGTGAAACACCGCTTTAAGCAAAATTAGCCTGTCCCACTGAAGGTTTGCTGACACTCTTCCTAGGTCTTTGCCTAAAGGGACAGCCCATGCAAAGCCCAATTTCTGGAGGATGCTAAGTCATGTAAGGCCTCGTACACACGACAGAGTTTCTCGGCAAAAACCAGCAAGAAACTTGCTGGGACTTTTTTTTTGCCGAGGAAACCGGTCGTGTGTACATTTTTCGTCGAGAAAACTGTCGTGGATCTCGACGAGAAAAAAAGAGAACATGCATCTCTTTTTTTCGTCGGGAGTCTCAATTTCCTCGTCATGTTTCTCGTCGGGCTGGTTTACGACGAGAAACACGTTTGTGTGTATGCTTAGAAACCCGCGCATGCTCAGAATAAAATATGAGACGGGAGCGCACCTTCGGTAAAAGTAGGGTTTGTAATGGAGATAGCACATTCGTCACGCTGTAACAGACTGAAATACGCAAATCGTCTCTCACCAAACTTTTACTTAACACGCAGTAACATGAGATTAGTAAAAGCTGCCCCAAGGGTGGTGCCAGTGGAATCAAACTTCCCCTTTATAGTGCCGATGTATGTGTTGTACGTCACCGCGTGACGAGATTTTGTCTTGACAGTGTGTATGCAAGGAAAGCTTGACAAGATTCTCGACAAGCCTGACAAGAAACTCGTCGAGGAAAACGATGTTTCTTTTACGACGAGATTCTCGGTCGTGTGTACGAGGCCTCAGAGAGGACCTACAGTGATAAGCTATCACTATTATTATTTTTTGTGCAATGAGGTTTAGTGAGGTACTCTAAGGCCTGATTTACTAAATGTGAAGAGAATGGAAGCAAGGTGTAGCAAAACAAGACCTGATTTACCAAATGTTAACCTGTAAAGTGAACCCAGCTGTTTATTTCTTTTCAGTTGTTACCTGTGTTTTTTCATATATTTTTGGATGAGACCTTAAAGTCTCTCTTTTTTATGAAGTGAACACAGGCACTATATTGTATATACTAAAGTTGTAGTGAGGCCTTATCTATGAAAGTGTGAAGTGAGCTGCACCCAGGCCCAATTTACTGAAGCCTAAAGTGAGGTAATGGGAATTAAAGGGATTGTAAAGGTTAGTTTTTTGTTTCTAAATAGGTTCCTTTAAGCTAGTGCATTGTTGGTTCACTTACCTTTTCCTTTGATTTTCCTTCTAAATGTTTTTTGTCTTTGTCTGAAGTTCTCACTTCCTGTTTCTCCTCAGTAAGCTTTCCACCATCATCCGAGCTGTGGTTAGTCAGCCAGAACAGCTTACTGAACACCTTACTGAGGAGGAACAGGAAGTGAGAAATTCAGACAAAGAAAACAAAGAAAAAAAAACATTTAGGGCCAGATTCACAGAAGAAATACGCCGGAGTATCTACTGATACTCCGGCGTATTTTCAAATTTGTCGCGTCGTATCTTTAGTTTAAATCCTCAAACCAAGATACGACGGCTTCTGGCTTCGATCCGACAGGCGTACGGCTTCGGATCGTAGGTGTAATACTTCGGCGCCCGCTGGGTGGAGTTTGCGTCGTTTTCCGCGTCGGATATGCTAATTAGCTGTTTACGGCGATTCACGAAGGTACGCGCGGCCGTCGCATTCTCTTACGTCGTCGCTTGTCGGCTTTTCCCGGCGTATAGTTAAAGCTGCTATTTCTTGGCCTATCTTTAGACTTGCCATGTTAAAGTATGGACGTCGTTCCCGCGTTGAATTTAAATTATTATTTTTTTTTGCGTAAGTCGTCCGTGAATAGGAAAGGACGTAACTCACGTCGACGTTGAAAAAATCACGTCGGTGCGACGTCATTTCGCGCAAAGCACGGCGGGAAATTTCAAAACGGAGCATGCGCAGTCGGTTCGGCGCAGGAACGCGCCTAATTTAAATGATCCACGCCCCATTTGAATTAGGCGGGCTTGCGCCGGAGGGATTTACGATACGCTGCCGCAACTTTACAGGCAAGTGCTTTGTGAATCAAGCACTTGCCTGTAAAACTTGCTGCGGTGTAACGTAAATAAGATACGTTACGCCGCCGCAAATGTACATGAATCTGGCCCTTAGAAGGGAAATTGAAGGAAGAGGTAAGTGAACCAACAATGTACTAGCTTAAAGGAACCTATATAGAAAACAAAAAAACAAACCTTTACAACCCCTTTAAGGTAAAGACGAGGTTAATCATGTTTAACACGCATTTGTTTTTAGCTAAACTTCTATATCTTCAGGCAAGTGCAGCTGTAACCAAATAGCTATTTGAATGCATTCATGTCATTTGCTTCGTCTAGGGACTGTTTACATGGTGGCTGTCACTCTACAAGTCACACACTGTTTAGGTACTTGCAGTTTTATTGCTGTTTGCTGACTGAGTTGCTTAAGCAAATGTGACCTGTTTCTATAAGGCACAGGTCCTATTGCTATAGAATTTCATCTCAGTACTTAGAGGCATGTTTGTTGTCTTAACTCCTATAACAGCTCCAACCATGCACATCTTTTCTCTCTGCATGCGCACTACATAATTATACACAATACTGCAACCACATTTACAGGAAGCATCAAAAATACAGCTTTGGGAGCGCACAAATGTTTATTTCATGTGTGCACCGTGTAGCGAATAAAACCTACTATTGTTTTCAAGATGATGATTATATATGTCTCGACGAAGGAAAGTGTGCTATATGACTGAGGGGGATTACAGATTGCAATGGCATGTATACGTTATTTTTTAGGTAAATACCTTATAATAACAAAATGTTTGTAATTGCATAACTAACATGGTTACAAATGTAAGAAAACAAAATACAAAATAGGCAAACATTTGCAAGTCAACCATAGAAACCAATGAGACTTGAGTGTGAGGTAAACAGTGAATTGGTGCTTAATAATGAAAGTGATTGTTAAGACTTTTTTGTTTCATTAAAATAACAAACATGTCATTCTTACCTGCTCTGTTTAGTGGTTTTGCATAGATCAGCTCTGATCCTCCTATTCTGGGGTCCCCTGCCAGCGCTACTGGCTACCCCCATAGCAAACCCCTTCCTTTGGAGACACTCGTGCATGCTCGATCCCGAGCCAGGCTGTTTTCATCTATTTAGACACACAACCTGGCTTGGTTCTGCCCCCCACTCACTGCTCTCAGGTTTTGACTGCCATCAACCAGAGCCATAGGAGTGCGCACAGGGTGTGCCAGGTGTGCCCAGGCACACCCTAATCACCCTTTACAGCACAGATTCCCCCTACTTCCCTGGGTCCCTCCTTCCCCCTGCAGTGCTACCAGCTTCCCTCCTCTCCCACCAGCTGTTGCCGTAAGGATGTTTTAGGATGAGTGGAGGAAGGGGTCGGTAAATATGTAATTGACCATCCCATTCCCTTTCTGAATGAACATCGTGAGTGATCAGTAGTGTGTGTTTGAGCTTTGGGGTGCACACCCTAATGCAATAGACTGCGCACACCTATGACCAGAGCCAATGACTCCCACTGTTCTCAGCAAAGCCTGTGAGATCCAGGAGAGGGAGAAAAGCTGCTGCTGACATGCACAGTGTTTAATGAAGATTGGGCTCTGGTGAGTGTTGGGTATGAGGGGGCTACTCTTAAAAGTTTTTTGACCCTAAAGCGGAACTGCTCACATAATTTGTAATAAAAACATCTTTGCCATTCTGAAGCTTCCCTCCAACCACTTTGCATATTATTTTATATACTGTGATTCTGTACTTACCAAATATGCTGCAGATATCTCCGTCCAATGAGTCTGGCTGCATCCATTTTAACTGTGGGCAGTTGAAGCTGCTGCCTGTCCACTTCCTGGATTTACACAGGCACACCTCCAGCCCTGCAACTCTCATTGGCCCTCTTATGACTCATCCCCATCCCTTCCTGGAAAACTCTCACGAGAGTAAGGCCTCGTACACACGACCGAGGAACTCGATGGGCGAAACACATCGTTTTGCTCAACGAGTTCCTTGTTAGGCTGTCAAAGATCTCGACAAGCCAATTTTCTCCATTCCCGTCGAGGAAATAGAGAACATGCTCTCTTTTTGGCTTGTCGAGTTTCTCGACAGTTCCCTTGTCGAAAAATGTACACACGACCGGTTTCTTTGGCAAAAAAAAACACAGCAAGTTTCTTGCTGGTTTTTGCAGAGAAACTTGGTCGTGTGTACGAGGCCTCAGAGAGAGAGAGAGAGAGAGAGCTGTGCATGATGTCATAAGCCTAGGCTTTTTTACAGACAAGACAAGTGGGCTGTATAATTTTTTTTACTGACAGAAAAAAAAAATTACTATCCAAAGTTACAGTATAACAACAAGGGCAGAATATTTAATCTCGACAAGAATATTGATAAGAATTTATTCAATACCACAAATGCTCTCCCCCAACCGGAGAAGCAGTTGAGTTTGATGGTCTGACAGGACCTGAAAATTGACACAATGTTCAAGCCAATGTATTTAACCACTTGCCGACCGCCACACAAACATTTACGTCGGCAAAATGGCACGGGCAGGCAAATGGGCGTACGTGTACGTCCCTTTAAATTTGCCACCGTGTGGACATGCGCGCACCCCTGCCGCGAGCTCCGTGACCGTGCCTGCGGGAGCTACGGACTCAACGTTCGCCGGTGTCCCGCGATCGTGTCTTGGAGCTGCAGAACAGGGGGATGCCTGTGTAAAAAAGGCATCTCACTGTTCTGCCTTGTGATATGACACTGATCTTCTGGTCCCAAAATAGCGTCAAAAGTGTCTGATCATGCCGCAGTCATGATAAAAATCGCTGATCGCTGCTATTACTAGTAAAAAAAAACTACTAAAACAAAAAGCCTTAAATCTATCCCCTATTTTGTAGATGCAATAACTTTTGTGCAAACCAATCAATAAACGCTTATTGCGATTTTTTTTTTAATCAAAAATATGTAGAATACGTATCGGCCTAAACTAAGGAAAAATGTTTTGGGGATATTTATTATAGCAAAAAGCTAAAAATATTTTTTTTTTCAAAATTGTCGCTCTATATCTGTTTATAGCACAAAAAAGGTGATCAAATACCACCAAAAGAAATCTCTATTTGTGGCGAAAAAATACATCAATTTTGTTTGGGAGCCACGTCGCACAACCGCACAATTGTCAGTTAAAGCGACGCATTGCCAAATTGGAAAAAGTGCTCTGGTCTTTGGGCAGCCAAATGGTACAGGGCTGAAGTGGTTAAAAAAATGCTAAAATAGTGGGTGTACGGGTACCAGGTTATGTACTGTTAAATCTGAAGAAACAACAAAGAGTCTGCATACTCCTTACTGTATGCTCCGTACACACTATCGGAATTTCTGATGACCTAATTTTTCATTGGAATTCCATTCAAGCTGTCTTGCATACACACTGTCAGATCAAATTTCGACCGTCCAAAACGCAGTGACGTAAAACACTACCACAAGCCGAGAAAAATTAAGTTCAATGCTTCCGAGCATGCGTCAATTTGATTCTGAGCATGCGTGGGTTTTTTCTCTGTCGGAGTTGCACACAGACAATCTGAATTTCGGAAAAAAAATTCGGAAAAAAATAAAACAAGTTCTATTTCTGAACACTGATGGAAAAAAAGTCTGATGGGGCCCACACACGATCGGAGTTTCCGATGAAAAAAGTCCATCTGACTTTTTTATCGGAAATTCTGATCGTGTGTACGCGGCATTATATGAACATTATGAGATGATCACCATTCTAAGTTATTATAAAGCCTGTCTTGGGAGAGCTTTTTTGCCGAGGAAACCGGTCGTGTGTACGTTTTTCATCGAGGAAACTGTCGAGGAACTCGACGAGCCAAAAAGAGAGCAAGTTCTCTATTTCCTCGACGGGAGTCTCAAATTGGTTTGTCGAGTTTCTGGTCGGGCTGGTTTCCGACGAGAAACTCGAGCGTGTGTATGCTAAGAAACCCGCGCTTGCTCAGAATAAAGTATGTGGCGGGAGTAAAAGTAGCATTTGTAACGGAGATAACACATTTTTCAAGCTGTAACAGACTGTAAAGTGCAAATCGTCTCTTAACAAACTTTTACTTAACACGCAAACACATGAGATTAGCAAAAGCAGCCCCAAGAGTTGTGCCAGTGGAATCGAACTTCCCCTGCCGTTGTATGTGTTGTATGTCACCGCGTTTGAGAATGAGGAGATTTGGTCTTGACCATTTGTACGCAAAGCAAGCTTGTCGAGTTCCTCGACAAGCCTAACAAGGAACTCGACGAGGAAAATGATGTGTTTCGCCCGACGAGTAACTCGGTCGTGTGTACAAGGCCTCATATCACTAGTCAATGCTGCTGTTTAAAGGGGCTGTAATAGTATTTTTTTCCCCCTGAATAGCTTCCTTTACCTTAGTGCAGTCCTCCTTCACTTACCTCATCCTTCCATTTTGCTTTTAAATGTCCTTATTTCTTCTGAGAAATCCTCACTTCCTGTTCTTCTGTCTGTAACTCCACACCGTAATGCAAGGCTTTCTCCCTGGTGTGGAGTGTCGTGCTCGCCCCCTCCCTTGGACTACAGGAGAGTCAGGACGCTCTCTACATTGCAGATAGAGAAAGGAGCCATGTGTTAGTGGGGGTCCTGACTCTCCTGTAGTCCAAGGGAGGGGGCGAGCATGACACTCCACACCAGGGAGAAAGCCTCACATTACTGTGTGGAGTTACAGACAGAAGAACAGGAAGTGAGGATTTCTCAGAAGAAATAAGAACATTTAAAAGCAAAATGGAAGGATGAGGTAAGTGAAGGAGGACTGCACTAAGGTAAAGGAAGATATTTAGGGAATTTTTTTTACCTTTTCAACCCTTTAAGTAGGAGATGTGGACTGTCCTGTGAAAAGATGTGAGAAGATTCTGCTCTTTGTCCATTACCATTGTTGCTTACTGAAGAAGTTTAATGGCTTTGGGTCACACAGAGCTTTGTTTCAATTTGATGATGACAACGTGCAGTACACTGGCTGCTGACAAAGACTTGTCCATGGTGCTGAAGGCAGGTCTTCTGCATCAATGAATGCTAATAAAGGCACAGAGAAGGACGCGATGCTTGATGTCTTTCATGACAAATTGGCTAAAAGCCGTTCTTTGTGATTTGTGACCTTTCCCCATGGCAGTGCTATAAATGGACTGCTTTGCATGTAAACTCATTTTCCAAAACATGTTAGTGATAGTAGATGGAAAGACCATATTATCAAGAAAAGTGAATGCATTAGCAGCACATAGCCTTATGCCGCGTACACACCATCGTTTTTCTTGTCGGTGAAAAACCCATTGTTTTTCACGACGTGATTCCTCTCCAGCCTGACTTCATGCAAGGTTCATGCAAAAAAACTTCCGACCAAAGCACAGTACAACATGCACAACGGCACTATAAAGGGGAAGTTCCTTTCAAATGGCGCCACCCTTTGGGCTGCTTTTGCTGATCCTCGTGTTAGTAAAAGTTTGGTGAGAGACGATTTGTGCTTTTCAGTCTTCGTGCTTGCCAGTCCGTTACAGCGCGACGAATGTGCTATCTCCATTCTGAACGCTAGTTTTACCAGAACGAGCGCCCCCGTCTCATACTTTATTCTGAGCATGCACGTTATTTTTTTTCTCACAAATATAGCTTTCTATTGGTGATATTTGATCACCTCTCCGGGGTTTTTATTTTTTGCGCTATAAACAAAAATAGAGTGACAATTTTGAAAAAAAAACAATATTTTTTACTTTTTGCTATAATAAATATCCCCCAATTTTTTTTTTCTCAGTTTAGGCCGATACATATTCTTCTACCTATTTTTGGAAAAAAAATTGCAATAAGTGTTTGATTGGTTTGCGCAAAATGTATAGCGTTTACAAAATAGGGGATAGTTTTATGGCATTTTTATTAATATTTTTTTTTTCAGCGATTTTTTTCATGACTGCGACATTATGACGGACACATCGGACACTTTTGACACATTTTTGGGACCATTGTCATTTTCACAGCGAAAAGTGCTATAAAAATGCACTGATTAATGTGAAAATGACAATGGTAGTGAAGGGGTTAACCACTAGGGGGCGCTGTAGGGGTTAAGTGTGACCTCATGTGTGTTTCTAACTGTAGGGGGCAGGGCTGGATGTGTGACGTCAGTGATCGTCATTCCCTAAATCAGGGAACAGACAATCACTGACATTGCCACAGAGAAGAACGGGGAAGGTTTGTTTACATTCACCTCTCCCCGTTCTTCAGCTCCTGTGACCCGATCGTGGGACGACCACGGCGATCGGGTCCGGGGCGCTGTGACGAAGCTTTGGACCGGGTCACGAGCGCGCCGGCGGCGGCGCGCTTGCGACCCACGGCTGGGCTCTTAAAGGGGACGTATATATATGTCCCTGTGCCCAGCCGTGCCATTCTGCCGGCGTATATCGTCGTGCGGCGGTCCTTAAGTGGTTAAGGAAAAATATACTTTCTTACATAGAGGGTGTTTATGGAAATTTGAAAAAATATGGAGAAGATAGTCAGATTTTTTGGAGGTATGACGAGAAAGGAGTGGATAAAGGGGGAGAAGGGGGGGAGCATGGGGGACATTGGGAATGGGGTTGTATTATATTAAAAAATTCTTTCCTTTTTTTTTTCTACCCTCTTAATTCGGGCTTGGGATGTATGTTGTTATTGTAAAAATAAGACCTACCACAAAAATAAGACCTAGCGCTATTTTCCAGGCAGGCTGCAATATAAGCCCTACCCCGAAAATAATCCTTAGTTTAAAATGCTTGTAAAATCCTATAATCCACTCTATTACAGTAGTATATAATGTACAATGTGTGTGTTTCTGTAATACAATTAAAGGGAAGAGAGCTCCGGCGGGTCACAGATGCGCAGAGCGGTTCTATAACAAAGGTATTTGGCAGTGCCGTATCTAGGGTATGGCAGCCATGGCAAGTGCCATGGGCGCCATATGAAGGGGGCGCTGAGGGTCTCTTCTTCCATCCTCCCGAACATAGGCAAGAGCTCCTTTTCAGCACCTTTGCTAATGGACAATGGCAGCGCTATCCCTGCTGCGTTCAGCCACAGCCCTCCCCTGTTCTCCCAGGCTCTCCCATTCCACCTGGTCGGATTGGCAGCGCACAAAGAAAACAGAGGAACATCAGTTTCTCCCGCTGAGGCCTTAAGTGGTGAAGGTTTCATCACTTCCAGTATTGGTTCTGCAATTACCTGGCCTTGGAGGGCAGAAGTGGGATCAGGGGTCTAATAAACCCCAGATTTCTCCGTAAAGAGGATATGTCACTACCTAAGGTACCACAAGGGATGATAAATATCACTAGTTTTGTTAGCTGTTTTTTTTTTTAAGGTTATCTGAAAGATGGGTTTCAAATGTTTCGACAGGGGCGCAGTTTCAGTGCTTGCCATAGGCGCTATTTTCACTAGATACGCCTCTGGTATTTGCCAAAATTATATTACAGAAACACACACATTGCACATTATATACTACTGTAATAGAGTGGATTATAGGATTTTACAAGCATTTTAACTCAGTTCACGCTGGGGATTGCCATCAGGCAGGGAGAGAGAGGGGGAGAGAAGACAGCACATTACATGGTAAGACCTACTCCGAAAATAAGCCCTACTGTGTCTTTTGTTGCTAAAATTAATATAAGACCCAGGCTTATTTTCAGAGAAACACTGTAGTCATGCATTACCCAGTTTTTGCTAAGGATTTACCATAACCAAGGATCACTAGTGATTGTATGTTTCATGTTTAACTGAGAACAAGCAATGCATGTCTACCAGATTTTAAACTTTGCACTATATTGGCTGGTGCATTTGTTGTAATAAAGTGTATATTCCCATATGCCTACAGTCTGCATTACCTCTTTAGTAAAGGCAGGGTGTAATGAAAAAGGTAAAGAACCTGCATGTAACGTATGACCTGTGTCCATTATGGCCTGCATTTCCCAAAGAGCAATACGTTGATTTGCTTGCAGGTAACAATAAAGACATTGGTATGCAAGGTTCGGGTGACTGATGGCTTGTAATATACATGCTGCTGGAACAATAATCACCTATCCCCCAAGGAAGGTTTATGGTAGATAAGGGATTTGATACTTTAGATTACATTTTAGAATCTTCTTTTTTTTTTTGTGTGTATGTGGGGAGGTTTAGAATTGCAGAAGAATTGAATGTTTAAGACCAGCTGTATTCCAAAGACTTGGTGGACTCTATACTAAACTGCAATGCACAATAAATAGCAACCAGAAAATGTTTTCTTTACTCTATGGTAGTGGTTCTCAACCTGGGGGTCGGGACCCCCTCGGGGGTCGAATGACGATTTGCCAGGGGTCACCGAATCCTGGGCTGTTCCTGAAGCCCACACTGCTCTCCCAGTCTTTTCGCGGCCACCTAGCAGGGCTGTCCCTGGAGCCCACGGCCGCCCACTCAGCTCACGGCATGGCTGGGGGGCAGAGATTAGAGGTCAGCTGACTGATGAGGAATGTGAAGTGGGAGGGGCTGGAGGAGACCCTATCTCCTAATTAAGGCATAGGTGTCACTGCTACGAGCCACTACAAAGTCGGAGAAACAGTGAAGCCAGAGACACAGTGAGAGGGGGAAGAACAAAAAAAAAAGGAGTAATAACAGGAAAGATGGCTAGATGGGGGGAAAAAAAAGAAAAGAAATTAACATAAAGAGAGATAAAAGGGAAAGAAAGGAGAACAAAGAGAAATTGGAACATCCTAAAATGTACCATAAGGGTTTTAATACCGTACGAGTGGAAGGGACTCAGGGAGCGCTAAATGTCCGCGGGTTAGGGGCAAAAATTACTTGTCTTGCCTTGGGTGCGGACAACCCACGCTGCAATTTTTTTTTTACTTTTAGGGGTCCCCACAACTTGGGAAATTTTATCAAGGGGTCACGGCACTAGAAAGGTTGAGAACCTCTGCTCTATGGGTATATATATATATATATATATATATATATAGTGTGTTCACTGCTCCCGGGTGCCATCTGTGTCCATTTCCATCACCTCCATGAAATTCTTCCAGCATTTGAGTTCATCGAACCCTTTGGCGTGATTGCCAACTCATCCATTTAATCACTGACATTTCTAATCATTACAGAGACCATGGTAAATTAGATTCAATCATTATTTTACCTGCATTTAATCAGCTAGACAACACATGTAAATTGTATGCAACAGTCACTAAAAGGGTCAATTTTGTGAAAAGCCGACATTAAGGATGAATTATCAAGCAAGGTACTGACAGATCTAACGCACGTCTCACTTGGCAAAGCATTTGCACATGGTTTCATGTATAGTTGTGATTTTTGGATGTGCTGGACTGCTGACTGTGACTAGATCTGAGACAGGTTTTTCCAGCTAAGAAGTGGTCAGGGGGACTGTTTTATATTGGCAAAGTGGGGGAGTCTATCCATCAGCTTGCAATCTAATTATGTAGAAATCAATAGATCTTTCTCTTGGTTTACCTGGAACACAAGCATACAAAAAACATTGGCCGCGATTCAGATACATTGTCGTATCTTTGAGCGGGTGTAGGGCATCCCATATGCGCTACGCCGACTTAACATTGAGAGGCAAGTACTGTATTCAGAAAGCACTTGCTCCCAAAGTTACGTCGGCGTAACGTAAATGGTCCGGCGTAAGCACGCGTAATTCAAAGTAGCAAGGCAGTGGGCATGTTCTATTGTAATGAAGCATGATCCCATGTAAATGCATGGCCGATCGAACGGCGCATGCGCGCGCATGCTCAGAATCACGTTGCAAATACTCCCTAAGTTGCGTCGGCTCAATGCTTTCGACGTGAACGTAACTTACGCCCAGCCCCATTCACGTACGACTTACGCAAACGACGTAAAATACGACGCTGTTCCGACGTCCATACCTTAACATGACTTACCCCTGCTATGAGGGGTAAACTTACGCCAGATGTGAGGCCCCGTACTCACGAGCATACATGTCTGCTGAAACTGGTCCGCAGGCCAGTTTCAGCAGACATGTTTGGTCGTGTGTGGGCGCGAGCGGGCCGAATTCCAGCAAACATTTGCCCGCCGGGCCTTTTCCCAGCGGACAAATATTCCTGGACTTGTTTTAAAACAGTCCGCTGGAATCCTGCCCGCTCGGACATGTACGGTCGTCAGTACAGACCTACCGTACATGTCCAGGCGCCCGCCGTCCCTCGCATGCGTCGAATGACTTCGACGCATGCGTGGAAGCATTTTAAAGGCGGGCCGCCCACGTCGCTGCGTCATTGTCGCGGCGACACCGCGTCATCGACGCGGCGACACCACGGACACGCCCCGCGTATTGTTTACGCGCGGACTTCTGTACGATGGTGTGTACAACCATCGTACAGAAGCCCTCTGGCAGACATGTATGGTGAAAACGGTCCGACGGACCGCTTTCACCATACATGTTTGGTCGTGAGTACCCGGCCTAAGCCTTACGTAAATGGCGTAGCTAAATCCTACGGGCGCAAGTACGTTCGTGAATTGGCGTATCTAGGTCATTTGCATATTCGACGCGTAAATCTACGGAAGCGCCCCTTGCAGCCAGCGTAAATATGCACCCAAGATACAACGCCGTAAGGAGACTTACGTTGGTTGTATCTTGCAAAATTCAGGCGTAACTCAGCTCCTGAATAAGCGCATAGATACGACGGCGTGCATTTGGACTTACGACGGCATATCTGGAGATACGCCGTTGTAAGTCCTTTCTGAATCCGGGCCACTGTGTACACAAATCGTAACTAGAGAAACATACCATATATAGACTATATTACCAAAAGTATTGGGACGCCTGCCTTTATACGCACATGAACTTTAACCTCCCTGGCGGTATCCCCGAGCGTGACTTGGGGTGGTTTTTCCATGCCAGGATCGGTATCCCCGAGTCACGTTCGGGCTAGCTGTGCAGAGCGTGCAGTGGCGCGGCTTACCTGCTCGCTGAATCCACAGACAAGTTACTTACCTTGTCCCTGGATCCTGCGATGCATCCCCGCTGTGTGAGCGAGCGGGTCCTCGCTCGATTCAGAGTGTCCCCGTGTGCCGCCGATCTCCGATCTCCGTTCCCTGCGTCGTTACGACGCACGGAGGCGGAGAACGGCGCCAAATTCAAAAAAGTAAACAAACACATTACATACAGTATACTGTAATCTTATAGATTACAGTACTGTATGTAAAAAATACACACCCCCCTTGTCCCTAGTGGTCTGCCCAGTGCCCTACATGTTCTTTTATATAATAAAAACGTTTCTTTCTGATTGCAAACTGTAGATTGTGCAAAAGTGTCCCTTTATGTCAAAAATGATTTTAGAGCAGCTAGAAAACAGCGATAATAAATTATAATCACTTGCAGATTTGTGGGGAAATTCGTCATAAAAAAATATAATGACAGTGACAATTCTGCAACTGAGCAAATTTCAGTGATTTTGAGTTGATTACATTATTGAATAATTTTATATATATTATATTATTATTTGTTATAATTATTTATAATTATTTATTATATTATAATTTATAATTTTGTTTTTAAAAAAAAATCATACCCGGGATGCCTACTAGACTCCTGTTTGGTCAGATTTAAATGAGTTATTCCTAAGAATTGCAGGCCTACAGTATAAAACGCCAAATTTCCTTGCAAAATGATTGTACCGCTTTTGGTACGTAATTTCAGACAGAATCATACCGCCAGGGAGGTTAATGGCATCCCAGTCTTAGTCCGTAGGGTTCAATATTGGGTTGGCCCACACTTTGCAGCTATAACAGCTTCATCTCTTCTGGGAAGGCTGTCCACAAGGTTTAGGAGTGTGTCTATGGGAATGTATGACCTTTGGGATGATTTAGAGTGGAGACTGCGAGCCAGGCCTGCTCGTCCACATCAATGCCTGACCTCACAAATGCGCTTTGGTCAAACATTCCCATAGACACACTCCTAAACTTTGTGGACAGCCTTCCCAGAAGAGTTGAAGCTGTTATAGCTGCAAAGGGTTGGCCAACTCAATATTGAACCCTATGGACTAAGACTGGGATGCCATTAAAGTTCATGTGCTTGTAAAGGCATGCGTCCCAATACTTTTGGTAATACAGTGTGTATATACTATGGAAAGTTGTATGTATGTTATGTTATGGAGTTCTTGATGCCAAAGGGGTTGATTTACTAAAACTGGAGAGTGCAAAATCTGGTGAAGATGTCCATGGTAGCCAATTGGCTTCCAGATTTATTTTTTTAACGAGCTGGAGTTAAAAGCTGATTGGCTATCATGCACACCCAATTTTGCACTCTTCAGTTTCAGTAAATAAACCCAAAGGGCCAGATTCAGATAGGTCAGCGGATCTTTAGATCTGATTTACGTTACGCCGCAAGTTTTTGAGGCAAGTGCTTTATTCAGAAAGCACTTGCCTCTAAAGTTGCGGCCGCGTATCGTAAATCCCCCGGCGGAATTCAAATTCCGCAGCTAGGGGGCGTGTAACATTTAAATCAGGCGCGTCCCCGCGCCGAACGAACTATGCATGCGCCGTCCGTAAAATTTCCCAGCGTGCATTGCTCTAAATGACGTCACTAGGACGTCATTGGTTTCGACGTGAACGTGAATTACGTCCATCCGTATTCGCAAACGACTTACGCAAACGACGTAAAAAATTCAAAACTCGGCGCGGGAACGACGGCCATACTTAACATAGGATACCCCTCACATAGCAGGGGTAACTATACGCCGGAAAAAGCCGAACGCAAACGATGTAAAAAAAATGCGCCGGGCGGTCGTTCGTTTCTAAATCGGCGGAAATCCTCATTTGCATATTCGTCGCGTAAAAAAACCGAAACGCCACCTAGCGGCCGGCCTGGAATTGCAGCCTAAGATCCGACGGTGTAAGTCAATTACACCTGTCGGATTTTAGGGAGATCTATGCGGAACAGATTCTCTGAATCAGGCGCATAGATCCGACCGACGGAACTCAGAGATACGACGGCGTATCAGGAGATACGCCGTCGTATCTCTATCTGACTCTACCCTAAAGTCTTTAAAGATTTGTTTTTCAATTTAAAAATCTTTACTATTTCTACTTTGAGTGTGTAATATAAAGAGCAGAAACATGAAACAAACCAATAATAAGGAGACAGGAAGAGTTGCATTAGTAATGTTCTTCAATTAAAAATCGATACTGTTTCCACTTAAAGTGTGTAATATAAAGGTGGAAAAATATGAAAAACATAATGACTGGTAGAGGTACATTAGTAATGTACATTATTATGGCTCCTTATGGAAGCTATTAATGCCTTGATATTTGAATTAGGTCATGCAAAACACGTGGATTGATCAGAATTTTTTTATAGATTGTATATACAATTTTCTATCTGTTCTATGCATGTTTATGGCATGAAATAAACATAGTCTCGGTGCACGTTACTTTTATTAAAGGTAACAAATAAGTACCAATAAAGCAGCATAATGGGAGGAAAAGCTTATAGTAATGAATGGAATAAAGCGTGGGCGAGTCATCCTTCATCTGCCGTAAGAAAACTGGTTTCAATGTAATTTCCTACTGTGCTACCCTACTCTGGCCATGCACACAACACAATAATCCTCCGCCATGTGATCCAAACACAGGAATTGTACACAAGATCATGATTATGTATGGAGTAATGTACCCTTATTATGAAAGAAAAGGATATTGGAGTAAAGAGAAGGGTTCAGTGAGCAAAGAATCGAATGTCTGAGCATTTTTATACATTCCGCAGAGATCAGAGTTGACATTTAATATTCTATTTCTCACATCTGTTCTGAATTTGTGATTTATTATTACTTATAATAACTTGTATATACATTGACATGCACACTGGGCACTCTCTGAGTTAGAAGCCCATCTGGGACAATGGCTCTAGGAGCAGACTGTGATGGGATGCAGCTCTTCTCTTGGCTCTTGGCTATACACTGCACCCGAAGGGCTCATTCACATATGCTTTGATCTCTGAAGAGCGATCTGCATTTGGATAGCTCTTCAGGGAGCATTTGACAGGCTGTGAGGAGGTGCTGTATCGCCTCCTCAGTGCCTGCTTTAACTTCTTAAACCCTGTGCTAGTGCAAAGCAACCACAAGCATTGCACACAGTTGCAGAGTATTTGCATAGTGGCACCACTATAACCCCTACCAAAAGTGGCAGGAGTCATAATCCCTACTACAGCTGCAGCATGTGGACACTCCCAACTGCTGCAGCATGTGCACACTCCCCACCGCTGCAGCATGTGCACACTCCCTAATGCTGCAGCATGTGCACACTCCCCACCGCTGCAGCATGTGCACACTCCCTAATGCTGCAGAATGTGCACACTCCCTAATGCTGCAGCATGTGCACACTCCCTACCGCTGCAGCATGTGCTCACTCCCAAACGCTGCAGCATCTGCACACGCCGAACCACTGCATCATGTGCTCACTCCCAACTACTGCAGAATCTGCACACTCCCAACCGTTACAGCATGTGCACACTCCCAACCGCTGCAGCATGTGCACACTCCCAACCGCTGCAGCATGTGCACACTCCCAACCCCTGCAGCATGTGCACACTCCAAACCGCTGCAGCATCTTCACTCCCAACCGCTGCAGCATGTGCACACTCCCAACCCCTGCAGCATGTGCACACTCCAAACCGCTGCAGCATCTTCACTCCCAACCGCTGCAGCATCTGCACACTTCCCACTGCTGCAGCAAGTGCACACTCCCAACTGCTGCAGCACGTGCTCACTCCCAACCGCTGCAACACCTGCACACTCCCAATCGCTGCAGCATGTGCACACTCCCCACCTCTGCAGCATGTGCACACTCCCCACCGCTGCAGAATCTGCACACTCCCAACTGTTGCAGCATGTGCACACTCCCAACCGCTGTAGCATGTGCACACTCCCAACCGCTGCAGCATGTGCACACTCCCCACCGCTGCAGCATGTGCACACTCCCCACCGCTGCAGCATGTGCACACTCCCCACCGCTGCAGCATGTGCACACTCCCCTCCGCTGCAGCATGTGCACACTCCCAACCACTGCAGCATGTGCACACTCCCTACCGCTGCAGCATGTGCACACTCCCTACTGCTGCAGCATGTGCACACTCCTTACCGCTGCCGCATGTGCGCACTCCCTAACGCTGCAGCAGGTGCACACTCCTTACCGCTGCACCATGTGCACATTCCCTAACGCTGCAGCAACTGTTCACTCCCCACTGCTGCAGCATCTGCCATCACTTGAAACCGCTAGAATGAATGATCCCAAAGGTACCTCACAAAAAGAATAACAGGGCGGGATTGGATTACATTGTTTCCGTTGCGATCCAAGCAGACTTAGTATGGGGGCAGGGCAGTACTCTGCATTCATCATGTAAAGCTTAAAGTAAATAACCACCAATACATGTCAAAAATATTTTCTGTTTTTTTGTCAGAGACACAAACAATTTCAAAACCCCCAAAATATTTTAGCAATATGTATCTGTAGTTCCTTAATGAAAATGCATATTATTATTTTCTATATACTGCAGATAAACAGATCATTTTGATGCAAATAATCTTACCTACAGTATGTTATATAAAAAAAAAATTGTTTTTGCGCATAGTTCTAGCTATTTATGTAGATTTTGCTTGCTGCAGTGCTTCACAATGGTTATGCTTTAGGGCCCATTCACACTACGGGACATGCACTGGTGGGCGCAGCAAAGGGCAATGCAATGCATTGTTACAACACATCACACATTTGATTTTTTTTCTTTTTTTTTTAGCTTAATGGAAATGTCACAATATGACACTCCGTTCATTGCTAAGCCCTACAGCTGCAACACTGCGCTGCTTAAAATTGCAGAATGCATTACTTTTTTTTTTCAGCACACAACTGAACTAATAAGGCAAATTGCTTTGCCTATGCGTCGTGATTGTGTTGAGCAAAGCTACCTAACACAGCCCAATACATATGGTGCTCCTCTTTCTGATGCTAATCTATGAGTTGGCCAGCTCATTAAAACCAAAGCACTCCCCATGTAGCTGATAGAGATACAGAGTAATTGCACTGAGCCACTGTGAGCTCCCTCTAGTAACGAATCTACAAATATCTATATTTAATATGAAAAAAACAAGAATAAACATGTAACATAGTTAAAATCTTGTAAACAATAATAAATGAAATATGTTCTCGCTGAAAATACACCGGACCTTCCCTTAAAGGCCTTAAAGCAGAGTTCCACCCATTTAAAAGTCAGCAGCTACAAAAAGTGTAGCTGCTGACTTTTAATAATCAGACAATCCCCTGTCCCAGGGTCCAAGCGATGCAGGCGCACAAAGCCCCGCTCCTCTCCCCCCTCCTCTCCGAGGCGCCGACATTCTAACTGTGGGCGCCCGGCTGTGGCTTCACAGCCGGGCATGCACGAGCTGTGCTGCATGCTGTGAATGGCCGGGCAATCTTCTTGGACCTGCGTCGTGTCCCAGAAGATTGCAAGGAGGGAGGGGGGAGACGTGAACTTCCATCCAATGCCTCGGATCCAGGGGAGGAGGTGGGAGCTGGGTGCCCCTAAAAACAGGGTAACCGCTCCTCCCCCCAAAAAATGACATGCCAAATGTGGCATGTCAGGGGGTCATCTGCACTTAAAGCGGAAGTTCTATTTTTGGGTGGAACTCTGCTTTAAGTTCACCTTTTGGAACATGTTTTAGCTACTGTCTCAGTGTGACAGCGGGTGGGAAATCTTCTCCCTGCACCTACTGCCACTTTTTGAAAAGAGCACGGCCATACGGGGCTCTGTCCACACAGCCACATGATTCATTCATAGTTTCCATGAGCCACCGTGGCTGACGCCTTGTAGTTCTGAATGAACTGGGAGGGCACTGATGAACACTTTCAAAGCTCATTTACAAGCCCTGCCGGTTTCACTAGGATAGCCTACATGAAGCTACAGGCAGAACGTTGCAGGGCTTGCCTGCAGAAGCCGGACATTGCGCCCCTGATCCACGGAAATCACGGGGCCCCGTACAGCCTACCTGGCAGGGCCCCTCTCAAATATATCAAAACAAGATTTTCACTTAAAATATACTAAAATCATTCTTAGCGGACACAAAGATAACAGAGAAGCTCTGTGAATTAGCCCCTTTTTTTAAATAGGTTTTTACATTTAAATGTTTTGAACAAAAAAAATCTTAAATTTTTTAAAAATATTTTTTTACAATTTTTTCCCCCCCAAGAATTTTATTCAATTTTACAAGGGATTAAAACAATACAGGGTTACAATTTGTTATTTTTAATGGCACAGGGAATCCGGCAGCTGTGTCTCTCCCTGCAGCAGCTAAAAGTCGGTGAGTGGGAGAGAAACTTTTTTTCAGCTGCTGCAGAGAGTCACATATGGCATCCTGTAATTGCCCCCTCCATCCAACCGCACTGATTCCCTCTGCTGTTTGGGCCCCCCTGTGAGCCCGGGCCCCCTACAGGAGGACTTGTGGTCCCCCCCCTATCAGCGGACCTGTCCTGTACTAACACAGACCTTGGCTATGAGATATTAACATCCAAGCTTAGATGTGTGAACAGGTCAGATAACATGGATTGTAGGGCAACAATATTTTTAGTATTGAATACTTCCACCTGTTTCATTACACTTATATAATAATAAAGTATTTGGGGATGGCGGTGATCAATGTTTTATTACATTTAGATGTGTACTTTTATAGACAATTGTAGTATTAAAGAATGACACAATAAAGGTTTTCATTGGGTGGCACATATGTGACATCTGCTTTGCTGAGACTTTGAGTAAAATTAGGTACCTCCCCCAACCCAGAACAAGCCACACCCACTACATCCATAACATCACGCATGGCAGATTGCCGCTGTTATACCAACAGATATGGGGATTAAATATGGAACATTTCTATAAATTGTATTGAAGGTAAAACATTATTTATTGCTGTCATTATACCACCTTCCTCATATCAACCTTGTTTCATGTGTGCATTGTTTTGTAGCTTTTACAGAACTCCCTGGAAAAAGGAGAAAGTCTGCGGATACATACATTGTAAGAGCCTTCATTTGTAATGGTGACAGGACTGTCGCCGCTATAAGGGGAAAGATTGATATTATAGGTATACTGTGTGTCTGACAGCGTTTCCTGCTGCCTTCTGTACAGTTATCATCCCATCATATATAGCTTCTCATTTCTGTCCAATACTTTGGGGTGTCAGTTTGATTAATGGGCTCAATATTGGCTGGCGACTGGTGGATACGCTGAGTAAGATGCGTAATCCAATTGCATGCTACCTCTTCTCTCAAGATTAACTTTCCTAATTGTGTAGTTTCATGACGACATGTGCATTGATGTTCTTTTGCTGTGTGAGCTAAACATATTGTGAAGATAGGAGTATGCCTAAATACTGTACCAATAAAATGTTTAATCAATGTTAAAGGGGGTGTAAAGGTACAATTCTTTTCCCCTAAATAGCTTCCTTTACCTTAGTGCAGTCCTCCCTTATCTTACCTCATCCTTCCATTTTGCTTTTAAATGTCCTTATTTCTTCTGAGAAATCCTCACTTCCTGTTCTTCTGTCTGTAACTACACACAGTAATGCCAGGCTTTCTCCCTGGTGTGGAGTGTCGTGCTCGCCCCCTCCCTTGGACTACAGGAGAGTCAGGGCGCTCTCTACGTTGCAGATAGAGAAAGGAGCTGTGTTTTGGGGAACGTGTAGAAATAATTGCCTAAGCATTACCCTGTAAAATGTAAAAATGTACTTTATCTGTGTGTTTTTCCACTAAAAAATAAGCATTACATTTAAGGTGATACTAAAGGTATTGATTTTTTTATTAAAAATAGTTAATGCTCTGCCCTGCTTACCTCCTCTTCCAGCAGTCCCCTATCAGAGCTGTCAGCTTCTCCCTCTTCTGGGTGCCACCTTAACAAACCATTTGCCAAGCAGGGACCCTTATATATGCCCTCCTGAGCCAGGCTGTGTGCATCCATAGATAGACACAACCCTGGTAAGGCAAACCCCCTCTCCCTCCTTACAGAAGTTTGACAGACAGCAGCAGGAGCCTCTGCTATCATTTTCTCCTGTGAAAGCAGGATGTGGGAAGAGCAGTGGTGGCACCAAGTCAGCACTGGAGCTGTTAGAGGGACCAGGGATAGGGATGGTAGGACAGGTATTGGAATATTTTTTACCTTAATGCAGGGAATGCATTGCGTTAAAAAAATTGAGATATTAGTGCCACTTTCATGGTTGATGAGGGTGTCTAGACCTTCTTTTGCAAAAGGTCTCATTGCTGTATATTTGCAGTGTGAGATCTAAGGAACTTCTGCCTCATAGGCCCTGTACACACGGGCAAGAATCTCATCAGGAAAAAACAGTCGTTTTCCCTGACGAGATTCTTGGCAAGAATCTCTTGCCGCCCGAGTGTACACACTGGCCTTTCAAAAGAACCACGGTTCTCTTGAAAGGCAAGAACGCGGTGACGTCATCGTGTACGACGAGCATGGGCTCGTCATATTCGATGCCGTCGCCGCCATCTTGCTTCACCCTACCTATGCCGTGGAAGCTACTGTGCATGCATCAAAGTCATTTCGAGCAAGCGCGGGTTTCCACGGCGACAGGTAAATATACACACTCTCGGGTTTCTTGTCGGGAAACAGGCCGACAAGAATCTCGACGAGAAAAAAAAGAGAGCAGGTTCTCTTTTTTTCTCGTCGGGATTCTGGCCAGATTTACAGACGAGAAACCTGAAAGCCTCGTACACACGAACGGTTTTCTAGCAAGAAGCAGTTTTCTTGATGTTTTTTGCAGAGAAAACCGGTCGTGTGTACGAGGCTTCACTGTTAGGCCTCGTACACACGACCGAGTTTCTCGTCAAAAATCAGCAAGAAACTTGCTGGGAGATATTTTTTTTGCCGAGGAAACCCGTCGTGTGTACATTTTCGTCGAGGAAACTGTCGAGAAACTCGACGAGCCAAAAAGAGAGAAAGTTCTCTATTTCCTCGACGGGAATGGAGAAACTTGCCTTGTCGAGTTCCTCGACAGCCTAACAAGGAACTCGACGAGGAAAACGACGTGTTTCGCCCGTTGAGTTCCTCGGTTGTGTGTACGAGGGTATTAGTCTTAGGAGATTTGGAGTAAGATTTGGTGATTTCACGGCTGTGCTACTCACTATTCCCCTTGCTGGAGGCTCTGACACGAGGAAACAAAGCTCTGCTTCTACCAAGATGGCCGACTCCACACAGAGACACATAGAAAATGTTGCAGCAGAGTAAAAGTTAGTAATGGGTAAACATTAGCTGAAGGAAGAGCACAGACTACTGTTAAATACAGTAGCCCTTTGCCCTCTGCTTGACTTTTTTTTAAGGCACAGCTTCCAACTTAACACTGCATGACCACTACCATAGACCTTGGCTTCAATAAATGAGGTCTAGGCCAGGCCCCATTTAAAGCGAAATGCATCTCCACAATTCAGCTGTCCTGTGTTACAGCCCCTAGTAGCATGGGGGCATGGCTTAGCTAACAGCAAAGTGAACCTAAAGCCTCGTACACACGATTGGACTTTCTGCGGACGAAGCACGAAACTACGTGGTTTTTCAGCTCTTTAGCGCCACCCTTTGGGTAACTTCTGCTATGGTTGTGTTATGTGAGCCTTGCTTCCGAACATGTGTGTTTGTACTTTGGACTTTTGTGTGACGGACTTGTGTACACACAAGCGGATAATCCCACAACACGCATTTGTTGTCGGACAATTTGAAAACATGCTATCCCACATTTGTTGGCGGAAAATCCGACAACAATTGTCCGATGGAGCGTACAAATAGTCGGATTATCCGACAACAGTCTGTCATCACACAATTCTCCAATCGTGTGTACAGGCCTTAAGGATTAAGTCAGGGAAGAAGCCAACGCATCCTCCCGGAGATGTGTTTTTTCCCCCTGGGGGGGTCTTTTTGTATTGCATTGTAATCTGCCAATGGACACCGCACCTTAACAGGTGAGTCCGCAACTAACGGGTTGCTGTAACAGGAAGAACATCCTGCACAGTTAATTACAATAGTGAGCATAGGACCTGCTCCCCTCTTTTTTCTTAAAGCAGAGGTTCACCAGTAAAATGCTGTTTTTACCCTTAGATGGATGATCATTTAGTCTAGGGGAATCGGGTAGTTGTTTTAAAATCCGAGCATTACTTACCTTTTTAGAGAGCGATCTTCTCCGCCACTTCCGGGTATGGGCTGCGGGACTGGGCGTTCCTTCTTGATTGACAGTCTTCCGACAGGCTTCCGAAAGGCTTCCGACGGTCGCATCCATTGCGTCACGATTTTCCGAAAGTAGCCGAACGTCGGTGCGCAGGCGCAGTATAGAGCCGCACCGACGTTCGGCTTCTTTCGGCTACTCGTGACGCGATGGATGCGACCGTCGGAAGCCTTTCGGAAGCCTGTCAATCAAGAAGGAACGCCCAGTCCCGAAGACCCATACCCGGAAGTGGCGGAGAAGATCGCCCTCTACAACGGTAAGTAATGCTCGGATTTTAAAACAACTAGCCGATTCCCCTAGACTAAATGAGCATCCATCTAAGGGTAAAAGAGCAAAAAACAGCATTTATGGGTGAACTCCCGCTTTAAGAAGTCAATGCATGCATGCACATGTGATTAAGGAGCAAAAATGAGTTCAAGATGGATAAAGGCAATGCAAGTTTTTGCACTTATGTCCTATACATATAAAAAAAAACTTGTGTGACTATTTTGTCAGAGCTCTTAAGAACAGCAGGAGAGAGGGAACATATAAAAGGTTGCATTTGCTGGCTTGCTTGACTTGCCCAAATAAATGAAAAAAGCAGAGGTGTGATAAAAGACGCCTTTAGTCTTCAACTACATGTATGTGAGATTTTCTTTACACTGTAAGTTTGGAATAATATTCCCCAGATAGAGGGAATGAACCCAACATTTTATGAGAACGTGTCTTTTAACACATTTTTAGGATTTGTCATGAAAACCTATATTGTAATTAAAGTGTTTTGAAGTCATATTTAAACTCCCGGGCCATTCTTAATGCGTCTATTTTAGGATTATCCTCTTGACAGGCAGCAATTTTGAGGTCTCACACGTAATGACCTTAAATACCATGAAAAGCTCAAGTGCCGCAGAGTAAAACGCACACTGCTTTGCAATTGGCTGGTTTCTAAAGGAAATCTTGTAACCTTTCCAAAAGTGAGATAATTATGGCTGAGTTATAGAACCGCTTGAATTAATATGAAAATGTCAGGCCTTTTTACTTGCTGAACACTGCATAATGAATCAGCTAACCTAACCGATACTCGTACTTAGCTATTGTCTGACTGTTAATGTAGACGCATTTATTTGCTGTGTACCCTAAAGTTGGTTATTTGAAATCCATTGGCTTGTACCTAATACAACTACTGGCCGCATCTAGCACAGAAAGGGGAAATCTACAGTGGATTGCAATGTCAGCACAGAGATGGTAACATTGCTTCCTTCCATGCTCCATGCACAGGGACAAAAGATGTAATGACCAGACACAAGTCCCATAGGCATTCCTTTGTTATTGCCCTGTATAAACAAAATCACACATTGAAAGGATAATACCACTTGTTAACCCTGTTTATGCTGCCCCCTGCTCTTTGAATCCCTATTCAAGCTATTGTGCTATGGAAGTGTGTGTGTTATCACAATTCACTGTAATGGGCATTATGCATGTTGGTGCCATACAGTGCCATCTATTCTGTATAACACCTCAATGCAAATTCTTAAGGCACTTGCAGTACAGCACAGCAATTTCGTGGCACTGCCGAAAATGCTACTGCATTTTGTGGTCTGTTAGGCAGCCCTTTTCAAATGAGTTCCCCAAAACCATGTTTACGTTTTACCTTAGTTGAATCTTGCAAAATCTCTGCATGCACCTGTTACCCCCATATGACAGTGTGGGCCCCAATGAATAGTCATTTAGAGTTGCATTATTATGAGGTTATAAGGGGAGTATCACGTGTTCCCCCATACTTGGATGTATAGGGCATTTCCTGGGTTTGGCAGCATGAGGTAAGTAGAGGTATCCTACAGTATTAGTGAACCATTTTTTTTGCCATTAGTTGGCACATTACCTGTTCCTTTTTCATCTATGAGAAAAGCCTGGGTATATTGGAACATTGAAGACCCTAGGCCACAAAAAAGGCTTCCCAGCCCACATTATTTATGATAGAAGAATTACCAGAAATCCTGTGTATGTTTTATCTTAGTAGAATCTTACAAAAGCTCTGCATGCACCTGTAAGGCCCCGTACACACGACTGGTTTTCTCGGCAGAATTCAGCCAGAAACTCGATGGGAGACGTATTCTGCCGAGAAAACCAGTCGTGTGTACACTTTTCGCCGAGGAAACCGACGAGGATCTCGTCGGGCCAAAAAGAGAACATTCCTCGTTAGTCAATGGGAAAAGTTGGCTCGCAGAGATTCTTGGCGGCTTCACAAGGAACTCGACAAGCAAAACGATGTGTTTTGCCCGTCGAGTTTCTCGGACGTGTGTACGGGGCCTTACCGTGTTTCCCTGAAAATGAGACCTACCCTGAAAATAAGACCTAGTGCTATTTTCCAGGAGGGCTGCGGTATAAAAATAAGACCTAGGTTGAAGTGTTTGTGTGGTTTTCAGGGAAACACGTTATAATCCTCTGTTACGGCGGTGTGCTGTGTGTGTCTCTGATCTCCTGGCTGTTGGCGGGGGATCTCGGCAACATGCATTATTTTGAGGTTACAAAGGGAGTAGCACATGTTTCCACATACTTGAATGTATAGGGCATTTCCTGGGTTTGTCAGGACAAGGAAAGTAGATGTATCTTAAAGTATTAGTGAACCTGTTTTTTTGCCATTTATTGACACATTACAGGTTCCCTTTTCATCTACGAGATAAGTCTGATTTTATTGGAATATAAAACAGGCTTCCCAACCCACATTATTTATGATAGGAGAAGAGTCCTGCCTTACAGTTTGGGAACCAACGTTCTCTAATAACAGTTGATTTAAATTTAGTCTACCAAACATCCCATCTTGTGCTTCCACCATATATGTGTATAAGCCATTCCTTTGACCATTTACACTATATATATTTTTTATCTTGTTGTATAATAACATATATAGATTTTTTTTTGGGTAGGAATTTAGAGTGTTCTATTTTTCATTGTTGTCTTTGAAAAAAAGAGGACCTGTCTCCCATAGTTGAACAAAAAAACCCCCCCCCCCCCCCATTGGAAGGTATTCTTTTGTTCAAATATGGGAGACAGGTCCTCTTTTTTTCCAAGACAACAAAGAAAAATTAGAACACTCTTAATTCCTACACAGTTCCTCTTATTTTTCAATAACTATTCATTATTTCTACATTTGTGGGACTTTATTAGTGAAATCAGACGAATTACAAAATCCGCTAGCAAACTCCATATACAGCAAGCAGGCAGAAAATGTTTTGCTTTACTTTACAACCGTCACATGCTAAATTGTTTATGTTCAATGTGAAGCTTGATAGTATATTTGTTCATACTCGCGGAAGGAACATACACATCATATAAGAGAAAAGAGGGCTTATAATGGAAGATGAAAGGGTAATGTACCGTATATGCCATTACCGACGTGTAACCTCGTGAAGTCGTGTCTTCTTGTATGCATCTGCCATACAACAGGGGAACTTTTTGATGTTGACTGATGTTAAAATATTAACACTGTGCCTATGCTAATGTTCAACAGACGGCTTGTTGCTCTTGTCTAAATTTATAAAGGAAATTAGGTCATTGATTTGCATACAGTGGAGACCATCTGTTGCAAGTCATTCTATATATATCTGCATAACTGGCTGGATGAACTGTCAGAATCACAAGACAAGTTATTGTTCTGATGATAATAGAAGTTTAAAGAGATTTGGGAAATAACAAAAGGACTTGAAGTTTCGGTCAATAGGGAGATTATGGGCTGCATACATGAAAGTATTTCGGATAGCGAACTGTCAAGATTAACACAGCAACCAATTAGGATGAAGGATGTACATTTGATTGCTCCTGCTGTTCTTAATTTTTGTCTTTTTTTTTTTTTCAAAAGTGATTTTTTATTATATAAAAATCTCTTGACTATTAGTAACCTCTGAAACTGTGGTGTTGATTTAACATAGATAAACGGGCTGTTCACTTTGTAAGGGCACTTTCCCCAGAGTTTAGTGATTAGTGAATAAGGTGAAGCTCTGCTGGCTTTCCTCGTCCAATCATATGCAACCAAAAATTCTGTTTGTATTTTCCTTAAACATGATTGGATATTCGTTGCAAAGAGAATTTCCACCACATTTACTAAGTGCAATTTCTTTGCAGAGTGAACAGTCTATTTCCCTTTAGTAAATCAATTCCTGTGTTTTACAGATCTGATTTTATTGCTAGTATAATCTGGTGTGATATTTACAAATGTAGATTATTGAAAGGGGGGAAGGTGGGGGTGCGGATTTTAGCAAGCATTGCATGCTGGTCTGAAGCCTGTGGAGATAAATGTTATCTGGTCCAACACTCAGGAAAACTTTTTTTCACATTTTGGATAGTGTAAGGGAGGCTTATGAATATAAGAAGGGGGTATAGGGGAGCTCACTTTAAAATTAATTAATAAAAAAAATAATAAAAATAATGATTTTATTCAAGGTAAAAAACTCACATTTAAGTAGAGTAGTTACAGCATTAAAACGACAGTCTTGGATAATGTTTACATCCGTGTTCGGCCGTAACCCGGAAGTGGTGTCACCACGGCTCTTCCTGAACCTGGAAGTAAACGTTATATAAGACTGTCGTTTTAATGCTGTAACTACCTTGAATAAAATTGGAGTACCTATTTATCCCTTTATGTGCCTGTCTGAGATTGTTAAACCAGGAGGTCCGTAAGAGTGGAGGGATCTTTTAACCCCCCTGGCGGTATTCCCGAGTCTGGCTCGGGGTAAGATTTAAGGACCAAAAGCGGTATCCCTGAGCCAGACTCGGGATCGCCTCGCAGTGTCCACAGGCATGGTTTAATTACCTTGTCCCTGAATCCTGCGATGCATCCCCACTGTGTGAGCGAGCGGCGTCCTCGCTCGAATTCACACAGTCCCTGTGTGCCGCGGACGTTACGACGCACAGGGGCGGAGAACGGCGCCAAATTAAAAAAAGTAAATAAACACATTACATACAGTATACTGTAATCTTACAGATTACAGTACTGTATGTAAAAAATACACACACCCTTTGTCCCTAGTGGTCTGCCCAGTGTTTTGCATGCACTTTTATAAAATAAAAACTGTTCTTTCTGCCTGGAAACTGGAGATTGTCCATAGCAACCAAAAGTGTCCCTTTATGTCAAAAATGGTTTTAGAGCAGCTAGAAAACAGCGATAATAAATTATAATCACTTGCAGAATTGTGCGATAGCGATTTGTGGGGAAATTCGTCATAAACAAATAAAAGTAATAACAGCGACAATTCTGCAACTGAGCACATTTCAGTGTTTTTGATTTGATTACATTATTGAATAATTTTTATTATAATTATATATTATATTATATAATTATTATTATTTGTTATAATTATTTATAATTATTTATTATATTATAATTTATGATTTTGTTTTTCAAACTTTATTATACCCGAGATGTCTACTGGACTCTTGTTTGGACAGATTTAAGTGAGTTATTCCTAAGAATTACAGGCCTACAATGTAAAACGCCAAATGTCCTTGCAAAATAATTGTACCGCTTTCAGCACCAAAAATCTGAAATAATCATACCGCCAGGGAAGTTAAAGGAACACAACAGAAAGGCTTATTTTTAAGCCTATTAAGGATTTGTTTTTTCACATTTGGATTGAGCGAGCGCCCCTATACCCCCTTCTTATATTCATTTTGCTATCAGTGTGTGAACCCTTACTAGGTGGCTGCTACACATTTGTTTATTTTTTTCCTCCCATCCCACCCCCTTGTTGGTTTGCTCATAGTTTCCCCTAATTTTCAAGGGAGGCTTATAACCCCTGTCAGACACCTCGCGCCTTGGTGATAGGTGGCTATGTGATTAAGCCGCTGCTGTCAGTACTGTCCCCACTAGTGGGCCAAATAATAAATAAATACATAATAGACAGCGCTTGCTCCACCTAATATAGTGCTAAACCCAGTGCTATAATCCTCCGTGTGTATATTCAAACCATATTAATAACATAAATCAACTTGTGCTTATAACTCTATCAATAAATTAAATCAATGAATAGTGAAAAAATTGCATTTAAAGTGCATACATAAATGCTAAAGTCCAGTCGCGTTTCGTCATCTAAGTGCGTTGTTATCAAAAGAAGCTGCTTTTCATAACGTTGCACTTAGATGACGAAACACGTCAAGATGAACTTCCTATACGTCACCACCAGCTCAGTTAGTGGAACACACGCCATATAACAGGCAGTGACCACTACAAATATATACACAGAACCGGCTTTTATGTTTAGGGTGACGTCTAGTCTGTTCATAGCAACAATATTTTATGGTTTCTTACCATGTACGATGCTGATTTTTAATGAGAAAAATTTGAGGATTGTACACTATGAGAAGTTTCTCCCTCCATCTTGCACACTTCCACTTTTTGGCACCTGGAGCTCTGGAGTCACCATTGGATGTAACCTACACCAGAGGGAGTAACCAGAGGACAACGCAGTGGGATATGTTCCCTTAAAGACCTTCAAGCACAGCTGACTCTCTTTGCTACAGAGTAAAGGAATCCAATATATCTGGTGAGTGTGGAGTATTCGCAGTCCCCCACGAGGTGGATGCAAAGACATTATTGGGATACTGAGCACAGCAGCAACTTCTTTAAAGAAAATACTTTGTTTTGCCCAGTCATCACTTTATGCACTATTACTGTCATGTTTGCACAATTTGTTATTGAACATCGGATGAATTCACTATAAGGCCTCATGCACACTGGATGTTTTTTTACGTTTTTACAGCAGCTGTGTTTGGCTGTAGACGTTTTTCCTATAGTCATTAAACTCTCCATCATGTTATCCTATGTGTCCACACATAGGCTGTTATCAGCAGTTTTGGGCAGTGGCGTTTTTGAGCAGTAAAAAAAAAAAGAAAAAACTAGTGGGTTCTGAGAGATGTTTTTTCAGCTGTAACAATGCTGTAACGCTGATAAACGTCGGTAAACGCTCAAAAATGTTGCTCACCAGTGGTTTTTAATGATTTTGACCAATGAAAAAAAAGTTTTCTTCAAAAAACAAAAAAAAGCTAAAAAATGCTAATGCGGAAAATCCCTAAAAATCACTATTGTAAAAACATTGAAAAAAGTTGAAAAACTTACTGCAACGCTACTGGTGTTTTTATAACGTTATTTTAACCACTTCCAGACCTGCGCACGACGATGTACGTCCTGTTTTTAAAGATTGATATCTCGGTAACGGCAGCAGCTGCTGCCACAACCGAGGTATCGATCTTTAGGGTGCGCGGTCTGGAATCCGATAATGGCGGTCTCCGCGGCAGATTCGCCACGAGATCGCCGTTATCGGTGGCGGGAGAGGGGCCCCCCCTCCCGCCGCTCTCCCGCGCCCTCCGCCACTTACCGTAGCCGTCGGCAGCGGCGGAGGCGATCGGGTGCTGTCGGCTGGTGAGCGGGGACGAGACTGAAGGAAAAATCTCCTTCGCCCGTCCCCATAGCTCGGCTGGGCGGAAGTGACGTCAAAACGTCAGTCCCGCCCAGCCTCTTAAAGAGACAAATTTTTTTTTTGGTCATTTGAAAAAATGACTTTTTTTTTTTTTTTTGCATTTAAGCCCAAATATGAGATCTGAGGTCTTTTTGACCCCAGATCTCATATTTAAGAGGACCTGTCATGCTTTTTTCTATTACAAGGGATGTTTACATTCCTTGTAATAGGAATAAAAGTGATCAAATTATTATTATTATGTAAAAAGTAATAAAATAAATAAAAATAAATAAGAAAACAAAAAAAAAATGTTTTTAAAGCGCCCCGTCCCGACGAGCTCGCGCGCAGAAGTGAACGCATACGCGAGTAGCGCCCGCATATGAAAACGGTGTTCAAATCACACAAGTGAGGTATCGCCGCGATCGTTAGAGCAATAATTATAGCCCTAGAGCTACTCTGTAGCTCAAAAAATGCAATCTCTAGAATTTTTTAAACATCGCCTATCGAGATTTTTAAGGGTAAAAGTTTGACGCCATGCCACGAGCGGGCGCAATTTTTAAGCGTGACATGTTGGGCATCATTTTACTCGGCGTAACATTATCTTTCACAATATATAAAAAAATTGGGCCAAATTTATTGTTGTCCTATTTTTTAATTCAAAGACCGCTGCGCAAATACGGTGTGACAAAAAGTATTGGAATGACCACTATTTTATTCTCTAGGGTGTTAGAAAAAAAATATATATAATGTTTGGGGGTTTTAAGTAATTTTCTAGCAGAAAAAACTGTTTTAGTCTTGCAAACACCAAATCTGAAAAACACCTAAGGTCTGGAAGTGGTTAACATCCAGTGTGCATGAGGCCTAAAGACTGGACTTTATGTATGCACTTTAAATGCAATTTTTTCACTATTCATTGATTTAATTTATTGATAGAATTATAAGCACAAGTTTATTTATATTATTAATATGGTTTGGATATAAACATGGAGGATTTTATCAGTGGGTTTAGCACTATATTAGGTGGATCAAGCGTTGTCGGAGATTTACCTTTACTTCCTGTCCCATAGCCAAACAGGAAGTGACAACTCAAAAATGTGGGATTTTCGTTTACTTTCATTTTCAATAATAATGGTAAACAGGATGAATAGAGAGGGTGACTCTCCCTAACGGGGGGCACAGACAGCAATAAAGCCTAATAGGTAATTGAATCCATCTTCACTCTTCACAGTTTTGCCTTTAGGCAAAGGATAAGTTCACCTTTATATATATATATATATATATATATATATATATATATATATATATATATATATATATATATTAAAAAAAAAGATAAATGCATATCTTTTTGCAGGTAAAAAAAGTGAATTCATAATTTTTTTACTTGGAGTCTAAAGCATTGCACCCACGATCAGCAGATCACAGGTGCCATGCAGGACTCCTGCAGACTTGTCCTTTCTCATATGGACAGGCAGATACACACTGACAGGGAGAGACAATGAACTACCAGAGCGCTTAACAGCACCATGACAGTTCATTGAGAACTACAAGCCAACAGCCCCAAAGACCGACGGTATTTGTAGTTTTCCATTCACAGAACTCTGTAAAAGAATGACACGGCCGGGTGGGTGGAGCATTATAGGCAGCAAAGAGGGCAGAAGCTGCGGGAGTGGGAATATTTAACATGCTCCCAAAGGTGAACTTATACTTTAATGAATGTGTCTGCATTGCCATATGTTTTTGACGGTGGGCTTAATTTTACAAGCTCTTGTTGGATCTGAGGTTTGTGTAGGGGCCCTAAAAAGTAGAAGAGGGTCTGGGAAACCTTCTCCTCCATTCTAGCAGTTTTTTTTTTCTAAAACTGAACTTGTCTTTTAACAAATACACCCGCATGACATTTTTAATAAGAAAGAGAAGCACTTCTTTCTTGCTTGTTTGTTACCTGTGTGTTCTGATCTTTGATGGGTATAAAGGGGGGGGGGGGGTGGAGGGGGGGGGGTCTACTGTCATTCAGCTCTATTTTTAGCTTAGCTTGTGAAAAAGAACCTTTAGAATGGGAGAAGCTTGCAGAGAGCTCACCACCTGCAGCTTTCCAGCAGTAAACATGAAATATTCATATGCAATATTTCTTATTTAACTAATTGAAGAGATTTGTAATTGGTGAGCATAACACATTGAATCTAATACATAAAATATATCTTATTTATTCCCTTTTGTTATGTACAGTATACATACATTTTATGTAGCTATGCCGTAAACGTGTTACAAAAAACGTTGCGTTTTTCTGGCTTAATGTCCTTTAAATAGTCTTATCAGATTGTTACACAATCCTATTATTAAAATCTGATTCAGCTCCCTTCCTGTATTGTATGGGATCCTGTGGAACCGGAATTATAGTAGCAATACGGATTCATTATTTTTCTATTTTTACTGAAGCTGAAATAAGAAGACATCAAATCATAGAGCACAAGAACCTTCCATTACATCAAATTCTAATTTGTTGCCTTTTAATCTCTTACTATCCATTTGTCATTACCCAAGGGTGCTCTCATAAAAAATACATTACACGTACAGGTCCTTTGTGAATATGGACGTTTTGCTATAAAGAAAGATATACATTAACATTCCAACATGTCCACTCATGCATATAAAGACAGCACTGAAGATGAAGTTTTGTCTATAGGACGGGAGCATGATGGTATTGCCAGTGAAGAAGTCCCTACCTTCCTTTGCCTAATTAAATGGATAATGCATTTCGTTGTAACATAGAAAGTAAGGCGCCTAGCTGAAATAATAACCAATACAGTTGCTGTAAGCATTGCTATGGGAAATTAAATTCTACTTCACTTTTGAAACAGAACTCCTGGGATATTGATCTGGTCAGTTAACCACTTAAGCCCCGGACCATTTTGCTGGTCAACGACCGGGCCACTTTTTGCGATTCGGCACTGCGTCGCTTTAACTGACAATTGCGCGTTTGTGCGGCGTGGCTCCCAAACAAAATTGGCGTCCTTTTTTTCCCACAAATAGAGCTTTCTTTTGGTGGTATTTGATCACCTCTGCGGTTTTTATTTTTTGCGCTATAAACAAAAATAGAGCGACAATTTTGAAAAAAAATGAATATTTTTTACTTTTTGCTGTAATAAATATCCCCCAAAAATATATATATAAAAAAAATGTTTTTTCCTCAGTTTAGGCCGATACGTATTCTTCTACATATTTTTCGTAAAAAAAATCGCAATAAGCGTTTATTGATTGGTTTGCGCAAAAATTATAGCGTCTACAAAATAGGGGATAGTTTTATGGCGTTTTTATTAATATTTTTTTTTTACTAGTAATGGCGGCGATCTGCGATTTTTATCGGTACTGCGACCTTATGGCGGACACTTTTGACACATTTTTGGGACCAAAAATGCCACTGGCAGGGAAGGGGTTAACACTAGGGGGAGAGGAAGGGGTTAATTATGTTCCCTAGGTGTGTTCTAACTGAAGGGGGGTGGGACTGACTAGGGGAAATTACAGATCGCTGTTCATACATTGTATGAACAGACGAACGGTCATTTCTCCCCCTGACAGGCCCGGGAGCTGTGTGTTTACACACACAGCTCCCAGTTCTCGCTCTGTAACGAGCGATCGTGGGTGCCCAGTGGTGATCGCGCATGTTGGGCACGCGCGTCGGCACCAGGGGCGAGCAGGGGGCGGGTACGCGCTCCGGCGGCACGCGCCCCTAATGGCTGCAATGCGAAGTGAGGTATAGCTACGACCTCCAAAACAGGAATGTTTTTTCAGGTGGAGGTGTCTGACATTTTTTTCCCCTACTTTTTTCTGACTGTTTTTCACTAGTTTTGCATTTGGCTAGGGTCAGTGTCACTACTGGTAGCGCGAGGCGATACTTGGACCCTATAAAGGTTGCACAGGCAGTCCAACTCCTCCAGGATGGCACATCAATACGTGTCACTGCCATAAGGTTTGCCGTATCTCCCAGCACAGTCTCAAGAGCATTGAGGAGATTCCAGGAGACAGGCAGTTACTCTAGGAGAGCTGGACAGAGCCGTAGAAGGTCCTTAACCCATCGCAGGACCTGTATCTGCTCCTTTGTGCAAGGGGGAACAGGATGAGCACTGCCAGAGCCCTACAAAATGACCTCCAGCAGGCCACTGGTGTGAATGTCTCCAAACAATCAGAAACAGACTTCATGGGGGTGGCCTGAGGGACCGATGTCCTCTAGTGTGCTCTGTGCTCACTGCCTGACACTGTGGAGCTCGATTGGCATTTTCCATTGAACACCAGAATTGGCAGGTCTGCCACTGGTGCCCCATGCTTTTCACAGATGAGAGCAGGTTCACCCTGAGCATATGTGACAGACGTGAAAGGGTCTGGAGAAGCTGCAGAGAACTTTATGCTGCCTGTAACATTGTTCAGCATGACCGGTTTGGTGGTGGGTCAGTGATGGTCTGGGGAGGCATATCCATGGAGGGACGCACCGACCTCTACAGGCTACATAATGGCACCCTGACTGCCATTAGGTATCGGGATGAAATCCTTGGACCCATTGTCAGACCCTACACTGGTGCAGTGGGTCCTGGGTTCCTCCTGGTGCACGACAATGCCTGGCCTCATGTGGTGAGAGCATGCAGCCAGTTCCTGGAGAATGAAGAAATTGATACCATTGAATGGCCCCCACGCTCACCTGACTTAAATCCAAAAGAACACCTTTGGGACATTATGTTTCGGTCCATCTGATACCACCAGGTTGCACCTCAGTCTGTTCAGGAGCTCAGTGATGCTCTGGTCCAGATCTGGGAGGAAATACCCCAGGACACCATCCGTCGTATCATTAGGAGCATGCCCTGATGTTGTCAGGCATACATACAAGCACTTGGGGGCCATACAAACTACTGAGGACCATTTTGAGTTGTTGCAATGAAATTTCAGCAAAATGGACTAGCTTGCTGCATCATTTTTTCACTTCGATTTTTGGGGTGTCTTTGAATTCAGCCCTCTGTAGGTGGATAATTTTAATTTCCATCAAATTATGTGCCATCCTTTCATTCCTAACACATTACTCAGTCCATATCAGTACATATATCCAGCATGAGATTTTTGCCTGTTGAGATCTGATATGTTTTCAAAGTGTTCCTTTAATTTTTTTGAGCAGTGAAGCTTTATCCTGCCGCCATGGAAGGATTAGTACCCGTCAATCAGATCTCAGCTGAGCTAACTGTTTGGTTTTTTATTTGCTATATCTTCCTTAGTGGATTTTCTCAAGGGATTTTTAGCCATGGTATTTAATATTTGAGCCGTATCATTTGTATTATGTAACTGTTTGTCTTGTTTAGATTGAATTGTTTAAAATAACTCTCCACTACAGTCTATCAATAACTCTGGTTAATAAATGTACAGCCCTTTCATAAACTGGAAAATGAATATGTTCTCAGCTTTTCCACCTGATTATTTAGAGGGAGTTACAGGATTTGGAGATTTGTCCTTTAGAAATGTTTCGGATCAGATTCAAAATTATATTTCTGTTCTATTGTAAAGCCTGAGAAAGACAAATTTTTTTTTTCTGCTTTTGGATAGAAGGGAAAATATTTCCCCCCACTTCCTCATCAGATTATACATGGGGTGTTGCTAAGATTGTAAAAGACCCGGGGAGTTTCTGGCACACCAAGGAAAGTGTAAAATTCCCCCTGCAAGCAATATTCTCTACCCTCGCAGAATTCCCCCCCCCCCCAAAAAAAAATCCTACGTGCTGAATGCCCCCTTATTCCCAAAGGACAAAAATCCCCCTCCTTCCACTATAAATCATCCTCCTCTACTTCTTATAATACAAGTATTTGTCCTTTCCCTCAATCCCCCCTCCCAGCCCATACCCCTTCCCCCAAAAAATGCAGGGTGCAAGTGGGCAGTGGGTATAGGAGGGTGCAGGTGGGTGCAGGATGCAGCGTGCAGGTGGACAGTTGGTGTAGGTGGGTGCAGGGTGCAGGTGGGTACAGGGTGCAGGTGGGTACATGGTGCAAGTGGGTGGTGGGTGTAGGGTGCAGAGTGCAGGTGGGTGGTGGGTGCAGAGTGCAGGTGGGTGGTGGATGCAGGTGGATTCAGGGTGCAGGTGGATTTAGGGTGCAGGTGGGTACAGAGTGCTGGGTGCAGGAATGTATTCCCTCTCCCAGCACAGACACCCATCCTCCCTTCCGGTACAATTAGCACACTTTAAAAATCACCCCTCCGAACACCGACCTCTAGGGGTGTTCATTGGGAACATTGGGACTTTCGGGCACTGCCCGAGGGCCCCATGCCACTAGGGGGCCCCATCAGGGTTGCCAGGCTCAATAAATCCAGGGACTGCCTGACACATAAGTGCATCCATGGGAAGGCGGAGCAATATCTTTGCGACAAGATAGAACCTCACAATTCGAATCACGTTCTGCGATCCACCGACCAAAATCTGGTCAGGGTACCAAAAACCAAATACAAGTCCAAAGGAGGAAGAAGGTTTGCTTTTCAGGGTCCTAGACTATGGAACGCTTTACCAACCAGCATTCGGTTGGAGGAAAACCACCTGACTTTCAGAAGACAGATCAAAACTCTGCTCTTTTGATGTCATGAGACACGAACAACTAGCGCCCAGAAGCGATTCAGTTCGCATGCGCCACGCTTTATAAGTTTTTCATTCATTCATTCATTCAGTATGAAAAAATCTGTGTTTTTTTACATCTGTCCCTGCTATGTCTTAAACCGACATGCTTTTGATGTGAAAATCCTGAGATTTTAGCTGCCCTGCCTCTGCACTGCCTCCTGGCGTGGTGGCCATCTGTTAGCCCAGGGGCCCCATAGTCTTCTATTGCCCGGGGGCCCCATGCGTTGTCAGTCCACCCCTGCCGACCTCAGATACAGCGTGGCTTAATTCAGTGAGAGACCTGCCCCTCCTCCCAGGTTCCTCCTTATGACCTGTAAGACATGTCAGAGCCGGGAAGGAGCCGCCTAGGAAAAGCTTTCCATCCCCGGCTCTAGTGTGACAAGCGGCAGCAAGCGATGCTGCGGGAGTGCGGGCGGGTGCAGAGAATCCGGCTGGACAGGAGCGCATTGCTGTGTCACTTCTAAATACAGAAGCCTGGCTTCCGCCCACCCTCTCCACCCACTGACTCCTTCAGCCCTCTCCGGCCACTGACTCTACCCGCCAACCAGGTATCGGGTAAGGCATCGGGAGCATTTGTGTGAGTACAAGTATTCGCGCAAATGCTCGGTATCGGTCCCGATACCAAAACTAGTATCGGTATCGGGACAACCCTACTTGTCATAGAGGGGGTAGGTGAGAAGGGAAAACCAATGGAAAATCAACAGAAACTACAGTTGAAACATAAAGGGATTATGATAAGCAGGCAGCCCCTCCTTACACATCCCCTGCAGAGAGATGTCTCCAGTCCAGACCATTGTCTATGTGCCATGAACCAACACATTTAAACACAGCAACAAGAGGGGGGGGGAGAAGGGATGTAGCATTACATTACATTATCTCAATGCCAGCTTGTCCCCAAGTCTCTCAGTCTCTTCTGGGCCATAGTCTATGGGCAGGAGGCCTGCCCACAGTCCCTTCCAAAACACACACTGGCAGTGGGTTCTGTCACACTCTCCTCCCAGCACAAACCCCTTCCCCCAAAAAATCTACCCTCCCAGCACAAAGCCCTTCCCAAAAATATATCCTCCCAGCACAAACCCCTTGCCCCCAAAAAATCTCTCCTCCCAGCACAAACCCCTCCCCCAAAACATCTCTCCTCCCAGCACAAACCCCTCCCCCAAAACATCTCTCCTCCCAGCACAAACCCCTCCCCCCAAAAAATCTATACTCCCAGCACAAACCCCTTCCCAAAAAATCTATCCTCCCAGCACAAACCCCTTCCCCTATAAATCTCTCCTCCCAGCACAAACCCCTTCCCCAAAAATCTCTCCTCCCAGCACAAACCCCTCCCCCAAAACATCTCTCCTCCCAGCACAAACCCCTCCCCCAAAACATCTCTCCTCCCAGCACAAACCCCTCCCCCCAAAAAATCTATACTCCCAGCACAAACCCCTTCCCAAAAAATCTATCCTCCCAGCACAAACCCCTTCCCCCATAAATCTTTCCTCCCAGCACAAACCTCTTTCCCTCAAAAATCTCTTCTCCCAGCTCAAGCGTTTACCCCCTCTAAATCTGTCCTCACAACACAAATCTTCCTCAGCCACCCCTAGGTCATTATGGTCTCTAGCACAATTCCTTCCTCGCACACTGAACTCTCCAGATGCAGTGTGGCGAGTTAGGAGTCTACTTCCAAGCTCCCCCTGAGATTGTATCATGTTACATATAATAGCCAAGGATGAGCTTCCTTCTTTAGCTCTGGAGATGGGGGCACATGCGCCAGGTGCTTAGTGCTAGTGAGGTCCCTGGAATACACACGTCATTAGGACAGGAATGAGGGAAAATCTTCAAACATATACATTTCCCCATGCTATTGAAAAAGTTTTATTGCTCATTTAATCCAATTAGATTTCTGCTTTACTTTCTTTATCTGTGGCACCTTTGAAAACAGAATACATATGGAAAATAAATACCCACAGCCTTCCCCATTCTATTCAAATCCCCCCAAAATGGCTTGGGACGGGCAGAAATGTATTGCTTTTAACTGGAGAATTTAAATGTCAGAAAATTAATTTCTTCAGCTCAGAAGATATGTAATGATGAGACTGTGGAATACAGAGAGCCTGCAAATCAACATTGCCAGTAACAAGATAAGGTTCACTGCATCAGAAGAAAAATATCTCTGGAAATGTAATTACATGTTGGCTAACAGTCATACTGTGCATACTGTACAATGTAATGGAGGCTCAGATTCCAGACTAAGGTCATTGACATTTCTACTGGAACTAACAAAGTTCGGAAAGAGAACTTCAGCGTGTGGCTTATAGGAACCAAGACTGTATGCATACCATATTTGTTTATATATGTGGGTTGTGGGGTGAAGAAACGGGGGCCGTTGGGATATTCAGACTTAAAGGGGTTGTAAAGGTTTGTTTTTTATTTTCTAAATTGGTTCCTTTAAGCTAGTGCATTGTTGGTTCACCAACTTTTCCTTCGATTTCCCTTCTAAATGTTTTTTTTCTTTGTCTGAATTTCTCACTTCCTGTTTCTCCTCAGTAAGCTTGCCCCCATCATCTGGCTGGGGGTTAGTCAGCCAGAACAGCTTACTGAGAAGGAACAGGAAGTGAGAAATTCAAACAAAGAAAACAAAAAAAAAAAAAATTAGAAGGGAAATTGAAGGAAAAGGTAAGTGAACCAACAATACACTAGTTTAACTACTAGCCGACCAGCCACCGTCATTATACGGCGGCAGGTCGGCTCTCCTGGGCGAGAGCCCATAGCTATACGTCCGCTCTTCGAGCGGCCACTAGGGGCGCATGCGCGCGCCCCCCGCTCGCCCCCGACTCCCGTGTGTGTGCCCGGCGGGCTCGATCGCCGCCGCGATTGCTCGTTACAGAGCGGGGACCGGGAGCTGTGTGTGTAAACACACAGCTCTCGGTCCTGTCAGCAGGGGAAATGCTGATCTTCTGTTCATACAATGTATGAACAGAGGATCAGTGTTTCCCCTAGTCAGTCCACCCCCCCCACAGTAAGAACACACCCAGGGACATACTTAACCCCTTCCCCTCCCCCTAGTGTTAACCCCTTCACTGCCAGTGGCATTTTTATAGTAATCCAATGCATTTTTATAGCACTGATTGCTATAAAAATGCCAATGGTCCCAAAAATGTGTCAAAAGTGTCCGAAGTGTCCGCCATAATGTCGCAGTACCGAAAAAAAATTGGCCCATTAATAAAAAATAAAAATAAAACCTCTGGACCCCCCAAAAAAAACAAAAAATGTTTTTTTTTCTTTTTTTAAAGGGGGTTGCCATCCGGGCCCCTGGGGACCTCCGGGCCACTTACAGGTGTACTGCCTGTACCCCCCTGATGGCCGCCCTGCAGAGTAGGGTGTAGACCAGATGAGCCATGTAGGTTCATCTACATGTAACGGTTCATCTCCACGGCGACACACTTGTAATTCGGGATATACTGTAAATGTGTATTTTAACCGGTTAACGCCCGTCGCATGTATATGTACGTCCACAGAATGGCACGTACAGGCATATGGGCGTACATGTACGTCCCTGCCTTTCCCCGGTACATGCGGTGGTCGGAAACCTGCGGGGAGCGATCCGGGACAAGGGCGCGGCTATTCGTTTCTAGCCGCCCCCTCGCGATCGCTCCCCGGAGCTGAAGAACGGGGAGAGACGCGTGTAAACACGGCTTCCCCGTGCTTCACTGTGGTGGCTGCATCGATCGTGTCATCCCTTTTCTATAAAAAAACGATCGATGACGTCAGACCTACAGCCACACCCCCCTACAGTTGTAAACACACACTAGGTGAACCCTAAGTCCTTCAGCGCCCCCTGTGGTTAACTCCCAAACTGCAACTGTCATTTTCACAATAAACAATGCAATTTAAATGCATTTTTTGCTGTGAAAATGACAATGGTCCCAAAAATGTGTCAAAATTGTCCGAAATGTCCGCCATAATGTCGCAGTCACGAAAAAAATCGATGATCGCCGCCATTAGTAGTAAAAAAAAATAATTAATAAAAACGATCCCCTATTTTGTAAACGCTATAAATTTTGCGCAAACCAGTCGATAAACGCTTATTGCGATTTTTTTTACCAAAAATCGGTAGAAGAATACGTATCGGCCTAAACTGAGGGAAAAAAAAATATATATGTTTTTGGGGGATATTTATTATAGCAAAAAGTTAAAAATATTGCATTTTTTTCAAAATTGTCTTCCTATTTTTGTTTATAGCGCAAAAAATAAAAACCGCAGAGGTGATCAAATACCACCAAAAGAAAGCTCTATTTGTGGGGAAAAAAGGATGTCAATTTTGTTTGGGAGCCACGTCGCAGGACCGCGCAATTGTCTGTTAAAGCGACACAGTGCCGAATCGCAAAACCTGGCCTGGGCATTTAGCTGCCTAAAGGTCCGGGGCTTAACCGGTTAAGAAGCAATCCAAATTAAAGGCAGCTACCAATAATAATGTATATATATAAAAATACACAAAAATATAAGATATAAAAGAAAAACTTCACTTTTGAAATATGTTGGTGAAATGTTTTAAATGTCTTACAAATGGAAAAGCTTTAATATAGAATATTTAAATAAATAAAAAAATACACATTCAATTATATACACATAGTAAAACAGAAGAATAAACAAACCCTAGTAAATTAGCAATCTGCAATTCCAATCCCATCTTTGTTCTTTCAGTAAAAGTCTTACCCTACCTCCAGACAAAAAAAAATCCCAGCAATTGAGATATCAACTAGAAAAGATACAATTTCTGGGGAAATTGTGTGACGTGTTCTTGCCTCCACCAATACTCCTGACTGGAGACACAGTGTGTCGATCCAGTTCGATCCATTGCCCCATCAAAAACTACCCCATCAAAACAGCCCCATCAAAACTGCACCATCCTATTTGCCCCATCCTATTGCCCCATCAAAAACTGGTTGCTATGGACTGGTTGCTATGGATGGTTGCTATATGCAGAGTATGCTAGTATGCAGAAGTTACGCAGAGCCAAAAAAAACAGAGCCAAAACCCTTTTAGCCTTGTGTGGGAGGAGCTAAAAATTCACTTCACAGCTGTGTGTGAGCAGTTATTCACCTCAGCGTTTCCTAGGAAACCAATGTTTGTTGATATGCAGCCTCTGAGCAGAGTCCAGAAATTCTGGCTTTTTTTTTAATACTTGTCCTTCTTCAGGCGGTTGTATTTTAAAAACTATAAATCGTACAGTGAGTATCTTTATATTGTGTGAATCACAAGACCCAGACCTACATTTTGATGTATAGTATGTCTCTGAAATATTAAAATTGAAGGCACAGTCGCAGTTTAAATATTACTTGTCTATGTAGTGTAAAAACTGTGTGAGTTACCATATCTATAGGGGGAGGAGTCTGTATTATCCAATCATGTTGCTTGTTTTTTGTAAATTTGCATATTTCAGGAAAGTACTTACATTCCTTGAATTTTTATATTTTCTCAGTAATAAATAATAAAAAATGATGATGGGAGGGGGAGAGTAAAACCAGTAATAGTTTAGTAGATATCGCCTGCAATGACAGCGAAAAAAAAAGAAAAAAAAAAATGTTCTCTCCATAAGTTGAATGGAACAAATTTCTCCCTGCTATAAATAGGGCTGAGAGCAAACTTAATATCTGCCTACGGGCAAAACACCCTGAATACGCCCGTTCTCCTAGTATACGGAAGCTAAGCTCGGTCGCCTGGGGTGAGTACTTGGAATAGGAGACAGTTCGCTTGCGGCTGTTGACCTCCTTAAGGAATCCACCAGGTCCTGTAGGCTCTTTTTACATTCATTTTTACCCAAACGCCCCCCCTCCCCAACCTGTAAGGGGCCCGGATGGCATCCCCCATTTTTTTTTTGTTCATCAGCATCCAAAGCCCCCTGACCTGTAAGGGGCCCTTTACTAAAAAATAAAATATATATTTAAAACATATATTTTTTTTTATAAAAAAAAAATTGGCCCTTAATAAAAAATAAAATAAAAATATGTTAAAAAATATATATTTTTTTTATAAAAAATAAATTAAAACAAGAGGGGTTGCCATCTGGGGCCCTGTGGGCCTCTGGACCCCTAAAAATAAAATTGTCCCTTTAATAAAAAATAAAATAAAAATATATTAAAAAAAATATATATTTTTATAAAAAGTAAATAAAAAAAAGGGGGGTTGCCATCTGGGGCCCTGTGGGCCTCTGGGCCCCTGGGAACCTCCGGAACCCTAAAAAAAAATTGGACCTTTAATAAAAAATTAAATAAAAATATATTAAAAAAAATATATTTTTTTGTAAAAAAAAATAAAAAAAAGGGGGGTTGCCATCTGGGGCCCTGTGGGCCTCCGGGCCCCTGGGAACCTCCGGAACCCTAAAAAAATAAAAAATTGGCCCTTTAATAAAACATAAAATAAAAATATATTAAAAATATATATATATTTTTATAAAAAATAAATAAAAAAGGGGGGTTGCCATCTGGGGCCCTGTGGGCCTCGGGGCCCCTGGGAACCTCCGAACCCCTAAAAAAAATTGTCCCTTTAATAAAAAATAAAATAAAAATATATTAAAAAATAATTGTCCCTTTAATAAAAAATAAAATAAAAATATATTAAAAATATATATATTTTTTTTTATAAAAAAAAAAAGGGGGGTTGACATCTGGGGCCCTATGGGCCTCCGGGCCCCTGGAAACCTCCGGACCCCTAAAAAAAATCAAAAAAATTGGCCCTTTAATAAAAAATAAAAATATATTAAAAAAATATATATTTTTTTATAAAAAATAAATAAAAAAAGGGGGGTTGCCATCTGGGGCCCTGTGGGCCCTCCGGACCCCTAAAAAAAATTGTCCCTTTAATAAAAAATAAAATAAAAATATATTAAATATATATTTTTTTATAAAACATAAATTAAAAAAAGGGGGGTTGCCATCTGGGGCCCTGTGGGCCTCCGGGCCCCTGGGGACCTCCGGGCCCCTAAAAAAAATTGGCACTTTAATAAAAAATAAAATAAAATATATTAAATTTTTTTTATTTAAAAAATATATTTTTTAAAAAAAATAAATTAAAAAAAGGGGGGTTGCCATATGGGGCCCATGGGGACCTCCGGACCCCTAAAAAAAATTGTCCCTTTAATAAAAAATAAAATACAAAAATATATTAAAAAAATATATGTTTTTTAATAAAAAATAAATAAAAAAAAAGGGGGTTGCCATCTGGGGCCCTGTGGGCCCTTTAATAATAATAATAATAATAATAATAATAATAATAATAATAATAATAATAATAATAATATAATATATATAAAAAATAAAACAAATAAAATATATAAAAAAATATATTTTTTTTATAAAAAAGGGGGGTTGCCATCTGGGGCCCTGTGGGCCTCCGGGCCCCTGGGGACCTTCGGACCCCTAAAAAATAAAAAAAATTGGCCCTTTAATAAAAAAAAATATATATTAAAAAAAAATATTTTTTTTTATAAAAAATAAATAAAAAAGGGGGGTTGCCATCTGGGGCCCTGTGGGCCTCCGGGCCCCTGGGGACCTCCGGACCCCTAAAAAAAAAAAAAAAAAATTGGCCCTTTAATATAAAATAAATTAAAAATATATTAAAAAATATATATATATTTTTTATAAAAAAATAAATTAAAAAAATGTTTTTTTTTTTTTTTTTAAAGGGGGTTGCCATCCGGGCCCCTTACAGGTGTACTGCCTGTACCCCCCTGATGGCGGCCCTGTAGGGGGCACACCAGCGTGTCGCTTTTTCTGTGATTAGTCACAGCAGATGTCAATCAATGGGTGCTGGCCAATGGATGTCCGCAGGCACCCGCTGAGACACATGATGGAGCTCTGCATATGTAAACAAGGCAGAGGTCCGTTCTGTTAGCAGGGATGTGATGGATTTTCTTTCCAGTTAAACTCCAACAACTGTCACTCCCCTAAGCAGTAAATGAAGAAATGTATTAGTGAAAAGCATTGGGGTTAATAAAATGAAAACAACAAAGGCCTTGGGAATGCCCAGGAAAGAACCAAGCCTACTTACCGACCAGCTCGCAGACAACCAATTAACCTGTCTAACAGTATGCGTTAAAAAGAGGGGTTTTGTTTTCACGCATTTGCAAACGCATGCGTGAGCCACAGAGCCACATCACGGCACCCTGTAATCTGTGGTCCTAACACTAAACAATGAGCGTCCCCACAATGGAGGCACATGCATTCTGATGGATAGATGAGGAAAGGTGGACTGTAGTGCAGCCCATCCCTTCTAAGGCCCCGTACACACGACCGAACATGTCTGCTGAAACTGGTCCGCAGACCAGTTTCAGCGGACATGTTCGGTCGTCTGTACGTCCGACCGGACAATTTTCCAGTGGATCGGACAGGTTTCCAGCGGACAAATGTTTCTTGGCATGCTAAGAAACATGTCCGTCGGACACGTTCGGTCGTCTGTACAGACTCACCGGACATGTCCGCTCAGCCGAAAGCCCTTGCATGCGTCGAAGTGATTCGACGCATGCGTGGAAGCATTGACCTTCCAGGGTCGCGCACGTCGCCGCGTCATCGTCGCGGCGACGGCCCGGCCACGTCACCGCGTATCCTCTACGTGGGGATTTTGGTTCGATGGTGTGTACAACCATCAGACCAAAATCCGGCAGCGGACATGTCCAATGAAAACGGTCCGGCGGACCGTTTTCACCGGACAGTCCGTCCGTGTGTACGAGGCCTTAAAGGTACAGGAGCACACCAAACACCCAGCATGTAGCACAATGGCTGCAAAGGTGCTGGTGCGCTGCTGGACCAATACAAACACAACAGGTGAAACAGACTTGTCCACTGCTCTCATCTATAGCTGACCATCGCAGTAAGCACCATTGGAAGGCTGAAACAGATATCAACAAAGGCCTGTGGAATGCCCAGGAAATAACCAAGCCTACTTACCGACCAGCTCGCAGACAACCAAATAAACTGTGCCTCCATTGTGGGGACATAAACAAAAAAAAATATGAAAATCCATACAGTGATGGGGGTACAAATACAACAGCTAACGCGTTGCATACCTTCCCTGGTGCTTAGTCAATTACTTCCTGTCAATGCTGTCAACACGAATCCTAAAGACTTACATTGTGGCGTTTGTGACTCCTGAGTCCATACGGTAGTATTGTTGCAACAAATTCTTAAATAAATCCCATCGTATCGGTGATAAGGAAATTCACGTTAAATAAGTACTCTTCCATGTTGGATTAAATTGTTGATTGTTTGACACGTGTAATTATTGTGTCACATTTTTTTTTTAATTCAATTTTAATTAAATTAATTCTGCAAATGTATTTTACTCTCCTCTGGAATTGATATTTGATACATTTCCATCACTCTTCCGACTTCTCCAAATCATTTCTCTGCCTGTAAAACTCTGCCAGTTCCCAGAACAGATGCCTTTGACAGATTCATAAACCTCTTACCGACATGCCCATGAATGTGTCGCAAGTTCTGACATTTGTTGCGCTACCACAAGACAGATTTCGAGTATCTACAGCACTCTTTATGAATTCCTGGGACTGTCTGAATCAAAGAATCACTTTCCCCTCTTTATATGGAAGAAGTGCTCACATTAAATTCTGCTTTATGAATATTTTGTTTCTTGAAAAGTGCAGTATTAAATGCTGCCTGCAGGTGGCAGGTACTCCATATTTTATAATACTAGCGTGTTGAGGGATGTTGTCTGTAAGGCTGGTTTTGCGTTTTCTTTATTTTGTCAAAGTATTTTGTGTTTCTGGAAGTAGTTTATTATTTGTTCTCTGCATGGAACTGCGATGGTTGAATTACTGTACATGTGACTTGTGTCTTTTTCAACCTGACTAACTATGTAACTATGTAACTATGTAACATACAAAGTCACCAACATTGATCATTTATGTCACATTTTGCACTCTTTTTATAATTTTTCACTTTTTTTTATATTAAACATGTTGAAATTCTATTCCTCAAAGGATTTAGCTATCTTCCCATCAAGAAATGATGCACAAAAAAATGGTTAATTAACCACTTGACCACCAGGCACGTAAACCCACTTAATAACCAGACCAATTTTCAGCTTTCGGTGCTCTCACAATTTGAATGACAATTACTTAGTCATACAACATTGTATCCAAATGAAATTTTCCTCCTTTTTTTCACACAAATAGAGCTTTCTTTTGGTGGTATTTAATCACCGTCGTTTTTTTTTATTTTTTGCGCTATAAGAGAAAAAAGACTAAAAATTCTGTAAAAAAATTTTTTTTTTGTTTCTGTTATAAAATTTAGCAAATTTTGTATTTTTTCTTTATTCTTTTGCATAATGTGAAAGATGAAGTTACGCCGAGTAAATAGATACCCAACATGTCACCCTTCAAAATTGCACACGCTCGTGGAATGGCGCCTACTTAAAAATCCCCATAGGCGACGTTGCAGGGTATTATGGGGTATTGCAGAGTATTGTGGGGTATTGCAGAGTAGTGTGGGGTATTGCAGAGTAGTGTGGGGTATTGCAGAGTAGTGTGGGGTATTGCAGAGTAGTGTGGGGTATTGCAGAGTAGTGTGGGGCATTGCAGAGTAGTGTGGGGCATTGCAGAGTAGTGTGGGGCATTGCAGAGTAGTGTGGGGCATTGCAGAGTAGTGTGGGGTATTGCAGAGTAGTGTGGGGCATTGCAGAGTAGTGTGGGGCATTGCAGAGTAGTGTGGGGCATTGCAGAGTAGTGTGGGGTATTGCAGAGTAGTGTGGGGTATTGCAGAGTAGTGTGGGGCATTGCAGAGTAGTGTGGGGTATTGCAGAGTAGTGTGGGGTATTGCAGAGTAGTGTGGGGCATTGCAGATTAGTGTGGGGTATTGCAGAGTATTGCACAGTTTGGTTATGTTGCAGAGTATTGTTATGGGGCAGGGATGGCTGAGCAGGGATGGATGGCTAGATCTGTGACTGCATTTGTCACAGATCCAGCTCACAGCACTCGTGCTGCATCTGCTCTCTCCCCTCTCCTCTCACACTGTACCGTTCGGTACAGAGAAGGGAGGGAGGAACCGGCGTCATCACATGACGCTGGTTTGTTTACAAGTGATCGCTCCGTCATTGGACGGAGCGATCACGTGGTAAACCGCCGATATCAGTGATCTGTGATGCGTCGGGTCCGGAGGACCCGGCAGTCATCGACATTCCCGTGTGCGCGCCCCAGAGTTAAGGAACCGCCTTGTAGACGTCTTTCGTCTATAGGGCGGTGATTAAGTGGTTAAAGAGGAACTGCAGTCTGCTCACATAATTTGTAATAAAAACATCTTTGCCATTCTGAAGCTTCCCTCCAACCACTTTGCATATTATTTTATATATGCTGTGATTCTGTACTTGCCAAATATGCTGCAGAAATCTAACTCCACTGAGTCTGGCTGCATCCATTTTAACTGTGGGCAGCTGAAGCTGCTGCCTGTTCACTTCCTGGATTTACACAAACACACACCTCCAGCTCTGCAGCTCTCATTGGCCTCTTATGACTCCTCCCCTGTCATTTTCCTAGCAAACTCTCATGAGTGAGAGAGAGAGAGAGAGTGAGAGAGAGAGAGATGTGTATGATGTCATAAACCTAGGCTTTTTACCAGACAAGAAACAGGAAGTGAGCTGTATAAGGTATTTACTGGCAGAAAAAAAATGTTTTACGATCCAAAGTTAAAACAACAAGGACAGAAGATTTAAATAGATGGAAAGATGAAATCCCTGGTGTTCCTGCCAGTCCCCCTGATTTCCTAATATAAACTGACCACACTAAGCGGGAAAGCAGAGGCGCATTGCTGGCGGTATTACCGCGGTTTCCCATTGATTTAAATGAGAAAGAGCGGTGTAGGAGCGGTAAACACCCCGCTCCTTCGCCGCTCCACCGCTCCTTAGCTTTTGGAGCGGTCCTGCTAGCGCACCGCTCCAGTGTGAAAGCCTTCGGGCTTTCACACTGAAGACTGCAGAGCACGATTTTTTTCACGCAGTATCGCAGCGCTATTTTTAGCGCTAAACCGGCTGAAAAACGTGTCAGTGTAAAAGGGGCCTAATACTTGTATGCTGTTTCATTTGAAAATTAATAAAAAAAGATTCAACATAAATCTGCTAGTGCATCTAACACTCCCCTCCCCCACACTGACAACACTGCTGTCCAAAGGTGCTCCTGTGCTCCTTCATCCAGAGTGGAGGTACTCTAATACAAGAGTTTTGTTACTGGTCAAATCACCAGTTGAAAAAAGAAGGGAAAAGGCCTAATGCAGCCACCACATCTAATTGGTAAACTGTAATATCTTACATTTTTGGTTTTGGGTTTAATAAAGCTTTAAAAAAATATTGACGGGGTCAAGGATTTGGAAACAAAAAGAGGAACCAAAATGAAATCTACTCAAATCTAATCTAATAAATATTTCAACTGCCTTTATAAAAGAAAATATATGTGCTTTTGCCTGCGAGAGAATAGCATTGCCTTATATGCAAACTGATGAATGAATGTGGAAGACGTATGTTCTAAGCCATTCCTGTTCCTGTACAAAGCCGTACATCAAATCCTTTGATTTGTAGCTTATTTACATTCAAGATATAGAAAAGGCTTTGGTAGAGCGGGACCTTAATTACACTGATAAAGCACAGACATTCACATAAGAGCGGGGAGCAGAAAGGAGCAAAGTCATTTGAATTCTGATTGGCTGCTGGGGGTTACTGCACTTTGCTGTTTGTCTTAATGATTTATAGCGATTATCTCCCTCTCCCCTGTTTAGTATCAATCTGACTCCTTCTCCTAACAACTTGTGGGATAAAATCTAGTCCTTGATCACTAACTTTATGCCAGGATCTGGGGCTCTGCCACTCACTCACGGGGGTTGATTTACCAAAGGAAAATAGACTGTGTAAGTTGTACTCTGCAAGTGTTGCTGCTCCAGAGCTTATTAAATGAGCAGAAGCTCTGCTGACTTCCATCATCCAATCATGTGCAACCAATAATGCTGTTTCTTTTTTCCTTGCAAAGTGAAGGTTTACCTCATTTACTAAGCTCTGGAGCAACTGCACTAAGAAAAGGGGGGGGGGGTTGTAAATGCACAGGTGAAAGTGATATTGACTGGTCAAAAAAGCAGCTGGCAATCACACAACAGAACAATTTGTGTAAAATGCATATACCGTATATACTCGAGTATAAGCCGACTTTTTCAGCACATTTTTGTATGCTGAAAAAGCCCCCCTCAGCTTATACTCGAGTCTCCTGCTGTGTTAACTGTAGTCAGTGGCCGTTGCCGGGTGTACTGCTCATGCGTGAGCACGTCCACAAGAACATCTTTCTTGGTTTGGGATGGGGGATTATCGTTCGTTAACCACCCTGGCGGTGTTCCCAAGTCTGACTCGGGGTGAGATTTTTTGGCTACGATCGGTAACCCTGAGTCAGACTCGGGCTCGCCTCGCTGGATCCACAGGCTTGGTTTACTTACCTTGTCCCTGGATCAAGCGATGCTACCTCGCTCGATTCACACAGCGTCCTCCTGTGCCGCCGATCCCCGTTCCCTGCGACGTTACGACGCACGGGGGCGGAGAACGGTGCCAAATTCAAAAAGGTAAACAAACACAATACATACAGTATACTGTAATCTTATAGATTACAGTACTGTATGTAAAAAATACACACCCCCCTTGTCCCTAGTGGTCTGCCCAGTGCCCTACATGTTCTTTTATATAATAAAAACTTTTCTTTCTCCCTGCAAACTGTAGATTGTCCATAGCAACCAAAAGTGTCCCTTTATGTCAAAAATGGTTTTAGAGCATGATAAATGCATACAAATATAAGTGACAATGGTCGGTCCATAAAGGTGTCCATATAGATTAAAATGTGATGAAAATCGTATTGCAATCGTATCCAAAGATGATGGGCGACCATACACCCAAGTGCACCTTCCACCGTCATAGTACAAGGTGTACCGGATATCTAGACTCCACATTATAGGAGCCTAGTCTGACATTGATACACACAGCATGAAGGATTCATCCACAGGGTATGGAGGAGGATAATGTCACAGCTAACAGTGCTGGTTTTTCACTATTTCTCATGAATGTTATATGAAAAAAGAAGAAACTCGCCACATAGTGTTAAACCGTGGTGGTTTTATTGAAAAAACACTGTTCAATAAGGTGAAACCACATGCATAAAAGTTCCTACATAAAAATCTGCAGATCAGGATCAAAGTAGCATGGTGTAATTGAACATAGAATCCGCCCTACTAGTTTCGTCATGTATGACGTCATCCTAAATCAGCCCCATGGTGTCAATATCATCTGTTAATGCATTAGCATTTAAAAAAAAAAAAAAGTCAATATCACTTACCTATAGAAGCTGCTTGAAAGGGAGAGAGTGAAATGTTTGATAGTAGCAAATCTTATGTCAGCTTTTGCATTGTCACCTACAAGCAAAAATAGCAAATTGACGTTTAAACAACGTTTCCTTAAATCTCTGACAATAAAATCAATTCCCCTTCATATTGTGCAGCGTGATATGCTTGCTATATGTAGAAACTACACAAAATATGGTGGAATGGCTTGCTTTAAACTCTAGTTTAGCCAAGCCAAATTGTCTTACTAAATCTGGAGAGCATGCTGTTATAGAAGCCTTTATATGAAGCCCTCCCCCTTTTTTTTGCCACCTGCCATAATACATCATTATTACATAAAGAAATGAAAAGCAGAAAGTGGTTCTAAAGGCAGAAAAAGTTTTTTCTTAATGCATTCTGTGTGCAGAATCCCCCTAATACTTACCTGAGCTCCATCTTTGTTCAATGATGTTGCATGAGAGCCTCAGCTGTCCAGGACTCTCCCTCTTGATTGGCTGAGACACAGCAGCAGGCACCATTGGCTTCTACTGCTGTCAATGAAAGAGAGAGAAATGCATTCTTTGCATTAAGGTAAAAAATGTTTAGGCATCAGAATCCCCCCTCACCCCCCCCTTTTTACCTACCAGAGCCTTAATTCAATGCAGTGCTGTGCACATCTGCACCTCTTTTTGTCTTTCACTTCCAGGTCTCACTGGCTTTAATGGGGCAATGAGAACCATTGGCTCCTGCTGCTGTCAATCTAAGACAGTGACGATGGAGCCAGGGGTCGGTGCCGAGTCCTGCTGTCTGTGTCAATGGCTCGGTAGCGAGCACACATGTGTGCCCCCATGCAAATCGGCTTCTTGTGGGGGCACTGGACAGAGAGGAGGGGCCAGGAGTGCTGGTGGGGGACCCAAGAGGATGGAGGTTCAGGGCCGCTCTGTGCAATTCCATTGCACAGAGCAGGTAAGTATAGGCATGTTTGTTAACCTCTTCCTTACCGGGCCATTATAAAATGACGCCGGCAGGAACCCTCCCTCGATCCGGGTGGACGTCATATGACGTCCTTTCTTCCCGGCAATCTAGACCGCGCAATTGTCATTTAAAGTGCAACAGCGCTGAAAACTAAAAATTGGTCTGGGCAGGAAGGGGGTGAAAATGCCCTGTATGGAAGGGGTTAATTAAAAAAAAAAATTGCCCTTGCAATCTCTTTAGGAACAAGTGCACACGCTGCCACCAATAGGGGGTGCTGGTTGGTGACAAAAGGCCTGCTCTAAATTGGGCTGAAAAGGCAGCCAATCACCTGGGAGCAGCTTGGTGACAGCACAGTGGGATGCCCACACAAAGTCAGGGGGCTGCATGCTGTGCTGCTGGAAGGAAGAATTGTCTTTAATAAAGGTAACTTATCCTGGTATTTTCCTGAGTCTGCAGAGTCTAGTACAAATGCACAGTTCTCAGCCAAAGTGAGGCTATAAAAGGCCACATGTCACCACAGTTTTCATCCCTGTGTTAAATGACATCTGATAATAGAGTTTTATACAAGAATGATGACCACAAAATCTGAAACGGAAATATTATTTATTTTTAAAGAAAAATATTTGCTTGCGAAAATCAATTTAAATATTTATTGTTTTTAAATGAAGGATTGACAGAGGGTGAAAAGACAATTTGAATAAATGTATTCATCTGAAGACAGTCCTGCGGTAAGGGTAATGGTGCGCGGCGTGCTGTCAGGGAAGATGTAATGTATGTATAGCTTGAATAAAAGATAGGAGTGAAATGAAGCAATATACACTTTAAAATAGAAATGTCTTACAAATATATTTCTGCTTAGTGGAGTCAGACTTGAGCTTCTCCGATGCTGACATTTCTGGAAACCGGCGATGACGCCGGAGAATCTGAGAACCGTCGTTTGTAATAAGACAGATACAGTTTGGGTTTCTCTACAATAGATACACTGCTGATTTATAAAACTGGGAAAAAATTACAATGTGACCGTCACCCATATCAGCCAATCAGGATCCACTGTGCACCGGGGAAAGGTAGCTTGATATTCCATAATTTGTTCAAACTAACATGTCTACTTTTCTTTGCTCTAATTTTCCGCTGATTCAGCATTAATTAGCTGAAATACAAGCTGTGTATGACAGCCTTTGGATCCCTTTCACACTGGGCTGGTGTGGGCGTTAGCAGTAAAGCGACGCTAGTTTTAGTGGTGCTTTACCGCTGTTATAGCGGTGCCTTTCGGTGGCTAGTGGGGCATGTTTAATCCCTGCTAGCGGCTGAATAAAGGATTAATAGCGCCATTCATTTTAATGGGCAGGGCATTTTGGGAGTGGTGTATACAGCGTTCCCGCACCGCCGCAAAGATGCTGCTTGCAGGACTTTTTTTCCCATCCTGCAAGCGCAAGTGTGAAGGTACTCGGACTCGGGGGGATGAGAGGTGCTTTACAGGTGATATTTTTAGGGCTAAAACCCCAGAAAAAAATCTCCAGTGTAAAAAGGGGTCTTTGGATTCCCCCAACCACTTTCTGCAAACACCATTTTCTCCATCTTCCGTATCTCTTATATTCTAATAGATTCTAAGATCTCCTCCCCATTCTACATTCTACTCCATTATATACATGGTCACATTGCTCCAATATGTACACTGTGCTGTACGTTTTATACTTCAACTGCTTAAATATATACACTGTGCTCTACACTATACCCTTCATTCACTAATTCCTGTATGACTACCATAATTCCAATAGGCCTTGGCAGAATTTTTTATGAAAATATACTTATTTGCAGTATTTTATATTTACTTATAGAGGTTAAAATGCACATGCAGCATTTGTAACAGTGTGGTTCAGAAATATCTGCAATGTGATTTGGGTGTGGTCGATGCAAAGAGATCATGCACTGATTTCAACTGTTGGTTGAAATATCCAGTGTCCAAGACTGGTAAGAGCAAGACAATAGCCTCCTCTACTCTCTTTTCCACTCTCATCTCCTGAATTTCCCCCACCTCACCTTTACTTATTTCCCCTCTTCTCCTTTTCACTCACTGTTGTCCTGTCCTCCCTTCTCTTCCCTCTTCCCCTTCTGCACTCTCCTTTCTTCCCTTCTCTTCACTCTGTACTTATATTTCTCTCTTCTCCCATCCTCTCTCGTGTCCTTCTCCCTCTCCCCACTTTTCTTTTCTTTTCTGTCCTCTCTTACCTCCTCTCTCCTCTCCTGCTCCCCCATACCTCCCTTTTTGTAATTTTCCTTTCACATGCTGCGTCCCCTCTTCTCTTTCTGCACTCTCCTTTCCTGTCTTCCCCTCTCTTCCCTCTTTTCTGTCTTCTCCCCTGTCATGCTCCACCTTACCTCCCTACTCTTCTTCCTTCCACATTCACTCTTCCTGCCCCCCCTTCTCTTCTCTCTGGTCCTTACTTTCCCTTTCATTCTCCTCTCCTGCTTCCCGTCACCTCCCCACTCCTCTTCTCCTTTCCACACACTTTTTTCCTGCCCTCACTTCGCTTTCCTCTTCTCTTTTTGCAGTCTCCTTTCCTGTTCTCCCCACTCTCTGCCTCTATACCTATTTTCCCCTCTTCTCCCCTCCTCTCTCCTGTCCTTCCCCCTATTCACACTTTTCTTATCTTTTCTGTCTTCTCCCCTCCTCTCTTCTCTCGTGCTCCCCCTTACCTCCCTTATTCTTTTCTTTTTACATGCTGCTTTCCTGCCCTTTTCTTTCCTCTTCTCCTTCTGCACTCTCCTTTCCTGTCTTCCCCTCTCTACCGTATTTCCTTATCTTTTCCCTCCTCTGTTCCTTACTGTTCCTTAATTTCCCTTTCATTCTCCCTTCCACACACTCTCTTCTCCCTTCGTTCTTTTCACACCCTCTCCTCTCTTTCCTTTACACTCTCCTCTCCTGCCCTCCCCAATCTCCCCTCTTATCCATCCTCTCTCTTTCTCACTCTTCTCCTGTCCTTCCTGCCCTCTCTTTTCTTCCCACCTCCCCTTCCACTCCCCTCTCTTGCCCTAGCCCTCTCGTCCCTCCTTTCCCTTTCACCCTTGACTCTCCTCTCCTTCTCTATTCCTTAGCGCATTTTAGTTGTTTTTGTATCTGTTTCTTGCATTTTTTTTTCTTTTTCATTCTGCAAATTTTTCTTTGTCATTATCAGCTCCCAGTGTGCTTCTTAACAGATCTAACATGCCCCATGTTACAGCGTTAGGCCTATTTCATTATCTCTCAGAGGGCCTGCTGACGAATGACACTATACCTATAACTAACAGTTTTTGAGACCCATGTAAGGCCTATGATCTCAGCTAACCAGCTGGCAGCAGAAGTTATCATTAAAGTGCCTGTTTACTAATGTGAAAATGAATGCTTTACTCTCTAATGTGCCTCTGGGTGTTCTAGTCGCATGTCATGAATCATCTTAGTGATGGAAACGGAACGTGATATCTGATCAAATGATAAAATCAAGAGAGTAGCTAAACAAACCTGGACCTCAGTACAGAATGTTAATGTTTTATTCCATAATTTATTAAAATAAAACTTCAGTTAAGACAAACACATTGACCTAATTACTTGAAATCAACTCACAGTATGTCTACAATGGGGTAGATTCACATACAATTACATGGGTGCAGCGTATGTGAGATACGCTACGCAGCTGTAACTTACTTTTAAAAGCTTTGAGCTTTGAATCCAGTAAGTTACGGCGGCGTAGTGTATCTCTCGCGGCGTAACGGCGCGTAATTCAAATCGGCGAGTAGGGGGGCATGTTTCATTTAAATGAAGCACGTCCCCGCGCCGAACGAACTGCGCATGCACCGTCCCTAAATTTCCCGCCGTGCATTGTGCTAAATGACGTCGCAAGGACGTCATTGTTTTGACGCGGACGTAAATTACGTCCAGCCCCATTCACGGACGACTTACGCAAACAAAAAAAAATATTTTCAAATTCGACGCGGGAACGACGGCCATACTTAACATTGTGTACGCCACCAAATAGCAGCTTTAACTATACGCAGAAAAAAGCTGAACGGAAACGACGAAAAGAATGCGACGGCCGCTCGTACGTTCGTGGATCATCGGAAATAGCTAATTTGCATACTCGACGCGGAATACGATGGGAACGCCACCCAGCGGACGCCGAAGAATTGCATCTAAGATCCGAAGGCGTACGAAGACGTACGCCTGTCGGATCGAACCCAGATGCCGTCGTATCTTGGTTTGAGGATTCAAAACAAAGATACGACGCAGGAAATTTGAAAGTACACCGGCGTATCAGTAGATACGCCGGCGTACTTCCTTTGTGGATCTGCCCCTTTGTATTTAGTTTTAAATCTGAAATCCAGGCAGATATAGATATAGCACTATCCCCATAGGGGCTGCAAGTAAAAGGGTTCCCCACTGCCGCACAACCAGGCGCTCAGCATTTGCCTCTTTCATGCGGACACAGAAAATCAGTCTTTGGCTTGTTTTTGTAGTTTTAATTTGGGATGATAACTTGGATAGGGTAAAAGATATTGGGATGTCCAGTGTGACAACAAAATAACTTCAGGGACACTTCCTCCCTATTCACAGACTCCTTTTCATCCTTACACCTGCACAAACTTTGTTCCTCTTTTGCACAGTTTCTGCTGGTTCACTTCTGAGGGAACTGAAAGGCTTCTTGTCAGTCCAGCAACAGCCCATTACAGGTTGGAACTCTCAGTCCTTCAAAAGTATAGAACATATAGAGTGAAACAGCCTATATCCCCTCCCAGCCTCATGAGCTCCGGCTCGAGGTAATCCCCCCCTCTGCACTGCTTCTCCATCTTCCACCCGACTCCCCTGCTGTCATGGTCCATGTCTATTTATGGGCTTCTCAGTCCCCTGTCAGACCCACTCCTGGGGATTGGCTGAGGGCCCATAAATATTCAAGGCAGCCCCTCCTAACCTCCACCCACTATTTTCTAGAACGTTCTCCAACTTTCTAGAAACAGGGTGGGCACGAGAGACCTGCCAGGATCAGTCATCCAGGCCTGAACTCTAAAGCCTCGTACACACGGGTCAGAATCTCGTCAGGAAAAAAACATTGTTTTTCCTGACGAGCTTCTTGGCAAGAATCTGTACAGACTCTCCTTTTAAAAGAACCGTGGTTCTCTTGAAAGGCAAGAACGCAGTGAAATCATTGCGTAAGACGAGCATGCGCTTATCACATTCAATGCCGTCGCCGCCATCTTGCTGCACCCTACCTATGCCTAGGAAGCTACCGCGTATGCTACCGCGTATGCGTCAAAGTAATTTCGGGTTTCTCGGCAGGAAAACTGCAGAGAATCTCACAACGAGAAAATAGAGAACATGTTCTCTATTTTTCTCGTCTAGATTCTTGGCAGTTTTCTTGTTGAGAAACCTGAAAGCCTCGTACACACACTCGGTTTACTCGGCAAGAAAGCTCTGCCAGCAGTTTTCTTCCCTATATCCCTATATTTAGGGATATTTATTATAGCAAAAAGTAAAAAATATTGTGTTTTTTTCAAAATTGTCGCTCTTTTTTTGTTTATAGCACAAAAAATAAAAACCGCAGAGGTGATTAAATATCACCAAAAGAAAGCTCTATTTGTGGGGAAAAAAGGACGCCAATTTTGTTTGGGAGCCACATCGCAGTTAAATTGTCAGTTGAAGCGACGCAGTGCCGGAAGCTGAAATTTCGCCTGGGCAGGAAGGGGGTATATGTGCCCAGTAAGCAAGTGGTTAACAAATGGTCAGAGCTGCTGAAGGGGGGTTCAACTTTTAATTTAACTTTTAAACCTCTTAGTTTTTTTTTTCTCATTTAATCCAGACTGCACCTGTATTGTAACTATTATATTCTGGTTTGTTATCAGCACTGAGCTCAGGTAAGATGCATCTTCACAGCCTGACACTTCTATTCTGACAAGGAAAGCAAGTAAATAATCAAGCAATCCCAGAGAGGTCAAACTGCAATATTTAACCCAAGACTGGAGTTTGGATTGTTACAAAAATCCATTGGTGACCGAGTCCTCTTATGCACACCCCAAAGTCTGTTTAGTTGATTTTGTGAAAAGTTCAGAGTCAAGCACCTTGTATTGGGTCAGAGCTAAGCCTTTAATGGCTATAAGAGAAGGAGTTAATTTTTTTTTCAAGGTTTTCTTTTCAATTTTATTTTTCCACTTGGTAAAGGGAATTCTAGAATGTAACACATGCTGTTTTTTTTTGTTGCCTAAGGCAAACCTGTATAGAAAATTGAAAACGATGTGACACATATGTTTCATAAAACTGTAATATGCATGTTTTATCTTTCCATGGAAGTCAAATAAAGTAGGACACATTGTTCATTATTGTGAAATATTTGTCAGTGAGTGTGAAGTATCCTGTAATTAAAAACAGCTCATAAATAAATTAAAAAAAATGTCACTTCTTGTGAAGTGAATTTCCTTTAAAGGAAAAAATAAAATAAAATAACATTTACGTCTTTGAAGCTGAAGGAAAAAATCTAATTATCAAAGCTGTAAGATTTTTAATGTTTTTTCTTGTAGATTTGATTTTACTCATTTAATTTTTTTTTTTACTTTTAGGATAAAGGTATTTAAAACAAAATCCATATCTATCTTACTCTAACCCGTCACCTGTAGTAATCAAAAGTTTATTCATTGTCTAGATTTCTCTTTGAAAAGAAAAGCAGGACCCCTGCTCAACTTAAGGCCCCGTACACACAAACAGATATTCCAACAACAATTGTCCGACGGACGTGTTTTTTCGCATAGTCTGACCATCTGTATGCTCCATCTGACAATTATTGTTGGAATTTCTGACAACAAATGTTGGATAGCCATGCTCTCAAATTGTTCGACAACAAATGTGTTCCGCCGGATAATCCGATTGTGTGTACACAAGTCTGTCCGACTAAAATCCAAAGTACAAACACGCATGCGCCGGACCAATGCTAACCATGAGACAACATTAGCAGAAGTTACCCAAAGGGTGGTGCTAAGGCTGCTTTCACACTGGGGCGCTTTGCATTCGCTATTGCGCTAAAAATAGCGCCTGCAATGCGCCCAGAAAGAGCCGCTCCTTTCCTTTGCGCTGGCTGGACGCTAGAAAAAGTCCTGGCAGCCGCATCTTTGAGGCGCGGTAGGAGCCGTAAAAAGACCGCGCCTATAGCCCCCCTGCCCATTGAAAACAATGGGGTAGTGCCTCCAACCCACCCGCAAAACGCAGCAAAGAGGTGTTTTTGCGGGCGGTTTTAACCCTCTTTCGGATGCTAGCGGCCAAAAATCGCAAAATAACACTTGTGTCTTTAACGCTGAAGGATAACATATATTTATCACAGCTTTATGATTTTTAATGTTTTTTTTTTTTGTACTGTAGATTTGGTTTTACCCATATTTAATAAATGGCGACTTGAAAGATAAAAGTATTTCATAGAAAAAATTCTATAAACAGATAACTAGAGTTATAACTCTACATACATTTATATTTATAAGGTAGATTATTGTTTAGATAGATAACTATTCATTTACTGCCTTGATCTATCTTAATTTAATTCTTAACTAAATAACTATATGATATCATATGCGACTAGAGATTTACTTTCCTGTGGGCGAAACACAGCTATCTTACGTAGGTTTGGCCTTTGACCACTAGGGGGCACGAGTGCGCCATCAGAGGCATGCGCGACCGCAGCTTATCGCCGGAGCCAATGCGAGTGCCCACCGGGCACCCGCGATCGCTCGTGACAGAGCAAGAACCGGAATCTGTGTGTGTTAACACACAGATCCCGGTTCTCTCAGGGGAGAGAGATTGTGTGTTCATACAAAGTATGAACACCAATCTCTCTCTTCTCCTAGTCAGTCCCATCCCATCACAGTTAGAACACACCTAGGGAACACAGTTAACGCATTGATTGCCCCCTAATGTTAACCCCTTTCCTGCCAGTGACATTTATACAGCAAACAGTGCATTTTTATAGCACTATTCGCTGTATATTTGTCACTGGCCCCAAAAATGTGTAAAAAGTGTCCGATCTGTCCGCCAAAATATTGCAGTCCCAATAAAAATCGCAGATCGCTAAAAATAATAATAATAATAATAAAAATGGCATAAATCTATCCCCTATTTTGTAGACACTTTAACATATTTTATTTTTTTAAATTGGAATATTTCTTATAGCAAAAAGTAAAAGATATTGTGTTTTTTTCAAAATTGTTACTCTTCCTTTTTTTATAGTGCAAATATTAAAAACCGAAGAGATGATCAAATACCACCAAAACGAAAGCTCTATATGTGGGGAAAAAAAAGAACATTACATTTTGTTTGGGTACAACATCGCACGACCGTGCAATTGTCAGTTAAAGCAAGCAGTGCCCTATCGCAAAAAATCGCCTGGTCATTGAGCAGCCAAATCTTCCGGGGCTGAAGTGGTTAAAGAACAGTGGGACATCCGTTCAACATACTGACATCTCAACATAGCATGCTATTGTTCCGACAATGCATTATTGTATACTGTGGTCACACTGCAATATTAGGTTTCACCAACCGATGGTACTGCAGATGGAATTTTTATAAAATCTGGAAAAAAAAAAACATTTGCATCTTTGATGCTGATGGCCAATATATAATTACCAAAGCAGTAGAATTTGTAATGGCTTTTCTTGTAGATTTGTTTTTTAATCCTTTTAAAAATTGTAACTTGTAGGATAAGGGTATTTTAGAGAAAAAAAGTCCAAGATTTCCCTTCCCTTGACTCCAACCTGCAGTAATAAAAAATAAACTTTTTGTCTACTAAATTTTCCTTTTTTTAAAGAACAGCGGGATCTCTGCTCAATATACTAACATCTAAACATAGAACACAATTGTTGTGATAATAAATCATTGTATATTATGGTCACCCTGCAATATTAGGTTTAACCAGCAGGTGTGTATGAATGTTTTTTTTTTTTTTTTTTAATTCCTGAACTTCTCTTTTTATTTTAAAGAGGATTTGTCTGTTTGAAATCCCTCTCATGAGTTACTTACTTACCCCCTGCTGGGTTTTTGCTTACTCGAGTCTAATGCCGCGTACACATGATCAGGCTTTTCCACGGCCGAATCTCATCGGAATTTCGACGGAATTCCATCGGAGAAAAATAGAAGATGTTCTATATCTAAACTCCGATGGAATTCATCGGAATTTCCGATGAAAAAACTCAGATGGGGCTTCACGCAATCGAAATATCCGATGGAAAAAGTCCGGCAGAAAATTTTGATCGTGTGTACAAGACATTACTGTTGCAATATCTATTTCTGTTGGCCAAAGTTTCTTCGGTGCTGGCCTTGTGACCTCCAGTCTAAGGAGATGGCTCCCTAGAAGTTGGAGAGTACTCACTGCACAATTACAACCAGCGGCACCCAGAGGAATATTTTACCAGTTAAGGTCAAGGTAATCAAGCAGTTGTGGGAGCTAGATGGTTAAGAACAGGAGAGGCATGCAGGGGGTGGGGGTGGGAGGGGGGGTAAGTGTACTTTGTCTTAAAGTACAAAACCTTCAAAATACCTTCACCCCTTCACATAAAGTGCATTTATCATTTTGAAGCCTTCCATGTCCCATATAATTACCTGAAGTCTACGGCTGTGGCCTTAATCTTCACATTCCATGGCAGAGATCTTTTTCAGTTGGCCCTACCCATGCAGTCAATATTTTTTTGACATGCATGGGACTATATCGGTTTCTTGAAATCTTTCTCTTGGCCAACTGTGGTGGCACAGCCAGTGAAAGGAAGACTTTGGCCGCAGATGGTAAAACTCATGCTAGACTGCTGCCGTGGAATGCTGGGGCATATACATTTGGGGTGAAGGAGGTTGTGTTACTTTAAAGGAGTTGTAAAGAAAATGTTTTTTTCACCTTAATGCAATCTATGCATTAAGGTGAAAAAACATCTGATGATGTCCCCGTCCCCCCGAGCCCCCGTTTTACTTACCTGACCCCTCTAAAGTCCTGCGCTCGGTCCCGAGATCCTCTTCGCCGCTCAGCCTGGCCGCTGATTGGCTAGAGCGGATGGATTGAGAGCAGCGCAGGCATTGGCTGGCGCTGCTGTCAATCACATCCAGTGACGCGGCGTGCCGAGGGGCGGGGCCGAGTGATACAGTGAGCGGCTATGGCTCATCAAGGACTCATCACCATGCGAGCTCTCTTGCATGACTGTGGTAAGTTCTTGCGGGGAGGACCAGAGACAGCCACCGAGGGACCCCAGAAGACGTGGATCGGGGCCACTCTGTGCAAAACGAACTGCACAGTGGAGGTAAGTATAACATGTTTGTTATTTTAAAGAAAAATGTTTTTCCTATAGTAACCCTTTAAGTCGGGGGATTTTGGGCAGGAAGGATAAGTAAACTTTATGGAAAAGCACATTTATCTTTTAGTGTAAAAATGTCCTGCCTCTAAACAACTGTCTGCTAACAGAACTAGGTTCCAAGCCATCAGTTATATCATGAGATGAACGTGACACCTCAGGAAAGACAGAAGAACGTTGGGGAAGAAGACTTTCTGAAGAGAAGATGAGATAGAGTGGACAAGTACTCTTGACAAGTACAGCAGGAGGAATGTTTAGCTCCTTTACACACAAATACAACGCTATATTAAAGACATAAACTGTCCTGGAGCACGCAGTCTACCTGCTGAGAAACTTTCTTTTTCATTCTATCATTCTTCTTCTGAATTTGGATGCCCTGCTAGGTAAATCTGTTTCCTGAGTAGAATTAACCCCTCACTTCATTGCTTTTTAGGTTATATTTAAAAACAATATGGGTACATCTCCAAAACACAGAAAGAAAGAAAGAAATTTTTAGTAGGAAAAGACTAGAAACCTTGTCAACGTTTCATTGTTGAGTTCCTGTTGCAAATTTCCCCTTACTTCCTGTGTGGTGAAAATGTTGTCACCAGGACAGGAAGTGAGGAGCCATTTTTATAACTGAGACCTGGCCAGCAGAAGAAAAAAAAACAAGGACCCATTGCTCTATCCAAAACGAATAAACAACGTTTTGGCTTAGCATACATTTTAAAATTTAGTAGTCTGAGAGTAAGTCTGAGTCGGAGAATAAGGGCAAAGCTTGACAAAGGGTAGAAAATTAAACCAGGTAAGAGGCTAATAAGAAAAGAGTGCATAAGGCTGGACTTACCTTATTGGTTAATCCATCAGATGGGTAGGAGGAGCAGTAAGGAAGTCTCCTGGGCCAGACCAAGTAGTCACATTGTTAGCAGCATGCAACCACAAGGACAAGTTGTTTAGCATAATTTCGTCCTCACTTTTAAGTATGGCAAGACTGAAAGAATCACCATGGTGGCTTGTCGAGGGGTTTTGAAAGGAAGCCAATTAATGAATAAAATATATGGTGCTCATATTGTGTGGATTAGAAGTTGTAGGATTCATTGGGTGTTTTTTGGGATTTCTCTTGGTGTGCATTGGAGGTTTTGCTTTGGCTCAGTTCCATTAAATAATTTAAAGTAAGTCAGCACTTTCTCCATTCTGAGCAAGCAACTGTCTTGCTTAAATACTCAAACATTGCAGTTGCTTATACTTACCATCCTTCTCTCTCTCTCTCCCACCACCCTCACCATCACAGGAAGTCCTGAGTAAGCTCTAAACCTGTAGCATTGCCTGCATGGACAAAGCACAGGTTCACTTCACGTACTGTGGTTGTCTGGTGCTACTAAGATAGGGCTGTGGTTTATCTCTAGGTGTCTCCCTAAGTGGCTCTCCTATTTTTACTGATTTAGATAGCTGATCTCGAGGTCATGGTTGTTATTTAGATTATTTTGAGATATTTTCTGTCCATTTGTTGGAGAAGGTTGTTTATTTTCTTAGGCAAAGAGGCGCCACTTACCTGTAAAGCTATTGGCCACAACTTTGCTTTTTTCATATTCAGTGCAAATAGTAATCTCATAAAGAGATAGCTACACATTATCAAAAAATACTATGCCAGGACAATACCAGGAAAACAAGCAAATTAATTGATTCTAGCAGAGGGGTGTTACTGAGAGTGCTAAAATGTATGGGCCTAAAGGCTCCAGTGATGAAAATCTAGCCCTAAATATAGATATTCAGACATTGTTTAGAACCTGTAATGCCCTGTACACATGATCGGATTTCCCATCGGAATAAACTCTGATGGGTTTTTCCATTGGAAGTCTGCTCAAGCTGTCTTACATACACACGGACACACCAAATTCCAACCGTCAAAAACATGGTGACGTACAACACTACGACGAGCCTAGAATAATGAAGTTCAAAGCTTCCGAGCATGCGTCAAATTGTTTCCAAGCAGGCGTGTTTTTTTTCACCATCGGAATTCCAAACAGACGAACGGAATTTCCGATAGAATTTTTTTCTGTTGGAAAAAAAGAGAACATGTTCTCTTTCTAAGTCCGTCGGAATTTACAATGGAAAAGTCCAGTGGGGCATACACACGGCCGGAATATCCGATGAAAAAATTCCGTCTGACTTTTTCCATCGAAAATTCCGACCGTGTGTATGCGGCATAAGTGTACATATGTAACTTTTGTTAGGGTATTTGTGTTGAGTCTGGAACTCTCAACAAAGCCTTATGCCACATAGACATGCTCGGAATTTCCGACAACAAATGTTCGATGGGAGCTAGTTTTCAAATTTTCAGACAAACAATATCCTCTCTCGTAAATTCCGATCGTGTGTGGACAATTCCAACGCACAAAATTCCACGCATGCTCTGAATCAAGTACGAGATGGAAGCTCTCAGTCTGGTAAAACTAGCATTTGTAATTGAGATAGCACATTCGTCACGTTGTAACGGACTGAAAAGCATGAGGCTGAAAAGCGCGAATCGTCTCTCACCAAACTTCTACTAACATGACTGGTATTGAGCTTCCCTTTAATAGTGCCGTCGTACGTGTTGTACGTGACCGCGTTCTTGGCGTTCGGAATTTCCGTCAACATTTGTGCGACCGTGTGTATGCAAGACAAGTCTGAGCCAACATCCGTGGGAAAAAAAGCCACGGTTTTGTTGTCGGAATGTCCGATCGTCGGTACGCGGCATTAGCCTTAGCACACAATCACATCCAAGCAATTTTAAGTGCATTTCCTGAAGCTCTTCAACGCTCAACATCAAGATTCCCATTATATTCAATTTTGTCCATTTGCATTTGAACGACATGTGCCTTCAAGCTTGTGGCTAAAAGCTTGAAAAAGTATGTGCTTTGGGGCAGAGTTGTGCATTGTTAGTCCCTATGGACTTCAATGGGAGTGCCTGAAAAATGCCTGACAATGCATGTAAAGCACATTTTATGCTTGGTTATTACTAGCTTTCTATTGAATAACAAATACAGATGGTGCAGCGCTCAAATAAAATAATAAAAGATGAATAGAAAGTCCATAAAATCGCAGTACACCTCCAGTGAGTGCCAATGTAGACAGACAGATGACTGTGCAGGTAACTTCACACGTGCTAGACACACATCCACCACCACATGAAATGGCCTCTCACCTCACCACCTGGACCCTTTGATTATGGAGGGTCAAATGCGCTTTATGTGTAAATATCAGCAAATCCAGCAGTAGTAGAGACGTCACAGAGAAACCGATAGGTCATCCCAGGTCATGTAATAAACAAATGCCAAAACATAGTGCTCTCCGTTTGGATAAACGATTTAATCGTAATAAAGGTAAAAAAACACTCACAATGAAGGCACCATGATCGGTGCTGATGTATACAGCGTGTATATTGAGCAAAGTGATAGCCGCGGGTGACGCCACAAACCTCCCTCCGTACGCGTTACGTCCTCTATGGGCGGGGACTTCTTCAGCGATGAAGGAGGCATCTATTGAATAACGCTCAAATCGACAATGCTCAAAAAATTTGTGTGCAAACACACATAAAAATCACTCAAAAAATGCTTGAAGAAGCTCACATTCAAGTGTGAACCAAGCCCAAGTTACACTCATATGTATAGATACAGGGGATTAAGGAATCTTTAGGTCTGACGCACAAGAGCTAGAGGACTTGACCGATGTGTGCGCATAGGTTTGTAAATCTAACTTTTTGAGCAGTTATAGATTTAAAACCAAAGTCTATGGCTCTATAGTATGTCAGGAAGTGTGAAGCAATACAGCATGTCCCCAGATGTAAATGGCACAATATAGGATTAATAGCACTGGAATGTCAACCTCCACTAGAAGAATTAGCCGGGGAACAATTTTTCCTGCAGTTGTTCATTTGGCAGCCATAAAGAAAAGTCACACAATGACAGGATGATGGGCTGTATAGAAAATGGAATTGTGTGCTACGAATTACCTTGCAAAAGTCACCAAGAACATTAATCCTTAGAAACAACCTATATGTAGAAAATAAATGTTAGATGTTGTTCTTGGACTTTTTTTTTATAATGGTTAATGAAACGTACACACATAACAGTGCAAACTGAAGGGGATTTTAGGATATAACTTGTATATCAATATTTAGAACACTTGGATTTTTTATCAGCAGTGGCAGTATATTTGCTTTACTTATTATGAATCACATTTTGCATGGCTGCCTTGTATTGATAGGGAACGGGCTTTGGCTGGATTGCATTGCATTTCTGTGTAAGCTTAATACATTTTCTGCTGATGTCTGAAAACTTTGTAAGAATTACTTCCACCAAAACAGTGCTTCTTAACCACTTGAGCCCCGGAAGATTTGGCTGCTCAATGACCAGGCCATTTTTTTGCGAAACGGCACTGCATCGCTTTAACTGACAACTGTGCGGTCGTGCGTTGGTGTGCCGAAACAATTTTTTCCCCCACAAATAGAGCTTTCTTTTGGTGGTATTTGATCATCTCTGCGGTTTTTATATCCCCAAAAAATATATATATAAAAAAAGTTAGGCCGATATGTATTCTTCTACACATTTTTGATTAAAAAAAATCGCAATAATCGTATATTGATTGGTTTGCGCAAATGTTATAGAGTCTACAAAATATAGGATAGATTTATGGCATTTTTATTATTATTTTTTTTACTAGTAATGGTGGCGAGCTGCGGTTTTTAATCGGGACTGCAATATTGCAGCAGACACATCGGACACTTTTGACACATTTTTGGGTCCACTGGCATTTATACAGCTATAAAAATGCACTGATTACTGTATACATGTCACTGGCAGGGAAGGGGTTAATACTAGGGGGCGATCAAGGGGTTACCTGTGTTTCCTCACTGTGTTCTAACTGTAGGGGGGATGGGAGTGACTAGGGGAGAGAGATATTGGTGTTCATACATTGTATGAACACACGATCGGTCTCCTCTCCCCTGAAAGAACCTGGGATCTGTGTGTTTACACACACAGATCCCGTTTCTCACTCTGTCACGAGCGATCGCAGGTGCCTGGCGGTCATAGCGCTCGCCGGGCACTAGCATCGGCCATGGTGGCGAGCCGTAAAAAGTCCAGTTTGCCTAATTCTTAAGCCCTGTACACACGATCGGTCAAAACCGATGAAAACGGACTGAAGGTCCGTTTCATCGGTCCAAACCGATCGTGTGTGGGCCCCATCGGTCAGTTATCCTTCGGTCAAAAAAAAGAGAACTTGCTTTAAAATTGAACCGATGGACACCTGACCGGTGGGTCAAAACCGATCGTTAGTATGCAAAGGCATCGGTCAAAAGGCCGCGCATGCTCAGAATCAAGTCGACGCATGCTTGGAAGCATTGAACTTCGTTTTTTTCAGCACGTTGCGTGTTTTACGTCACCGCGTTCTGACACGATCGTTTTTTTAACCGATGGTGTGTAGGCACATCAGACCATCAGTCAGCTTCATCGGTTAACCGATAAAACGGTCCATCAGACCATTCTCATCGGTTTAACCGATCGTGTGTACGCGGCATTAGGCTGACCTCAGATGGATCGAACTTCGAACTTTTTGCAGAGGTTGCTGTCTCAGCAGTGTAGATTTATAGCCCCCAGAGCTTCTGGCATCAAACATTTACTATGGAGCCCTTTGATTTATAGTTATGCCCCTGATGCATACATTAGGTCAATAAAATCCCAATTTAAAGTGATATTAAAGCTTTACCTGTTTCTTTTTATCTCTGCTACTGAAGTAATGACTTACATTGAATGTTGCTTCTTTCATTATTGCAGTGACCTTATACTCTGAATTCTGATGAGCCATTCATCACTTGCAAAGCTCTCCTTCTCTACTTTGTAGGGTGGCTGCTTTTCCACCCAGCACTGTGCACATCTCCCTGGCAGGAAGTTTGGGAAAGCTGTGCTTAGGGATCTGGAGATGGGCGTGCGCGGTGATTAGCACAGCATATATGTGTTTGGGCACACTTTAAAAGTAAAAAAATGCCCTGTTTCACTGCTAGCATAAAATGCATTATTATAAAACAGCTGTTTAATACTTTTAGAATATTAGGGGAAAAAAAACATTGTCTATGCAAATCTATTTCAGCTGGGATTGCATGGTTTAGCCAGCAGAGGGCAGAATTTACTGTCTAACAATTTTTTTGTCTGCTCGAAATGTGGGAACTGGAAAGACATTTCTTGCAGGCTCATAAAGGAGAGCAGCAGACATTACTGCTGAAGAGATATATTCCATTGTGAGTGTACAAAAATAGAAGTCATTAAAGTGATTTTCCAGGAAACTACGAAAGATCAGAGCCAAACTAAGGCCAACATTTCTATTTCCTTGTAGATTCATGTAGGTCGATTCACGTACTGCGGCTTAACTTTGTGCGGGCGTAACGTATGTTATTTACTTTACGCCGCCGCAATTTAGAGAGGCAAGTGCAGTATTCACAAAGCACTTGCTCCGTGAGTTGCGGCGGCGTAGCGTAAATTGGCCGGCGTAAGCCCACCTAATTCAAATGTGGAAGAGGTGGGCGTGTTTTATGGAAATTATTTGTGACCTCACGTAAATGACGCTTCGAAGAACGGCGCATGCGCCGTCCGTGGACGTATCCCAGTGCGCATGCTCCAAATCAAGTCGCAAATAGTCAATGCTTTCGACGTGAACGTAACCTACGCCCAGCCCTATTCTGAATCGACTTACGCAAACGATGTAAAACGTAAAAAATACGATGCTGTGCCGACGTCCATACTTAACATTGGCTGCGCCATCTTTTTGGTGGTTTATCTTTACGCCTGAAAACGCCTTACGTAAACGGTGTATCTTTACTGCGACGGGCGTGCGTACGTTCGTGAATAGGCGTATCTTGCTGATTTACATATTCTAGGCGTAAATCAGCGTACACGCCCCTAGCAGCCAGCGTAAATAGACAGCTAAGATACAACGGTGTAGGAGACTTACGCCGGTCGTATCTTAGCAATATTTAAGCATATCTGAGTTTGAGCATACGCTTAAATGTACAACAGCGCGGATTAGGAGTTATGACGGCGTATCTACTGATACACCGTTGTAACTGTACATGAATCCAGCTAATGGTGTTCTTAATTCTTGACTTATCTATATAAACCAATATCAAAATCTATACTTAGTACAAAGATAATATAGATTCTGTATATACTGTATTGTGTATATATTGTGAGGGGTTAGCTCGGTAGCGGGGTGTGTGACCCCTTGCTTGGGTTCACCACACACTGAATTTATACAGACTGGCAGTCGAAGACGGTTGAAAACAAAGTTTCTGGTTTATTTTTCCATCTTGCTGGAAAACAATTGCAAGCATCCAAACAGCATAAACAAAATCCTAGCCACTCTGAGCATCTACCTTCCACACAGGAACCTATCTATGAATTCTAACACAGCCTACTGCTGGATAGACAGTGCTGGTCATACAGCACAAACAATAGTCTTTTGATTTTTATCACACAGAAAAATCAATATTCTCCTCACCTTCACAGAAGACCTTCTGGCACTGCTCTCCTACTCACACAGCCTTAGGAGTGACGCAGCCCATTAGTGGTAATCCTTTGGACTTCTTATAGAGGCCTTTAATTGCCTCACTCTGAACAGCTGGAGTCTTCCAACGCCCTTAGACCTTGTCTGGCTCTTCTCGCAGCTGACGCCTAATAATGATTGGTGTATTGTCTAAGCAAGGCAGAAATGTATGTCCCGTTTGTGACAACACCCACAGATTTACCTGACTTCCTGTCACACTATATATAGATAGAATCTATATATAGTGTATATATCTTACAAAATGCACCCAGCAGTCATTTAACTGACCATAAAATCAAATGACCATCTAAAAAATACAGATTATTTTTGGTACATACAGTACGTTGATAGCACCCGGTAACATTAATATGTGTTTCTTTCATCTGCTTATTTCCATTGCCAAAGGCTTTCAAAGATAGAATACCACGAGGTGACCCCCTCCGTTCTTAGGGAAGTTATCTAAGGACAACTCACATTTCAAATAGCCTTGTGATTTCCTAGCTAAAAAGCCTTTGCCTGATCAATGTTAGTACAAAATCATAGGATCTAAGAAATACTACCCATAAGCAGACTCTTGGAGTTTTACTTCAATAGCATAATATTTAAAAGCAGAAATTATAATAATCTGGAAATTGTTTCAAAATAAAACTGATACACCAGCTGAAAGTTAAAGAGGAAATGCAGTCTGCTCACATTATTTGTAAGCAAAACATCTTTGCCATTCTGAAGCTTCCCTCCAACCACTTTGCATATTATTTTATATATACTCCCTCCACTGAGTCTGGCTGCATTTTAACTGTGGGCAGCTGAAGCTGCTGCCTGTTCACTTCCTGGATTTACACAGACACACCTCCAGCTCTGCAGCTCTCATTGGCCCTCTTACGACTCATCCCCCCTCCCTTCCTGGCAAACTCTCACAAGAGTGAGAGAGAGAGAGAGCTGTGCATTATGTCATAAGCCTAGGCTTTTTACCAGACAAGAAACAGGAAGTGAGCTGTATAAGGTATTTTCTGGCAGAAAAAAAAAATTACTATCCAAAGTTAAAACAACAAGGGCAGAAGATTTAATAGATAGAAAGATGAAAAAAAAAATACTGAAGATCCACTTTAAGGTCACGTTTGCAGTGGGAGTGTCCTCTCCGTAAAGTGGACTGGAAAGGGAAGGGAAGGGAGGGGTAGATGCTTTGATAAACTTATGGAGAACCCAGAGTGGGGGGGGGGGTGGGATTCAGTTTTGTGGTGTAGTTCACTAGCAATGTGGTGGGGTAGTCATATGCAGTCAGTGAAGAGTTATAACACTAATTATGCTATGGAGTCATAATGCTAAAATAGATGGGGATCTGGGAGGATCATAGGAATGTAGGAAATAAAAAATACATGTTTTTGAAAAAAAAAAAAAAAAAAAAAAAATACATGTTTTTATTTTAAGTAGTTAAACATTTACGTGTATATATATATATATATATATATATATATATATATATATATATATACTGACTATATCATTTAAAAAAAAATATTTTTATTTGTTAAAGGTATGTATATAGTGCTATAAATGTTTACAGTGCTTTATATACACTATATTGTCAAAAGTATTGGGACATCTGCCTTTAACATGAACTTTAATGGCATCCCAGTCTTAGTTCATAGGGTTCAACATTAAGTTGGCCCACCCTTTGCTGCTATAACAGCTTCAACTCTTCTGGGAAGGCTGTCCACAAGGTTTACGAGTGTCTATGGGAATGTTTTTTTTGTTTCAAGGATTTTATTGGGTTTTAAACACAATTACAGACAAGGCAGTCAATACATTTGAAGAAAAGAACAAGTAGCACAAGGCACATTGCATGTAATCATTCCCTGGGAAACATAACACAAAATCTATGGGAATGTTTGACCATACTTCCAGAAGTGCATTTGTGAGGTCAGGCACTGATGTTAAAAAATAAGGCCGATTCCTTGCAGTCTCTGCTCTAATTCATCCCAAAGGTGTTCTATCGGGTTGAGGTCAGAACTTTGTGCAGGCCAGTCAAGTTCCTCCACCCCAAACTTGCTCATCCATGTCTTTATGGACCTTGCATTGTGCACTGGTGTTCAGTCATGTTGGAACAGGAAGGGGCCATCCCCAAACTGTTCCCACAAAGTTGGGAGCATGAAATTGTCCAAAATGTCTTGGTATGCTGACGCCTTAAGAGTTCTCCTCACTGAAACTAAGGCACCAAGTCCAACCCCTAAAAAACAACCCTACACCATAATCCCCTCTCCACTAAATGATTTGAACAAGTGCACAAGAATGATCAAACATTTCCATAGACACACTCCTAAACCTTGAGGACGGCCTTCCCGGGAAGAGTTGAAGCTGTTATAGCTGCAAAGGATGGGCCAACTCATTATTGAACCCTACGGACTAATAGCTGGATTCAGGTAGGCAGGCGCATCATTGCGGCGGCGTAGCGTATCGTATTTACACTACGCCGCCGTAAGTTTGCAAGGCAAGTACTGTATTCACAAAGTACTTGCCTGCTAAGTTACGGCGGTGTAGCGTAAATGGGGCCGGCGTAAGAGCGCCTAATTCAAATGAGGATGTGGGGGCGTGTTTTATGTATATTAACTGTGACCTGACGTGATTGACGTTTTTTACGAACGACGCATGCGCCGTCCATGTACATATCCCAGTGTGCATTGCGGCAAAGTACGCCGCACAGACGTATTGGTTTCGACGTGGACGTAAATTACGTCCAGCCCTATTCACGGACGACTTACGCAAACGACATCAAATTTTCAAATTTCGACGTGGGAACGACGGTTGTCATACATAACATTACTAGTCCAGCTATTTGATGGAATAACTTTACGCCTGAAAATGCCTTACGTAAACGGCGTTTCTGTTCGTGAATCGGCGTATCTAGTCATTTACATATTCTACGCCGAACACAATGGAAGTGCCACCTAGCGGCCAGCCTAAAAGTTACACTTTAAGATACGACGGTGTAAGACACTTACGCCGCTCGTATCTTAGCCTAATTTAAGCGTATCTGGTTACCAGAATACGCTTAAATTTGCGCCGGCGCAGATTCAGACTTAAGCTGGCGTATCTACTGATACGCCGGCCTAAGTCTTTCTGAATCCACCTATAAGATACGACGGTGTAAGACACTTACACCGCTCGTATCTTAGCCTAATTTAAGTGTATCTGGTTACCAGAATACGCTTAAATTTGCATCGGCGCAGATTCAGACTTAGGCTGGCGTATCTACTGATACGCCGGCCTAAGTCTTTCTAAATCCACCTATAAGACTGGGATGCAATTACAGTTCATATGCATGTAAAGGCAAGCGTCCCAATACGTTTGATAGTGTATATTGCACATTCACTTCACATCAGTCCCGGCCCTCAAGGAGCTTATAGTGTAAGGTCCCTAACTCACATTCATACATACACATACTAGGGCCAATTTAGACAGGAGCCAATTACTCTGCCAGCATGTCAAATAGGTATTTATTTGGAGTCGCCCTTTTGAAAAGGTTACATTAAGAACTTAAAACTTTATTTTTTTTATAGGGTTAATGCAATACTTAAAGCTAAGTCTAGGATCGACACTGTGTCATCAATCAATTGTACTGTACATGGCACCTCTCCAGCCCGTCCTTGCTATCAGTCATCACTCTACTGCTTCTATTATACAGGTGGACTTAAAAAAGGTGGAGAGATTTATAGAGGAGCCAAAATCAAAAGCAGGGAAATGAATGAATTATACACCAGCCAATAACATATAAGGATGGGAGCGGAAAATCTGTTTAGCTGTGCATGATATTGGATGCACTGGGCAAAAAAAATAAAAAATGTTTAGTAAAGTTTTGTGCTTTAATAGTACATAAAGTCAGCCTGTGTTGGCTTTAGATAAGATGGAAGTTGTTACAAGTAATGCCGTTTCATTTCAGTCCAACACTGAAACTTTCCTCCATACAGAAAACATTTGGGTAAAACCTTGGCCTGAGCTGTGTGAAAATATATTCTGAGATTCAGTAGGTATCAACTGATTTCATTGAGCCCTGGTTCACACTGGGTACGATTTGGAACGATTTGAGATGCGATTTGACATGTCAAATCGCATCTCAAATCGGCGGCAATTGTCGGCAATGGCACTGTCCTAATCAGTGCGACGCCGCATCTGCGATTTCAAAAAGTAGTTCCTGTACTACTTTTTGCGATTTCGGGCCGCGATTTACATTAAATTGCGGCCGAAATCGCTGCAAAATCGCGCATTTTACCGCGATTTCGAATTCGCAGCAGTGTGAACCTAGGCTTCAGGTTTTTTCACCCAGAACTCATAGAATGAGGTCTTTGAGACTTTGTTAAAGAGATCATTACACTTGAACACAAGGTCCACACCTGCTATGGCAATCCACCGCAGACAGGTGTTGGTGCTGTGAAAAAAATGGACCCTGTACCTGTCCGATGGTCATGCCCTTTTCAGCCTTTTTAGTCTTTACTATATATGAGTCACAGGTCCCAAAATCCCCAAAACATCAGACATTGCACTAGTCTTAAGCCTCGTACACACGATCAGTCCATCCGATGACAACGGTCTGAAGGGGTGGGGGAAAAGGGATGTAGCATTACATTACATTATCTCAATGCCAGCTTTTCCCCAGGTCTCCAGTCTCTTCTGGGCCATAATCTGTGTATAAGAGGCTCGCCCACAGTCCCTTCCAAAACACACAGTGACAGTGGCATAGGCATGCACACAGGGTGTGCCCAGGCACACCCTAATCACCCTGGGAAGAACAGATTCCCCCTACTGACCTGGCTCCCCCTCCTTCCCCCCAAAGCACTGCCGGCTTACCCCCGGTTGTTGCTGTGGATTTTAGTGTGAGTGGGGGAAGGGGCCAGTAAATATGCCATTTACCAGCCCCTTCCCTTTCTGAATGAACATCGTAAATGATTGGTAGAGTGTGTTTGAGCTTTGGGGTGCACACCCTAATGCCAAAGGCTGCGCACACCTATGGACAGTGGGTTCTGTCACAGGATATGCTCCCCAAACCTCAAACACATATGCCTTTCTCTGCAGCCTCAGCTGCATTGGACAGTGAATGAATGGGGAGTGCTCTGTGCTGAGCGGCTTCCTTTTCATTTACATAATGAATCATAGGACACACAGTTTACTATACCTCCGTTACAAATTAGTGTTTTCACTGTGTTCATTTAGAAAAGGAAGGGTAAGGTAAATTACATATTTCCTAGCCCCTTTCCCATGTTCTTGATTGGTAAACATCCCCCACATCAGATAGGAGGGAGAGGAGAGGAGAGGAGGGAAGCAAGTACCACTGCTGGGGGATAAGATGCAACACGAGCGGAAGCCTGAGCAGTAGGGGAAATCCGCACGTAGTCATTAGGGTGTGCCCATGCACACCTGGCACACCTGCTGTGCATGCCTATGCTAGTTGGAGACACTGGTCTGATCTGGTCTAAAGCCTGGTACACACAATGGGATTATCGGATGAATGATTATCCTTTTTGTCTTTTTTTTTTGCTAGTCTCCATATTGAAAATGAAGAGGTTACTAAAGTTCGAAAATTCTCGTATAATAGAATAAAAATGTGGAAGTGATGTAATGTATTGTATTTGTATTGTATTTTCAGATGAATACTGTACTGGCTAAACAAAAATTGTAGGATCTTGTATCATACAGGAACAATTTTAGTGTTTGTCCCCTCGGATAATTTTGGGTGAAAGCTGTGTACTAATGATCATATTGTAGTACAATCTCTTCGAAAGTGGTATATTGTATACGATTTTCTGATTCCTTAATTGAATTTTGACTAAACTATATGGGCCAGATCCACGAAGCAGTTACGCTGGCGTATCTATTGATACGCCGCGTAACTTCTAGGTTGTATCCACAAAACAAGATACGCCTGAAGCTGGGCTAGATCCGACTGGCGTACGTCTTAGTACGCCGTCAGATCTAAGGTGCATATTTACGCTGGCCGCTAGGTGGTGCTTCCGTCGATTTCCGCGTTGAGTATGCAAATTAGCTAGATACGCCAATCCACAAACGTACGTCCGGCCGGCACATTTTTTTACGTTGTTTCTGTAAGGCTTTTTTCGGCGTAACGTCACCCCTGCTATATGAGGCGTACTCAATGTTAAGTATGGACGTCGGGCCAGCGTAGAATTTTACGTTGTTTGCGTAAAACGTTCGCGAATAGGGCTTTGCGTAGAATTACGTTCACGTCGAAAGCATTGGCTTGTTGCGGGTTAATTTGGAGCATGCGCACTGGGATACCCCCACGGACGGCGCATGCGCCGTTAAAAAAACGTCATTTACGTCGGGTCAAGACGTATTAACATAAAACACGCCCCCATCTCATCCATTGGAATTGCGCGCCCTTACGCCGACACAGTTACACTACGCCGCCGTAACTTACGGCGCAAATTCTTTCATGATACGGAAAATACGCTGGAAGTTACGGCGGCGTAGTGTATATGAGATACGCTACGCCGGACGGAAAAATGCGCGGAGGTACGTGGATCTGGCCCTATGAGTTTTCAGCATACTGACTTTCTAATAGCGTACTGCAAAGAGAAGTTACCCAGTTACTCTTACCAAGCAGAATTTACATATTATTGACTATAGTGAGATCATTGAATTACAAATTCTGGCTACTGCACTCTACCTATTGCGCTTTGACTTATTATAAAAAGCTAACAATACATATAACCTCCTGACAACAGGCAAGTGTAATTTGCATTTTTATAGAATGCCCCCCCCAGTAAGCTTGTTAGCCATACAAAATCCTATTCCACTTCATTTCTCTTCTGCAAGCTCTTCTACTTGCAATACCTACACAAAAGGACTCACAATCCTGTATTATGTCTCCCTCCTGGGCTTCTATATGTTTATAGATTTTACGATTCCTGCAATTGATCTCTACATCTCCATTGAAGCTGCCACTGTGAGTGTAATAGGATTGTGGGGGGAGAACGTTGACTCTCCCATGATATCAAAATTAAGAGAAGGGATCAGGGAGATAATATTTGAGTTGTATTTCTCTGTTTCACTCTGTGTACATTTCATGTGTATTATCAGCACATTCTACATTTCACTCACTTACCCTTTAATGACCCATACTCTCAATTTTTATTACTTAATTAGGCTTAGTACGACTGCCAGTGTGAATGAATAATCCTGTTAAGGATTAGGATATTGTTAAAGATTAGGCACGGCGATTAAGAAAATACCTACAAAGGTTTGATCGAAGGGGGCATTTTAAAGCTGAAAGTCTATACCCAAAACTTTTTAAAGTTTTGGGTAAAAGGGGTAAAAGTAAGAACCCCTGTCCTATTTTTACTCCATTCGAGAGATTTCCGCTCACATGCTGTTCTGAGGACAATGTGATGGAAAATCTCCTGCACACTGGACATTTTTACAGCAGCTATTCTTGGCTTCAGGCATTTTTTTCTGCAGCCAATAAACTTCCCGGCATATGTGTCCATGCACACCTAGGCTGTTATCAGCGTTTTTTGGCAGGGGCGTTTTCTGTCTAGGGAAAAAAAAACTCAGAACTAGTGGCGTTTAAGAGGAGTTTTTCACCTGTAAAAACGTTCTCTCCGATAAAAGCTTAACCACTACAGCCCCGGACCATATTGCTGGTCAATGACCGGGCCACTTTTTGCGATTCGGCACTGCGTCGCTTTAACTGACAATTGCGCGGTCGTGTGACGTGGCTCCCAAACAAAATTGGCGTTCATTTTTTTTCCACAAATAGAGCTTTCTTTTGGTGGTATTTGATCACCTCTGCGGTTTTTATTTTTTGCGCTATAAACAAAAATAGAACGACAATTTTGAAAAAATTTATATTTTTTACTTTTTGCTGTAATAAATATCCCCCAAAAATATATAAAAAAATATTTCTTTTCCTCAGTTTAGGCCGATACGTATTCTTCTACATATTTTTCGTAAAAAAAATCGCAATAAGCGCAATAAGCGTCTACAAAATAGGGGATAGTTTTATGGCATTTTTATTAATATTTTTTTTTTTACTAGTAATGGCGGCGATCAGTGATTTTTATCGGTACTGTGACCTTATGGCTGACACTTCGGACACTTTTGACACATTTTTGGGACCATTGGCATTTTTATAGCGATCAGTGCTATAAAAATGCATTGATTACTGTAAAAATGCCACTGGCAGGGAAGGGGTTAACACTAAGGGGCGAGGAAGGGGTTAATTATGTTTCCTAGGTGTGTTCTAACTGACGGGGGGTGGGACTGACTAGGGGAAATGACAGATCGCTGTTCATACATTGTATGAACAGACGAGCAGTCTTTTTTCCCCCTGACAGGACCGGGAGCTGTGTGTTTACACACACAGCTCCTGGTTCTTGCTCTGTAACGAGTGATCGCAGGGTGCACGGCGGTGATCGTGCCCGCCGCGCACGCGCGTCGGCACCAAGGGCGAGCAGGGGGCGCGCACGCTCCCCTAATGGCTGAAATGCGAAATTACGTATACCTACGTGATTTCACGCAGCCGAGCCGACCTGCCGCCATATAACTACTGCCGGCTGGTCAGCTAGTGGTTAAAAAAGCTGAAAAACGCAAAAAAAAAACACAAAAAAATGTGGCTATTCTGCATTTATCATCGCTATTGAGCCAGAAGCTTTTATGGGAGTATAGCTTTGCTAAAAAACACTACAGCTATTAAACGCTGAAAAAAACGACTGCAAGAATGTTAAAAAACTCCTTCTAAAGCTACAGCTTTCTACAGATAACGTTACTGGTGTTTTATAAAGTCCAGTGTACATGAGGCCTAAATTTTGTCAGAGGTTCTAGCACTCCTCTACCAAAAAAAAAAGCATGTTTACTTTGTCTGTGTTCCAAAATACAATAGCTCAGAGGGAGAGATCACTGTACTAACATCGGAGCTGTCAGTTGTTTTTTTAGCGCGTTGAACGAAAAAATGAATGGTGTGTACTAGGCCTGATGGGTTTTACTTTATTTCCCTGCAAAGGTAAAGCATAATTGGCTACTATACATCGCATAGTAGCCCATTATGTGTCACTTACCTGAAACCGAAGCCTGTAATGTCACCGCTGTCCCCTGTTGCAGGAAGCGTCCATTCTTCACCCCTCCTTCTTCCGGGCCCACGAACTCCTGCACTGTGATTGGCCGGAGTCGCGTGACCTTCCTTTAGGAATGGCACGATTCCCGATTAAGTGCGCCGTTGTCTACGGCGCATGCGCTGCAGACATCGGCGCTTGTCTCTAATGTAAATATCTCCTAAACTGTGGAGGTTTAGGAGATATTTCTTGCACCTACAGGTAAGCCTTAATCTAGGCTTACCTGTAGGTAAAAGTGGTTGTACAGGGTGTACAACCACTGTAAGGCCGCGTACACATGGCCTAGAAACTCGACGGGCAAAACACATTGTTTTGCTCGTCGAGTTCCTTGTTCGGCTGTCAAAAAACTTGTCGAGCCAAATGTTCCCATTGCCCAACGAGGAAATAGAGAACATGCTCTCTTTTTGGCTCGATGAGTTTCCCGACGGGTTTCTCGGCGAAAAGTGTACACACGACCGGTTTTCTCGGCAGAATACGTCTCCCATCGGGTTTCTTGCTGAATTCTGCCGAGAAAACCGGTCGTGTGTACGGGGCCTCAGACGTCTCTGTTTGGAGCACATACATACACACACCTTTGATCATACAATACCTAATGGTATGTACAGCTCAGGAAATAAACCTTGTGAACATGTTATGATGGAAATATGAAAGCTACCATAGCTCCCTTCAAGCCCAACTCTGGGCTATTTTTTTTTTTAGGTCTCCCCAGTGTTTCTCTTTTTTTTTTTCAGTTTTAACACCCTTTAAAAGTATGTGACATACATGAACGTCCTCCCCTAAAGCAAAAGGCCCCTTATCACATCAGAGTCCACCCCCATCCCCGAATACATGAGAGCTCCCCATCACATCAGAGTACTTTCATGGATCATAACAGAGACCCCCATCACGGCAGAGTTCACCCTCCCATCACACAGTTCTCTCATCTATCTCTATAGCAAGGCAAACTAGGTTTTATGATTGTGGCACCCTGGGGGAACCCAAATGACCCCCCCAAGGGTGCCACGACACCCTGGTTTAAAAACAGTGATCCAAGTATGCAGGAGCAGTGGTCACACCTTTCAGACTTTACTGTCTGCATGCTTATTCCAGTTCAGTGACTCCCTACTCAGGCAGGAGGAAAGCCATGGAGCTTTAAAAGCAGTTCATCAATGAAGGCTTCTATATCAGTATCCTCACTGGTTCCCACATAGCTCCCAACTGACCCTGATTTCGAGGGACTGTCCCTGATTTCGAGCAATGTCCCTCTGTCCCTCATTCCTCCTCATTTGTACCTCATTTTGGTCTGTTGTATATAAAATGCATTTTTTAGTGCTTCCCAGTGCTAAACTTTTCATCCAAATTTTAAATTGCTGCATTTGTAAATTTTAAAAGCCAAAATAAAGTAATAGTAGTGGTAAAAAAAAAAAAAAGCCCTTGTGGATTTATTTAACCTTTTTTTTGTTACTTCTCCCTTAAGGGGGTGTGGCAAGGGGCGTGTCATATGCCTACATACACTTGCTAGTAGGTGTCCCTCATTATCATCTCAAAATGTTGGAAGGTATGGTTCCCATTATGTTCAAATACACACATTTTGTAGTTTGTATACATGATTTAACATAGGAAATAATTGCTTTCAAAGAAGATATGATAATGAATTAAATTCTGTAAACCATAGATGTAAATTCTCAAATCTTTGCTGGATAGAATATGCATACTATTACTGGATCTGGCAATAGGAAGGTAAACAGAATACAGCGTTGACAGTACAATTCCTTAGCTGATTGCACTAAATCTCTCAGTCTATTTAATATTTGCAAACTCTGGATGCTGGGGTTTGGGAATAAATGCTATGTTTGAATCGAGTGCATATTGACTCAGTCCCCTCAAAGTACTATCTCCCCTCCCCCTAATTTCTGTTTTCTAATGGAATCTCCCACAGGCTTCTTATATCTCTGGAGGACTTCCGCAGCGACATCTCTGAAGTTAAAATCCCAGCTCCAACCACCCGCTGTGGCCATTATGAGGAGGTCTCACTCTCCCTGTTGGACTTTTCATTTATGTTTTGAATTGAAAATGCAGCAGACAAAGTTAGAACTCATCCACTGCTTTAGACTCCAAGACGTGGGTAGCAAAACCACAAGCTCCGACAAAGACATCCTGCCAGGGGGTTCACCCATTTCTAAAATATCACTTTCTGGTGGACTGAACTCCAGGCAAACAGCAAAATACACAGGCCCGGATTCAGATACAATGGTGTATCTATCGGCGGGCGTAACGTATCTCAGATACGTAACGCCGCCGTAAATAAGGTAACAAGTTCCGTATTCAGAAAGAACTTGCGCCCTATGTTACGGCGGCGTAACGTATGTGGTCCGGCGTAAGCCCCCCTAATTCAAATGTGGATGATGTGGACGTGTTTTATTTAAATTAATTGTGACCCCACGTATTTGATGTTTTTTTACGAACGGCGCATGCGCCGTTCGTGAAAGAATCCCAGTGCGCATGCTCGAAATTACGCCGAAAATCGTCAATGCTTTAGACGTGAACGTAACTTACGTACAGCCCTATTCGCGAATGACTTACGCAAACGACGTAAAATTTTCAAAATTTGACGCGGGAACGACGTCCATACTTAACATAGGATACGCCTCATATAGCAGGGGTAACTTTACGCTGGAAAAAGCCTAACGTAAACAATGTAAAAAAATGCGCCAGGCGGACATACGTTTCTGAATCGGCGTATCTACCTAATTTGCATATTCCTCGCGTAAATCTACGGAAGCGCCACCTAGCGCCCAGCGTAAATATGCAGCCTAAGATACGACGGTGTAAGACACTTACGCCGGTCGGATCTTAGGGAAATCTATGCGTAACTAATTCTATGAATCAGTCGCATAGATACGACCCTGCAACTCAGAGTTACGACGGCGTATACGGAGATACGCCGTCGTAACTGCTATCTGAATCCGGGCCACAGTATATGTCACCTTTCTTATTGACTAAAAGACGTTTAATTCTTGATTCATATACTTCTGCCAGACAGCACAGTTATGCCACGTACACAAGGTCAGAATTTCCGACAACAAATGTTCGATGGCAGCTTTCTGTCAGAAATTCCGACCGTGTGTAGGCCCCATCGGACATTTGCTGTCGGAATTTTCGACAACAAAAATTTGAGAGCTGGTTCTCAAATTTCCCGACAACAAAACTTGTACACAATTCTGACACACAAAATTCCACTCATGCTCGGAATCAAGCAAAAGAGCCGCACTGGCTATTGAACTTCATTTTTCTCGGCTCGTCATACGTGTTGTACGTGACCGCGTTCTTGACATTCGCAATTTCCGACAACATTTTTCTACCCTGGCCATTCAACTTGGTTTTATTGAATTTGATCTAAATCAAGTCTAGATCAACTGGCAAGGAAGTTATGGCTACAGTGCCATGAAAAAGTATTCATACCCCTTGACATTTCCCACATTTTGACATGTTACCACCAAACATACAAATGTATGTTCCCTGTTAGCACATGCATGCAGCAGAATCTGATTGACTTATAGCGGTGCCAATCCCTATCTCAGTTCTGCTCTGCAAGGAGTGAAAAGAGGCTAATCTAAAGAAAGATTTCCATATGTATGTCAATTATGTGTAAAATACAGTATTTATTAGATCAATAAACAACTAGATAAAATGTGTTTTATCTTTATTATATATCTGCCAATGTAGGTCCAAGCAAATATTTAGAAAAAAATATTTTGCCTATTATTTTTGAAAAAAAAAAAAAGCCAGTATACATACATGAAATCTGTCTTTAAAATATCTTCCCATATTCAACCTTTGCCCTGGAGTCACTCTGCACATGCTCAGTTTGGTGTGTATTGCTAGAAAGTTTTTTTTTTTTTTTTTTTGGGAGGGTGCATGTGATCAGCACAGGGCCAATCAGCACTGTCCAGACAGAGGGTCGGGGGTCCTGCTGCCTCATAGGACAGTCAGAAAAGAATGAAAACTCCCCCTACAAGCTTAAACTAGTAACTGATAGAAGGCATAAGACTTCTGTATACTGCTGATGAGAAAAAATATTTAGCAGCTTATATTTACTCAAATATTTGCATTTCCATGTTCTGTGTACTGTAGGAGACCAGATATAGTAAATACAGGGACCTGGCTTCAGTAACAGCTTAGGGTTGTTTTCTTTCTTTTTTTTTTGCCTTCCTTTGGATCAACTGTGGGTATAGACAGGGATTTCTTTCAGTGGGAACGTGGGGGAATGCAGTTCTGTGACCTCCAGAAATGAATATATGTCATGGAAAGAAGTGCTGGGGTGAGCTGGTGTTGCTGGGAAGGATCTCTACTGTTGAGGGAGAGGTCTGGCTGCTGGATGGTCTTTTGATGCTGGCTGCTGGGAGATCTTTTGTTGCTGCTGGGGGGTATTTTGTCATGGGGTGGTATTTTGCTGAGGGGGGCATTGTTGTTGGGGGGGAATCTATTGTTGTGTGGGTGATCTATTGTTGCTGAGGGAGGTCTATTGTTTCTGGGGGGGTCTACTGTTTCTGGGGTGGGGTCTATTGTTGCTCAAAGCAGGGGATCTATTTTACTGTCTTTCTCGTTATCTTTAACAAATTGTATGAATCACTCAGTAGCACAAAATGATACTTGGTTCTGTATTCTCTGAAAGGTGTAGTACTGGGAGGTAGGTAGGAGGTGAAACCAAGGGACAGTGCTCAGAGGTGGGTAGGGGGCAGAAACGAAGGATGACTCAGAAGGTGGGAGTTCCTGTACCTATTCTCAGAGAAAAAAAACCTGGATATACGGTTTTGTATATGGAAGTTCTCAATTTATTTATTTATTTTTTCTATTGATTGAACTTGACGAACTTGTTTTTTTTTTTTTTTTTTACCGTAATGGTGTAACTATGTAATCAGTGGCCCAGATTCAGGTAGCAATTGCGCCTGCGTAACCATAGTTACGCAGCGCAATTGCTGACTTGCGCTGGCGTAACGAGTTCTCCTGATTCAGAGAACTCGTTACGCCGACTGCAGCCTAAAATCTGTGTGGCATAAGGCTCTTATGCCACGCAGATTTTAGGCTGCATTCTTGCGTTGACCGCTAGGGGGCGCTCCCATTGTGGTCAGCGTATAGTATGCAAATTGCATACTTACGCCGGTTCACAATGTTGAGCGTCCCCTGCGTACGCAAGTTACGTCGGTTGCGTATGGCGTCTTTAGCGTAAGGCTGCCCATGCTAAAAGCAGGGGCAGCCAATGCTAAAGGATACCCGGCGTTCCCGCGTCGCGACGTTCGAATTTTACGTTGTTTGCGTAAGTGAATCGTGAATGGCGCTGGACGCCATTCACGTTCACTTTGAAGCAAATGACGTCCTTGCAACGTCATTTGCCGCAATGCACGTCGGGAAAGTTTCCCGACGAAGCATGCGCTGTACGCTCGGCGCGGGAGCGCGCCTAATTTATATGATTCCCGCCCCCGACGGGATCATTTATATTGTGCGCGCTTACGCTGGGCAATTTTGCCGGCGCGCCCTCGCAATTTACGGAGCTACTGCTTCGTGAATCGAGGGCAGCGCAAATTATTTGCGGGGGCGTAGGGCAAAATCGTTGCCCTGTGCCTCCGCAAATAATGCGCAAATCGTACCTGAATCCGGGCCAGTGAATATGCAGTGTGACAGGGCGTGTGAATCAAAAGGCATCCTCAACAGAATTAAAATCAAACAACTGAAATATTTCACACATGTATTTTTGGCTTGAGTTTTGCTTTGACGCAACCAATCTTGCTCTTGTTATCCCTAGGGAAAGATACAACAGATAGGCACCTATGTTTTAATTAGCTCCAATAATTTTTTGACTAATTGCAAACCTAAATGTGTGAATGGTGCCTTAGCAACATACGCATGTAGTGTGCTTCTATGATCTAGAGATTTAAGACCCGGAAGAGCCATATTTCTGTGTGGGATTCATTAGTCTTACTTCATATTGATTTAACCAAGCAGTAATTGGTGCTGCTGGTACATTGATGTCAACCTGAGAATTATGCTATTATGTGTTGCAATAATGTTTTGTGAAAGAGAAGATTGTATTTTATACCTCCAAGTAAACAAAAACGAGAAATAAATATACACAAACTGCAGCCCCAATTATGCCCACTAGGTGGTCCATGAAAAACATGTCTCAGGTCCAATGTTATGCCGTATTTCATATTCAGAATTGTCCAGTCCAAGTCCCTGGATTATTGCATGCTGTGAATCCATCTAAATGGCTAAAATCCTGCGAATTTTCTCTTTTTAGTGATTTGTATTCTTTTTATTGAAGAATAGTAACAGTTACCATATTCTAGGTAATTGTTAGCCAAGAAAGGTAATTTTAAACACTTCCCTGTGATAATTGATGTACAGAATGCTCGGAGGCCAACTTGTTGTTCAAGGTTGCTGGGATTCAATGAATAGAGTCCATGCTGATGCAGAGACTGCCTCTACATCACCTGTTTCAATACCATAAGTGATATTTTGGCTGTCAGCTTCTGTAAATTGGCTTGATTGTTTTTAGTGTGGGAAGATTGGCACCACAAATTTTGTACATATTTGGCCAGATTCAGAGAGAGATACGTCGGCGTATCAGTAGATACGCCGACGTAACTCTGAATCTGCGCCGTCGTAAATTTAAGCGTATTCTGGAAACCAGATACGCTTAAATTAGGCTAAGATACGAGCGGCGGAAGTCTCCTACGCCGTCGTATCTTAGGGTGCAATATTTAGGCTGGCCGCTAGGTGGCGCTTCCATTGAGTTCGGCGTAGAATATGTAAATGCCTAGATACGCCGATTCACGAACGTACGTGTGCCCGTCGCAGTAAAGATACGCCGTTTACGTAAGGCATTTTTCCGGCGTAAAGTTATTCCAACAAATAGCTGGCCTAGTCAATGTTAAGTATGGCCGTTGTTCCTGCATCGAAATTTAAAAATTTTACATAGTTTGCGTAAGTCGTCTGTGAATGGGGCTGGACGTAATTTACGTTAACATCGAAACCAATACGTCCTTGCGGCGTACTTTGGAGCAATGCACACTGGGATATGTACACGGACGGCGCATGCGCCGTTCGTAAAAACCGTCAATCACGTCGGGTCACCAAACATTAACATAAAACACGCCCCCCCATCCTAATTTGAATTAGGCGCGCTTACGCCGGCCACATTTACGCTACGCCGCCGTAAGTTAGGAGGCAAGTACTTTGTGAATACAGTACTTGCCTCTCTGACTTAAGGCGGCGTAGCGTAAATACGATGCGCTACGCCGCCTTAAAGATGCGCGCCCCTACCTGAATCCAGCCAATTCCCTATAATGTGAAAGCTAAGCTATTGACCTGATTGGATGTAGATAGATATAGTTGGACACACGTCGGCTTATACCTGGATAACCTATAGATTACGTGGGTTCACTTTTTCCACCACTACAAAATCTAAATAGGAATCACACATGTGTCTCATGGATATAATGTCACATACAGTCCAGACCTAAATCCAATTGAGAATCTGTGGAAAGACTTGAAAATTGCAAACATTCTCCACCCAATCTGACAGAGCTTGAGCTATTTTGCAAAGAAGAATGGGCAAAAATGTCACTCTCTAGATGTGCAAAGCTGGTAGAGACATACCCAACATTTATCATGTTCCTTCCACTTCACAATTATGTGCCACTTTGTGTTGGTCTATCACATAAAATCTCAATAAAATACATTTAATGTTTTTGGTTGTAACATGACAAAATTTAAATAATTTCAAGGGGTATTAATACATTTTCTAGGCACTGTGACAGGGAATCAGTCTAGGACAGATCTGCTGAGACAGAAAAGAGAATGCCTGTGTGAAATGGAGTTAATTGGCAGATCTGTAGAGTTGAGTTATATATATATGTGTGTGTTTAACACATATATGGGAGCTCTTTTACATGCCAAAGGGTTTGTTTTTTCATCCATACAGTCCTGAGATTTACTTAGCCTTGTCTGGCAGGACAAGAGACCAAAAATAGAATTGTTAACCGATGTGGAGCCATGTCAAAAAAACTTAAAGAGTTTATTGTAAATTGTACTGGACAGAGATACATTTTAGGAAGGTTATACTTTATAACTACTACTTGTTTTTATACAACTGCTTTTAACCACTAGCTGACCAGCCGCCGTATAACGGCGGCAGGTCGGCTGTGCGAGATCATGTGCTATACGTCATTTCGCATTGCAGCCAATAGGGGCGCGTGCGCGCACGCCCTGCTCGCCCCTGGTGCCGACGCGCATGCCTGGCGGTCGCGATCACAGCCGGGCACCCGTGATCGCTCGTTACAGAGCGAGAACCGGGAGCTGTGTGTGTAAACACACAGCTCCCGGTCCTGTCAGGGGGAGAAATGACTGTTCGTCTGTTTATACAATGGATGAACAGCGATCTGTCATTTCCCCTAGTCAGTCCCACCCCCCCTTCAGTTAGAACACACCTAGGAAACATAATTAACCCCTTCCTCGCCCCCTAGTGTTAACCCCTTCCCTGCCAGTGTCATTTTTACAGTAATCAATGCATTTTTATAGCACTGATCGCTATAAAAATGCCAATGGTCCCAAAAATGTGTCAAAAGTGTTCGAAGTGTCAGCCATAAGGTCGCAGTACCGATAAAAATCGCCGATCGCCGCCATTACTAGTAAAAAAAAATATATTAATAAAAATGCCATAAAACTATCCCCTATTTTGTAGACGCTATAATTTTTCCGCAAACCAATCAATAAACGCTTATTGCAATTTTTTTAACTAAAAATATGTAGAAGAATACGTATCGGCCTTAACTGAGGAAAAAAAATGTTTTTTTATATATATTTTTGGGGAATATTTTTTAGAGCAAAAAGTAAAAACAATTATTTTTTTTTTTATTCAAAATTGTCGCTCTATTTTTGTTTATAGCGCAAAAAATTAAAACTGCAGAGGTGATAAAATACCACCAAAAGAAAGCTCTATTTGTGGAAAAAAAAGGATGCCAATTTTGTTTGGGAGCCACGTCGCACGACCGCGCAATTGTAAGTTAAAGCGTCGAAGTGCCGAATCGCAAAAAGTGGGCCGGTCATTGACCAGCAAAATGGTCCGGGGCTGAAGTGGTTAATAGTACCTTTGTAAGCAAATACAATCGTATTTTTAAATGAATGGATCTGAAATTCTTGGGTACCTCAAAAGTCTGCTACTACAATGTTTGTTCCCTTCCCTGTCCCCTTTTGCCTTTTCCCTGTATATCAATATTTAAATATTCAATGATGAACAGAAAAAAACAAGGAAACAAATGTATGTTACCTTTAGCAAAAACTTGCACTGTAAGGCCCCTTTCACACTTGTACAACTTCAAAGTCGTGCGACTTTGCCGCGATTTTGCACGATTTTGCCACGATTTTGGATCAGCACTACTTTGCCACAACTTTGGCATTAACCAATGAAAACATACATGGTGTGAGGTAATTCCTTTTCCTGTCATAGTTGTTACCAGTTCCTGTTTGCTTCCTGGTTGTTGTGATGTGGTGTGTTGTGACAGAAAATGTTTGTTACTCAATATATTGCCACAGCAGTTGTCATTGCTGCTGCAGCACTAGCAGTGCATGATGAAGAAGAGGAGGAGAAGCGGAGGACAAGGACATCTCTTTTGTTGGGCTGTTTGGAGCACATTGTTCCTGAGGGAATAACCAGGAAGTGAATGTGTGCTAGAAAAATGTGCTTGGGAGGGGCTACTATGTTGAAAGGATTGGGTGGGACAAGGGTCAAAAAGCTGCTTGTGCTTACAGCTTGTGCTTACAAAGTCGTACTGAAATCGTGTCTATATTATTCAGGTACGATTTGCATGCTACTTGAGCGTTTAACATTGAGGTCTATGAACATCAATTTGCATGGAAGTTGGACCAAAGTAGTGCAGGGACTACTTTAACCACTTCCCGACCGCGGCATGTATATGTACGTCCACAGAATGGCACGTACAGGCAAATGGGCGTACATGTACGTCCTTGCCTTTCTGCGGGTCGGGGGTCCGATCGGGACCCCCCCCGCTACATGCGGCGGTCGGGTTCCCTCGGGGAGCGATCCGGGACGACCGCGCGGCTATTTGTTTATAGCCGCTCCGTCGCAATCGCTCCCCGGAGCTGAAGAACGGGGAGAGCCGTATGTAAACACGGCTTCCCCGTGCTTCACTGTGGCGGCGTATCGATTGAGTGATCCCTTATATAAGGGAGACTCGATCGATGACGTCAGTCCTACAGCCACACCCCCCTAAAGTTGTAAACACACACAAAGTGAACCCTAACTCCTACAGCGCCCCCTGTGGTTAACTCCCAAACTGCAACTGTCATTTTCACAATAAACAATGCAATTTAAATGCATTTTTTGCTGTGAAAATGACAATGGTCCCAAAAATGTGTCAAAATTGTCCGAAGTATCCGCCATAATGTCGCAGTCACGAAAAAAATCGCTGATCGCCGCCATTTGTAAACGCTATAAATTTTGCGCAAACCAATCGATAAACGCTTATTGCGATTTTTTTTAAAAATAGGTCGAAGAATACGTATCGGCCTAAACTGAGGGAAATTTTTTTTTATATATGTTTTTGGGGGATATTTATTATAACAAAAAGTAAAAAATATTGCATTTTTTTCAAAATTGTCGCTTTATTTTTGTTTATAGCGCAAAAAATAAAAACAGCAGAGGTGATCAAATACCACCAAAAGAAAGCTCTATTTGTGTTGAAAAAAGGACGCCAATTTTGTTTGGGAGCCACGTCGCACGACCGCACAATTGTCTGTTAAAGCGACGCAGTGCCGAATCGCAAAACCTGGCCTGGGCGTTTAGCTGCCTAAAGGTCCGGGGCTTAAGTGGTTAAAGTCGGCACGACTTAAAGTCGTGCCAATATGAATGGAAGGCATTGAAAATCATGGAGAATGACTTGTCATGCAATTTTGCACTCCAAAATCGTGGGACAAGTTGTATAAGTGTGAAAGGGGACTAAACAGAGCCACCTTAAAGTGGTTGTACAATCGTGCCGTTTCTAAAGGAGGTCATGCCGTGACTGGCAGCTCCCGCGTCCATGCGCGGGAGTGACGTCACGCGACTCTGGCCAATCACAGACCCGGAGTTCGTGGCCCCAGAAGGAAGAGGGCTGAAGATGGACGCTCGCTACTAGTGGGGGCAGCAGTGACGTTGCAGGCTTCGGTTTCAGCTAAATGAGGCATAATGGGCTACTATGTGATGCATAGTAGCCCATTATGCTTGATCTTTGCAGGGAAATAAAGAGGAAGTAAAACCCATCAGGGTTTACTTCCTCTTTAAACAAAATATGTTTATTGCAACATGTGTATTTGCATGTTACAGTATTTACCTATAAAAAGGTCAGAGGCCACCATCTTGGATGTGAAATCAGCAACTCCAGCAGACCGAGAGCGGTCACTTAACTGACACTCTAAAATATACTCCTTTACTCCTCCTAGCTACTAGATAAATGGTTATGTATAAGGGTAAAGGGAGGGATGGAGGAGCTGGGCCAGCACAGAGAGTAATTAGACACTCCCAGAAGAGGAGAGAGCTATGACATGCAAGGAGGGAGGGGGCTGTACTCATAATTGACCCTTCTATAGTGGTCCACTGTTCTAGCAAGTTCAAAGGAAAACTGCAAGTGAATAGAATTGTTAACGGAAAAGAAAAGCACTGCAAGTAAGCATTTAAAATACTTAATTTTTCTTTTACCTGCAATTTTTTATGTTGGTGACAGGGTCTCTTTAAGCCCTAGGAAGTGTTAAAGGACACAGGCGTTCATTTATTAATGTTCACGATATAAATTACAAAACGAGGAGGCCTCGTCTGAGCCACAATTTGGTTTGGACAAGATGATGTATTAAGCCATCAATCACTGCTGTGTCATTAATGCTGATGTTCTTGTATTTTCCCAACCTTGGCCTACATTGTGAAATTAGCCTTTGACTAACCATCTTATTGTTACGATCTGTGTACATGGAGAACCTGAGAATGAAAACTGCCGTTGTTTTTAGCTGGGGTTATTGATCACCATAGAGACTGCTGTAGCTGAGCGGGACTTCTGCTGTGGGTGCTGCAAGAATTTGAAAGGAGGAGCTTTGCTGCAAAGAATTAAAAAGAAAATCTTAAACCTTTCTGAAGGAAACCATTGATTGCGGACCCTGTAATCAGTGGTAACGTTTCAAACTTGTGATGGTGTAATGTGAACAAGCACTACATCAACTAAATGTATTCCAAAATGAAAGGTGTGCAAAGTCTTATGGGTTGATTTACTTAAACTGGAGAGTGCAGAATCTGGTGCAGCTGTGCATGGTAGCCAATCAGCTTCTAGCATCAGCTTGTTCAATTAAAAACTTTGAAAAAAGCTATAAAAAAAAAATGGAAGCTGATTTCTATGCTTAGCTGCACTCTCCAGTTTTAGAAAATCGACCCCTTAGGCTGGGTTCACACTAGTGCGACACGACAGCCGTCCTACTTTGGATCCGACTTTGCCCTGCGACTTGAAGCCTACATACGTTCGACTTTCAATGAACGGCGATCCGACTTGGATCCCTGCCAATACCAGGCACTGTGTTTGATATGAATCTTGAGGGGGAACTCCACGCAACCATTTATATAGGTATGGGGCGTGTTCACCGGGTGACGTCACCTGGTGATCACACCCCATGGCTATATAAATTGTTGCGCACTGCACACACGACATTACAGCTGAGAGATCGTCGAGTCAACATCGGGAGAAGAGGTAAGAAGACGGCGGAGAAGATGGCCCCCCTCTAGTAAAAGAGTTGCAAGAAGATAGTGGAGGGGCCTGGCAGAAGGCAGAAAGCACCGGAGAGCATGGAGAAGAGAGCGGAGAGTTGGAAGAGACCCCCAGAGTCGGAAGAAGACCCCCGAAGTCGGAAGAAGACCCCCGGAGCTGCCTAATAAATTACTTTAAAAACCTGTAGTGTGTTTTTTTTACACTTTTTTCCCCCAGGTGAATGGATAGGGGTACAATGTATCCCATACTCATTCACATAGGGTGTGGGGCTGGGATCTGGGGGCCCCCTTATTAAAGGGGGCTTCCCGATTCCGATAAGCCCCCTGCCTGCAGACCCCGACAACCAAAGGCCAGGGTTGTCGGGAAGAGGCCCTGTCCTCATCAACATAGGGACAGGGTGCTTTGGGGTGGGGTTGGCCGCAGGGCGCCCCCGTGACCCAAAGCACTCACCCCCCCCATGTTGAGGGAACGTGGCCTTGTACGGTTCAGGAAGGGGGGGCGCTTGCTCGTCCCCACCCCCTTTCATGACCGGCCGGTGGGATAAGGGTCTGGTGTGGATTTTGCCGTGCTGTTTTTTCGGCGTAGGGGTTCCCTTTTAAATCCGTACCAGACTCAAGGGCCTGGTATGCTCCTGGAGGGGGAACCCATGCCAGTTTTTTATTAAACATTTTGTGGAGTTCCCCCTCAAGATCAGCAGAGCACAAGTCGCATGCCAAAGTCGGATCATGCAAGACGGCATTCCGACTTGGATTCGACTTCAATGATATTCAATGGAGTGAAGTAGGATCAAAGTCGGACCAAAGTAGTATAGGGAGCATTTTCAAAGTCGGGCCGACATGTGTCGGACCAGTTAAGGCGGCTCCCATAGGGAAACATTGATTTTCACATGTCATGTGACATGAGCTCCCAATGTCAGAGCGTTTGTCGGAACAGTGTAAACCCGGCCTTAGTGTTTTTTTTTAAGTAATTGTAAACCCTTACAACTACTTAGTGAAGTGACTGCCCTCTGGTGGTACACATAGATTAAACAAATTCTCCAAATTGAGTTGTATATGTTTATTTGCAGTCTTCTCTTCTCTACATCCATTCAAAGTGTAGATTTTTTAAAGCTTCTCTGAGAGTTCAGAAAAAGGAGGCAAAGAGCAGAAGTTACACTCTGCAAACCTCAGTGAGGAGAACTCTGAGAGCTGATTGGGGAGAAGGGACACACCTCCCACACAGCTCACAGGAACAGAGCTGAGGCTGTCACTTTGCACTTGTAGTTTGCACTTATAGGGCGAAGTGAATTTGCCTTTCGTAAATAACCCCCAGTGTCTTATAAAACATTATAGGTGAATTTCAGGTATGCCTTTTTATACAAAGTTACATTGGTTCAGCTTGGACCTATGTACTTATGTGGGGATCCCCGTAGAAGCTGGAAACCGCTGTAGTAGACACTACTAGCCAGATTCAGTAAGACTTACTCAGACTGAGATTAAATGTTGCTAAGATACGACCGACGTAAGTCTCCTACACCGTCGTATCTTAACTGCATATTTACACTGGCCGCTAGGGGCGTGTACGTGGATTTACGCCTAGAATATGTAAATTAGCAAGATACGCCGATTCACGAACGTACTTGCGCCCGATACGCTGTTTACGTAAGGCGTTTTTCAGGCGTAAAGATAAACCACCAAAAAGATGGCGCAGCCCATGCAAGGTATGGACGACGGAACAGCCGTCGTATTTTATGTCGTTTGCGTAAGCGTACGTGAATGGGGCTGGGCGTAGGTGACGTTCACGTCGAAAGCATTAAGTATTTGCAGTGTGATTCTGAGCATGCGCCGTACAAACGGCCCTCATTTACATGGGGTCACGGGTAATTTACATGAAGCAGGCCCCCTACCTGCCTATTTTGAATTAGGCGGGGTTACGCCGGGCCATTTGCGATACGCCAACGTAACTTAGGAGGCAAGTGCTTTGTGAATACAGTACTTGCCTCACTATGTTACGTCGGCGTAGTGCAAATGGGATGCGCTACGCCGAACTAAAGATGCGCCCGTCTTACTGAATCTGGCTACACTACTCCACTTGATCTTTGTTAGCTTCCAGGTTTTGTGCTGGGTGTCAGCCGACTGCTTTGTAAACACAGGAGGTCAGCTGCTCGGGACGGGTGCCATTCCATTGTTTTAAAGTGTTCTCTGATTGGTTGAGGTGGAGAGGTGGGGCAGTTATGATGTCATCACGTTCTTAGTATGTGCGCCATGTTTTAAAAAGGATAACAATTTAGCTGGTGTTGCTTTAAAGAAATAGGGTGTCTCTTTTAACCACTTGGGATCCGCGCTATGGACGAAAGACATCCACAGCGCGGCTCTCAAGTGCCTGGTGGACGTCCCTGGACGTCCTGTTGTTGTTGTTCCCTGTGCGCGCCGCTGGGGGCGCACAGTGGGGAAACAACGTGCCCGTCGCATTGCTCGGGAGCCGATGCGTGTGCCTGGCAGGCGCGATGTCCGCCAGACACCCGCGATCGTCGGTGACACAGCAGGACGTGGAGCTCTGTGTGTAAACACAGAGCTCCACGTGCTGTCAGGGAGAGAGGAGACCGATCTGTGTCCCTTTACATAGGGACACAGCATCGGTCACCTCCCCCAGTCAGTCCCCCTCCAGACACAGTTAGAACACACCCAGGGAATACATTTAACCCCTTCCTCACCCCCTAGTGTTAACCCCTTCACTGCCAGTCACATTTATACAGTAATTAGTGCATTTTTATAGCACTGTTCGCTGTATAAATGTGAATGGTCCCAAAATTGTGTCAAAAGTGTTCGATACGTCCGCTGCAATATCGCAATTCTGACAAAAAAATCGCAAATCGCCGCCATTACTAGTAAAAAAAAACAGCGCAATTGTCATTCAAAATGCGTCAGCGCTGAAAGCTGAAAATTGGTCTGGGCACGAAGGGGGTTTAAGTGCCCAGTAATGAAGTGGTTAATACTTTTTTGTGCACCATAAATAAACTGTGCAATAACCAAGCTATAAAAACAAAGGTTTTCTTGCCTATTTCCAGTATAACCCATTGCTCATATCTCATGTGAAAATCCTATGTTAGGGGTCTTGTGTGGTTTTCTTAGCAGACCTTGATTAGGTACAGCACATGGTACTGAGTGACACTGAACTGTGCTATAGTATTCTAGTGGTGATATGCAGTGCTGTAATTCCAGGGCTATCAGATGAGTGCAAAGCCATATAATAAAGAGGCAGCCAGTCCCGGTAGAGGGGAGAGGCACCCACTGAGTTTCATTATACTGACGCTTTGTAACCTACCATCATGGACTTTTAATGATAGACACGTAGAGGCTTGAGCTCTGACAGAAGGCATGGCATGTAGTTACTTGTAGAGCTCCTCTGTACTTTAAACAATGGATAGCAGAAGTACATCTCCTCACACTGGCGCAGAAGCCTTGTCTGGCTCTTAGAATTGCATACATGTAGATTTATATGAAAACGATGGACGCAAATAAAATCCCCAGTAACAAAGATTCAGAACAGAACTTGGTGTTACTGTAAGTCCCATTTATTCCATTTGGGAATGTCTGTATGGTCAAGGTGAAGGACTGGAACAGAAATGTAAGTACAATGGTCTACATTCCTTCCTCCTTTTCAGTTTAGTTTTCAGTGAGGAAAGGATTACCACTCCCCTCCTTATTCCAAGTGAAAAACATCAGATTTTTTATTTAATTTTTTTCTTAGAATAGAACTAGGTTAATAATGTAGGTGTGCAGGGTCACTTGAAATCATAGTTATTCAGTAGTGGTAAGTGGTTGGTCCACATTAGAAAATGGTCACCTTATGAGAGTTCAGCATGGTGGGACATTAGTAGTACTGTCCGCCCTGGATCACAGAAGTGGGATTTTGCTGCATACACAGGAGGTGGGCGCTTCAATACTTTGATGCCACCTAGTCTCCTCATCAGCATTGGAATTTTGCTTAGGTCTGTGTAAAAGCTAGTGGCTGGGTAGCGAGTTTTCTTATATTCATTTAATTTATCATTAAAGCGGAGGTCCGCCTAAAAAAAAATATTAAAAGCCAGCAGCTTCAAATACTGCAACTGCTGACTTTTCATAAATGGACACTTACCTGTCCAGGGTGCCTGCGATGTCGGAAACTGAAGCCGAGCAATTTCTCGGCTCTCGGCTGCCCCCGCTGCCATCCTCGGTGAGGGAATCAAGAAGTGAAGCGTTGCGGCTTCACTTCCCAGTTTCCTACTGCGCATTTGTGCGAATCACGCTGCACGTCTTCACTGGTCCCTGCTGTCTTCTGGGACCAGTGTGTTTCCCAGAAGACAGTGGGGGGCGGGAAGGGGTGTGACTCCTGCGGGAGTCTATTCCCGGAAGTGGGTGCAAATACCTGTATTATACAGGTATTTACACCCCCCTGAAAGGTGCCAAATGTGACACCGGAGGGGAGGAGGGTTTCGAAAAGCTTATACTTACCTCCACTGTACAGCTCGTTTTTGCACAGAGTGGCCCCGATCCACTGGGGTCCCTCGGCTGCTGTCTCGGCTCCTCCCCGCTTCTGCTAACCCCCCTGGGAAGTGCTCTCCCAAGGGGGTTACCTTGCGAGTGCACTCCCAAGTCCTGTATCCGGCGTCCATAGCTGCCGACTACAGGACTCAGCCCCACCCCGGGCCCTCGCTTCATTGGAGTTGATTGACAGCAGCGCGAGCCAATGGCTGCGCTGCAATCAATCTATACAATTAAGGGCAGAGATCAAGAACGTTCTCGACGTGGGACTTTCGAGGGCTCAGGTAAGTAAACCGGCCTGTAATCGTCTGATGTTTTTTCACCTTAATGCATTAAGGTGAAAAACATGAAGGGTTACAACCTCTTTAAGTCATGATAATTTCTCTTTCATTTATGTATAATATAGGCAAAAGAAGAAGAAAACCAGCATTTAATTGATAACAATGCGTGGGGGAAGCAGAGGGTACTATTAAATCCCACCAACACCAATGGTGGGTGGGGGTTTAAATCTCATTAACACCAATGCTAATGGTGGGGGGGGTGTGTTTAATAAATCCCGCTGACACCAGTGCTGGGACGATTCTTGTGTTAATCACACTGACACTAATGCCTAGTACACACAATGAGAAAATTGGATGAAAAATACCGCTTTCGGAGCGGTCATTTCGATAATCTGATCGTTAGTACACAGCTTTCGAGAGATAATCAGTTCATGCAAAAGAATTCTAGGAAAAACACAAAAATATTTCTTGTATAATACCATTAGGAATGAATTTTTTGTAATTAGTATTTGTACAAAAAAATAATCATATGACCAAGACCACGCATGCTCAGAAATGAAAGAATGCATTACAATACATTACATAACTTTCAAAATTGTATTATTTCGTATGAGAATTTTCATAAGTTTAGTAAACTATTGGTTTGGTTTTCGATATGAGACTTGCATGCACAAAAAAGGACGATTATTCGCCTGATATTCTTAAGTTTTAGGAGTGTGTCTATTGTATTGTTTGACCATTTTTCCAGAAGCGCATTTGTGAGGTCAGGTACTGATGTGGACGATAAGGCCTGGCTCGCAGTCTCTGCTCTAATTCACCCCAATGGTGTTTTATCGGGTTGAGTGCAGGCCAGTCAAGTTCCTCTACCCCAAACTCACTCAACCATGTCTTTATGGACTCCTAAACCTTGTGGACAGCCTTACCAGAAGAGTTGAAGCTGTTATAGCTGCAAAGGGCGGGCCAACTCAATATTAAACCCTACAGACTAGACTGGGATGCCATTAAAGCTCATGTGCGTGTAAAGGCGGGTGCCCCAATACTTTTTGTAATATAATGTTTATATCGATAGATCGATAGATAGATAGATAGATTTTTTTTATTATTATTTCTGGATCATGCTTTTGCAGACTCTAAATATTTGTAGTAATATCTGATGTAAATGTAAATGTAATGCATACTAAAAATTCAGTTTTTTACATTACTTTTACTTGAGTGATAAAACCTTTTCTCACTCCCACTCAAACAGTACTTCGGCGAAACATTTTCTACAGCATATTTGCAGTTTTTTTTCTTCTTCTAACTTTATAAATCCTGCCACCTCTTCTTGTTTTTTCCATTTCATTTTCTTTCTCCCCCTGTGCTCTCATCAGGCAGACGAGTTTGTCAGTGCCCAGCTGCTCCCCTGCCTGTGTGTCAGTCCACTATAATTTTTTGTTCTATTATGTGCCTCCCGTTGTTATAAATAAAGCTGTAGACTTCAAAATCAATTCAGAGGACATTAAAATAAAACCCACAGGGTGTCTTGCACACATTGTGGAATTCAGTATGGAAACAGATTTTAGCAAAATGTGATAAACAGTTCATTTGCAATAGTCCTTGCCCTCCATCGTTGTGTTGCTTCTAATGCTAATGACTCTCTTAAACCCGTGTCCTTGTCTGAAGAGGCCCCACAGGGTTAGTGTTTGACCTGGCGGCTGGTTACCAGTTAGGTGCCAATCACTCCTTTGTGGGAGGCGGGGGAGGGGGACTTCCAACGCGTGTTCTAAATTCGGAAGTACTTTATATTTTTCTTGCGACTGCAGTGGCAGATTGACTGAGCAGTATTTGTACAGTACATGGGTTTGTATGTTCACAACTACTTCAAGCTATCTTTTACGAGAGCAATACTGAGTCTCAATATAAACCTAAGCATAATGTGCCTTCACCCCCCCCCCCCCCCCCCAGAAACCAGCTTCTCCCTCCCTTGAGGAATACAGTGGGGTTTACACTTCTGCACAACACAATTGTGACTTTCCACTGTTGCTATCACTAAGCAGCCCACAAACACTTCTATAGAAACTACAAGTATAAAGGCTCAGTTTGGTATTTCCTTTACCTGCCTTTACCTTAAGGCTCCAAAGTAGGTGCAGTGCTGGAGGAGGAAAGATCGGTACGAGGATCTCATCAACGTGCTGCTTCTCCACTTGTCCACTCAAAGCTTGGGGCAGTTTGATGACCAAGCGTGATTCGAATGTACCTGGGTTAATTTTGGTTTGGCTTCGCAGAACAAAGTTCAGGTGCCGAATCTGAACCCCACCGAAGGCAATGTGGGAGACAAATGTTAAAAATCAGAACGGGCAATTTTCTGAGCTAATAAGAAAAGGATTGTTAATCAAATGGCATGGAGATAGGAAAATGGGAAGGGGAGAGGCTAGTTGAGCACTGCCCTAGGGGACATCTACTAAAGCAAAGAAATGTTTTTACAATTTCCACTTGGTGGGCAGCCACGATTTATTATTAACTAATTTATTAATAATAATTATTTAATTAATTATTTAATAAAAAAAAAAAATTGATGATCAGCCAATGATGTGAGGATCACCAGATACATACAAATTATTTATAGATACAAGAAACTGGATTTTCAAGGAGCCAAACAAATTGATCTACCAACAATTAAATAATAACAAAATTGAATTATAAATATGCAAAAATTTGAATCAATCATGATCTAAAACCCATCATGGATCATTCATGCGGTCATAAAGGATGTACAGCTTTTTCAACTTAACATGTTTCACAATTCAATGGCTTCCTCAGAAGACTTGTGGATCGCTGTACAGAATAATTCTATAAATGAATAGAAAAATAACACATATAAGTCAAATATACATTCACATGTCTCCGGAGAAAGCCATTTAATGGTGAAACATGTTGAGCTGAAAACACTTTATGACCACATGAATGATCCATGATGATTTTTAGATCATCATAGAGGTTAGTGGCGCTGTAACAAGTAATATATGATATTTTAGTCCATAATACAGTCCTTCTTGATTTTTTAGGGGGGTAAATTGCCCCCCTTGCCCTATGGAGCGCACACCCATGACTGTGATGTATGCAGCCTACTACAGGAGAACTGACATGTACAAGTAAACATTTTTTGCAAGCTGAAAATCCTGATACCGGGATGATGTCTGCAGTTGCAGGTTTAATCTCATTATCACCACATAAACCCCAGGACATCATATGACATCCACCTGGGGAGAAATGGTTAAAGTGATTTTTACCTACAGGTACAGTAAGCTTCTAATAAAGCTTACCTGTAGGTAAAATTAATATCTCCTAAGATATTTTGTAAAATATCAGAGACACGAAGAGACACCGATCCCAGCGCTCAATCTAAATGGGTAAACTGCTTTTTAGCGGCTATTATAAAAATATAAATATTAAAAAATATGCCTGGATAAAAATCAAAACATTAACAGCGCTTGTTCAAATATTCATAAATATTCAGTGGTAAATATTTCCTACCGAGCAGTATAAAATTGCTTACACACTTCACACTATCGTGTAAAATGCATGGGTTCCTAGACAGACAGATTAATCTATCAATGAACAAAACAAAGCATGCAAGGAGTATTATCTCAAAAAGACTATTCTTCCAATGAAACAATAAAAGTCCATGCAATAAAGATTGGGTGATGTGTTGTGCCTTAAATCCAAAAAGCAATCACGTGTGAAGAATGTTCAGCTTCTACACCATCACCAATCCACCTTGTTAACACCCTTTTGTGCATCTACTCAACAGAGGTAAGTACAACTAGGGCCTATAGATTCCTCTCAAGAGGTAAAGACTGTAGCTCCTCTTTGGAAATCCAGCAAACTTTCACAGTAAAAGTTCAATTCGGCAGATCACAGCATGTAAAGATTCAAGGGGATGCTCTCCATAGTGTAAAACAATTTATTATCCAAAAAAACCACCGCATACAAGTTATGCTTACAAGAATATGAGTTTAAAATGGCATGTCTGAGCACAGCACTGCATCAAGCTCACCAGCTCCTGGAGATCGAAAGACGTGTCCGTGGCGGTGAGTCACGGGATTACGCTAGCTGTGCCTGACAGGTGAGTCACGTGGTCATGCCCTGACGCGTTTCGTTAATTACGTCTTCAGAGGGCGTCTTTTAAGATATATAAATGTTTAGGAAATATTCCAGTGAGCAGCAGCTGGTGACATCACCAGAACATGCACTTGAAAGGAACGGCTAGACCGTGTCATTCCTTCAGAGCTGTGTGCCGCAGCTGAGACTCCTGTGTACATGCGCAGGGATGACTTCATCGCGGCACAGCCAATTAAGCGGCTGCAGCCCGTGACCCGGGAAGGAAGACCACTTGGAGATGGAAGTCTCTGCAGAGGTGACAGCATGCCAATGGAGGGCTTTGTTTCAAGGTACGTTTCATAATGTGCTAGTATGTGATGCATACTAGCACATTATGGCTTTACCTTTCAGAGAGAAGTTTTTTTTTAGTAAGTTTAATATCGCTTTAAGCATACAAAATGGTTGCTGCATATCTATTAGAATACAAAAGCAGCAAAGACATCTCTATATAAAAATCATGTATTTTAAATGTGCAGTATTTATACTTTTCACTGAGCATCTAAAGCATTTTAAAATATTACAGAAAATTGAAGTTTGTTCCACAAAGCTAGCAGTAAGAGAACAGGGCAGACACACCCTTCTCTTAGGCCTTGTACACACGATAGGATAGCCAGAGGACAACGGTCTGAAGGACCACGGTGACATAAAACACAACGACGTGTTGAAAAAAAACGAAGTTCAATGCTTCCAAGCATGCGTCGACTTGATTCTGAGCATGCACAGGTTTTTAACCAATGCTTTTGCATACTAACGATCGGTTTTGACCTATCGGTTAGGCGTCCATCGGTAAAATTTTAAAGCAAGTTCTCATTTTTTTAACCTAAGGTTAAATAACCTATGGGGCCTACACACGATCGGTTTGGACTGATGAAAATGGTCCTTCAGACCGTTGTCCTCTGGCTATCCTATCGTGTGTACAAGGCCTTTATTCTGCAATACCAATCTGTGTAAGGACAGATGAGGATGATGGCCATAGCTATTACCCAGCTATGCCACCATAGAGCACTGGAGTTTGAGGCCTGGAAGCAGCATTTTAAGGAATTTCCAAGGTAAAATCAGTCACATATCATAACATACAGGGTTGCATCCAATATGTATAAGCCATGGTTAAGGAGAGGGACTGTAGGATTGGGGCTCAGAACCTTTTACTGCTTCTTGGGGACAACTGTGTCTGTTGGGTACGTCTAGCAATGTTTCTAAATTATGTTTCGGGGGGCCTCTACATGTTAGAATAAGGGGTCAATGCAAATAAATGGTGTTGTTTGTGCAATTCATATTGTAGACAGCCTGCAGAGGACTCTAGGCTTCAAGCCTTAGTAATCTTACAGGAATATCTCCTTTATATGCTCATGTAGCGTTTAACCTACTCTCATTTTAAGCCGTTTATATTATGGATTATACTTATGACCAGCTTCATAAAAAATAGCTGCGTTCTGTGGAGACGTTTAAAACTTGACATTTTCCAATGCAATTTACAGACGCGTAGTATAATACGTATGTCATTTCCAGCAATATCTCTTAGTCTTAGTATGCACTGCAAGATTCTCACATCTCCTAAGCTTCATAATTTGATTTTATATCAGAAGCATGGTGTTTAAAAAGTTCCAGAAGCCACAAAGGTAAAACAAAAATGCTGCTGTTGGTCTTAGCGGTTCTCTTCTTGGCTCTGATGTCTAATAATTGAATGTAAAAGTACCTCTAATTTGTTTCTGTCCCCATCTCATACAATTAATGAGAAAGCTGGTTACATATTTATTGAATACTTGTTAATCATGTTTCAAAGAAAACCTATGCATGGCACAGAAACTGTTTTTTATTATTTCTTCCTTCCCAGCAGCACGACTGCTGAGAAGCTTAGGCTTATTCTACTTATTTAAACTGTATCAAAACCTTGCCCCCCAAAAAATTAAACATAGACCGTTTTAAGTTGGAAGTAGGACAAGGCCACAGCTTTATTGAACATATCGGTATAACAACCTTCAAAATACCAATAATCATGCAGTCACGGTTATTATACCGTGGGCATCTATAAACAAACCGTCTAGTTTAACCACTTAAGGACCGCCGCACGACGATATACGTCGGCAGAATGGCATGACTGGGCACAGGGACATCCCCTTTAAGAGCCCAGCCGTGGGTCGTGAGCGTGCCGCTGGCGGTGCTTTTGTGACCCGGTCCGAAGCTCCGTGACTGCGTGACCCGCCGACCCGATTGCAGCGGGTGTCCCATGATCGGGTCACAGGAGCTGAAGAACAGGGAGAGGTGAGTGTAAACACACCTTCCCTGTTCTTCTGTGTGGCAATGTCAGTGATCGTCTGTTCCCTGATATAGGGAACAACGATCACTGATGTCACACATCCAGCCCCGCCCCTCTACTGTTAGAAACATACATGTGGTCACACTTAACCCCTACAGCGCCCCCTAGTGGTTAACCCCTTCACTACATTAGTCAGTGCATTTTTATAGCACTTTTCGCTGTGAAAATGACAATGGTCCCAAAAATGTGTCAAAAGTGTCCGATGTGTCCGCCACAATGTCGCAGTCACAAAAAAAAAATGCTGATTGCCGCCATTAGTAGTAAAAAAAAAAAATATTAATAAAAATGCAATAAAACTATCCCCTATTTTGTAAACGATATTAAATTTTGCGCAAACCAATCGGTAAATGCTTATTGCGATTTTTTTTACCAAAAATAGGTAGAAGAATACATATCGGCATAAACTGAGGAAAATCATTTTTTTTATATATCTTTTTGGGGGATATTTATTATAGCAAAAAGTAAAAAATATTGCATTTTCTTCAAAATTGTCGCTCTATTTTTGGGAAAAAATAAACCACCAAAACCAAAAGACCAAAAGAAAGCTCTATTTGTGGGAAAAAAAGGACGCCAACTTTATTTGGGAGCCACGTCGCATGACCGCGCAATTGTCAGTTAGCGACGCAGTGCCAAATCGCAAAAAGGGGCAAGGTCCTTAACCTGCCTATTGGTCCGGGTCTTAACCGTTTAAGAGGCCTGTCTCCACCATCAGTGTGTGACAGGCATTAAACTGACCCCGTAATTCAACTTGAGGGTCTAGCCCATAAAGTAATGCCAATAGCTGGCAAGGTAAAACTGCCAAGGAAGCTGAGAGACGAAACACACAACGGGAGGGTGGGTGGGCAACTCTTGTGATGTCAGATTCTCCAGAGAGTAGTGGGACATGCCTCTACGTAGTTTTTTCTAGTGTTCAGGCTCCACCTCATCACCTTGTGCCATTGTAGCCAATCCCAATGCAGCCACTCCGACTCCCTGATTAGGTTGACGCCCCGCTTGGTTGCCAAGCGTCCAGCAGTCAAGGCTCCCTTTTCTTAGTGCAGGGCGGGCCAAGGGGCCTTCATTTCTTTGCTTATCTGTTTTTATGTTCAGCCACCAAGAGTGAAGAGTGAATGCTTGGTACTACCAGATATGGAGGAGCATGTGACCAACGCCCCTTCCTTTCATGTGACAATGCTGAAGCTTGCTGATTGGCAGATATGTGTTATGGGGGGGGGGGGGTTAGAGAGATAGTCCCCATCTATGCAAAAGCTTTGACTAGAGCAAATTGGAGCATTCACAATACTTCCTTTCCTCCTGAAAGGAGTTGTACGGGAGTAAAGAAAGGGCGAGTATGTGCTGTGCTGCTGGGATGGAGGACAACAACGCAAATCTGCAGGGCAAAGCAAGTGCTTGTGATAAGTGGAGCTAAACTCTCTCAACATTAACCATTTTTAATTCTTATGCTGCTAGGCGCTAGCATTAGTAAATAGATAGAAAGGTATATTATATTTGCTTGTTTTAACTCTTTTTTTTTTTTTTTATTTCTTCAGTTGCATCCTGATTTCTTTTTTATATTCTTCATTGAGAAAGAGGGTGTGCACAATCTACAGTATGCAATATAAGCCATGTCAAAAGACAAGCGTATAAAGGTCATGATCAATGGAACAATCATCAGAACCTACTTAAACACAGTTTGAGTAATTTGCAGTATAATTCCACATACAGATAAAAATCCACAAGTGGTATAGCATAGTAGTTAAAGTATGAACATGCAATTAGTGGACCGTAATTCTCCTTAGCTATCTTCTTAAATGGTTAATTAGGTGGGAAGCCCAGAAAAACAGGATAATTATGTATAGCAAGGGCAATTCCGATCTTTTTCTGGACACCCAAATGTAGGGGTATAGAGGGAAGGGAGAAAGAAAGAAAAAAATATTTTAAAATTTTATGTAATACATTTCTTCAGTTACTTCCTGATTTCTGGCCTTGACCAAAATGGTATCATGCATCCCAGAAGTATTCATGGACATGTTTTTTTCTTCATCTGGAGGAGGGTAGGAGGGGTTGTCTCGGCTAAGCACACTTTCCTGCCTGCATGCCAGAGCTACGGGCAGATGGATTCCAGGAAGCAAATGCTTCATGAATCATACATTTGCCCTTACTCAAGATGGCCATGGCTATAAATGCTAGGGGGTGTTTTTCTACGTGATTTCTCAACAAAATAAAGCATAAAGACATGCATTATGCTGTGATAGCCAAACAGGCTTTGTTGTATTCCACGGCTTTGCCATTCTATCTGAATGACATGGTGTTTGGGCAATGTACAGAGGAACACAGAGACTACCAAAGCAGTGCAACGCTGCTTTCATAGTACAATACTTATCAAAAGTGATACAGGATGCAAATAATCTGCAGTGGCGAATACAGTAATCACCCAACAGGATATTTATATGTGTGGCTACACATTCACTTTAAGTCAGTTGTAGACATTATAGAAGGTACAGAATGGAGCTTTCACAATCCAAGAGCCAGATAATCTTTTCCATCAGAAAACATGTACTTCAAACCTCCTAAAATTCTGATTTCAGGACCTCTGGTGGCGATATGAGCATACTCCCCATTACTGTGATTGGTTTTACAGATTAATAAGAATATTTACTAGGTGGAAATTGGTAAGGATGTTCTCAATACCACAAGAATGTGTCAAGATATGCATATTAAAGCTCCCTGGGACTAATACCATACTCAAAGAATTAATGGGTAACATTTAAAATGTATTTCAAATGTTTAAAAGAACCTATCATACAATATATATTGGCTCTACCCTTGCTGACTTATTTTAGTAGTTTCAAGTTCCTGGGCTGCATTCTCAAGCTTTTCTGACCCATAATTAGAGATGGGCCAAACACCCCCACTGGTTGGGTCGCAGCAGAACTCCCGAACAAGGAAAAAGGAAAAAGTTCTGACCCGAACAGGGAACCTTATTGAAGCCTATGGGAGCCAAACATGAGAAATCAAAAGTGCCTACTTTGAAGGCTTATATGCAAGTAATTGGCCATAAAAGGGGTATGGGGGTCTGGGTACTGCCCTGGGGGACATTTATCAATGCACAATTTTTTTTTTATAGTAGCAGCGATTTTAATGATGCCTAAACAATACAAAATAATAATTGCTTTAAATATTGTGCCTGGGGGTCCCCTTAGTCTGCCTGTAATGTAGCGCATCTGGAGCATGTATAGAACATGCTGCAGCAAAAATGACATTTCTAAAAAATAAATAAATAAAAAAAGTCAAATCACATATAAATTGATTTGCGGTTGCAATTGTCAGCACCCGGCTATTTAAATAAAGAAAAAAACGGCGTGGGGTCCCTTCACGGTACATGTTGGGTTGGTGACGTCACAAGGAGGCAGTGGCACCAGGTGACATTGCCGGGTGGCCCCACCCCTACCTACAAAAGGACTGTCAAATGGCAGAGGAGGCATTCAACGGTCAGCCGCTAACGAGAGCGGAGTGTTTTTATTTTTTTTGTTCAGGTGCAGTGGGCATTGTGACTGCTGATGGATTTACATAGGGGACGCTGTTTTTTTATTTTTTATTTTGTCAAAAACTGTCTGTTATTTTGGTGAATGGGTAGGGGCACTATGTCCCCTATACTCATTCACTTGGAGGGGCAGGATCTGTGGGCCCTCTTCTTAAAGATTCCGCCCACAGACCCCCACAACCAAAGCCCAGGTTTGTGGGAAAGAGACCCTTGTCCCCATCAACATCCCCCCTGCCCCAAAGCATCCCCTGTGTTGAGGGCATGTGGCCTGGTATGGCTTGGAGGGGGGGGCGCTCACTCGCACTTGGTGCCCATGGACTGGGGGGACCCCACACCATTTTCTTTTTCAATTTTTTAACTGGCAAATTAATTTTTATTTTTATTCAGCTGTCAGCAGGGAATCCTATTGACAGCTGATGACTCATTAGTTGTGAACGACACGGCAGCCGGCTTCCCAGCCCTGCTTCTTAACAACCAGTTTTTACATTCTAATCAGGGAGCAGAATGCACTGTGCAGCGTGCAGTGCATTGCAGGGTGTTCAGCGGGGCCGAACACCCACTGAACACCCTGTAAATTCAAGTGTTCCCCGAATGTGCCTGAACTAATGCTTGGGCAAAACCGTTTGCCCAACCTTACCTAGAACCAGTTAGCAGCCAGTGAAGTTGGCCTACATATGTTTTCCAGGCCACCCACAAAGTACTAAGCAGGAAGAGGAGTTTGATAGCATGGGAATTTGCAACTGCAACTTTTAAAACAAGTCATTAATGCTGGCATTCATACATCTATGGTTATAAGTGAGTTTTAAAAAAAACTTTATGTTACAGAATTTGTTTAAAAACCACATGGTAGCTCTTTGGAATTGGCATCCTGCCTTTTATTTAGATAAGTTTTTATTATAATTGTTATGAAAGTATTTTTAGAGCATCTTTAGAAAGAATGCAATGCTAAGAAATTTGAAGGCTAGTGGATAAAGAGGAGTGCAGGTAAAAGGCAAGGAGTGCAGCCGTCGTACCAAATTTTCCTACAGATGAATAAAAAAAACTATGCACAGATGAAGTGCTTCTTTTTTTTAAGTAGCTACCCTACTGTTGGAAAAATAATGAGCAGTTTCCATGGCAACCCACTTCCTAAGGACACAAGCTATCATATATAAAAAGAAAAAAAAAATCCAAAATGAATTAAACAAATATTGGTATATCTTGTAGCAACATGTCAGGCGTTCTGTCAATGTGTTCCTGATATAAATATATTTTTAGCAGTGTTATTGTCACAGCACACTGTACATTCATTGTTGTTTTGACACTCAGAATGCAAGGCAAGGAAAGAGAAGGGCAGGGCAATGGGGATTGTCAGAGATAGGCAGCTGATAAGTACGCAGATTGTTAAGCAAAATATGCCACATGCTACCCAGTGGGAACTACTTCTGCAACACATTGTTGGACAAGAATGGATTTTCAATTCTAACGTTGGCGGAAAAATAAACAGAAACTTGTCAAGAAGCCTGCAAATTCCACATGTTTCCTTTTTGTCATGAAGGTGAATTTAAACATCCCTATGTTCTTTATATGAATGATCCAAGTCATCTCTGGATTACAAGAAAGTGGAATATTCAATAAAATCTGTTAGCTGGATTCACATAGGGCGGCGTATGTTTCAGCCGGCGTAGCATATCGTATTTACGCTACGCCGCCGTAAGTTAGAGAGGCAAGTGCGTCCTAAGTTACGTCCTAAGTTACGGCGGCGTAGCGTAAATGTGCCGGCCTAAGCGCGCCTAATTCAAATGAGGAACAGACGGCGTGTTTTATGTTAATGAATCGTGACCCGACGTGATTGACGTTTTTAACGAACGGCGCATGCGCCGTCTGTGGACATATCCCAGTGTGCATTGCTCCAAAGTACGCCACAAGGACTTATTGGTTTCGACGTGAACGTAAATTACGTCCAGCCCCATTCACGGACGACTTACGCAAACAACGTAAAATTTTCAAAATTCGACGCAGGAACGACGTCCATACTTAACATTGGCTAGGCCAGCTTTTTGTTGGACTAATTTTACGCCAGAAAACGCCTTACGTAAACGGCATATCTTTACTGCGACGGGCAAGCGTATGTTTGTGAATAGGCGTATCTCACTGATTTACGTATTCTAGGCGTAAATCAGCGTTCACGCCCCTAGCGGCCGGCCGAACTAGACAGCTAAGATACGACTGCGCAGGCTGTCGTATCTTAGCTACATTAAAGTGTATCTCATTTTGAGAATACACTTGACTGATACGCTGGCTTAACTCTCTCTGAATCTAGCTATGTGTATACAATTTAATGTTGTAACTAGGGGGTTATATACTCAATTCACAAGAACTGTACATGAGAATATTTTTAAAGAACGTTTACATAGAAAGAATGCAAAGTCTGTCATTGTTTAATTCCCCTTCTGAAAATGCAAATTACCTGGGTGTTATGCCACTCCAATGGCAGAACGAAGATACGGATCAGAAATCCACTCTGGATTTCTAATCTACAGATTTGATTCAGGTCAGTCACTCAGAAATTATTGAAGCCAGAGACAGCCAAAAACGATTATACTTAGGGGGAAACGATTGCCAGCATATTTTCATTAGTACAGGTTTACTTTAAAATGGAGCAGAAAACAAGAATGGGAAAACAAATTATTATAATTTTTATACTTTTTTGTACTTGTTTTGTCCTTTAAGGCAGCACTACCTGCTTTCTGGCCTAGGCAGGGACACTCTGCTTTCTGGGATTGCTTCCTTACAAATATCCCAGGAGGAAGTATGTTACCAAGGGCGCATGCCCCACAAGGTGCAAGCCATACACCAGAAAGTGAACTTCAATTTTTCAGGAGGAATGCAAGACTCCAGGCACATTTTTTAGGATATTGCTCAGGTGCAATAAACATTTCTAGATGTTCTGTGATACAAAACATGTTTAAATTTTGAGTTCAGGTCCCCTTTAAGCTTTACGTGTTCTTCCTAAAATCTGTCCTGAGACTTTCTTGGAACCATTACATAAAAACTCCTCCTCCTAAGCTATGCAAGCTTTGGCACTTAAGCCCTGTACACACGGCCCGGATTATCGTCAGGAAAACAATTATTTTTGACAAGATTCCTGGCAAGAATCCCTTGCCGGCCGAGTGTACACATGTACGATTCAAAGAAACCGCCATTCTTTTGAATGGCACGAACGCGGTGACGTCATTGACACATTCGATGCTGTCGCCGCCATCTTGATTCACCATACCTATGCCTTGGAAGTCATTTTGAGTATTCCATGGAGACAGGTAAGTATACACATGCTTGGGTTTGCTGAGAATCACGATGAGAAAATAGAGAGCAGGTTCTCTATTTTTCTCGTCTAGATTCTGGGCATTTTTCTTGACGAGAAACCTCAAAGCCTCGTAAACATGCACGGTTTACTTGGCAAAAAGCTCTGCCAGCAGTTTTCTGAGCTGTGTACGAGGCTTTACACAAAAATGGGCTTCTATGCATTGTATACCAAGGCGTTTCTTTTTTTCTCAGCCCAGCCCTGGATAAATGTGAATACATAATATGGTATCACCTACTCTCAGCACATCCTTCTGTCAGACAAGGAAATCTTCTGGCTCTTTGCACATCATGAGTTTTTGATGTGTTGGAAATGGGAGAGGTGATGATCCAGCGTTCTCAATTTGCTACATGCCAAATTAATTTGTGTCCTCTGCTCACTTCTCTCTGGGCAAGTGAGGTGAAATACAGTATGATTAATTTTAGTTCAGTTCAAAAACGTTCTCTAAGCTTTCGGTTCTTATCAATTTGATAGCGACTGACCACTGTGACAATTCTGGCTTCTGTAGTGTCACTGTCATCACAAAGTGATATGGGCAATATTATAAAAGACAATGTGATATGCTGGCGTAAAAGTAAAATTATGCACATTTTATAATGGGATGTAACAATTCTTTCTGTCCGTAATATGATTTTTCTCGCCTTTTCACATTCATTTAAACTGACAGGCCGGAGGTTGTATTAACCTTGCTCGCCTGCAGAACTTGCTGAATTGTATCAAACACTCATTGAAAGTGACACAGTCACAGGAGGATGTGTAATTTCATAATTGTCAGCCTTTGGGATGTTTTTACATGACCCTAATTCCTATAAAGCTCTTCCATCATACTGATAAATCATGCATTTTTGTAACAGTTAGTCCTTATAAATGAAATATTTTTTGTATTCAAACATTTCAGACATTATAGACAACTAGCATTTGATATAAGTAATTTACAGGCATATTATTTAAAGTGTAGCTCCACTTAAAAAAGGAAACTCTGCTTGTTCACACCCTCCACTGCCACATTTGGCACCTTTTGGGGGGAAACACGTACCTGGTTTTGACAGGTACCCACTCCTACTCCTGAGTAAGAACGCTGTGGCGATTTAGGAAGATTTCTGGCCCCTCTTTATTCCCACACTGCCTTCTGGGACACACACGGTCACAGAAGATGGCAAAACCAAAATTAGAAAGCACAGTATGAATCGCAAAAGCGCAGTAGGAAACCGGCTGTGAAGCCTGAGGGCTTCACTGCCAGTTTCCCTTACTTGCAAAGGCTGCGCCTGCACCCAAAGCAGATTGACGAATTGGTTTAGGGTGCCAACAGGGGGGGGGGATCCCTGGACGGGTAAGTGTTATATTGAGTATCAAATATTGGAGCTTCTGAATTAAAATGTTTGTTTTTCCAGACTGGAGCTCCGTGTTAACATTGACAAAATGTAGAGAACCCTAGCAAACAATCAGCCCTCAACCTAATGTGGTCAGATTAGTTAAAATGTACATATAGCCCAAACTTTTTTTTTGTTGTTTTGAATGAAATAAGGACAGTTAAAACAACTGTCGGGTTATTTTTTGTTGTCTGGGTACCATTTAGGAAATCCTGGAAAATTTCCTTTGACCTATTGTTCTGAGGACAATGCTCCAATTTTGGACTTCCCTCCACTCTCTTTGTTGGTCACAATAGTCAACAGGACAGGATTCAGTAGGGGCTTCTTCCCCACTACCCCCCAAGATTAATCTCGGGCTCTGCTTCCTCTCCTATTGTTTGGGAAGTTCATAGTGGGTGTCAGCGGGGAAGCAGAGAAGAGCTTGATTAGCTTCATCAGCGGCTGTGGCCAGGTAAGGAGTGAACTGAAACCAAAAGTTATGAAAACCTTGTCACTTTGGGTTTCAGTGTACACAGAAATGATCAACGTGTGTAAGTATTTGCTGCATTACCCAAGGACAATTATGGGTGCCAAAGTTTTTGCCATTTCACAGGCATGTACAGCTTCACGCCTGGGAATGTTTGGTATCTATTTACTTACCTTAAAATGATCATACATATTTTACCAAAACCCTGTACTGCTTTTTTGTACAAAAAAGAAAAAGAAATTATTTTTTCCAATTTTTTTTTGATAAATAGTTGCACTATTAAGTACAAATGCCAACCATTTATTGTACAGAAGCTTTGCCTTTATATAATATATAATATCTGGGATAAGCAAACATTGTCTGTATGCAAGATATGTGTATTCTTACTTAAAGTGGAACTGTAGTTAAAAAAAAGTTGTGAACAGGCAGGTTTTCTAATCCAGAAGAGACATGCTCTTCTATGTCTGCCAAGATTAATAAACTGGTACTCATGCATGGAAGTGTACATACAGGGTAGCACCGCTCTAACTGTAAAAACATCCAAGTATGCGTGTTGGTTACTGGTACCTTCTCTCCATGTGCCAGGTTCAGATAACCTCCCACTCGTCACAAACTCAGAATATGGATATATGGACAGAACCTTCACTCTGGAATTTGTCCAAATTCTTTATTCGATGATCACCAAGTACAAAGTAACTGCTAACAGATGTGAACAAGGCTCTTCACCGCAGTGCAGGATAATGCACCATTAAATGTTTTATTGCATTGCGGTAGGAGAAAATGCAGCGGGTATGATTTGCGGTCCATTGTGGTGTATTAGGCAGCCTTGTGGCGAATGAACTGCCTTAATGCAATGCACATTAATGTGAATTGGCCCTAAAGTGCCTGTAAACCCTAAATCTTGTTTCAGTATATTCTTCATGCATCATGCCTTGCCTAACACAGTTTTTTAAGCAGATTGTTCTTTGTGAATCGGTTGCATCTTCCTTACCTGGAGATCCTGCCAGTAACATTGTCTTCTTTTGTAGACTGACAACACTAAGCCACTGCCACACAGCATTGTCAGCCTGTTGTGCACACTCTATTAGTTACTGGCCCATGGTCTGCCCATCGGGTCTACAACAGGCTGCCATCCTTGTTGCTATTTGGGAGGAAAGATTTGAGAAAACTTTACATAGTATATGTATATATCTATATATATATGTATATATAGATATATATATATATATATATATATATATATATATATATACACACTATATTACCAAAAATATTGGGACCCATGCCTTTACATGCACAGAACTTTAATGGCATCCCAATCTGAGTTGGCCCATCCTTTGCAGCTATAACAGCTTCAACTCTTTTGAAAGGCTATCCACAGGGTTTAGGAGTGTCTCTATGGGAATGTTTGATCATTCTTCCAGAAGTGCATTTGTAAAGGTCAGGCACTGATGTGAACGAGAAGGCCTAGCTTGCAGTCTCCGCTGTAATTCATGCCAAAGGTGTTTTATCGGGTTGAGGTCAGGACTTTGTGCAGGCCAGTCAAGTTCCTCCACCTCAAACTCACTCATTAATGTCTTTATGGGCCTTGCTTTGTGCATCGGTCCAAATAATTTGATGGAGGGGGGAATTATGGTGTGGGGTTGTTCTTAAGGGATTGGGCTTGGCCCCTTAGTTCCAGTGAAGGAGACCCTTAAGACGTTAGCATACCAAGACAGTTTGGACAATTTCATGCTCCCAACTTTGTAGAACAGTTTGGGGATGGCCTCTTCCTGTTCCAACATGACTGCGCACCAGTGCACAAGAGAAAGTCAATAATGACAAGCCTTCTCGTCCAACATCAGTGCCTGACCTCACAAATGATAGCATCATAATAAACATACTGTAAAATAGATTTAGGCTTTACATACATTAAAAAAAAAATACCTAATGATGTGGAAACAATACTGGTGAACACAATGTCAATTTATGGAAAAAGGAGCCTAGGATATAAAATCACAGACAAAGATACTGCAGAGTGAATACACTATCTTTATAGAAAGTGTTTCATGGGTGCCATAATCTGTGTACTGCCGTTTGGATTTATTTTTAACTCAACGCTCTCCATATCCTTATTTTTATGCCCAGACAATCTGGGTTCAAAGGCCATCAGAGCTGTTTTGTGCCGATCAATACAACAATGGTTGTTACACAGGGTAAACTTTCGACCTGCCTTTGGGGAGTCTGCATTTCTCTGGAAATAAAATCTGCACATACCGGGATAGATGTTCAGGGATGAGAAGCATTGTACTAAAAGGTCATCTTGTCATTGACTCTTTTATTTGTTTAGATTTACTAAATAAAGCATGAATGATTTTCCTTTATCAAATTAGTCTATGCATATTGATTGGTAGAGACCATACACCGGCTGCAATAATTTGTATCTTGACAAATATGTAGCTCAGTCTTTAGAGGTGATCATGATCAATACATTTAAATGAGATATGTTATGGTAAATTGATGGAAATTTGAAGTTTAGATGAAGGAATGAAATAAACAAGTGAAATCGGATTGCTTCATAGATGGTTTGCACATTTGGTGCCTCGTGTCTTGTTGTCATTGCTGCCTTAGGTTTTACTATTTTATTGCAGTAATATGCAGTAAACGATCATATAATCTGTCTGACGATTTAGGTAACTTTTGCCATTTTAGCTGCTATCTATCTACATTTCTTGATATGTTTAGAAGCATTTGGGTTTTCTTCTACTCTACTCTAATGCCGCGTACACAAGATCGGTTAAACCGATGAGAATGGTCTGATGGACCGTTTTCATCGGTCAAAACTGATCGTGTGTGGGCGGCATCGGTTAGTTAACCATCGGTTAAAAAAAAGGCAACTTGTTTTAAAATTAACCAATGGATTCCTAACCGATAGGACAAAACCGATCGTTAGGAGGCACGACCATCGGTTAAAAATCCACGCATGCTCAGAATCAAGTCGACGCATGCTTGGAAGCATTGAACTTCGTTTTTTTCAGCACGTCGTGTTTTACGTCACCCCGTTCTGACACGATAGTTTTTTTAACCGATGGTGTGTAGGCGCGACGGACCATCAGTCAGCTTCATCGGTTAACCAATGAAAACGGTCCATCGGTCTGTTCTCATCGGATGGACTGATCGTGTGTACGCGGCATAAGTATGATTTTGTTGTAATTTTGTAGAAATAGAAACCGTAAATGTTGCTTATTAAGGTGCTAAGGCGACAAACTTCTATACCAATATTGGTGTAGCGCTTTTCCAAAAATGCCCAGACAATCATGCAATCCTTTATACACAATAATTTTATTAAAAAATTATATAAACAATTACAATGCCCATAAAGTCTCTCAAATCCCTTGTGTTATATGTTCTCTATTATCTAACACAATAAGTGCTCCTATATTCATCCACAATTTTGTTCAGCCACCACCGAATGTGCTCTCATCTGGACTACATGACCTTAAATGGTGCCCGACTGGGTCTATATAAGAGTGAGTGGCATTTCATCCAGTCATAATCCCTTTAACCCCCTTGGCGGTAAACCCGAACGTGACTCGGGGTTGATTTTTTATGCTAGGATCGGTAACCCCGAGTCACGCTCGGGCTGGACGTGCAGAGTGTGCAGCAGCGCAGCTTACCTTTCGCTGGATCCACAGGCAAGTTACTTACCTTGTCCCTGGATCCAGCATGCCACCCCGCTGTGTGAGCGAGCGGGACCTCCTCGCTCGATTCACAGTCTCTCCATGTGCCGCCGATTTCCGTTCCCTGCGACGTTACGACGCACAGGAGCGGAGAACGGCACCAAATTCAAAAAAGTAAACAAACACTTTACATACAGTATACTGTAATCTTATAGATTACAGTACTGTATGTAAAAAATACACCCCCCCCTTGTCCCTAGTGGTCTGCCCAGTGCCCTACATGTACTTTTATATAATAAAAAATGTTCTTTCTGCCTAAAAACTGTAGATTGTCCAAAAGTGTCCCTTTATGTCAAAAATGGTTTTAGATCAGCTAGAAAACAGCGATAATAAATTACAATCACTTGCAGAATTGTGCGATAGCGATTTGTGGGGAAATTCGTCAAAAAAAAAAAATAATGACAGCGACAATTCTGCAACTGAGCAAAATTCTGTGATTTTGAGTTGATTACATTATTGAATTATTGTTATTATAATTATATTATTATTTGTTATAATTATTTATAATTATTTATTATATTATAATTTATAATTTTGTTTTAAAAAAAAATCATACCCAGGATGCCTACAAGACTCTTGCTTGGTCAGATTTAAGTGAGTTATTTCAAAAAATTACAGGCCTACAGTATAAAACGCCAAATTTCCTTGCAAAATAATTGTACCGCTTTTGGTACGTAATTCCAGACAGAATCATACCGCCAGGGAGGTTAATGAAGTCACTGTCCCTGTGACAAAACGCATATGGCCGGGGCGTGATGGGTTATGCCAAAACAATTGGGAGAGTACGGAAGTGTGATAAAAGACATGGAAAACCACTAATAAATAAACAGTGCAATATGTACTATGCTGGTAATTTTTGGTACAGTGTAGCAACTTGTTGATGTTAGTGTGTTTCTATATATGGAAAAGGAGAAAATATATTTTTTTAAAGGGTAAAGCACTATTTTAGTATTTTCTTTTATGTGTTGCTGAGTGGTGGAGAGAGCTATAAAATACCATAAAGGGAGAGTACTGCCTATATTGGAAGGAGGTATTGGAATGTTGAGGGATAAAAAGAGGGAACCCACCACCAGGGAGAACTACCAGCGACATCACAGAGACAATAATAGTCCACAGAGAGGGACACAACCTATCTTTGACCCCTGATAATATGTAAGATCATAGGGTCCAGGTGAGAGAACATCCGGTGGTGGCTGCACAACATTTTGGATGAATATAGGAGCACTTATTGGTGTTGAATAATAGAGAACGTATCACACAAGGAATCTGAGAGACTTTATGGACATTAGTAATTGTTTATATATTTTTTTTATGAAACTAATGTCTATACTGGATTGGAAAAGTGCTACACCAATTTTGGTCTAAAAGTTTGTTGGCACATATTTACGAGTGTGGGAGGTGAAAACTGCTTTGATTTTGTTACCGTTGCTGGGTCATAGCAGCTCATATGGTAATAATTTAAATTGAAGTTGCTTAGGTGAAATTTGATTGGAACAAAAAAAGTCTATTCTTTTTTATTTAGAAGGTTTTTTGGGATAGTTTTAAGATTTAGTTCACCTTTAAAAAAAAATGTACATAGTATAACTGGATACCAACATTTATAGGTAAAGTTGATCCTAGGAAAATCTGATTGCCTCTTGGGAGATCAGGAAGGAATTTTTTCCCCCTGCTGGAACAAATTGGATTGTACTTTGCCGAGTTTTTGTGCCTTCCTCTAAATCAACTGTGAGTGTTGGATTGTATATATAGGATTGTATATTTTTTCCCCTTTAATTGGTTGAACTAGATGGACTTGTGTCTTTTTTCAACTGGCCTATGTAACTTTATAAGTTTTTCTAAAAAGGTGAACTTATACTTTAGTTAGTTTATTGTTCTTTTTATCTGTGGTGGTTTTTCTTTTGTTTGTTTTTTATTTGATTGTTTTAGTGCTGTTTTCTTTTTTCTGCCTGTTTTTTTTTTTTTTTTTAGGAGGGGTCTGTTATATTTAAAAGGAACCTCTATTAAAGTGGTTGTAAACCCACTTTTTGTACTTTTACCTACAGGTAAGCCTATAACAAGGCTTACTTGTAGGTATTGAGAATATCTCCTAAACCTGCACGGTTTAGGAGATATTCCCCTCACAATGCGCCGCTGCGCATGCGCAGGGGGATCTACGGCGAAAGGACCGGCAGCCGCCGGACCTTGCCGAGTTTTAAATCTCCCGCGCGCACGCGCGGGAGTGACGTCATCGCCGCTCCAGCCAATCACAGCGCTGGAGCGGCGATACCCGGAAGACACGCCGAGGCAAGATGAAATCTCGCTCGGCGTGAACCAGGTAAGTGCTATGCACCTCGTTCCGAGGTAAGTATTTCATAATGAGCTAATATGCGGTGCATTTTTTTTTATGAGGGTTTACAACCGCTTTAACCATAAGAGCCATTTAAAGACCATTGCACCCCCAAAATAGCACCAAAAAAACAACTTTGTTTTGTCTTCCTATTGACTTCAAAGCAGTTAATCAGATCATCAAAATGTCGCTGAAATAACCTGTTTTTGACTGAAATTTGGGGAAAATAATAAGTCCTAATTTTGCATATTCCTACTGTATGCCAAAATAAAAAAATGGATTGTATTGCATTGTATATGTCAGATAATCCAATATAATGTATATGTAGACTAGATGACATGTATTACATATCATGGCCAGAAATATAATAAGATAGAAGGAGAGATTTTGTTCATTAAAGTGTACATTTTGTTTTTTCATATTTTTGTGTCATCTTCCATGGTTTCAAAATGTTGAATACATTTTTTTACTTAAAATTTTCTGTAACAGTCATAATATTTTGCCACAATTTTTTTAAGATTGCTGTGTTTTCACACATAGCCTGCTTTCCTTTGCTCATTAATAGGGAGCTTATGGCAGCAGGACTTTGATATGCAGTTTTTTGAACCATTAGAGAACATGATAAAAAACTGTTTTCCTCTTGCGGTGCAGATGCTTCCCTTCAAATGACGTTCTGGAAGAGTGTGCAGCATGTCAAGAAGTGTTAATTATAGGGAACTTATGTCTTTGGTTTCCCCAGGTAGTAAAATTTTCGCTAAGGAAACGTTGAATGTTGATTTTCCTACTAGTCACAATAACAATTTAAATAACAATTCCTGTAAAGTAAGCTTCCAGCAGTTAAAAGTCAACCTAAAATAGCTTCACGTTTGAGATAATATGAAATCTTTTAGGTCACCTGCTTTCTAGTTTAATAAATATGGGCCACCTAGCTAGGTAAAACACTTATTCCCAAATCTAGTCCTCGACTGCTCACTATGAAGTTTCTTTTTCTTTAATTTATCCTTCACAAAAGGCTTTAAAAAAGTCTATAGTTGCAATGGAAGTCTATTGCATATTTGTACAGCTCTTACTGAAATGAAGGCTATCCATATGTACAGGGTGGGCCATTTATATGGATACACCTTAATAAAATGGGAATGGTTGGTGATATTAACTTCCTGTTTGTGGCACATTAGTATATGTGAGGGGGGAAACTTTTCAAGATGAGTGGTGACCATGGTGGCCATTTTGAAGTCGGCCATTTTGAATCCAACTTTTGTTGTTTCAATAGGAAGAGGGTTATGTGACACATCAAACTTATTGTGAATTTCACAAGAAAAACAATGGTGTGCTTGGTTTTAACATAACTTTATTCTTTCATAAGTTATTTACAAGTTTCTGACCACTTATAAAATGTGTTCAATGTGCTCTCCAGTGACATGCAGCGAGTGCTACGCTGTGGGCTCTTGCTGAATAAAGCTAGGACAGCCACTGATGTTTCTTCATTAGACCACTTTCACACTGGATACGCCTATAGCGGAGCGTTAAAATCGCAGTCAAATCACGGTAAAATAGCGGTGTTTTACCGCGATTTTAACGCTCCGCTATAGGCGTATTCAGTGTGAAAGGGGTCTAATGAAGAAACATCAGTGGCTGTCCTAGCTTCATTCAGCAAGGACACTGGAGAGCACATTGAACACATTTTATAAGTGGTCAGAAACTTGTAAATAACTCATGAAAGAATAAAGTTACGTTAAAACCAAGCACACCATTGTTTTTCTTGTGAAATTCCCAATAAGTTAGATGTGTCACATGACCCTCTTCCTATTGAAAAAACAAAAGTTGGATTCAAAATGGCCGACTTCAAAATGGCCGCCATGGTCACCACCCATCTTGAAAAGTTTCCCCCCTCACATATACTAATGTGCCACAAACAGGAAGTTAATATCACCATCCATTCCCATTTTTTAAGGTGTATCCATATAAATGGCCCACCCTGTAGAATACAAAATCTAAGTATGCAATATTTCATACCTTAAGAACCACAAAAATGCAGTTTGATTTTTGTAATGTACTAAGTGCAGTCATGTCACAGTTAAAGACATGGATCCATCATTCTCCCACATGTAAGAAGAGCACAAATTGGCCATGAGATTCAATAAAACGTCAAATCTCAGCAATGTAAGGAGCATTGTGGTAAGATGCTGCATGCAGTGTTTTTTTTAACTTTAGTTATTATGAACAAAACAAAAAGAAGCTAAAAAAAAAGGGACAATTTGATTTAAAAATGTCACCTATCTGACATAGTTTTTAAGACCCCTTTCATAGTGATGGCAGACCCAATCGGACCATCCATTGCTCTTCATGGAGCTGTGGATGTTAGCAGATGTGTCCGTTGACACCCACCGACATCTGATCCGATCCTATCCGCTAAAAACGGATACATGGGGATCCGTTTCCCATCTGTCTGGTGGTTCAATTTGGATGACAGCCAGATAGAAACAGACAGGCGATCCGTTTCCATCCAACAGCCCATTGAGGAAAGCAGGCTGTGTCCATGTTTCTTTCTGCATCAGCGGAGTGGACATGAACCTGTCATGCGTCTGCTCAGCGGGGATCAGCAGACTGAGCGGGCGGATCCAGTGGTGGACTCCTTCAGTGTGAAAGGGGCCTAAAGCCCATCTCCATTTCAAACTTTTTTGTTTTCTTTTTTTATGGAGAGGGAATCCCTGTAAGGTTTCAATGGCTGTACACATCCTTCCCTACATTGGTGACCAGGTATCACAAGGACAGGGAGGGATTAAATATCTCTCTGTTGGGGACAGGAAGGAAGTAAACAAAGCACATTTACATAGTAGGGTCAGATTTTCATTGTTTTTTTAGTCTTCCTGTCGCGGTCACACCAGCACCCTCTAATGTCACTGAGACAGGAAGTATGGAGTAATATCCCCAGTAAAGACACTGACCCCAATAAAAGAAAGAGGTGTTGACTCTTACCCACTTTATCGAGGTGTTGACTCTTACCCACTTTATTAAAAAAAAAACATTTTGGCCGATGGTCAGCTTTAATGATAATCTTTATTAAAGATTTGTAATTCAAAGTTTGCTTTCCTTTAGGTAATCTCAATTATTTTGTACAATGTTAGGCTAACAGCACCATGCCCAGAATATACCCAGAACATTGGATTTGAATCTTACAGTGAGTGCTGGATGTATTATTTTTGTTATGGTAGTTGCAAGATTTTGGACCCTTTTTCTATTGTTAAGCTTGACTACATAATTGGCTTTATCACAATCTGTCTGAAAAGGCTCTGGTTGAAGCAGCCATTCCCAATTTTTCCATATCCTAGTTCCAAAAACAGATCACTAAAAGGATAAGTCTGATTGGATTAATCAATAAAGTGATACAGGAAAGAAATTTGACTATGCAAAGATTAGTAACCCATAGAAACCAACCATATTTCAGTTCTCTGTAGTCTGTTCCGTGAAAGATTGTATATGGATGATGTGGGTTACTACTTTGTAGCTTGTTTTTTGCTTCATTAAAATACCAGCTTAATCCAATAGCTGTAGTCATTTCTCATTGGTTGCCAAGAATGACTTTATCTTGAACCGCAGCTTACAAACTTTGAAAAGCAAATCAATACCTTATCCCAGAAATATAACAATACCTAATTGAGTCATTATTGAAAATAATCTATAGTTTGCTGTTTTTTGTAATCTACATTATAAATCTTAGATGTGCAATTAAGATTATACTTTTGCATTTGTGTCTTGTCAAGAAAACCAAAAGCACAGTAAGAACAGTTGCCCAATGACTCTCCATAAATCTTTTTTAACTCAACAGCAATAAGTCAATTAGACATATTAGAAATAGATCCATTGTAAGATACTTTATAGAAATGGAAGTCAAAGCGTTTATATCCAGCATTGCGTGTTGAAACTCATGTAAAGTTTGGTGTAATGCTTGGCCACACAAAGACTTACGAAGACTTAAGACCATGACCTTCAAATTCATGCACCAGTGGTTTCTGCAATTAGACATGTTATCCATTGATCATGCTGATATGGTATAATACCAGAGTTGTACAATTTAACCTGAACTGAAAAATTAACAGCGGCACTTTTTTTTCTTAATAGCTGTAATATTATCATGTGATTTATGAGTTCCGCCACCTTGCTATGTGAATCCTTGAGACATTTCAGCAGTGATATTGCATTTTTCGACACAAAATACATTCAAGTGCTTATGATTTAGATATTAAATCTGACTTTAAAGCAAGGATTGACCTTTGCTGTCAAAATCACAGATAAAAAGCTTTTCTATATTAGAATGGAACAGCTGGGGCTGACAGAAAATATGTGTTTCTTGCAGGATGAGGCTGTCCAACCAGTGGTCATCAAAGGTTTTTTTTTTGGCCATAGAAATGCCTGAGAAGACCATGTACTTGATCAAATGACTTTTCTTTTGCTGTATCTGTGCAGCATGTGGGTTTCCCTCCCATTTATCAGATGACATTTTTCTTTAGCTGTAACTCTATAGCACATGGGTTTACATCATATTTGATTCTACCACTCAACAACTAAAGCATTGCAAAACAATAGACATACAACAGGCTATGGTGTTCCATTTTATTTATGGTTTTCCAAATACTACAAAAGATCCAATATACTGTAAATATCTTTTGGATACATAAGATAAATTATGCAGCAGAGACCCTTCTGTTATTATCTGCAGCCTTGAGATCAACCTACTGCATCCCCACCTCTCGGTTTGCAACGTTATAAATATACAAAGTCAGCCATTAATAAACAGTATTAATTTAGTGCCAATATTCTCCCCCCCCCCCTTCCACTGGCAGGAAACAAATCATAAAAAGCACTTTGAAGGACAGATTTCCAATTGTTTGCAATGGTTTACAGCACCCTCCATTTTTCCTGATGCCTACATATTAGGAAAAAATGTCAGTTCCAGATACCTCAGCAAAGAAAGAGTAGGTATTAAAAAGAACAGGAGTGGTAGAAAATGAAACATATGCCTAATAAATAGAAATTGTTGTAGATTTCAAAATCAATAGACTATTCTTTTATGAAACAAAAAAATACTCTATATTCTTTATCTGCAGGATTAAAATGTGATGAAACATTGAATGAAAAGTTGTAACACTTGTACAGAAATTGTATTTAATATGTATTATTGTAGGAGGCTACATGACAGTTGGTAGAATTATTCTGTGATTACTGGGAAGTAATCGTGATTATGCTGTGTGTTATGCAACCTTAGGCTCCATCTGTGTTGAAAACCATTGTACAAAAAAAGCGTAATCACATAGTGGTTTAAATGTCTTGGTAATGTGTTCTAGAAAGATGTACATCCAAACTGATACATGCAGACGTTTGAGAATTTCTGTCTCTTGTAATTGTCTTGTGTCCCTTATGGTTGACTTACATACTGTGTAGAGAAAAATATGGGAATAGATCACCAAACACAGGATGGGCTGTGGGTATCTACAATAGAACAGTGCCACATCCTGAATTATATTGAGACAATGAATGTTAAGGGTATAGAAAAAATTACTTTCTAGGCACCAATTATAAAAGTACAAAATACATTTATTGACACAAAACCCAAAAGGGTGTTGGACAAGACAAGAAAAAAAATACAGTACAATAAAATAAGCATTAAAAAGAAAAAAGGAAAAACCACAGAAACACCTGCAGTGACAACAAATTATTCCAATAATGGTCGAAAACAAGTCATCAAATCTCACAAAGGATGTTTATGACTATAATAACTGGTAGTACGAAGGTTAGCTCGACATGTTTCAGGGAGACCCCGTCTTCAGGAGCTAGTAATGTTTCGTAAACAGTAATGCAGAATATTGGGAGGTAGATGGTTATGAAAATATAATCAACATTGGTGGTGTATTATGGCTTCCAAAATTGCCTCATTAGTGTTCAAAGGTGACATTTTCTATCTGACGGCCACTGGGTGGTGAAAAATGGCAAGACAGGCTGGATGCATCAAGATGGTTTTAAAACCATTTCAAGTGAAAAAGTTGTAGCGTAAAGGGTAAGCCTGAATAGGGTATAACCAGGCAAGTTACCGAAAGACTTGTATCATTGATGTGATATTACCAAAGAAGCTGTAGTGAACACTTCAATAGGGAAGTCTGTGAGTGTAATAGATACACATTACACTCTTGGACTTCCCTATTGGAGTGTTCACTACAGCTTCTTTGGTGATATCACATCAATGATACAAGTCTTTCGGTAACTTGCCTGGTTATACCCTATTCAGGCTTACCCTTTACGCTACAACTTTTTCAATTGATATGTTTTTTTTTTTAAACCATCTTGATGCATCCAGCCTGTCTTGCCATTTTTCACCACCCAGTGGCTGTCAGATAGAAAATGTCACCTTTGAACATTAATGAGGCAATTTTGGAAGCCATTATACATTACCAATGTTGATTATATTTTCAAAACCATCTACCTCCCAATATTCTGCATTACTGTTTACGAAACATTACTAGCTCCTGAAGAAGCGGTCTCCGCGAAACATGTCGAGATAACCTTCGTACTACCAGTTATTATAGTCATAAACATCCTTTGTGAGATTTGATGACTTGTTTTCGACCATTATTGGAATAATTTGTTGTCACCGCAGGTGTTTCTGTGTTTTTTTTCTTTTTTCTTTTTAATGCTTATTTTATTGTACTGTATTTTTTTTCTTGTCTTGTCCAACACCCTTTTGGGTTTTGTGTCAATAAATGTATTTTGTACTTTTATAATTGGTGCCTAGAAAGTCAATTTTTCTATACCCTTAACATTCGTTGTCTCTACATACTGTGTAGGTTCTATGGTTTGCACTGAAATGCTTAGATGTTAACAATCACTTAAAGTGGACCTCAACTGAAGGCCTGATATCTTATAGGGAACATCTAGAAATGTTCATTTTGCCTAAGCTGTACCCTAAAAGATTAGCATTGTGCCTTCAATTTCTTCTGAAAATAGCAGTGCACTTCCTGTGCCTAAAATCTAATAGCTGTGTATCTGCAATATGGCTTCTGACTGCTATTCTCACAAGATTTGGAGTGAGAGTTAATGAATATCATAACTCTGTCACATGCCGTTCTCTTTGCTGGAGAGAAATTTGCAGTGGAGGGATCTTCCTTAAAGCGGTTGTAAAGGTACAATTTTTTTCCTAAATAGCTTCCTTTACCTTAGTGCAGTCCTCCTTCACTTACCTCATCCTTCCATTTTGCTTTTAAATGTCCTTATTTCTTCTGAGAAATCCTCACTTCCTGTTCTTCTGCCTGTAACTCCACACAGTAATGTGAGGCTTTCTCCCTGGTGTGGAGTGTCGTGCTCGCCCCCTCCGTTGGACTACAGGAGAGTCAGGACGCTCTCTACGTTGCAGATTGAGAAAGGAGCTGTGTGTTAGTGGGCATCCTGACTCTACTGTAGTCCAGGGGGGGGGGGGGGGGCTAGCATGACACTCCACACCAGGGAGAAAGCCTTGCATTACTGTGCGGAGTTACAGACAGAAGAACAGGAAGTGAGGATTTCTCAGAAGAAATAAGGACATTTAAAAGAAAAACGGAAGGATGAGGTAAGTGAAGGAGGACTGCACTAAGGTAAAGGAAGCTATTTAGGAAAAAAAATTGCACCTTTACAACCCCTTTAACCATTCCTGAGTTGTGTCATCAGTGCATCCTCCACTGCTCCAGAGGGGGCAGCTCTAATGCAACAAGTCCAGCTTTTCTGCAGAGATAGCCACCCCATACACAGTCACAGTGCAGAACAAGGCATGGTAAGTCAGTGCATTAATGGGAAAAAGGTCAGCTGCAGGTAGAATACGATACTGGTGACTAGTCCGTTGTCCTCTGCTTGCCTTTTTGGGCACAGCATTCTACTTTGCATCCTCTTTAATGTTAAATATCACCTACAACATTGACATATTTGCTCTTGAATGTTTTTAGTATGTCCTTTGAACATAAACGGGTCACTGAAGAAGATCAAAATGTATGCATTGTGCCCCTTTAATGTATGTCCATCAGCTGTGCCCCTAACAGTTGTTAAATGAAAGTCTTCTCTCTGGAAATGTCACCAGGCTGCAAAGGTGTGCCAGGTGATGACTGTAAACACACTGTGACTGACAGAAAAGTGAAAAGCATGATGATACAGCAGGTAATTTAAGATAAACTACATTGGAGCCAAGGATAAAATATTGGAAGTGGCCAGAAACAGACAAAGGATTAACCAGAGCGAAGAGTCAGACAAGAGGTCACTGAGCCGCATCGGATAATCTGACGAGGAGCAAGTGCCAGATCAGCCATAGGTTAAAGCCTGATAGCAGTAATAGAATTGTACAACAAACAAGGGCCTTGGCTCCAAAAGCGTTTAACAAGCAGAAAAAAAACTCAACTAAACTCATAGTTAAAAGGGCTGTACCTGTAATGAGCTATATTATTTTGCCTTGAGGCCTGAGAAACTAGCCCACAAGCCTTCTAGCTGTAGCATATTATTTTCTTTTATAATAAACTTGTGCTTGTTTTGAACAGTGCTTGTTTTCTGGTAACCTTAAACCCTAAATGCAGCCAAAATAAAAAAAAAACATGACAATCAGTATAAGGGACATACCTAACAGTCAATAGGAAGTGACCCCTAAGCTGATGCCTCTTCTGTTAGGTGAAATCCTCCTCTGTCCATGTCCCTCCACAGTAATCTTCTGGTGCTACAGCTTCCATGAATAAAACAGGATCTATGAATGGAAGATGAGCCGATGATTGAAAGTTCTGTCCCTTCCATTCATAGATCCTATTTTTTTTTTTTTGTAAAATTATTTTTATTGAGTTTTCAAAATAGATCCTATTTCATTCAAGCTGTAGTATGGCTTCTTTGAATGGAGCAGCTGGGTGGAAAGGGTGTGCATAGTGGGGCATTCTTGTTGAGACCCTGTGACAGCTCCAACAGTTCTATTAACCCCTGCCACACAATGGCCCTGGGAATAGGCTTGGATAGCGGAGGATTTCACCTAACAGAAGGGGTATTAAAATGGAGTTCCACCCTAAAAAAAAAATGCACAAAAATCCTGCAAAAAAATAGAAAAAATTATAATTTTTTTACTCACCAGAAAAGGCAGTTGCTATGCGGAAGTTCCTAATCTGCCTCTTCCTAGTCCTTGGCAGGTCTTCTTCCTCGTTCTACTTGCAGTGTTTTCTGGGTAATGGGGCGCACTGCCTTCTGGGAACTGTGTGTATCCCAGAGAGCAGCCGCCATTCAGAAAACATGCAAAGTAGGAAAGGGGCAGTTTCCCTTAGTGAGGATGGCCGCGCCGGGACCTTCCAGGATCGGGGGGTCGGCCTCGGGGGGGGGGGGGGGGCAAACATAGCAGGTGCTATGGGACAGGTGCCTAGGACAGGTAGGTGTTCTTAATAAAAGTCTGCCGCTACACTGTTTGTAGCTGCTGACTTTAAAAAAAAATTAAAATTGAGGGTGGAATCCCGCTTTAACATAAGGGACACATTCTGCTGACTGTAAGTTATGTCCCTTGTGCTGATGTTTGTGTTTTTTATTTTGGCTACACTAAGCTTTAAGGAAAGGTTTAGGAAATACAATCCCATGGTACTCAATGACCTAAATAACCCCATAGAGTCAATAAAACCAGAAAACATTTTTTTGATGTCATGTTAGCACAAACCTTTAGAATCAAGTTTGTGTTAAAGTTGTATTTTTTTTTTTTTTTACAAAGGCAGTAGCCCTTGTCCACTCATGATTTATTTTCTGAGGGCAGTTGAGAGGTGGTTACCTCCTGGTTTAACCCTGAAAAATCGCTTCAAAAATCACACCCAGCATGAAAAGGGGTATATCTTTGGAGCAGTCACAAAGCAAAGCATTGCATCTGCAGTGTGTGTCCAATCCCCTCCAGACACTGTCTTAGGTTAAGAGGGCACGTCTCTTTTATGTATTTGCACTGTTATGTATGGTTTGGTGGCTAATGCTGCATGTACAATCAGATCTATAAACAACTGATGCAAATGTTCTTGTAAAGCAGACATCCTACTGTTTCCAATAATGCACGGCTCAGCTACCTGTTGTTATCATCCCTGACCATATGTATGACCAAGGCCGTAGGGCATTTTTGACTAAACATACAAGAATCTCTTCAGTTTAGTTTGCAGGAATTACTACGGTACTTTCCTTGTAGATACCTGAGTGGACTGCACAGTTCAGTTGTATTGCTTCGAACAAGGCATGCATGCTGTAGCACCTTCTTCCTGCACATAAAAGCCTTTCTTGGCTCACAAGTACCGTATTTATCGGCGTATACCGCGCACTTTTTTGCCCTGAAAATCAGGGCAAAATTGTGGGTGCGCGGTATACGCCGATACCCGCTTTCCCGCGCCGAGTTTTGAATACTGCGCCGACATATTCCCGAGTGCAGTACACTCGGGTATAGTCGGGCAGTCTCGGCTCCTTCCGTGCTCACGTCCTGGACGTACAGGACGTCAGCGCGGGTAGCCGAGCATTGCCGACAATACACGAGTGTACTGCGCTCTGTATATGTCGGCGCAGTATTCAAACTCGGCGCAGGAGACGAGCAGGGAGGACGCCGCGAGGATGCCGCAGAAGGACGCCGGACCCGCCGAAGAGGACACCGGACCCGCCACAGAAGGAAACCTGAAGCCGCAGAAGGACGCCAGACCCGCCGAAGAGGACACCTGAAGCCGCAGACGAATGCCGGACCCGACGAGGCCGCCGATGGACGCCGCGCAAGACACCAAAACTGTAAGTACAAAAAAAACTTTTTTTCCACAGGATTCGGGTCAACTTTAGGGGTGCGCGGTATACTCGGGAGCATGATGAAAAGTTGTGAAGTCTCATACATTGTGCATGAAGAAGGTGCTGTCTCTTTCTTGTATTTGGACTGTTATGTATGGTTTGGTGGCTAATGCTGCATGTACAATCAGACCTATTAACATCTGTTGCAAATGTTCTTCACAATGTAAAGCAGACAGCCTGCTGTCTTCAATAATGCAACTTGGTTTTAACTGTAACCATAATCTTTATGCTGGGTTCACATCTATCTGTGTCTAATTTTGTCTGTTTTTAGCGTGTTTGTTTTCATGTTTTCATTTTTCAAACCTAATCGCATAGATCTAAACAGCCATATTGAATAATATTACATCTTATGGCACATCTGTTGAATTCCTTTACAATGCATGCATTGAAAAAATGTAATTTTGAATAAAGTGGGAACCTGTCAGTTTTTTTTTTTCAGTTTAGGCCGATATGTATTCTTCTACATATTGTTGGTAAAAAAAAATCGCAATAAGCGTATATTGATTGGTTTGCGCAAAAGTTATAGCATCTACAAAATAGGGGATCGTTTTATGGCATTTTTATTATAATTTTTTTTTACTAGTAATGGCGGCGATCTGCGATTTTTATCATGACTGCAACTTTATTGGGGACACATCAGACACGTTTGACACATTTTTGGGACCATTGTCATTTTTACAGTAATCAGTGCTATAAAAATGCACTGATTACTGTGGAAATTACACTGGCAGTGAAGGGGTTAACCACTAGGTGGCGCTGAAGGGGTTAAGTGTGTCCCAGGGAGTGATTTTAACTGTTAGGGGGAGGAGCTACCAGTGACAAGTCACTGATCACTGTTCCCGATCACAGGGAACATTCGATCAGTGACATCTCACTAGGCAGAACAGGGGAATGTTTACAAAGACACCCCCCCTGTTCTGCCTTTGTCTACCGCAATCACAGGCCACCCGGGAACATCAGGCTCCCGGTACCGGAAGCACAGTCACGAGGCATGCAAATTTAAATGGACGTACAGGTACGCCCATTTGCTTGCCCATGCCTTTGTGCAGATGTATAACTGGGTGCGGCGGTCGCTATGTGGTTAATCAGAAAAAGGGATGGTTACATTCAATGAAAAGTGTCCCTTGTGCTGGTGACTGCTCTTCTCATTTAAGTCTTTAGTTCTCTGCCCCCCAGCATGCTCCCATAGCGGTAAAGCTAGCCAGATGAACAAAAGGTCAGCCTCCTCCATTCTTAGAGCACTTTTTATTTTGGGAAGCTATAGTTCATCTTTTATGAATGGAGTTCAGAGGTGGAAAGGGCAAGCAAAGTCAGAAGTCTTGACTATGACAGGTCCAGCAGCTCTTATTACTGGAAGGGGGCAGAGGACTGAAGATTTGAACAAAAAGGTGCAGCCACCAGCACAGGGAACTCTTCGTATTCAATATAAGTACCATTCCATGTGCTAAGGTAAAAAAAAATAACTAAATCTAAGCTTTAAACCAAAAGAAGGAGCACCAGACCAAACCCATAAAGGAGTCCAAAACAAATTTACTGATTCACTAAACAGCCAACACATTTCAGGGCAAAATACCCCCCTTCCCCTCATCAGGTGTAAGGATTGGTATTACTTACTGCCGTGCAGTGTTATTTATTGTGTATGGAGCGCAGCTGCAGAGGCTTGTCAGGTCTAACCACCAGGTCACTCTCAATTTAGTTTAGAAAGTTTGGGGTTAAATCATCATATCCTCTAACCGAAACCAACTCAAACTAGCTTATTACCTCATAAGCTCAAAAGGAAGGAATAATGAGTATACTCCTTTAAATGGACTATTAAGCAGATATTGAGATATTGATATTAGTGCATATACATCCTCAATAGATAGAAACTATATAGTTACTTCACAATAGAGTGGATCATAGAGATAGATATAGTCCATTTATATCATGAGACATATGTAATGTGAAACCAGAGAAATCACCAATGTAACTAGTATCAATGTAGAAAGGAAATCAGATTATACACCAAGATACTTGAGGTTCTGCTGAGAGCAGTAGTCCATGGATTAGGGAACTAGTGATAATACTGACAGCTGAACAGATTGATTATCAAAGATACTTGCGGTTCTGCTGAGAGCAGTAGTCCATGGGTTAAGCAACTGGAGATAATACTGAGAGTTGAACAGATTGATTATCAAAGATACTTGCGGTTCTGCTGAGAACAGTAGTCCCTGGGTAAAGATCCTGTCTGTATAGAGATTGTCAACAGTGAAGATGGAATGAGAGGATCAGTGGATGTCAGGTAGAAGTCCTCTGAGGTCTGTGCTGTCAAAGCGCTGCTGACTGTAGATCAGGTCTGGTCTCTGGAGGTGACTGAGGTGGAGCGTGTAGGCAGGGTGTTCCAAGGTGACGGCAGGTATCCGACAAAATAACAGAACACCCTGCCGTCATCTTTGGGGGTTTAAATAGCCGCAAATTCGCGGGGAAATTGGAAGAGACGCTGGTCGCACTTCCGCGTTCCAGCGTGGAACGCACATGTCCGCGCACCGGAAGTGACGCGGGTAACCTGCAAAACCAAGCGCAGCTGTCTGAATCGGACAGATCTGGGACTGTATGAGAGAAGTAGCATCAAAGATGTTACATACTCCCCTCCTCAAGGGGGCACCACGGGTGTTCCCAGAAGGAGATGGTCGGTCTGGATATCTTTGGTGAAAAAGTCTTACTAAGCGAGGGGCATGTATGTCTGAGGAATTTTCCCAAGAATCATCGTTTTGATCATAACCCTTCCATCGTACCAAATATTGAAGGGTAGAAGCACGTCTTCTAGAGTCTAAGATCTTTTCAACTTCGTATTCCGTCTGACCAAGTATTTCCACAGGTGGAGGTGGGCAAGGTTTCCTGTTAGGGAATGGATTAGGAACATAAGGTTTAATTAAAGAGACATGGAAAGACGAATGAATTTTCCAGTCTGTGGGTAGAAGCAATCTAACCGCATTAGGGTTAATCAAATGGGTGATTTGGAAAGGTCCCGTGAATTGCGTGCCTAACTTCTTTGAGGGTATTTTAAAATGAAGATTACGTGTGGATAGCCAAACCAAATCCCCAACCTTATATTCAGGAGGTGTTGACCTATGGGCATCATAATTCTTCTTTTGTCTTTGTTGAGCGATCTCCAAGTTGGAACGTAGAGTAGTCAAAGTATTTTTAAGAGTAGAAAGGTAATCATCAACTGCTGGAACAGCGTTTGGGGGGTAGTTGGTTGGTAAACTGTTTGGGTGAAAACCATAATTGGCGAAGAAAGGTGTGAATCTGGATGAAGAACTGGTTGAGTTGTTATATGAGAATTCGGCTAATGGAAGTAATTGATACCAATCGTCTTGTAGGTGTGTACAGTAGCATCTTAGATACTGTTCAAGGATCTGATTGAGACGTTCTGTTTGACCGTTGGTTTGCGGATGGTAGGCGGTGGACATTCGATGGTCGATTTGTAGACTTTTACAGAGGGTCTTCCAAAATTTAGAAATGAATTGGGAACCACGGTCAGAGATTATTTGAGAGGGAAGTCCATGAATTTTAAGGATATTGGAAATGAAAGCATTAGCTGTCTCAAGGGAAGTTGGTAATTTTTTCAGGGGTATGAAATGTGCCATCTTCGTGAGTAGATCTACTGTGACCATGATGGTATTGGCACCGTTTGACCTAGGTAAATCAACTATAAAGTCAATCGACAAAACATCCCATGGTCTTTTAGGTATTGGAATAGATGTAAGTAGACCAAATGGAGGTTTCTTGGAATGCTTGTTTCGAGCACAAATCTCACATGACGTCACATAGTCGTAAATCATTTTAGAAAGGTTGGGCCACCAATAGTCTCTCTTAACGAGATGAGTAGTCTTGTTGATCCCAGGGTGACCTGCTAAAGGTGAATCATGAAGATGTTTAAGTAATAGGAGTTGTAAATTAGGAGGAACATAGATTTTGTTGTTGTAAGTATAGACACCATCTGAAGATTTGGTAAGATCCTTTGGTAGAGAGGTGGTATCTGCAGCGAGTGATTGTGAGATTAATTGTCTGAAAGAGGTGTAAACTCCAATGAATCTATTAGATGGAATAACAGAGAGTGGAGGAATCTCAGTGTCTTGATCTTCATGTAATCGTGAAAGAGAGTCAGCCTTCACGTTTTGTGAACCAGGTCTGTAGGAAATGTAAAAATCAAACCTGTCAAAAAAAAGACTCCATCTGACTTGGCGGGCTGAGAGTGTCTTACATGTTTTTAGATGTTGTAAATTACGGTGATCCGTGAGAATGGTTATTGGGTGTGTAGAACCTTCTAATAAATGTCTCCAGTTTTGTAAGGCGTCTTTGATTGCAAGAAGTTCCTTTTCTCCAATAGGATAATTTTTTTCCGCAGGTGATAGGGTCCTGGAGTAAAATGCGACAGGATGGAGTGGTTCGGAGAGGGTTGGACGTTGTGAAAGAATAGCACCTAAAGCATAATGGGAGGCATCCACTTCCACGGTAAAATGATACTGTGGGTTAGGTAATTCTAAAATTGGGGCTGTAGTATAGGAGAGTTTAAGAGAGTCAAAGGATTCCTGGGCTTCCTTAGTCCAGGAAAAGGGTGTCTTGGTGCTGGTGAGGGTACTTAAAGGTTTGACAATAGCTGAGAAGTTTTTTATGAATTTACGATAGTAGTTGGAAAAACCAAGGAAACGTTGAAGAGCTTTCCTTGATTGAGGAATTGGCCAAGAGATGATACAATCCACCTTTGAGTGGTCCATCTGGATACCGTCAGGTGTAATTTGGTACCCAAGGAATGAAATGCTAGACTGGCCGAAAACGCATTTCTCCAGCTTGGCATATAGAGAATGCGTTCTAAGCCTAGCTAGAACCCATCGAACATGTTTGATATGTTCTTCAAGTGAATCGGAATAAATCAATATATCGTCCAGGTATATTACTACACAGATGTCAAGCAAATCTCTAAAGATGTCATTTATGAACCACTGGAATGTCGCGGGTGCATTACACAACCCAAATGGCATAACAGTGTATTCATAGAGTCCATAGCGGGTTTTGAAAGCGGTCTTCCATTCGTCTCCTGGACGAATCCTGATTAGGTTGTAGGCTCCTCTAAGATCTAGTTTTGTGAAAATTTTTGAAGTTTGGAGACGTTCGATAAGTTCCGGAATGAGAGGAAGTGGGTATCGATTCTTTATGGTAATAGTGTTTAAGGCTCTGTAGTCAATGATAGGGCGTAAAGATCCATCCTTGTTTTTGACGAAGAACATAGCAGCACTTGCTGGTGAAGTGGAAGGTCTAATAAAGCCCTTCTTTAGATTTTCGTCTAGGTAGAGCTTAAGATGTTCAAGTTCTGGTTGTGAGAGCGGATAGATACGAGCAGTAGGAATTGGACAGTCTGGATTTAAATCTATAGGGCAGTCGTATATACGATGAGGGGGAAGATTCTCTGCGTTAATCTTACTGAATACATCTAAAAAATCCTGTATGTAAGCAGGTAAGTCTTTACAGCTTACATCTGTGGAGAGAATGGTATGTTTTGGGTAACAATTATTTTGACAGAAAGTGGAGTTTAAATTGAGAGAGTGCTTAGACCAAAGGAAAGTTGGTTGGTGAGATAATAACCAGGGTAGACCAAGAACAATTGGAAATATTGGAGATGGGATAACATCAAAAACTAGAGTCTCTGTATGGTTATTCCCAGAAGTGACCAGTAGAGGTGTAGTCTGAGAGGAAATTGGGCCAGAAGAAGAGGTAGAACCATCAATAAAAGTGACAGAGAGTGGATTTTGTTTAAGCACACAGGGAATTTTATTTTCATTCACAATATTTAAATCAATAAAGTTGCCACAGGCACCGGTGTCGATCATTGCGTTGATAGTGATTCTATCTTGGTCCCACTGTAAGGTAAGGGAGACATAAATGAAACGATTAGTGGTACTTCTGGGTGGAATGGTCCTACATATATTAGATATGTTACCTTCAATGTTCCTCCTTAGGAGTGGGCAGGTGGAGACTAAGTGATCTGGAGCTGCGCAATATAGACAGAGATTATGAGCTCTACGGCGCTGTTTCTCTGCTTGTGACAGAGGGCCCTTGACAGCTCCCAGTTCCATGGGAACCTCCTTTGGTGGTGATTTAAACCTTTTGAATTGGGGGGGTAAGTAGGTGTTGCCTCTTTCAGTCTTCCTCTCTCTGAGGCGTCGGTCTATGGTGAGTGAAAGATGCATCAGCTCTTCTAGAGTTGCAGGAAGTTCCACACGTGCTAACTCATCTTTCATGGATTCAGACAACCCAAGTCTGAATTGGTTTCGTAAAGATATATCAGTCCACTGAGTTTCTCTACACCAACATTTAAATTCGGATATGAACTCCTCCACTGGTCTCTTTCCTTGTTTAAGGCTCCTAATATTATTTTCCGCTGTTAGCTGCCTATTAGGATCTTCATATAGAAGTGACATCTCATCCAAAAAGGTCTCGAAAGCACCAAGTAATTCACCATGTTCAAGCAGATATGCGTCAGCCCAGAGCCTAGGTTCTCCCTTTAAATAGGAGACAAGGGTGAGAATGCGAACCCTGTCTGAATAATAGGTTCGTGGGCGCAAATCAAACATGAGGCGACAGGAGCTAATAAACTGACGGAAAATCTTTCGGTCTCCTGAAAATGGTTCTGGGGTGCAGACCTTAGGTTCAGGCCTGTCCCTAGCTTGGACAAAATTTTGGTTACGCAAAGTATCATTTTCTAGGCGAAGTTCGTTCATCGTGGCTGTAAGGTTATCAACTCTTTGTGAAAGTCCAACAAGGTGGTTTGCAAGCTCTGCTGGTTCCATTACAATAATTTTCTTTATTAAGGGGTTCTGTTATTATGTAAGGATTGGTATTACTTACTGCCGTGCAGTGTTATTTATTGTGTATGGAGCGCAGCTGCAGAGGCTTGTCAGGTCTAACCACCAGGTCACTCTCAATTTAGTTTAGAAAGTTTGGGGTTAAATCATCATATCCTCTAACCGAAACCAACTCAAACTAGCTTATTACCTCATAAGCTCAAAAGGAAGGAATAATGAGTATACTCCTTTAAATGGACTATTAAGCAGATATTGAGATATTGATATTAGTGCATATACATCCTCAATAGATAGAAACTATATAGTTACTTCACAATAGAGTGGATCATAGAGATAGATATAGTCCATTTATATCATGAGACATATGTAATGTGAAACCAGAGAAATCACCAATGTAACTAGTATCAATGTAGAAAGGAAATCAGATTATACACCAAGATACTTGAGGTTCTGCTGAGAGCAGTAGTCCATGGATTAGGGAACTAGTGATAATACTGACAGCTGAACAGATTGATTATCAAAGATACTTGCGGTTCTGCTGAGAGCAGTAGTCCATGGGTTAAGCAACTGGAGATAATACTGAGAGTTGAACAGATTGATTATCAAAGATACTTGCGGTTCTGCTGAGAACAGTAGTCCCTGGGTAAAGATCCTGTCTGTATAGAGATTGTCAACAGTGAAGATGGAATGAGAGGATCAGTGGATGTCAGGTAGAAGTCCTCTGAGGTCTGTGCTGTCAAAGCGCTGCTGACTGTAGATCAGGTCTGGTCTCTGGAGGTGACTGAGGTGGAGCGTGTAGGCAGGGTGTTCCAAGGTGACGGCAGGTATCCGACAAAATAACAGAACACCCTGCCGTCATCTTTGGGGGTTTAAATAGCCGCAAATTCGCGGGGAAATTGGAAGAGACGCTGGTCGCACTTCCGCGTTCCAGCGTGGAACGCACATGTCCGCGCACCGGAAGTGACGCGGGTAACCTGCAAAACCAAGCGCAGCTGTCTGAATCGGACAGATCTGGGACTGTATGAGAGAAGTAGCATCAAAGATGTTACATCAGGGCTCTGTAATGATTGTATGTGTTTAAATGGAACCAGGGAAGCAGATGCCAAGGAATCTAGGGTGCAAAAAGGTTGACATTGAAACAGAAGATCCAGCCCTTCTACACTCTTTACAAAATTAGAAACAAAATTGTCTTGAGTTAGGCCCCATTCACATGTGTGGATCCATTTTCAGAAATCCGCTTGCTCAGCAGGGATCGCTCCATTGATCCCCGCTAAGCCAGTGGATGACTAGTCCTTCTCTGCACACTGTGCAGAAACGAACCAGTCAGATCTCCGCTCTCCTCTATGGGGGGGATCGGATGAAAACGAACTGTCTGTCCGTTTTCATCCGATCCGCCAGACGAATGTAAAATAAGGTTTGCATCCATCACACTTTAGCGGAGAGGATCTGATTGGGGCTGAACGGATGTCATCGGACGTGTCAACGCTGACATCCGACGCTCCATAGAGGTACATGGAGCGCCTGTTCAGGTCCGCCTGAAAGAACTGACAGGTGGATCTGAACGGTCCGTACGTTTGAAAGGGGTCTTATACTTTACCATAGATGGTAAGGAAAGATCTGGAACCAATAAAAAAAGCAATATATATTCCACAGTACCCAAACACAACTCTTTTATTTATAAATTAAAATGTCTAATTATATATTCTTACTTTGAGTAATATATAGCAATACACAGCAAAACTCAGCCCATTAAACAGTTGCGCGTTTTCAACATATGTTGCTGCAATTAATTTTTTAACAACTTTTATTGTTTGCACTACTGCATGTTTTCAGTGTCACCTGTGGTTCTGCGGTTTTCAATTTCTAGTCTTTACTTTCAGATATAACCCCATATGGCAGGAGATAAAAAAAATTATAGTCTTATTTCAGCATTTTAAACCACCAACAGTGTGGATTTACTGTAGGCTGCTTGCCACTTGAAGTCTAGTTACATATCAGGATATAGCACTTGGGGCAAGGAGATTTAAACGAATATCCTTCAAATCCAAAGTTATATGACTTGTCTTTAACTAAGCCTATGGGATGAAATAAGTTGGATGTGAGAAACATGCAGAGTTTTGACAAAGGCTTTATGGAAATGTCTTATGGTGTGTGAGGACAGACAAGAGGATGATAAATTTGGTTCCGGACGCTGACAAGATAGCTTTCCGCCAAAGTTTTTATTGTAAAGCATAAATAAGAAGCATAACACTTTCCTTGCCCACACATCCCATTTTATGCTTCAAGATAAAGCCATGTTACCGTTCTAGGATTTTTTCCCGGAAAATTTGCATTGTGCAGAACAATGTTATCTCATCTATGTCTGCCAGATTCAGTTGGCTAATGTTGCATTTGTTCAATGATGGCAGAGTTGATTCAGAAACAGATTTTGCACTTTGATGATAACCACTGCCTCAACTCTTAATATATCCTCGGGGTCTGGAACATAATGAGCAAACATCTGGAAACAAAACAAACTTTGCATCTCTATTTCAATTCTAGGAAATGTATGTTTTTAGAGAAAAAGAAACCAAGTGTAATATTCTGTTTTTGTTCATCCCTTTCCCCTTCTGCATATATGAGTTACTGAGTTCCACAAGAAAAAACACATTCTAGAAATTGTCTTTAAATTGTATAAGGGGTATGCCTTATGTAGAGTTACTGCACAGAGTGTTCCGAGGAGTTTTCTTGCATGGGAAATAAAGTGTCTATTTTCATAAACTGAAATATATATGCAGTATTACATAGATACATGCATAGTTAATAAGGTTTAAAAAGGCTGATCCCCAGCAAGATCCACAGGAAAGAAACTGTGCAGCTGTTACCAATTTTGATTTACAAGAGGAAAACCATGGGATTTATTTACTAAAGCTGGAGAGAGCAAAATCAGGCTCACTTCAGCTTCCAGGTTTTAGGCTAGGTTCACACTGTTGCGAATTCAAAATCGCGGTAAAATCTCGATTTTACCACGATTTCGCGGCTGCGATTTTACCACGATTTTGCCGCGACTTCGGCCGCGATTTAAGAGACATCTGTGCAGGGTTCAATGTAAATTGCGGCCTGAAATCGCAAAAAGTAGTACAGGAACTACTTTTTGAAATCGGTGCAGCGCCGCAGATGCGGGGTCGCACCGATTAGGACAGTGCCATTGCCGACAATTGCCGGCAAATGCCGCCGATTTGAGATGCGATTTGACATGTGAAATCGCATCTCAAATCGTACCAAATCGTACCCAGTGTGAACCTGGGCTTGTTGTCAAAGCCCAATTGAACAAGCTAAGGTTAGAAGCTGATTGGCTACTATGCACAGCTGCACCAGATTCTGAGTGCTCCAGCCTAAGTAAATCCACCCCATTTCTTCCTGATCTCAGCTGGCACAATTTTCTGGAACAAAATATTGCACTATTAGGGGTCTATTTATAATTTTAAAAATGCAATATTGCATAGCTATTCATCCAATGAAAGTGTATGTTCTGTGTAAATGTAACCGCCTTTCCCTTCAGGTTGATTGTTCTAACAGCCCGTACACACGATCCGAAAACCACACAAAATGTACCACTTTCGGAGCAATCTTACGATAATTGGATCGTTGGTAAAGAACTTTCGAGAGGCGATCACGATAGTTCATCCAATATTATCCGATTGGACAAGCATGAAAATCTTTTTTTGTACGATGCCAGATGGTACAATTTTAATTTAATCAGTACAGTTGGTGTCCAAAAACACAATACAAATACACTACAACACATCATCTCCGATTTTTTATTCTGTCGTACGAGAATTTTCATAACTTTAGTAGGCTTTTCATGTTCGATGTACAACTAGCATGCAAAAAAAAAAAACAGATGATCTGTCGTCCGATTTTCGGATTGTGTGTACGGGGCATAAGACTAGTCTCTCTTCTGTGTAATAGAGAACAATGTTTTCTAGTAATACATGTTGTAAATGTAACAGAAAACATTGTTGCATATAATTTGATACTTTGTAATAATTGGCAATTTGTTCCCGAAGGCTTAACCCAAAGCTGCATTTAAAAAGGAAATCCCTCCCTACCTACTCTACTGTATAAACCTTAAAACCTGTAACCTGGCTGCGGGGAGGAGGAGGGTTGGGTGGTATAAACAATCACACTTACCTTTATCCTTGTGACTTTTCTTTATACTTATCTATGCCTGGGTCCCCATTCCCGCTATACCATTTTTAATATGCATGGTATGACACTAAAAACATTTGTTAAGGGAAAAAAAACTTTTACTAAGATGGGAAGGTTTTTTTTCTAACAGATGCCTGTAGTGTCGTGTGGCACATGTGCAAGGTGAAGCCCATGATGTCATGCACTTCATTTTGTGCATGGGCAGTATACCAATACTTAGAGATCTTGTGAGGTTTGTCAGTTTAGGTGTAAGATTTTCCTGACGGTAATGGTGCCTTCCCAGGGGGCAACTGTTGGGCTGGGGCTACATCACCACTCTGTTCAGGGAAAGCAGGAAGTAGAAGCAAAAAAAAAAAAATAGAATTAGGCGATTTCACATCAGTGTGCAGTATGTTGTTGTGAAATTTAGGGAAAGGGGGAAAGGTCTGCTTTATTGAGCAATCCACTGTCTCTGCTTATAAGAAATCAATGAATGGTGCCTGATAATGATTGAAATTAAAAATAAACAGTGCCTGTGGGGTGTAGGGGTTTTAATAAATGTGATGGTTGAACTTTAACAGGGGCCTCCTTCGAAGCTGAATCCGGCACATTCACCTCTATAACCAGGGAGATCTAGTAGTTCAGGTAGCTGGGAGGGACAGTATCCTTATACCTGAACTGCTGGATCTTCTCTTTCCTGGCCACACCCATGTAGTACCTTCCCATAGATGTCAATAGAGCCATCTCCAGAATGTTTTTGGACTTGAAAAATTGGGAATTCTGAGTGGCTTATCTCACCACCAGAGTGTCCAGGAGCTATAGGAAGACAATATGGTGCTTGAGTGGCACACAAAACTGAAACATCACTTACCAGGGTGAATGTGCCCTTACTGCAAGCTATGAAATAACATTTTAATGTGTCTCTGGTGGCAAAATTCTTTCTTCATAACACAATTCAGCCTTGGGGTGCTGTAAAAAGATACAATTTACAAAGGAAGCTCCTTCAAGGTTGTGTGCTATGAATTTCTTGACCCTTGTCATATTTTTAAGTGAGATGCTGTGACAAGAGAGGTAAAAGCACAAATATATAAAAATATATATGCCAGCTATTCTATTTGCCATAACATAACATTAATCCCATAGTCACACATGCATTTGAAATACTTCTCTTCTTTTGTTGTCTCTCAATCACTCCTATGCTGTTTCCTTAGAAAAAGAGAATTCCAGTATACTTTCAAATCGGCAGTAAATGTGCATAATATCATCATATACTATATTGTGTACCTGCTTCTTTGGTTGTACCCAGCTAAACAGTATTAATACAGTCATTGATACAATTTTCTAAATATAGTCCTAGAATTTAATGGAAAAGGTCATGTCAGATAAGCGATTTATTCGCAATAGTCCTCTTTTTTAAAAAAAAATGATTTCTTGCTAAGGATATCATAGATAGTTTGGGCCTAATCCTCAAAAACCTGGCGCAACGTAACTTTTTCCATTTAAGTTACACCGCCGCAAAATCTCTAACTAAGTGCCCGATCCACAAAGCACTTACCTAGAAATTTTGAGCGGTGTAACTTAAATCCCGCCGGCGCAAGACGTTCCTAATTTAATGGGGCGAGTCCCATTTAAATTAGGTGCGCTCCCACGCCGGACGTACTGCGCATGCTCCCGATGTCATTTTCCCGACGTGCTTTGCGCGGTTTTATGTTGCGCCGGGTTTTGAGAATCGCGACGGGCGTAAAAAAAAATACGAGTTGCGGCGGGAAAAAAAAAAATTGAAAAAAAAAGACAGCGACGCGGGATAGAAGGGTCTACTTTTACAAGGTGTAAACAGTTTAGGCCTTGTAAAAGCAGCCCTAATATTGCGACGGCAAACTAATACTTACGGAGAAAAAACGAAGCGTAAAAGCTTTGTGGATCTCCGTAAGTGCTAATTTGCATACCCGAAGCGGCATTCCGACGAGAAATGTCCCCAGCGGCGGATGCGGTACTGCATCCTAAGATCCGACAGTGTAAGTCCTTTACACATGTCGGATCTTCTCCCTATCTATGTGTAACTGATTCTGTGGATCAGTTCCATAGATAGAAACAGGGATACGACGGCGTATCAGTAGATACGCTGGCGTATCCCTTTTGAGGATCAGGCCCTTTGTTTTTATGGAATTGCTAACTTTACAGTGATTTGTAGTACAGTTGCTCAGCGATTATGTTTGAACAGCATCTTATGTCAATCAGCAGCTCGTCAGCGACAATCACTCTGCATTAACTTCTGTGGCTGGAAACTAGGAGATTTGTAGCAGAGCACACCAACCAAATAATATAGCACTTGTTTAACTTGTAGCAGCTACAACTCACGTCTTAGTGACAAATTGCCAGCAAATAAATCGTAGCTACAAAATCGCTGTTAACTTCTGCAATTAGTGATTTAAAATAGCGATTAATCACATGCATTTGAATTATATTCCCTTGTGTTTTTCTAGAAGTTCTCGATTGCCATGGTCTAACTTTTTACATATTTATTCTTTTGGAGCCTTTTCACATTGTCACTCCCTGCCTCTCTCTTTATTTGTTTCTAGACCTTTTTTTTCAGCCACTTAATCTGTTTTACACACACTTTTTACTTGCTTATGGTCTTTTATTTATCAAGTCCCATCTTTTCTTTTGTCTTAATCCAACTTTATTATCATTTGGAAGTATTTCACACTTTCCTTCCTTATCCTTTTTTTTTCCTTCTCTTTTCATTCACTTTTTCCTACCTTTTTTACATTCAACAGTTCCAGTTGTAAAGACACTCTGTAATTGTTCCCATTAATGTGGAACTTCACTCTCCCAATCAACATTGATTATTTTTAAACCTCATGCTGCTAGTATTAGTAAGTCAATACAAAACGTTATCATATTTACTTTTTTTTTGTTACATTTCTTCAGTTGCTACCTAGTCTTTGCATAGGCAAATGATGTCATACATCCCAGGAGTCTTCCGGGTGGGGAGGAGAGAAGGAGGATTTTCTCAACTAAGCACGCTCTCCCGCATGCATGCTTGAGCTAAGAACAGCTGGATTCCAGGAAGTAAATGCTACATTAATTATTTGCCCTTACTCATGATGGCCACAACCAGAAATGCTAGGGGGGGTTTCAAAGTGATATCTCAAAAAAATAAAGCATAGGGACATGGATGGATGGGAGAGTTTGCTTTGAATAATAAAAATGAATTAAATGTTTTTGGTTTGTGGTGCTCAGATACAGTTAAGATCCACTTTAAGGACAACATGACAGTGCCTCCTGAAAGCCCCCTCTTCCTTCCCAGCAAGGTGTATTCACCCAGCCTTGCTCCCTTGTCACCTCCCCACTGCAGCAGTCCAGCCTGGGAAAGCTCCTGGGTGGGTGTCATTGTTGATTGGCAGCTCAGTTCTGACCAATGTCACATGCAAATGGCAACATGGTCTTCCATACCTGAAAGTCCCACTCTGTTAAAGGGTTAGTAAAGGAAATTTTTTTTTTCCTTTAATATAACACATGTTATACTTACCTCCACTGTGCAGTTTGTTTTGCACAGAGTGGCCCCGATCCACGTCTTCTGGGGTCCCTCGGCGGCTGTCTCTGGTCCTCCCCACAAGTACTGACCACAGTCATGCGAGAGAGCTCGCATGGTGGTCAGTAATTGCGGGAGCGCTCCCATGATACAGCGAGCGGCCATAGCCGCTCACTGTATCATTCGGCCCCACCCCTTGGCGCGCTGCGTCACTGGATGTGATCGACAGCAGCGCCAGCCAATCAGCGGCCAGGCTGAGCAGCGAAGAGGATCTCAGGAGTGCGCGGGACTTTCGAGGGGTCAGGTAAGTATAACGGGGGCTCGGGGGGGCAGCAGCATCAGATGTTTTTTCACCTTAATGCATAGATTGCATTAGGGTGAAAAAATGTTTTTCTTTACAACTCCTTTAAGCAACCTAGCTAAGGGAGGCCATGATGGACACAATATAATTGAGCATACCTTGCAATGGGGGTGGGCTATCAGTAGACACGAACATTATGACCAACAGGGCAGTGTATCTGTAAAACTTTTTCAGATCTTTTATTTATTTTTTTCTTTCCCTTTTTTTGCCACTCTTTTACATTTTCCTTTTAATCCTCTATCTGTATTTTCCTAACATTTCCTATTTGTTATTTATGCTTTTTCATTCATTCCTCATTTACAACGTATCTGATCTTTCTTCTCCCCTCTAGCCATGTCTTTTCCTTTTCCTGCTCAATTTTCTAATCCCTTTGTTTTTCTATTTTATTTTATTTTTCTTTTCTTCAACATGTCCCTATTGTTTTCTCTGTTTTAATATATTTACTTTTATATTGGCCCATCTTTTTTTTTCTCATTTTAATGTTTACGTTTTTTTTTTCCTCTTTTCTGTTTCTGCCTACAAACTAAGTCCATTTTACATGTGCACCAAATGATATTCCCCTGAAAGAGGCTTGTCTAACTGTTGTTAATGCAATGTTTATTTTGTAGTGTTAGCAGGAGTCATTGTACACTGCATTCTGCAAAGGTTATATAGAAAGCTAATCAATTTTCAGGAATCCTCTATGAGGCATCTTCCAAATCCCCCATCTTGTCAAATCCTAATTGATAGTCTTTTTATTGTTTGTGTATCCAAGGTTGTTACATGGCTTGACATGTTCCAGTGTCAGCAATTAAATCAGCTTTCAGTCTCTCCATCCGGATATGTGTCCATATATCTCAAGGTTAAAGGCTGGAAAGATCTTTCTTTCTGGTTATAATAAAAAAATGTATTGGTTGTATCATTTGTAACTTTTTACAACCAAATGGAGTTGGCTTGCTTTGGCTTTTAAATGTGTGATGAGTGCTCACTGATCAACAAGTTCCCTCTCTCTCTCTTGCTCCCTCTATTGTTCGGTCTCTCACACACTCCGACCTTCTTTATCAGAATTACACTCTTGCTCACATTTCTCTTTCATTCTTTCTTGTATCCTGAGCTATTTTTCTCTCATGTCCTGTACACATGATCGGTTCGTCTGATAAAAGCGAACCAATGGATTTTTTCATCATATATTAGATGAAGCTGACTTTCATCAGTCTTGCCTACACACCATCGGTTAAAAATCCGATCGTGTCCAACGCGGTGACGTAAAACACAACGACGTGCAGAGAAAAATTATGTTCAATGCTTCCGAGCATGCGTCGACTTGATTCTGAGCATGCATGGATTTTTGACTGATGGATTTTCCCACAGATGATCATTTTTTTCTATTTCTATTTTTAACCATTCGAAAGACTTAAAACAGGTTCTATTTTTTTCCACCGATGGGAAAAAAACTGGTGGGGCCCACACACGATCGGTTTGTCCGATGAAAACGGTCTATCGGTCCGTTTTCATAAGATGAACCGATCGTGTGTACAGGGCATTACTCTCTTTCTGCCTTTATTTCTGTTTGCTTCTCCTTTACCCACTCATTTTTTTCCTACCATTTTCAGAGTTAAAAAACTCAATGTCTGTTATATTCTTAGCAAAATCTTTCCTGCTTTTCCTGCTTTTCTTCTCTAGATACAAGCTATTGCAGTAAAAAAGAGGATGTAGTAGTAATAGTAATGGGGCATATGGCGCCATAAGTGTTTGTGTGTACATAAATGTCTATGCAGAACAGCAAAAAGTTCATGGAGTTCACTTGAAGCGTTCAGGGTAAAATTCTGCTGATCTCAATGCACCAGATGCAGCACCTCTGAAGAGATGGAAGTATCTATAGGCTAAACTTTTTCAATCAGGGTGCCTTGATCTTTCTTCAGGGGTACTTGGCAAAATGCCTAAAAATTTCATGAACATTGTATACAAGCCAGCATGTGGATGAAGCCTGTCTTTTGGTTACAAAAAAAAAACAGGTTTTCATTGTGCACCAGTACAACCTTCTAGCTGCATGCATCCTAACGACCATTGGCATAATTATTTGGCATAATTATTTGATAGGGAAGATGTCAGGCGCCTGCATAGCATCCTTGTTTGACCCTACCCTTCTCCTCTCCATCATTGTTGGGGTCACATTAGCTGAGTGATGAATAAAAACTGTGAGAAGAGAAATATTGGAATACTAACCAGTATCAGTTTGTATTTTCTTTGAAAGAATAAATCACCTCTATTGTTGGGCACCCTACGTGTGTGGGTGTTGCTGCATTTTTCAAAACTATTGTTTTTACAATTTACATTTTACAATTGGGGGGCCTCAAGACTGTCCATCATTTTTAAAGGGTGCCTCGAGATTGTCCATAATTTTTAAAGAGTGCCTTGACTGAAAAAAGATTGAGAAACACTGCTCTAGGCAAACAAATAAGAAGAACGTCAGTGCACAATCTGAGTGTAGTAACTTAACAGATTTATTGTGGTGAAAAGACAAATGACAACTCAAATGACTGTTAAAATCAGGCTCATCACATAGTAAGGGCTTCCGATGGACAGTCTCACAACAACAGGGAACCTCAGACCAATATAGGCGTACTGGGTGAATGGATATACCTGTAGGACCAAGCCAACACCCCGGGGGGCACCAAACTAAGTGCAGCATAAATAGTACTGCAAAATACTTGTAAATTAGTAACTCATATGGGAAGAATAGATGGCTCATGCACCTGGGATGGGTAGCCTCTTTCTACAACTTACAGCCTGAAACAAGCTTGAGAAAGAGGCTTGGGTGGCCTTGAAATGCATAGCTCCGCCCCCCCCAACATTCAGATGACATTACTTCCGGTCTGCTCTGCATCCCACAAAAAACTCTCCACCATCTTGTTGTTTTCCATTTCCTCATCTAAGCTGTCATATAGTCTGAAGTCTGGACTTTCCAGGCTGTAAGTTGTAGGAGGAGGCTCCCCATCCCAGATGCTTGAGCCGACCGCTCACAGATTTCATACAAAAAGTGCCATCTCCTCACTGCTGTTCTTATGTGCTTATTGGTAGAGTCTACCTGTTTTAAAGCAGTAATAAAACCTAAAGAAAAGACTTATTATATTTCAGTTTACCAGTTCAATGGTCAGCTTTTATTTATTTTATATAAAATCTTTATCCCAAAAAGGTAAAAAAAAAAAAAAAACAGTTTGCTGTAACTACTAATAAATTGTTAGCTGAAGTTCAGCTTCAATCTGTTAGTGTATTCAAATCGGCTAGTACATATAGCACTCACCTCTCCCCAGATAGACAATGCTGCCATCTAACTGTGCCCCCTGTACTTCTTCATTCAAACTGGGGGCACTCGAATACAGGAGGAGTGTTACTGGCCAGATCACTGGGAAAACATAGGGGAAAAAAGCTTAAACAAAAGAAAATGAATGCAGCCACCACATCTAATAATTGGTAAGCTGCAAAATATAACATTTTTGGTTTTGGGTTTATTACCACTTTAATTAAATGAACAGTCTCAAAGCTATATAAAAGAGAGTCTTTGGCATCCCTACAGGTCTACAGTTCCATTGGCCAGGGTATCACTGAAGATTACTAAGGGCAATGCTGGGAAAGCCTGAAATTTAACCTCAGGCCTTGTACAGCCTTCTACGGAAAGATCTGTCAATCAAATAAGCAGAAAATGGCACTCCTGGGGCCTTTCAAACAAGGCCCCCAGTGATGCAAAGATTGTCATAGTTGCAGAGATGATATATATTACCTAATTCATTTTAGTTATCTTCTTTGTCATAACATTTATTGTTATCAGCAATCACAGCCAATGAAAGCAAAGAGCAAGAGTCACATAGATGAAAATAACTATTCTTACGGTAAATAACACATCACCATAGCTTTGTAAACTGAGCCTTTTTTAGATTTAGAAAATCATAGCTTGTGGTTCAAAATCAGGTCATTTTATAAGCAAAACATTATAGATATTGAAATACAAAGTGGCTTGCAATAGCATTTATAAATGTTATATTTATTTTTCTAGAAAAATTTGAGTTTATCCTTAAATTTAAATTATGCCCACACAGAGAATAGGTGCAAATCACCCCTTGTCTCCACCCCTACCCACCCTTGAGCACCGTCCCTTGGTTCCACCCCCAACCCACCTCCCAATACCAGCCGTTTTAGAGAAAACAGAACCAAGTATAATTTTTTGGTGCTAAGTAATTTGTATGGAATTTGTTAATGATAAAATAAAAATCAGTAAAATAGATCTCCTGCAGCCAGCAACAATAGCCCCTCTCTAGCAACAATAGATCCCTCCAGCAACAATAACCCCCCTCCCCAGCAACAACATATCCCTTTCAGCAAAATACCCTATAACAACAACAGATCCACCCCAGGAACAATAGACCTGCCAATAGCCAGCATCCAATATCCAGCATTCATTTACCCTCCAGCAGCCAGCAACAATAGACCACTCCTTCAACAATAGCTACCCTCCAAGCAACCATGGATCCTCATCAATGAACCCACCAGCACACCCCAGGACCCCTTGCCATTAAATACACTCAGCGCTGGAGGTGCCAAAACGGTGTTCCTCCACATTACTGATGGAAAAAAAGTCCTGAGCCCTCAAAAAAAAGTGACACTTGAGGGTGCTCAGAGGGCAGATCACTGTGTTTTAAGTGATTGTAAAGGAATTCTATACCCTGCTTTACACACTTCCTGTGCTAGAGTGACAACGCTCACTGTACTCACTTTACTGTGGAGTAGAAGCATTATCACCCTAGGCTGCTCTACTGATTTGTATGTACTAAAAGCACCTCTTCCTCTTCTCCCCTCCATGACATAAGGATACGTTTTTTTTTGTAGCAGTGGATACGTGAGAAAGCTGATAATATTGTTTAAGATACTAGTTCACCACACGACCACTTGCAGGGGAACCTGAATTAATGGGTATTTTTCTATACTTGCAGAAAATGTTTGTAGCCTGAAAAAAGAAAAAAAAATGCAGCCACCATAATTTAAAACCATGGAGGCTTCAATATATAAAAACATTGTTATTGGGTTTAAAAATCCTTTAAAAGCTTAAATCAAAGCCATGCCACACTTCTAATATTACCTCCAGACTGTAAAGATTTTGTTTCAAAGTACAATGTATTAAACATGTTGGAGGTTTCTGAGTGTACTATGAGTTGGGTCTGTGCAGAGCCATCTTCTTGTAATCATATTTTTATGGGGAACCAGCCTAGTGCAATAAAATCAAACTTTATTTCCTGGAGCAGACTATGCCGAAGCAGGGTGTTATTTTGTTGTGCACATTGTATGGCTCTAAGCAGATTTCCCAGGTGAGGATGGAACAGACTCTGCAGGAAATAATAACGATACAATCAAAAGATTGTGTCTATTCTGCAATCACAATATATTATTGGCTTCAAAAGATCCAGGTCTCATACCCTTGAATTATTTTGTGACTTGACCAGCATCTCTTCAGCTGGCTCTTGAACTGATTGAAATCATTTTTTTAAGTGTATGCAATCCTTAAAGGCTCAGTAAACACATTGCAAGTCGGTTGTATACAATACATCATAAGGAAATTAAACACTTTAATCAGCAGTCTCTAAATGATATTCAAATATTATTTTGCAACAGTTTTTTCGGTTTTCTATACCGTGGTCACGTGACATTCACTCAACATTGTGAAATCGATGGGCAAGGCAAGCTCTGATGCTGTTGAGCTGATGTCAATCACCCTCTGGTAGCTGCCCTGTAAGCCCCTGCATAGTGTGTCACATAAGGCCTTGTTCGCATCTGCGATGATGCCTCTATAGCGTGATTGGGTATTTTTTTTTCAGTGTTTGCAACGAGCGAGGGGTCCAGAGAAACCAAGCCTGCATAATCAGGAAGTAAAGACAGAAAGAAGAAGAAGAAAGGGATGGGGAGTGGAATCCCAAGAGTCCAAAGGAAAGTTGGGGCTGGTTCTGCAAAGGCTGGAGCATTGGGGTCAATCAAAGTAAAAAATAATAATAAGGGGATGGGGGTTGCGAGAATAGTAAAGACTTATCAAAGTGTGATGGACCCAGGGTTGCCAGAGTTTTGTGTCATACTCAATTTGCTTCAATTTTGGCATTTCCCCAGTGGATCATGGCCCTAATGATCTTCTGCTTGATCTCAGCTATTTTAAGAAAGTTGGTATACCAAACATTCGCTATAGTTTGTTTAGCGGCCTTGGTTTATAGAGAAAAAGGTTAAACTCAAGCCGAGTTAGATTTGGAGGACATACATTGAGTAGGGCTAGAAAAGTTCAGGGGAAGCTGTAGCATAGAACAACATGAACTTATGTGAAATATCTTCTGACAAAATTGGGTGACTATGGAACAGGACCAACAGACATGGTGATATGTACCATTATCTGTACACCCGTGAAAAATTAGGGGGTACTTCCCTTTATTCCTTACAACTAATACAACATATGTAGCTTTTATTTAAATAAGAAACAGAAGGTTCAATAAATACCTTGTGAACCTGCCAGTCCTATTCAGAGGTACCCCCCTTCCTGTTTGTTCCTGACCACAATAAGCACAAAAGCAAATGTATGTTAGCATGGTCAGATTGCATTTTTGCTTCATCCACGAGACATATACAGGACATCCCATAGTCAGTCTGTGACATCACAAACCCCTTGTATATGTTGCCCTGCATAAGCTGCTGACACACCCCTGTTAAACCCTGCCCGGGAGGAGCCACTGTCATAGCAGCAGCTGCCCAATCAAGGAAAGCATTCCCCACCCCCAGAGTATGGCGCTCTGGGAGAAGTGGAGGATAGTGGTCATATGAAAGCTACTAACAAAAGGCAAAAAAAAGGTATTTGTAATAGTTTATGATTGTTTTTATAAAAGTTGAGTTTCATATAACTCTGCTGACAGTTATTATGCTTTTAGAACAGAAAGAGTTTACATCTCATTAATGTAACTGTGCAAGCAGAGTATTATATGGAGCAAATATTAGCATGATATCTTGCACAGCATGGCTGACAAATGCTTTGCTATGTTTACATTAAATGTCCTTTACAATAATGAAAGCTGATGCGGGATTGACAGTCATTGTTCCTTTCCTCTAGTGTCTCTGCTGAGTTTGTAATAAACTGGAAATTGAAAGATATGAAATATGTGTCTGGGTATGCCAGATGAAAATATAGATTAAAATGGAAATTAAAAGTGAGGCAGTAACCAGATGTCGGCTTAAAGGGATGTAGGAACCAAAATGTGTGGTCTCATCATTATACCCTGATATGTACCATGGCACTAAATTAAAGAGCCACCGAAAATAAGTTTGCGACAAAAATTTAAATAAAATTTGCATATAAAGAGGTCCGTTTATGTAAAGGTTTCTGGAACTTTTCTGAAAGGAATTTATATATGGATTTTCTTTTTGAAAAATAATTTATTTATGATTGCTCAGAATGCAGGCAGAATATACACACACAATGTAACAATATGGAGGTTTTGTGTTTAGTTCCAACGTTTTTAATTCTATGCAAATAAAAGGTCTGGGTAAACTCGTATATCTTGACCTGAAGGCATGACTTTAGGTTTAGTCTGTACACGTATAGTGTGTTTAAACATGCATATTGCATAATATAACCAACACTTTCACCCCCTAACCTACACTACCTGTCTATTTCCCTTTTCTGACTCGAAAACCAGATGCATAGCAGTAGCAGAACTACCACCAAGCAGGATAGGTACACACGCAGTCACCGTGGTGAATGACATTGGCTCACCTGAGGTGCAGAGTCTAAGTACTAACTGGTGTTTACCAGAGCTCCTGATGATGGAGATGGATTTTGCTGTGTTTTTAGCATCTCCCCACCAGGAGGTGAGCAAGCCGGGGTCCAGTAGCAGATAAGCAGGTAGGCATCAAACAGAAGCATAGTCAGTAAACAAGCCAAAGGTTGATAACGAGTAGTTGCAGGTTGAGATCAGGCAAAAGCGTAATGGAGGAACAAGCCAACGATAACGAGTGGTAGCAAAATATGGACGGCAGCAGGGAAGACAGGAGCAAGATACTGTCTGGAGAGAGCACAATAATCTGGCAAACAGTGCAAAGACATGGCTTAAATCAGGACGTGATTAGTGAGTATGTGATGACAATTCACTGTGCAAAGAATACCAATCACATGCAAGGAAAATAAAAACACAGTATTGTGCGGCACATGATTGGATGATGAACAACACAGTGGCTGATTGGTTAGCCCTTCAGCCTGGCAACAGTAGGGTCATCAGTTTGAATTCCAAGCAGGGCACTACCTGCATTTCTCCCTGTGCCTGCATGGGTATCCTCTGGGGACTCTGGTTTCCTCCCACATTCTAGAGGCATGCTAATTTGGCCCTAGTATATGTACAGTATGTATGTGAGTTAAGGACCTTAGATTTTGTTGCACATGATTGGATGATGGGGTGGGTTTTGCTGCGTATTGCTATATATTACTTGAAGTAAGATTATACAATTAGACATTTTAATTCATACACAAAACGTTGGAGTTGTGTTCGGGCACTGTGGAATATACAGTATCTCACAAAAGTGAGTACAACCCTCACATTTTTGTAAATATTTTATTATATCTTTTTATGTGAAAAAACTGAAGAAATTACACTTTGCTACAATGTAATGTGTAGTATACAGCTTGTATAACAGTGTAAATTTGCTGTCCCCTCAAAATAACTCAACACACAGCCATTAACTTCTAAGCCACTGGGAACAAAAGTGAATACACCCCTAAGTGAAAATGTCCAAATTAGGCCCAATATTTTGTGTGACCACCATTATTTTTTTTAGCACTGCCTTAACCCTCTTGGGCATGGAGTTCACCAGAGCGTCCCAAGTTGCCACTGGAGTATTGACATCATGGAGCTGGTGGATGTTAGAGACCTTGCGCTCCTCCACCATTTGAAGATGCCCCTCAGATGCTCAATAGGGTTTAGGTCTGGAGACATGCTTGGCCAGTTCATTACCTTTACCCTCAGCTTCCTAGCAAGGCAGTGGTCCTCTTGAAGGTGCGTTTGGGGTCATTTTCTTGTTGGAATACTGCCCTGCGGCCCAGTCTCCTAAGGGAGGGGATCATGCTCTGCTTCAGTGTGTCACAGTACATGTTGCCATTCATGGTTCCCTCAATAAACTGTAACTCCCCAGTTCTGGAAGCACTCACAAAGCCCCACACCATGACACTCCCACCACCATGCTTGCCAGTAATCCATGTCCTTAGTCTACTTGTCTTCAGCAAACTGTTTGTGGGCTTTCTTGTGAATCATCTTTAGAAGAGGCTTCCTTCTGGGACGACAGCATTGCAGACCAATTTGATACAGAGGGAAAATGACTAATTGGGCTCAATTTGGATATTTTCAATTAGGGGCGTACTCACTTTTTTTTGCCAGCGGTTTAGACATTAATGGCTGTGTGTTGAGTTATTTTGAAGGGACAGCAAATTTACATTATTATACAAGCTGTATACTCACTACTTTACATTGTAGCAAAGTGTCATTTCTTCACTGTTGTCACATAAAAAGATAGAATGAAATATTTTCAAAAATGTGAGGGATGTAGATTTTTAAAACATTAACATATGTATAAGATTGTTTTCATCAAGCTATCTGCTATGTGCAGTAGCCCACTTGAACACTGTTGTAATCAACAGTGCTGCTCAGGGAGCAAGAGTGATGTTGATTAGAGTAGTGTTCGGTAAGGTGTTTTGGCCCACAGTAGAGCCAGGCCATGGCTTGTGTGTGAGCACTGAGCGTCAGTCGGATTTTCCTAGCAATGCCAGCATAGGATTTTTTAACCCTTGCTGCAGCATTTAGCAGATTAAAAAAAAAAAAACTTAATGCAATAAATGTAACCTGACTGCATTGCAATAATAAAGCAAGAGGGTTCAATTAGGCTTTAAGTACCTTGATAGATATAGATGTGCTCTGTGGTTGTTATTAGTAGTTCCTAGGAGCACAGAACGTAGCTTTGTTGGTTAGAATTTCTGGTCATTTAAAGGACTTCAGTGATTAGAAATAATTGCTCAAATCATTGCAAAGTGACTTTCTAAGATCACATAGTCCTAGGCCTTGAATGCAGATTTCCAACAGGTCTCTTGATATTAATTCGTAACGGCCAAGGGCGCCAGCTGATTAGCGATGTATGCTGTTACTGACAGATGCTAGGTTTTTCCTATACTCCTACAAGCGCATGTGTTCAGCTGCTTGCATATGTCTTAAAAATAAAAATGTTCAGTTCATATCAGTTATGCTGAACAGATTTTCTTTTTTTTTTTCCATATAAGTTTTTATTAAGAACAAAATAATAATACACAATGTGTTATATAAACAGAAGGCTATTGAACATTGTGAACATATACAGAATTGGTGTAACCTTACTCTCAAGAACATAGCGGAACAGAAAAAATACTATTAATAATAAAAAAATTAAAATTAGAAAAAAAAAAAAACACAGTCATCAGGAGTCTGTAACTTGATATAAACAGGGCAGTCACGCTAATCACAGCCCATGCGGTTTAGGGTTCAATGTATATGTAGCGCTTAGCTTAAATGTATATATATGTCTGTTTATACCTGAGTAGGTAGGGAAAGGTTAAGTCTTTAAAGTGGGGTGGGGTTGTGTGGGGCGGGGGGCAGTCATGGTGGTTTAGTATGGTATAGAGAGTAGGGGTAACAGTCAATCACCTGGGCTAGTATGTAAGTGGGAATGTGTATGTTGGCTAGTATCGCCACGGGCAGGGGGAGTAAGGGAAAAAGAGCGAGGAGGTAGCATGGAGAGGGGGGCAGAGGTAAAGGCAAGAAAAGAGGGGGAGAGGAGGGGATAAAAAGAAGGGGTGGTTGGGGGGGAAGGGGGTGATGGAGCTCTGAGGGTATCACCTCCTCGGTCCCCACAGGGTGCGGCGGATATGTATAGCCTTATGAAAGGATCCCTGTCCAGAGGGATCTCCTCCCGGGATCGGCCTTTGAGTAAAATTGAGATGTTCTGTGTGCTATATTAGAAGAGTATTCTCCTAAAAAGTGCCGTTTGGGGTATCTCAATTAGCTGTTTGGGGGATCAGGATGGTTTAAACCCATCACAGAGGCATACATTTTCTTTCTCATTTTATATATCATAGAAAAGACAGGGAATCTTTAGACATTCTAATAATTAACAGTTTTTCTAAACTGATTCTGAGATATTGAGACTTGGATCTGCCAAGTTGCCATGTTTTAAATGAACCTTAACTGTGGAAAGTGTGTACAAAAAATTCAAGCACAGAACAAAGCACTAGTCACCAGTATTGCCTTTAGTCTCCCTGTAGCCAATCTTCTCCTCATTACTGACCTACCATGCCTAGTACTGTTCTATGTGAAGGCAGCCATATTGGCAGAGATGTAGGGCTTTGCTTCCTCATGTCAGAGGTACCCCATGTAAAAGTGATTTAGTAACTGAAGGGGGGATGCTCAAGAAGTAGCTGTAGATGCGCATGAAGCACTAATCCACAGGATGAATGAAGCAGAAGCAAGGATATTCTTGTACTGAGAATCCATGTGTGCAGCATACTCTCCAGCAAGGCGAACAGAAAACAGAACATCAATTCTGTGCCTGAGCATGTCCTGTGATGTCATGGTGCAAGGAAGCCAAGCAGAGCGACCAGAGCCTCATGTGCGGATTGGGAGCAAGACAGGATGCGAGCGGGACTGTCAGTGCTGTTTAGACTGAAGTGGACTGGAGGGATCACCTGGCGTGGAAAGTGACTGTTGCTATGACTCAGGAGTTGACATGTCATGTCGGTGATCTGTGCTGCTGCTCCACACTGCTGTCATTGTCACTATGAGAGTCTGTTTCATATGTGTGTGCCTGACCCAATCTAATTTCTTACCCTCCTGTCCCTAAGCTGCTTACTTACTATATCAAAAATAAAATAAGAAATATGGCCCAGATTCTCAAAAGAGATACGACGGTGCATCTCCAGATACGCCGTCGTATCTCTGCCTAGCACCGTCGTATCTATGTGTCTGATTCTTAGAATCAGTTACGCATAGATATCCCTTAGATCCGACAGGCGTAAGTCTCTTACGCCGTCGGATCTTAACTGCAATTTTTTTTTGCCCGCTATGTGGCACTTCCGTCGATTTCCCAGTCGAGTATGCAAATTAGCTAGATACGCGAATTCCCGAACGTACGCGCGGCCGACGCAGTAAAGTTACGACGTTTACGTTAGGCTTTTCCCGGCGTAAAGTTGCCCCTGGGTCTATGAGGCGCAGTCAATGTTAAGTATGGCCGTCGTTCCCGCGTCGAAAATTTAAAAAGTTACGTCGTTTGCGTAAGTCGTGAATGGTGCTGGACGTAATTTACGTCCACGTCAAAACCAATGACGTCCTTGCTGGGATTTTTTAGGGATGGCACATGCGCAGTTCGTTCGGCGCGGGGACGCGCTTCATTTAAATGATACACGCCCCCTACCCACCGAATTTGAATTCCGCCGGGTGATTTACATTACGCCGCTGCAACTTTACACGCAAGTGCTTTGTGAATAAAGCACTTGCCTGAAAAACTTGCGGCGGCGTAACGTAAATCAAATACGTTACGCCCGCCCAAATTTACGCCCATCTACAAGAATCTGGGCCTATGTTTTTTGCCTTATTATGTATCTTAAATCTTATTGCTAATTGCATATTGTACTTGTTTGTAGCCTAAATATTGACATTTGCCTTAAAACAGTAATTTTTTAACTTTTGGAAATGCCAGTAAAACGTAGCTGTGCCAGTAAATTTTGGGTGGTTCGTCAGTAAATTTCAATCTGGTAGGTTGGCAACACCGGGTCCACCTGAAAAACTAACAGGATGACCTGATCAAATTGCCCATGAGAAAGGGCAATAATAAAGGCAACAATAACAATGACAACAACAATGTTGTTATTTAGGAAAATACTAGTCCTAAAACACAACACAGCGATACTCATCTCTCTCCAGGATATGAAATATGGGTTATAAGGCCAGATATAAATTCTGAATGGACCTAATCATTTTACAATTTTATTTTATAATAAGCTGCTGTTAACTCAATTTTCACTTAGTTTCCCTATTATTAGAACACACTTTTAGCTGGGACTGGATAAAGGTGCTTTGTGTGCCTGTAAGGTTAGTGTTGGGTTGTTATTTCAAATTAAATAGTCAAGCTCTTCTGATTAGGTCTTGGCTATAACAAGCACACTGTGAAAGTTTGTCTCCCTCGAGTCCTTCTAAATGAGCGCAGACCTGGCACAGGAGCGTTAGAGAGAAAGTGAGCCTGGCTCTGTTTGCATGACGCAGATCCCAAAGATGAATTGCACTTATTTATCAATGTGGTTTTGGGAAGCTTTCTATAAAATATGTGATGTGCACTGTTAGTTAATGCACAGCAGAATGTGTACATGTTAAAGTGGAGGTTCACCCTATAAAAAATTTCTAACACTGCATCCAGCACCGTGCTGCATATAAAATGTCACTGACCTTTATTTATTTTTTCCCGTAGATATCGTTTAGCCGTGGAATTCACTGCAGTTTCCGGGTAGGGAATCCCGCGGGAGTGGGCGTTCCGATTGACATGCCAATCAATTGGCATGCTAAACGACGGCGCACACAGCGCGTCACGACTTCCCGAAGGAAGCTCGGGTCGGCTCGCCTCTATTTGGCGCCTGCGCACCTTCTTTCGGGAAGTCGTGACGCGCTGTGTGCGCCGTCGTTTAGCATGCCAATTGATTGGCATGTCAATAGGAACGCCCACTCCCGCGGGATTCCCTACCCGGAAACTGCAATGAATTCCACGGCTAAACGATATCTACGGGGAAAAAAAATAAAGGTCAGTGACATTTTATATGCAGCACGGTGCTGGATGCAGTGTTAGAAATTTTTTATAGGGTGAACCTCCACTTTAAGTTAGATGTGCTGCCCTACAAAAATCACATATTTGTTTCATGTAGACATAAAATAAACAGCAGGTAATACAAATATAAATTTCCCAATGAAAATCATGAAGAAGAGATATACACTGTGTCTTCTGCTATTAAAGTGATTGTAAACCCTCACCTTGTAAAACAACCAATTCAATTTAAAATAGAAATAAAAGACAAAACATTTGTTTATGGATATAACAAACATAAATACATTTTTTCACTTTTTTTTTATAAGGCTTCATGACAGTTGATAAACTTGCATTTAAGAGCTTTTCCCCCCCCCCCCCCCGAAAGCTCCAATAAAGCTTATGTGTCCAAGTACACATAGGGGTTGATTTACTAAAACTAAAGAGTGCTAGACATGTGCATTCGTTTTCGTCCAAATGCATTTTTGTACGAATTTCGGGTATTTTGGTTATCGTTTTAACAAACGAAAACGAACGAGCAGAATCCAAAATCTGAAAGATCCAACATAAAAGATGCTCTATTTTCATTTTCGTTGCTACAACAGTTTGATATAGATAGAAGATTCGACATGATGCTGACAATAGCAATCTGTGTCTATCGAACCTGCGGTCGAATGTACCTAACCTTACTCTATTAGTCCAAGATACTTCTACATAGAGAGAAAAGATTCAACATTATAGAGACAGTGTTGGGGTACCATTCGACATGAAGGACGAAGATTCGACGAAGCTGCGAAAAACATACAAACTTTGTATCTGTCAATTGAAGGCTTATGGTGTCTGTCGAAAGTTCTAAGAAGATTCGACAAGCAGCTAAATTGTACGACACTGCAATCCTACATTTCCGGTCAAATGCTCGGCCCATAAGCTATAGAAGAATTTGAATGTTGGTTGACTAGATATAATAATTTATAAATATAATTATTACTAGTGTCATACAACATTAGAATTCTTCTATAGCTTGTAGGCGGAACATTCGACCGGAAATGTACGATTGAGGCGTCGTACAGTTTAGCTGCTTGTCGGATCTTCTTAGAACATTCGACAGACACCATAAGCCTTCAATGACACATTCGACCTTAATTATTTCAGATTTTCGGATGAATGCATTTCTTTAACGAAACAAAATAAATAAAAATGAATGTCGGGAGTAACTAAATACATTTATTTTTCGTACGAAAACGAAATTCCGAAACAAAATATTTCAGTGTGCACATGTCTAGTGAGTGCAAAATCTGGTGCAGCTCTGCACAGAAACCAGCTTCCAGGTTTTATTGTCAAAGCTTAATTGAACAAGCTGATGTTAGTAAATAATTGGGTACCATGGACAGCTGCACCAGATTCTGAGTGCTCCAGTTTTAGTAAATCTCCCCCATAGGTTTTTTTAGCAGAGTTTAGGAGCTGTCGCGTTTAGGTGAGGATAAACCTCTCTCTCCTGAAAGCGGAAGAAACGCGTTCAGGATAGGAACGTTTTGACCGTGGGGCCCGGGTAAATGCGATATACGGCAAAATCGTGACAAAAACGTCAGGGTAGGCTAGTGTACATGTAGCCTAAGTGATCACATTCTTTCCTCCCCAGCATAACAGCTGGTGGGATGAGAAACAGCAGCACACTAATCTTCCCATTGAAAGAATGTGGAGGAGGGGTGTGTCAGGACAAGTCTGATCATTGGAGGAGAACAGGTTAAGTTCCCAGCATAGCTAGAGGACAGTTTTTAACCTCCCTGGCGGTATGATTCTGTCAGAAAAAACATGCTAAAAGCGGTACCATTATTTGCAAGGAAATTTGGCGTTTTATATTGTAGGTCTGTAATTTTTAGAAATAACTCACTTAAATCTGACCAAACAAGCTTCTAATAGGCATCCCGGGTATGACATTTTTTTAAAAACAAAATTATAAATTATAATATAATAAATAATTATAAATAATTATAACAAATAATAATATAATTATAATAAAAATTATTCAATAATGTAATCAAATCAAAATCACTGAAATTTGCTCAGTTGCAGAATTGTTGCTGTCATTATTTTTTTTTTTTTATGACGAATTTCCCCACAAATCGCTATCGCACAATTCTGCAAGTGATTATAATTTATTATCGCTGTTTTTTAGCTGATCTAAAACTATTTTTGACATAAAGGGACACTTTTGGTTGCTATGGACAATCTACAGTTTGCAGGGAGAAAGAAACGTTTTTATTATATAAAATGACATGCATGACACAGGACAGACCACTAGGGACAGGGGGGGTGTGTTTTTTTTACATACAGTACTGTAATCTATAAGATTACAGTATACTGTATGTAAGGTGTTTGTTTACTTTTTTGAATTTGGCGCCGTTCTCCGTCCCCGTGCGTCGTAACGTCGCAGGGAACGGAGATCGGCGTCACACGGAGGCACTGTGTGAATCGAGCGAGGACCCACTCGCTCACACAGCGCGGTGGCATCGCTGGATCCAGGGACAAGGTAAGTAACTTGTGCCTGTGGATCTAGCGAGGCAAGCCCGAGTCTGACTCGGGGTTTCCGCTCGCAGCAGGAAAATCTAACCCCGTGTCAGACTCGGGAAGACCGCCAGGCAGGTTAATATGAAAGCAGAGGGACTGGCAGAGACACCAGGGATTCTGAACAAAAGAAGCAATACAAAGAGAACAGGATACTTTTTCATAGAAGTACATGGTACAGCAGCCACATATCAGGAATATGAAATGTTGCTAACATTTATTCCTATTTTAAATTGCTCTAAACCCAAACTTTTAAAAACATAAGTAATTTTTCCCAGCTTTCCAGAACCCTGTTTGTGAGCACAAACAAGATCAAGTGGCAAGAACTGATAGTCCTGCCAGGGAATACTGCTAAACGTGTGGAACCTACTGTACTGCAATATAGTGTGTATACAGTATATACAATATATTCTTAAAAGTATTAGGATGCTTGCCTTTACTTGCACATGAACTTTAATGGCATCCCGGTCTTAGTCCGTAGGGTTCAATATTGGGTTGGCCCACCCTTGGCAACTATAGTAGCTTCAACTCTTCTGGGAAGGCTGTCCATAAGGATTAGGAGTGTGTCTATGGGAATGTTTGATCATTCTTCCAGAAGAGCATTTGAGAGGTCAGGCACTGATGTTGGACGAGAGGGCCTGGCTCGCAGTCGCCGCTCTAATTCATCCCAAAGATGTTCTATCGTGTTGAGGTCAGGACTCTGTGCAGGTCAGTCAAGTTCCTTCACCCCAAACTCGCTCATCCATGTTATTATGGACCTTTCTTTGTGCACTGGTCCAAATCATTTGGTGGAGGGGGGATTATGGTGTGGGGTTGTTTTTCAGTGGTTGGGCTTGGCTCCTTAGTTCCAGTGAAAGGAACTTTTAAGGCGTCAGCATACCAAGACATTTTGTACAATTTCATGCTGCCAACTTTGTGGGAACAGTTTGGGGATTGCCACTTCCTGTTCCAACATGGCTGCACACCAGTGCACAAAGCAAGGTCCATAAAGACATGGATGAACGAGTTTGGGGCGGAGGAACTTGACTTTCAGATTCAGAGTCGCACATAATTGCATGACGATGGAAATGACATTGTTTTCAATGATGCCCATTTATATCAATGCAACTTCGCACAAAATGACTTTGGATGAGTGTCCTGTGCCACTTCGTTGCGATTCCAGTGCAATGTTAGCCCCATGGACCTCAATGAAAATGCACTAAAAACATATCTTCATGCGATTTGACTTGTTTTGGTGCATTTTGATGCCATTTTCATGCGTTATAACCCCAACTACTCTTCTCTTTTTTTGCCAGTGCCTCCCAGCCTTTTGATAGGTTTAGGATCCTGGGAGGCAGGGTGGGGTTTATAAACATGTGACTACCGTGATTGACTGTCACAGTGGAACATGATCGGAAAGCTTTGTGGAACTTTTCGTTACCCGCCATTAACTGTGTCGGGAGCACAACTACACTAGTTAGCGCAAATATGCTGTCGCTCTGCGCTAAGGCCCACCCACCAAGAAGCCGCATATTTGTGTGTGCCAACGCCAAGAGGTTAAGAGAATAAGCATATGTGCCCATCTTTTTATTGACTTGGGTGTGTAATTGAATAACTTTTCCTTATACATGACGCAGAATTGGCCTCTCTATTCCTTATCTGCAATGATTGGACGGATCCAATCTCTTTGCTTCCTCTTCCTCTGTTCCTTCACTTCTTTAGTCAATGCTGCAACCGTAGCTGTGATGACTGCTGCCATGGTCAATGACAGAAAAGGCATGACTGCTTAACCACCACACAACACAGACAAACAAAGAAGTAAAAAAAAAGGACACCTTAAATTCATGCCACAGAACATATTACTTATCATTGGCAAAAAAAACAGAGGCATGAAAGTTGCACAAAGAATGCACCAAATTTGCATTGAAAATGTGTAAAAATGCTAGTCGCACTACATAATCACAGTGAAAGTTGTTTTAAACCACAGCCGCAGTAGTATCACCCTACCTTAAAAAAATAGTCTTTCTGGCTTGAACATTGCGGGTTTTTAAAAGGACCCCCATGGTTTGTACAAATCCTTGAAATATCTACTCTGCCTATTTGGATATGTTCGGTTTGTGTTTCCTACCATGGGGAATCGCAGACGCACCTTGACACGTTAATGAATAGTTTATGGAGGTGTTTTACTGTTTTCTGTAGATACTTGTAGACAGTTGCAGAGAGTTTTTCCGTTTGAACACAGTGGGTGTTTTAAAAGCCTACAGGAGAGCAGAAGAGCAAAGGTAAAGAATAATGTTTACAAAATGTATTGTTTACCGGCAAGTTAAAAAATAAAAAAACAATAAGTGACAGAAGGATGGAGTTGTATTCTAGTTAAAATACATTTTGCAGGGGAGCTGCGGTGGCTCAACGCGATTGGCACTGCGCTGACAAGCCATTCACCTCTGCCGCTAGGGGTTCGGATCCCGCTCTCGGCTACATGTGAATTGAGTTTGGTGGTCTCAGCCCAGCTCCCGGTGGGTGTGCTATGCGAGGTAAGCCTGCGCTTAGCATGCCCACCCCCCTCCCACAAAAACCACCACACTTACATGCACTCAAAATTGGGTTAACATGCACACACTTTGACCACGCGGTCTCTAAAACGAGAGGCGAAGGACTAACAGGGCTGGTTGAGCGGGCTAGATCCTCTCACTCCCTTATAGGGAGTCCCTCTGCCCCGTTGGGCTTCAAAGTGGAGCAGGTAGGGCGGGCTGTGTGGGAGGACCCCATCACGCACCCGCCATTGCCACCCGGGGCATGGAGAAAGGTGGCAGATTGCCTCTGGGGGAGGCCTGCCTACTCCCAACTCCTGCAGTCCGGCTCCTTTCTCGAGTACACGCACAAAAATACACTTTAAAAAACAAAAAAACATTTTGCAAGCACCAATAACTGTCTTACTTACAGTTTAGGTTTGGTTTAATGAATGAGAAAAGTGCAATTTCATAAAGATTTATTCACCTGTCTTTTAGATTTACTTCTTGTGGGCAACAGGTGGCAGTACAGAGCCAAGCTTGTCAAACTTTTATTATATTATTGAATAACAGAACATCTTTATTGGTTAGTTTTTTTTTATGTATTGCGCTTTTTTGATTTGCTATTAAGTCTTTATATGTATGCAAAGTGTGATATATAACAGCATTATCTTGGCACTTTGGAATTAAAAAAAAAATAACCTGGTGGGCTTTTGATCCTTTTCTCCCCAGCCAGCAATTACAATTATTTTCTTGTCCTGCCGCTTCTAAATAATTTTTGACTTCTCCTCTATTGTTTTTATTACCCCAATAATCAAAAAATGCATGCTGTTTTTAAGAGTGTCTTTTTTTAAATTTAGAGAAATAATTGTAAAAGATACATTATGAAGCCTTTTTATTCCACCTATCCTCGGAATAAACATTTTAGCTCTTTTGCAGGTTCCCAAAATGTAATAATTTCCGGAGTTGTATTCAAAAGTCTGAATAACCCTGTGCTCTATCATTATCTGAGGGCCTACATCAGTGCAAGCCATTGTATTCTTTAACTGGCTGCATTTAGCCGCTTCCAATTAGTCAAATACCTTCTTTTCTCAAGGGATCATTTTAGAAAACATCTATTTGGATGGAAGATTAACTGGAGCCGAGGGACTCTGTGTATTCAAAAACATAGTCAGTAATGCAGGCATACTGCGGTGTAATGCATTCTCTTACAATTATAATATATGTTAAATGTATTTTACAAAAGCTCCAGCAATTGCTGTTTGTGCAAGCCATTTTGTCATACTAATGTTTATCTCCTTGCCTGCTGCCTCTCGGGGAGCACAAATCATGCTGCAATAAACTACAGTTTTAGCATTAATCCCACGGTAGAAGGTATTCAGAATATTTCGGTGTTAGCGCGTCAAGGTTATGTGCCATTATTTTATCGTCTAAATCATATAGCGCCATGGAGATGTCTGGAATGTAGATGAGAACATCTAAAGATTGAAGGCCTTGGACATTATTTACTTACAGTTTAATGCCACCTTCTTTTAGTTAATTTGATGTTATAAGCCGGGGCAGGAAAATAATTAACTTTGTAAATTGAATTGTTTGTCTGTTTTGTTGTTTTAAGCACGTACAGGTTTTTGAAGTAAAAAAAAAAAGAAAAGAAAAGAAAAAAATTGGCTTCTCCTTCAACATCCTCCACTACTGCTCCATGTCTAAGCATTGGCTTTGTACCAAGAAGACTCATGGCTAATGTCTTTAAAGCTCAGCTTATGTATTACTATAGTGCTGTCAGACTGTATATATTTTAATAAATATTAACTTATTTTTGTATTTTTTTTTTTAAATACTAAGGGCCCTTTCACACGGGGCGGATCAGTAATGATCCGCCTCTGTGTGTCCGTCAGCTCAGCGGGGATCGCTCCGTATATCCCTGCTGAGCCGGCGGCTGACAGGGCGGTCTCCGCACACTGTGCAGGGACCGCCCTGTCTTTTCTCTGTTCTCCCCAATGGGGGATTGTTCATCCGCTGACACCCGCAATCACATAGGGACCAATGTATGTCCCTTTTTCATCAGCAAACGGATGGATGAAAAAGCGGACATACGGTCCGCACATGTGAAAGGGGCTTAAGGGTACATTCACACAAGGTGCAGTGGGACTGCGTTGGGCAGCTTTTCCAGCGCAGTCTCACCGCAAGACAAGGCAAAATGCCTTATATCCTATGTGACCAGTTCACACCACTGTGTTGCCGCTGTACTTTTTTTAAAGTGGTTGTAAAGCTTTCTGTTTTTACACCTTAATGCATCCTATGCATTAGGGTGTAAAACCATCTGCTGCTTACAAGCCCCCCAGCCCCCCCATTTACTTACCTGAGCCCTCCCTCCTTGCCCGGTCTTTTCGGCTGTTCTTGGCTCTTCATTGAATGATTGATAGCAGCGCAGCCATTGGCTCCCACTGCTGTCAATCAACTGAATGATGCGATATGCCAGGGGCTGAGATGGGTGATACACGGAAGCGCACCCGCAAGCTATCCCCCTTGGGAGAGCGCTTCCCAGAAGGGGGTTAGCTCTTGCGGGGAGGAGCTGAGACAGCCGCTGAGGGCCTCCAGAAGACAAGGATCGGGGCCACTCTGTGCAAAACTAACTGGACAGTGGAGGTAAGTATGACATGTTTGTTATTTAAAAAAAAAAGGAACCTTTACTAACCCTTTAAGTGTTGCACAGTGGGAGGCAATCCACTGCCTAACACCAATTCAGAGGAATTCCGTCAGAGTTTAGATAGAGAACATGTTCTCTTTTATTCCGATGGAATTCCATCGGAATTCCGATGTGATTTTTGCCAGTTAAAAGTCAGACCGTGATTTATTCATTGATGTATTGCTTCGATTACAATTATGTAAGGTGCACATATTTGAAAGTTATTTGCCTAGGATAATTGTAATTGTACTTTACATGGTATAATTGGTATATCAAATATTGCGTGATTTATATATATATTATACACTGTTGTGACCTGAGGAACGCCAAAATTTCATCTTTGGAGTGCATGTATACAGTACAGGACATGTCTACAAATATATATTGGCCTAAACTGATTTTCTATTTTATGGGGGATATTTAATATAGCAACAAAAAGCAAAAAACAAAAAATGTAATTTTTTCAAATTTCTCAGTCTTTTTTTGTTTATAGCGCAAAAAATAAAAACCACAGAGGTGATCAAATACCACCAAAACAAAGCTCTATTTGTGCAAAATTAAGGGGGAAAATCTTCTATTCCTTAAGTGGTTAAGTAGAGAACTCTTAATAAAACCTTTGGGTTAATTACAGCTATATTCATTGGAGTGACTAAGTAAGTAATTAAGAGCTGAAGACCTGTGAAGAATAATGAAATTTTCTTAATATCCAAGATAAACATTTTTATAGCACCAAAACCTCCTCTATTAGCTTTTTTGGTAGCTATGCAACAGATTGCAGCTTAGTTAGAAATGTTATTCACAGAGATTTAGTGTGTAAATTGCTATGTGATATTGGTAATTGGGAAATGCAACCATGTTAGATGTTTTGCTTTCTGGATTCAAAAGAAGAAATAAAGTCGACGAAAATGAAGAACAGGTTTCCTGTGTCAATTTTTTTTTCACTTATGTTTACTCATTTCATTTGAAGGCATCCAAATGGTAACCATAACATTTCTTTTAATCTGTAAGCATTAGCACAGCTGATGAAATATATGGAAAAAAGATTACCACTAACTATATCTATTCTTATATTGGGAAGGAACTGGGAGAGCTTCCATAAATGACAGGCAGTGTATGCTTTCTTTATAAGAAATTAAATAAAACTGTGCTGTCTCAAGGTGTTTGCAGATAAACAAAATCACCAATATTAAGTTGCAAATTATAAAGTGCGAAAAGCAATTGTGCGAAAAAAAATATATAAATCACGCAATATTTGATATACCAATTATACCATGTAAAGTACAATTACAATTATCCTAGGCAAATAACTTTCAAATATGTGCACCTTACATAATTGTAATCGAAGCAATACATCAATGAATAAATCACGGTCTGACTTTTAACTGGCAAAAATCACATCGGAATTCCGATGGAATTCCATCGGAATAAAAGAGAACATGTTCTCTATCTAAACTCTGACGGAATTCCTCTGAATTGGTGTTAGGCAGTGGATTGCCTCCCACTGTGCAACACTTAAAGGGTTAGTAAAGGTTCCTTTTTTTTTTAAATAACAAACATGTCATACTTACCTCCACTGTCCAGTTAGTTTTGCACAGAGTGGCCCCGATCCTTGTCTTCTGGAGGCCCTCAGCGGCTGTCTCAGCTCCTCCCCGCAAGAGCTAACCCCCTTCTGGGAAGCGCTCTCCCAAGGGGGATAGCTTGCGGGTGCGCTTCCGTGTATCACCCGTCTCAGCCCCTGGCATATCGCATCATTCAGTTGATTGACAGCAGTGGGAGCCAATGGCTGCGCTGCTATCAATCATTCAATGAAGAGCCAAGAACAGCCGAAAAGACCGGGCAAGGAGGGAGGGCTCAGGTAAGTAAATGGGGGGGCTGGGGGGCTTGTAAGCAGCAGATGGTTTTACACCCTAATGCATAGGATGCATTAAGGTGTAAAAACAGAAAGCTTTACAACCACTCCATCGGAATAAAATAGAACATGTTCTCTATCTAAACTCTGACGGAATTCCTCTGAATTTCCGATGAAAGAAGTTCGATGGGGCATACACACGGACTGTCTGTCTGACTTTTTCCATTGGAAATTCCGATCGTGTGTACGGGGCATTAGTGTAAATATGAAATGTGATAAAAGTCCAAATCATCCTTCTGGGTGCAATAAAAGTGCTCGTACATGAGTAGATAACAAATTATCCACCTCTTCACTTCCACCCGAGTGCAGGTACAAACAGTTACCAGAACATATGATCCAAACGGGATAAAACACGTTTAGAGAGTATCTCCTATAGGGAAAGCCACAGCTCACTCCCATCCAGGTTCATGGATGTCCTGATAATATCAAGCTTGTATTCCGACTCCAACGGATGTATAAACTAAAAGCAAGAAGGAGAACTCATAGTGAATTACTGACAATCTGTTTATTACAAAAAAAAAAAGTGTTGCACTTACAGAGAAGTATAGTAATCAAGGCAAGATCATAACCCATGGACACAGCTGCCACACTTGATTGTGTGCTGACGTCACTCAACGTATTTCCCCTTAGAAGGTGTCAAGTGAGATTGGAAAAGTATTCAGCTACTTTTCTGTGCAGCGTGACAGATGTCCTTTTTTTCCTACAAATAGAGCTTTATTTTGGTGGTATTTGATCACCTCTGTGTTTTTTATTTTATTACGTTATAAACAAAAAAAAATTGAAAAATAAAAACAGACTTTCTGCTGTAAAGCATTTCCAAAAACAAATAAAAAAAACAAATGTATTCATTAGTTTAAGCCGATATGTATTCTGCTACATATTTTTGGTAAATTTTTTTTACTAGTAATGGCGGCGATCAGCGATTTTTAGTGGATCTGCGACATTGCGGCGGACAGATCAGACACCTAACTGACACTTTTGACACTTTTTTGGGAATCAGTGACATTATTACAGTGGTCAGTGCTAAAAATATGCACTGTTATTGTACTAATGACACAATGTGTTCCCTGTTTGTCTTTTCTAACTGTATGAGGGACTCTGTGACTGGGGAAACACACTGATCCATCTTCCTGCTTAGCAAGATCTGTATGATCTCTCCTGTCAGAACGGAGATCTGCCTTGTTTACACATGCAGATTCCCATTATGTCACTGCGGGGAATGATCACGGGTGGCCGGTGGACATCGAGTTCACTGGACACGCTGATTGCCCCCCCCGCTGGCCAATGGCAGCGCGCATGTGTCCACAAAATCGAGTTTTTTGCGCCGACATACAGCTACGACGATTTGCGGGAATGAGCCACCTTGCCACAGTATAATGATGGTGGCTGGTTGGGAAGCGTTTAATCTTCAGCTATCCCTGCACAGTGTCAGGAATCAGCAGTAGAGATGAACAATTATCCCAATTACAAAATACCTAACTATAATACAATATATACATGAGGTACACAGGTCACAGGAAAGATTGGAGATGCAAGAAAGGGAGGAACCAGGAGCAAGAGCAAGATTAGGTGCAGGATAAATGGCAAGCAGCATCTGACTTAGTATAGCAAAGAAAAACCCTGACATCATGGAGTTATTTACTAAAGGCAAATCCACTGAAAGTGCAGTCACTGTAGATCTGAGGGGGACATGCAAGGAAAATAAAAAACAGCATGTTTGCTTGCACATCATTGGATGATAAAATCAGCAGAGATTACCTTAATTTCAGATCTTCCCCTCAGAGCTACAGTGACTGCACTTCCAAGTGGATTTGTAGTTTACTTTAAAGTGCACCTGCAGTGGATAGTGCAGAGTGGATTTTCCTTTAGTAAATCAACCCCAAAGTGTACTAACAGAGAAGAGACTAAATACTCTCCCAGCAACCAGCATCAGATGGAGATGGATTACTAGAAACTGCTGGTGGCTGGGTGACACCTTGCTTTTCTGGGAAGCAAAGTGCCACCAGTATGTGACCCAGATCCTGATAGGCACTCTCCTGACACTAATAGTTTTCTACAGTAGATCATCTGACATGTAGCGACCACAAATAAGATACTAGGAATGGCACACTACGTATGCTGGGAGCTGATTGCTAGTATGGGCAAAGATTTCTGCAGATTAGGGAAGATCTTGTAACAAAATTCCATGCTTCTTGTGAGCTCTTTCCCCCCATTATTTTCTCTGCACTGACCCCCTTTCTTTATGGCCCCCATCTCACTAACCACCAAACCAACGTTGGCCTCTATGCTTACTGCTACTGCATCAATGTGCTCTTCCTAATTCAGTATGTTCAACAAACAGGCACGTTTTGATAAAAAATATATATATCTGCCCGAGGAGAGCAGCCCTGTGGTTGGCATACTGACACTGGGCCTGAAAGGGTTACCAAACAAAATGGTCTAAGCACACACATGGAATTGCTTAGCTTTCTCATTGTCTTGCACTGCGGTATGTTGATAGGAACACTTCCTGCAGCTCGCAAGATGCACAGGCTTTGTCATTTACACTTTTCACAGCAGTAGTCCCTCCTTCTAGAAAAAAAAAGTTTCATTACTGTCTAGAACGTGACCTGGAACCATATAGACACCAGATAGGCTTCTGCTTCCTCTGTAAATGAGCCAAAGGAAACAATGGTGCTTCTTTATAAAGACAGGAGAGGTGAAGAGGGACAAAGTATAGTCTGCACTGGCCATGCAAACCACTATGGGAGCAGCTGTCATTTTCAGTGCAGGAAAACCAATATATGTAACAAATTGACCAAACAATTCTTTGCAGGATCCGGATAATGTGTTTGAATCTATTGTATGAATTATGGAAAAAAAAACACATACTGGGATTGGTTTACTAAGGGCAAAAAGACTGTAAACTGTGCAAGTGGAATTGCTTCAAAGCTCAGTAAATGAGAGCTTTCCTGACTTCCATCATCCAATCACGTGCAAGCAAAATGCTGTTTTTTTTTTTTTTTAAATGTTCGTGCATTTGATTGTTTTTTTTTTTTTTTTGCAAAGTGAAGTGTCACCTCATTGACTAAGCTGTATCCTTTAGTAAAACAACCATTGTGTCATTGATCAATTTCTAATTCAATATTTCTATTGATGTAGTTTTCAGGAATAACAGAGAAAGAAAGGGGAAATAAGGGGTAAACAGCAATCGTATTCAAGGACATGTGGAATATATGGGTATAACCTAAAGAATAGTTATATTAAACCTATGCTAATATTGTAATCTATTATAAGGCATAAGATTAAGAAAACCATCCGGCACACTCACACACATGCAGTGTGGTGAGGGGAGGACGAGTCATTTAACAATCAAACAATGAATCAACATATCCTCATTAACTACTTGAGACCCGCGCTATTGACAAAAGACGTCAACAGCGCGGTTCTCAGGTGCCAAGTGGACGTCTTTGGACGTCATTTGAAATGCATTACCCGCGTGCGCCACTGGGGGGCGCGCGGCGGGTAACCACTGTGCCGCCGCATCGCTGGGGACCCGATGCGTGTACCTGGCGGCCGCGATGTCCGCCGGGTACACGCGATCGTCGGGAACACAGCCGGTAACAGCAGGGACGTGGAGCTCTGTGTGTAAACACAGAGCTCCACGTGCTGTCAGGGAGAGAGGAGACCGATCTGTGTCCCTTTACATAGGGACACAGCATCGGTCACCTCCCCCAGTCACCCCCCTCCCCCCACACAGTTAGAACACACCCAGGCTACACATTTAACCCCTTCCTCACCCCCTAGTGTTAACCCCTTCCCTGCCAGTCACATTTATACAGTAATTAGTGCATTTTTATAGCACTGATCGCTGTATAAATGTGAATGGTCCCAAATTTGTGTCGAAAGTGTCCGATACGTCCGCCGCAATATTGCAGTCCCAATAAAAATCACAGATCGCCGCCATTACTAGTAAAAAAATCATAATAAAAAAAAATCATAATTCTGTTCCCCATTTTGTAGGCGCTATAACTTTTGCGCAAACCAGTCGCTTATTGCGATTTTTTTTTTACAAAAATACGTCGAAAAATACGTATCGGCCTTAACTGAGTAAAAAAATTGTTTTTTTTTTTTAAAAATGGGAGATTTATTATAGCAACAAGTAAAAAAAATGTATATATTTTTTAAATTGTCGCTCTTTGTTTGTTTATAGCGCAAAAAATAAAAACCGCAGAGGTGATCAAATACCACCAAAATAAAGCTCTATTTGTGGGGAAAAAAGGACGTCAATTTTGTTTGGGAGCCACGTCGCAAGACCGCGCAAATGTCAGTTAAAGCGACGCAGTGCCGGAAGCTGAAATTTCGCCTGGGCACGAAGGGGGTTTATGTGCCCAGTAAGCAAGTGGTTAAAGAATAAAGATTGAATAACATTAGTCTGGATATAAGTAAAATTTCAATAATAAAAAAAAAAAAAATAATAATAATATTTACAAAAAAAAAAATGTATTCATCAAAATATATATAAATACACAAATAAATAAAGAAAACATAGCATAGAGATAATAAAATAACTATCAACAAGTCTGAACTAATGCCCATATATCTAAACTATCTCAAAAGTCAGACTCAAGGATCATGGAGCTTGTAGGTATTTAATCCACGGGGACCATATCTCGTCAAATTTTGTTTGTATTTCAATTTCAAGAAAAAACAATCAATATAATGGAAATGATTCTGATCAGTCTGGGAGGAAAATAAATAGATCATTGTGATCGTTAAGTGCACGGAACATCAAACATTTTTCATTGGTTGATTTGATCGGAGAGAAATGTGTTTCATAGATCAGCTTCAGTTCATTTATCTGGTGTCATCTGGTAAATATGACACTGTCTACAAAGCTTAAGATGGCGTGCAGTACAATGCACAATTTCCCAGTCCTTACTGGCACTTGAGTTGGATGTTCCTGTGAGCAGCATGCTGTCTGCCTGTTATTTATGCTCACTTGATTTTAGATTTATATTCTGGTTGTACAGCCTTCCACTGTCTTCTTTTTGCTCTTGTGTGAAATATGTAGGTGCTTTACAACCGTAATAATGTTCCGTGGAACGCAGTGGAGGCACTTACCTATCATGTCATGCTGTACTGAACAATGTAAATGCTGTCAGACCAATGGCTCATGTCTTGTTACTAAAATGTGTAGCATCCGTCAGTACTCAGGGGAGACATCCGTATAATGATTTTCAGGAATGCCAATGACCCTTACTATAAGGAGAATGTATTGAAAATGTATATTGATAAACTTTAATTGGGCATTTACATTTAGAGATTGGCCGAGATGATCAATCATTCAAAATAAGTCACTAGCACTAGGCACAGGGGTTTAGTCAAGACCAACATTTACAAAACTAGAGGCGATCAAACTTTTACCTTCTTTGTGATTCAGTTCACATTTTGGATCTGCGGATTTGCCATCTTTTTAATCCCTTTTTTATAGGACTCTTGTAAAGCAAGTTCTTTTAAAAAACAGACGGTGGGTGGAAAAGAACATCTAGAACCCATGTATCTTTGGACTGTATTCTTGTATTTATATGTTTTCCTGGCACGGAGGCCCCTGAGAAGAACCATGCAAATGACCACGTCTGCCTGTACATGGCATACAGTATTTTTGTAGATGCAGATCAAGGAGAGCACTCTACCAAGCACTGGGTGGCTCAGTGCACCCTTTCATACCCATAGCTGGGGGTGTGCCATACAAACTTTAAAAAAAAAAAGATCTCTTTGTACAGGGCTGTCATTATAGATACTCACATACGCTATATGTGCCTTTACACGCACATGAACTTTAATGGCATCCCAGTCTAAAGCCTCGTATACACACGATCGGACTTCCATCTGACTTTTCCGTGGATTTTTGTCCGAAGGGCATTGTCCGTAAACTTGTTCTACACACAGATGGCAGAACATTTTCAGCCAACATACACCATTTCACACCATTTCAGCTCTTTGCCACCACTTTTTGGGCAACTTCTGCTATTGTTGCCTGATGTTTAGAATTGGTTCGAAGCATGCATGTTTGTACTTTGGATTGTGTACAAACGATCGGATCATCCGATGGAACACAGTTGTTGTCGGATAATTTGAGAGCATGCACAGTCAACATTTATTGTTGGAAATTCCGACAACAATTCTCAGACGGAGCATACAGACGGTCGGATTATCCGACAAAACATGTCTGTCGGACAATTGTTGACGGACTATCCGATTGTGTGTATGGACCTTTAGTCCGTAGGGTTCAATGTTGAGTTGGCCCACCCTTTGCAGCTATAACAGCTTCAACTCTTCTGGGAAGGCTGTCCACAAGGTTTAGGAGTGTGTCTATGGGAATGCTTGACCATTCTTCCAGAAGCGCATTCGTGAGGTCAGGCACTGATGTTGGACGAGAAGGCCTGGCTCACAGTCTCCACTCGAATTCATCCCAAAGGTGTTCTATCTGGTTGAGGTCAGGATTCTGTGCAGGCCTGTTATGTTACTCCACCCCAAACTCGCTCATGACGTCATTGCGTTTGTTTCCCTAGTGCAGTGTTTCCCAACTCCAGTCCTCAAGGCACACCAATAGGTGATGTTTTCAGGCTTTCCATTATTTTGCACAGGTGATTTGATCAGTTTCACTGCCTTAGTAATTACCACAGCCGTTTCATCTGAGGGAAATCCTGAAAACATGACCTGTTGGTGTGCCTTGAGGACTGGAGTTGGGAAACACTACCCTAGTGGACGGGTGATTGCAAGCTGTCGGCTTACCATTCGATGATTTTAACTTCTGCTTTTTCGTAAGTAAAACCTTTTATGCTTCATAATAAACCTTTATACAATTTACACTATGGTGAGATTTTCTCATTATGGGTAAACGCTGGAGTATACTGTACATTTTGATTGCCTGATGATCGAGGTCCTCTGGTTGCCTGCCTACGGTCTATGCCCATTCATTCAAACTTGGATAGCCATCGTTCTCACTGCCTCTGGATAAAGAACCCGTTAAATGCACTAATTGCAGGCTTTTTTAAGCTTGCCTCTGGTATGTGGTGGAGGTGCACATCCCTTTTTTGGTGTTTGTCGTCAAGAATTCTCACACCTTTGTTTGCAATATTGGGACTTATTGGATCAATATCAGTCACAATTGATTTTTAAATCATGTCACATTTGTTTTATTGGTTATTGTTTTAGTGCAGCTTTTTTCCCTTTCTCGTGTATCAATGTACTGGCCTATTTTTTCGGGTAGTACTGTTAAACATCTTTTGTTGTTCTTTGATGGTTAGGGGTCCTTGACAGGGGTCTAAACCTGGTGTTATTGGTAAAATGGTGGGGACCCATCTTAGGTATGGCAATCCTCTAGTTGGTACAGTTCAGTACATAGTGACCAGATAATGATAAGACCAGTGGGTGTCTGAGGACAGCTGGGTTAGTCCCTGAGTAACCTCAGTAACTTAGCTAACTGGTGCCACAGACACAAAGTTTTAGTTATATGGTACCGTTAAGGACCTGTAATTATTGTTACCTGGATTGATATGTTTATTGTTATGTTATGTTTTGTTATGTATAATGTTATGTTTAATAAAAGACTGATTCAGCCATTTAACTCCAATTACGGTACTAGTAGTGTGTTTTTTGCTAGGGGTTATAGGAAGGTGTAGTTGTGTGCAGTTTTGGGTAAGAGGTCAAGTATAGAGTATCTGATCTATCCTGGTTATAGGACAGACAAGGAAAGAGAGAAAGAAACAGAAGAGAAAGGGGATAAAGGCAGATAGGTAAGGATTCAACTGGCTAATGCAAAGTGGTAAAATCCTACCATACAAACCATGTTTGACAACAGGGCCAGCTTCATTAATTTCCTTTGGTTCTTGTATGTGGTATTGATAAACCAGTCTAGAGTGGTTAGGAGGGGCAATGTAGAGGTATAGAAATACAGTAAAACCTTGGTTTGCCAGCATAATTCGTTCCAGAAACATGCTTGTAATCCAAAGCACTTGTATATCAAAGCATATTTTTTTTATAGGGTATAAAAGAGAAGAGAGTCGCCTCTAAGTATAGCAATAAGTTGCTACATGTTGTACCTTCATTAAATGGAATCATATTGCTACACTTAGAGGCTCCTCTCTTCTTTTTTATACTGAGGCCCCATACACACGATAGGATTTATCCGCAGATACGGTCCAGCGGACCGTATCCGCGGATAAATCCTCTCTAAGATTTCAGAGGATTTCTATGCGATGGCGTGTACACACCATCGCATTGAAATCCGCGCTGAAATCCTCTGCCGATGACGTGTCGCGCCGTCGCCGCTATTATGACGCGGCGACGGGCGCGACGCTGTCATATAAGGAATTCCACGCATGCGTCAAATCATTACGGCGCGTGCGGGGAATCCCTTTAGACGGATGGATCCGGTAAGTCTGTACAGACGAGCGGATCCATCCGTTGGAATGGATTCCAGCAGATGGATTTGTTGAGCATGTCAGCAAATATCCATCTGCTGGAAATCCATCCCAGGGGAGATTTATCTGCGGATAAATATCCGTTGGCGTGTACACACCATAGGATCTATCCGCAGAAACCCATTTGATGGGATTTATCTGCGGATAGATTCTATGGTGTGTATGGGGCCTCATTTGTGACATGACGCTACTCTTATATCAAGACATTGCTTGTATATCAAGGCAAAATGTATTAAAACATTTTGATTGTCTTGCAAAACGCTCTCAAACCAAGTTACTCTCAAAACAAGGTGTTACTGTACATATAATGTATCATCAAGGGTCTCTATAGAGCACCACAACCCCTCTATACAATAACCAACCACAAATGCCAAACTCTGGCTGATTTTTTTTTTTTTTTAGGTGCCTAAATATATTAAATACAATTCATAAAAATAGATACATAAAATATCTCCATGTTTAATTATACACTTTAGAAAAACATCAACATAATTGGTGTATTTCCATGAAATAGTTTTACATTAAAACATTGTCATAGACAATCCCTTTCCTTGCAGAGACTATCGGGTGGGTATTAATCCTTCTTAGTTACAACACAATGCATATTACTGGGCCCAGAGATTACCGTACATTCATTTGATCATCACAGATATTTCTCTTCTCAACACATTTGGTAAATCCAGCTTTCATCAGTAGAACAGGGAGAGGAATGTGACCTACTATGGCATAACATATTATTATTACCATCATTCATCTCATAGGAGTCCACTGTATGTAATTTATACATTATTATATAAACAGTTGTATAACCTATTCATCACTTACATTGGTATGTTAGCTATTTAGTTACATCCTAAACAAATGGATATGAAAGGTTAAGAACACTTTTTTCATAAAAAATAGATCATGTTGTCTAAATAAAGCATGACTTACAGATATATTGATCACCGCTGTTTGGCTTTATCTCAGTTGTATCAGAGTTTGTCAAATCTATTTTTTAAACTCTAAAAGAGAACAGTAATAGCAAATGAGAATCTGTATTCATTACTCTGGCTATATCAAGCTGCAGAAATCTCCAGCCTGATAGTATGAGATTGATGTGCTAAAGGAGTAATGGCTGACTATTTTGCAAAGTGAATTTCTCATCTAGGTTAGTAAATATATTGAAGTGTGTTCAAATCAATCAGTTAATCATGTTCAAGCATCAACCCCTTTTATATAAAATGTTATATATAATTATTGAGTATTCAAAGTAAACACAGCTTTGTGTTATTTACTAAGCTAAGTGAACATTCATTGACCAAAGTGAACAGGAACTACTCCTTTAGTAAATGTAGTAAATGTACCCTTATGTCTTCTGCTACCCAAAAATGTCAATACACTTGCAATTGATGTTATACGATTTGTACAAGACATTGCTTGGAATAGAATAGAATAGATACATGTTATAAAAAGCTGTTCATGTACAAATAGATAAGGCTGAAAGCTGAGTTGATGTCTAAAACAACAAATTAGACGTGTCCCTTATCTTCATCTTAAACATGTTAGTAAAAAAATGACAGCTAAAAACCTGACTGGTTACCATTCATAACATCTTTAATTTTCTTTCCTCCAGTTTTTTTACACATACTGTAGGGTAAATTTTCTTTTTATGATCTATCTGATGACATAAACATTGTCATTTCATTTTAGGAAAGATGGGAATGTAAACGCTTTACTTTACATACACAGTTTCTAGGCTGGAGGCAAACCAAAGCCCGTTGGACCTGAACACTTTTCCAGAAAAATTGTGCTACCTGAGGCTATAAGCGGCATAGTATAAACTCCCTTGAGCTGTTCATAGTGAACCAGCCTTGCTTGAGTTGAAATACTCACAACAGCCTATACATGTTCTAGCCTTCAGTGCTTTCACAAACTGTGGTTCAGCCAGTATTATTGCTCAATTGAGCTAAACAAAATTTGCTTTTCCATAAGTTAAAATTCATGCCTGCTATCCAATCACACTAGAGGATGAAAACGTCTGGATAAATACAAGTATTATTCAACTAATTAAAGCAACATTAAATTGTATCTGAGCATCACACACTAAGCAAGGCTGTGTAATTAATTTTTATTATTCAAAGAAAACTCACCCATCCATTATTATCCCATGATTTATTTTGTTAAAAAACACTTTGAGAAACCAACCTCTACAGCTTTTCTAGCGGTTACCTTAAGTAAGGGCACATGATTCACGTAGCATTTACATCCTAGATTCTACACTATATTGCCAAAAGTATTGGGGTGCCTGCCTTTACACGCACATGAACTTTAATGAAATCCCAGTCTTATAGGTAGATTCAGGTAGAATTAGGCCCACTTATCAGTAGATAAGTCGACCTAACTCAGAATCTACGCCGACTTATGTTTAAGCGTATGCTCAAACAGAGATACGCTTAAACATATCTAAGATACGACAGCTTGCGCCGTCCTATCTTAGATTGCAATATTTCTGCTGGCCGCTAGGTGGCGCTTCCATTGCGGTCGGCGTAGAATATGTAAATGGGTTGATACGCCGATTCACGAACGTACGCCCGGCCGCCGCAGTCGATTTACACCGTTTCCGTAAGGCATTAGCAGGCCTAAAGTTATTCCACCTATTAGGTGGAATAACAATGTTAAAGTATGGCCGCCGTTCCCGCCGCAAGATTCAAATCTTTTACGTCGTTTGCGTAAGTCGTCCGCGAATTGGGATTTACGTCGTTTACGTCCACGTCGAAATCAATAGGCCTGTGCGGCGTACGTAGCCGCAATGCACACTGGGAAATGTAGGCGCCCGGCGCATGCGCAGTTTAGCCTACGCTGTCGTAACTTAGCAGGCAAGTACATTGTGAATCATGTACTTGCCTAGCTAACTTACGGCGGCGTAGCTTAAATTCCTTAAGCTACGCCGCCGCAAAGTTGCGGCATTCTACCTGATTCTACCTATTAGTCTGTAGGGTTCAATATTGAGTTGGGCCACCCTTTGCAACTATAACAGCTCCAACTCTTCTGGGAAGGCTGCCCACAAGGTTTAGGAGTGTGTCTATGGGAAATTTGTGAGGTTAGGCATTGATGTTGGACAAGAAACCCTGGCTCGCAGTCTCCGCTCTAATTCATACCAAAGATATTCTATCAGGTTGAGGACTCTGTGGAGGCCAGTCAAGATCCTCCACCCCAAACTCACTCACCAATGTCTTTATGGACCTTGATTTGTGCACTGGTGCGCAGTAATGTTGGTACTGGAAGGGGCCATCCCCAAACTGTTCACACAAAGTTGGGAACATGAAATGGTCCAAAATGTCCAAAATGTCTTGGTAATCTGATGCCTTAAGAGTTCCCTTTACTGGAACTAAGGGGCCAAGCCCAACCCTTAAAAAATAAACTCCACACCATAACCCCCCAAATGATTATCTTTTTATCTCACTGGGTCATTCTTTCTGCGTCCATGCCACTGCAGGGGTCCTCTCACATTCATAAGTGTACAAAAACGGGTACACTGCAGATTACTTGCACATATAATAACTTAAATGGTCACTGGGGGCATTACAAATAGAGGCTGCAGCTTGTGGATGAGTCATACATTGACCAGTATTGTGCCCTTACCAGGTTTGATTCTTCTCAGTCTAGCCCTCACAGACTCTCAGTGTTCCCTTCCACTTGCCTGTACTGAGATGATGTCTTACGTCACTGGCTCCGCCCCCCCTTACACGATATGTCACTATGCATGGCTTCATCAGAGGAATACAGTACTGGTCAATGTATAATAATCTGTGGTGCACCAGTTTGTGTGCATTTATGAATGTGAGTTTATTTTTAATTATTTTGTTTTAATAAAATAATGTGTTTTATGGCAAGCACTATGATTGCTTATATGTTCTATAACTGAGTATCCATTCTAGATAAATGGGAGACGTACATCCAATCTCAGTGTGCCAAGAGGAAAAGTTACATCATCTTATATATGTGGTGATATCCCTTAAAGGTACAAGTGCATTTGACCTATTAATTGTAGGTCAAATTGGGAGGTGAGCTGAGCTGCTAATGGTGGCTTGAGCATGGAGTGCGTTATATTCACGGGAAAGATAATATACTAAGAAGTTGAGGATATTCACTGAATGACACAACACGTGGACATTTTTCTTTCCTTGTGTTCCCATTTATCTTTAAAAAAAAAAGTCTCCATTTGTATATACGACATGTGATACTTATAAATAGAAGCAGATATCATGTTAAATGTTGTTGACTTGCCCCGGTCAGGTCCCCTAATGGCTTCTGCTATATTTTCTTTGAGAGCATTACAATTTAAAAGCTCTTGGCTCTAGAATTATGAATGATAATAATATCTCAGCGAGGAACTGCCATAATTCAGCTACGATTGGTATTTTCAAAGTACACACAAGGTAAATTAATGGATACAGTAGCCTCATTAATAATGTAAACTGATGAATTATTGATGCATTTTAAAATACATTAGAGAATCTTTACTAGGCTGGCTAGATTATGTATAATTTGTGTTTGTGAAAGGAGCCATTAAGACTACAGCAACCTATCCTATATAAAATGGATAATGCATGCACATTCTGTAATCCTCTCAGCATTAAGCAGTAGAACATTTTAGGTACCGGTATATGTACACTGCAAATACCACAGCTCAAGGTGTTAATATTGCCGATCCATAGTTCTTCTGTACAGGGCTGCCTTCCACTAGGGAATGCAGAAGAGCGACAGAGGCTGAGATACTACTGGATACTTAAAATGGAACCCCTAGCAAACAGATATGTTTTTAAATATTTGTGATTTTTTTATGCCACACTGCATTTTCATAAAGGTGAATATATCTATAAAGGGGTTATAAAAGTTCATGTTTTTTCACCTTAATGCATCCTATGCATTAAGGTGAAAAAACACCTCGCTGTCATGGGCCCCCCAGCCCCCCCGTTTTACTTATCTGAGCCCATTCACCTGCTGTGCGCGTCCGCTGGCGTCCTCTTCTCCACGGAGTCTGGCCGGTGATTGGATAGATTGATAGCAGCACAGCCATTGGCTCCCACTGCTGTCAATCACATACAATGACGCGGGACCGAGTCATGCACTCTATTGATGCCAACTGCATTACACGGGAGCGCGCCTGCAGGCTAACCCTCCCGGGAAAGAGCTTCCCGGAGGGGGATAGTTTTGAGTTGAGTAGAGAGGTATCTTAATATAGCGCGGTCTTACCCCAAAGGGGTATGATGCGCATAGCAGAGTTCCTGGGAAAAAAAGGACCCAGGAACCAAAAGCAGCACAGAGCGGCAGAAAGGGTGGAAGAGAGAGGCTACGCAGGAAAGGCTTACATGAAAAGCCAAGTCTTCAGTTATTCGTGGAAGACCGGGATAGTAGGGGCCTCCTGGAGCTCGACAGGGAGGCTATTCCATAATACGGCACACTAATAGGAGAAGGCCCGACCACCACGCCGGATCTTCTTGGGCACCAGAATGTAGAGGAGATCTCTGCCGGTAGATCTGAGTGATCTGACAAGAGCTTGTTTATGAAAACGAGAGCAGAGATAGCTAGGGGCCAGGCCTCTCATAATCTTAAACATGATACAGCCTGCCTTAAATAAGGTGCGATAGTAGACTGGCAGACAACGCAAGGCGCAGAGGACAGGGGAAATATGATCTCTCAATGGGACATCCATAAGTAGCCTTGCCGCAGCATTTTGAATACGTTGAAGCTTCTGCACTAACATATTTGCAAATCCCAGATAAAGAGGGTTGCAGTAGTACAGGCAGCTACCTATCGTGGCACAGATGACAGTTTTTCAACCCGAGGTATCCAGATTTTTAAACAGCCCCCTCAGGAGTTTTAGAGGGGAGGAGCCGAGACAGCCACCGTGGGACTCCAGAACAGCAGGATCGGGGCCACTCTGTGCAAAACAAACTGCACAGTGGTAAGTGGTACAGTGAGTGACCATGCTATTGTATCAATCTCGCTCCCTTTCTCGGTGAGATTGACCACCTATGAGCCCCATCGCGGGAGCCAGTGCCGAGCCGGCTTGCCACGATGGGGAAAAAGCCATCATTGAAGCGACGGGGATCTGACTTGGATTCCCGCCAATTCTAGCCGCAGAGTTTGGTATGATTCAGGAGGGGGAACTCTATGCCAAATTTTAAATAAAAAAACGGCATGGGTTCCCCCCCCATGGGGCATACCAGGCCCTTAGGTCTGGTATGGGTTGTAAGGAGAACCCCCCTACGCCGAAAAACTGGCATCCAGAGCACCCTGTCCCCATGTTGATAAGGACAGGGCCTCTTCCCGACAACCCTGGCCGTTGGTTGTCGGGGTCTGCGGGCGGGGGGCTTATCGGAATCTGGAAGCCATCTTTAATAAGGGGGCCCCCAGATACTGGCCCACCACCCTAGGTGAATGAATATGGGGTACATCGTACCCCTACCCATTCACCTGGAGGCAAAGTTTCAATAAAAATAAACACACGACACAGGGTTTTTAAAGTAATTTATTAGTCAGCTCTTCTTCTTTAGCTCTTTTACGAGGGGGGGCCTTCTTCTTCGACGGGGGGGGGGTGTCGGTCTTCACCGCCGTCTAGTTCTCTTCCACTCTCCGGGGGTCTTCTCTGCTCTCCGGGGGTCTTCTCCACTCTCTGGGGGTGGGTCTTCTTCCATTCTCTCCGCTCTCCGCTGTCGTCTCGGCGCTCCCCGGTTCTTCTCCCGCTCGCTCTCCGGTGCCTTTTCCCTCTACCCCATATTCATTCACCTAGGGTGGGGGGCCGGTATCTGGGGGGGCCCCCTTATTAAAGGGGGCTCCCAGATTCCGATAAGCCCCACGCCCGCAGACCCCGACAACCAACGGCCAGGGTTGTCGGGAAAAGGGCCTGTCCTTATCAGCATGGGGACAGGGATAGATTGCATAGATTGCATTAAAGCGGAAGTAAACCCATCCATAAAATAGTTCAGTTTCCGGCACATGCCGGAAATGTAACAATCCTATTGGTTGTGCTCTCAACCAAACTGTCAAACCATCCAATGGCTGGTGTCATAACTGATCACATGTGCAGCATCATGGCAGTTGCAGATTAAACAGAGGCAAAGATGGCAGCTTCCTTGGCTGAAAACTATAGGGGGGTTTACTTCCACTTTAAGATAAAAAAAAAAAACATCTACCTTAACAACACCTTTAAGGGTAAATGTCTTGCAGTAAGGGAGACCCAGCAGAATGCCTGCTACAACATCAGAGAGTAGATGATAACCTCTTTATTATATCTATTTCTTGAAACTTTGCTATTGTTCATTGCTAATAATCTAGTTTTAATATGTATCTTTGTGAAGGCACTCCCAGCTTTGGATATGACTATAACTACAGGCCGCATGTGATGGGTGTATTCAGCTGGTAAATATTTGAGGCTGTTACTTTTTATCATGAATATTTCACCTAGGATGGCCAAAACATATTGGCTATGATCAAAGTTTTATAGATTGTTATCTAAATTATAAAACCTCATGTGTTTTTGTGCTGGCAGAAATCAAAGGTGCCACATCCAGTACTACTGAAAGCAGTCTGTGAAAGTCTGAAGGCTGTTGGGGCTGGACAGGGCTGAATGTGGGGCCAAGTGGTACTAACATTTAGGCCTGCAAGCGACCAGAATTCTTGTGTTACAAATAATCATCCTACATGTATAGGGTCCGAAATGTTAGAAACACTCAGTACAGTGTCCAGCTCCATCCAGCCGCAGCAGCTTTCAGCCTCTCATAAGTCTGCAGGCAGCATGGCTGAAAGCTGCAGCTGTGCCTCCCAGGTGCACTAAATGCCAAGATTGGCTACTCACAGGCTAAATGCCTGGTGTACATGTGGCCTAATGTGTTGATCTTTTGGGCTCCCTTGTGCCTGAATGCTGTTCCATGTCAAACAGTGAGCTGTTTAACTTTTACATGTTGTATGTCTGCTATGTCCTTTGTTACCCATAACACTCTCTGAACCCCTTTGGCTTAGTTTTGTCTATTGTTATGCTTCTATGTCTAATTTCTGCCTTGTTTTATGTTTTATATAATCATGGTTATAGCTCTTTTTTTTTTTTTTTTTAATAACAATTTGTTGTCTATTATTAATTTGCTTATGATGTCTACTATTAACTTATTATATTATGTGTCAAGCTGCAAACTTTTAATAGCGGAGCTCTACTCTTTTGTTGTGACACATTTTATACCATATTTTTTTTCATCCTAAACATAATTTGTCAGTGGTTAAGAAACTGGACATTTCTGATTTATAGCATTAGGTAACTAATGACATGTTCCTTTGCTGCTCAGTCAAAGTCTGTTACACTGGCCAAATTATAATACCTTTCAAAGCCACATTCTTCTGAGATGCTTTGTTGATTAATAAGGCATGATTCTAAATTTTAAAATTACAATGTGGATTTATAAGAGGTCTGCTGGAACCACAACAATGGATCATTGTCTTGCTAGTATTTCACTGCTGATATATCTAAGAGGCTTGAAATAACGTTTTTGAAGATTTATATACGTTAGGACAGAAAAAAAAACAGCTGTTCAGTTATGATGAATAGACACCAGCATGTGGGTACAAAATTAGTATGTTTGATCTTAACTACTAGAAGATTTTCCCCGTTAATGAGCAGGCCATTTTTTACGATATGGCACTGCGTAGCTTTAACTGACAATTGCGCAATCGTGTGACGCTGTACCCAAATAAAATCAACATTCTTTTTTCCCCCACAAATAGAGCTTTCTTTTGATCACCTCTGCGGTTTATTTATTTTTTTGCGCTATAAACAAAAAAAAACTACTATTTTGAAAAAATATATATAATTTTGACTTTTTGCTATAATAAATATCCCCCCCCCCCCAAAAAAAATAAAAATGTAAAAATGTCTTCATCAGTTTAGGCCAATATGTATTCTTCTACATATTTTTGGTAAAAAAAAATCACAATAAGCATATATTGATTGGTTTGCGCAAAAATCATACCGTCTACAAAATAGGGGATACATTTATGGCAATCATAAAAGATCCTCCAAACATCCAAACACGATCTGGTTCAGGTAAGTGAGAACCCTGGCATGGGTACTGGAAACCAACTAGAGAGGGCTAAAAAAAAAAAAAAACATATCTTCCACAAATTCATGTAAAGAGAAGAAAAAATGGGGGCTCCAATGGTGTAGGTCATAAAGAGGTTTTAATGAAAAAAACAATATACATAATAAAATATAAAAAAAAGGTGATCACAATTCATAGATGTTCCTGGGTTTTGCCACTTCCATGCTAGACATGAGCTGAACTAGGTGTGTGTGTGTGTTTGTGTGTGTATGTGTGTGTTGGGGGGGGGGAAGAGAGTAGGGGCTCCCATTCACTTTTCTGCAGAGCTGGAAGGCAGAATTTAGATTGTGTGATGCCATTTGATATGTACATACTGTGTTTCCCCAAAAATCAGCTTGGGTCTTATATTAATTTTGGCAACAAAAGACACAGTAGGGCTTATTTTTGGAGTAGGTCTTACCATGAAATGTGTTGTCTTCTCTCTCCCTCTCTCTTCCTGCCTGTCAGTTAAAATGCTTGTAAAATCCTATAATTAACTATATTACAGTAGTATATAATGTACAATTTGTGTGTTTCTGTAATATAATTGTGCCAAATACCTTCGTTATAGCGCCACTCTACACTTCTGTGACCCACCGAATCTCTCTTCTCTGCAATTATATTACATAAACACTCACATTGTATATTATATACTACTGTAATAGAGTGGAATTGTAAGATTTTTCAAGCATTTTAAACTAGGGCTTATTTTCAGGGTAGGGCTTACTGTATATTGCAGCCCTCCTGGAAAATAGAGCTAGGTCTTATTTTTGGGGAAACACTGTACTTTACTGCATTCCTGGCATTGGATGATAGAGAAATACATAACCGATTAAGCAGAACAACAAGTGCCAAGGGAGAGATTCCCTGTGCATTTCTATCACTGGAACTTGTAGGGCAAACAAATTTTGGTAGCAATTAAGAACATTTCTACACTCACCCTAAACTCCCTCAACCCAAGCTGCTGTAAAATGACCTGCATGATATTAAAAATGTTCTATGTATGCAACATACAGCTCTAATTAAAAAGTAAATATATAAAAAATACTAATAATTCATACCATAATACATACTGTGATCTATACAAATAAGAAGTCATTTAGATCAATAAATCAATGCATGAATAAATGTATAAAAATTATGAGAATAATTCATGACAAAAGTGCTGTGCAAATCAATACATCAATAGCTCATCCAACATGCAATGCAATGAAAAAAGTAATTGTGCAGAGTTAATATAATTGTAAATAATAATTTATCATACACAGTTGGATAGATTCTGTGCAATTTATTTCATTTTTCACTGCATCACTTGTTCTATTGACTATTTATGTATTGATTTGATTCATTTTGTATTGATTTTAAATATATATATATATATATATCTATATATATATATCTTATATATATATATATATATATATATATATATATATATATATATATATATATATATATACATTAATGTATTGATTTAATACACTTTATATTTATGCACTGTTGTACATCATTTTTTAATACAAACTTTGGTGCCCAAAACAGCTGCCCTCTGCTAGGAGTAGTAGGACCACCTATTTAAGGACCTGAATCAATGAACACATGCAACATGCTTTTAACATCGGTTTGCAAGGCTTTTTGAGATTGAGATTTTGGCAATGCGTAAATACAAAAATACATTTCAATATAAAAAACATTTCCTAAATATAATTGTATTTTCTTAAAAAAAAATGCTTTGTACCCTTTTGCATTATTGTTTCTGCGGTCACGTGATTGCACAGCCTCAGTCACACCACTCTTCCCATAGCTGGATACATTGCAGGCAGGCAGATGGGAAGTATGTTCAATATTGCATGCTCTGCAGTTTTAACAGCAATGCTCCTGATGGGAGATGCCGTCTATTATGACAACAGGGCTTGGCGGAGGGGAATGGCACCTAGACTGGCTACAGCGGGGCTGAATGAAAAAAAACCTGACAGCTCAGGAGGAGCCTCTGTAATAACTATCTGATGTTAGTACAGCAATCAGTAATTTCCCCTGATCTTATATTGTGTAAGGGGGGACGGCCCCCCCCGACAGAACACTGTAGTCAGCGCTCTTAGCCATTGGGAGCTGATCGGCAGACCTTTTTCAGTCATGCCCCTTCGACAGAAGCCAGCCAAATGACTGGCTTCTGTTGGACTAACTGCAGTACCCAGGTTCTGAATGCCAGCCGGTTTCTAATAAACCGGCCGATACGTCCAACATTCGGTCCATGTGTATGGTAGGCTGCTTACCAAAAATCACGTAAAGTATTATTAAGGAGGGTAAACAATAAGCCACTGACCACCAATGGTGATACAGTCTTATGTTGGGGTGAACCACCAATGCAAAGTGCTGGCTGCTGCATAGAATGCTTTTGGTAGGCTTCTTGAAAGAGGGATTGTTTTTTTAAATTTGCTATGGGGCTATATGACTTATTTTTCTGCAGAATCCCAATCCAATCTAGACCCCAACAGCAGCTATGGCGTTAATGCCATTAATTAAACTGTAAACCCTGATAGGCAATTTGTTCAATTCATGCAGTAACATCACTTACCGACTACAGGAAAACAATGGTAGGTATAATCATGAACTGCGGCAGCATAAATATACAAAATGTTTCTTTGAATGTCCTTGTTCAGGGAGCGATCTATTGTTGATGTATTTAGAATTTTGCCATGTCCTTCCCACAACTAAAACAAAACCAGTCCATTTGTGAAGTCATTACTTGATGTTCTCCAAATTATTGCACGTTTTATTGAACCAATAAGTGTTTTATAGACAGATTTATTTTTCATTAGCCCTTGTAATGTGAATTTAGTGAAGCATTTTATTAATTAACATAATGACATATCCAGAATGCAGTAAATGTGAGATTCCCTTATGAATATATAAGTAGACATAGGCTTCATCTTTGTGGTTTGTGTTGGATTTTTCAACTGCATGTAAATACATTTACATAAATGATGGCGTTTGAATAGTAATGTCTTACTAGCTTGTCATTATGTATTCAGAACATGACAGTTTAGTTCATCTTTGCTGAAAGTGTGCTCTTGATGCTAGCATTAATGCTAGTGAAAATATGAGCATACGTTACTGTGTGGCATTCACGTAGGTTAAATAACACACAACATTTTGTAGGCTTAGAGTGGAGCTAGAAGCAGCCTCGGAGCGTGCATCGATGTTGGTCTTTTATACACCTCACCTTGTTCACATTTTCTCACTTACTAGCTGAGAGGTACATGATCCTTAAAGAAAATTAGCCTTGATACAGTCAAGAAGCCCTGTAGCAGCTAAACAATACATTTTGAATACATGTTAGGGTGCAAGTACATAACAAGATAGTAAAGGCTTAAAGGGTCACTAAAGGAATTTTTTTTTTAATCTAAATAGCTTCCTTAACCTTACTGCAGTCCTGGTTTCATGTCCTCATTGTTTGTTTTTGCTTTGAAGTTTCTGTAATTCTGCTGTGATCTCCACACTTCCTGCTCGTTTGTTTCCTTATAACCTTCATACTGGGAGCTTTCTCACAGTGGTCTAAGCTGTCATTACTGTGTGTCTAAAACTTCCCAGAACCAATCAGATTCATTTTAAAAACAAAACACTGCCCTGGATTTGTTTGTTTTTGTTCTGTGTGTCTCTTTACTTCACAGAAACATGAAACCAGTTTAAAAGTAAAAGTGAAACTAGAGGCACATTATATGATTGATTTTTATCTACTTTTAATCATTTTTAAAAGGAATCAGTTAACTTTTGTGTCTCTATACCCTGTAAACAGTCATTTCAGCAAAAACAATTGTTTCCTTTAGTGACCCTTTAATATACAATCCGATGATTGCATCAGTAATGACCACATTTTGCCAAAATCAGATTTCTGGGTCAAATGGAACATTCATATCCCTTCCACTTGTCTACAACACACTATGCAGGACTGTTTCTAAAACCTCAATATACTGTACTTTAACCTATGTGGGTACTAAGTTTTTTTTATTTCCCTATTGCTGTTCTCACCTTCAGTTTTTTTTCTATGTCTTCTGGAGAACTTTAGCTTATCTCCAAAGTGTATGTCTAGACAAAATATTAAAATAAAAATCTCTACAATAAATGCTCATTTCACGTGTTGTGTCTCTCTAATTATGCTGCAAGTGAAGAAAAATACGTGTTTATCCTGCCAGATACCCTGAGAACTCCTAACTTCCTAGAGAGAGCTGATAATGCTCCCTCTACTGCACTGAAATCCTCAGGTGTTCTCAGCCATGCCCAGATCCCCTCTGTGGAATACAGAACACCTCCCTCATATGCTATGGAGATGAAGAGAGGGTAATGTGTGGTAATGTGTAAAACTGGATATGGCTGACAAGACAGCTTTGGATTTCAGGGATGTTGTCAGCTTACAGCAGGAAGTTAGGAGCTGAATGCATTTCTTATAGAGTCAATGGATATTTTTCTGCACATGCAATGTTTTTAAAGGCACAACACATTGAGAAATGTGCCCTTATTGCAGAGATTTACTGCATATATTTTTTTTCTTAGACATGTGCTTTAACTTTTCATTATAGCTCATTCTTAACATTTTCAAATGTATCTACTGGTATGTCTTAAATTCAGACTGTGTGCTTCCTCATTTCCCCAAATCACATTAAACTGTATGAGCAACAACATCATATAATTAAAACCCAAAGTATAAATTGAAAAATACCAAAACGCAAAAAAAAACACAAACAGTTCCATATATATATATATATATATATATATATATATATATATATATATATATATATATATATATATATATATATATATATATATATATATATATACAGTGAGGAAAATAAGTATTTGAACACCCTGCTATTTTGCAAGTTCTCCCACTTGGAAATCATGGAGGGGTCTGAAATTGTTATTGTAGGTGCATGTCCACTGTGAGAGACATAATCAAAAAAAAAAATCCAGAAATCACAATGTATGATTTTTTTAACTATTTATTTGTATGATACAGCTGCAAAAAAGTATTTGAACACCTGAGAAAATCAATGTTAATATTTGGTACAGTAGCCTTTGTTTGCAATTACAGAGGTCAAACGTTTCTTGTAGTTTTTCACCAGGTTTGCACACACTGGAGGAGGGATTTTGGCCCACTCCTCCACACAGATCTTCTCTAGATCAGTCAGGTTTCTGGGCTGTCGCTGAGAAACGCGGAGTTTGAGCTCCCTCCAAAGATTCTCTATTGGGTTTAGGTCTGGAGACTGGCTAGGCCACGCCAGAACCTTGATATGCTTCTTACAGAGCCACTCCTTGGTTATCCTGGCTGTGTGCTTCGGGTCATTGTCATGTTGGAAGACCCAGCCTCGACCCATCTTCAAAGCTCTAACTGAGGGAAGGAGGTTGTTGCCCAAAATCTCGCAATACATGGCCCCGGTCATCCTCTCCTTAATACAGTGCAGTCGCCCTGTCCCATGTGCAGAAAAACACCCCCAAAGCATGATGCTACCACCCCCATGCTTCACAGTAGGGATGGTGTTCTTGGGATGGTACTCATCATTCTTCTTCCTCCAAACACAGTTAGTGGAATTATGACCAAAAAGTTCTATTTTGGTCTCATCTGACCACATGACTTTCTCCCATGACTCCTCTGGATCATCCAAATGGTCATTGGCAAACTTAAGACGGGCCTTGACATGTGCTGGTTTAAGCAGGGGAACCTTCCGTGCCATGCATGATTTCAAACCATGACGTCTTAGTGTATTACCAACAGTAACCTTGGAAACGGTGGTCCCAGCTCTTTTCAGGTCATTGACCAGCTCCTCCCGTGTAGTCCTGGGCTGATTACTCACCTTTCTTAGGATCATTGAGACCCCACGAGGTGAGATTTTGCATGGAGCCCCAGTCCGAGGGAGATTGACAGTCATGTTTAGCTTCTTCCATTTTCTAATGATTGCTCCAACAGTGGACCTTTTTTCACCAAGCTGCTTGGCAATTTCCCCGTAGCCCTTTCCAGCCTTGTGGAGGTGTACAATTTTGTCTCTAGTGTCTTTGGACAGCTCTTTGGTCTTGGCCATGTTAGTAGTTGGATTCTTACTGATTGTATGGGGTGGACAGGTGTCTTTATGCAGCTAATGACCTCAAACAGGTGCATCTAATTTAGGATAATAAATGGAGTGGAGGTGGACATTTTAAAGGCAGACTAACAGGTCTTTGAGGGTCAGAATTCTAGCTGATAGACAGGTGTTCAAATACTTATTTGCAGCTGTATCATACAAATAAATAGTTAAAAAATCATAAATTGTGATTTCTGGATTTTTTTTTTGATTATGTCTCTCACAGTGGACATGCACCCACGATGACAATTTCAGACCCCTCCATGATTTCCAAGTGGGAGAACTTGCAAAATAGCAGGGTGTTCAAATACTTATTTTCCTCACTGTATATATATATATATCTCAAGTACAAAAATACATGTATTCTGGTTGGGGACACATATATGTATATTGCAATGCAAAATCCTAACCCATAAAAAATTAAACCAATTAAAAACAGATCCAAGATGCAATATATAAAAGCCCACGCATAATATCCAAGATTAAAACATGATTCTATTTGATATCAGCAAAAATATTATAGTTAGTGGTTGTAAAGGCAGACGTTTTTTTTATCTTAATGCACTCCATGCAGCAGCCCCCCTCAGCCTCCCTAATACTTACCTGAGCCCATCTCTATCCACTGATGTTGCACAAGAGACTCGGCTGTCCGGGACTTTCCCTCCTGATTGGCTGAGACAGCAGAGAAGTACCATTGGCTCCTGCTGCTGTCAATCAAAGTGAGCCAATGATGAGATGGAGGGGGCGGGGACAGGATGCCTCTCTATGTCTGATTGGATACGTGGAGCTGTGGCTCGGCTCAGGTGCCCCCGAAGCAATCTGCTTGCTGTGCTGGCACTGAACAGGAGGGAGGGGCCAGGAGTGCCAAAGAGGGACCCGAGAAGAGGAGTATCTGGGCTGCTCTATGCAAAGCCATTAAATAGAGCAGGTAAGTATAACATGTTTGTTATTTTAAAACAAGAAAACAATTTGACTTTTGTATCACATTAAGTGGATATTAATATAAATATTATGAGGCAGTGGGGCACACTATACAACACAAAAGATACATCACAAAATATACACTTATACATATTATTTTGATGGTGCATAATCACACGTGAAAGAAATAAAATGCATATCTAGGAAAACTACAACCAAACTATCTAACCTAGAAACCAACTTATGAGAAACAAGATATAAAGGTGAAATAAAGAGAATAAATAAAGATAGTTTCTGGGATATCATATTACTCGCAAATCATGTGCTAAATGGAAGGATCTTACATGATTTCTATTAAATGGACATACTTTTCCTAGGTTTGCTACATCTTCTGTTAAAGGATAACTGTACTTTCAAAACATGTACGTTTTACGGGGCATAGCTAATAAATCCAAGAGCACCAAGCAACTTTTCAGATATAACCCTTTACTTTTTAGTTTCCTTTCTTTGTTCTTTAAGAGTTATCTTCAAAGGTCCCCAGCAGTGTAAATGTTTTTTTTCTCTCTATATTTGGCCTGTCTCCAATCTGCACTATTCAACGGTAGAGTATAGAGAACAACTACATGTTTGAATCAAAGTCTTCATTGCCGGGAGCTAAAAATGATTACCTCTGTACTTCACTGCACTCATGTAATAACTTAGGAAATAGATCACAAACTGTTGAAAACAGACAACTTCTGCCTAAATTGAGCTATGCTGTCTATACCCCATCCCCTCTAATTGCACACAGCCCGTTCTGATTTAGTAAATTGTGCCTACTACACGTTTCTAAGAAGACTGCAGACAGGCTGAATATAAGTAGATGTTCACTCTAACCTGTGATGACAGCTCTTATAGCAAAGGTAAAGAAAAGACAGAAGTAAGAAGTTGTATTTGCAAAGTTGCTTTTGGTTCTAGAATACTGTATGTTGAGTGGAACAATTATGTTTTAAGTTTTCTTTAGGTACAGGCTTATAAATCCAATGAATATGCATATAAATGTTTCCGGGGACATTTTAAAACTTTTTATAACTAATAATATTTTACTTAAATATTTTAAATTGCACATTAAACAATATCTTAATCATTTTATAACACTACAGGTGTTTTGGCAGATGAGTTATAGAACCAGCTAAGCCTGAATCCACCAAAATTGACTTTAAAGGCATTCTGTCATGAAGAAGGAACACTTGGGCATGCATCAGTTCACTAATTAAATAAAGCAATATGCTTTCTTTAGGTCAGTCATTGTCCAACTTTACAAGTTAACTCATAACTGATTTTGAGCATGACCATTTTTATGCGGAGCTCCAGCCCCCCCACACCAAAAATACTGTAGCTACTAACTTTTATTATTAGGACACTTACCTGTCCAGGGATCCCGCAATGTTGGCACCCCAACTGATTTTTTCAATCGCATTCACAGCCAGTTCCCTACTATGCATGCGGGAAGTGTGCTGCGTTTTCTGAATGGACCGGTAGCGGTGGAAGGAGGAGGAGGGCCAAAGTTCTAGGGGACCTTGTTGCTGTGAGGCCTCCATTAAGTGGGGACAGGTACCTGTCAAAAACAGGTACCCGCTCCCCCCGAAAGTTGCCAAATGTGGCAGTGGAGGGGGAGAGGAAGCAAACAAGCAAAGCTTCCCCTTTTGGGTGGAGCTCCTCTTTAAGTACAATAATTATGACCAGTGTCTAGGTGCAAAGCAATGAACTTCATGTCCTTGATGACGCCCTGGAGGAGGGGTGAAAGGAGTAATCACATTTCTGGTTTCACAAACCAGTGACGCAAGGCACGCCATCCAGCAACAAACCCGAAACATACACTGATGCCTGTTTTACAGGGTTGTCTCGTGAGTGGTGTTGTTTGATTGGGGAGCACATTTAATACCAGCGGTACTTCACTATTGGATTTTTTCTGTTTTCCCATTATGATTGATCTACCTCGTTCCATCCTCGTTCCATCCTCGTTCCATCCACGAGTCCATTTCACATACAACAGATCTTTTAGATCACAACTTTATCGACCAAAAACTGCAAAGCTAAGGGTCCATTAACACTGGTAAGTGGGGTCACAAGAGGGGAGTATGGCACTTGAAACACTTTATCCTGAACCACAAAGCACTTTAATTTGGAGCACTTAGCACTTTATCTATTATATATGTATATATTTTGATAATATTGCCACGGTCAATATTTTTTGAGCACATTATCAAGTTGTTGAATATTTTGCTAGCACTGTTATGTATTCAATGCTTTGCTTCTGACTCCACAGATTTCAACAGAGATTTAAATAGAAGGTGCCAAAATATGTGATTTATTTTTACACTATTTATTACCCTGCATTACCAAAAGCATTAGTAACTTTTACATTGTTTCAGTAAACACAACAACACTTTGATCTTATATGTGCCAGATTCACAATCACTCTTCCCTATAACTGGGATTCAAAAATATCCAGCCACTAAACCAAACCAGTATAATCCCATAATAGCTGTAAGATTAACATGCCTTTTGGCCTTTTAAAAGTTATTTTAAATATTTTAAAATCTGTAGCTTTCTGCCACCAAGGACCTTGTCTGGGCCCTTACTATTTTCCCAGGGCTTAGAGAGTGAGGCCTCGTACACACGACCAAAGTAAACGTTTGGTAAAAGACGATTCACGCTTTTCAGTCTGTTACAGCATGACGAATGTGGTATCTCTATTATGAACGCTACTTTTACCGAAGGTACGCTCCTGTCTCATACTTTATTTTGAGCATGCGCGGGTTTCTAAGCATACACACGAACGTGTTTCTCGTCGTAAACCAGCCCGAAGAGAAACGCGACTAGGAAATTGAGACTCCCGACGAGGAAAAAGAGAACTTGTTCTCTTTTTTGCTCGTCGAGTTCCACGGCAGTTTTCTCGACGAAAAACATACACACGACCGTTTTCCTCAGCAAAAAAGCTCTGCCACCAAGTTTCTTGATGGATTCTGTCGAGGAAAACGGTCGTGTGTACGAGGCCTGAGTTGAAGCTCTTCTGCTTCTTCTATCAGCTGGATACTGGAATGCCACATAAAGTGGCTATAAGAAGTCGAAGGAGAGCAATACAACTGAGATAAAGATGAAAAAGAAAAAAAATCAGCTTTCTTAATGCTTTAGAAAACAAAATGTCATCCAGAAAGATTTACATCTATTTTAACTCTTATATGCACAGGATCTCTCTTTGAATAAAAATAGGCAGGTAACTTTTTTAAGGTCACACCAACAGAGAAATCTTATTGTGCAAACTACGTTTAAAATGTCTTAATTCCTTTTCATATAAAGTGAAGTTTTATAGCATAAATAATAATGTTTCAAAATTATTTTCAAAATATCTTATTGTTAATCCACACAATTCAAAACATTCTTTTTGGAATCTAATTAGCTTTTAAATTAATTTTACTCTGCTAAAAGTAGATACTTGACTTCTTTTGTCAGGGTTGAAATTAATTACATATTGCACTGTATTCCTTATAACCCTTGGGGAACTTGGAAGGGCTTATCTTGCATGTCCTCCATCAGAAAACTGCAAAAAAAGGGATATGGTAAAAATAAAAATGAATGACAATTTTATTAAGCATGTAGTAATGTCCAAAGTGAAATTCAAGTGTTGTTCACTATTTTGTAAGTTTTAAAATTTTTGACCATATCTTTTGTAATAGGGGGTTGATTTACCAAGACAAATAGGCTGTTCGCTTTGCAAGGGATTCTCTTTTAGCTTACAGTAGTGTGAATGGCTATAGTATTTTTGCTTGCACATGATTGAATGATGGAGGTCAGCCAAGCTTCACCTCATTCTCCCGTTCAATGTGAACAGCTTGATTGCCTTTAGTAAAACAACTCCCACAGCTTCACCTTTTATACTAAGTAAACATACAATTTACTAAGTAAACAGTTTTTACTTCTTTTAGTAAATCAATCCCTATGGGCAAATATGCTTTTTTTTACATCACAAGAGAATTTTTACTTTACAAGGGGATTTTTCCACTAGCTTAGTGAATGAGGTAAAGCTCTGCTGACTTCCATCATCCAATAATGTCAAGCAAAAATACTGTTTATCTGGTGTGCACATGATTGGATATTCTATGCAAAATGAATATAAACCACATTGACTAAGCTAAGGGAAAACCCCTTGCAAAGTAAACAGCCTATTTGCCTTTAGTAAATCACCCCAATTAAGTCCAGTCCCAGGCCTGGTCATCCGGATTGATTTACTAAAGGGAACTCCACTATGCACTAAAAATGCTTGGAAATGCAGTCACTGTAGATCTGAGGGGAAGATCTGAAATGAGGGGAAGCTCTGCTGATTTCTATCATCCAAAAATGTACAAGCAAAAAATATCCCCTTCAGATCTACAGCTACAGAACTTCCAAGTGTACTGGCAGTGCACTTGTAGTACACAGTGGATTTGCCTTTAGTAAATAAAGCCAATTGTGTTAGTTTTAGATGCTTCTGTTGGAATGCTATTGGGTTGATTTACTAAAACTTGGGACTGCAGAACCATGGTAGCCACTCAACTTCTTACTTCAGCTTGTTCAATTAAGCTTTGACAATAAAACCTGGAAGCTGATTTTGCACTCTCTAATTTTAGTAAATCAATCCCAATATCTTCTGTAATTTTTTTTTTTTTTGCTATATGTTTTTGGTTAGGGAGATTTTATTCAACTTCCTGTCCCAAAGATGTCCAATTAAATGATTTCCTCTGATATCTTCTTCTGGAGACAACTGTAACTATAACCTGTCAAAGGCTTTATGTACTCCCTACTATACCCAAAATACCCAAAACTAAAAAAATAAAAAGGTTTGGGCTAAAGGTACACTTTTTTCTGTCTAGCAATTTCGAAATGGTAATAGCTGAAGGAAGTGTTTAGTTTTGTATTTTCACACTATTATAATAAAGGTCTATAATAAGCAAATTAATGAATCATGTTGTGACCTGAGTGTATCATTCACGAACATTGAGCCGCCATTTATTGGTTAATGAATATTTCTCCAGAAGTAAAAAAAAATAAAAATACAATTAACTTAATGCAAAGTCAATCTCATTATATTTTTCTATCAGCGCAGTATTGCTATACTTTGGACATTATTAGCTGAATCACGTCAAGGCAATATTTGTTGTGGCCGTAAATCACGGTATAATAGTTTATACATGCATTTATGATACATGAATAATGCTTACGAAATTACAGTGTGCAGATTGTGGCTATTCTGCAGGTGTTCTACAGTAAATCATGAACTGCAGCTGCCACAATGCTATCAGGGAACAAGGCACCAAATGACTTCAGCTGCATAGCAAGCAGGGACAATTACTGAATGAATTGGCAAACTGTATATAGAAAATAACATTAAGGGAAGAGTTTTGCATTAGTCAAATGCTACTGAATTTTAGATGTTTTTCAACTTATACAACCTAGCTTGGCTTTTGTGAATTATTACTTGTAGACCGCATAGCTTTTCTGAATATCTGCGAGAAGATGAGTCGTTTTACTGTGTTAAGTAGAGACTGTTTAATTCAATTTAATCTACCTTATTTAAGTTCTGCAGTGTAGGCAAAGTTTTGCCATAAATCATGTCAAACACAGTGCAGTTAGTGATTCATTACTTAAAAGAAATTCATAAGTAAAATACAAGGTGGTACTGTATTAGGAATACCTTTTAGCATGCATGTAGAGTTTTGTTCACTCCCACCTTTTACTCCTTTAATGTTTAAGAAATGTACCTGGATGGCTTATCTCTGCAAGATTAATTCTGAACTTGCAAGTTGATCAAAAAGTGAATTTCTTCCAAATCCAAAGGGGATGGCCCCCCTCCATTTTGTATATGTATCCTAGGATTTTGCATTCGGTACATATTAAAAAAAGTTATCATACTTTTTAAACTTTCCGTTTTTTTAAGTTCTGCTGAAAGTAGGCACCAGCATGACTGACATGACCTTTATTAATATTAAAGTTCTGTTCTGTACACACAGGTAGCCCTAGGCAAACTTATCAACACACATGTTCCACCCCGGGATTTGAGCACTTCCTATCTACTATTCTATTCTACAGTTACCGTATTTGCCGGTGTATAAGGCGATCGGGCGTATAAGACGACCCCCTAATTTAACTTTTTTTTAAAGATTTTTTGCCTGTACTCACCATATAAGACGACCCACCCTTCTGAAGCTTCCGACGCTTCATATTTCTTCCCAATAGCAGTGAACATGTGTTCTGATAGATATATCATAAATTGCTTTTTCCATCAAAGAAGCAGATTTGTGATTAAAATATAGTAAGGGTGGACCCTGCTCTGGTTCTAAGCTGCTGCCTTTCTGATAGGGACAAAGGGAACAGGTGCCAGATGGAATATTCTTGGATGTGTATGGAGGAGCTCCTGGTACAAAAGTCCATCTGACATAAAAGACTTTTTGAAATATTTAAAGGTTACTTTAACTGACAATTGCGCTGACATGCAGCACTGTACCCAAATAACATCTACAGTATGTACTTTTTTCCCCACAAATAGAACTTTCTTTTGGTGTTATTTGATCACCTCTGCATTTTTTGCGCTATAAACAAAAAGAAGACCAACTATTTTGAAATTTCTTCATCGATTTACACCAATATGTATTCTGTTGCTATATATTTTTGGTAAACCAAAATCCCAATAAGCTATATTGATTGGTTTGTGCAAAAGTTATAGCATTTACAAACTATTTTCTACTAGTAAAGGCAGTGATCAGCGACTTCTAATGGGACTGCAATATTGCAGCAGACATGCTGACACTAATTGACACTTTTGACACTTTTTGGGGACCAGTGACACTAATACAGTGATCAGTACTAAAAATGTGCAATGTCGTGGTTAAACATCTGCGGTGATAAAAGGGTTAAAGTAATTGTAAAGGCTCATTTAAAAATAAAATAAAATTAATAAATAAATATGTTACACTTACCTCCTCTGTGCAGTTGGTTTTGCACAGAGCAGCCCATTCCCTCCTCATTTCAGGACCTTTCGAGTGCCCCCACAGTCATCAGCTTCCTATGGGGGCACCGGAGCCAAGTCACAGCTCTGTGTGTCCATTCAGACACACAGCCCAACCTGGCCCCACCCCTCTCTCCCCTGGTTGGCTGTGTCTCAGTCAATCAGGAGGAGTGTCCCAGACGGCTTAGACATTCATGGACATTGCTGGAGAGAGATGGGTTCAGATAAGTAATTAGGGGGTGCTTGGGTGGCTGCTACACTTAAAAGTTTTTTTTATCTTAATACATAGAATATTTCACTGTAGTGTGGGATGTGTTTTTACTGAAGGTAGAGATGGAATCCATTCCCTGTGTGTAATCACAGCGGAAGCAATCCATCCATGGCACGCATGCGTGTCCCCTACCCAGAAGTGTGGATCGTGTGTATATACATGATCCAGTGCACAGGTACCACCCTGTAGCTGTAAAACTGCTATAGGGTGGATCTGAGCTGGTTAAGTGAAATCTATTTTTGTACTAGGTGCTCCTCCATATACATTCAAGGATTCTCCAATTAAAGCATCTCAAAATCCATAAAGGGTACTGGAAATGGATAGTAGAATGGTAGATGGGTGAAGATTATCTTCAAAGCTGTAGTAGTAAAAAGCACTTTGCCCTGGTTCACATTGATGCTACTTTGAAATCGTGCTACTTCACTTGAAGTAGTGCGATTTCAAAGTAGCAAGGTCAGCGCAATTTTAGCTGCTACTTGATAGACATCTGTGTGGCTTCACACACAGATGTCTATTGAAATCGCACCTTAAATCAGCAAAAGTAGTGCAGGAACTACTTTTGCAAATCGGTGCAGCACCACAAAATCGGTGTCGCACCGATTGGTACAGTGCCATTGCCTCCAATAGGCTGCCTCCAAATCGCTCCAATGTGAACCTAGACTTAGTGACAGAGTATGCCCAAGGATCCTCTACATCAGTATTGGTCAGCTTTTAAGGTGTATGGGATCTCATCTGTGGTCCTTCACATCATCAAAGGGCCACACATTATATTTACAGTATTATATTTATTATCTGTCATACTTCAGAAGACTCTCAGATACTGTGCACACACTACAGGAGATGGTCAGAGACTGCAGGCATGCATGGTTGTAAGTGAAGACATGCTACATGAGATGGATTTATATTGATGCTTTAAATCAATGCTTCCATCCTCACTATTGACTACAGATGTTCAATAACTGCACTAGAACAAAGGGCTGCAGTTTGGGCACCAGGGTTTTAGGTGCATAGAAATTATCTGTAATCTTTTTATAAACATATTACTGAATTCATAAATGGTTTAATAAAAATGCCAAGTGAGAGCTGATACATCCACTCGACACATGCATTCTAAAAACGTTGTTAATTAGATGGAAAAAACACACATTTATATAGTTTGTTACCCCTTCATATTCGATACGTGTCTGTTGTACCATGTCCTTGTATGTACTGTTCTCTTTGTATTGCTTCCTTTCTGTGAAATCCCTGGTAATCACAGGCTTGCGCACAGGGTGTGCCAGGTTTGCCTGGGCACACCCTAATCACCCTGTGTGGTGCAGAATTCCCCTGTTTAGACCCCTGATATTTCACCAAAGTCCCCTAACAGGGCTCTTGAATACAAATATATATATATATATATATATATATATATATATATATATATATATATATATATATATATATATATATAATAAAAAGAAAAGAATTGTAGAAAAAAAAAAATACAAATAAAAACTACTGACACCGTCCACTGCCCTACTGACACCATTCATTGCTCTACTGACACTGTCAGTATATATACACACATATGTGATTGAGCTTTGGGGTGTACACCCTAATGCCATACTAAGCAGGAGAGCACACATTGGTCAGTTCTCTACCTATGCTGGGAACTCAGCCTGCTCTCCTCCAATGATAAGACTTGTCCTGATACGTCCCCACTGCATAACCATTTACTGGCAAGCTTGGTGTGCTGCTGTTTCTCCTCCTCCCCATGCTCTTATGCAGCTGAGAACAGAGGGGATGTGATCACTTAAAAAAATGGGAAAGAAAGGTATTTACAATGTATTTTTCTAGCTATACAAAAATGTTTTGCCTTTCATTTCTATTTTAAACTGAATAGGTGTTTGTTTGCAATTACTTTAACGGGTAGTTATTTGCATTGTTCATGGCTTCATACAACTTGCAACTTTTCATGGAATGCTTGTGTTTTACCAGTCTTCACTAATTCAGGTAACACAACCTTGGTTTACAAGGATAATTGTATTACTCTACATTAACAGCTTGTGTGGTTCAGTTATTGAATTTACACAGGAAAACGTTTTTTGCTCCTTTGAGAGAGTCTTCCCAAAGTGTTTTGGACAGCGTATATGGCTGCCCCTGGGAGGTTACTCCAGGATCATACAACCAAACAAAAGATGTAGATCCAATCCGACAGAGGACCCAGGAGATGCTCTCTGTCGCATATCCCATGGCTCTGAAAGTAGTGGAGGAAAGTTGAGATGACGTCTCTGAGGCATTAGACTGTCTACTTTTTTGGCCAAGCATAGCAGAACGGTAGAAAAAGTCAAATCAGTGGTTCTTCAGAAAGGCAGGTAAATCTAATTTAATAGACAGTTACTGTCATTTTCATTGTTTATTATGCCTCTGAAGGAAAAACCTGTAATCCTAAACTCTATTAGCCGGATTCTTAAAGACTTACGACGGCGTATCAGTAGATACACCGTCGTAAGTCCGAATGCGCGCCGTCGTATCTTTAAGCATATTCTCAAACTGAGATACGCTTCTCTGTTGCTAAGATACGACCGGCGTAAGTCTCCTACGCCGTCGTATCTTAGCTGCATATTTACGCTGGCCGCTAGGGGCGTGTACGTTTATTTACGCCTAGAATATGTAAATGAGCAAGATACGCCTATTTACAAACGTACTTGCGCCCGATACGCTGTTTACATAAGGCGTTTTTCCGGCGTGAAGATAAACCACCAAAAAGATGGTGCAGCCCATGCAAGGTATGGACGTCGGAATAGCTGTCGTATTTTACGTTGTTTGCGTAAGCGTACGTGAATGGGGCTGGGTGTAGGTTACGTTCACGTCGAAAGCAATGAGTATTTGCAACGTGATTCTGAGCATGCGCCCTACAATCGGCGCTTCATTTACATGGGGTCACGATTCATTATCATACAACACGCCCCTTACCTGCCTATTTTGAATTAGGCGGGGTTACGCCGGGCCATTTGCGCTACGCCGACGTAACTTAGGAGGCAAGTGCTTTGTGAATACAGTACTTGCCTCACTATGTTACGTCGGCGTAGTGCAAATGGGATGTGCCACGCCGGCATAAAGATACGCGCCTCTACGTGAATCTGGCCGTATACATTTACATGTAATAAAAAAAAAATCATTATATTCTCAAATAAATAGAACTACTGAGGGAGACTTTGGGTCATTGAGTATCTAAATGTGAAATAGTGATTTTGATCAATTTGACAATGAAATGTAGATATTATAAGGCAAATACTACTTCCATGACATTTCACCATGCTCTGCTCTTTGTGCTCCAACTTAGACAGTTTTAAATTATGCAAAGAAAGCTGACTATGTAGTTCTTAAAGAAAAAGTTTTCCAGTAGCCTGAAGCATTTTTAAATTTTTTGGCCATTATGCAGAAAGAAGAGACTTTCTTGTGTCGTTGCCTTATACTTTTTTTAATTAATACATAAGGAATAATGAAATCATTTAGAGTATAACCCGTTATCTGTGTATTTATAGAAAGTTCAGGCAACCGGCCCGAAGAAGGACATGTGGCCAGGGGTTCAGGTTTATAAAATGCTGCAGGCCATTCAGCTCAGTTCTTTAGCAGGTGCTCACACAGCGGTTCACACATCCTTCTGCGGCTTCCTTCAGCTTTGCTTTGCACTGTCTACAGACCCTAAGGGCAGAATACCAGCAAAGTCAGATGAAGATAGAAAAACAGAGGCATGAATAATGATTTGCTATACCAAGTATTAGACAGATGTTGTGTTGTGCCTTATTTCTCTTTAAAAGAGATATCTTTAAGCTCTTGTTTTAATACTTTGAGTTTTAATATTACAAACTCACTAAAAGCCAAACTCCAGGCAAATGTTTAAACACACAGCTGAAATATGTGTACGAGAGATGATTTATCTTCCAAGGGATTTGTATTTTTTTATGTGTTTCCATTGTCTTGATTCCATTGTCAATTTTTAATGACACCCCCCTGTAATTTAAAATAACTACAGTATATTTAAAGGGAAAACCCACTCATGTTGAAAAATGTACACTGTATATAACATATATAATTGTTACATAATCCTTTTTGTAGTAGAGGGCTCATTCACACCAGTGACTGCACTGATTACACAGGCTCTGGGTTGTGTTGCAGGAAACGGTGCCCGGTGCTTTAAATTGTTTACTTTTTCTTTTCTTTTTTTGTTAGAACTTTATTGAAATGTCACAAGTGACATTAAAGCGCTGCATAAACTGTTGGCGCTATATAAATTGTGTATAATAATAATAAGAATTTCATTAAAGCGGTAGCAGTAAACTGCTGTTTTTTTTTTTTTTTTTAATCCTGCAAGGCAATGCCATAATGTGCTAGTATGCATCCCTCCAGTGACGCGCTCTCACCATTGAAGGCGCTTCCATCTTCACCCCGTCTTCCTTTCGGGGTCGCAGGCTCTGGCTGTGTGAGTGGCTGGAGCCACAATTACGTCACTCCCGCGAATGCTTGCGGGAGTCTCCGTTCATGGCACAGTATGCTGTTCCCTTGCCCGTGATGTCACCGGCTGCATCAAAAGTAAGAAACTCCTAAGTGGTGCACGTTTAGGAGATATTTACTTTACCTATAGGTAAGCCCTACTATAGAATTGCCTATAGGTAAAAGTCATACATGGGAGTTTATTCCCACTTTAAGTACTAGTCCAACAATGGCCTTGCAATGCTGTAGTGTGTGTTACAACCTGCTGTGCTAAAAAAAAAGTACTGAGTACATGATAGCAAACAAGGCAAATTGGCTTGGCTTTGTGTTGGAAATGTGATGGTGTGAACAAGACCTTACACATGGTAAGTTTTTTTTTTTTTTTTATTTAACCCAGCGGGCTGAACAAAAAATAAAAACTAAGCAACTCATGAGGAGCTTACTGACTAACTATGCAATGTTAGTGCAGATATTTCCTGCTGTGCTAGTGTGTTCTGACAGGGGGACCGCCCCCCTTCCAGAACACACCGGTCATCGCTTGTAGCCATTGGCTGTAAGCACTGATTGGATGCTGATTTGCTGCTGTGTTTCCAGCATGCCTATTCAACAGAAGCCAGAAACTAGGCCAGCCATTGGACAAGCTGTTTAAGACACTTGCTGAATGTCGGTTGGTTTCTGTCAATACAGGCCTATATTCAGGCCCATGTGTCCAGACTGTAGTATTATAAAAAAAAATTGTCTTTTTACATCATTCTACAGTAAGCTATGGTTTTATAAGCTTTGAAAAAAAAAATGACTAAGGGGTAGTTCTATACACTATGGATACTAAAGTCATCCAGAAATTAACTGATACCATAAGAAACCAGACAACTTGCCCAGTGCAGCTCTACGCCAACAAGTGTTTTTTTTTTACATATTACGGGTACTAAAGTCACCAAGATTGATCACATCCACAATGAATGGTTCACTGCTCTGTACAGCAGTTTTTTTCATAGTATCACACTGGGACTGATCATGTGACTATAGCAGGAAGATTACCCACATTTAGATGTCAAGAAATAGGCAAGAATACTTGGAGAGCAGAAAAGGTTTGTTTGTTGCCACAGCAGGAACAGTGTTATGCTTTATCCAGCTTTGTATTTTTTACTTTGTTTCCTGAACAAAATATCAATAACTTTTTTTTACTAAAGCCTGTTTGAATTTTAGACTCATAGGGCCTGATCCACAAAAATCGGCCGTAACTTAACTTTTGGCATTTAAGTTACACCACCGCAAAATCTCTAACTAAGTGCCCGATCCACAAAGCGCTTACCTAGAAATTTTGAGCGGTGTAACTTAAATCCGTCCGGCGCAAGGCGTTCCTAATCTAATGGGGCGAGTCCCATTTAAATTAGGCGCGCTCCCGCACCGGACGTACTGCGATTTTCCCGACGTGCATTGCGCGAAATTACGTTACGCCGAGTTTTGTGAATAGCGCCGGGTCAAAAAAGAGATGCGGCGGAAAAAAAAAAATTAAATTCTTTTTTTTACAGCCTCACGGTAAAGAAGGGTCTACTTTTACATGTTGTACTAACTTTACACTTTGTAAAAGCAGCCCTAATTTTGCGACGGCAAACTAATACTTACGGAGAAAAAACGAAGCGTAAAAGCTTCGTGGATCTCCGTAAGTGCTAATTTGCATACCCGACGCTGGATTTCGACGAGAAATGCCCCAGCGGCGGCTGCGGTACTGCATCCTAAGATCCGACAGTGTAAGTCCCTTACACATGTCGGATCTTCTGCCTATCTATGAGAAACTGATTCTGTGGATCAGTTCCATAGATAGAAACAGGGATACGACGGCGTATCAGTAGATACGCCGGCGTATCCCTTTTGTGGATCAGGCCCATTGATCTTACACTGGACTTTCACCTATACCTTTTTGCATATTGTTACATACTATAAATTTTTATATATTGCGTGTATGTAATACTACATAGACTCTTAACCTCAATCCCTCCCTTCCTTTAGCTCCTCCCTTGCCCCACATGACTAGAAAACTTGGTTTCCTCCTATGGACAGCAATGCTCATATGGAATTTTTCAACATTCAATGCTATTTCAAATGGCATTTTTTTTAGTTAGTCATGTACTGTATCAGTATACATTCCCACTTTTTCAGTTCTGGTTGTAAGGATAGCTGTATTATCTGCATGCTTCAGTGAAGTTCTTCAATAAAAAATTATAACAAAAAAGTGTATGTGAAGAATGGTAGATTCTGGTGGTAAATAAAGTATAGCAGAAAAACTAAACCTCAGCACTTGTGGTCAGACAGTATATTGTTCACACAGAAGTGTTATTACCATACATTTGGGATTTGGATCTGTTTTCTTAGAGTACTATAGGGTAGTAGAAAACCTACAAAAGGGAAAGAAAAGCGTAACATCTCAGTCAGTGTAGAAATACTTTATAAAGACAATGACACAGTTGTCTTGCCCTAAATATAGGATATGTCAGAGACTCAAGATCAAATGTTTATAAAAATGAAAGAGAGGGCACAAGAATTGTGCCAAGTAGGTCTGCAAAATCATTCTTTATGGTTGCCAGCTTGATGGCCTAAAAATACAAATATAACCTTATTGTTGGGTATTTGCCAGTTGTGTTTGTCACAGAAATAGTAAAAACTGCTTGTTTGCACTACTTACATATCTGTGTTTTAAACTGTAATCATAACTGGGCAAATGATATACTACAGACATATTTCTGTCTATCTCAAGAAATGCATACCAAAGCACTTCCCATTTAGTTGGGGCTTAAATATGTTATCCTGGCTTGAGTACACAACACCCATCTATTGGCCAGTAGTAACATAGTTTTCTGAGAACCCCTCAATAAAGGTTGGCATGGAGTATGATTATACACCAGATAGCATCTATGTTGACTGGACCAGTGAAAGTGAACTTAAATTTGTTCTATAAGTATTTTTTCCCCTAAAATAAAAAAAGATGTTATAATTGGTATGGTATAAGTTTGCACAGAGCAGCCCCTTACCTCCTCTTCTGGGGTCCCCCACCAGCGTTGTCAACTGCTCCTCTTCTCTGAGTGTCTCCTTATCAAGCCTTATGCTGAGGGGGCACTCGTGAGGGTGCACTCCCAGTATGGGCTGTGTGCATCCATAGACACACACAGTGTGGCTCGGTTACGTCCCTCCCTCCTCACATGATTTAAATAACAACAGCAGGATCAAATGGTTCCTACTGCTGCCTGCATGTTCTGTGTGAAGAGGAAGAGAGGAGAGCAGTGCTACAGATGGGCACAGCACTGGATTGAGAAAGGACATGGTTAAGTGTTTAGAGGGGTGGGGAAGAACAAATAGTGGGATTTGTTTTACCTTAAAGTGATTGTAAACCTTAGTCGTGAAATGTGAACTAAGCACATATATCTGTAGTGTTTACTTGTCTCTCTCCAAAGCTCTAAGTGTCGTTTCTCTCTGCTGCTTTGTTCCTCTGTTATCAGCAGGAGTCACTTCTGAGAAGTTTTCCTGACACATGAGATAAAAATTGTGTCAGGGATGGAGATAAGCGCACAGCTTGTCTATTCAGAATACAGCTCTTCATGTTCTTTCATTCCTCTGCCTACATGGAGGGGGGTGTCCCTTTCCTCTAATCAGCTCTCACATGGTGTATAAGAGCTGTAACTGCAGTTCTACACCTTCTCCTCTGTACTCCTTACAGATGCATAAGGATTATATCACAAAACTGATCTTTTGAAGGGTTGTAGACAAGAGAAGACTGCAGATAAACAAGTTAAACCTATGTAGGTGGATTTGTTTGATCTCTGTGTATCAACTGAGGCTGTTCACTTCACTTGGCATATGTGAGGCTTTACATCCACTTTAATGCAGAGAATGCATTAAGGTAAAAAAAAATCTTGACTTTAGAATAACTTTAAATCTAAACTCTCGGTAGATGCAAACATGCAGCTCTTAGATGTATAAACTCATCACTGTACTGCTTAAGTTTTTACTGTCCAGTCCTAGGTTGGGGTAAAGGATTACCTGAGCTTAAGGGATGTTGGTAGACTGATGTTGGCCATTGGACTAAGAAAACCCAGTTTTGAAAAAGTACTGCAGAGAATTTTTGTATTGACAGTAGATATTGCAGAAAAAGCTGATTTTGTTATTTTATATTTTGTAACATATACATTTTTGCTGGAGTTCTGATTGAATGTTTGCTTTATTCTAGAAATAGATCTTTGAATGGCCAAGCCCTCAGTGTTTGGTATATATGATCATAGACATCAGAGACTGGACTCTGTATACTAAAAGACCGTAACTGCCTTTGTTTCATTCATTTAAATAAATATTGAAGAATGGTTGTCACACATTGCACAGATCATTGGGGTCTGATACCTAAATATATTTAACCATCAAATGCCGTTACCATGCTTCAAACCCTCAAGATGTTTACATTAGTACAGCCAAAAGTGACTACTGGATCTCAACACTTCTAGTGAAAAAACAGAAATAAAAAAAAGAAATATAGAAGAAAATATGGCTATGGTTTTAGATACCATCTTATTCTCGTTATACTTAAAATCCCTAACCTTTTGCTATTCCTGTTAATTTAGACAATTCCACTATAGCACAGAGTAGTTTTAAAAAATAAAATGATCCAGGCTAACAAAACAGACTTACAGTTGATTGAGCATGAATGTGCCCAGATTCATGTGACATGAGCCCATTCTATATAACAAGTTGTAGTAGCAGTCACAAAGGCGGGCCCTCTTTACCATAGCATCATTATTTTTACTATACTTCTACCTTTCTACTTCTTGAGATTATACCTAACTATAAAAGCAAGTTTTAATGAGCACATTCGACTTTCCTTTTCTATTCTTTTTTTTTTTTCATTAGACTTCTCCAGTATGCTGTCTTCTGTCTATTTGATTTGGGCTATTTGCAGTTCTATGGCTGTTCTGCTTAGGCTAGAAATAATGAGGTCAGCCTTGGGCCAAGTTGATCCTTGCTGCCCTTGAGATGTGAATACGAGAACTTAAATAATTCCAACAGTGTTACTTTTTTCTTCTCAAACAATTCTAAAGGTTCCTTAAACTAACGTGCAAATTATACAAGTCATATCAAATATCTTATTTTTAGACCTACAGTTCTACATTGTCTTTACTTTAGTTGGGAGATATATATATATATATATATATATATATATATATATATATATATATATATATATATATATACATACATACAAAAATAATGTGTATATATATATATATATATATATATATATATATGCACATTATTTTTTATTGTCAAGGCCAGGCTTTGAAGTACAACCTTCCATTCACAGCTCAGCTAATGTATCCAGCGGGAAGCTAAAAATTTTGTTCCACTGAGCCGTGAGTCATACATCTAATTGAGATTTTAGCAAGGGCGATAACATATCTCTTAAAAACATATATAACTAAATACTGGAAAATTGCAAATCCTATAGTGTAATTATTGCAAACATTCTGATAATAACAGTTTTGCACATCGTCTGATTCTCCATACAATTTCATTCTGCTTGGTTTAACAGTTTTGATTTGCCAGCCACCACATGCAGTGGATATTAAAAATAATGAAAGTGACATTGCCTAGTATCTTTCTACTCATGGAAATATAGCTGTAGACAGTCACTAATACCTACTATGCAAAATTAGAATGACCATATTGTACAGACGTTAACTATCATTTATAAATTGTAGAGATGTTGGTTAGTAACATAAATAAAAGTATTTTTCGAGAATTATGTTAAAGTATGTATTTCTAGTACTAATTGTGCAAAATGTTTTGTTTTAAAAATAAATGTGATAAGGTAATGTTGATATTAAAGATAATGGGCTAGATTCATAGAGAGTTACGCCGGCGTATCAGTAGATACGCCGTCGTAACTCTGAATCTACGCCGTCGTAACTCTGAATCTACGCCGTCGTAAATTTAAGCATATTCTGGAAACCAGATACGCTTAAATTAGGCTAAGATACGAGCGGCGTAAGTCTCCTACACCGCCGTAACTTAGGGCGCAGGTTCTTTGTGAATCCAGCCGCACAAACTTACGGCGGGCGATATAAATCTAGCCCAATGTGTAATAAATGGTAGCACAACCTCTTTCCCTGCAATGGGGAATATACATTAGCAAAAGGAAATCACAGCATCCTTGAGGACAACAAAATAGTTAAGTCTGTTTCATATCCTTGAACTATATATACAGTAATGCCGCGTACACACGATCGGTCAATCCGATGAGAACGGTCTGATAGACCATTTTCATCAGACCAAACCGATCGTGGGTAGGCCCCATCGGTTATTTATCCATCGGTTAAAAAATTTGAAACTTGTTTTAAAATTAACCGATGGATACCTAACCGATAGAAAAAAAACGATCGTTTGTAGGCACGTCCTTCGTTTAAAAATCCACGCATGCTCCGAATCAAGTCAACGCATGCTTGGAAGCATTGAACTTTGTTTTTTTTTCAGCACGTCGTTGTGTTTTACGTCACCGCGTTCTGACATGATCGTTTTTTTAACTGATGGTGTGTAGGCATGACTGACCATCAGTCAGCTTCATCGGTTAACTGATGGAAAAATCCATCAGACCGTTCTCATCGGATTAATCCGATCGTGTGTACAGGACATTAGGCACATTTACTAGTGGTTCAACAATGATCCCATAGACACACTACAAAATCTTTTGGAAAGCCTTCAGAGATGATTGAAGGAGGAAAATAATCTGGCAAAAATAAGCTCAAATATGTGTGATGGTCCGATGTCCAAAACATTTGGCCATAGTGTGTAAGTTATCAGTTATCCTGGAACTCAGCTAACGAACTTAAACACATACCTTACCATAAAGCAGGGACACTGGGATTGATTTATTAAAACTGGAGAGTGCAAAATCTGGTGTAGCTCTGCATAGAAACCAATCAGCTTCCAGGTTTTATTGTGAATGCTTAATTGAACAAGCAGTAAGTAAGAAGATGATTGGCTGCCATGCACAGCTACACCAGATTTTGAATTCCAGTTTAGTAATTCAGCCCCACTGTTTCACATAATTTGATATGCAATGAACTGATCGGCCAGTGTAAGTAAAGGTAATGGTATAAAAAATGTAAAAATCGCATTAAGAATTACTTCAAAGTAAAGATTACAATTATAATTTACAATACATGATCACTGAAAATGCATTGAAGCTTATTTTTAAGGTATTTTACAGTATTTTGCACCTCATTACAACCATCAAATATTATAATGTACCAAAAAGCCATTTTCGCTGTGTCTCCACTTAAGCTTTCAAGTCCATGGCCTTCTGAGGCTCAGACTCCACCTGTAAATTTTCTAGCAATGGTAATGACTGTAAGCCTGCTTATAAGATGCAAGTGCAATCCACTCATGCCTATCAATTTTACATGTTATTCCCATATGCACTAACTCGCAGCACAGGATTTTATTCACACCGATGGAAAGAGTTGCAGGGAAGAGTTCACAATCTTGATTAGACTTTTTACTCAGTTGCTGAAATTGAGGAAAAGGCACCTTGTTAAAAAGTAGGAATAGGCTGCAATAAAAATGACTTATTAATAATAACTTATGCTATGTTATATAATATTACAAAGTTAGCATAATTTTTTAAAAGTACATGTATTAATTTTGTCTTCAAAATTATTTGATCACTGTTCTCTGGATTATTTTACAAGTTGACACATACAGTGCCTTGGAAAAGTATTTATACCCCTTGAAATTTTCCACATTTTGTCATGTTACAACCAAAAATGTAAATATATTTTATTGGGATTGTATGTGATACAAAGTGGCACATCATTGTGAGATGGAAGGAAAATTATAAATGGTTTTCCAAACTTTTTAAAAATAAATATGTGAAACATGTGGCATGCATACTTTCTAGAACCACCTTTCACTGCAATTACAGCTGCAAGTCTTTTTTAGGGATGTCTCTACCAGCTTTGCACATCTATAGAGTGACATTTTTGCCCATTCTTCTTTGCAAATTAGCTCAAGCTCTGTCAGATTGAATGGAAAGCATCTGTGAACAACAAGTCTTGCCACAGATTTTCAATTGGAATTAGGTCTGGACTTTGATTCGGCCATTTTAACAATTGAATATGCTTTGATCTAAACCATTGAAGCTCTGGCTGTATGTTTAGGGTAGTTATCCTGCTGGAAAGGTGAACCCCCGGCCAAGTCTCAAGTCTTTTGCAGACTCAGGTTTTCCTCTAAGGTTGCACTGTATTTGCAACGGTTGCTCCATCCATTTTCCCATTAGCTTTAAACAGCTTCCTTGTCCCTTCTGAAGAAAAGTATCCCCACAACATGATGTTGCCACCACCATGTTTCATGTTTGGTGCAGTCTTAGTTTTCCACCACACATAGGGCCAGATTCACAGTGAGAGTACGCCGGCGTATCTACTGATACACCGGCGTACTTTCAAATTTGTCGCATCGTATCTTTAGTTTGAATCCTCAAACCAAGATATGACTGCTTCTGGCTTCGATCCGACAGGCGCTTCGTACGCCTTCGGATCGTAGGTGCAATATTTCGGCTCCCGCTGGGTGGAGTTTGCGTCGTTTTCCACGTCGGCTATGCTAATTAGCTTTTTCCGTCGATCCACGAAGGTACGCGTGGCCGTCGCATTCTCTTACGTCGTCGCTAGTAGGCTACGTTCAAAAAATGACGTCGGTGCGACTTCATTTCGCGCAAAGCATGGTGGGAAATTTCGATCGGCGCGGGGAGACGCTTCATTTAATCACGCCCCCTACCCGCCCAATTTGAAATACACGCCGAGAAATACACTACGCCGCCATAACCTACGGCGCGAAATCTTCCTGGATTTGAAATTCCGCCAGGTAAGATACGGCGCCGTAGCGTATCTCTGATACGCTGCGCCAGGGCAATTCTTTGTGAATCTGGCCCATAGTGTTTTGCTTTTTGGCCAAAAAGTTCAATTTTGGTCTCATTTGAACAGAGCACCTTCTTCCACATGTTTGCTGTGGCTTCTCACGAACTTCAAACAGGACTTCTTATGGCTTTCTTTCAACACTCTTCCATAAAGTCCAGATGTGTAGAGTGTATGACTAATAGTTTTCCTGTGGATAGATTCTCCCACCTGAGCTGTGGATCTCTGCAGCTCCTCCATACCCCTAACTAGATCTTAGTTAGGGGTAACAGATTAAAGGGACCTGAATATAAATGCACGCCACACATTTCATATATTTATTGCTATAAAAAAAATGGAAAAAAATATATATTTTTCCTTCCACTAGCTGGGTGTTGCTAATCAAATAAGTTTTTGGTGGATTTTAAGGGTAACAGAGGTAAATTACTCCTCAGGGTTATGAAAGCTCCTTTCATCTATTCTGTACCTGCTTTAATGGCTTCTTATTAGCTAATTATTTTATGTTTTTTCTTAGAAGAAATAAAGCAAAACAATATATAGCAACAATACAAAACAAACTGTTCATTTACACCAAAAAATTCGCTAATTAAAGAACAATAAGAATATGTTGCTTATTTTTTTCCCCAAGAAATTCTTAGGAAGCTAGCTAGGTAGGAGTTTCCATTTCAGGGAAATCACAAATTTTCCAGCAAAACTGGTACTTTTTCTGAAATTACTCCGCTCATTCTTTGCTTATATTTTTACTTCCAGTGACAGTCTGCACTCAATTACACAAAAATATTTAAATGAAATTATACAGAAGGCAGTAACAAAGTGGTCAAGGTTGAGTTTTCCCCCACCCTCTTTTCTCTCCCACAGTATGACTTGCCACTATGTAGAGCATAGAACAGAACACGTACATGCTGGGATACGTAGATTCTTGTCAGAGTGTATTGACATTTCTCATATGTCACTTGTGCTCAGATATATGTTATCACACATCACTGAGCTTAGGAAGGAATGCATGGAAAGCATCACCGCTCTTGCAAGGATCTATGGAATATATTCCAGCATGTCTCCTTTCTGTAAAATTGTAGACACACTCTGGTGTAGGAAAATAGTTGAGCGGGACTTGGTCTTAGGCCCCGTACACACGGCCGAGGAACTCGACGTGCCAAACACATCGAGTTCCTCGGCGTGTTCAGTCCTGGAGCCGCCGAGGAGCTCGACGGGCCGAGTTCTCCCATAGAACAACGAGGAAATAGAGAACATGTTCTCTATTTCCTCGCCGAGGTCCTCGTCGGCTTCGTCGGCCGAAAGTGTACACACGGCCGGGTTTCTCGGCAGAATTCAGCTCTGAACCGAGTTTCTGGCTGAATTCTGCCGAGAAACTCGGTCGTGTGTACGGGGCCTTAGGCTTTCACTGGGATCTTCAGCTGTCTGGGTCTTCTTCTAGATTACAATAAGTTTCTGTGAGTGTTTGGGGGAGGTAGATGTTGCACTAACAGATTCATTTGGGGAGATTAGGGTAGATCAGGGGCAAATCCAGTGACCCAGACATGAGGATTCACCTAGAAATGTTGAGAAACTTGTTTTCAATGTTCTTAAAGCGGATGTGCCACTAAAAAAATATATTAAAAGCCAGCAGCTACAAATACTGCAGCTGCTGACTTTTAATATAAGGACACTTACCTGTCCTGGAGTCCAGCGCCGATCGCAGCAGATGACGAGCGATCGCTCGTCACCCTGCTGCTCCCCCCTCCATCCACGGTGAGGGAACCAGGAAGTGAAGCGCTCCGGCTTCACTGCCCGGTTCCCTACGGCGCATGCGCGAGTCGCGCTGCGCCCGCCGATTGGCTCCCGCTGTGTGCTGGGAGCCGAGTGTTCCCAGCATACAACGGGGGACGGACGGGAAGCAGAGAAAAAACCCATCTTTTGCCCGTATCGTAGGGCCGGAAGTGGGTGCAGATATCTGTCTGTAGACAGGTATCTGCAACCCCCTCCCCCCTGAAAGGTGTCAAATGTGACACCGGAGGGGGGGAGGGTGCCGATCAGCGGGACTCCACTTTAGAGTGGAGATCCGCTTTAATTCAGTAACAGTCCTGGTTACTAAATTACAAGTTGGTAGATTATCATTGCTTACAGTTCACAATGATTTTTTGCAGCATGCTTTTGTTTTCCTTGTCCATGCTCTTTTTCTCTGTTTATAACAAACACAGCTGTTATATTTTGCTCCCAGACTTGTATTCATAAAAGTCATGGAAGTCATTCATTTTATGCCTTTTATTAGTCCTGCATGAGCAATTAAGCTTTCAAATTTCAAGTTTCTTAATGTAGGTGCCAAATTTTTATCCACCGTTTTTAAATCAGCTTCAGTTTTTTTGCATATGAATTGTTTCTGGGGGAAAAACAATTAGTATAAATATACGATACAAGAAAATATAATCATTGATAATTATAAATATGACTAATCTGAAAATAATCATGGTTAATATCAGATGACTCAGATAAATTGTCCCATGAATATACAAATGGCTTCAGACTGAACTATTACAACTATTTAGGGGAAAGTGAAAGGTGTCCTGGTCCTGGATAATAGGCATAGTGTGAAGCTTTTGTCTACATTCCATTCATAAACCCATCATCCCTTTCACCAAGCCCCCACATTATGTAGGTTCTGACCATACACTGGGTTCAAGCACAGAGCTCAGGGATGCTTAAGGCCGCGTACACACGGTCGGTCAAAACCGATGAAAACAGACTGAAGGACCGTTTCATCGGTCCAAACCGATCGTGTGTGGTCCCTATCAGTCAGTTATCCTTTGGTTAAAAAAAAGAGAACTTGCTTTAAAATTGGACCCATGGATGCCTAACCGATAGGTCAAAACCGATCGTTAGTATGCAAAAGCATCGGTTAAAAAGCTGTGCATGCTCAGAATCAAGTCGACGCATGCTTGGAAGCATTGAAATTCTTTTTTTTCAGCACATCGTTGTGTTTTACATCACCGCGTTCTGACACGATTGGTCTTTTAACCGATGGTGTGTAGGCACATCAGACTATCAGTCAGCTTCATTGGTTAACCAATAAAAATGGTCCTTTGGACCGCTCTCATCGGATGGACTGATCGTGTGTATGCGGCCTAAAGGGGTTGTAAAGAATTTTATTTTTTTTCATAATAAGCATTCTTTACCTGCAGACATTCCGCTTTTCACTTCCTCATTGTTCGTTTTTGCTCAGAAGTTGCTCTATTTCTTCTCTGTTTTGTTCACTTCCTGCTTGTCTGATTTTACTGACCACCGTGAAGAGAGGCTTTACTGCGGTGGTCAGTAACGTGCTCACCCCCTCCTGGGAACTACATCTGTGTGGCAGGACGCTCTTAGAGACTTCAAGGAGGTGTGAATTACTGGGCATGCCGCAATTCATACTGGGAAATGTAGTTCTTACATGAACGAGCCATACAAACCAGGAAGTGAATGAGAGAACAGAAACTAGAATGACGGAGGTGATATAGATGATGGAATTTAATAGGTATTTACTTGTTTTTTAACAGAATCATTACACTATTCTGTCTGTCTACCTTACAGACATTAATTTTAGGCATTTTTTTTATACTTTACAACTCCTTTAATGCAAGGCAAGGGTACATTCACATATCCCACGATATCTAGAAGTTTTTATTGGGTCTCCAGAAAGTGAATGGTGGAAACAGAAGAGTAAGTACCGTATTTATCGGTGTATAACACACACTTTTTCCCCCTTAAAATCAGGGGAAAATCGTGGGTGCGTGTTATACGCCGATCCCTGCTGTCTGAGGGAAGAGGAGCGAGCGCCGATGAATTACAGAGAGCCGTGATCTCCTTCATGTGTATCCGGCGCTCCGTCACGCACAGCCATGCCTCCTGGCCCCGCATTGGACTACTGTACTGTCTATCATATGAGCAGGGGCAGGAGGCGTGGCTGTGAGTGACGGAGCGCCAGGTACACAGGAAGGAGATTGCGGCTCTATGTAATTCAGTGGCGCTCTCGCTCCCCCTCTTCCCTCGGAGACAACAGAGATGATCTAACATTGAAAGGTAAAAACTGCAGATTGGCACTGAACAGGCAGAGCATTTTGATAAATTTATAGGCTGCAGATGGGCACTAATCAAACTGCATTGAAGATCAATGCTGCAGATGAGCACAGATCAGGCTGCACTGAGGCTGCAGATGGACACAGATCAGGCTGCGTTGAGAGTGCAGATGGACACAGATCTGGCTGCATTGAGGCTGAAGATGGGCACAGATCAGGCTGCATTGAGAGTGCAGATGAACACAGATCTGGCTGCATTGATGCTCAGATTCCATTATTTTGCTTCTAAGTGGTTTATAAAAAAAATAAAAATAAAACATTTCCTAAAAACTTCCCTCTTATATTGGGGCGCGTGTTATACACAGATAAAGATGGTATTGGCTAGTATAGGTAAGTAATATGCCTACTACCCAGTGAACCTGTTACTAAGGATAAGCCATACATACGTGGGTTCAGTTTTCAGCAAATTTGCTGAACTGTGCTGAAGTTCTGAATGCAAATACAAACTACAATGATGTCAGTAGGAGCTGATTATTTTACAAAAATAATCAACATGGTATACATACCTGCTGTGTGCAATGGTATTGCACAGAGCGACCTGACCTCCTTTTCTGGTATTCCCCACAGGTGCTCTGGGTGATTTCTCTTCTGTGTGCCCCCTTATCAAGCACCATATAAATACTATTTAAATTGTATTGTTCGGGGACTATCCCAAAATGTATAAAAAGTCTGGTATGTATTTTTTTTGGGGGGGGGGGGCTTTTGGAGGGCCTTGTGCTGTTCACTTAACAGGAAAAACTCATCCCTCTTGAATAAACATACTACAGAATAGCTTTAACAACTTCACAGTTGTACTGTAAAGTTGGCTCTCTTGCGCAAACTGCCATCATTGTACGTTGGCGCAGTTGCAGGTGGGCGCGTGCTGCCGCCATTGCGCTCTCATTTCCGCTGCACACTGCGGGAGTGTGCCCGTGGGTCAGGCGGACTCAATGTCTAGTACAGAGGCAGAAAGGGGATCTGTCTTTGCAAAAATTCTGATAGGGGACATGTCAAGCCTCGTACACACGACCGAGGAACTCGACGGGCGAAACACATAATTTTCCTCGTCGAGTTCCTTGTTAGGCTGTCGAGAAACTCGACAAGCCAATTTTCTCCATTCCCGTCAAGGAAATAGAGGACATGCTCTCTTTTTGGCTCGTCGAGTTTCTCGACAGTTTCCTCGACGAAAATGTATCTCCCAGCAAATTTCTTGCTGGTTTTTGCCGAGAAACTCGGTCGTGTGTACGAGGCCACAGAGATCTTCTGTTCCCATTCATCAGGAATAGTGATTTCTGTCATGTCCCTGGTAGCCCATCCCTCCTACAGTTAGAACACATTGAGGGAACACACTTAATCCTTTGATCGCCCCCTAGTGTTAACCCCTTCCCCGCCAGTGTAATTTTTACATTGATCAGTGCATTTTTATAGCACTGATCAATGTAATAATGTCACTGGTCCACAAAAAGTGTCATATGGGGTCAGATTTGTCTGCTGTAATGTCACAGTCCCACTAAAAATCGCAGATCACCCCCACCTGTAGAAACAATAAAAAAAAGTCCCTAAATCTACCTCATAGTTTGTAGACACGATAAATGTTGCTCAAACCAATCAATATATGGCTATTGTGATTTTTTTTTGCCAAAAATATGTAAAATATATATCGGCCTAAACTGGTGAATACATTTTTTTTATGGGATATGTATTATAGCAAAAAGTAAAAAAAAAAAATCAAAATTCAAAATTGTCGCTTTTTGTTTGTTTATAGCGCAAAAAATAAAAATGGTGATCAAATACCACCAAAAGAAAGCTCTATTTGTGGAAAAAAAAGAACGCCAATTTTGTTTGGGTACAGTGTTGCATGACTGCGCAATTGTCAGTTAAAGTGACGCAGTGCCGTATCACAAAAAATGGCCTGGTCATTAAAGGGGTAAATCCTTCTGGTCCTTAAGTGGTTAAAGAGAAGCTTTAACGTTATCTTATCACAAAACTAGGATTTCATGTGTAGCTCCCCTGCTTGTGTTAGTTGGTATTGTGTCTCATCCATGGTAGAGCAGAACTTGACATTGATATATAAATTATTAAATATATACTGAAATAAATCAGTTAAAACAAGAGTTTCTCCAAGATAGCAAGTTTTAATTAATGCCGAAGATGACCAATTATTCCAATATCTTATGAAGGTTGTTATGATGGTTTTGTGGTATTTGCATACCTCCAAACTTACAAAAAAAATATATATTTCAAAATTACAGTATACAAATATTGTTAACTGCCCTTCAGTATGTCATTAAATCAACTACTGAATGTTATATATTTGTGTTTTCTTACTGCTTATAAATTCGATTATGACATTTTGCTTGTTATTCATGTCTAATTAGAAGTAAACTGACATAATTGTAGTCCTTTTTCTCCTCCAGCTAATAACGCTTCATATAATTGCAGTTTACTTTTGTAAACATCAGAAATATGTTATCGTCACCTGCTAAAAGGTCATTCAGAATCACTAATTATTATGAGTAATTATTAGTCAGAGCAAGTTTTTTTTTCTTTTAAATGACATGTTTAAGAAAATCTATAAGAGGTTAGCAACAAATAAAATCAAAGATAAATGTGACAGATATTGCCAAGATTAAAGCATTTCATGCATTGAGCAGGTATAGAGCATGTCTTCCGTTCATTGAAATTCATGGAATAAATCATTGGAAATAGGAGGACGTTTACTAGACTAGGGATCTGAATAAAGCTAGAATTAAACCGACAATGTTTCGTTGCTCATTTGTGCTACTAAAATCTCCCAAGACTGTTCTGTTTATATAGGTGCACTTGTGCCTAGGAATGGGGTTGGGTTTCTTTGGGATTTAGTTTGTGGCACCACTAAAATGATATGGGAATTTGCTCGCCCAAATTCTTTGTAATGATAATGCACTACAATGAACATAAGCCAGCTGATCTAAGTTTAAAGGTCCATTGTAGTGCATTATCATTACAAAGAATTTGGGCAAGCAAATTCTCATTTTAGTGGTGCCACAATCTCAATCCCATAGGACCCAACCCCATTCCTAGGCACAAGTGCACTTATATAAACAGAACAGTCTCTGGAAATTTTAGTAGCACAAATGAGCAACTAAACATTGTCGGTTTAAACCTAGCTTTATTCAGATCCCTGCCTATACTGCTCAGTCAGGGAGCATGAATGCTGTTGATTTGTACAACATTGAGGGAGGAGTGTCTGAATGCTGGAGACTTGGGCTGTCGCCTTGTGTGTAAGAGCAGAGGACAAACTGTAAGGCCCCGTACACACGAGAGGATCGATCCGCTGAAATTTATCCGCAGACCTGTTTCAGCGAATAGATCCCCTGGTGTGTACGATCCAGCGGATATTTTTCCGCTGATTTTTTCCCCCGGGGATGGATTTCCAGCGGATCAAGATTTCTTAGCATGCTAAGAAATCTATCCGCTGTAATCCAGTCCAGCGGATTGATCCGCTGGTCTGTACAGACTCAGCGGATCAATCCGTCCGATTGCATCCCTCGCATGCGTCGTAATGATTCGACGCATGCGTGGAATTCCTTATATGACAGCGTTGCGCACGTCGCCGCGTCATCATCGCGGCAACTGCGCGACACGTCACCGCGGAGGGAATTCCGCGGGGATTTTGACCTCATGGTTAATACAACCATGAGATCAAAATCCGCCAGAGGATTTATCCAGGGAAACGGTCCCCCGGACCGTTTCCGCGGATCGATCCTCTCGTGTGTACTAGGCCTTAGTGTCTGTCACCTTAATCCCCTCCCACTTTTCCCGCAATTTAGCCTCATGCAAAAATGTGCAGAATTTCCCCTGGTCTTTCAGAATCTTAGCAACATTCCTGGCACAGGATGAGCTTCCTCATATTGACAATGATGGACTAGACCTGTGTCATGTGTTTTTGCACTTCATTGGCAGTATGTGTAACAATGCAGAAAACAATGTCACCCAATAATGGGAAATACCTGAACAAGAACCTTGATGGCAGGATCGTTGGGTATTATATTAAACAAAATTGCAAATGTAAAAATACAGCAAACAGCTTTTAAAGCGGAGGTCCCGCGAAAAAAACATATTAAAAGCCAGCAGCTACAAATACTGCAGCTGCTGACTTACCTGTCCAGGGTGCCCGCTATGTCGGCAGCAGATGACGAGCAATCGCTCATCTCTCGGCTTCCCCCGCCGCCATTCTTGTGGCTTCACTGCCCAGTTCCCTACTGCGCGAGTAGCGCAGCATGGTCTTCGCTGTCTCCTGGGACCAGTGTGTTTCCCAGAAGGCAGCGGGGGGGGGGGGGCGAAAAGTGGAGTGACTCCCGTGGGTGCAAATACCTGTATTATACAGGTATATGCACCCCCCTGAAAGGTGCCAAATGTGACACCGGAGGGTTCCAAAAAGCAGAAGTTCCATTTTTGGGTGGAACTCCGCTTTAATATGTATTAACATACTAAAGCGTACATGGGATTTTAGTGATTTTTATATTTTTGTGACCCAAAGTATTTTCTGCATGAATACAATCAGAATTGTATTTGCACTAGTATAATTCTGACTCTTCTTTCTATGATTTTTTGATCAGTGAAAACACAGCAGAGCATAAAGAACATGGATACAGCCTAAAGTGCTTATGGCCACTTTTTCCCTTACAAACACTGACTCTTTATAATTTCTCTCTATAATAGCTTCTAAATATGGATCTCTGCTTGTCACTTGTTTGTTTAGGTAAATGGCCACTGAGAGATGATGACATCATTTAAGAGAACACAGCAATCTAGTAAATTGCATATGATTATGCCTGCTTATAAGCTGATTTTTAATGGGCTAATGCTCTAGTTATTCCAAACAAATGTAGAAAATTGTTTATGATGAATCACCTAAGCTAAAGAACAGGGAAATATCAAATAAATGCAAAAGAAGATAAACAACTTACCAATATTATTTTTTATCTCCAGGAAGAAATATTTTCCATAGTCCATAAATCTATCATTTTTAATCCAAAATAAAATAAAAATGTTAATGAATGAAGTTAACAAATTAACAAATTAAAGATAAGGGTTCTTTTGGTATACTAATCTTTACTCACTGTACTGTCTCATGTACTGCACCTGATTCATTGGTATTGACCTGTTTTGGCATAAGTAAAGGAGGGGGTTTTGCCTCAGTTAATCAAATAACCGGCTGCAGGTCCCATTCCGTATACAGTTATGAATTACATATTTACTAGCCCCTTCCTCCGATCTCCATCCTGAAACATCTCCCACAGCAACCGGGGGGAGAGGAGAGGAGGGAAGCCAGAAAAAGGGGGGAAGGCCGTGCAGTAGAGGGAATCAGCAATCACAATAGTGATTAGGTTGTGCCCAGGCACATCCCCTGCACACGCCTATGGTGGCTCTGTCTTTTGACCATTATTGGAGGGAAAATAGGGTGGTTGCAAAGCCAACCTTGGAGCACAAGTAGCTAGGTGCCACAAAGATAGCATATGTATAATGTTTTGATATTGACCTCTGTGGGGAGAAAAAAACAGCTTATGTTCCTACCTGGTTTTGGTAAGTTTTGTTGATTTGAAAGATCTGATTTGAAATAAAAATTGGCTGTGTGGCCAGCTTAAGACTTCACTATCATTTTCCCCAAATGTCCTGGCTTTCCTGTCTTTCTGACCCAGATTTTGCCAGGTATGCATTAATTTATGATTTGTGAAGAAACAAATACCTTTACGTTCCAAAAGTCTTCTGTTCTGTTAATATTTAATAATTTTATTAATTTATTTATGTATTTGTTTTATGAATGTCTCTAAACCGGCCCTGGTTGTCACCTCCTGCTTCTCAGAGTCCATGCAGGTTTATTTATGTTGCTTTGGTAATACCCTGTATTAGTCTTTTTTTATAATTTCCTCCATTTTCTCTGCTGTCTTATGGTATTAAATTCTTACTTTTATTTTCATTACTATTGGTCTTTCCAATAAGAAATTGGAATTGTTTTTGTTACCTACTAGCTGATTTTATTCTTCTTGCAATCAAAGAAAATCTAAATAGTTTTCTTCATTTCCAACAGCAGTGTTGAAGAGCTAATTTTCTCACCCTATTTTGACGATATCTCTGTTCTTCATTATCCTACCCACATTTACCACAGTGTTCCTCCCAAGAAGCAGGCACCTTTTAATTTCATGGCTGCAGACACAATCTAGATGTATTTTTTCAGCCAGGAAATTAAAGCTTGCCACTACCTCAGCCCCGACCCCATGTATCTGCACATAGTTGATATGGCTTGCTAACATAATGTAATTTTTTTATGTAGAGCAAGAGGCTACTTGCACACTTCTTTCACCTGGAATAACAAGCTCTTCAAATTCTCTTCATTTCCAGCTATAATGGCAATCTCATACACATGTCTGAGGTTGTTAATTTCTCCTGAGAATCTTAATTCTTGCATTTTGATTCATCGAGGCTGAAATGCTCTGTAAATTATTTTAAGAAATATGGAGGTAAAATACAATCTTGTTGGATGTCTCCTCAATCTTGACCCTGTCAATTGGTTCTGCGTTCACTTTTACAATAATTCATAGAGGCCTTGATCCTGTCAGTGGTTCAGTGTTTATTTCTGTGAATGCTTTATTTCAAGTTAAAAGTGTTGACCTTTGGTATAGTGAGGTTAGTTGTGCGTTATAACATTGTCACGGTCTTCTCGGTGACAACTATTAGACGTGAGAATAGATATTAGTGGCTGTAATGGCATTACCATGTACTCCTATATAGGAATTACACAATTATCTCCCATTGGTACGCTAAGCTTAATATACCATCTATATTGTGTTTTAAGACATTATTGCATTTTGTTTTAAAAGCTTATATTATAACATAATTTATTGTCTGTTGATCGCATTTAATGCCAGTTGTTAGCATTGAAAATATTGACCATGAGCAGCACATGGAAACAGACAATATGTATACCTTTATTTTTATTCCATCCTTCGGTCTGTAATGTTAATTAAAAGAGAAATACATCTAAACATATAAAACTGCTTGTGTATTTGTTGGCGCATATTAACTTAATACCTCATTCGGAGAATGATCGATTTAACATAGTATGCTATATGACAGGCATCACTTAATGGCAAACCGCGGTCCGGGTTCAGACCGAGTCAATGTCCTATCCTGACCACCGCAGTATCGTTGTTTAGAACAGAGCTGTCACCATCGCCACTGTCATTCTCATTCTCACAGAGCTCTAGATGTAGGGTGGGGGCTGCTTGAGTTAACAAGCAGGCGGTTGGTTGCTAGAATGCCGCAGAAAATCATCAGATTGCAGCTCCTACCCTCTGGCCAAACCTTCTGTGCCACCTGTCCTTCTCTCTGTGTAATGTAGGACAGGAAGGGGGATCAATGTGAAGGGGGGCTGAGGACATTAATGGGATCACTGAAAACTGTTATAGAGGGGCTCAGGATGGTTAAGGGGGAGCTCATGGCAGTTAAGGAGGGTTTCAGGACAGTTATAGGGGGAACTCAGGACAGTTGAGGGGAGGCTAAGGACAGTTAACAGGGAGCTAAGGACAATAATGGAGGGGCTCAGGACATTTAAGGTGGGGAATTTAGGACAGTTAAGAGGGGGCTCAGGACAGTTAAGAGGGGGAGCTCAGGACAGTTAGGAGGGGGCTCAGGACAGTTAATTGGGGGAAGTCCAGACAGTTAAGGGAGACTCAGGACAGTTAAAGGGGCACTCAGGATAGTTAAGGGAGGGGCCTCAGGACAGTTGAGCGGGAGCACAGGACAGTAATGGGGGAGTGAGGACAGTTGAGGGGGAGCTTAGTACAGTCATGGGGGGCTGAGGATAGTAATGGGGGGCTAAGAACAGTAATGGGGAGGCTGAGGACAGTAATAGGGGTTGACAGTAATGGGGAAGCTCATGACAGTAATGAGGAAACTGAAGACAGTAATAGGGAGGCTGAGGACAGTTATGGATGGAATTGCTGACAGTAATGGGGGCTGAGGACAATAATAGAAGGGACTGAGGACAGTAATGGGGGATCAGAACAGTTAAGGGGAGCACAGCATAATAATGGGGGGCTCAGAACAGTAATGGGAGGCTCAGGACAGTAATGGGGGGTTCAGGGCAATAATGGCGGGGCTTGGGGCAGTAATGATGGGCTAAGGACCTTAATGGGGTCAGTGAGGATTGTAATGGGGGAGCTGAGGACAGTAATGGGGGGGGTGAGGACAGTAATTAGAGGGGGGCTCAGGACAGTAATGAGGGTTAAGGGCAGTAATGTGGGGGGGGGGGGGGACTGAGGACAGTAATGTAAGGAGGGGCTGAGGACAGTAATGTGAAGGTTGGATTTTGGGGTGAAAGGTAGTAACTGTAATATGATGAGGGGACTAAGGATACTGATTTAAGAACAGGAATGTAATATGAGGCTCAATTCAGATATGTGAATGTCGTGGGCAGGGCAGCCCATTAATTTTAATGGGCTGCCCTACCCACGAGAAATGCAGGGAATGAAGTCCCAACCCTTATCGCAACGCATCAAGCTTCATGGTGCTGTAGCACCATGTGGTTTGGTTTGTGTGAAAATGTGGTGTACGTGCCAATGTCTGGGGGTGCCATTAACAATCTGCCAAATTTCAGTGCATTTCTCATGTGATTTCGCACATAGCCACAGAGATGTGAACCTAACCTAAGAAGAGAGGGGGGCTGTGATGTGAAGAATCTGACTCATAGCACAAAAATGAAATTCAGAACTCTGCTGGAAGAAAATTTGACTGACTATAATTCAATATCCCTGCTTTATAAGGATAGTTGTGAAAAGTGCTGTGTAAATAATTTTCTAACATGGTGTTAGCCCTTATCATTTTTAAGTGCAAACGTTTGAATCCCATTTGATATTGTATAAGAATGCTTTAAAAGTACACTTTTTGGTGAAACATTCCAGCACCACATAATATTCTTCTACAACTGAGTTGCCCAAATCTGCTGCTCTAACTGGCACTACTACTCATATTGCTCTAATTGGCCTACCAGAAAGTGCTAACATTCGGGCTGCAAAGACATCCAAAAATACTAAAGTGTCAAATTATCTATATTTTTACCCAAGTTTCACACAATTTTCACACAACTTTCACAAATCTTAATAAAAAAAAAAAACATCTTGTGAATTTTGTGTGAAAACAATTGTAGTACTAAAACTTGACAGGTTTGTCTCTTTTTAACATGTATTCTTTTATAAAAAATCTGTAATCATGTGTATCGGGTGTAATAATTTATATATATGGGAGCAGCTTTTTTTATTTTTCTATCTCACTGCTGATTAAGAAACAGTTGACAATCTTTAGTAATGATAGGAAGCCAGAGACCATGTGATTTAAGCCACCTAGGCTGGGAAATAGGGAACAGCTATCTTTTTTATACATAGTGTGGCAGGGCAAGCAGGTGCCACTGTTTAAAATTGTGGTCTGGGTCAGCTTTTGCAGGAAGCAGGCACCCTAATGATGTGCTGCATTCATCTTAGAGCAAGGGTTAGAGTTCAGTGCCCCACCTTCCCGAGGGAGTCAGTATGTGAAGGGAGCAGTAAGAGGTGTACCATACTGTCTAGGTCAGGACAGACAAAGGTACACGCCTGTGAAGGATGTAGCAGCTGGGAGCTGCAGGATAAGAAGCCAAGCTGACAGAGGTACAGTGTTTTGTGCACAGCTTTAGATGGCCTGGAGGACCAAGGTATGAGGCCTGAGCAGTAAGGGCTCATGCACACTGCAGCACAAAAAAAAAAACCCTGCTTTTTACAGGGATTTAAGCTTTTATTTCTCTGCCTAAAAGCTTGAAAAAGCTTTTGCTTTTGCTATTTTTAATGTTTTTGAGTTTCTTCAAGTTTCTTTGAGCTTCTTTGAGCGTAAGCGTTTTTTTTTCACAAACCCTCCCCTCAGCTCATTTGATCTTTGTTCCTGCATTTTCAAGCTTCTTTGTGCTACTTTGATCTTCTTTGAGCTTTTTCAAGCTCTTTCATGTCTTTTAATGCATTTATGCGTCTTTTCTACTCGACACCTCCTCTCAAAAACGGTGGGGGATTTTTTTCTGCCTGTAAGAAGATATGCCTGTAAACTCCTGAAAGAGCCATAGTGTGCTTGGACACATTGGCTAACATGAAGGGGTGTTTCAAGGCAGAAAAAAATGAGAGCTCTTAAAAGCTCAAAAGCCTGTAGGAGCCGCTTCTTTGAGCTCCTTTGAGATGCAGAGTGCACGAGCTCTCAAGCTGCAAAGAGAGCCACGGGGCTGAATTGTTAGTTTCTCATATTGATGGTGAGAACCGCCTGCATGGGAAGATTCATTTGTGAACTTTTATTTTGTTTAAATAAAAGTGGGCAGAAGAAGCCCTGTAAAGACACTTCTGGCATGGAGTAAACTCACTGTTTACTAATTAACTAAACAACCCCCAAGTTGTTACAATAGCGAGGTGATTTTTATATTTAAAATACTAAAGTAATTTGTAGTGCTGTCCTGTGCCCTACTGATTCATGTGCAGTGTGAATTTTCATGAGTGGACCTTTAAAATAATGAATTTAAAGACCCTCTTTAAATCTGGTTGCATTGAGACAAAATGGTCAATCCTTAAAGGGGATGCAAACCCTCATGTTTTTTCACCTTAATGCATCCTATGCATTAAGGTGAAAAAACCTCTGTCTGTCACCAGCCCCTGTTTTACTTACCTGAACCCTCGGACTTGACCCGGTGGACACGCGCTCTTCCTCATTCCGGGGGTTCTCGGCTCTTGATTGGATAAATTGATAGCAGCTCAGCCATTGGCTCCCGCTGCTACCAATGAAAAACAAAGATGTGGGCGCCGGGGGTCAGGACCGAGTCAAACATTCTGCGGCTATGGATGAAGGAGCGTGCCCGCAAGGTAACCCCCGGGAGAGCGCTTCTCCTAGGGGGTTACCTGATGAGAGGAGGAGCCGCGAGAGCCCCTGGGGGACCCCATAAGTCACGGATCGGGGCCACACTGTGCAAAACTAACTGCACAGTGGAGGTAAGTATGACATGTTATTGTTATTTAAAAAAACAAAGCTGTACAACCACTTCTGATTCTGACACGTTGGTAAATAATGCACAGTTTTATAATATTAATAATATTTTATAGTAAGTCTATATTGCAGTGTTTTGTTTGGGAGCCAATAAGCCAAGAAACTACAAGCCTCGGGTGCCCTGTAAGTTCCCACTATCACTGACAGACAGTCACAGTTGCTGGCACCCTAGCAAACTCTTTTATGGCTTTTTCAGTCATAGACCAGCAGTTTAATTCCATTGCATGACATTATATTTATCTTGATTATGTAGCAGGGGTTGTTTTGGGGACATCATTCAGCTTTTCAGGCCCAAATAATTTCTTGAACAAGGGCCCAGTTGTTTGAAACCACATCCCTGCTGATCCAAGCAGCTTATCTGCTTAGCTAGGTCTCTGCTAAGCCAAGTTTAATGAATACGATAAAAATAGTTTTAGTGTTAAGGGGAATCTATAGTTTTTTTTTTTTGCTATATTTAAAGGACCTCCACTAAATGAATGTGTAGAACAACATTGCTTTCTCAAAACAAAAGATATTAAAATACATATTAATGAATCAATGGTTTTGACACACGCTGCATCGATGTTACAAACCAGCCTCTGAAGAGTTGGCAAACATTACACAATAGGAATGATTTGCCTGGCTCAACCCACTAGGCTCAAGTCTGGATTAAAATGTATTTTGTATTTGCAAAGTAGCAAATTATACCTCAGTTTCTTCAGTTTTAATAAGGCAATTCTGTTCGGCTTTCAAATAAATTGGTAACACCTTGAAGGTTAAACAAGGAAAATATGATCTGTTTTTTTGCTGAATGGACTATGTATGCAGGGCCGATCCGCCCTACAGGCTCACTATGCAAGCCGCTTAGGGCCCCGCAAAGCTGTGGAGGGCCCCCCAAATTACTAGAGGCCCCGCCTGGTAAGAAGTCATTTTTGGCCCCCCACCCCGATTCTCATCTCGCTGGCTGCACGGGAGAAGAGGCAAGAAAACAACACCCCTGCTTCTCACTTTAATGTAAGATGTCATTTCCGACAGCAGAACACCCCCTCACTGTCGGCAGCACCCCCCGCCTCTTAAATTTCTTCATGAAGCTTAAATGAGACCGTGTCCCTGACGGCAGTAAGGACCCCCTTCCTCTTTGCCCCCGCACTCGCAGTAAAGACATAGGGGAATTGTCCATGAGAGCATTTAGGCTGTGCATCCGCACAGAAGTGAGTCTCCTGTGCGCATAGGATATCACACTTGTATTGCAAGGCTTCAGACCATAGCGATTTCCTTTTGGCTGGATGATTGAGGCCGTTGGCATTAATAGATAGAAACTTCACACCCATTGGTATAATTCGGTCATGATGTGGAATGTGCGCAAGAAAGGGTTACTCACAATCATCCGGGATCTCACCGACACGCAAAGACCCCTGTCATCATGGCCCTGAAGCCATTCCCTCCTTTCCATGTTGCGGTGGGTATAGTGGGTCTGGTTTCTCTGTTGGAACATTAGTGCTAAGTTCTCCAATTTGTGGGGAAGAAATCCTGGGACTGCTCCGGCGAAGGAGAAAAGAACATAACTGAAAGAAACTGAAAAAAAGAGAGAAAAAAAAAACAGCCGCAAAGAGAAAGGACAAAACCTTAATGCCATGCGGTATAAAAGCAACAAAACAGTCAACAACAGGTTAGAACTGCCCAGAACTGAGCAGTAAACACTAAGAAAGTTTTCTCGGGTGCAGCACTTTGCTGCTCAAATTTCAGTGAGGGACAAGTACGTGGGTAGGAGAGACAAGCTCCCCCTCAGGGACCCAGACTAAATCCTACGGGCCAGGATTAAATATGAGACTTGGCGTTCTTTGCTGTGACTTTCTGCCACCCCGATTCCACCTGTTGCGGCCCACGGGAAAGGTTATTATCGGCCTCTGCATCCGGAATGATGTGCCACTCCTTGAGCAAGGCCAGGCCTTTCTCCAATGAAGACACCACATGGGTTTTCCCTTCTCTGGTAATGGAGATGTTGGTAGGGAACCCCCATCTGTATGTAATCTGGTGGTTCCTCAGAGCTTTAGTGATGGTGGCCAAGCTCCTCCTCTTTTTTAGCGTGTATTGCGACAAGTCCGCGTAAAATTGCAGATGTTGATACTGGGGAGGGATGCGGTCTTTAGTGCGCATAGCCGACATGAGCTGCTCCTTTACATGAAAGAAATGCATCCTCAAAATCACATCTCTCTGCGTTCGGTCTGGGAGATAAGACGGTTTGGGGAGGCGGTGGATCCTATTGATGGTTACCTCTATGGCTGTGAGGTCAGGGAGAATAGCGGTGAACATTGTGGCAGCATAAGCCTTTAGATCCCCCTGCAGGACTGACTCAGGGACCCCCCTGACTTTCATATTATTCCTCCTGCTTCTATCCTCCATGTCCGCCATCTTTGCTTTCATGCTTTCCAAATCATCCTCATCTCTTTCTTGGGCATCTACTAAGTCATTAATTGTGGTGGCAAATTCCCCCATCTTTGATTCTATGTGATCCACCCTTGAACCAACCTCCTGAATATCAGTGTGGAATTGTTTCATACAGGACGCCATGTCAGCTTGCAGAGTGCTGCGCAGCGATAGTAGCATGTCCTTTAGGACAGTGTCCATAATAGGTTGATTGGCTGTGGGGAAATTCTCTATTCTCTCCGGCAGTTCCCTCGTGTCATCCCCTGAATCCACCTCAGGCCCTGCCACCGGACTGCAGCCAGGACCGTCCATTCTAAACCTGGCTTTAGCTGGACTCGCTGATTGAGGAGTGTTGGGATATGAGTGAGGACTCCCCGGGTATCCACTATGCTCTTTACTCGATGTGGAGGAGGCAGGGAGAGAGGAGCCATGTGTGCTGTGTGCCGGGGAAGAGAACCGGCCGGCGCCATCTTGCCTACCTCCGTGCTGGCTCGGCGGGAAGAACTCCGTGAGCTTTTGCGGCCGTCTTTCTTCCTTCCGCTTCCTCGTCATTCTCCCGCTAGTCTCTCGGGTGTCGGGCGCCAGATGGGGTGTAGAAAAGCCCGATATTAGCGTCGTTCTGTGCCGCTGTAGGTCCCGTTTGAGCGGAGCTCCTGTCTCAAGCTGCCATTACCTTCCGCGGCTAGCCACGCCCCCCCCCGCCTCTTAAATTTAATGTGACATGTCATTTTCGGCAGCCCCCACTTCTCAACTTTCATGTGACATGTCATTTTGCTTAGGGCCCCAGGGAGGTCAGGATCGGCACTGTATGTATGCATTTTTTAAAGGAGTATCTAACTTAAATAAAACTCTGAATTGATAAGAAATAAAACTAGATTTACATTTTGGGAAAAAAATAATAATCCCCCCTCTAAGCCATCTTTATGCAAGTGTATTAAAGTGATTGTAAAGGCAGAATTATTTTTTTATCTTAATGCATTCTATGCATTAAGGTAAAAAGCCTTCTGTGTGCAGCAGCCGCCCCATCACCCCCTAATACTTACCTGAGCCCCCTCTCTATCCAGCGATGTCCAGGAGTGCCTCAGCTGTTCCAGGACTCTCCCTCCTGATTGGCTGAGACACAGCCAGATGCCATTGGCTCCTGTTACTGTCAATAAAACTCAGTTAGCCAATTAGGAGAGATATGAATGTGGAAAACTAAAAAGGTTGGGACTTTAGATATTTAGATAGGGTTCGGATTAGATATCTGCCATATTCTATTGTCCCGTATTTTCTCCTGGGATGCATGTTTCATTCAAAGTCCCACCCTTGCCTTTTTCTGTTCAATTAGGATAGGCAGTGGGGCCGGACCATAGCTGCTTGCTGTGGGGGCACTCGACAGGAGGGAGGGGCCAGGAGCTCCAACCAGGGACCCAACAAGAGGAGGATCTGGGCTGCCCTGTGCAAAATCATTTCACAGAGCACGTGTAACATGTTTGTTATTTTAATAGAAAAAAAAACAAGACTTTACAATCACTTTTATGTCCAACTGAATCTTCCATTTAAGTCAGCTAAATACACCCCAGAAGAAGCAAACCATCAAGTGGGAAAAGCCCTATAGTTTGCTTTGTTCAGCCAACTCCTGAATAGAAAAGCCTGAGCCCCTTTCCACAAATGCGGCAGGTAAAGATCCTTGCATTCTCTGTAAAAGCAGAGATCTCTCTGCAGAGCTCTAACACACATCTGGTGTTTCAGAGCTGAGGATCTCTAAACAAATAAATGTATAAGCTATGCACATAGCAGGGGGTGCATTGAACCCTTTGAGAGAAACCACTGCTTCCACACAGATAGTATGACTCCTTCTCTGCAGAATGTTAGCAGGGGTGAGGCTTTTCTACTCAGGCTGTGGCTGCTTTTTAAAGTAAACCAGATGGAAGACTTTGCTAACCTTTTGTTTGGATGCATCTGGAATTTATTTAGCTGATTTAAACTGGAAATTCATTTGGACTAAAATAACTTAAATGCATTACCTGCCTCTGCTCTACATAGATATGCCAGTTGTGTACTTGGTGAACCCTTGGTAAAAGGTTTACTACAGTCACATAGTCAGTTCCTACTGTATGTTGTAATAAGAAAAAATGCACCATAAGAAAAAATAAAAAATCGAACAATTTTGTTTGTAAAGATTCCAGGTATTTACCTGCAAGCTCTGTGCATCCTTCAGTAAATACTATATAGTGGGGTCATTTTAGTAGTAGAAAGTAAGGGATTTGAGGAAATCCTGTACATTAAACTAAATAGCGTTAGAGGAAAAAACTTGACTTCTAGAGAAGTAGCCTTGTCTTCAGAAATTAAATGGCATTTCTCTGTACATAACAATGTACATATTTAAGGAAAAGGTTGTGTTTTTTCTTTTTTTTTTTAACAAATCTGAATTCAAACGTGTTTTATTCTGCATTCTCTATTTCTGCACTTACTGTTGTCCGTATTCCAGTGGGGTTTACGATTTGAGTAACAGTTGAACTGAATTATCTGCTTCTATTTTTCTTCTCTATGGGAAGACCTATAAGCCAGCTTTAGAGCCTTTGCCGTAATACCTGCTGTGTGTCATACTTAGATATTAGGTTGCTAATTCAAAGGTTAGCTTTAGGTCCTGACACTCTTTAGTGATCGATAACACGTAGACCAAAAAACCCATCTTCTTGCTGAACATCTAAGTTCCTGACTTTTGACATTTGTTCCCCTTTAAAGTATAACTTAAGTTATAGGAACAAAGGTTACATTTGCACAACAGAGTACAGCAGCAAATGAATAGATACCCATGAGTACTTTTTATGCTAAGGCATCTGAAAGGTTCTTTGTGCCCTTGCCCCTCTTACACACATTTCTAGTAGTTTGAAGAGAAACTATAACAGTCCTGGGTCAGTTTTATTTTTCACCAGAATATACATAAAATAGTTTATATTTGTTATCCCATATCCTAATAAATAAAATTAATTCATAACCACTATACATCCCCTTTAAAAGATCCACACTGCTCATTTTGAACCCCCTGACGTCAACATGATGTCAGGAAAGGAAGCTGCAAGGTTTTCAGATGTTTATTACAAACAGCAAGGAGATTAGCAGATCCTGTAGGGAAGTGGTCTCCAAACTGTGGCCCTGGGGTCAGATACAGCCCTTTGTTTGCTTTTATCTGACCCTTGCGGCATTATTTCTCCCACTGTCAGGAACAGTGTGGCATAGTCCCTGCCAGTGACGCCAATAATGGGGCACTATTCTTCCCACTGACACCATTGATGGGGCACTATTCCTCTCATTGATACCAGTGATGAGGCACTATTCCTTCCACTGACGCAAATGATGAGGCACTAATACTGGCAGCAATGAGGGAGCACTATTCATCCCACTGACACCAATGACGGGGGACTATATCTCCCACTGATACCTACGATGGAGTATTATTACTCCCCCTAATACAAAACACGGGGCATTGTTTACACCCACTGACTCCAAAACATTTTCTTATCCCAATGACCGCAGTCCGGCCCCTCTAAAGTTTAAAGGACCGTAAAGTAGCTCTTTGTTTATAAAGTTTATAGACACCTGTTGTAGGGTATTTTGAATTTTTTTTAGACTTTAAAGAGTATCTAAGCCCATAAATTAAAAAGAAGGAACTATATTACAGCTTACCAGTCCTTACATGTGGTGGCTGTATTAGTTTTAATTTCTTCAGGCTTTTTTGGCCTTAATTTAACCTGGTCATCCTACCAGTATCACACTGTCCTAGGGTGACAACGTTCTGTTTCTTCAATAGAGGAGCAGTGTTGTCAGCCTAGGACAAGAAGGGTGCTCATTAACACCTCTGCCTCTCGTCTTCTTCATAAAATTAAAAAGAGGGAACCGAGGACAATGCTAATGAATAGCAGCACAGAGTCGGGAAAAACAAAGAAAATTTTCAGCTCACAAGATTTCGAAATGGGTCAACAATTTAACAGACCAAAGGAGAGCCAATAAGAGAAATTCATTAGGCTTGCATACAGTTTAAGCAGGAAATAATTATATATATACCTATATATATATATAACTATATATCTCCGCTGATATTTAAAATCATAATTAGATTGCTGCAACTGTTAGAAATGAAAAGATGTTTAAAAAAAAAAAAAGAAATGAAAAGATGTTGAAAAAAAAAAAAAAAAGAAATGAAAAGATGTTTCATAGGCAATCACTAATGAACCCCATGTCCATTGTGCAACTGAATTTACTAAGAAATTGACTGATTCTAATGGCTCTAGAAACTGACTATATACAGAAGCTGTTGGGATTCTGAAGAGCATTTTTATTATAAACAGCACTAGAACTAAAAGGTTGCTATTTGATGATGCATCAAGCAAAATATACCATGTGCTTTCTCAACTGATGAAGAGCTCTTAAAGGGCACTTATAATCTTATACTGTATCTTATATCTGCTTGAAATTCTAAATATAAGATTCTTTTAACTCATTAAATATTTTAAAGTATGTTGACAGTTGTTTATCTGTGTTCAGTCATTAGACATGAGGTCCTGCTATAGGTATAGTCAGTCACAGCACTTAATATTCTGCACAAGATACTGCGTGTATGTCTTTTCACGTGCAACTTGAAGTGGTTCTAAAGACAGAAGGTTTTTTTATCCTAATGTATTCTATGCATTAAGTTAAAAAACGTTCTGTGTGCAGTAGCCCCCCACAGCCGCCCTAATACTTACCTGAGCCATCATCTCGATCCAGCGATGTTGCACAAGAGGCTCAGCTGTCCTGGACTCTACCTCCTCATTGACTGAGACAATAGTGGGTGCCGATGGTCAGTGAGCCAATGAGGAGATAGAGGGGGCGGGGCCGGGATGCGGCTCTGTGTCTTAATGGACACAGAAATGCGGCTCGGCTCGGATGCCCCATAGCAAGCTGCTTGCTGTGGGGGCATGCGGCAGGAGGGAGGGTCTGAAGTGCCAAGATTGACTCTAATGGCTCTAGAAGCTTGTACTTTTGGAGAGTTGCTATAACAAAGCAACACAGGCATGAAAGGTTCCTACTTGATACTACATCAAACACAAATGTACCATGTGCTTTCATGGCCTTGTAGAGCTCTTATAGGCTAATCTTGAGCTATATTTTATGTTCACATCTAATTGAAATTCTATATACGGTATACATTTTTTTAACTTATCAGATATTTAAAAGCATGTAAACAGCAGTTTCTGTTTTTTTTCAGTGGTTTGGATGATTCTAGCTCTTACTTCATTCAGCTTTAACTTGGTGCATATTGCTGCCTGCTGCGAAGTACATGACAGCGGGTGGGAGAGCTTTCAAAGATGTTATTTCTGGGTGGACATTGTTAGTGTTATACATTTATTTAATGAGGAATTAAGCTGAAAGATTGTTCATACTTAGAAAATAATCCTTGATATGGTAAAAGTTCATTGTAATCAGGACGTTAATGTACTCCTATGTGTAGCAAAATTAGCGATAATGTTTCCAGTCGGTATGATCTCTGTAAATTTGTATTGAATCTGTGCTCCTTAAAGTTATCCTTTAATTTAATCCCACCACGTCTCACAACAGCACACCCCAAGGTCTTATACTCACTTATACTATATGATCCAATCACTCTAAACAAAAAAAATCAACATATCAAATGTCACTTCAAATATTTGAAGCCATGAACAAGGGTGAGCAAATTAATGGAAATACACTTGGCCCTCCTATTTACTTAATCTGGTTTATCCTTTAATTACTAATTTGTGGTCTGCAGAGTTCTTTATAGTGTCCAGTCCTGGAGGTTGCTATTTGCATCTAATATCTAACTGGATCCCAGAGAACAGGGTTAATATATATATATATATATATATATATATATATATATATATATATATCTTCTGTATAGTGTATTATAAGTTGTAAACTGTTGTGCTGCACTATGATGTTATTCATTGCTGGCACATTTGGATTGCTTTTGATTGACTGCTTGTACTGTAGTTCTCTTAAAGCTATAATTGTTCCATATTCTGAATCCAGCACTATAGAAAGAATTTGAGGAACTCTCACTAATGGACTTTGAAAACATTAAGGGCATTACATCTTTTCAAGTCTATGTTCAGTATAAATAAACAAATTCATAGGCAGTGAGGCTGTTAACTTTTAGGTCAGTTAGTGAAGCACAATGACTGTCTGCTACATATATTTATTAACAGCTCAATAAGGTGTCTGGCAGAGTGCTTTACTTGCCTAAATGTAGATGCGTTTTTGGAGATGGTAACATTGTATTTATGATGTTTTTTTGCATACAATGTTGATTACAGTTAGGCCCCGTACACACGGCCGAGGAACTCGACGTGCCAAACACATCGAGTTCCTCGGCCAGTTCAGCCCTGAAGCCGCCGAGGAGCTCGGCGGGCCGAGAGCTCCCATAGAACAACGAGGAAATAGAGAACATGTTCTCTATTTCCTCGCCGAGGTCCTCGTCGGCTTCCTCGGCCGAAAGTGTACACACGGCCGGGTTTCTCGGCAGAATTCAGCCAGAAACTCGGTCGGAAGCTGAATTCTGCCGAGGAAACTGGTCGTGTGTACGGGGCCTAAAACCTTGGTTTGAGAGTAACTTGGTTTGAGAGCCTTTTGCAAGACAATCAACATTTTTTAATACATTTTGACTTGGTATACAAGCAATTTCTTGAAATAAGAGTAGCGTCATATCACAAATGAGTATAACAGAATATGGTTACATTTAATGAAGGTACAACATTTAGCAACATATTGCTACACTTAGAGGCGCCTCTCTTCTCTTTTATACTCTGTAGCTCCTGCTTAATCACTTAAGACCCAGACCTTTAGGCAGCTAAAGGACCCGGCCAGTTTTTGCGATTCAGCACTGCGTCGATTTAACTGACAATTGCACGGTCGTGCGATGTGGCTCCCAACCAAAATTGGCGTCCTTTTTTTTCCACAAATAGAGCTTTCTTTTGGTGGTATTTGATCACCTCTGCGGTTTTTATTTTTTGCGCTATAAACAAAAATAGAGCGACAATTTTGAAAAAAATGTAATATATTTTACTTTTTGCTATAATAATAATCCCCCAAAAATATATAAAACATTATTTTTTTCCCTCAGTTTAGGCCGATACGTATTCTTCTACCTATTTTTGGTAAAAAAAATTGCAATAAGCGTTTATCGATTGGTTTGCGCAAAATGTATAGCGTTTACAAAAAAGGGGATATTATGTTTTATTGAATTTTTTTTTTTTTACTACTAATGGCGGCGATCAGCGATTTTTTTCATGACTGTGACATTATGGCGGACACTTTGGACAATTTTGACACATTTTTGGGACCATTGTCATTTTCACAGCAAAAAATGCATTTAAAATGCATTGTTTACTGTGAAAATGACAGTTGCAGTTTGGGAGTTAACCACAAGGGGGCACTGAAGGGGTTATGTATGACCTCATTTGTGTTTCAAACTGTAGGGAGTGTGGCTGTAGGTGTGATGTCATCGATTGTGGTTCCCTATAAAAGGGAACACACGATCGATGACAGCGCCACAGTGAAGAACGGGGAAGCTGTATTTACACACAGCTCTCCCCGTTCTTCAGCTCCGGGAACCGTTCGCAGGACTCCAGCGGTGATCGGGTCCGCGAGTCCCGCGGCCACGGTCACGGAGCTTCGGACCGGGTCGCTTGCATGCGCCCGTGGCGCGCACGACCCCGCGGCTGGGCTTAAAGAGCCGCGTAGATGTATGGGATGTGCCCAGCCATGCCATTCTGCCGACGTATATTGACGTGAACTGGTCCTTAAGTGGTTAACTTTACTTCAAATCCCCTTGATTAATTTGTGGATGGACATTTTATGGTTACACAACCTTGTCACATTGCTATAATCTTTTTATATGGACTATAAATTGAAGGACCTAAATGATTGAGTCATTTGAGTTTCCATTATTTCCTATGGGGAAATGTACTTTGATATACAAGTGCTTTGGATTACAAGCATATTTGTGGAACTAAATATGCTTGCAATCCAAGGTTTCACTGTACTTTGTATTTTCCTAGAAACAAAGTTAAAACAGTCAGATCATTGGGAGAGAGAAGACTGAGAAATATGGATGAGCTGGCTGTATGGGGAAAATAAATGTCCTCCTGTGCACTGCCTCAGTTCCCTAAAAAACAAGAAAAAGTAAACCAAGTGAAAAAAACATTCAAAATAAATGTCCTCAAGTGCACTGCTTTAGTGCCCAGAACAACACAAATCCTTCAATCTGTGTCCTTTATGAACTTCTTAATATTATCTGTGCACTAGTCCTCCACAAATAATCAAAGTGCCTCCACTCTGGTGCCCCCCCACGTGGTAAGATCCTTAGGTCTCCTGGTGGTCTGAACCTGGGCTTGTTCGGAGGTTCAGCAAATGGTCCAAGCTGGTGTTCAGCCCAGTTGAACCTCCGGAGACAGTGGGAAGCAATACATTTAGCAGCTTTAGTTTTACTGCTGCTATATGTGACAGCTTCCCCAATACCAGGCCACAAGTTATGGACATGGGGACAAAAGCCTCTTCCCCACAACCCTGGCTCAGTGGTTCTGGGGGAATGCGGGTGGGGGGCTTATTGAAATCTGAAAGCCCTTCTTAAAAATAAAGAAAGCCCCAGATACTGGTGCCCCCATGTGAATTATTAAGGGGTAAATAGTACTCCTATCATTTAGAAGAAAAAAAAGGTACATAGTAAATAAAGACACACACTTTTTTGACAAGTCCTCTACTAAGAAAAGTAGAAGTCCGACAATATAGATCCATCATCAGTCACTTCAATGAGATACAAATTCACTTTAATCACAATAAACTACATCTGTCAAATGGAAAAAAACAGACGACTTGATCTTCTCCTGTTGCAAAATCAATGTGAGTATTATCTTCTGGTCACTTCCGCTACAATTAAACAAAGGGGTGGGGTCTACTGGGTGACATCATTGACCAAATATGAAGCAGGTTATGTTAGCATTTTTTTTTTGCATTGTTCATGATGATTGACATATGTCTGCTACACTAGACGATGTGATTTACATTTTTGAAAAAAAAATATTTTCTTTTTTAGCAATGGACTTGCCAAAAACCATATCTGTGTGTTTAAATCACTGTTCTTTCATTTGTGAATGAGTAGGGATACTATCATATGGGGTCGTCTGGTATAACGGGGGCCTCTTTACGCTGGGTGGAGTTTGCGTCGTTTTCCGTGTCGGGTATGCAAATGAGCTTTTTCCAACGATCCACGAACGTACGCGCGGCCGTCGCATTCTCTTACGTCGTCTCTAGTCGGCTTTTTCTGGCGTATAGTTAAAGCTGCTATTTTGTGGCGTATAGATAGACTTGCCATGTTAAGCATGGCCGTCGTTCCCACGTCAAAAATTTTTATTTTTTTTTGCTTAAGTCATCCGTGAATAGGGATGGACGTAAGTTACATCTAAGTTCAAAAAATGACATTGTTGCGACGTCATTTCGCGCAAAGCACGGCAGGAAATTTTGAAACGGAGCATGCGCAGTTCAATCGGCGCGGGGACGCGCTTCATTTAAATGAATCACGCACCCTAATCGCCGAAATACACTACACCGCCGTAACTTACGGCGCAAAATCTTCCTGGATTCGACTTAAAGCCAGGTAAGATACGGCGGCGTAGCGTATCACTGATACGCTGCGCCTATCCATTTCTATGTGGATCTGGCCCTGTAACTTTTGCGCAAACCAATCAATAAACGCTTATTGCAATTTTTTTACGAAAAATATGTAGAAGAATGCATATCGGCCTAAACTGAGGAAAAAAATATGTTTTTTATATATTTTTGGGGATATTAATTACAGCAAAAAGTAAAAAATATTCATTTTTTTTTTAAATTGTCGCTCTATTTTTGTTTATAGCGCAAAAAATAAAAAACGCAGAGGTGGTCAACTACCACCAACTGAAAGCTCTATTTGTGGGAAAAATAGGACGCCAATTTTGTTTGGGAGCCACGTCGCAGGACTGCGCAATTATCAGTTAAAGCGACTCAGTGCCGAATCGCAAAAAGTGACCCGGTCATTGACCAGCAATATGGTCCGGGGCTGAAGTGGTTAAAGCAGTAATAAACCAAAAAGCTAATATTTATTATATTGCAGCCTAACAATTCTTAGATGTGGTGGCTGCAATTTTTTTTTTTTTAGGCTTTCGTTTTTTTATTTTCATTCTGCCATTAAGCCTGTTTGTCAACAGAACACGCTTTTCTGCAGATGTGGCAGTTGGTGCTTACAAGTAACCAAAGGGAAAGAAAAATGTTGGTGTAACTGCTTAAAATGTGTTAGATGGTTTTTGGTCCCAATTTGATAGTGTATCTAAATCTGCTTGTGTATATAACACTCCCTTCCCCTCAGACTGACAATGCTGCTGTCCAAGGGGGTCTCTGGGCCAGATCCACAACCAGCGGGCGCAACTTAAATGTTCCGATTTAAGTTACACCGCCGCAAAATTTCTACCTAAGTGCCCGATCCATAAAGCACTTACCTAGAAATTTGCAGCTGTGTAACTTAAATCTGTCCGGCGCAAGGCGGGCCCAATCTAAAGGGGCGAGTCCCATTTAAATTAGGCGCGCTCCCGTGCCGGACGTACTGTGCATGCTCCCGACGCTATTTTCCCGACGTGCTTTGCGTTACGTTATGTTGCGCCGAGTTTTGTGAATCGCGACGGGTAAAAAAGAGATGCGGCGGGAAAAAAAAATGTAAAAAATTTTTTTGACAGCGACGCGGGAAAGAAGGGTATACTTTTACATGGTGTACTAAGTTTACACTTTACAAAGCAGCCCTAATTTTGCGACGGAAAACTAACACTTACGGAGAATTAACAAAGGGAAAAACCTTTGTGGATCTCCGTAAGTGCTCATTTGCATACCCGACGCGGAATTTCAACGAGAAATGCCCCCAGCGGCGGCCGCGGTACTGCATCCTAAGATCCTACAGTGTAAAACTATTACACCTGCCGGATCTTAGGAATATTTATGCGTAACTGATTCTATGAATCAGCCGCATAGATAGAAACAGGGATACGACGGCGTATCAGCAGATACGCCTGCGTATCCCTTTTGTGGATCTGGCCCTCTGTTTCTTCTTCAGCCCAAGTGTTGACACTTTAATACAGGAGATGTTTTACTGCCCAGATCATCTGGTGAAAACAGAGAGAAAAAAAATAGAAAATAAAACCGTTGCAGCTATCACTTTTTATGATTGGTAAACTGCAATATATTACGTTTTCGGTTTTGGATTTAATACCGATTTAAGTATTTTTAATGAGCATTTTTTACATTGCGACTGTATATTTAAAAATGTTAGGAAATTCTTTAGGCAAATGTATAAAGTTACTTTAAATGTGTTGAGACACCTTAAAGTTAAACACCTTATTGAAATTCACCTTTTAGAATCCCTGAGCTGAAAAATTGACTTCCTTTATTAGGAAATGTCTTCCACACTGATAACACCCCGCTGGCAGTCTTTGAGCTTGAGATGTCACACTGCTACAAGTGTAGAATTAGTGTCCTCTTAGTTTTAAGTGTAACTGTGGCATACATAAAATTACAAATTGAGATTTCACATCTACTCCTTTTTCAAAAGGGAAAAAAAAAATATTGTTCTGTTGTAAGACTAAAAGATAATCCTCTTGAATGTGATAGAGCACTTTCTAATCTAGTAATAAAACATCTCCTTCCATTCTGAGTGCACTTATCAGAAACTGCTCTAGCTGAGAGTAGATCAGTAATAGAGGATGAAGAAGAACCCGTAATTATTGTTTCTACAAGTTATGATAATGTACAACTTGCCTAACAGCCTTTTTAAAATTTATAGAAGTTTCTTAAATTTCTGCCTGCCAAAACCAATGAATTATGCATTTAAAAGAACTACAAATAACAGTTATTTGCATCAATTTCTAAGCCAATACTGATCAGATCTCCATTTAATTGTTACAGAAATGGTGCACTTGCATCCTCTATTCACCCCTGGAAGCTGACTCTAACAATAAATGGGGAAAAATAATATTATCATGATAACATTTTCTATAAGAATTTGTTGCCAATCTTGTGGCGGCTTTTTACGATCACGCAGCAGATGGCTGAACCACACTGTAAAATTCTATCACATTGCAGAGCTGCTGTTTATGTAGACACTAAGCTGGCTTAAATCGTATCAGACCAGCCCACTTCACATTCTCTCTCTATTTTCTCTAGCTACATATTAAACTTCACTATCTGGCTGATCCTGGCACCCATTGCCGGCAAGCCCCATGCCAAGTCCGCATTTTGTGGCAGCTTCATCATTCGTATGCTCTTCTTTGTTCTTCGTAATTTGTATTTCTGCAAAATTAAAGGACAATTGTGCCTAAATAATTTGATAATTGAATTTAATGTGTATATTGTTATTCTGGATTTTTTCCATAGACAGTTTTTTTCAGGATTTTTGAAATAAAGAAAATGGGAGAGCAAATTTCCTAAACCTTGTGCACATTTACGTAAGTCAGGACATGTTTTATGTTTGCTGAAGATAATACGCCTTGATCAGCATTCTGTAATACACATAAAGCAAATCCGTGCTGTGAGAAATATGTTGCCTGTCATTGTTTAATTACCGTATTTATCGGCGTATAACACGCACAGGCGTATAACACGCACCCTAAATTTACGAGGTAAGTTTCAGGAAAAAAACTTTCCACAGCCCCCTGCGTATAACACGCAGGCACAGTTTACCCTCTATTTTCTGGGTAAAAAAGTGAGTGTTATACACCAATAAATACAGTATTTTGAAAATACTAGTTGCCTGGCTGTCGCTGACTTCTGTGTCATCTGGGTTGCTGACCAAGAACAGACATGCAACAAGTTAGGTTGTAACTCTTGAACTGCAGGTTAGTAAAAAAAAAATACTGAAACCATACATATTTCTCTCAGTAATGATTTACTTAAGAGAACAAAGGCTACATTTATTAAAATATAAGTATCCTTACTTGAAAATACAATCAATATTTTCAGCAATAAGAGCCAATAAGAAGTTGAACAAAACAGTCATATACAGTAGCTGCAAATTGCTTTGGAAGACTAAAGTTGGCTTTACATTTGTAAAAAAAAACAGAGGGCGGTGTCTCAAGTGCAAGGAAATGGAGGTCAGTCCACCCACATCCCTGAAAACAAATACAAAGGTACACTCCAAAGAGTGTGATTCCTCAAGTGGGACTTTAAATTTGGGTGACTGTTAAACCTCAAAAATAAAAAAATATAGTACTAAAAGGTTTATAAGGCCTCGTACACACGACCGAGAAACTCGACGGGCGAAACACATCGTTTTCCTTGTCGAGTTCCTTGTTAGGCTTCTCGAAGAACTCGACAAGCTTGCTTTGCGTACACACAGTCAAGCCAAAATCTCCTCATTCTCAAACGTGGTGACATACAACCCATACAAAGGCAGGGGAAGTTCGATGCCACTGGCTAAACTCTTGGGGCTGCTTTTGCTAATTTCATGTGTTTGCGTGTTAAATAAAAGTTTGGTAGGAGACGATTTGCATTTTTTAGTCTGTTACAGCTCTAAAAATGTGTTATCTCCATTACAAATGCTACTTTTACTCCCGTCTCCTACTTTAATCTGAGCAAGCGCGGGTTTCTTAGCATACAGACGTCCGAGTTTCTTGTCGAAAACCAGCCCGTCGAGGATCTCGATGAGCCAAATCAGACTCCCGTCGAGGAAATAGAGAACTTGCTCTCTTTTTGGCTCGACGAGGTTCTCGACATTTTCCTCGACGAAAATGTACTCACGACCGGTTTCCTCGGCAAAAAAATATCTCCCAGCAAGGTTCTTGCTGGTTTTTGCTGAGAAACTCGGTCGTGTGTACGAGGCCTCAGGCCTCGTACACACGACCAAGTTTCTCGGCAAAAACCAGCAAGGAACTTGCTGTTTTTTTTTTTTTGCTGAGAAAACCGGTCGTGTGTACACTTTTCGACAAGGAAAAAGTCTAGGATCCCGTTAAGCCAAAAAGAGAGCATGTCTTCTTTTTCCTCTACGGGAATGGAGAAATTTGGCTCGCCGAGATCCTCGACAGCCTAACAAGGAACTTGACGAGCAAAACGATGTGTTTCGCCCGTCGAGTTTCTCGGTCGTGTGTACGAGGCCTAAGACGTTTTTATTGAAAAAGATATGAAAGGCTGCTACTAGCTATACAAAGCACATCCAAGTGACTATAGACACAAAAGGGAAAGAAATATACAGGTGCAATCCATGGATAACATTAAACTAAAAATGTAATAATTGCAATACAGGACCCAGCTCTGTCTGTAGGGTAAGACAGAAACCCAACGTTTCGAGGTTATCTGTATTCGTGGAACCTCTTCTTCAGGGGTGGGATACTACAATAAGATTACAACGGTATCTGTATTCAGAAAGGAGGAAGAAAGATAGATAGAGAGACAACAAAAAACAAGAAACAGAAGAAAAAATATACATAGAGTGTGGTGGCAGTGTTTTCCACAGAAACACTTCATATAGTATTATATTTTTTGAAAGAACCATATATCAAAGTTTCGTGTGTGCAGGTTCCATTACCGATAACTTTATTGTAAAAAAAAAAAAAATTGTTATTGTAAAACTTAGCATGGATTTGTATTTATTCAGTATGTGTACTGTATGTAAAGATTGGTGGCGTTTTCTTTATTTTTAGGAATTATTTTGCTTCCACTTACAGTGAAAAGATATGTGTTAATTTAAGCCAGGGGACTCTGATGTAGGGGGGATTTTGATGTGAATGTTAAGGACCCTTATTTAAAGGGGATTTAAAGGGAACCCTGATAAGGAAGGTGAAGGCTGAATATATTTTTGTTTCAGTTTTCTTTAACCACTTTAGCCCCAGAGGATTTGGCTGCCAAATGACTGGGCAACTTTTTGCGATTCAATTGCGTGGTTGTGCAATGTGGCTTACAAACAAAATTGACGTCCTTCTTTTCCCACAAATAGAGCTTTCTTTTGGTGGTATTTGATCATCTCTGCGGTTTTTACTTTTTGCTATAATAAATATCCCCAAAAAATATATACAAAAACAATTTTTTTCCTCAGTTTAGGCCGATACGTATTTTTTGACATATTTTTGGTAGAACAAATCGCAATAAGCGTTTATTGATTGGTTTGTGAAAAAGTTATAGCGTCTACAAAATAGGGGATAGTTTTATGAAATTTTTCCTAATAATGGCGGCGATCATCGAATTTTATCGTGAGTGCGACATTATGGCAGACATATCGGACACTTTTGATGCTATTTTGGGACCATTGTCATTTATATAGTGATCAGTGCTACGAAAATGAACTGATTACTGTACAAATGACACTGGCAGGGGAGGGGTTAACCACTAGGGGGCGAGCAAGGAGTTAAGTGTGTCCTAGGGAGTGATTCTTACTGTGTGGGGGCTGGGCTACATGTGACACAACACTGATCTCTGCTCCCGATGACAGGAAGCAGAAAATCAGTGTCCTGTTTACACAGGCATCCCCCCGTTCTATCGCTCCGTGACACGATTGCAGGACGCCGAGCCCATGGGTCCCACGGTCACGGAGCTCACGACAGGTGCGCACGCACCTGCACGGCACAAAATTCAAAGCAAAGTATATATACGTTGCTTTGCGCAGTCGTGCCACTCTGCCGATGAAAATGTTTGTGAGCTGGTCGGCAAGCAGTTACTGGCTCAATTTTATTTCGAGATTTCTTTGCTTTGATTTAACCGAGTTCTGAATCATATAAAGCTGATTACACAAAAGCTCCAAGTAAAACTGATGAATTCATTAATAAAACCAAGGATGAGTACAATGCACATACCTTTTTTTTACCATGTGGGCAAAATAAGCAATCCAGTGTTGTCTGATTAGAGGAACACTCTTGTATTCCTAATATGCAACTTTGGGTGCAATGAGCATCAATCTGGCATTCAATGGAATAAGTGAGAGAGTGTTATGAAGGTTAGTCCCAGCCAGCATGCTTTACATGCTTTAAATACAGTGAACCCATTATGGGCAAATAAAGAAAACTAAATCCATTAGACTGGGTGAGGTTGAAAAGTGACTGTTCATCTAGATTTAGTACCCAGGAGATCGATAGCTTTTTCTCTTGTAAATAAAGATTTTGTGTAATAATCCTGCAAAATGCTTCCTTCAGGTCTGTTCTGTATATTTTATTAATGTGTGCTGATATTTTTCTTAATCTTTTCCCGAAAACAAATAATAGCATTCCGCTTTGTCCTTGACACATTTTCAGATGCAATCTTGAAAACAACGGCATTGATTTGAAGCATGCAAATGGAAAGTGTATTATGGTATGAATATTCAGGATGTTGTGTGCTCTCCAGATGGTGCAGTGTTTGCAAGACTCCCATGTAGTCCAGAGTGCAGCTTGTATGCTAACTGGTAGAGCTTTGCGGAAATGTCCAGTGATTTACATCCTATTGTTGTTTGTAAAATGACATGCTGTATTTATTGGGTCCTTTGTAAAAATGTAACTCTGTCAGCATTTCGGTAACATTTGTTTATCAGAGTTATCCTGTGATTTTGTTCTGGGCATTGTTTCTCAAGATGCAAGCTTTGGCGTTTGAGTATGTATAGGGGTATACCGCACATTGTATATATTACACAGTGTATATGGCATTCAATACACAAAGCTGCAGCAAGGATAGGTACAAGAATAAAGTGTGTGTTGGCACAGCTGCTCCGATTTGTAGAGGAGCCAGCCCCCCCAGCACAAATCAGATTTCAATCAACATTTTATTCAAGTGTCGTGGTCCCATGCCCATTCTCTGCTCCCTTTCCCCAGCAATGTGATGACATGGGCAAAAAAGTGCACCTTTGTGTCATTGCATCTCTGTGCATGAACTGTCATTCATGCCTGCGAGTAAGGAAAAAGATAATGTCATATATGACCCCGATTATTTTTATTGATAGCTAAATGGCAAGATGTATCATTTTTTTAATGAATTAAATTAATTAAATACATCATTAAAGTGATTGTAATCCCCATTTATTTAAAATAAGAAACATTTTATACTTACCTGCTCTGTGCAATTGTTTTGCACAGAGCAGCCCCGATCTTCCTCTTCTAGGGTCACTGCCGGGGCTTCTGGCTCCTCCTCTTCTTGGCGTGCCACCATAGGAAGGCACTTCCTATTGTGGAAAAAAAATGGGTAGTGGCGCTGTTAATAGTATGAGTTTTAATACATTAGTCCATCAATAAGTCCCTGAAGTGGATACTCAGTATATGTAGAGGAGGAGAGATGAAGAAGGGAGAGCTGTATAGATTACTTTAGCAGTCCAAAACAACCTTGGCAGCCTTTGAGGGGGGTGTTGAAAGCAGACTCCAGATATGCAAATGGGGAGAGAAACACAGGCAACTCTAGGTTTGAACTGTAAACATTTTAATGAGATACAGGTGCATTATTCACTTACATGGAGGTTAAGGAAGTAAGGCACAAGTCCATCTACATTGGCGTAGCGTTCACTGCAGAGCGGCATTCTGAACAGCTGATTTTTCTGCCTGTGGGTGAGAAATCCTAGCCAGCTGGATCTCTGGGAACATGGCGATGAAACCAAGGCTTGGATCAGGCCGGTGGTGAGGGCTGGAATACAGCGCTGGGCGTGATAACGTCACTAGTGGGTTGCAATGGCGTTTCAGAGCATGCACACTGGTAAATGGGACTCAGGGTGCGCTCCTTTGTCAAGCTAGGGTTTGAAAACTGGAGGAAGTGGGAATGGACTATGGGCATGCTGATCAGCACACTCAGTCCATTGAGAATCAGAGGCTATTTGTCACGGTGGCAGATGGGATTAGTAGTTTCTTCATTCACAGATCCCTGTGAATGCTAGGGCTGGAGGAAATGGGAATGAACTACGGGCATGCTGATCAGCACACTCATTCATTCACAGATCCCTGTGAATGAATGATGCATCTGTGTGAGTGATGCCCCTGATGCTGATTTTATATGTGACAGCGGCTACAGGGGAGGGAATCCCCCTCCTGCTGTGACAGTGGAAGAGGGTCAGGGCAGAGGATGCAGTGCAGGAGCTGAAACATGTTACATGTCAGGCCCCGTACTCACGACCAAACATGTCTGCTGAAACTGGTCCACAGACCAATTTCAGCAGACATGTTCCGTCGTGTGTACAGCCGCGCGGACAGGATTCCAGCAAACAATTGTCTGACAGACCGTTTCTGAGCAGACAACTGTTTCCCGGACTTGCTTTAAAACAGTCCGCTGGAAACCTGTCCGCCCGGACATGTACGGTCGTCTGTACAGACCTACCGTACATGTCCTGCCGCCCGCCATCCCTCGCATGCGTCGAATGACTTCGACGCATGCGTGGAAGCATTTTCAAGGCAGGCCGCCCATGCCGGCGCGTCATTGTCGCGGCGACACCGCGTCATCGACGCGTCGACACCGCGGACACGCCCCGCGTATTGTTTACGCGCGGTCTTCTGTTCGATGGTGTGTATAGCCATCGAACAGAAGTCCCCGGGCAGTCCCCGGCCAGACATGTCCGATGGAAACGGTCTGCAGACCGTTTTCATCGGACATGTCCTGCCGTGAGTACTCAGCCTTACACCTAAATATGGGTGTAAAATGCGCCTCCAAGGGGAACTTAGCCTTTAAAGGAAAACTGGACATAAATGTGGTCAGTTTGGTAGATACATTTTCTTCTTAAGGTTTGCCACACAATCTTAGGTAGAATTGCAGTGATTCCAAATTGCGATGCGCGAATGGAGCCTTATACACACTTTAAATGACACAACCAAGTTAGGTTCAGTACACGGAAGACCCCCAACTCAGTATTTATTGCAGCCAAAGTGATAAAACAAACTTTCAAGACCAATCCCCCATGATCAGGTTCAGAAAAGTTATCAAATGACAAATGATGCTGGAAAACTGTTAAATGAGTTATCCATATTACACAAGGACATGTCACTGCCCAGTCAAGTCACGTATTGCCTGCCAGAAAGACCCAATTTACAGGATAGTAAGTTCTGTGAGCAGTGTAGATTAACCCCCGAGTCAGGATGGAACTCACTAGACACACTGTAAGCCAGTGCTAAAACATACATCAAAATACCTTGAAATTGTATAATTTTTTGTTCTTCTATTGTCTTTACATTTTATCGTTCTACTATTCAGGTCTGTGCCCAAAATCTTTTCATTATACTAAATCATGAATTTACTTCTAACTGTACTTGAAATAATAGTCAACAGAATTCCCTATTGTAATCTGTAGCAATGAGGGCCATCTCTCCACCCATCAAATTTTCAACATATGTTAAAAAATGTACAATAAAAATTCACAATTTACAAGGCAAAGTGTAATGTAGATGTCTACAAAATGAGCTGTTTATCCCAAAACTCATTTTATAGGACCCCAAATAGTTAAAGGGCACACATTAGTATATCTAATCATCCAGTTCACACAGTGGGTAGCAACCCTTGCTCACCTGTAGTAGGAGCCATTAGTAGGTCATAGGTGGAATTCAAATGTACTTGCAAGACATATATTTCACCTATGATGGACTCACTGCTCTAGGTCTGTTTCGCTTTAGGCCAACTCTAGGCCGGCTGTTATGACATAACATTAATAGTGACAGGAACTCACTGCACTTACTAATTAGGATAGTCTTGGTTGTTCTACAGCAGGTGACAGTCTTGCAGGACTGAAATTACACTTTATAGTGACAGCTCCACTGTTTTCCATATGAGTGGGAAGATATAGCAAAACATCTCTGGCTAGTCCAAAATTATGTGGCATGACAGGTTTCCCTAGCTGCTTTCACAGTCTATACTATTAAAGAGTTCACTCACTCCTGCTTGCCACCATGTAAATGATCTCCTTAATGGACCTTGTCTTATTTATGGCATTGGTCAAAGAGAACATAGGCGCCCCCAATGCTACAGAGAACACATAATGTCAGATAGGAAGAAAGAGCAAAGCCGTTCCAGGTGAGCACAATCTTTTTCTATAACCTTCAGGTGCGAGTCCAGTCCACAGTCTGGATAAGAAGCTATTGGCATAGAAGAGGTTGAGCACACTTACAGGTATGAGGCAAATGGTTGACTTCATTGATGATAAAAATCAATCAAATGATAAGCAATGACATCCTACACATCAACACAGACTGGCAGACGGGCAAAGATTAATGTGTTTCACAAATCAGAATTCCCTTTATATATAATCTTGAGAGCGTAACCCTCAGCCACACCATTCCAGAACATAAGGGAGAACTCTTAGGCCGGGTTCACACCCATGCGAATTGGTTGCGGCTTAAACCGCATCCAATTTGCATAACATTATAAAATACGTTGATTTCAATAAGGCTGTGCATTGCCCAAAAATGTGTGTGTTTTCTAGGCATTGCAGTGCGGCTCAGGTGCAAATTTAGGCCCATTATCTTCTATGGGCACGCATCTGATTCGCACATGTGTTGCGTTGTGAACAGGGATCATGAGGGGGAACCCCACGCCCAATTTTAAATAAAAAAACAGCATGGGTTCCCATCCATGAGCATACCAGGCCCTTAGGTCTGGTATGGATTTTAACGGGAACCCCTAAGCCAAAAAAACGGCGTGGGGGTCCCCCAAAATCCATACCAGATCCGAGCACGCAGTCTGGCCAGTCAGGAAAGGGGGGTGGGGATGAGCGAGCGCCCCCTCCTGAACCGTACCAGGCCACATCCTCTCAACATGGGGGGTGGGTGCTTTGGGGCAGGGGGGCGCCCTGTGGCCCCCCCACCCCAAAGCACCCTGTCCCCATGTTGATGAGGACAGGGCCTCTTCCCGATAACCCTGGCTGTTGGTTGTCAGAGTCTGCGGGCGGGGGGCTTATCGGAATTCGGGAGCCCCCTTTAATAAGGGGGCCCCCACCCTATTTGAATGAGTATGGGGTTCATCATACCCCTACCCATTCACCTGGGGGAAAAGGTGTCAAGAAACAAGAAAAAAACACACTACACAGGTTTTTAAAGTAATTTATTAGGTAGCTCCGGGGGTCTTCTACCGACTTCAGGGGTCTTTGTCCGACTTCGGGGGTATTCTACTGACTTCTCCACTCTCTGGTTCTTTCTGCCTTCTGCCGGGCTCTTCCGCTATCTTCTTCCAGCTCTTTTACTAGCGGTGGCCCAGTCTTCTTCCTTCTTCCGTCTTCGGGGGTCTTCTTCCGACTTCTCCGCTCTCTTCTCCCGCTCTCCGGTTCTTTCGGCCTTCTGCCAGGCACGGCTATCTTCTTCCAGCTCTTTTACTAGTGGTGGGCCGGTCTTCTGTGTCGTCTTCTTCTCTCTTCTCTTCTTCAATGTTGACTCGACGCTTCCTCCTGCTGTAATGCTGGGTGTGCATAACAGCGGGACTACGCCCCATGCCTATATAAATCATTGTGCACCGTGCAACCGGCATTACAGCGGGAGGAAGCGTCATGTCAACATCTCAAGAAGAGAAGACAGACGAAGACGGCGAGGAAGACTGGGCCCTTTCTAGTAAAAGAGCTGCAAGAAGATAGCGGTGGTGCCCGACAGAAGGAAGAAAGCACCGGAGAGCGGGAGGAGAACCGGAGAGCGCAGAGAAGGCACCGGAGAGTGGGAGAAGAGGCCGGCAAGTTGGAAGAGACCCCCAAAGTCGAAAGAAGACCCCTGAAGTCCGAAGAAGACCCCTGGATCTGCCTAATAAATTACTTTAAAAACCTGTGTAGTGTTTTTTTATTTACATTTTTCTTCCACCAGGTGAATGGGTAGGGATACCCCATACTCATTCACATAGGGTGAGGGGGGGCGGAATCTGGGGACCCCCTTATTAAAGGGGGCTCCCGGATTCTGATAAGCCCCCCGCCCGCAGACCCCAACAACCAGGGTTGTCGGGAAGAGGCCCTGTCCTCATCAACATGGGGACAGGATACTTTGGGGTGGGGGGCCGCAGGATTACCGCAGAATTACGTTAAAATCCATACCAGACCAAAGGGCCTGGTATGCTCAGGGAGGGGAACCCATGTCAGTTTTTTATTTAAAATTTGGCATGGAGTTCCCCCTCATGATAACAGCGGCGAGACCTCCCTCCCCTCTCCAAGGTCATCAAATCCACAGCTAAAACGCAGTGGATCCACTGAACAGCTGATTGAGAACTTGGCAAAGAGAACGGAGCTCAAAAACGCAAACGCACAAGTGTGAATCAGGCCTTAATTTTCTGTTATCTATATATAGATATAGGCTCTATATTTATTATAATCAGATGATCAGATCTGTATTCCTGTAATATGACATCAGACTCTGCAGGGAGATGAATGCAACCAATTTTTGTTTCACCATATCCTTTTTAATAATGATTTCTGAATAGGAGCTGATCATTCGGCTACGGACTGAAATTGAAAGGTCATTTAAAAAAGATGAATTAGCTCAAGTAGCCATTATATATGTTATATATGTTTTTTTTTAAAACAAAAGTGGAGTAATAAATGTCTTGCAGCCTGCCCCATGAACTTGGGGCTAGAGAAGACTACACTCATGGAAGGCTGTATATTGTTGGCACAGTCTATTAATAAATTATTTTATATATTTAAAAGGTAAGAAGCAAAATACAAGTTCAGTGTATTTCTTTTATTGAAACTAGAATTTGGCCTTAAGTCTTTAGTATAAATGTAAATGTTGCAAGATGAGCAACGTCTTCATAGGTTTATTTCCCAGGAGTTTATTTACATTCATAGAAAAGACAAGTATACTTATATACAGTAAATAATATTGAGCCTACTGCCCTCTGGCTCTGACTAAACTCACAGAATATCATATTTTGCTAAAGCTACAGATGGGTTTACATGACCTTACTGGATGTCTAATACTAGTAATTATGGAAAATAGTAGAGCAAGGAACAAAAACTAGCTTTTGGAATTACACCTGAAAAGAAATACTAATTGATTATAGCAAAGCATTATTTATACATTTATTTTTTACCTTTCTGTATTACTATTTAATGCAAATTAAACCCAGTTTACTTGTTTGGCCCGGTGGGGGGTGCATTGTGGTGCATGCTCAGATCTTGTTGAAGGGAGAGTGTTTGTTCCTTTGCTGCCGGGAGCATGCCCATTGTTCCACAGATCCAAGGCAGGACAGTACTGATCTCTTACATTGATCTTACATGATCTCTTACATTGGGAGTGTGCAACATACCTCAGATCCTAGGTAGGTTGGGACTGATCTGTTACAATGCAAGTTTTTTTTGGTCAGGCTTTGGGGAAGCTGCCTTTGGCCTACAGGCATAGTATTTAAACTAAACTCCAATTCTGAAAGCTGCTCTGTGTTTTTAGGACTACTATGGCCATTTGACTGCATGGTACATTTTATTACATAGGTAACCTAAAATCCAGCTTAACATTCAGTCTTGCATGGCTGTACAGATCCCTCTCTAGTTCTGAAATTGTCTATTCTGATTTCTCTACATGCTGTGACCTTCAGAAGCTGCAGCAAGTCAGATATGACCTACCTCTTTTCTAGGCTGAAGGATGTCCAGCACCAACATGAGCCTTCCCTCAATATCCCTGACACCCACTTTAATTTATTACATTTTAGTACTTTCAATCCTAGAGGCTCAACACACATGTGGATGTTACATAGAGCAGTCTGCATGCAAATACAGTACAGTCTGCCAAGGAATGTCCACTCTCCAGACTGATACCCAATCAGAAATGCTGACATTTGCATACCTCCCCCTATGGGGCAACCCAACGTATGCAATATGACCCTTAAAGGGTCACTAAAGGAAAAAACATTTTGCCTAAAATTAATGTCTGCAAGGTAGACAGACAGAATAGTGTAATGATTCTGTTAAAAAACGAGTAAATACCTATTAAATACCTATTAAATTCCTTGATCTATATCACCTCCTGCATTCTAGTTTCTGTTCTCTTAATCACTTCCTGGTTTGCATCGCTCGTTCATGTATAGATATTTTTTTGCCGAGGAAACCGGTCGTGTGTACATTTTCGTCGAGGAAACTGGCGAGAAACTCGACGAGCCAAAAAGAGAGCATGTTCTCTATTTCCTCGACGGGAATGGAGAAACTTGCCTTGTTGAGTTCCTCGACAGCCTAACAAGGAACTCGACGAGGAAAACGATGCGTTTCGCCCGTCGAGTTCCTCCGTCGTTTGTACGAGGCTTCACACATAGAGAGCGTCCTGCCAAACAGATGTAGTTCCCAGGAGGGGGTGAGCATGTTACTGACCACCGCAGTAAAGCCTCCCTTCACGGTGGTCAGTAAAATCAGACAAGCAGGAAGTGAACAGAACAGAGAAGAAATAGAGCAACTTCTGAGCAAAAACGAACAATGAGGAAGTGAAAAGAGGAATGTCTGCATGTAAAGGATGCTTAGTTTGAAAAAAAAAATGTTTCCTTTACAACCCCTTTAAGAGAAGTACTGAGGCACAGTGACATGATGTTTTCAGGAAGCTATGTACAGCACCCTGCTGGCCCCTCCCACCAGGCTTTATTTGTCTGCATTGACTAGACAAGCAACGAGACCCAGTGTTATCTTCCCTGGGTCACGTTGATGATGGGGAGAGAAGAGCAAGAGAAGAAAAAATATAAGCAGGCTAAACTTTAGCTTTCATTTTATGTTTTCAGGATCAGTTATCCTTTAAAATGGACTACAGATCATATTCGCTTGATTCAAAATAGCTAAAATGTTTCAGCTCTAATTTCTAAATCTATCACAGGTATAGCATTCAAAGTATAAAAAAAAAACACACACACAAATGATCTTCTATGAAAATTGCATAAAAATATCAATAATATATACATATAAAGATCTATATGCACATACTAGTAAATGGTTTATAAATGAAAATGTCTAAATATAGAATAATAACTATTTGGAATGTTTAGAAGGACATGATTGCTGATCCTGGTACTGAGCACTCTATTAGTAGCATTTTAGGAGGTGTCTGTAGATACTTAATGCAGTTTTTATTACGTATGGGAGTAATAAATACAGCACAAAACAGTTTTCAGTTAGATTGATTTTTGTGATGATGATCATTTGGAAATAAATTGTGCACATTATTTCCTAATTAACTAATCAACTTATCAATAACAATTTAGAATGTGTTAAAGTGACCTTATCGTATTTCACTATTCAGCAACAGCTGAAGTTCTTTGTCTCCAAGTTCTTTGTCTCCAAAATTGTCACATTTGGATAGCAAATCAGCTGATGGTTTGGAGGGTTAGAAAGTTCCCCATCTGAAGTACCATAAACAGAAGGTCAAACATAAATCCGAACAATACAGGTTTTCCATCTCATTTTGGGTGTGATGATATAGTTACATAGTCTTGTTGAAAAAATTCTATACCCACAGTTGAGCCAAAGGAAGGATGATATGTGTGGACCTTCTGTTGTAAGGCTTCCAAAAAGTTTTCTGTGTTTTCAACCACTCATACGTATCATATGTGCATAATTCTTCCATGGAATTATTTTGTAACCAATAAAGGGTGAATAATTCAGTAATGATGCTATAGCCATTTATCATCTGCTAATCATGAATTTCTATATTATATGATAGAGCTGCACATTATTACCATATTTTTAGTTGGTTTTGTTTGTTTGGTAGTTAGATGGTTTCATAATGTCCTACCACATTTTGTTTTTCACTTACCTAAGTAACCCAACCTTAACCTAAAAAGTGCATATACTGTACTAACAACAGTGCTGAAATGCAGCCACCTTGTGGCACCTGCAGTTACCTGTGTTAGTCCGAAAGTCAATCATTGCATCCCTGTGGAGCCCCTTGGATCTGAAATTAGGCACTGAACCCATGTTATGCTAAATTCTGACCCCTGACATTCAGCTGTCAAATGTCATACTCTCAATGGACAGTATATGCTTTGGCATCTGAATTACAGGAGTTGCAGCTTGGTTGGCAAGGTATTATGTTTAATCCAGCCTTGGAGAAAAGTTGAGGCTGTTGGGATGATTTAATAAAAGCAACTGGGTCATTGATTTTGAAAGGGAATTTTCCTTTAGCTTAGTGAACAAGGTGAAGCTCTGCTGACTTCCATTATCTGAACATGTGCAAGATTTTTTATTTTTTTGCCATGCATACCGGGTAAATTTTCACCATATTCACTAAGCTTTCAGGAAAAAAATCTCTTGAAAAGTAAACAGCCTAATTACCTTTAGAAAAGCAACCAATATGAAGTTGATTTACTAAAGGGAAATAGTCTATGAACTTTGCAAAGTGCAATTGCCCCCTGTAAGTGCAGTTTCTCCAGAGCTTAGTAAATGAGGTAAGGCTTAACTTTGCAAAGAATACCCAATAAGAAAAAAACAGTATTTTTACTTGCACATGATTGGATGATGGAAGCCGGCAGAGCTTCTGTTCATTTACTACAGTGTTTCCCCAAAAATAAGACATACCCCGAAAATAAGACCTACCCTGAAAATAAGCCCTAGTGTCTTTTTGGTTGCCCAAATTAATTTATGACTCTGGCTTATTTTCGGGGAAACACGGTAAGCTCTGGAGCAACTGCACTGTTTCTTTTTTGCCTTTAGTAAATCAACCCCTATGTGTACAGTTTGGACCTGGAATACAAGGAGCTTCAAAATGACAAGTCATGTTTACTTGAAGAGAAGATTTGATTCACGTTCTCTTTTAACAAACCAAGGCTCCAAATTACAGAGTAAATGTTTATGTTTGCTTAGTTTAGTGCAAAATACAGAATGCATTGTACCATAATCAAAGGACAGTTCTCAAAATTGTGTAGAAATTTTCATACAACCATATGTGCTGAATTAACATTTAAAAAAAAAAAAGAATCTCAAGGGAAAGTGAATAACAGTCAGAAACTCATCACCTGACTTTGTGATGGAAGTCAATGTCAATGCATATACAGAAACAATGCACCAATGGCATTTGAGGGATTTGATTAAACTATATACAGATCTAATGCCGCGTACACACGATCATTGTGCACATTCATCACGCTGTAACAGACAGAAAAGCGCCAATCGTCTGTTACTAACACTGAATCAGCTAAAGCAGCCAAAAGGCAAATGGAACTTCCCCTTTATAGTGCCGTCGTACGTGTTGTACGTCACCGCGCTTTGCTAGATCATTTTTTTAAAACGATGGTGTGTGGGCAACATCGTTTTTAATGATGAAGGTGGGAAAACATTGTTTTTAGACATGCTGAAAAACTATGTTTTCTTTCATGCTGAAAAATGATCGTGTGTACGCGGCATAAGATAATGGAGTTGATTTATTAAAGCAGTAGAACATTTGCTTTGCAAGTCAATTTTAACTTAGTGAAGGGCGTGCAACTGGTCATCTAATTATGTGGGGGCAAAAATTAAGTTTTTAGAAATTTGTTTTGCAAAGTATTGGGTATTCTCTGCAAAATAAATTTTCTATTAGCTTCTCTAAACTAAGTGCACATTCATTTGAATAGTGATTAGTGAACATGCCTATTTATTATTTTCTTTTATTTCAGAATTATTGGCAGTTACTGTATACAATATGTAGCATTTCTGGATAGTTGCAGTTTAAGTAACAAAGAAATATACAAAAGATCAAATATGTGCGTTTTTTGTCTTTTTTTTTAAGATGCTGTAGAGCACATATAACACTATTACTATCTGTAGACATGAAAAGAAGCTGTTCGTGTACAGAATGCCTCCAACAACCAAGACACTGACATTATTTAGTAGCGACTGTTTGTTACACTGAAATGTGGTTTTCCAGTCTGCTGTACATTAGCTCTGCAATAGACCTGCTCTTTTTATGGCCTCTGTGGAGTTTTAAAATGTCATAGTCAGTTATTGGTTACTTTATGCTGAGCTGTGATCTGTGTGGTTATTGAAAGCAGCATTAAAAGCTACTGTAGGGAGTGTCTCCTTTGAAAGAACATCCACCGGGTCTCTCAACAGTTTAAGTCATCAACTCCGTTTCGCACAACATCAATACGGTAACAAGGCACGTTATCAAGAACAATACGAAATATGGAGAGTAGGAAACTGTCACGTTCTGAAAGCGCCAAGAAATTGCTCAAGGTAAGTTCCAACTTAGCCAACTTATTGATGAAAAAATCTGTCAAATGTATCCTATTAATCTTTCATAGAACAATATTTTCTCAAGCTATAAAGCATTAATGCAATTTGCAGCAGTCTATTTGGAAAAATATATCATGTATGTCAATAATGTTTTTTTTTTAAAGTAAAATCTTAGCACGGGCAATACGCATTTGACAATTCAGAATAAAACAACATTTAAAAAAAATCTATAATCTAAATAATCGTTGAGCATGTATTACGGATCAGAGACGTATCTGTTACTGGGAATCAATTGTAATGATTTCCCATGATATGTAACAATTGATTAAAAATCATTAAAATAGTATAAGAAAAAATAAATTTTAACATTGCCAATTAAATACAAACTAAATAATTAAAGTAATACTTAACAAACACCCATACAAACCTCGTTATTCATAACTGTATGCAATGGGTTTGTATAAATTCCATTGGATGATATTCAAGGAACAATAACCCATGGCAGCCATGTTCCACATTGTAAAATAAAATATATTGCAATACAAAGCAATATAATATGGTTGCTAGCTGGGCTTTTTTCCCCATACATATTTTTGACTGCCTCGTTATATAATATTCACCTATATGCATACATGTACATTTTTATATTTTGTAGATTAATTAATCATTGTGATAATTGTAATATTTTTTTTTTAAATAAAATAGTTAAACCCGATTAATGATACTTTGACGTAGCAGCACATAAATATGTAGCATATGTACATTGCCTCTACGCTCATTTGCGATATGAGAAAATATGAATATAGGGAGTTATATTAAGGGGCAACAAGTATTGAGGCTGTTGTAGATCTCCACAGGGATCCTCATACGTTTCTCACTGCGCTATGAAAATTGTCTCCTGAGAAGAGTTTAGTGTATAACTTAATATCTCATAATTACTAGACTGGTCTCTTGCACAGAAGACATTAGACTCTCCAAGGACCATATTTAAATGACTTAGCCAGTTGCTCACAGATCTTCTGCGGTACGTCTGAAAGCTGAAAAATGCAATATTTTACTTCCTGAGAATATTATTAATGGAAAGTAGCAATTGGTAATGGGAAAGACAGTTTTAAAATAGAATCATTTTCAAGGTGCCATTTATTTAATTATTTATGTATTTTTGTTGGCCAATAAAATGTGTTGTTTCGTTGATAAATTGCAAAAAAAGTAGTTGTGTTGATGATAGAACTGCAAGCGGCTACGGCATAACTAAAAGCCAATGTGCTCCAGGGCCAGTTTCACCCCAGAGCAAGACCAGGGGCCAATGCTTGAAGCTGTTGGCTACGAAGGGACAACATCAAACCACACAATATTTGTTTGGAACTTTTCACTTTCTGATTGCTTGTAGGCATATTTAGAGACAGAGCTGAGGGGGAAGAGGCTATGAGGCAGTAGCGGAGATAGACTCTATAGAATTTTGGTACTGTATGGTGTCAAGGTAGTACTTGTCAGTAACGTTCTTTGCTCTAATGCCCGGTACACACGATCCGATTATCGGACTAATGATCGTCCGTTTTTTTTTTTTGTATGCTAATCTCACGTCGAATCTGATGAGTTTACTAAAGTCACGAAAATTCTCGTACGGCAGAATAACAAATTGGAAGTGATGTCATGTGTTGTAATGCATTTGTATTGCATTTTCGAACAACAGCTGTACTGATTAAATGAAAATCGTACGATCTGGCATCGTACGAAAAAAAATTCTGTGCATGTCCGATAGAATAAAATCGGATGAACTGTCCTGATCGGCTCTCGAAAGCTCTGTACTAACGATCCGATTATCGTACGATCGTATCGAAAGCGGCATTTTTCGTACGATTTTCGGATCGTGTGTACGGGGCTTAAGTTTGTTGTGAATCTATGCTGCATCCTTGGTGCAACACTGCAGCTTTCTACTCCTTCCTGCTACATCCTTTTTCTAATGTTATGGGGCAAGCCATGCTATAACTAACATTCCGACCTGTCTCTGATAGATCTTCAGCCATGGCTTTTAATTATTTCCATGTCCTGAATATAATCTGGGTTATCTACAGAAGAATAATCACGGGACACTTATAGACCATCCATCCACCATTTCTGCCTATGCTGTGCACTTATGATAGAGTTCACAAGGGCCCCTTCTATTTTTAGGGCCCTTGTGCAGTAGCAATAGCCAATCACTCAATATTTGATCCCTAATATTGTAACAGAGCAATACAGAGAATATTGCAATATTCTCTGCTGTTCATGTAACACAAAAGCATTCTATCGCTTTGGGCTTTTGTTTGGTAGATTGTACAGGGCATTGAATCTGCTCTATATTACAGAACTAATAAACAGCACATAACAGAAGAGAACAAAGATAGAAACAGTTAAACACAACCCTTCATTTACACCCAAGTATAAACTGAACTAGTATTTCTTTCACATACAGTTAATCATATTACTCATTTAATTCTTTCAATCTGATTTGTACTCAAAATAGCCATTAATTAAAGTAGAAGTAAACCCTTACCTTGTAAAACAACCCTTTCAATTTAAAATAGAAACTAAAGGCAAAATGTTTGTGTGTATATATCTATATGCGCATTTACACGCACATGAACTGGACCAGTGCACAAAGCAGACATGAATGAGAGAGCTTGGGGTGGAGGAACTTGACTGGCCTGCACAGAGTCCTGACCTCAACCCGATAGAACACCTTTGGGATAAAATAGAGCAGAGACTGCGAGCCAGGCCTTATCGTACAACATCAGTGTCTGACCAATGTCTGACCTCACAAATGCGCTTCTGGAAGAAGGGTCAACCATTCCCATTAACACACTCCTAAACCTTGTGGACAGCCTTCCAAGAGTTGAAGCTGTTATAGCTGCAAAGGATGGGCCAACTCAATATTGAACCCTACAGACTGAGACTGGGATGCCATTAAAGTTCACTTGCATCTAAAGGCAGGTGTCCCAATACTTTTGGTAATATAGTGTGTGTGTGTGTATATATATATATATATATATATATATATATATATATATATATATATATATATTATATACACATTATAAATTCATTTTTTCATATGTGATCACATGTCCTCTTTTTGCAATTGCATAAGGAACTTAGGGAGCTGGGGTAGAGAAACAGCAGAACACTGATCTTCCCAGTGCATGGCTGTGCCAGGGGTTGTGTCAGCACAAGTCTTGGTGGTTGGAGGGCAGGCAGGCTGTTTTCCCCCAGCACAGTCGGAAAACTGACCACACTGAGATGGATGTGCTGTCGTTCCAGGTGGACTGGCAGGATCACCAGCATAGGTGTGCCCAGCCGATTGCATTAGGGTCCCCCCCTAAAGCTCAAACACACATGTAGCCTCAGCTGCATGGGGCAGTGAATGAATGGGAAGTGCTCTGTGCTGAGCAGCTTCCTGTTCATTCACAAACTGAAGCACTAAAGCATAGTAAACACAGTTTACTACTCTTCAGTTATGAATGGACATGATGTGTTCACTATTTTCATTTAGAAAAGGAAGGGACCGATAAATTACGTATTTACAAGGTTCTTCCCCCACTCTCCATGCTGAAAGATCTCCTGAAGCACCCAGGGGCAGAGGAGAAGAGGGAAGCTAGCAGCATTGCAGGGTGGGGGCAACATGGGTTGAAGCGCTGACAGTAGGGGAACTTGGCAATGCACAAAGGGATTAGGGTGTGCCCAGGCAATTAACTGCCCATCCAATTAAACTGGATATTTAAATATTGCCTAAAAGGCACATATTTTCTTATTTGAATCTTGGGGTGCAGAAATGTGCTGTAGTTCTGAATTAAGCTTTTCCAGCAGAAGTTTGCTGTAATAAAGATCGGTCACTGAGCTCATAACACTTGCTCTTCTCCGTGCGCCTTCATGCCAAACTGCTAAGTATAATCCTGGACTCTGACTATTTAATTCAGCACCAATCATTGTCAAAATATTTCCACCTCCATCTTTGTAACTTTTCCTAATAATGCCCCTTTTTAACCAACGTCACTACCAAGCAACTGTTGCACTTTGTTATTATCTCTCACCTCAACTGTTGCAGTTCCCTCTTTATTGGCCTACCTCTACACAGGTGATCCTCCCTTCAGTATATCATGAATGCTGCTTCTAGTCTCAGTGTTCACCACCCCTTTCTGTCTTTCCCTCCACTGATTTCTGATGGCCCAATGTCCTATTCATAATACTAATAACATGCAAAGCCACCCACAAACCTGCTACCAGCTACATTATCAATTTCAAATCAAAATATCACCCAAACCATTCTATTCACTCTTCTCAAAACCTCCTGGTCTCTAGCACCCTTGTCATCTCCTCCCATGCTCACCTCCAGGACTCACCAAGAGCCTCTCTCATCCTCTGGAACTTCCTACCACAATCTGACTGGCAGTCTTCTACCCTGTCTACCCTAGCCCCTAATGCCTCTCCATAGAAACTGTAATTAAAATTCTCGGGCAACTCATCTCCACACATTTATCGATTTTTTCTTAACCGAATCCCTCAATCAATGCAATTGGCTTATCATTATCTCCTGTCTAAGGCCTCTCACAATTGCATGTTCATCTGCTCCACGTACAGCACAAGGTTAATACTGCAGATGTATTAATTACCCTATTCCTCAATCCATGGGAGCTACAGTGCTAATCTCTTCTACCTTGACATCATTGCATACAATGCAGGGCTATTAACTCTGTACTGTACACAGCAGTGAGTATACAACTATAACTGAGGGTGCCTTAGAGAGGCAGCAGTGGTCAAATGTGTTGAGGATGGTGGGAGGAGGGCAGAGCCTACAGAAATAGTAGATTATATCTAATTTGTAGTGTTCAGCATTAGATAAAAGTTTTATGCTGTCCATAGATGGATTTTGTTCTCATTCATCCAGAGCAGAGGCGGCTCTAGAATTAGGCAAATTAGGTGGTTGCCTAAGGCCTCGTCGTCACAGGGGCCTCGCGGCCACCTAATTTGCCTGTTGCAGTGTTTAACAGTGGTGGTTTCCCAGTCTATTATGCTGCAAAGTCACCAGCTCCGTGGTTATCTACCCGTCAATCACAGACAGCTGACGGGTAGATCGAGTATCGGCCGACATGCAGAGTAGCGCGGGAAGCAGCTGCCAGAGGGCTGAAAAAAAAGAAAAGAAATGAAAATTAACAGATTTTTCATCCACACAAGCAAGGTGGATAGACAGATAAAAGAATGCTTCCTGCTGAGACTTTGGTGTTTATTTACTAATAGCAAATAGACTGTGCACTTTACAAGTGCAGTGGCAATCTGCAAATGCTGTTGTTTCAGAGCTTAGTAACTGAGGCAAAACTTCACTTTGCAAAGAATACCCAATCACATGCAAGGAAAATATTAAAACAGCATTTTTGCTTGGCATGATAGGAAGTCAGCAGAGCTTCCCCTCATTTAGTAGGCCTCATCAGGACATTTTCCAAACTTTTTTGGAAGCCTTTCCTCCTGGCAGCAGCGATTTTTGCAGAAAAAATACTGATGCTTGTAAAAGTGTCTAACACTGAAATACTAATCGTGCCTAGAGTTAGCGTGCTTTTAGATGCGTTTTGATGCTCGAGACCAACTGCACTTGCAGTCTATTTGCTTCTAGCAGATCAACCCCATTGTATTCTGTAAGCAGGGACTGCAGCCGCTGATCAAGATACATTTAGAACAAGCTCATTCGACAGAGTGGTAGCAGCCACACATGGCTCAAAATTTGGCTAATACCTGCTGAACCGGACACATTTCGATCCTTTAGTAGTGCAAGTTCAGCTTTAACGACTTAGGGGCAGATCCTCAAAGAAATTACGCGGCGTATCTCTTGATACGCCAGCGTAATTTCGAATTTTGCGCGTCGTATCTTTGTTTTGGTATCCACAAAACAAGATACAACGGCATCTGTGTTAGATCCGACAGGCGTACGTCTTCGTACCCTGTCGGATCTTAGATGCAAATTTTAGGCGTCTGCTAGGTGGCGTTCACGTCGTAATCCACGTTGAGTATGCAAATTAGCTATTTCCGACGATCCATGAACGTACGAGCGGCCGTCGCATTTTTTTACGTCGTTTCCGTTTGGCTTTTTCCGGCGAATAATTAAAGCTGCTATATGGTGGCGTACTCAATGTTAAGTATGGCCGCCGTTCCCGCGTCTGATTTGAAAAATGTTACGTCGCTTGCGTAAGTCGTCCGTGAATGGGGCTGGACGCCATTTACGTTCACGTTGAAAACAATGACGTCCTTGCGGCGCCATTTGGAGCAATGCACCCTGGGAGTTTTTACGGACGGCGCATGCGCAGTTCGTTCGGCGCGGGGACGCGCTTCATTTAAATGAAACACGCCCCCTACCCGCCCAATTTGAATTCCGAGAGATACACTACGCCGCCGTAACTTACGGCGCAAATTCGTTGAGGATTCAAACCAAAGCCAGGTAAGTTACAGCGGCGTAGCGTATGTTACATCTGCGCCGGGCGCAGTCTATGTATGTGGATCTGCCCCTAAATATGCTTTGCTATGTCTGGAACTAAAACAATAATTCTTCTGCTTCTGTTTGAACTCGGCAGGAAAGATGTATTGATATTTTAGACCAATTTCTTGTAGCAATGCTCTGCGTGGGAGCAGGATCACTGAATATTGGCATCTTTTATTAACTGCGGCTGTTTATCTTCACCGTATTTTTACACATGTTTAACTACTTTTGTTGGAAGTCATTTCCTTTTGTTTTATTTTTACTTACATTTTTTTTTGTTAGCAAGTAACAGTACATTCCAAAAAAATAGATGTGTTGTTTTAAAAGAAATTATTTTATTATGATATGTTGTGGGTGGTGAAGGGCTGAGGTTTTTATGTTTTTTTTTCCTCCAACTGTGAGTCAAATTACTTCTGTAAATCAGTTTTGCAAGCGATAATTCCATTTAATTGCTAATGTACTTTCATTTAAATTACATAAATGCTCTGTACAAATTAGAGCATCTCTGCACTTTCAGGAATTTAACATGAATACATATTTGCACAAATCTATGCTATTTTAAAGAAAACCTGTACTGAGAGTATTATGAAGGCTACCATTGCTGGATTTTACCATGTGTGGCATGTAAAGAACAAATCACAATACCCCTCTCAACACAGACAGTGGTGACAGGGGAATCTCTCTTGCTGAGACATTGTATTCTCCCAGCTGGGGGAGAGTGACCAGAGACGGGGGAAGCCGTCTCCGCTGGGGGAAGACAGTGCATTTTGCTAGCGGCTATAGCAACTGCTAGTGATAATCGTAAGTTAATCTGGCAGCATGGTTGTACCCAAGTTGATCGATTGATCAATCAACTTGGTACATTCAGCCTGCCAACACACGGTTCGAATCTCAGCTGGTTCCTGCTGAACCGGCCGAGATTCAAAACTTTAATGGCTGACCTTAGTCCTTTGTAATTTCTCTGGCATCTTCTTCTCTAAGTTCATTCAAACATTACAGACATTGCTGAGCCCTAATGAAGGGGAGCATGTTTTGCGACTGAAATGCAATGAATGTTTATATTATTATACAGGATTTACCGTATTTATCGGCGTATACCGCGCACTTTTTTGCCGATTTATACGCCGATACCCGCTTTCCCGTGCCGAGTTTGAATACTGCGCCGACATATACAGAGCGCAGTACACTCGGGTATAGTCAGGCAGTCTCGGCTCCTTCCGCGCTCACGTCCTGGACGTACAGGACGTCAGCGCGAGAGTTGCCGAGCCTGCCCGACAATACACGAGTGTACTGCGCTCTGTATATGTCGGCGCAGTATTCAAACTCGGTGCGGGAAACGAGCGGGGAGGACGCGAAGACGCCGCAGAAGGATGCCGGACCCGACAAAAAGGACACCCGAAGCCGCAGACGGACGCCGGACCAGATGAGGCCGCCGACGGACACCGTACAAGACACCAAAACTGTAAGTACAAAAAAACTTTTTTCCACAGGAATCCGCTGCAACTTTAGGGGTGCGCGCTATACGCGGGAGCGCGCTATACCCCAATAAATACGGTATATAGCGCCAACAGTTTGCGCAGCGCTTTACATCAGGGAAGACAGTACAGTCACAATACAAATCAATAGAGGAGGGATCAGAGGGCCCTGCTCGTTAGAGCTTATGAATCATTGGTATAGCACTCCCGTTTTGGTTAAAACAACAAATCTGACAGAGATTCCAAAACGTTCTCATTCTATCTGAAATAAAAGAAACATTTTTGACTAACGCCCTATACACACGGCCTAGAATCTCGTCAGGAAAAAAAACATTTTTTTCCTGATGAGATTCTTTGCAGAAACTCTTGCCGCCCAAGTGTACACACTCCATTCAAAAGAACCGCCGTTCTTTTGAATGGAACAAACGCCGTGACATCATCGACTACGATGAGCATGCGCTCGTCACAATCGATGCCGTCGCCGCCATCTTGCTAGACCCTACCTATGCCTAGGAAGCTACTGCGCATGTGTCAAAGTCATTTCGAGCATGCTCGGGTTTCCACAGCGACAGGTAAGTATACACACTCTCAGGTTTCTCGGCAGGAAAACACTGCCGTGAATCACAACGGAAAAAAAAAGAGAGCAGATTCTCTATTTTTCTCGTAGAGATTTTAGGCAGTTTTATTGACGAGAAACCTGAAAGCCTCGTACACACGCATGGTTAACTCTGCAAGAAAGCTCTGCCAGAAGTTTTATTGCTGGTTCTTGCCGAGAAAACTGTGTGTGTACGAGGCTTTAAGCCTGAGAACTGGTGATTGGAGCTGATTTTAGAGAGCATTTAAAATCAATACAATACTTGAATCTTTTAATGCCTGTTAAGAATATGTGAACATTTTTAAATATCAATATGGCCGAAGCTTTTTTGGTCATACTTCCCTTCTGGATCCCAGGAGTGCATTTACAGAATCAGCCAACTGCAGACTAAAGCCCTTTGTGACGCCACAGGGTCTGTCCAGGTCCTGGAAGCATCCTGACAACAATTTCAACCTGCCCGGCAGCTGGCTCAGCCTCTCAGTATCCTGCTGAGAGCCTGAGCCAGCCAGCCGCTCCTGTCCCCTCCCCAGTCCGATGCTTCAGTGAGCACTGGAGGGGCAGAGAAGAGAGCAGAGACTGACAGTCACCACTCTCTACTCAGAGAAGAGAATTGAGCAATCAGCAGTCATATTATCGCTCATATCTCAGACTTAGAGCCAGCGCGGGGAATAGCTGCAGCAAGGAGGTGAGTATGTATGTTTTTTTCTTTTTTTTACTATACCCACACTTCCCCTTTAATGTCCTTAGGCTGTGCACAGGTAAACTTTAAAGTCACTTTCAATCAACAGCCAATGCTGATCAACTGCCTGACAGTGAAATAAAAGACTGATAACAACGGAATTGTTTGTAAAGACTAATGACTGGACTTATTGCTATAAACAATATTCAGTTCATAGACAAATTACCATTATTTAACATGACATAATCTACACTGTGGTTTCAATAATATTCATCACAATTACAAGCAAGCATTAAAAAACAGTGTAGACATAAATGGATGTGATAAAGGCATTTACATTTACTATAAACATAATAATTTACAGATGATGAAAGATGACAATTCTGCCTTTTTTCTCATGATTTACTATAGAGAGAATAGATCTGTTTAATCATGATGCAATGGACTCTTCACTTTTACAAATTTTTATTTTTTTAGAAATTGCTAATTAATACCACAGAAATAATTATAGTTCAGCGTAGTATGATGATGTTACATTTTATACAGATTTAATGTAAAATGTATGCAGCTATAATATAAAGCTTGGGCTATGCATTACAGCTGTATAAACATTTACACTATATGCACTTTTGTAGTGATTACTATTCCCATTGCAAGTATGATGGAAAATGCTGCTGGATGATTAATTGATCCTTTTTGTTAATAGAAAATAAAGTGAAAATAAATTTTTTAATGGCGCTCGGTTTATCCAACATCATGTTAAGATTGTTGGTGTTGAATAACCAGAGAGGATGGGCACATCTATAATTTTCTGTTACTTTAGGAACAATTTGCCCCTCTTCAGTACTAGCAGTATGAGGGTAGCCATGAGATGCCAGTCCAAATCAAAGAAACAATTGGAATCCTTGGTCTGGGTTGTTGGAGCAAATACAGCCAAATGGGATACATTTGTGTAAGCAAAAATAAGGTGTTCCCGATGGACATAGTATATTGTGACACAACTTTTTATATGGTCCACTGTAAGCTTTCTTTGTGGCTCTCAACATGGGCGTAGCATCAGGGGTCACAGGGGTTGCAAAGGCGATCCAACCCCTGCTTCAGGGGAGCCTGTGCGGCCTACCTGTCACATCAGATTTTACGCCACTGTGCCTGTGAGTGGGTGGTAGGGTAACTTGAGGGGCCAGTAAGTGAGGAATAATATGTGACTGACCACTCTCCTCCGGTGCCAGGTGATACATGCTTTTAAGCTGTAGCCTTTAGGAGCCAGAGATACTGCACCAAGTTCATCAAGAGGTCCGATGTGGGGAGGAGGGGGGTATGTGGACGGACTGCAGGCGTTCTAAAGTCCAGGACACTGACATGGCTGGGGGCTTCTATACATTAAAGGGGATTGAGACTTCCCTGGATTCCCCATGTACTGGGAATATCCCATATGTGGGGCAGTGACAGGAGCCCAGCATGGGGAGGGGGAGGGGTGAGTATTGGACCTGCTGGGATTTGTAGTGTGGCTATCCCTAATTCAGGGCTGCAAAAGGTTCAGAAGAATGTGCATATAACAAACAAATAATGTAAGGAACATCAATAACATAGATCATTAATACCCTACTGGATATTACAACTAAATATACCAGAGCTGCACATAATTAAAAATGTGCAACAAAGCAGAATAAATAGATAAAAGGAAAAAATCCATATACAGATCAAATTCATCAATGAAGTTTAAGTGACTGTGCAAATAACAAATACATATATTAGGCCTCGTACACACGACCGTTTTCCTCGACAGAATCCATCAAGAAACTTGGTGGCAGAGCTTTTTTGCCGAGGAAAACGGTCGTATGTATGCTTTTCATCGAGAAAACTGTCGAGGAACTCGACGAGGAAAAAAGAGAACAAGTTCTTTTTTTCCTCTACGGGAGTCTCAATTTCCTCGTCGTGTTCCTCTTCGGGCTGGTTTTCGACGAGAAACATGTTCGTGTGTATGCTAAGAAACCCGCGCATGCTCAGAATAAAGTATGAGACGAGACCGCACCTTCGGTAAAAGTAGCGTTTGTAATGGAGATAACACATTCGTCACGCTGTAACAGTCTGAAAAGTGCAAATCGTCTCTTACCAAACTTTTACTTAACACGCAGTAACATGAGATTAGCAAAAGCAGCCCCAAGGGTTGTGCCAGTGGAATCGAACTTCCCCTGCCGTTGTATGTGTTCTACGTCACCGCGTTTGAGAATGAGGAGATTTGGTCTTGACAGTGTGTACGCAAAGCAAGCTTGTCAAGTTTCTCGACAAGCCTGACAAGGAACTCGTCGAGGAAAACGGTGTGTCTTTTCCGACGTGTACGAGGCCTAAGACATAAAAATCAATAGCACCCTACTGGATATTGCAACCAAAAACACCAGTGCTGCAAATATAAAAAAAAGTGTAAACAAAGCAAGATAATTCCACATGCAGACAAAGTTCATTAATGCGGTAGCAATGTCAAAATAAGATGACCCTGCTGGGTATTGCAAACAAATGCACCAGTGCTGTAAAAAAAAATCAAAGTTCTTGATGTGAGGTGAGTGATCACACCATCACTTAAGGAATTCTTCTATAATGCACGTCTATCACCACTGGGATTTATTTATTTACTTGGACACATTGATGTGGGATGTGAAAAAAGGACACTTTATTGATGAACTGTATTATCATATGAAATGTATTTGCTTTACCTATTTATGCGCCATATTTGCACATATTTAGACTTTTTACAGCACTGGTGCATTCAGTTGCAATACCCAGCAGGGTCATCTTATTTGGATATTGCTACCGCATTATTACATTTTATCTGCATGTGGAATTATCTTGCTTTGTTTGCACAATTTGTTATATTTGCAGCACTGGTGCTTTTGGTTACGATATCCAACACTGTCCACTGCCCTACTGACTGACACCCTCCACTGCTCTACCGACACATTCACCTGCTCTACTGGCTCACACCCTCCACTGCTCTACTGACACCACTGCTCTACTGACTGACATGTTTATATTTTTACAGTGACATGTTTTAAAGTTTTCCTTACTTATTTAGTTAGGCCTCGCTGGGTAATTTCTTTAAAGAAAGGCGCTGAACCCCGGTGATCTTTGATCTCTTTCATGTTGTTAAGGTAGATCTGCACCTCTAAAGGGTTGTCTACCTGCTCTAGGGCATTCAAAAGATTTTGGAGAAACTGTCCAAAGGGCTGCAGCTCCATGTCTGAATGGACACAGGGAGCTGCGGTTCTGCTTGGGTACCCCTAAAGCAAGCTACTTGCTGTGGGGGGGGGGCACTTAACAGAAGTGAGGGGCCAAGAGCAGCAAAGAGGGACCAGAGAAGAGGAGGATTGTGGCTGCTCTGTGCAAACCCATTACACATAGCAGGTAAGTATAACATTTTTGTAATTTTTAGTATAATTTTAACCCTTGCAACACAAGATGCAAGGGTGTTTTTATGTAATGCCCAGATTTCAGCTTAAAGTAGTGTCTCCAAGATAATGTAGGGATCTCTGGTTCCATTATCAACTGTTTCAGGAAATGTATTATCATTACATAGGCTAAAAGTGGGAAATGTTGAGTATGTTTCATTGATTGGGATAAAGGCAAGTGATGAAAGGAAGGAAATCTAGGATGCAAAGTGAGAGGTCATTTTTGGTCAGATTACACAAGAGAAAGGTTCTCATACACCTTCCTGGTGGCTCCAGAAAGCTGGAGAAAAAAAACAACTTTTTAACATTAATTCCATATAATTTACAAACATTCTGTAATGCTGTATAAGATTTTTTGTGTTCAGGAGCCTATTTTTTTTAAATTCAGATGTCAGCTTGAAACAGCTGTGCCAGCCAACTGTCATAATTGCCTTTTGCTCAGTTCTGGCTAAAGCTGACCCTATAGTCACAGGTGGTGCCATATTTAGACATCAGTGAACCTAGACACACCTGAATGATGTCAAAGCAACACCAAAAACAAACAGAAAAGAAAACGAATGCAGCCACTCCAAGGACTGTACGCTGCAATATTTTCATTTTTAAATGAAGTTATCCTTTAGACACAGAAACTGTCTGAATGGGCCCATCGTCACGTGACTATTTTAGTAAGTTATTGTTAGACTAGCATGTCGTCTACTATAAATGCAGAAATAATTTCAAGTATGTAGCCACCAAATAAGAGAATTGAGAAATGGCTTCATGTTTTCTGAATGAAAAGTATCATTCTGACTCCTCTCAACCCTATACCCAACAATTTTCTTGTTCTGTTCAGCCACACATTTCTAAAGATGGCCAGAAGATGTAATCAACAAAAGCAAAAAGTCATAACATGTTTTAAACTTTGAGGTTTGATGCTCTCCCCCCATTAACCCTGCTGCCCTGGGCACTATCCTACAAGTGCCATAATGGTTACTACAACATTCGGACTGGGCATAGTGCCATAGCAAAGGTTATTGTTGTTGGCCTGCAAAGAAAAACACAGCTTGGTACATTTACGCCTCAAGCCGTATAATTATAAAATGTGAAAGTATTCATGAAACCTTTTTCTTCTAATGAAAACTCAATATAAGTATTATAATTATAATTGCTCGTTCATGTAAATGAGTTTTGCAGCGTACATCATTAATTCATGTAATTAAGGACAATCTTTATCCTAGAACATTTGCTGGTTGATAACAGTGGGAAATGATCAATGGAAATAAGTTTCACAGTTAATTAAACCAGTAAGCGATGGTTCAACTTCAGCCTGTAGTTTTGTGATATGGGGACTGAAGGAAGCTTATGAGATACATATGTTAGAGCCTCAGGGCAGAAATGTCTTATGGTGAATTTGTAAACAATCAACAGCAAAACAGCTTGGGTTGTATTTGTTAGACCCCCAATATCTATCAACCCAGACTCCCCTATTTTTCTTGTGAAGTTCTGTTTCCCTCAATGTGTCATATGTCTGGGTGAATGGACTTCAAATACAGTGCTTTTTTATGAATGTAAATAGGTATGGATAGTAAAGAAATATGGTTACCATTATTTATAATGTAACACTTAAAGAAACTCGTTATGCCGCGTACACACGATCATTTTTCGGGTTGTAAAAAACTATGTTTTTCAGACTCTAGAAAAAAATACGTTTTTTTTAACTTGTAGGCATTAAAACGACCTTGCCTACAAATGATCGTAAAAAAAAAAAATGCTCTAGCAAAGCGCGGTGACGTACAACACGTACGACGGCACTATAAATGGGAGGTTCCATTCGGATGGCGCCACCCTTTGGGCTGCTTTAGCTGATTTTGTGTTAGTAAATGACGATTTGCGCTTTTCTGTCTGTTACAGCGTGATGAATGCGCTTATTACGAATGGTAGTTTTACCAGAACGAGCGCTCCCGTCTCATAACTTGCTTCTGAGCATGCACGGATTTTTCACGTTGTTAAAGCCCACACACGACCATTTTTTATAACCCGAAAAACGACAACGTTAAACGACAACGTTAAACAACAGCCTAACAAAGAACTCAACGAGCAAAACGATGTGTTTCGCCCGTCGAGTTCCTCGGTCGTGTGTACGAGGCCTTATACTTGCTCCCCTAGCTTGTCTAAATATTCTTCTTTTTTTTTTTAAGTGCTCCTGCAAAATAAACACAAACTGCTGGTACCCAATCAATTACTTTCTCTAAAACATGCAGAGTTATTTAAAGCCAAACTAATTATTTATTTTGTGGAATCTATCTTTAGTGACAGAAATGACATTTTTGAGTTGATTTATGAATACATGAAGTTAATATGCTGTTTATTCTGCCTGAAATACTGTGTGCTCAAATTGCCTATTAAAACATACAAGACATTTGTAAATGTGCTCATCTACAGTTCACTTCACATCTTAGATGAAAGTGGGGCAGATATCATAGAGGAAATGTTCACTTTACAAAACAGAATCTCTAGCCTAAACAGGAGCAAAAGGGGAATTATGAATTAGAAATATCTATATATCTATCTATCTATCTATCTATCTATCTATCTATCTATCTATCTATCTATCTATCTATCTATCTATCTATCTATCTATCTATCCAGGGCTTTTTTTCTCAGACAATAGGTGCAAGAACTCCCCCTTTCCGAGTCACCCCTTTTCTCCGCCCCCTACCCACCTCCCAGTGCCGCCCCTTTTAGACAATATAGAACCAAGTATCATTTTGTGGTGCTAAGTAATTTATATGGAATTTGGTAATGATATCAAGAAAAGCAGTAAAATAGATCCCCTGCAGCCAGCAACAATAGATCCCCCTAACAACAATGGACCACCCGCAACAAAATTTCCCCGCCAGCAACAATAGACTCACGGCAGCATCAACAGATCTCCATACAGCCAGCATTAATAGACTCTCTGGCTGCCATCAACAATAGACCCCTCCCCCAACAGTAGATGTCTTTCAGCAACTGACCCCCCAGCAACATAAGACCCCCCTAGAAACAATTGGTCCCCCACCAGCAACAATAGACCCCCCTGCAAAAATAGATCCACAGCAGTGAGCATCAATACCCTGCAGCACACCCCAGCAACATACAGTCAGTTCAGAAGGTGCCGGAACTGCGTTCCCCCGCGTTCCCGCTGAAAAAAAGCCCTGTATCTATCTATCTATCTATCTATATATCATTATTATATTAAGAATTTGATTTGTTCACCTTTAGGTGAAAGAGAATAAATGCACATATTTTTGCAGAACAAGAATGTGCATTCATTATTTTTCCTTACAGGAGCCTGCAAAGTATTTCACCCGTGATCAGTGGATCGTGGTTGCAATGTCAGGTTCTTGCAGACATTTACTCCAACTTTCTTGCCCATACGTCAGTATGGGCTTTCAGTTAGAAAGCTGTAGGAAGTTTCAGTGAACTACGGGGGCATTCATCAGTGCTGCCAGCAGATGGAACTTGTAGTTTATTCATTCTCAGACTATTATGAATTTATGAGTGATTGTGTGGATCACACCACTTTTAAAATATGACAACAGGTGCAGGGAGAGGATGGGGGGTGCAGCTGGAGGTGTAACATGTAACACGCTCTAGACGTTGAACTTTAAATAGTAGTTAATAGGAAAACTATATTTATTTTCTTTGTTTCTAATGTTTGCAAGCTTTAAAGCATAACTCCATGAAAAATTGTTTTTCTACCATACACTGTGCCTGCACTGCATTGGTTAACTGCTTGTCTTGCCTAGGGGCTCACCGAAAAGGCTATACAGGCATACCCCACTTTTAAGTACACAATGGGGTTTATTTACTAAAGCTGGAAAGTGCTTAAAATCAGGCTCACTTCTGCATAGAAACCAATGAGCTTCCAGGTTTTATAACCAAAGCTTAATTGAACAAGCTGGGGTAAGAAGCTCATTGGTTTCTATGCAGAAGTGAGCCTGGTTTTTCATTTTCCAGCTTTATTAAATAAACCCCATTATGTACTTAAAAGTGGGGTATGCCTGTACTTGCCTGATTTTTGGATCCTCCGTAAAACTGTGCTTTCCCATGTCCAGTGATGGACTGTTCCTGCTGTCCTCACGTCCACTGCTGGTCTATGAGCCTGATGACATCAGGAACAGTCCATTCATAGGACTGTTAGCGTAGGCAGGGCCGGATTAACAATGGGGCTGATGGAGCTGCAGCTCCAGGCCCCTTTCTCAAGATAGGCCCATTTGCCCAAAAAAAAAAAAAAAAAAAAACATTTTTTTTTTTTAAGACTTTTTTTTTCTAAGATCGAATTTGGGGGGTTGTAGCTCGATGACCAGAGGTCACAGAAACCCCACATTTGTGGATAGACATGGGAAGAGCTACCCCACAACTGGTTAAAATATGGGACGGCTATCATTTATGGTTCCGGAGATACGGGCCTGCTTGCACAGCCTGTCAGAAGCTACATTCAGAGCGGCCAATATAAATACAAGCTGACACACTGCAGCAAACAGATAGGATCACAGGGCTTATAATAATTATTTGTATATTACTCATGGTAATTAACCCCTTGCCACCCAGGCCAATTCTGACACTTCTCTACTACATGTAAAAATCATCATTTGTTTTTTGCTAGAAAATTACTCTATGGTGGTCTTTGCACTTTTTATGTTGCAGGGTACAGAGCTGCACGATTCTGGCTAAAATGAGAATTGCAATTTTTTTGCTTAGAAGATAGATCACGATTGTTGCGGCGTAACATCATCTTTCACATAAAAAAAAAAAAAAAAAAATGGGCTAACTTCACTGTTTTGTTTTTATGGTTTTTATTATTCATTGAAGTGGGAAAATGCAGTGTGACATAAAATATTGCAGCAATAGCCATTGTATTCCCTAGAGTCTCTGCTAAAATATATATAATGTTTGGCAGTTCCAAGTAATTTTCTAGCAAATAATATTGCTTTCTAACTTAAGAAACAAGTGTTGGACTTTAAGTGGTTATATTTAGTTACAATGTTAGTTACAATGTTTCATTTTGTTTACAAACTTCGCAGACTGCCCAGATTTGTTCTTTACACACAGAAGTGTATCCCTTTGATCTAAGAAGGAAGTGTCAGGCCCCGTACACACGACCAGTTTCCTCGGCAGAATTCAGCTTCCGACCGAGTTTCTGGCTGAATTCTGCCGAGGAAACTGGTCGTGTGTACACTTTCGGCCGAGGAAGCCGACGAGGAGCTCGGCGAGGAAATAGAGAACATGTTCTCTATTTCCTCGTTGTTCTATGGGAGCTCTCTCCCCGCCGAGCTCCTCGGCGGCTTCAGTGCTGAACTGGCCGAGGAACTCGATGTGTTTGGCACGCCGAGTTCCTCGGCCGTGTGTACGAGGCTTCAGGCCCCGTACACACGACCAGTTTCCTCGGCAGAATTCAGCTTCCGACCGAGTTTCTGGCTGAATTCTGCCGAGGAAACTGGTCGTGTGTACACTTTCGGCCGAGGAAGCCGACGAGGAGCTCGACGAGGAAATAGAGAACATGTTCTCTATTTCCTCGTTGTTCTATGGGAGCTCTCGCCCCGCCGAGGTCCTCGGCGGCTTCAGTGCTGAACTGGCCGAGGAACTCGATGTGTTTGGCACGTCGAGTTCCTCGGCCGTGTGTACGAGGCCTCAGTTACAATGTTTCCTGTTAAAAACTTGGCAGACTGCCCAGATATTTTCTTTTGACAGCTGAAAGTCTCTCCACTTGTTATATGAAAGAATCAGCAAACTCTGCATTGAAGATTGTCAGGGGGGTTGAATCGAGATCACAATTTTTTTAACGATTAATTGTGCAGCTCTAGCACGGTATTTGCGCAGCAATTTTTCAAACATGTTTTTTTGGAATAAAAGTATCCTTTGTACTCCTCTCCTGTACATAGTGCTTTTTTCCGTACCCTTTGTACTCCTCTTCTGTACATAGTGCCCACTGTTAGACCCTCCACATTCCTCTCCCTCACCTGCACATACTTCCCACTTATATACCGTCCATACTCCTCCCCTATGTCGCTTACCCACAAAAACAGTTCTTTAAAATTATACTGAATATCCTCAATGTTACCAGCTCTAGAATGGACACACTTTTGTTAGTTCAACTAAAGGAAATATCAGTTCTCATATTTGTTCTGCCCTATTATTAGTACTCATTTAATTTTGTGATTACTACTATGATGTATAGAGGAACATCGGGGATCTCAGCTACTCTAAATATAGCACTTATATAAAAAAGTGGCCCTGAAAATATTTTTTAAATGTTGGCAACTGTGCACTTAGGCACTGCCCAAGGGCCACCGTCCACCGGGTCAGTAGGGGGCCCCATGAGAGGCTCCTGGGATCCTGTGATAATAAAGCGGTAGTAAACTTTCCTGACATTACTACTTTTTAGAGGCCCTGGGGTAGGTTATGCCACAACGTACAAGTATGCACAGCATATTAGCACATTAGTGTACACTTCAATTTTCAGACTGAGCCCTCCAGTGCCCGGTCTTCCTTCTGGGTTCTGTGCCTTTGGTCACTTGCCTTGGCTGGGCTGCGGTCATGTCATTCCCACGCATTTGTTTATTATTTATTACACCCCATTCACACCTCCACGACAAAACGCCCGACGCCGGCCGCTCGTGCCGCTGGAGGGGAGAATTCCCATTGCTGTCTATGAGATGGTTCACATCTCATAGACGCCGTACACCTGCGGCATGAAAAAAAGTCCCGGACCCTTTTTTTCAGGCGGCATTGGCATTCGGCCATACAAAGCAATAGGAAGGATTTGTAAAAAAAAAAGTTACACTATTCGCGGCAAAATACGCCGCGTACGCGGCGTTACTTGTCGCGGAGGTGTGAATGCAGCCTAAAAGGCCCCACCAAAATCCTCAGCACCAGGCCCATGATGTTCTTAATCTGGCCCTGAGCGTAGGGGGGGGGGCAGGAGCGGCGGGGACCGCTCTTGTGCTTGGAAGATCAATAGATAAGTAGATCTCCACGCTGCAATCCCCTAGACAAAAACGAGCAGTTAACCCATACAGTGTGGGCACAGTCCCGCTGCATGGGAGAATTTATTTTTGCTCAGAGTTCTTCCTTAAACTAATGTATTATATTATTATTATTATTTCTTTGAGTTGATTTACTACAAGTGGAGAGTGCAAAATCTGGTGCAGCTCTGCATAGAAACCAATCAGCTTCCATTTTTTTTCTGTCAAAGCTTAATTGAACAAGCTGAAGTTAGATTCTGATTGGCTACCATGCACAGCTGCACCAGATTTTTCACCCTTCAGTTTTAGCAAATCAACCCCACTGTGTTATCTTTGGGCTATTCTCTACTATTTAGTTCCTGGGAATGACCATTTCTTTAAAGTGCCATCACAGACAGTGGGGTTGATTTACTAAAACTTGAAAGTGCAAAATCTGTTGCAGCTTTGCATAAAGCTTCCAGTTTTTTTTTTGTCAAAACTTAAAGTGTTACTAAACCCAGGACCCTGCATTCTCTACATCTGGTTTCCCATAGTACACAGAACACGAGAAATGCAATTATTATAGTAAATATTAACTGCTACTTTTCTCATCAGTCATATATAGCTTGTGATTTCTATGAGTGTCTGGTTAAAGCTTGTAGGATGATTGTCCTATGAGGATGCAGGACCCCTGACCATCTGGACAGTGCTGATTGGCCCTGTGCTGCTTACATGCACTCTTTCAAAAAAAAAGAAAGCAATGCTGCTGCATGTGCAGCCTGTCCCCTGACTCTATAAAAATCTGGTTATTTTTTTGAGTTAGTGAAAGAAGGGGAGGATCAGAGGAGACAGGATCGAACAGTGGCCTGGATTCAGAGAGCAATTGCGCCTGCGTAACCATAGTTACGCAGCGCAATTGCTTACTTGCGCCGGCATAACGAATGCTCCTGATTCAGGAACCTCGTTACGCCGACTGCAGCCTAAGATATGCGTGGCATAAGGCTCTTATGCCCGCATATCTTAGGCTGCATTCTTGTGATGGCCGCTAGGTGGCGTTCCCGTTGTGCTCTGCGTATAGTATGCAAATTGCATACTAACGCCGATTCACAACGTTATGCGAGCCCTGCATACGCAGTTTACGTCGTTTGCGTACGGCGGTTTTCGCGTAAGGCTGCCCCTGCTATTAGCAGGGGCAGCCAATGTTACGTATACCCGTCGTTCCCGCGTTGCGAAATTTAAAATTTACGTAGTTTGCGTAAGTAAATCGTGAATGGCGCTGGACGCCATTCACGTTCACTTTGAAGCAAATGACGTCCTTGCGACGTCATTTACCGCAATGCACGTCGGGAAAGTTTCCCGACGGAGCATGCGCTCGGCGCAGGAACGCGCCTAATTTAAATGATTCCCGCCCCCTACGGGATCATTTAAATTGCGCGCGCTTACGCCGGGCATTTTGCCGGAGCGCACATGCAATTTACGGAGCTACTGCCCTGTGAATCGCGGGTAGTGCAGAAAATTTGCGGGGGCGCAGGGCAAAAACGTTGCCCTGCGCCTCCGTAAAAAAAGCGCAAAAGGTACCTGAATCTAGCCCAGTGTTTTTACACGATGCAAGGATTAACCCCTTAGGTTTCACAGCGAGTATAAAAAGCATGCTTTACTGCATATTCAGACTGTTTTTACTGTTGTGGCTTTATGAACACTTTAACCATTTCAGCCCCGGAAGAATTGGCTGCCCAATGATCGGGCCATTTTTTGCGATTCCGCACTGCTTCCATTTAACTGACAATTGCAGTGACGCTGTACCCAAATATAAAGTGATCAACGTACAGCTATGACGGTTCACCCAGCAGAGCCAACCTGCCGCAGTTTAACTGCGGCGACTGGTCCGTAAGCGGTTAATTGAACAAGCTGAAGTTACATTGGCTACCATGCACAACTGCACCAGATTATTATTATTATACACGATTTATATAGCGCCAACAGATTACGCAGCACTTTACAATGTAGAGGGTGGACAGCACAATCACAGTACAGTTCAATACAGAAGGTACAGGAGGGCCCTGCTCATAGAGCTTACATTCTAAAGGGAGGGGGTGGTGGTACAAAAGGTAATAGCTGCAGAGAATGATTTGATGGAGGTGGCTCAGGGACAGTTGTTAGATGGGTGTGGGATAGGCTTCCCTGAATAAATTAGTTTTCAGGGATCTCCTAAAGGTGGACGGGGTAGGGGCTGATCGAACATACAAGGGCAGGGAGTTTCAGAGGATGGGAGAGGCTCTGAAAAAGTCCTGACCGCGAGCATGGGAGGAGTTAACAAGGGAGCTAGAGAGCAGGAGGTTATGCCCTCTGCAGTTTTAGTAAATCAACCCTTGCGAGTTCCCAGTTTGTCTATAAGGTGGTCATGCATGATGAAACTCCTGTGTTCTACAGCTTCTGCTGACGTTGAGTTGGTGGTTATTGTAGTGTGGAACCACTGAGCAAACGTGCTTTTGAGAAAGGGTCCTTGCAGTAGGCTACAAAATTAGAGGCTTAGGGTATATGGCCTATTTATGAAGTGCGTAGACGTGTTCCCAGGCCAAAGTTGAAGCAACTTGTCTTCGTGTTAGCAGTTGTACATCCTTACATAATATTGAAGCTGGTTTGTCCCATTTATGTCTGCATAACTGCAGCAGAAAAAATAATAAAGTTATACCTAGAGAGAAAAAGTCATAAATAGGCAAATTCTAAATATAAAAAATATTATAAAAATGGATATAATACGATAGATAGATAGATAGATAGATAGATAGATAGATAGATAGATAGATAGATAGATAGATAGATAGATAGATAGATAGCGAGATAGATAGCGAGATAGATAGAAAGAAAATATATTATATTTTATTATATTTTATCTATTTATTATCATATATTTATATTTATACTATGGGCCAGATTCTCGTAGATTGGCGTATCTTTGTTACGGCGTAGAGTATCCTATTTACGCTACACCTCCGCAACTTAGACGGGCAAGTGCTGTATTCTCAAAGCACTTGCTCCGTAAGTTGCGGCGGCATAGCGTAAATAGGCCGGCGTAAGCCTGCCTAATTCAAATGTGGAACAGGTGGGCGTGTTTTATGTAAATAACTTGTGACCCGACGTGATTGACGTCCGTGGAATATCCCAGTGTGCATTGCTTCAAAGTACGCCGCAGGGACGTATTGGTTTCGACGTGAACTTAAATTACTTCCAGCCCCATTCACGGAACACTTACGCAAACGACGTAAAATATTCAAAATTCGACGCAGGAATGACGTCCATACTTAACATCTATATATATATATATAAATATATATATATATAGAGAGAGAGAGAGAGAGAGAGAAGTAAAAATAATATTTTGTCGCATGTGCAGATTTTTTATTTTTTTTAACTTTATTCAAAGTTTAAAATGAGTGACAAGTTGTCTTAAAAGCAAGTAATTAAGATTCACTTTGCAACTAACAGCTTCATGATCCCAGAGGCGTCTTCTATTCACCCCATGCGATAACACAGAGCATAATATTATATTTTGTTACAGAGCAAACTGAATTTTACAATGCCGCTGTCTGTTGTCTTATCTGAAAACTTAAAAAAAAAGCCATACCCACTTAGGAAAGTGTCATAAAAGAAAACTGTGGAAACAAATACGTTTGGATTGCAGCTTTAATAGATGTTAATTAAACTGCCTAATGATTTTCTTAAAAAAAGGAATTAATTTACTTTGAAATAAATATAAGTCTTTTGTATGTCTGTTTTGTGAGGTCACTTTACAGAATTTAAATGAACGCATGAAAGGATGATGGAATTCTTTTTTTTACACTAGGACATTTCAAACCGGGAATATTTCGGAAATACATAAAACAAATAAACTGTTAATGGATTTTATTTTTCAAAAGTGCTGAAATGAAATATAAAATGAACTAACTGATTTGGGGGAATATGTTGAAAAGAGAAACCTTCTTAAATTATTATAGCGAAAGCCTTGTTTATTTTTCTTGTGTTTATTCAGTAAAAGATATTTCTTTGGTAGAGAACTCAAGTTAATTAAAAAGCAGGCTGGCTGCTAGAAATGATAAATTTAACCAGTTAACACCTCTGTTGCTATTAAAATGTAGAGCAGTTTTTCTTGAGGGTTTCTATTAGAAACCCTCAAAAGCTAAGTATGTACCCCCCCCCCCCCCCACACACACTATGATACTGCATGTTGATGGCTTGCACTTATAGTAATGGTTCCTTTTTCTCTGTTAGTCCAACACAAGTTTTCACACCAAATGTTATTTTCTAACAAAGCCTTAAAGTGATTGTAAAGTCTTGTTTGAAAAAACAAAAATACAAAAATGTTATACTTCACTCCTCCATGCAGTTTGTTTTGCACAGAGAAGCCTGTATCATCCTCTTCTTGGCTCCCTCTTTGCTGCTCCTGGCCCCTCCCTTCTATTGAGTGCCCCCCACCGTCTGCAGCTTTCTATGGGGGCACTGCAGCCGAGTCACAGCTCTGTGTGTCCATTCAGACATGGAGCCCCAACCTGGCTCCGCCACTCTCTCCCCTGATTGGCTGGCTGACTTTGAATGACATCCGCAGGAGTTAATGGTGCCGCTGCTGTACCTTAGCCAGTCAGGAGGAGTGGCCTGTATGGCTTAGACATTCGTGGACATCGCTGGAGAGAGATGGGGCTCAGGTAAGTAATTGTGGGGTGCTGGGGAGCAGTGTTAATTTAATCGACTAAAACGACTAAAACAATTTAGTCAACTAAATTAATACTATTTTAGTATACGACTACAACTAAAACAATTGAGATGACTAAAATACAACTAAAACTAAATTGGCATTTTGGTCAAAAGACTAAAATGGAACATAAACTAAAACTAAATTTAAATTTGACTTCAAAATTAACACTGGTCTGTAGTGCATGTTCATACCTCAATACCATAAATAATAACATATTCGACTTTTCACTCCAGCAGTATATAATTAGTTTTGAAATTGTAGAGAAAGGCTAACAAATGCATTACAATTTAATTATACCCTTTAGATTTTAGACGACTAAAATTAGTTTTAGTAAACTAAAATGTACTGGAGATTTAGGTCGCGTACACGATCAGTCTAAACCGATGAAACGGACTGAAGGACCGTTTTATCAGTCCAAACCGAACGTGTGTGGGCCCCATCGGTCAGTTATCCTTCGGTGCAAAAATTTAGAACTTTCTTTAAAATTCAACCGATGGACGCCTAACCGATAGGTCAAAACCGATGGTTAGTACGCAAAAGCATCGGTTAAAAACCTGCGCATGCTCAGAATCAAGTCGACGCATGCTTGGAAGCATTGAACTTAATTTTTCTCTGCACGTCGTCGTGTTTTACGTCACCGCGTTGGACTCGATCGTTTTTTTAACTGATGGTGTGTAGGCACATCAGACCATCAGTCAGCTTCATCGGTTAACCGATGTATCGCGTGTACAGGGCTTTAGTCAAATAAATACGACTAAAACTAAAACAATTGCAGAAGACTAAAATGGGACTAAAACTAAAATGCCACTAAGACTAAAACTAAATCAAAATTTGCTGCCAAAATTAACACTGCTGGGGAGGCTGCTAAGTTTTTTTTTTTTATCTTAACTCCTTTAGGTTTGTTTGTCGAGTTTGGGAGCAATTAGTAAGTCCTTAGCACTGATACTAAAAGCTGACACATTGGGAGTTATTTACGAAAGGCAAATCCACTATGCACTGAAATTGCACTTGGAAGTGCTGTTCCTCTAGATCTGAGGAGGACATGCAAGGAAAAGAAAAAACAGCATTTTAGCTTGCACATGATTGGATGATAAAATCAGCAAAGCTTCCTCTCATTTCAGATCTACCCCTCAGATTTACAGCGACTGCACTTTGCACTTGTAGTGATATGATGTATAGATATGGAAAATTATTTGAAAGCCACCTACGCCTGGCAGCAGTAGCTGATAAGACTAATAAGATCAGCGAGCCTGTGGCCACAGAGCACACTACTTTTTAACCACATCAATACTGGGCACTTTTGCCCCCATCCTTCCCAGACCAATTTTCAGCTTTCAGCGCTCTCGCATTTTCAATGACAATTGCGCGGTCTTGCTATGCTGTACCCAAATGAAATTTCTATATTTTGTTCGCACAAATAGAGCTTTCTTTTGGTGGTATTTATTCACGACTCCGCTTTTTATTTTTTGTGATATAAGCGAAAAAAGAGCGTAAATTTGGAAAAAAAAAATATTTTCTTTATTCTATTTGAAAAGAAATCCAATAAAATCGAATTTTGTCATAAATTTAAGCCAAAATGTATTCTACTACATGTCTTTGGTAAAAAATCCTGTTAATTGAATAATAATTGGTTTGTGTGATCACGGACAGATGTACGCAAATGATCATGTACAGATGTGCGCAGGTGATCACAGACATATGTGTGCAGATAATCATTGGGACTTGAGATTTTACTGTTACATATGTGGGGGACAGGTGTTTTTACTATGTGGGCACATGTGTGTGGGGGACATGTGTTTTGGGGACATTGTGTGGGGACATGTGTTTTGGGGACATTGTGTTTTACACCGTGTGTTACTAGGCTGGTGATCAGTGTGTAAAAACATGTAAAAAACAGCTCATACACACTGATCACCCGCGGGCTGCAGCGATCCGCTCTTCCCTCCTCACTGACTACTAATGTGCGAGGAGAGGAGAGCTGATTGCCTAGCAACTGGCTCTCTGTTTACATCACATGGCGGCTGTGATTGGACACTGGAGGGCCAATCACAGAGCCCTTCTGTCGATCTGAGATGCGCTGTGTCCGGGTGATCTGAAATGCGCACGCGCAATCCCCCTCCTTCTAAAGGGACGTTCCTGAACGTCCAATCAGAATGAGAGAGCTCCCACCCGGCCGTACATATGCAGTGGCTGGGAAGTGGTTAAATATCCCTGCACTTCAGTTATGGGGAAGCATACTAATGGTGCCGTGCCAACGCTCAGCCCGCCCTTTCTGTGGCTTAACCTCCTGGGCGGTGTTCCCAAGTCTGACTCGGGGTGAGATTTTTGGGCAAGGATCGGTAACCCCGAGTCAGACTCGGGCTCGCCTCGCTGGATGTACAGGGAGTTTTACTTACCTTGTCCCTGGATCCAGCGATGCCACCGCGCTGTGTGAGCGAGCAGGACCTCGCTCGATTCACACAGTGCCTCCGTGTGACGCCGATCTCCGTTCCCTGCGACGTTACGACGCACGGGGACGGAGAACGGCGCCAAATTCAAAAAATGAAACAAACACATTACATACAGTATACTGTAATCTTATAGATTACAGTACTGTATGTAAAAAAAACACACCCCCCTTGTCCCTAGTGGTCTGTCCAGTGCCCTGCATGTCATTTTATATAATAAAAACGTTTCTTTCTCCCTGCAAACTGTAGATTGTCCATAGCAACCAAAATTGTCCCTTTATGTCAAAAATAGTTTTAGATCAGCTAAAAAACAGCGATAATAAATTATAATCACTTGCAGAATTGTGCGATAGCGATTTGTGGGGAAATTCGTCATAAAAAAAAAAAATAATGACAGCAACAATTCTGCAACTGAGCAAATTTCAGTGATTTTGATTTGATTACATTATTGAATAATTTTTATTATAATTATATTATTATTTGTTATAATTATTTATAATTATTTATTATATTATAATTTATAATTTTGTTTTTAAAAAAATTTCATACCCGGGATGCCTATTAGAAGCTTGTTTGGAGAAACAAGTATGTAGGTGAATGAATGACTTCCTCTTGAGCAGCAGTCACTCACAATCCCATCAAAATTGTAGAAAATAAAAGGTTAGCTTATATAAGGGGAAGAAAGAGAATTCCTCTCCAAATATAGGGATTTTTACGTGAGGTGTGTTGCTCTTAGTATCGAAGGTAGGCGCACAAAACACAAGGTTTTTAGATATCAAAAATAATTTAATTATATAAATATAAAGTTTCACATTTCATAAAATAAGTTAGCAAAATGAAATATACATGATCACGACCAAATTCACATGATTTATACAAAAAAGGAAAGGAAATAGGGGTTATAATTAGAAGAAAAGCAGATGCGATATTGCCAACTAGTTTCGCACTAGATGTGCTTCATCAGGGCTTGCATGATACTTCTGTTCCTTAATTACATGTGATGGTCTGTGTATGACATAAAGGTTCATCATTAATGCAGGTATGATCAATTAAATGTCTTTAAACTTTGTAAATAAGTGTTCAACACATGTACAAATAATAGAATATAATGCGCTTACCAATTATGTTTAAAAAGCTCAAAGAACCTGGCAGAGCAAAAAGAGCTGCCAAGAAAAATAGCGAAGGCGAACCTGATGCGGACAGGAGATATTGACTGCTGCACTTTCAATCAGTGGAAGCCAGATCCACTTGATTTTAGCAGGTGCGGACAATGAGATGTATAGAGGGGGTTCACCACAGTTAAGGAGGAAGAGATACAGGTATTTGTACGTTGTATCTATTTCTCTCCTAAAGAAGAGGAAACAAAATTAAAAATGAAAGTATGAAAAAAATGATGAATGAAGAAGTAAAAGAATAATAATAATACAGCAGATTAAGGAGGTATCCATATATATTTATAGACATTTTTAAGTAAAGTAAATATATTGTATTAAATGGACATAGACAGAGTAAATATCTATGTATTAAATGAGTATGGATAAAGTCTAGAAAATATATATAAATCTAGAGAATATTACCTCAATAGTAGTGAAGTTTGAATATAGGGTTAATACTACCAATAGAGTCCAGTGAAGTTCATACTGAATTCATAGTAAGTTCTATAAGTAAATAAAGTACAGAATGTGTATGCATATAGGTATATAAATGAATTCAATTTAATTTAAAGGACATGAATTCAGTAAAAATGACTATTGCATTGCAACGTAGTACCCGTCTATTAGAGAAGGATATAATAGAAAGGGAAGAGAGTTTACCTTAGATGGTTAATGACATGGAGTATATAGTAATATATGCTGTTGTCCTAGGGGGATATAATATCCCAGTAGCATTATAATCAAAGATAATGCTGTCAGAATAGTCCAAGGGCAGTTATATGTGTTTCAATTCCGATTCTATAAATAGACAGGATAATAGATAGGTTAAGTTAGTGCATATGGCAAGGAAAGCCTGCGTAGAGCACTAAATCTTAAAAAGATGGACTGGAAAGTAATTACCTTAGTTGAGTCGTGACAACATAAGGCTAAATGAAGCAGCGTCCCACGTGTGGTGTGATGTCCTCCCTCAAGCCGTCCAAGTCAGCGTCTGACATACACTGTGTCAGCGCTGGCCTTAAGAGCAACATCTCCACCGGAAGTGAAAAGAGTCAAAATTGACCCCTGGCATCATATCCGGTCCACGTGTCCCAAGACACTTGCGCGCGCATCCTATGCGCTCCAGCGTGATGACGTAAGCTGGAGCGCATAGGGAGGAGACATGTACTGACAGTCTCAGACCGGCCAGAAACGAAAAAGTGGCCGGATGTGCGCGCGCGTCCCATCTGTTGTTAATGATAGGGACGGGAGGCGTCAAAGAAAGCACGCCCCCTGTGTTGGGACCTGTGATTGGCCACACCAAGGCTGTGCAGAGTCCGACCTCCCCCCGCATCAGGAAATCCTCCACATGTTAGATCGAATAGTTCAGAGCTCAGAAAACGCAAAAAGAAAGTTTTAATAAACACTAATAATAAGTTATACGCAATAAAACGTGTGTTTAACTATAAAGAGGTATATTAGAATATACTACTGATTTCTCTCAGCTAGACATCCAATGGTTTATTTTTACATTGTCTTATCTGGGGGAAGGTTAATGGAAAAGACATCTACAGTAATAAGTATTTTTTTTAGAAAGTTTTCACATTTTCCAATTATTAATTCATAAAGCAGAATATAACAAAGCAAAATGAAACAAAACAAAATACAATCCAAGCAAGATAGAACAAAAACAAAACAAAACAAAACAAAGCAAGAAACAAAAGCACAAAAGATATATATCAGCCAGTAATAGAGGGCGAAGCAATCTAGCCATAGATTGTAAGGTTCATATCATATATTTATTAATAATGATTCATTAGATATATATAGGGCTGGTATACAAAGCAAAAACATAATTAGCCCCGACAGGGCGACCTATATTAAAGTATATATACGGTTTATAAATTGTATCTCTGTGATTTGAGCCAATGGTAAATGAATATATAAAGTGTATTCTAATAGAGTTTGATGATGATCAATCACGGCCATGACATTTCCCTATAAAAAAGGTTTAAATGACAGGGATGTGTTGAGCCCTGGTACATAGGTGGCTCGTTGGTCAAAAATCCAACGAGCCTCACGTTGGAGGATTTTTTTATCAAAATCCCCTCCTCTTTCCGGAGGGGAGATCACTTCTAATGCAAAGAAAGTGATGAAAGATGGATCATAGCTGTGGTGCAACCCCACATGTTTACAGATAGGTGTATAGAGCAAACCTGCCTCTAGATAATAAAGATGATCCTTGATTCTTCTAGAGAATGCCCTTTTCGTCTTTCCTATATAGAAAGCGCCGCAGCGACACTTTACAAGATATACAATGCCTATGGTGGTGCAATTAGCATGTTTCTTGGATTTAAGAAAACCTCCTCTAGGGAGGGGACAGCCGTCCCCTTCTTCGATCCAGGGGCAGACATCACAGTGTCCACATTTGTAGGTACCCGGTATCTCAGGCTCCTGTGAAGTGGGAGCGTCAGGTACCAGGTGACTATGTGTAAGGCCATCTTTGATGGACCTACATCTTCTATAAACAATTTCAGGTCTTTGTGAAATATATTTTGAAATGATAGGGTCCTCAGCAAGGAAGTGCCAATTATGGTTAATCAATTGGCGAAAGATGTTCTGATCAGAACTGAAAGTGGTTATTAATTTAGTTGTTGGATTGGACTCTTTTTCCCTTTGCTTAAATAGTAATGTATCTCTTGTGTTTATCTTCGACTTTGCATATGCCTGTTTGAGAACTTTTTTACTATATCCTCTCAATGAGAGGCGTGAATAAAGGGCAGACGCTTCTTTTTCAAAATCTTCCTCCTTTGCACAATTGCGCCGAAGTCTTAGGTACTGACTGTAGGGGATGCTTCGCACCAAGGATCTTGGGTGAGAGCTGGAGTAATGTAAAATAGTGTTTCCTGCCGTTTCTTTCCTATACAAATTAGTGAATAGAGTACCATCATCATTTACTGAGATTTTTAAATCAAGAAAGGGGATACTTTTGGTATCCGACTGGATGGTGAATTTTAAATTATAATCGTTAACAGATAAATATTCCATAAATTTGGACAAAAGGTCCGCACCGCCAGTCCAGATGACCAAAACATCGTCAATATACCTCCGCCATAATAAAATATGGCGGAGGTATATCACGGCGGAGTCATCTGAAAAAATGGCTCTCTCCCACCCCCCCAGGTACAGGGTGGCATACGATGGGGCACAAGAAGTCAAGAAGCTTGTTTGGTCAGATTTAAGTGAGTTATTTCTAAAAATTACAGACCTACAATATAAAACGCCAAATTTCCTTGCAAATAATGGTACCGCTTTCAGCATGTTTTTTCTGAAAGAATCATACCGCCAGGGAGGTTAAAGGTTGGCAAGCACTTTGTAAAGCCAGCCTGATATTATCTTGGACAGACCATGATTTTTCCTATATTATTTAAAAAAAATAAATTTGCAAAAAAATAAATAACAGGTCTTACCCCTTGAACTCACATAGTGAGCACAGATTGGGGAAATGCTGTCTAAGCAGCATAATTTTACATTAATTCCTCATCTCAAGTTTATAATTCTGAATCTTCTAAACATTATGTCAAAAGCTGCAAACAATGCATTCAATCCAAGAGTTTTTTCAGTAAAATTTCCTCTTGTTTGCTTATGAGATTAGCAGTACCATATGGCCCCATTGAGAAACAAGCTGCTTGAGGTTTTAAGATGCTTTGGAAAGAGTTGTAACGTGGGTCTAGATTTCATGAAGGTCAACCAGTGAATAAATTAGTAACAGAACGAAGTGTGTACAGGATTATCTCATATTACATATCACATATTCAAAGCAATATTTCTGTATCTACATTGTTTATTAAAATGTATAAATAATAAATCGTGTATAAGAGGCTAAAAACTAATCACACCACCAGCTCAGATCAAATACACCTCAAACAACTCGCTGTCATTACTTACAGAATTCAGTGTACCTTGGGATGATATGTGCTGTCTTACGTTCTCGGTAATACACCATACCATGCTTTTACAAACAGCAACAGGGCAACAGTTGTGTTCTTTGTTAGAGCAATGCAGACATTGGATTTTCTAAAAATGTAAATGACACGAGGCACACTGGTTCCAATTGGGCAGCACTCCAAAAATGGAGACCCCCCTCAAGAACAGGGAAAGAATTCAAGAGTTAAGAAGCCACAATTATTATTGCAATCCAATAAGAGTGCCAAATAAATGTCTTAGAGTTCAAGGTTTTTAATAATAAAACAACAAATCAGAAAAAAATCCAATGCGTTTGGGGACCAAACACAAAAAAGCTGCAATAAATTAGCAAATAATTTATATAAGTGTTGTCAGATATGTGGGGAGATTTAAGCCACAATTTTTTTGTTGAACCAAACTGACAGCTCAGGTCAGAGCCGCTCTTCTAACGATCCAATGTTAGGACAGTGACTTCTCCCACTGAGCTGTTGTGTTCTGACAGCCGTCGCTCACTCGTGGGGATACGCATCTTGGCGATCGGCGGTGCGGTGTGTCAGTCTGACACACCGATCTCGGTAAAGAGCTTCTGACGGAGGCCCTTTACCATGTGATCAGCCATGTCCAATCATGGCTGATCACGATATAAACAGGAAACAGGAAGAGCCATTGATCAGCTTTTCCTCACTTGCGGCCAATCGGCGGCTCTACTGACAGGGGGGGTCTGTACTGATTGTTTATCAGTGCAGCCCCCCACGGATACCACATGGGACCAGGGAAGCTGCCAGGACCACCAGGGAAGCCCCTAACATATGGATGGCCAGGTATGTCCCCCATGGCCATCCACATATGCCAATATATGCCCAATATATGCCAATCAGTGCCCATGGACACTGACTGGCACCATTATGGATCAGATCAGTGATGCCCAGCAATGCCACCCATAGTGTCATCAGTGCCACCTATTTGTGCCCAGCCATGCCCATCAGTGCCCACATATCAGTGACTATCAGTGCCCATCCGTGCTATCAGTGCCACCCATAAGTACCCATCAGTGCCACACATAGGTACCCGTCAGTGCCGCCTATGAGTTCCCATCAGTGCCCATCAGTGCCACCTATCAGTGGCACCTCATTGGTGCCACCTCATCAGTGCCACCTTATCAGTGCCTGTCTGTGCAGCCATATCAGTGCCCGTCGTTAAAGAAGAAACTTACTTTCTTTTTTTAACGAAAACAAAGAAAACTTTTTTTTTTTTTTAAATTTTCTGTCTTTTTTTTTTGTTAAAAATAAACATTGCAGAGGTGATCAAATGCCACCAAAAGAAAGCTCTATTTGTGGAAACAAAATGATGAAAAATTAGTTTGGGTGCAGTGTTGTATGAGCGCACAATTGTCATTCAGATTGCAACAGAAAAACAACAAAACAACAACAAAACTGAAAATTGGCTTGGGCAGGACGGGGGTGTAAGTGCCTGGTATTGAAGTGTTTAAGGAAAACTTCTGTCTGATTTTGTTGGGTGTCTGTGTCCCATACGGGGAGATTCATCCCCTTCATTTATCCTGGGGCAAGCACCAACAGAAACTGATAGAAAACCACAAGCAGAAGAGAGGGGAGATCTTCCAATGGAGAGTCATCTGTTCCAGTGACCCCTATTTTCTTTGTATGCATTTCCTCTCATTTATAGAAGTTGTATCTTCTGGAAAGGAACAAGGTAACAATCTCCTAAAAAGGACACAGACATCAAAAAAAAGAATAACAAAAGGTTTTTAAAACATTAATTGGCTATATCTATGCTTTAAGTTTTCTTTTTCATTTTGTAAATGGTTATGCTTTTTTTTTTGTTCTGATACGTTTCTAAATTTGGCATATCCAGCTGTCATTTATATGTTCTCCTGTTTTACCTAAATGTCAGGCTTTATATTCCAGTTCTTCTTCCCTTGAAATATGGGTATATGACAATTATTTTTACTTTGCATACTGCTGTCAAAATGCCATAGGTGATTTGTCTGGCACTGCATAACTCCTAGCCTTGGCTGGGCATGTATGTGCTGAGTAATAAGAAAAAGAAGAAAACTTTTACTGTCGATCAAAGAGTCGTGGAAAAGGGAAGCTTTAAAGGTGAACAGATCAATTCCAATAAGATTTTACCTTTATACAATAAAAGTGTTGTGCATTTGGGATGAGTGAGAGATGGAAATTTTGCTTTGCTCTTGACTCCACCGGCAATAGTGAATTTTATAAAAAAAAAGTGTTTCAAAGCACAAATGTCCCTTTTACTTTAATACCACAACATTTTGCAGGGATGTGTAAATCCCAGAGCCGGATGTATAGAAATAAAAAACCTTTGAAAAGTAAAGCAGCTCTCATATACACTCACTGGTCATGTATTAGGTACACCTTGCTAGTACCGGGTTGGACCCCCTTTTCCTAAATAGCTTCCTTTACCTTAGTTCAGTCCTCCTTCACTTACCTCATCCTTCCATTTTGCTTTTAAATGTCCTTATTTCTTCTGAGAAACCCTCACTTCCTGTTCTTCTGTCTGTAACTACACACAGTAATGCAAGGCTTTCTCCCTGGTGTGGAGTGTCGTGCTCGCCCCCTCCCTTGGACTACAGGAGAGTTAGGGCACCCACTAACACACAGCTCCTTTCTCTATCTGCAACGTAGATAGTGTCCTGACTCTCCTGTCGTTTTTTTCCCTAACAACCACGTTAAAGTTCTCACATAATATAAAGTATTTTATTTTGAATATTAGGTATTTTTTTTAAAGGTAAATCCTACTTAGAGCCCAATATTGCTTTGGTAAATTACCGTATTTATCGGCCTATACCTTGCGCCGGCGTTTTAAGGAAAAAAATTACATTTTGGATGTCTTGCCCAGCGTCCATCGGCGGCCTTGTCCGGCGTCCATCTGTGGCCTTGCGTGGGGTCCGTCCAGCCTTGTCGGTGTCCGTCTGCTGTCTTGCCCGGCGTCCATCGGCGGCCTTGTCCAGCGTCCGTCTGCAACCTTGCGTGGGGTCCGTCCAGCCTTGTCGGTGTCCGTCTGCTGTCTTGCCCGGCGTCCATCGGCAGCCTTGTCCGGCGTCCATCTGCGGCCTTGCGTGGGGTCCGTCCAGCCTTGTCGGTGTCCGTCTGCTGTCTTGCCCGGCGTCCATCGACGGCCTTGTCCAGCGTCCGTCTGCAACCTTGCGTGGGGTCCGTCCAGCCTTGTCGGTGTCTGTCTGCTGTCTTGCCCGGCGTCCATCGGCGGCCTTGTCTGACATCCGTCTGCCGGGGGTTGCAGCGTTGTGTGTTTGAGTTTGGCACCTCGGTCGAGCTGTGCAGAGCCGGATTTCCGGTGTGTTCGGCTTCTCTCGGCTTCTCTCGGCTCCTCTCGCGTGGCTGCGGGGGGAGCCGAGCGTGGCCGAGCCTAGCCAAGTGCCCAGTACACTCGGCTCTGTCTTTGTCGGTCTTTGACGGCGGCGCCCTGAGACAGCGAGGATCGGCGTATAACGCGCACCCAAGATTTTCTCCTGATTTTCAGGGGAAAAAAGTGTGCTTTATACGCCGATAAATACGGTACAAACATATCTGTATAGACAGCTTTTTGGACCCACTTCTGCATTCCATAGGCTGCGATAACATGTCTGTGTACATTATATTCATAACCATGATTGTAAACACCTAAGCTTATGTGTGTACTCTAATAATCTGGCTGAGACAGATGACAGAATATTAAGGAAGGAGAAAGCAGCCAAGTGGCAGCATGGCTTCCTGCCACCAAGATTAAGCAGCTGATTTAGAAACTTGTTAAGAATTAATTCAGCATAATTTACATCCAGTTATTAAAATGTGCTCAATGCCTGATGCTAAAAAACAAACTTAGAATGTCCTTCTAGATTTATACAAGGTTGGTCTAAAGACTGTTTGACTTTTGGGGATGAGTAATTTCCTTACGTATAATAGATGCTACATGAATACATGTTTAGAGTATTTAGAAAGCAGCCAAGCAAAACATTGGAAGGGTAGGATTTGAATTTCCCAAATGATGCTGAGCAAACAAGCCTGTACAGGTGTATCTCATAGATGGTATTCTGAGTTTTTTCATACAATAATATTCTAATTATAAAGTACAGATATGTATTTATTTAAAAAATATATTTTTGATTGTAATCAATGTAAGTACCTAAATTTTACTTGATGCCAGCCTTTTGTAACTTTCCGTAGAGGAACATACAGACTGAATGGGAAAGGCAAAATTAGAGACCAATCAAACTCTTTTACAGGAACATGTCTTGAAAAAGAACATTCTGACAAGAGGAGCAGAAAAGTGACCTCATCAATCTTCTGCTGCTCACTCGGTGTTCAATTACAGGCTGAGAGCAGAGAGTTTACAAATCTGTACTGCCTTATTGTGATAGAAAAAGTCAGGACAACAGTCTAGCAGTGCTGTGTATAAGGCCTCGTACACACAACCGATATTTTTTTGCAGAGGAAACCGGTCGTGTGTACATTTTCGTCAAGGAAACTGTCGAGAAACTCGACGAGCCAAAAAGAGAGCAAGTTCTCTATTTCCTCGACGGGAGTCTCAAATTGGCTCGTCAAGTTCCTGGTCGTATGCTAAGAAACCCGCGCTTGCTCAGAATAAAGTATGAGACGGGAGTAAAAGTAGCATTTGTAATGGAGATAACACATTTTTCAAGCTGTAACAGACTGTAAAGTGCAAATCGTCTCTTAACAAACTTTTACTTAACACGCAAACACATGAAATTAGCAAAAGCAGCCCCAAGAGTTTAGCCAGTGGAATCGAACTTCCCCTGCCGTTGTATGTGTTGTATGTCACCGCGTTTGAGAACGAGGAGATTTTGTCTTGACAGTGTGTACGCAAAGCAAGCTTGTCGAGTTCCTCGACAAGCCTAACAAGGAATTCGACGAGGAAAATGATGTGTTTCGCCCGTCGAGTTCCTCGGTCGTGTGTATGAGGCCTAAGAGCTTCAGTAATGGCAATGAGTGCGGGATTCAGGGGGAATTCATCCTTTGGCCTCAAGCCTCATGGCATCAGGGATTTTCTTCCCCTGCATTGACCAACCATCAGCTTACCGGGTGTACATTTCAATTGAGACATTGTTAAGTGGTTTTGATCATCTCTCTCACTAAAATCTTTCCCTTACCCAGGCCTATAGTAGTGCTTTTGTTCCCTCTAAGACAGCCGTCTATTCCTTGCACATCCCCTAGCCGCCATGGGGGAACATACTGAGGGTTATTTACCAAACGCAAATCCACTTTTCACTATAAGTGCAAACTACAATTGCAAACTGCACTTGAAATTGCACTGAAATGCACTTGGAAGTGCAGTCCTTGTAAATCTGAGGGCATAGGCATGATCACAGGGTGTGCCAGGTGTGCCCAGGCACACCCTAATCACTCCCTGCAGTGCAGATTCCCCCTGCTGCCCAGGGCACACAGCATGGCTGGCTTCCCTCCTCACCAATTGGCTCCTGCAGTGGGCACACATAGATGATATTTCAGGATGAGTGGGGAAAGGGGCAATGTTATTTACCGGCCCCTTCCCTTTCTGAATGAACACAGTGAGATATTGTTACCGTGTTTTTGAGCTTTCAGGTGCACAACCTATATCTGAGGGGTAGATCTGAAATGAGGGGAAGCTCTGTTGATTTTATCATCCAATCATGTGCAAGCTAAAATGTTGTTTTTTCATTTTCCTTGCAAGCATTTCCCCCTTAGATCTACAGCAACTGCACTTTCAAGTGCACTTAGCACTTGTAGTTTGCACTTGTAGTGCAACGTGGATTTGCCTTTAGTAAATAACCCCACATGTGTACCTGTTTGTGTAAAAGGATGACTGTAATTACCTTATCTTAAGCCCCATACACACTATCAGTTTTCCTGCTGGTTTTCTCTTCAGGTTTACCAAAACCATGTAGTACAAGGACCTGCCTAATTGCATTCCAATTAAAACGCTTAAGGTTTGACCTCATATTAGATGGTTTTGGTAAACCTGAAGAGAAAACCATCAGGAAAACTGATAGTGTGTATGGGGCTTTAGAGCTTTTCTGGCTGGTCACATGACCTCCGGCCTCTACTGTATGTGAACAGTATTCAAACCACACATGTGAGGTATCACCAGGATCATTAGAGAGAGAGCAATAATTCTAGTGCAACTCTGAGGCCCCGTACACACGACCAGTTTCCTCGGCAGAATTTAGCTTTCCGACCGAGTTTCTGGCTGAATTCTGCCGAGGAAACTGGTCGTGTGTACACTTTCGGCCGAGGAAGCCGATGAGGAGCTCGACGAGGAAATAGAGAACATGTTCTCTATTTCCTCGTTGTTCTATGGGAGCTCTCGTCCCGCCGAGGTCCTCGGCGGCTTCAGGGCTGAACTGGCCGAGGAACTCGATGTGTTTGGCACGTCGAGTTCCTCGGCCGTGTGTACGAGGCCTAAACAGGTAAACTGTAGACATTTTTAAAACATCGCCTATGAAGATATTTTTTTTTTCCCCACATAAGATTTTTATTGGAAATAAAGGAGAACAATCATAATAGAGTGTATTACAGAAACAAATAATACAGGAAATATGGTATAAGACATGGTACGTTAACATTGTAACTCGAAGCATTTGACATCAAGATAAAACCTAGTAGTGAGTTGTTGAGATTGAACCCTATTTCCGTTGGAGCAAGAACTTTTTTAAAGTACCGTAGTTTGTCACCATTCCACGAGTGTGCGCAATTTTAAGGCATGCCTTGTTAGGTATCTATTTACTCGGTGTAACATCATCTTTCACATTATACAAAAACATTTGGCTAATTTTACTTTTTTTATTATTATTATTCATGAAAGTGTATTATTAAAAGAAATTGCATTTCAAAGGCAGCTGCGCAAATACAGTGTGGCATAAATTCTTGCAATGATCGCCATTTTATTCTCTAGGGTCTCCGCTAAAAAATATATATATAATTTGTGGGGGCTCTAAGTAATTACTGATTTTAACTTGTAAGCAACAAGTGCCAGAAAAAGACTTTAACCTGCCTAGCGGTATTCCCGGGTCTGGCTCGGGGTAGAATTTCAGTACCATTAGCGGTATCCCTGAGCCAGACTCAGGATCGCATTGCGGGATCCAGGCATAGTTACTTACCTTATCCCCTGGATCATGCGATGTATCCCCCGCTGTCTCCTCGCTCAATTCACACAGTGCCGAGTGTCGCAGAGCTCCATTCCCTGCGACGTTGCGACGCACGGGGGCGGAGATCGGCGCCAAATTCAAAAAAGTAAAAGCACACAATACATAAAGTATACTGTAATCTTACAGATTGCAGTACTATATAAAATAATTACACACCCCCTTTGTCCCTAGTGGTCGGTCCAGTGTCCTGCATGCACTTTTATATAATAAAGACTGATTTTTTTTTCTGCCTGGAAACTGGAGATTGTCCATAGCAACCAAAAAGTGTCCCTTTATGTCAAAAGTGGTTTTAGACCAGCTAGAAAACAGCGATAATAAATGAGAATCACTTGCAGAATTGTGCGATAGCGATTTGTGGGGAAATTCGTCATTAAACAATAAAAGTAATGACAGCGACAATTCTGCAACTGAGCAAATTTCGGTGTTTTTGATTTGATTACATTATTGAATAATTTTTATTATTATTATATTATTATTTGTTATAATTATTTATAGGTATTTATTTTATTATAATTTATGATTTTATGTTTCAAATGTTATCATACCCAGGATGTCTACTAGACTCTTGTTTGGTCAGATTTAAGTGAGTTATTCCTAAGAATTACAGGCCTACAATATAAAATGACAAATTTCCATGCAAAACAATGCTTTCAGCACTAGTGTTGCTCACGAATATTCGCATTTCGAATATTCGTTACGAATATGGCATATTCGAATATTCGTGAATAACTCGAATTTCGCGGCCAAAATTCGCTATTCCGAATATTCGTATTTTTTCAAATTTATTTTTAAAACAGATCACATCCTATCGACGTCTAAAAGCATTGCTGGTATGATTAGAGACCCTGGGCCGAGTAGCTAAGCTGAGGCGATCCTTTTATGTTGCCGAATATTCGCAATCGCGAATATTCGATTTCCGAATATTCGCAAATACTTTCTCCGCCCTTCTTTTGCATCAGAGCCAATCAGAGTTCTCCTACCACAGTTGTCAAAATCTCGCAATCAATTTCGCATTCGCATTAGCGAAATTTCGATAAAATATCACCAATATTCGATTTCCGAATATTCGCAAATACTTTCTCCGCCCTTCTTTTGCATCAGAGCCAATCAGAGTTGTCAAAATCTCGCAATCAATTTCGCATTCGCATTAGCTAAATTTCGATAAAATATCACCAATATTCGATTTCTGAATATTCGCGAATACTTTCTCCGCCCTTCTTTTGCATCAGAGCCAATCAGAGTTCTCCTACCACAGTTGTCAAAATTTCGCAATCAATTTCGCATTCGCATTAGCGAAATCTCTCATTTTTTTTTTTTTTTTTTTTATAAAATATCACGAATATTCGATTTTAGCGAATATTTCACGAATATTTGTCTATATATTCGTGATATATCGCAAAATCGAATATGGCGTATTCCGCTCAACACTATTCAGCACCTAAAATCTGACATAATCATACCGCCAGGGAGGTTAAGGGGTTAATCAGCTCTTTTCAAGGGAATACATTTAAAAACAACATATTTATTGTAAACTAGTTCCTAGGTGTATGAACAGTCCTGAATATCCATTGACGTTCTCTGTTTTGATCGGCAGATTTTGCAGCTGAGTTTGAACATGGATTTCCTTATGCAGCCTCTCCATACTGTACTATTCCCAGCTGAAGCAGCCTATGAGATTGGAAGGAGGCTTAGTTGCATTAAGCAATCTATTTTTCTCTCTCAACATGGATTACATGATAAAGAGACTTAGGCTCCATGCATAGAGAATACTTGATTACAACCAGTTTTATGCATCCATCCCAGCAATGAGGTTAATTATCGTTACTGCCTTATTTGCATCATATATGAACTAAAATTAACTCAGTAAGTCAATATTTTCCAAGTTTGTACTTATTTATGGTTAAAGACAAGCTGTTTGGAAATTAAGCTATATACATGTCTAGATTTGGAATTTACGTTACGCTAATTAGAGCGGAATTTTATTTCATTATGAAAAAGTGGCAATTTTGTACACCCTTTTATGTCGCTACTATACCCTTGACTATATGTAGAACATTGGTATTTTTTTTTTTTATTACACCAATATCAGCAGCAATAGAATCTTAAAAAGGTCAGAGAAACTATCAAAACAAGTGCAGCTTTATCAAACTGACAGCAGTAATTTACAGATGGCATATTGTAATGAGACTTGCAGGTAGTGACAGTTTTGCTCCCAGCTGTAATGCTGTATAAAAGCATTTTTTTTTGTAAATTTAAAGAGTTTTCTGTGAAACATCTGTATTCCTTAGTGTGATCATTTCTTATAATTAGTGTGAAAATGGTGCTTGTAGCATGAATTGAATTATCATTTTTATTTGCAGTAATGTAACACCATTGCCATATTCATTGGTGATGATAATTACTAAATAGGTTATTACGTGTTTGTTTTTGTCTTGTTCCTGAAAGTTATACAAAGGCAGTAATTAGGATTTTTCACAGTGCAAAAGTTTCTCGTATTAATGTTCTGCAGCCCATTTGTAGCCTCTGTCGACTGAGCATGTGCAGCAGCTTTAAAAACGAGAGCATTTCAGGAAGGGACCCACTGCGTTTTTCTATGAGGATGCCTTAGGGATCTGGTGGGGAAGGATTTAGCTGGGACTAATACAGTTATTTAATAATGTGCATGAAAAAAAAGATTTATGTCATCTCATTATTAAAGCCCAAACAATTAAAAGGGAGCTCAAGCCAAAACACAGAATTTAGCATTAGGTATTATCTACCTGGAAATTCTTTTTTTTTATTTCGTAAGCAGGTTGTGGAAGAAAAGTACACATACTGTTCAGTCTATAGAAGAAACAAAGCCCGATTAAAAAAAAAAAAAATGTCCCTTACAGCCATTAGAGACAATGGGGTAGATTCAGGTAGGGCTGCGCACTCTTACGGAGGCGCAGCGTTCCGTTTTTCCGCTACGCCTCCGTAAATTACTTGCGCTACGCTTCATTCACGAAGCAGTAGCTCCGTAATTTGCGGGGGCGTTCCGTAAAAGTGGCCGGCGGAGGCGGGCGTAATTTAAATGATCCCGTAGGGGCGTGGATCATTTAAATTAGGCGCGTTCCCGCGACGAACGTAGTGCGCATGCTCCGTCGGGAAACTTTCCCGACGTGCATTGCGGTAAATGACGTCGCAAGGACGTCATTTGCTTCAACGTGAACGTAAATGGCGTCCAGCGCCATTCACGATTCACTTACGCAAATGACGTAATTTTCAAAAATCGCGACGCGGGAACGACGGGTATACTTAGCATTGGCTGCGCCTGCTAATAGCAGGAGCAGCCTTACGCAGAAACCGACTAACGCAAACGACGTAAAATTTGAACGCGCGTACGGTTGTGAATCGGCGTGAGTATGCAATTTGCACTACGGGAACGCCACCTAGCGGCCAGCGTAAGAATGCAGCCTACGATACGACGGCATAAGAGCCTTATGCCAGTCATATCTTAGGCTGCAGTCGGCGTATCGAGCTTTCTGAATCAGGAGAAGTCGATACGCCAGCGCATCTAAGCAATTACGCTGCATACCTATGGATACGCAGACGCAATTGCTTTCTGAATCTACCCCACTGTAGTTTGAGCCAGCAACAGCTCTCTACTTCCCAAGAAGGGAAGAATTGGAATCCAGCATACATGTTGACTGCTAAGAATTTTCACAATGGAGTATTATTTTTATACAAGTTTCATATAGTGCCAACAGTTTGCGCAGCGCTTAACAAAATAAAGGCAGACATTACAGTTACATTACAATTTGGTACAAGAGGAATCAGAGGGCTCAGAGAAGTGCTAACCACTACTCGGATGAGTAGTGGTTAGCACTTCTGCCTGGTAGCATTGAGGGCATGACACTACCTGCCTGGAGTTTGCATGTTTTCCTTGTGCTTGCGTGAGTTTTCTCCCACACTCAAAAATACATGCTAGTAGGTTAAAGTGTTACTAAACCCAGGACCCTGCATTCTCTATATCCGGTCTCCCACAGTACACACAACACAGAAATGCAATTATTTTAGTAAATATAAACTACTTAATACCTTTTCTCATCAGCCGTATATAGCAGTCTTGTGATTTCGCTTGTAGTTGGAGTTTCCATTCTCCTCTGACTGTCCTATGAGGAAGAAGCCGAACGTCGGTGCGGCTCTATACGGCGCCTGCGCACCGACGTTCGTCTACTTTCGGGAACTCGTGACGCGCTGTATGCGACCGTTGGAAGGCTGTCAATCAAATAGGAACGCCCAGTCCCGCAGCCCATACACGGAAGCGGTGGGAGAACATCGATCTCTAAAACGGTAAGTACTGCATTCATTTAAAAAAAACACCCGATTCTGCTTAGTAAAATTAGCCTCAATCTAATGTTAAAAATTTATATTTTGGGTGAACCTCCACTTTAAAATATAAATTAAGGCAGGGCTTTTTTCAGCTGGAACTGAGTTCCACCATCTTTTGCTCATGTCCCCTGCCCGCCGCTCACCACTATCACTTGTAAACACAGAAGTGCCTCTTCCGTGTTTATAAGTGACAGCTTGTCTACCAACAGCTCCCACAGTTCTGATCTCCTAAGTGGTTCCCTCTAGAGGTACTTGAGAAGAAGAGGAGTTAGGGATGAAATGTGGATGGGGGTGCAGAGGTAAGCAGCAGTGGAAGAAGGCTGAACTCTGCACTCTGTGTGTAGAGAACCCCTGAACTCTGCACTTTGTATGTAGCACACCCCAAAACTCTACATGTAGTGCAACTCTGAAATCTTTGCGTGTAACCCCCTGAACTCTGCACTTTGTACTTACTATGTACTATACTATGCACTCCAGGTATTTGAAGGGTAACTCCACTTTCGTGGGGGAAAAAATTAGCCGATAAAGAAAAAATAATATAGTGCATACATATTGTAATTCAATGTTATTAAAAATGACCTTTCCTTTTCAATCTGCAGCCGCTGTAATTTTCTGAGACTGCAATGCAATATGGCTACCTGGAGTTGTTCTGTTCACAGAATGTGTACTAAACACACCCCAGAAACATAATTTTTTTGCTTTTGTGATTGACTCACCAATTTTCCCAGAAGTCTGCCCTAAGATACAAGTCAGACTTCTATACAACATATACTGTATAAAAGTCAGACATCATTGGTAAACACAGTGTTATAACAAAATCTAAGTGGATGAAGTTTCTCACAGTAGGACACAGTCACGTTAGGATAGTGTAGCCGGCTTGTGGGATGGGTGAGATGGAACTTACAAGAGTAATTGGTCCATAAGGTCATGTAAGTAGGCCCCTGCTGTGTAGGAGCCTACAAGCATAATGGTAAAAAGCAAACTATATGCAGGGACTGTGGTTCCCAACAGGGCTAAAGAAGATATGAGGCTAAGTAGGGAAGTGTATGAGCAGAGAAAGAGAGGGAAAGGTATAAGGAAGAAGGAAGAAAAGTGAGGCCCCGTACACACGACCGAGTTTCTCGGCAGAATTCAGTCAGAAACTCGATCGGAGCTGGATTCTGCCGAGAAACTCGGTTGTGTGTACACTTTTCACCGAGGAAGCCGACGAGGAACTCGTCGGGCCAAATAGAGAACATGTTCTCTATTTCCTCGTTGTTCAATGAGGAAAGTTGCTTCAACACAGAACTCGAAGAGGAACTCGATGTGTTTGGCACGTCGAGCTCCTCGGACGTGTGTACGGGGCCTAAGGTGGAGGGGGGAAGAGGAAGAGAAGGAACAAGGTGGTTGTCCCCAGAGGGGAGACTGGAGCTCCAGACAGGTGATGTCAGAGATTATACGATAGGTACCTAAAGAGGTGTTCCAGCCTGGGGAAAAAAAAAGAGTCAGCAGCTACAAATACTGTAGCTGCTGACTTTTAATATACACTTACCTGTCCAGGGAGCCCATGATAGTGGCACCCCAGCCAATCTTTGGATCGGCTGTCGGGTGTTGCCGCTGCCATCTCCACTAAGGTGCCAAATGTGTCAGTGGAGGGTTGGAGCAAATAAGCGGAAGTTCCACTTTTGAGTGAAACTCCGCTTGAGGGGAATTAGGGAAGCAGTAGTGCGGGGGTCGATGCACCTGTCAGGTTTTTATCACTGTCTGTATTCCCATACAAAAGATTTATCCGGATTGATTGTCCTTTTTACCATTATCACCAAGTGTGAAAGTGAAAAAAAATCCCAAATGTGGGGTTGTTATCAGAAAAAAAAGAGGGGAATCTTCCAAAAGAGACACTAGTTCTGGTGACCCTCAATATAAATGGGTTTCCTCTCACTTCTTTTTCGTTTTGGCTACGGCACAGGAAGTGAAAGGAAATTTCCCTATTGAGACACAGAAGGAAAAAAAAATGATGAGGGTTTTAATTCTCCCTTATTCTAGCCAAGATTTTAGGATACCTTTTCCCCTTGGTCATTATTATTATCATTATTATTATTATTATTATACAGGATTTATATAGTGCCAACTGTTTATGAAGTGCTTTACAATAACAAGGGGGACAGTACAATTACAATACAGTTCAATACAGGAGGAATAGGAGGGCCCTACTCGTGGAGCTTACAATTTAAAGGTAATGGGTGCAGGGGATGATCTGATGGAGGGGACTCAAGTACATTTCTTAGGTGGAGGTGGGGTAGGCTTTCCTGAATAAGTGAGTTTTCAAGGATCGCCTAATGGTGGATAGGGTAGGAGCTGACCAGACATACTGGGGTATGGAGTTCCAGAGGATGGGAGGGGCTCTAGAGAAGTCCTGTAGGCGAGCATGAGAGTCGATAACAAGGGAGTTAGAGAGCAGGAGGTCCTGAACTTTTTTACTTTTTCAGTGTTTGTTAGATGACATTAGTAGTTGAACTGTTGCTTAGGATTGTTGTTTGAAGGCCCAATTTTGTTTAATGTTGTGGTAATTGGTGTGAATAAACGGTTTGTAGTTGACAGTTTAATGAAATACCAGTAAAAAGAGTGTATGAGAATCTAGATTAATATATGTCAGAGTAATTTCACAAAATGTTTTTCCAACTAAATAACTATGTTCAGCAGGATTGTCAAGGAGGAAATGCATTTTTGTTCATTATATTAAAAACAGAAAGCAAAACAACCCGGTGATTTAATTGTGTCCGCTTTCTTCATCTCAATCAGACACATATTGAGCAATTACTGTCACTAGACCCGATGCACAGGGCATATCACCAAGAATGCAATTTTTATCTCCTTTAAAGGATATATTGTTTTGATATTATAGGTAATTATTCTGATAATTCATCACTTTCTAGTGGGATGGGTTGAGTGCTCTTTTTGTGTCTTATCTTTAGTGCTTCTAATGCACGAAGATTTGAATTATTCATTCTGTGTCTGTTGGCTGCAGAATCCTGAAATAGCTCTTGTTTGCTAATGTATTTGATCAACTGCAAGCTGCACTAACAGGTAATAGTTATAGCAGCGCTGAAAGCGCCCAGAAATAATAGGAGCTTTCAGTCAAAGTGAAAGGAAGGATGTTGTGCTTTGTTTCCTTTGCTTAAAAGTATCATTTTATTAAATTTTCGGCCTCATTTCTATGTTTTCACCCCTCCCAGAGGCTCACTTGTTACTTGATTCCTTTGAGGACTAGATAGAAAATTATGCTTTGCTGTTTGATATTTGCAGCACTAGGGGTGGATTTACCAAAATAAGTATAGAGCGGTCAGCAAAGTCAATGTATTCTTAACATAAGCTGAAGTTGTGTTCACTTTGAATGGCCAATAAAGTGTAAATGTAAAGCACGCCTTGCATGAAAATGTTCCCTTTCCTGTCAGCCACCTACCTACTGAATACAAAACACGTAAAGTGTATTTCCACATCACTATCATCTGTAACTACAGGAGATTTGAACTTGGTCTGTCCTAAAATGGGTTAAAGGTTTAGAGGCTGGGCCTCCTGCATTGTATGTTACTAAAGGCAGACCTGGGACAGGCTCACTCTAACATTGATGAAAACCTTGCAGTCAAACTTGACACCTTCTCCTAGGAAACATCTAAAAGGTAAGAAATATGAAAAAAAAGAAAGCCATGATGTGTGAATGAAAACACATAAACACATAGGGGCAGGTCCACGTAGATCGGCGCATATATCCGCTGGGCGTAGCGTATCTAAAATACACTACGCCGCCGTAACTTTTTTTTTTCCGAATCCTCAAAGAATTTGCGCCGTAAGTTACGGCGGCGTAGTGTATCTTTGGCGGCGTAAGGGCGCGGAATTCAAATGGATGTGATGGGGGCGTGTTTTATGTAAATACGTTGTGAACCGACGTAAACAACGTTTTATTTTTAACGGCGCATGCGCCGTCCGTGGGGGTATCCCAGTGCGCATGCTCGAAATTAAACCGGAACAAGCCAATGCTTACGACGGTGACGTCATTCTACGCAAATCCTTATTCGCGAACGACTTACACAAACGACGTAAAAAATTAAAAATTTGACGCGGGAACAACGCCCATACTTAACACTGAGTACGCCTCATAATAGCAGGGGTAACTATACGCCGGAAAAAGCCGAACGCAAACGACATAAAAAAATGCGCCGGACGTACGTTCGTGGATCGCCGTAACTAGCTAATTTGCATACTCGATGCGGAATTCAATGGAAACGCCACCTAGCGGCCGGCGGAAAAATGCATCTACGATCCGACGGCGTACAATCCGAGATGCAGTCGTATCTTGTTTTGTAGATACAAAACAAAGATACGACGCGGGAAATTTAAAATGTAAAATTACGCGGCGTATCAAATTCTTTTGTGGATCTGCCCCAAAGTGCGTTTTTCCCAAATTTGACTGCAAAAGTGGAACTGTGCTTTAAAAAAGGTCGCAAAAAGTAAAGCATTTTTTGAAAAACGACTTATCTCTGATGGTGTCTTCCACCCAATTCTTGGTGGCACCGGTCATATAGCAATGTCTTCTATAAAAAAACAGCTTGTTTGCACTTGATTAGATGATTGCAATAAACTAGTCCCTCCTTATTCACAAAGCTATATGACAATCACTTTTCTAACTAAACGGTCTCTATCTTTTAGTAAGGCTACTTTCACACTGGGGCAGTGAGAGCATTGGCGGTAAAGCACCGCTAGTTTTAGCGACGCTTTACCGTAATTTTAGCTGAGCTTTTTGAAAACTAGCGGGGCGCTTTTAATCCTCGTTAGCGGCCAAAGAAGGGGTTAATAACACCCGTAAAGTGCAGCTGCAGGAGCGCTTTGCAGGCACTTCAGCAGCGCTGCCAATTCATTTCAATGGGCAGGGGCGGTATACACTGCTTCTCCACCGCTCCTCCACCGCTCCTCCACCACTCCTCCACCACTCCTCCACTGCCCCAAAGATGCTGCTTGCAGGGCTTTTTCTAGCATTCTGCAAGTGCATCACTCCTGTGTGAAAGCACTGTACCGGTACTGGTTGCAGACCAGTACCAGCCTGTTCACATGTGGGCCACCATCATACAGCAAGAGGTGAGTGGCAACCACGGTCAATGACAGAGCTCTCACGGAGCACTTTTCATATTACCAAGCGGATAATTACCTGCTTGCTAACATGATAGGTTTCTCATCTCCCACTCTCCATCCTGATCTAAAGCTCTTTCCGTCCCCTGCCCTGCTGATAGGATGACATTGGCAGCCAGGCAGGAGACCTGGAAACATAGACACAGGCTCATGACTGCCTCTGCCTTGCTGAAAGTAAGACTGTGCAGGGGAGGCAGAGACTGTAAGGGGCACTGCATTGTCAAAGAGGAAATAGTGGGCCGTGACTGTAAGGAGGACTGTGATAGGGGGCATGACTGCAAGGGGCACTGTGATGGGGGGACAAGAATGCAAAGTTGACTTTGATGGGGGGCCATGACTACAAGGAGGACTGTGATGGGAGGGGCCCAAGACCACAAGGGGAACTGTGATGGCGGCACATGACTGCAAGGAGCACTGTGATGGGAGGGGCCCAAGACCACAGGGGGCACTGTGATGGAGGCCCATGACTGCAAGGAGCACTGTGATGGGGGGGCAATGACTACAAGAGGCACTGTGATGGGGTAGTTGTGATTGCTAGGGGCACTGTGATATAAAGGTGACTGCAATCATTACAGTGCAGTCCCCTTTATATCACAGTGCTCTTTTACAGTGCAGTCTTGTATTCATTCATTGTGTTCATTGTGTTATAAAAAGTCTTGTCGATCATGTCTAAATTTGTGTATTTTGCTGTGCGTTTACACCATACCAAGGTGAGAATCCAGTCTAAATGGAGGGTATGGTAAGGTCGATGAGCATATACTGTAATTTTTTTTCAGAATTGTACATGTTTTCATTTTTACACTTTCATATATTTTGTTATTGCATTTATTAACCACTAAAGAGAGCTCCTTGTTTCACACAAGTGCATAATTTTCATGGGAAACTAGCATATTTTCATACTAGAAGCACGCTTTGTGAAGCACAGCAAAGCTTCAAATACAGTACCAGTCTACATATGTAATAACCAAATATTGCTTCCTTGTCTATGATTATATTTGCCAACTGTACATAGATAAAGGGGTTTGTTTAAACATGTCTACACTATGATTAGGTTACTTACCGGTACATCAAGTTGATCCATTTGGCCATGTAAAGACATTGATAAGACTTTCTTTTCCACAGTCATCTTATTTACAAACAGAACATTTTGAAAACTGAACATTTTCTGCTTCTTTAGTAAATCATCCACAATAAATACATTACTGTTTTTTTTTTTTTTGCCTTATTGTATGTACATGTTTATGTTATTTGCTAAAAAAAAACTGCCCGAATGTGAGTTTAGCCATTCACATAGTTACTTTAGGAAATCATCTTTTTGATTTAAGATCAATATTGTAAAATAATGTCAATTTATATTTCCTGGCTTTTCTTCAGCATTGGCTGTCTTTTCTTCATTGCTTATGTTCATTCATGTTCATTGACAGACTGCATAAATAAAAATGCTATGGATGCAAAAAAAATATAGAAATATTTTAATACAGATTAGGAAAAAAATTACCCACCTACAATGTTCCTGTGGCTGAAATAATGAGTTACCTGTGTGGGTGGAAATGGCTTGACACATCTATAGGCAACGTACATTAGAGAAGCATTGCATGTTTAAAAGACAAGTTGGGCTTTCTGTGACTCAGTGCCTATATAGTTCTGGAGGTTTAACAAATTCTACATTATCAGTTTTTTTTTCCTTTTGTGGGAGTTGAAGTGCACCTACAGTGCCTTGCAAAAGTATTCACCCCCTTGGCTTTTTACCTATTTTGTTACATTACAGCCTTTAGTTCAATGTTTTTTTTATCTGAATTATATGTGATATAAATACATACTTACAACTATTTTTCAGAAATAAAAAAATTATAATTGGCATGTGCGTATGTATTTACCCCCTTTGTAATGAAGCCCATAAAAATTACCTTCAGAAATCACATAATTGGTGAAATGATGTCCACCTGTGTGCAATCTAAGTGTCACATGATCTGTCATTACATATACACACCTTTTAGAAAGGCCCCATAGGCTGAAACACCTAAGCAAGAGGCACCACTAACTAAACACTGCCATGAAGACCAAGGAACTCTTCAAACAAGTAAGGGACAATGTTGTTGAGAAGTACAAGTCAGGGTTAGGTTATAAATAAATATCCAAATGTTTGATGATCCCTTGGAGCACCATCAAATCTATCATAACTAAATGGAAAGAACATGGCACAACAGCAAACCTGCCAAGAGACAGCCACACACCAAAATCGGGCAAGGAGGGCATTAATTAGAGAGGCAGCACAGAGACCTAAGGTAACCTCGGAGGAGCTGCAGAGTTCCACAGCAGAGACTGGAGTATCTGTACATAGGACGACAATAAGCTGTACGCTCCATAGAGTTGGGCTTTATGGCAGAGAGGCCAGAAAAAAAACATTACTTTCAGAAAAAAACAAAATGGCATATTTTCAGTTTGCAAAAAAGCATGTGGGAGACAAAAATGTATGGCAGAAGGTGCTCTGTTCTGATGAGACTAAAATTTAAAGTTTTGGCCATCGACGAAAACGCTATGTCTGGTGCAAACCAAACACATCACATCACCCAAAGAACACCATCCCCACTGTGAAACATGGTGGTGGCAGCATCATGCTGTGGGGATGTTTTTCAGCAGTCGGGACTGGGAAACTTGTCAGAATTGAGGGAAGGATGGATGGTGCTAAATACAGGGATATTCTTGAGCAAAACCTGTACCACTCTGTGTGTGATTTGAGGCTAGGATGGAGGTTCACCTTTCGGCAGGACAGCACCCCCAAACACACTGCTAAAGCAACACTTGAGTGGTTTAATGGGAAACATGTAAATTCGTTGAAATGGCCTAGTCAAAGCCCAGACCTCAATCCAATAGAAAATTTGTGGTCAGACTTAAAAAAAGCTGTTCTAAAGTGCAAACCAATTCAACTTGAAGGAGCTGGAGCAGTTTTGCAAGGAGGAATGGGCAAAAATCCCAGTGGTAAGATGTGGCAAACTCATAGAGACTTATGCAAAGCGACTTGGAGCTGTGATAGGATCAAAAGGTGGATCTACAAAGTATTGGCTTTAGGGGGGTGAATAGTTATGCACATTGACTTTTTCTGTTATTTTGTCCTATTTGTTGCTTGCTTCACAATAATAATAAAAAAATCTTCAAAGTTGTGGGCATGTTTTGTAAATGAAATTAAGCAAATCCTCAAACAATCCATGTTAATTCCAGGTTTGTGAGGCAACAAAACACGAAAAATGGCAATGGGGTGAATACTTTTGCAAGGCACTTTATATTTATAAATAAAAGCAGATCCAGCAAAACTTTAATGCTGTTCTCCATAAAGAGATTTCCGCGTACTTCCTGTCCCCCGTTGACATGAAAACAAAGGCTGGGCTTCCAACCCTTCAAACCACAAGGGCTTCTTATGAGTGTTGTGCACTCAGTTTGAACATCAGTTATTTTTATTTAATATTATGGCATTAGCATACATGAGAAGAGCTTGTTATAACGTAATTAAGTCCAGTTTTACTGACATCCATGCTGTGCAACATATGACCATAATAGAGAATGGTCTAGTTATATCAGTGGTCATCAACCCTATCCTCTGGTCCCACTAACAGGCCAGGTTTTATGTATTACCCTAGGGAGATGCAGACTAGAATACTGCAATCACTGAGCAGCAAATGATATCACCTGTGATGTATTTTAGTTATCTTGCAAACCTGGCCTGTGAGCGGGCCCTGAGGACAGGGTTGATGACCACTGAGTTATTTTATGGGGTGCCAAGCCAAAACCGACAAAAAGACCAGTTCTCTCCTTCAGATAGTTCATATCAGAATCCCAATAGCCCGACGCGTTTCACGAAACAAGTTTTCTTCCTCAGGGGTTGATGCAAACACAATATCTATGGAATAAAGCAGTTTAAGATATACAATAAAGATATTAGATAATGCCGTACTAGTGCAAAAGCACTAAAGGTTTACAAAAGGGGTCCATATTTACAAATCTGTTGAAAGAGAGATCAATGCTCATATACCTATACCAACACAGCACATGGTACCCATATCTTTAATCACATATGTTATTTTTTTCTTTCACCATCCCCTCTTTGAGGCCCTGTGGGTTCTTTTTGTTGTTTGTCCTTTGTTTTGCGTTTTTTTTTTTTTACACATATTGATCCCTTTTCACAATATTATTTTATTTTTATTTTTTTTAACGGATGGTTTTATGGAATATTGTATCTAGCTATGGAAATATAAAACACTACAGATCTGTTGACTATACATTGATTGTTTATGCTTTACTGCTGATAGTGTATGTATCAATAAATCTACAAATTTTATTTCACCATTGAGCCTGGCTCACCTCATTTAAAGTCCCAAGGGCGAGCTTTTGTAACTTTCAATTAAAAAATACAGGTCTCCACAGCACTATACAATCTGATAGCTCTACCTGTAAAAATGAGAAATGTTACTGCCCAATATAGCCCAAATGTACGCCACTACAATGGCCCACACAGATCACATTTATTTAATTTAGTTCAAGGTACGCCCTATAATTGATATGTTAAGTCTGGTTTTATCTGTCTCGGGAAAACATCCCACTTCCTATCTTGAAAGGATTTCAGAAATTACAAAGCGAGATGTTCTCACTCATCTAAGTCAGAATTTAATCTTCCAAATCAGAATATTCAAACTGCAGTAAAATTAAGCAATTAAAATATGATTATGCTATGATTGTTTGATCTTTCAGTTACTGCCATCATCTTGTAATATCCATTATGGTACAATTCTGTTTAGTTATGCTGCCAAAGCAAGAAATGAAGAAATAAAATGCACAGATGACGAAACAACTAAACAAGGTGTCTTTCTGAATATGGTTGCCTGAAGGTTTTTTAATTAAAGTGAACCTCCAAGCAAACAGATACATGCACTGTAGAAATATATACACCTCAACTGCTTTTCAGCTTCATAGTTCTAATCAGCCATCCTTGTGACATCCTTGTCTAATAGTATAGGAGCATAGACATAGGTGTGTGCAGCCTATTGCATTAGGGTGTGCACCCCAAATGTATTAAAACATGGACAGACTTAGTAGGGCAGTGGATGGTGTCATTAGAGAAGTGGAATTGTTAGTAGGTCAGAGGTTGGTGTGAGTAGGGCAGCGGGTGGTGTCAGTATTTTTTTTTTAATGACATTTTTTATTTATCTTTTACAATTCTTTTAGGAGCTACGTTAGGGGGCTTTGGTGAAATATCAGCAGGGGGAATCTGCCTGCATGGGTTGATTAGGGTGTGCCCAGGCACATCCGGCACATCCCCTGCGCACACCATTGAGCATATGTGACCTCACTTTTCTCCACTGCAGTTTGAAAGTACAGGTCGGTCACAGGCCCAAAAACCTTTTAGATGTATTTCACAATGTTTCGGAATATGGAAACTGGTAGCAATATAAACACACTCAGCTTGAACTGGAAGTACACGTATTGTTTATTTTAATTGCCAACTATGTAACTACATTATCTCACAAAAGTGAGTACACCCCTCACATTTCAATGGGATACAGACAGCAAAGAAGAAAATTTCACGGGTTATAATCCTCACTTACTCTGAACAAAATGAAAACAAAATGTTTTGCCTTTAGGCCGCGTACACACGATCGGTCCATCCGATGAGAACGGTCTGATGGATTTTTCCATTGGTTAACCGATGAAGCTGACTGATGGTCAGTCGCACCTACAAACCATCGGTTAAAGTCTGAGCATGCGTGGATTTTTAACCAATGGTCATGCCTACTAACGATCGTTTTTTTTCTATCGGTTAGGAATCCATCGGTTAAATTTAAAACAAGTTGGCTTTTTTTTAACCAATGGTTAAATAACCGATGGCGCCCACACACGATCGGTTTGGACCGATGAAAACGGTCCATCAGACCGTTCTCATCGGTTTAACTGATCGTGTGTACCCGGCTTTAGTTCTACGTTTTTTTATTGCTTGCTAAATAAATGAAAATAATTTAAAAAAAGCTCAACAATTTTAAAAAACATATGTTTTTTCTTAATTTATATTATAACATTTTAAAATTTTGCAAATAAATAATCTTTCTTTCTAAATTTAGGCTAATATGTATTCTGTTAAATTGGTGAATATAACCTAAATCGATACATATTATTTAGTCTGTAGGAAAGTCCACAAACTATGGTGTATATATATATATATATATATATATATATATATATATATATTTATATTTATATATATATATATATATATATATATACACAGCTAATCACATGGTACAGGTGGGCTGTGATTGGCCCTGTCTGTACCATGTGATCACTGTGACCAATCACAGTTAGCAGTACAATTGTATACAATGAATGGCCTGAAGGGAAGCCATTCATTGTTTACAACTGTCATGATTGGTCACAGCGATCATGTGTTACTGGCCGGCGGGCCAGTGACACTGGTCAATCGTCCAATGTGTCCGGTGAACACAAGGGGTGACAGGTGATGCCAGAGCACAGCTCCTGCGGGAACAATAGGGTTCCCGACCGAATGTCATTTTACAATGGCGTGGGTGGGAAGCAGTTAGGGTAAACCTACAAAATAGGGGATAGATTTATGGCATTTTTTTTAACTAGTAATGACAGTGATCTGTGATTTTTATCAGGACTGCGACATTATGGTGGACATATAGGACACTTTTGACACATTTTTGGGACCATTGGTATTTATACAGCAATTAGTGCTATAAAAATGCACTGATTACTGTGTGAATGTCACTGGCAGGTGAGGGGTAACACTAGGGGGCGAGCAAGGGATTTACCTCCCTGGCGGTATGATTCTGTCTGGAATTACGTACCAAAAGCGGTACATTTATTTTGCAAGGAAATTGGCGTTTTATACTGTAGGCCTGTAATTTTTAGAAATAACTCACTTAAATCTGACCAAGCAAGAGTCTTGTAGGCATCCCGGGTATGATTTTTTTTTTAAAACAAAATTATAAATTATAATATAATAAATAATTATAAATAATTATAACAAATAATAATATAATTATAATAAAAATTATTCAATAATGTAATCAACTCAAAATCACTGAAATTTGCAGTTGCAGAATTGTCGCTGTCATTATTTTATTTTTTTTATGACGAATTTCCCCGCAAATCGCTATCGCACATTTCTGCAAGTGATTATAATTTATTATCGCTGTTTTCTAGCTGATCTAAAACCATTTTTGACATAAAGGGACACTTTTGGACAATCTACAGTTTTTAGGCAGAAATGACATTTTTTATTATATAAAAGTACATGCAGGACACTGGGCAGACCACTAGGGACAAGGGGGGTGTATATTTTTTACATACAGTACTGTAATCTATAAGATTACAGTATACTGTATGTAATGTGTTTGTTTACTTTTTTGAATTCGGCGCCGTTCTCCGTCCCCGTGCGTCGTAACGTCGCAGGGAACGGAGATCGGCGTCACACGGGGACTGTGAATCGAGCGAGGAGGACCCGCTCGCTCACACAGCGGGTGGCATCGCTGGATCCAGGGACAAGGTGAGTAAACCAAGCCTGTGGATCCAGCGAAAGGTAAGCCCGTCCAGCCCGAGCGTGACTCGGGTTTGCCGATCCTAACATGTAAAACCAACCCCGAGTCACGCTCGGGTTTACCATCAGGGGGGTTAACTGTGTTCCCTAATGTGTGTTCTATCTGTGAGTGGAGGGGAATCACTATAGGAGATGACAGGTCGTGGTTCCCAGCTTGTAGGAATTCACGATCTGCATCTCCTCTACTCTCAGAACAGGGATGTGTGTGTTTACACACACGTCCCTGTTCTTCCTCTCATGCCCATGATCGCTTTTGGCTGGCGGTCATCACGACCGCCAGTCAGGTGCATCTGCACCCCCGCTGTGCAGCGGGCACCCGCGCCCGCTATCCCACTTAAATAAACCAACGTACAGCTACAACAGTCCACGGGAACGAGCCAACCTGCCGCAGTATAATGGCGGCGGCTGGTTGTCAAGCGATTAATTTACTTATCACAACTTTTTACACCTGTGACAACCTTCAAAAGGACCTTTTGAAGGTTGGATGATATTAGAATAAAAAACTGTTTTCAATGACAGCTTAGTGTCTGACAAAGTGAAGAGACTTCCACTGCCCTGTTTCCTTGGCCTACCAGAGCTTAAACATTTGCAATTTGCAGAATCTGTAAGTATGTAAAATTCTTTGCTGGAGAAACATTATAACCCGGCAAGAAACACCAATATTTTGACAGGCTTGGGGTTCCTTTCTAGTCACTTAAAATCATAAGAGTTGACTTAAAGAAGATTTTTTTTTTGCGGATGTGCAATTGTCCCTGCTATTGCAATTTACCTACAGGCCACGTCGTGAGAAGGATTTGGAGAACTGAATTGTAGGTGATCTTACACAAGGTTGTCCTCTGCTACATCATAGGCACAGCAAGTAAAAAGTGCACTTTCAAACCCAGCACAACATTTATCTGAGGTTTGAGAGATATTCTCGAGAGGCTCAGTATTCAAAAATAACACGACCATTAAAATACGCTTGCAATACTCTACGGATTTAATGCGCTCTGAGAATATGACAGCTTTGGAAACTAAAATCATAAGACCATACGACTAACGGCATAGTTATCTTCCCTGGCAGAATCGGCAACCTTTATCTGACGTTGGGATTCAGAAATTGTGTGACAGAATCACTGAGTCACAGAGAGGCAAACTCCGCAGTCAGTAAATAGGCATGTATTAAACAATTTACAGATTCACATAAAGAAGCATTTAGCTCCCCATTATTATAGTAATTTTATGCAGTCCGGTAATCAAGTGCACTTGAATTTAAATAATAAATAGATATTGGAGCATTTGGAATATATTGAACAGTGAATTGTTAGTAATGAGAAAATAATGTAAAAATTATGTAAAATCTTATAAAACAAAATTGGGTTGATTTACTAAAAAGTGCAAAATCTGGTGCAGCTCTGCATGGTCGCCAATTAACCACTTCCGGACCGCCGCATGCCGATATACGTTGACTTTTTGAAGAGGGATATCTTTGTTATGGCAGCAGCTAGCTTCCATAACCCAGGTATCCTCCTCTTCAGCGGGTGGTCCGGTTTCCGATAATAGTGGTCTCTGCGGTCTCCCTCCTGCCACTCTCCCGTGTCCTCCACCGCTTACTGGAGCCGTCGGTAGCAGCGGAGGTGATCGGGTCCTTCCGATGGCTGGGTATGATGACGAGTAAGGGAAAGATGGCCCCCACGCGTCTCCATACCATAGCAGGGCGGAAGTGGCGTCAAAATGTCACTTCTGCCCATAGCTCTTAAAGGGCGATTGTTTTTTAAAGAACAGCGCCCACATATGAAAACAGTGTTCAAACCACACATGTGAGGTATCACCGTGATTGATAGAGCAAGAGCAACAATTCTAGCCCTAGACCTCCTCTGTAACTCAAAACATGCAACCTGTAGAATTTTTTAAACGTCGCCTATGGAGATTTTTAAGGGTAAAAGTTTGTCTCCATTCCACGAGCGGACGCAATTTTGAAGCGTAACATGTTGTGTATCAACATCATGTTGTGTATTCATTTACTCGGCGTAACATTATCTTTCACAATATAAAAAAAAAATGGGCTAACTTTACTGTTGTCTTATTTTTTTTATTAAAAAAAAGTGTAATCTTTTCCAAAAAAAGTGCGCTTGTAAGACCACTGTGCAAATACGGCGTGACATAAAGTATTGCAACAAACACCATTTTATTCTTTATGGTGTTAGAACAAAAATAAGCAATTTTCTAGCAAAAAAATATTTTTTTTTACTTGTAAATAACAAATCTCAGAAAGAGGCTCGGTCCTTAAGTGTTTAAGGTTGAATACATTTTATTAAGCTTTTTCCGTCAGGTAAGAAAAAAAACATAACAAATCAGAATACAGAAAAAGAAAAAAAGGAGGGCAAAGGGGACATAAACAAAAAGTGTAAGGCCTCGTACACACGACCGGTTTCCACGGCAGAATCCATCAAGAAACTTGGTGGGAGAGCTTTTTTGCCGAGGAAAACGGTCATGTGTATGTTTTTCATCGAGGAAACTGTCGAGGAACTCGACGAGGAAAAAAAGAGAGCAAGTTCTCCTTTTCCTCGTCGGGAGTCTCAACTTCCTTGTCGCGTTCCTCGTCGGGCTGGTTTTCAACGAGAAACTCGAGCGTGTTTATGCTAAGAAACCCACACTTGCTCAGAATAAAGTATGAGACGGGAGTAAAAATAGCATTTGTAATGGAGATAACACATTTTTCAAGCTGTAACAGACTGTAAAGTGCAAATCGTCTCTTAACAAACTTTTACTTAACACGCAAACACATGAGATTAGCAAAAGCAGCCCCAAGAGTTGTGCCAGTGGAATCGAACTTCCCCTGCCGTTGTATGTGTTGTACGTCACCGCGTTTGAGAACGAGGAGATTTTGTCTTGACCGTGTGTACGCAAAGCAAGCTTGTCGAGTTCCTCCACAAGCCTAACAAGGAACTCGTCGAGGAAAACGATGTGTCTCACCCGACGAGTTATTCGGTCGTGTGTACGAGGCCTAATAGTTTATATCATAATACCAAATGGTTTCAAAAATACTATCTAGTATCTAGTAAGAGAACATAACTATCAACCGTCACACGGTTGGTATGTAAGTAAGGGAAAGCAGGAAAGAAAGAAAAAAAAGAATAGACATAAGAAAGAAGATAAAAGACAAATTAAATCGATACAATGTAGATCACATAAGTCATATGATTCCTGGATTTCCAATCTAAATAAAGGAGACCTAAGACATCATGAGGGCATAAGGGAGAGCAAGCATGGTAGCCAATTAACGTCTAACTTCAGCTTGTTCGATTAAAGGAACACTAAAGCTTTGTTTTAGAAAAAAAAATAACAAACATGTTATACTTACCTCCACTTTGCAGCTCGTTTTGCACACAGTGGCCCCGGTCCACTTCTTCTGGGGTCCTTTGGCGGCTGTCTCGGCTCCCCCCCCCCCGCAAGAACTTTCCACCTTCATGCAAGCTCTCTCGCATGGTGGAAAGTCCTTGCGGTCGCACTCCTGTGATACAGCCGGTGGCCGTGGCCATATCACTCGGCCCCGCCCCTCAGCACGCCGCGTCATTGGATATGATTGACAGCAGCGCTAGCCAATGGCTGCGCTGCTTTCAATCAACCAATGAATGAGCCGAGAAGCCATCCCAGAAACCTACGCGTTCACGGCGCAGGACTTTCGAGGGGTCGCGTAAGTCAAGGGGGGCTCGGGGGGGGGCGCTAATGCTCGGATGTTTTTTTACCTTAATGCATAGAAAGCATTAAGGTGAAAAAACATTTACCTTTACAACCCCTTTAAGCCTCTCCAGTTTTAGTAAATCAACACCAAAATGTTCAACATGCACTCTTATATAATAATGAAGTGCAACCTAATCCATCATAAACTGTGCATACATGACAAGCACAGCACAGAGTGAAAAATTCAATGTCCATTCAAATGGAGAAAAAAAAAATCTTTAAACATGAGAAAGTCCCAGGGGGTAAAGCAGTGAAAAATCTTCTTCAAAACTGAATCCATTTTCTTCTCATTAATACATCTACTGTAGGTGTGTGTGCAATGCCTTCATCTCAAGCTGAAATAACACCTGACCCCCATATTTCAGTTCTATTATGAAAAGATCAAATTGCTAATGTGACCAAAATCACCTCCATATAAAAAACCAAGAAGAGATACATTGCTAATATTATAACATTTTTAACCACTTAAGCTCCAGAAGATTTACCCCCCTTCATGACCAGGCCATTTTTTTCTGATACAGCACTGCGTTACTTTAACTGAAAATTGCTCGGTCCTGCGACGCTGTACCCAAATAAAATGTATTTTTTTTTCCCACATATAGAGCTTTCTTTTGCTGGTATTTGATCTCCTCTGTGGTTTTTTTTTTTTTCTGTGCGATAAACAAAGACCGTCATTTTTGGAAAAAAAACAATAGTTTTTACTTTCTGCTATAAAACATATCTAATAAAAAAACAAAAAATTTCTTCATCAATTTAGGCCAACATGTATTGTGCTACATATTTGGTTTGTACAAAAGTTATAGCGTCTACAAACTATGGGATATACTTATGGACTTTTTTTTTTACTAGTAATGGTGGCGATAATAGCGGGACTGCGATAATGTAGTGGACAAATCGCACAATAACTGACACTTCTGGCACTCATTTGGGAACCAGTGACACTAATATAGTGATTAGTGCTAAGAATATGCACTATCACTGTACTAATTTTTAGGGAAGGAAAATGCGGCTCCAGGTAAGTGATGGAAACAGGTGAGCCGGGGAATGGACTCTTCCCATGGGTGCTAGCCTCGGCTCGCTGTGCAGTAGATACAAGAAGGAATGGATGGCTGCACACCGAGGACGAGAAAAACAGGTACAGGTAGACGCATATCAGACAGCGACGTTGTGCTTATTTATTATTCAGGTAATGAATAATCACAGCGTTGCTGTGTGAAACACGTCTACCTGTACCTACTTTTCTCATCCTGTGGTGTCATTCATGTGTATGGATTTTATAATAAAGAGACTTTCTACGACCTTGTTGTGCAGCCACCCATTCCTTCTTGTACTGTACTAATAAAACTGTCTGCGAAGGGGTTAACATCAGGGACGATCAAAGGGTTAACTGTGTTCCTAGCCAGTGTTTGTGTACTGTATGGGAGGTGCTTTTACTAAGAGAAGACATGGATTCTTGACCCTGCTTTTGCAGGAACACCATATCCATATGTCACTATAATTACTGGTGACATCTATTACTCGCAGTAGCGCAAAGGGCACTATCTATTTACCATATCCATGCCTTTCCTAGTGACAAAACGACAATTTACTTTGTTTACATAGGCAGATCTACCTCTGTAACGAACGATCAGTGGGTGCTGGCCGACATTGAGTCGGTGGTACTCCCTGTTGTGCTCCTGCTGTGCATAATCACATTGGGAGCAAGCTGCATTCACGCCTGCTATGCGGAAGTATGGGATCACGTATGTGCTCTATATATATATATATATATATATATATATATATATATATATATATATTGTATATGTCGGCATATAACGCACACCCCAAGTTTAGGAGGGATTTTTTTAAAAGTTTATGCATACAAACTTACATTAAAATACCCATCAATGCAGCCTTATCAGTGTCCATCTTCAGCCTTATCCATCATTGCAGAATAATCAGTGTCCATCTGCAACCTTGCCCAGTGTCCTTGCAGCCTTGCCCAGTGTCCTTGCAGCCTTGCCCAGTGTCCTTGCAGCCTTGCCCAGTGTCATTTGCAGCCTTGTCTAGTGTCCTTGCAGCCTTGCCCAGTGTCATTTGCAGCCTTGCCCAGTGTCATTGCAGCCTTGCCCAGTGTCCCTGCAGCCTTGCCCAGTGTCATTTGCAGCCTTGCCCTGTGTCCTTGCAGCCTTGCCCAGTGTCCTTGCAGCCTTGCCCAGTGTCCTTGCAGCCTTGCCCAGTCTCATTTGCAGCCTTGTCTAGTGTCCTTGCAGCCTTGCCCAGTGTCCTTGCAGCATGATCGTTTAAAATTACCACTGTGGCGCCGAGATAGACAGAACCGGATGTCCTGTGTACTCGGCTGTACTTGGCTCCTCTCGCAGTCCCAACCCTTGGCCAGACCCCTATGATGGACATAACACAGGTCCAATGGCGGGACTGGGCATGACTGCAAGCGGAGCCGAGCCTAGCCGAGTACACAGGACACTCGGCTATGTGTATATCGACGGCGCTCGCTCCTCTTCCCTCACAGACAGCGGGGATCGGCGTATAACACGCACCCAGGATTTCCCCCTGGTTTTAAGGGGAAAAAAGTGTGTGTTATACGATGATAAATACGGTATATATATGATCTGGCGCACAAAAGTAAAACTGCTATAGGGTGGCCATAAAATGGTTAATAAACAAAGTAAAAGTATACCCAATAGCCGCTCACATGATAAATGCCTGATTAGACAATTTAAACAAGTATCAGTATAAGACCTTTAGAGTCTCATGCCTCTCCATTCTCATCCTTGGCATCTGCATGACCAAAGAAAGATTACACGACTAGGCTCGGTCTCCGACGCATTTCATCAAAGCTTACATCTTCCAAGAGGTACCCTGTGATTGTCATTTATGCACAGTTTTTGACAGATAAGGTTGCACTTTATTATTAAATATGAGTGCTACATATTGAATATTATTTTCTTGATGTTGTTTGATTCGAGTTTACACTGTACCACCGTAGCAGCTATTTGTTCTTACTTATTTAGGCAATTAAATAGCATGGAAACTGTAACTTTAGAAGTTATTTAAAATCTTGACAGAAAGTTTCATATTAGGTATGGTTTCCTACATGCTTTGATCTAGAAATGACATTATTTAATAGAATAGAAAGATGTGGAGGCGTAAGATTGTGAAAGTCATATAAAAATGACTGAAGTTCAATAATTACTCAAAATATTCTCCAGCTGAGAATACGCTTTGCTTTCCTTTAAGTGCATGTAACCCACGACAATGAACTTCTGTTGTTTACTTCTTTTTGTCTGTTAAATGTACCATTGGGAGTGCTTTGTTATATTTGTTTGATAAGGACAAAGTATACCTGTTTATCTTTTTAGAAATTCAGAGCTTTCTTGTGTCCTCTGCATAATTCCCATGTTATCTCACAGAGCTCTCCCTGTTTTTTTTTTTTTTTTTTCTTGGACTACAGGATAATCAGCATTTGTTTTTTTAGAGATTTGCGAATGAGGGGGGGGGGGGGGGGGGTGTGTTAGCAAAAGTCAAAATATCCTTTAACCACTTAAGCCCCGGACCAAAATGCAGCTAAAAGACCAGGCCAGGTTTTGCGATTCGGCACTGCGTCGCTTTAACGTGGCTCCCAAACAAAATTGATGTCCTTTTTTCCCACAAATAGAGCTTTCTTTTGGTGGTATTTGATCACCTCTGCGGTTTTTATTTTTTGCGCTATAAACAAAAATAGAGCGACAGTTTTGAAAAAAATTCAATATTTTTTACTTTTTTCTATAATAAATATCCCCCCAAAATATATAAAAAAACGTTTTTTTCCTCAGTTTAGGCCGATACGTATTCTTCTACATATTTTTAGTAAAAAAAATCGCAATAAGCGTTTATCGGTTGGTTTGCGCAAAATTTATAGCGTTTACAAAATAGGGGATAGTTTTATTGCATTTTTATATATTTTTTTTTTATGACAGTTGCAGTTTGGGAGTTAACCACAGGGGGCGTGGAAGGAGTTATGTTTCACCTAGTGTGTGTTTACAACTGTAGGGGGGTGTGGCTGTAGGTCTGACGTCATCGATTGTGTCTCCCTATAAAAGGGATGACACATTCGATGCAGCCGCCACAGTGAAACACGGGGAAGCCGTGTTTACACACGGCTCTCCCCGTTCTTCAAGCTCCGGGGAGCGATCGCGGGGGGGTGGCTAAAAACTAATAGTCACCCCCTCATCCCGGATCGCTCCCAGACGATTACCGACCGCCGCATGTACTGGGGGGGGTCCTGATCGGACCCCCGACCCACGTCTAGGCAGGGACGTACGGGTACGCCCATCTGCCTGTACGTGCCATTCTGTGGACGTATATGTACATGCAGTGGTCGTTAAGTGGTTAAACACCTCTAGGATGTCACCCCTTGGATTATGAGCATAATCCATTCCAGGAGAATGCCCGTAATCCAAAGCACTCTCATATCAAAGCGAGTTTCCCCATAGAAGTCAATGGAAACGAAAATAATTTGTTCCGCGTTGACTTTTATGGCATGCAATACAGCATGTGGCCAGAGGCGGAGAGCCTCTGATGGAGGTGGAGAGCTCGGAAACCCTAGGAAAGGCTCGGGTATTTCTAAAATTTTCAGCGTATTTCCGAACAGCTCCAGCGCCCCCGCACCTCTGGCCAAATGTGGTACTGCACACTGCAGAGGCTTGAATCCTGCTCGTTTTGTAAGACAACACTTTCAAACCGAGTCAGGATTGAAAAAAAAATGCTTGCGTTAAGCGCGTTACTCGAAATCTGAGGTTTCACTGTATATATAACTTCTACAGACAGAGAACGTGTATTAATGGCTTGTCAAACTATTCTATAATTTAGAAATTCTTGCGTACCAAAATCCCTGTCAGGGAGAACTGCAATTTACAATATATAACAAACTTTTTGTTTTTTTTATGAGACAAAAACCTCTTGAAAATCTTTTTAGAACAAAATGCTGCTCCTGCAGCCATGTCATCAATGCTATCAAGTATACACCTCTATACACTTAAAGTGGTTCTCAAGGCTAAAGGTTTTTTTTTTATATATACAAAATGGGTAAAAAGCCCTCAACCTGCGTAAACTGGACAAAAAATGTACTTATGAATAATTTGTGAATTTAAATAATTTGTATTTTTGTATTAAGGTGTCAAATAAGCTCAAACACACGTGCCTTTCTCTGCAGCCTCATCTGCATTGGACAGCGAATGAATAGAAAGTGCTCTTTGCTGAGCGGCCTACTGTTCATTCACAATCTGAAGCATAGAAGTTTATTATGCTTCCGTCATGGTGGCAACACGGGTGGTGGAAACACTGGGGGAGGCACGGGCAGTACTCAGCACGTAGTGATTAGGGTACATACTTTGGCTAAAAAATTTCCTTCTTTCACATCTAAGAAAGCTGGGAGGTATGCAAGATGAACCCTCTATGTGCTAAAGCCAGCCATAGATGAATCACATTTTGATCCATCTATAGGCAAGCTGGTTGAACTGAAGTGGATCCATCAATTAGACTCCAGTACAACCATTTTTTATTCACCTGATCACTGCCGGCAGTTATAGCCACCAGCAGTGATCATTGTATTCTACCTGTGAGGAAGGATCCCGGCGCTCCCCACCAGTAGAACACAATAGCGCTGTGGGAATGATTCCTCCATCAACACTGACTGTGTTCATGGAGGGGAATCGAGCAATCTTCTTTCCTTCAACTAATAGAATAATGTATGGCCTGTCTAAGTATAATCCATTATGTTGGATCCATCACCTCTTTAACCGCTTGCGTCCATCGCACGACGATATATATCAGCAGAATGGCACGGGCAGGCAGATGGACGTATATATATGTATATATATAAGCGACGTTGTTGACACGTGTGTGCCGCAAGCTCCGTGAGTCCGAACACGGGTCCCGCGGACTCAATGTCTGCAGGGATTCCCGCGACTGTCTCACGGTGAGGAAGAATGGGGAAATGCTGATGTAAACAAGCATTTCCATCGTCTTCCTAGTGACAGGACAGTGATCACAGCTTCCTGTATTTGGAAGCGGTGATCAGTGTCATGTCACACACAGCCCATCCCCCCTACAGTTAGAATCACTCCCTAGGACACACTTAACCCCTTCAGAGCCACCTAGTGGTTAACCCCTTCACTGCCAGTGTCATTTTCACAGTAATCAGTGCATTTTTATAGCACTGATCGCTGTAAAAAATGACAATGGTCTCAAAAATGTGTCAAAAGTGTCCGATGTGTCCGCCATAAAGTCGCAGTCATGATAAAAATCGCAGATCGACACCATTACTAGTAAAAAAATTATAATAATAAAAATGCCATAAAACTACCTCCTATTTTGTAGATGCTATAACTTTTGTGCAAACCAAACAATAAATGCTTATTGCAATTTTTTTTACCAAAAATATGTAGAAGAATACATATCGGCCTAAAATGGGGAAACATTTTTTTTTTATAGATGTTTTGAGGATATTTATTATAGCAAAAAGTTAAAAATATTGAATATTTTCAAAATTTTCGCTCTATTTTTGTTTATAGCGCAAAAAATAAAAACACACAGAGGTGATCAAATACCACCAAAAGAAAGCTCTATTTGTGGAAAAAAAAGGACGTCAATTTTGTTTGGGAGCCACGTAGCTCGACTGCGCAATTGTCAGGTAAAGCGATGCAGTGCCGAATCGCAAAAAGTGCTCTGGTCTTCGGCCAGCTTAAAGGGGTTGTAAAAGTATTTTTTTTTTACCCTAAATAGCTTCCTTTACCTTAAGGCAGTCCTCCTTCACTTACCTCATCCTTCCATTTTGCTTTTAAATATCCTTATTTCTTCTAAGAAATTCTCACTTCCTGTTCTTCTGTCTGTAACTACACACAGTAATGTGAGGCTTTCTTCCTGGTGTGGAGAAAGCCTCTTGAGGGGGGAGGGGGCGAGCAGGAGTGTCAGGATGCCCACTAACACACAGCTTCTTTCTCTATCTGCAAAGCAGAGAGCGGAAAAAACAAGCTCCTGTGCACGGGTGGATTGTCCGACAGTTAATCAATATTCCGCATGGGAAATTCTACATATGTCAAAACTGGTAATAATGGCCTTGCTGCCCTTCAGGGACGGGGAACATCCTAGCAGAGAACAAAAAGAAGAAAAAAAGAAAGGCGCACCAGCCTAGTGTATTATGCCGCATACAGACGGTCGTTTTTTGTGAAGAAAAAAAATGACGTTTTAAATCATGAAATAAAACGACGTTTTTGAAACATCATTTTAAAAAACGACGTTGCCTACACACCATCGTTTTCTCACAATGCTCTAGCAAAGCGCGGTTACGTTCAGCACGTTTTTCCATTGAAGCTCGCTTCATAACTAGCTTCTGGGCATGCGCGGGTTTAAAAACGTTGTTTTAAACTACGTTTTTTGCTACACACGGTCAATTTCTGTGAAGTAAAAAACAACGTTTTGAAAAACGACACAAAAAATTCAAGCATGTTCGAATTTTTTTTGGTCGTTTTTTTGAAGACATAAAACAACGTTTTTGCCCACACACGATAATTTTAAATGACGTTTTTTAAAACGTCATTTTTTTTCATCTCAAAAAACGACCGTCTGTAAGCGGCATTACCGTTTGACAATTTAATAAATAGATAAGATAAAATATAACTACTCACAAACTAAATGGTATAAAAGGCTTGTCAACAACGATATGATGATAAATACCCCTCGAGCCACGCTCCCGGATAGGGGGGAAAAGAGGTGTGTCATTGCTGGCTGGTGCGTTTCAAGGCAACAGGGGCCTCTTCATCAGAGCTCAGCAGTACCTGGCTTGAGGGGTATTTATCATCATATCGTTGTTAACAAGCCATATCGTTTGTGAGTAGTTATATTTTATCTTATCTATTTATTAAATTGTCAAACGGTAATACACTAGGCTAGTGCGCCTTTCTTTTTCTTATTTTTGTTCAAAGTAGAGAGCGTCCTGACACTCCTGCTCGCCCCCTCCCCCCTCAAGAGGCTTTCTCCACACCAGGGAGAAAGCCTCACATTACGGTGTGTAGTTACAGACAGAAGAACAGGAAGTGAGGATTTCTCAGAAGAAATAAGGACATTTAAAAGCAAAATGGAAGGATGAGGTAAGTGAAGGAGGACTGCACTAAGGTAAAGGAAGCTATTTAGGTAAAAAAAAATTCCTTTACAACCCCTTTAAGTGGTTAAAAGAGCTCGTTGGTAAGCGTTGCTGTTGGCAACATTTCGTTTTATGTTAGGATCCCCTCAAATTCCTATAGACTTGAAAAACGGCACATAGCTCTGGCAACTTCCCGAAGCTAAAACTGACTAAACCTTCAATAGCAATTTATTTTGTCAATTTTAAGTTTAACCAGAACACTGAGACAATAACCGTTAACTGACTTGGAGAAAAACAACAATAAAAAGGCAGTAACATTTCTAATGCATTATGTAAAGTTTCCTGTATTCTTCTGTGACACAATTTAAGTATAGAGAGCTGGTGATGGCGTTGCTGTGCCTGAAATTATCGGTGTAATAAAGCAGATTGCATTGTGAAGATTCTATAATTACACCAACAGTCATTGTCAGTAGGTGAGTCCCTAGATGATATCTCTATTCTTATTAACCTAGATGAATTAACCACTTACATTTTAATTATAATTGTTTCCCAACTAATTATTGCTAATTAATTGAAACTATATTTTTACTCTCGGATATAAAAGTTTCCCCTCTGGGAATGGAAGGCATTTATTTTTGTTCTGGAGAATATTTAATGGTGTTTTGGATATTTTAGACCAAAGAAATTTGTTTTTTAATTTTCTATTGTAAATGTGAGGTGATTGTAGCCGTATTAGTTGTATTTTATGATGATTGGTGATTGTAGCCGTGTTTTTTTATTGTATGTGTATAATATTTGTCATTCACACGATTTTGTATAGAATATTAAACTTTATTTTTCCTTTATTTAAAAAAAAACAAAAAAAAAAAGGATAATTTGCTCATTGTCCCTATGTGAAAAGTCAACGTGGTTCAATACACGGGGGTAGATTCAGATAGATTAGCGGATCTTTAGATCCGCGTAATCTATCTGATTTACGATCCGCCGGTGCAAGTTTTTGAGGCTAGTGCTGTATTCAGAAAGTACTTACCTCAAAACTTGCGGTGGCGTATCGCAAATTCCGCGGCTAGGGGGCGGCTACAATTTAAATCAGGCGCGTCCCCGCGCCGATCCAACAGCGCATGCGCCGTCCACAAATTTTCCTGGCGTGCACTGCTCCCAATGACATCGCTAGGACGTCATTGGTTTCGGCGTGAGCGTAACTTGCGTCCAGCGCTTTTCGGAATCGACGTACGCAAACAACGTAAAAATTCAAAACTCGGCGCGGGAACGACGGCCATACTTAACATAGGAAACCCCTTACATAACAGGGGTAACTATACGCCGGAAAAAGCCGAACGCAAGCGACGTAAAAAAAAAGCGCCGGTCAGGCGTTCGTTTCTGAATCGGCGTTTCTCCTCATTTGCATATTCGTCGCGTATACAAAGCGAAGCGCCACCTAGTGGCCAGCGGGAGAATGCAGCCTAAGATCCGACGGTTTAAGTCACTTACACCTGTCGGATCTTAGGGAGATCTATGCGGAAGCAGATTCTATGAATCAGCCGCATAGATCCGACCGTCGGATCTCAGAGATACGACGGCGTATCAGGAGATACGCCGTCGTATCTCTATCTGAATCTACCCCACGGTGAATATAGTCCAGCTGGCACTACTTAAGCATTAATACTGATTGGTTCACTAAGATGAATTATTCCAACATTTACATTTGCTATCACGTGAAAATGTTCTCATCAGAAATGTCCTGTTCATGTACAGAAATACATGTTTTTCTTTTTTTAAATTGATGTCATTAACTATTAAAACAGTATTAACCACTTAAGCCCCGGACCATTTTGTAGCTAAAGGACCAGGCCACTTTTTGCGATTCGGCACTGCGTCACTTTAACTGACAATTGCGCGGTCGTGCGACGTGGCTCCCAAACAAAATTAGCGTCCTTTTTTTCCCACAAATAGAGCTTGATTTCGGTGGTATTTGATCACCTCTGCACTTTTTATTTTTTGCACTATAAACAAAAATAGAGCGATAAATATCCCCAAAAAATATATAAAACATGTTTTTTCCCTCAGTTTAGGCCGATACGTATTCTTCTACACATTTTTGGTAAAAAAAATCGCAATAAGTGTTTATTGATCGGTTTGCGCAAAAGTTACAGCGTCTCCAAAATAGGGGATCGTTTTATGGCATTTTTTCTTAATACTTTTTTTTACTGGAAATGGCGACGATCAGCATTTTTTATCGTGGCTGCGACATTATGGCGGACACATTGGACACTTTTGACACATTTTTGGGACTATTGTCATTTTTACAGCGATCAGTGCTAAAAAAAAAGGCACTGATAACTGTGAAAATTGCACTGGCGGTGAAGGGGTTAACCACTAGGAGGCGCTGTAGGGGTTAAGTGTGCCCTAGTGTGTTATTCTTGCTGTAGGGGGCATGGCCTAGTGTGACAAGTCCTGTGATTTTCTGCGTTTCCCAATCGCGGGCAGAATTGTGACGATTCCGCCCGCAAAACAGAACGCCAAGGTAGGCAGCTTTCACAATTGTACGACTTCAAAATCGTGAAATTTACATTGTTATTCAACAGTATGGCTTTAAACAATTTAGATGTAATTTGAACGCAATTTCAATGGTATTTGGAATCAGTACGACTTTGTATGACTTTGCTGCAACTTTGGCATAACCAGCTTGTGCTTACAAAGTTGTACTGAAATAGTACTGACATTTCACCTTTATTATGCAGGTGCGATTTGCATGCAACTTTGAGGGTTTAAAATTGAGGTCTATGGGCCAGATTCAGGTAGAATTGCGGCGGCGTAACGTATCGTAGATACGTTACACCGCCGCAAGTTTTCATCGCAAGTGCCTGATTCACGAAGCACTTGCGATGAAAACTACGCCGCGGCCTCCGGCGTAAGCCCGCGTAATTCAAAGGGGCGTGTGCAATTTATATTAGGCGCGCTCCCGCGCCTGACCTACTGCGCATGCTCCCTTTTGAATTACCAGCCGTGCTTTGCGCGAAGTGACGTAACTTTTTTCGAACGGCGACGTGCGTAGCGTATTTTTGGATTCCCGGACGTCTTACGCAAACAACGTGAATTTTTACATTTCGACGTGGGAACGACGGCCATACTTTATACAGCACATACGTGTGCTTTGTAAAGTTAGGGCAGCCAAAACGACAACTAAAATTGCGACGGGAAACTAGATTAGCGGCTACGAAAAACCGGCGTGGATCGCCGTAACTCCTAATTTGCATACCCGACGCTGATTTACGACACAAACTCCCCCCAGTGGCGGCTGCGGTACTGCATCTTAAGATCCGACAGTGTAAAACAATTACACCTGTCGGATCCTATGGCTATCTATGCGTAACTGATTCTATGAATCAGTCGCATAGATAGAACAACAGATACGACGGCTCTGTGAATCTGGGCCTTTGGACCTCAACTTGCATGGAAGTTGGACCAAAGTAGTGCAGGGACTAGACGAAAACAAGGAGAATCACACCACTCCAGGCAGAATCAGGTGCAAGGTAGATCACAGGTGTAGACCTCGGCTCACCACCGTGGAAGACGAATAAAACAAAAAATTGGTCGCACACTGGAACTCCAACTTATCTTGATGTCATCTTTATTGTCAAAAGGGTCAGACAAATACAGGCAATGGTAGACACGTTTCACAAGCAATAGCTTGTTCACAACACAAGCAAGCTATCGCTTGTGAAGTTGGCACGACTAATATGAATGGTTGTCATTGGAAATCATGGGGAACGACTTGTCATGCGACTTTGCAGTCCCAAGTCGCAGGACACTTCGTACAAGTGTGAAAAGAGCCTTACCCTTTTGTTTTAACTGCTTAAAAATTGTTATCTGGTGTTTGGCTTCAATTTGTATTTAGTGTATCAAAATCTCCCAGTATATCTAACACTACCCTTCTCCCAGACCGGTAGAGTGGAAGTGCTCTAATACAGGAGGTGTGTTACTGGCCAGATTACCAGGTGAAAACAGAAATAAAACTAATGCTTATAGCTTTTTCATTTTTTTAATGAAAATATTGTTTTACCTAAAGAATAGAGTTGAGCGGACACCTAAAAAAAAAGTTGAGCGGACACCTAAAAAAAAGTGTAAAGTCTTGTCTCGTCATTCGCTGGGCTGTGTCCAGCGGTGAGAGGAGGTCGGCGATGCTGCGCTCTGGATGGATGGATCTTCTCATCGCTGGAGCGGAGATCACCCGTCGCTGGATCTTCTCATCGCTGGAGATCACCTGCAGCCGTCGCTGGATCAGGACAACGTTGAAGCAGGAAGCCGGGAACGAGTGGATTATCACCGCTGGAGTTTTTTTTTTTATTAATAAAGGACTTTATTCTATGGTGTGTGTGTGTGTGTTTTTTTTTACAAGACTTTACACTTCCTTCGTGAAATGGTAGGGGTACAGTGTACCCCATTACCATTTCACACAGGGGGGGTCAGGATCTGGGGGTCCCCTTTGTTAAAGGGGTCTTCCAGATTCTGATAAGCCTCCCGCCCGCATACCCCCACAACCACCGGGCAAGGGTTGTGGGGATGAGACCCTTGTCCCCATCAACATGGGGACATCCTCCCCATGTTGAGGGCATGTGGCCTGGTGCGGTTCAGGAGAGGGGGGGGGCCGCACTCTGTCCCCCCCTCTTTTCTGCGGCTGGCCAGGTCAACGTGCTCGGATAATGGGTCTGGTTATGGATATTTAGGTGGAACCGCACGTCATTTTTTTTAAATTGACGGCGCGGTTCCCCTTAATATCCATACCAGACCTAAAGGGTCTGCTTATTGAATTTGTGGGGACCTCCGCGCATTTTTTTTCCCGAACTCCGATCCCGGACCCGAACTTTTTCTAATTATTCGGGTTCGGGTCCGGGTTCGGGAAAAACCCAAAGTCCGTACCGAAACCAAACTTTACAGTTCGGGTTCGCTCAACTCTACTCAAGAATTGTTATCTCTGTCTGTAATCTGTATGTTTGTTCTGGCACCAAATGCGTATATCTGCTGCAGTACATGTCCTTATTATCTTGTTTCAGCTGTTCTGTTTCAATCTATTAATATGTAAAGTAAAGTCAAGCTATTGACATCTGTTCAAGTCATATGGGTACCTAACAGGACAGGGAATGACAATGATTTCAACAATCTGGTGACTGGTGTAATGGGCAATCCATTGGGCATCTGTAATTATAAATTGGTTAGGAACTCCTGCTTTAAAGTTGAACTTTGCATAGAAATTAAAAATGTACGAACAGGCAGGCTTTTTATTTCAGAAGGCACATACTATGTAATTCAAGACGGTTCTTCTTTTTTCTGGACATGGTCCAAGATACTCAAAAAATAAGAAAGTAGGGAGAAGATGCTGGAAACGGAGCTCATGGAAGTCACATTGCTGGAGTGAAGGTGAGTATAGTTTCACAGGAAATCAATTTTTGCTTGTGATAACAGGCTTTGCGCTTTTGTCAATGGCATCAGTTTGGTATCAATTTGAAACTCTTTTAAGACAATTCTGAAAATAATTGATAATTGTATTTGACTTGCATTTGACATTCTTCTGACCTGCAAATGACCTGCTTCAAGTGAGATTTGCATTCTCATAGACTCGCACAGAAATTAAAAACCTGTTTGGTGTAACACCAACCCCAAACGATTTACTTCCATATCTAAGCCATGACGAATAGATCTTACGGTACGGCTGATAGCTCAGAGCTAGAAAACATCAGCATGCAGGTGGCCCTGTGCCATCCCACAGATCACTCCAGCTGTTTGCTGTCACAAAGCTTAATTGCTACTAAAGATTATTTTGTTTTTTAATTACAACAACAAACATGTTATATTCTCCTGCTCTGTACAATGATATTGCACAGAGCAGCCCAATTCCCCTCTTCTTGGGTCCCCCACTGGCAGTCTTGGCCCCTCCTCTTCTCCATGTGTCTCTATAGAAAGATGTTTGTGATGGGGGCACACAGTGCCGCTTGCGTCCAAGCTGTGCCTCTATGGAACCACGCTCCATAGGCACACAGCGGGGCTTAGCTCTGACCCCCACTTCCTCCTCACTGCATTTAATTGACAGCAGCAGGAGCCAATGGCTCCAGTTGCTGTTCAAGTCCCTGTGTGAAGAGGAAGAGTGGAGAGAAGAGATGCAGCCATGCATAGCATTGGATTTCTTCTCCCCCTTCTTCCCCTTCAAACAGAGAGGGAGGAGAACAGAGAAATCTAAAAAGTTTTTTTTTTACCTTAAAGGGGTTGTAAAGGAAACATTTTTTTTTCATAATAAGCATCCTTTACCTGCAGACATTCCTCTTTTCACTTCCTCATTGTTCGTTTTTGCTCAGAAGTTGCTCTATTTCTTCTCTGTTCTGTTCACTTCCTGCTTGTCTGATTTTACTAACCACCATGACGGGAGGCTTTACTGCGGTGGTCAGTAACGTGCTCACCCCCTCCTGGGAACTGCATCTGTGTGGCAGGACGCTCTCTACGTGTTAGAGACTTCAAGGAGGTGTGAATTACTGGGCGTGCCGCAATGCATGCTGGGAAATGTAGTTCTTACATGAACAAACGATGCAAACCAGGAAGTGAATGAGAGAACATAAACTAGAATGCCGGAGGTGATATAGATGAAGGAATTTAATAGGTATTTACTCGTTTTTTTAACAGAATCATTACACTATTCTGTCTGTCTACCTTGCAGACATTAATTTTAGGCAAAAAATGTTCTTCCTTTAGTGACCCTTTAATGCATTCCGTAATGCATTCCCTAAAATGTTTTTAGCTTTAGTATCACTTTAAGCACAACTAGATGTTTATGTACTGTACTGTTTAATGAAATAATGGTCATTCTCCAGTGTCTGTGGCTACAGAGCTTTATAGAGACTGTGTTGTACAGCCACCTGGTGTCCTTCTTGAGTAGCAGAGACATTGGTTTTATGTTTGTATAGCTTCAAAATCAGTTTACCATTGTTCTGTGTTGTATGCGCACCCTTTTGCCGTTTTCACACTGTTTGCAATGTTAATCATGCTTTGCACCTGTTTAGTAAAGTTCAAGTTAAAGCTATTCGTTAAAGCTCTTCTCCTACCTTTTACAGTCCTAGAATGGACAAAGTGTATATGTTGGCCTCCCTATCACTGGCCTTGGAGTATGGCTAGGAAATTTGATTTTTTTTAGCACATTATTAAGTCTAGCCATTTGACTGGGTTGGTAAGAGATGATGACGTGGATTGGGATAAGGGTGGGTGGTGTAACAATTACAATTGATCTATGAAGGCAGGAATTATAATCCAGTACTACTAGTGCAGCATAAATGGGTCTTACTGGTAATAAATATTAACCTATGGAATACAAATGTTGTTCTGTTTTCCGTGTTCAAACTGTAAGCAGTCAGTCAGAATATTACACCAAGAAAGTTTAGCATGTACTGCATAATGCATAAATCTATTTACTAAAAAAATATTCATATCATGTGATTAAAATTGTATGATGAAAGTGACCTGTTGAGTTCATCCTTTAGATTCCTCCATGCCAAAGCTGTGCTCAGTTCCAGCTTACACATTTGTATTCCGTATATGATCAAGAAAATCATAACATGGTCTTTATTCTTCTCTGCCAAGCCAGCATTATTAAATATTGCTTAGGAAACACTAATGTGTATTTAATGCTCTCAGCAAATTGCATTGTCATCTTTACAATCTAATTTTAGATGGTGAGGTCAAACTGACAATTATTAAGGTAACTTTTTGCATATCCCATCTAAAGCCTATTTGTGAGTGAGATGATTGCAGTGTCAGCAACACAGCGATTTCCTGCATGCCCGATGACGAGCTGGCAGCATTAGATTAGTAGAAAGCCAGGATACATATTAGTTTTGGTGTATTACAACCCGGTAATATTACTTGCTGCCGAAGTTGTCTGCAAAATCTCATTAGTGGTTGTTAACTGCTGACCATTGACATACACATAGGAATAATGCAAAATTTCTCTCGGTGTGTCTTGAACTCATTGAAGACCTCAGTGAGCTGCAGCCGAATAACAGGTTACTGTAATAACAGTGTTGAAAATATATTTAATAATTTACACCGCAAACAACAGCAGGAAGCCTGCCTTTTTAAATTGAGTTTTCCCATTGCGATATCCATTTTTTTCTTAATTAACAGATGAGACAAATAAATTGCAGCTATTTGTTTTAGAGTGGCTGCAATTATACATTTTTGCAATTAAACAAGCACAAGAATAGCTCAGGAATGGCATAAGAACTAGAGAAGGAAACGGTCCTTGGCCTTCTGCAACCACAAAACGCATACAGTGTCCTCACCCCTGCCCACACGTAGCATATACTTAGAACACAGGAAGAAAGAGTCTGACATGATGTGCTCTATTCACTATGAACCAGAATAAATCTATAACTGCCGTTGTGTCTTCCCCCTCCCCATATACTTAAAACCTAACATAGGTTGATGGGAATAGGGAGAATTATACATATAAGTGCAGTAAATCTTAACTTTCATACCAAAACTGCATAAAGTTAAAGCTAAACTTTGAGTAGGCAACAAAATATACTGTATCACCTGCCAAAGGATTTAGACTTCTGTTAATCCCGTCCTGATCATAGTCCTGCCTGGCAGAAAAGGGTAACCTTCTCTGCTGCAGTTACATTTTTTTTTTTTATAAAAAATCCAAAGTCCCATTTATTAAGTGGCAACCAGTGGTGGCTGGCACTCCATTTTTTGGGGGGCATGGCAAACAAACCACCCGTCACCCCCCCACACACCATTCGGTTGGTCAGTCAGTCAAACCCACACCACCCCCCTGTCGCTATTCCACCCACTAGCCCCACACTTACCCCATCTAGGTCTCGGCCAGCGTTGACTCCTTCCTCCCGATCGGTGGCTTCACAGCAGCTTCCGCTGTGTCTCCTCCTCCTCGGCGGCTTCTTCCTTGGCAACCAATATGGTCACTTCTCCTCTCGGCCAATCGGGTCTGTAGACCTGGTTCCTTATTGGCCGGGAGAAGAATCAGGAAGACAATAGTGAATATTAATTTTCTACTGTCACACAACTGGGTGGGCTCAGGGTGCAGTGCTCTACACCCACCGAGCCCACCCTTTTTTTTTAAGCCAATTAGAGTCTCAGGCTCTAATCATGTGCTTCCAAAAAAAAAACTCCATTGAAATCCATGCATCTGCATGTAGATTAGGGGCCGAGTGCATGGATTAGGGGGGCGCCACTGGTGGAAACTATATAAAAAAACTCACCATCCAGCCAATTTGACTAGACCTTGTAACACCATTTAGCCTTCCTGTGGGTATCTGGGATCTGGGAATGCTTAGGGTCCCAAATCTCATGTAAATACTTTGTATAAGTTGTTTTTTTCATTAGAGTGTACTGCCCGAAGATTTGGAATGCTCGGCTTTCCTATGAGACCATTATAGCTCCCTTGCCCAGGCAGCTGTAACCTTACAGCAGGCCCATGTATTGGGGGTGGGGTAAATTTTAAGAACCTGTCTATTTTCTTTAATATTTGTAAAGAGACCTGTCAATACAGTAGCTCATTTCATATTTCCTTATGAGAAAATTGTGTTTTCAGTCTTTGGAAGACATCTTGAGATTTTGACAAATTTATGATAGCCATTAAACTGTCCAGTATAGAAAGCTATTTTAATCCCAAAATAATTGCATGCTGGCTCGCTTTATGATAAATCAATATGCCCATGTTTCATTTGAAAAGCACATTAATGTATTGCTGAGAGACAGACACTTCATTTTAATGGCTGTCCAAAGCAATCTGGTACAAACTGTAACATGGTTGAACATTAAAGTAGAACTTTCACTTTGGCTGCCGTCTCAGGTGCTGTTATGTAGAAGGTTCTATGGTTCTGTAGCAATTCATTTAGTTCCCTGCTGTGAGGTGTAGTTTGAATTTAAAAGGGATAGACAGGAGAGCTCAATCTTCCTCACCACCTCCACTTTATCTGCTACTTATAGACATCCATGACTTGAAAAGAATCCTCAGTGGGTTGTGAAGCACATTGCACAATGATGTCAGCTGTGACATCTACAGATAACTATGGGACTACAAAATTAATGTACAAGATGATAAAATCTCAATTAATTACATTGTTGCGCACTGTATTCAATGGCTTCAGTGAGCTTTTTATTTGAGGCATTTGTTGTCATGATGATCCCATAGAGGCAATGAGCAGTTCCCATCACAGTTACAGTAAAGTAATCCTCTGTTCACCATTCAGGGTTACATAACCAGATGCAGTGTTGGGTGTCTGAGTTACCAATTGCCAGACCTGATTGTTATCATGTAAGAGTCTTTAGTCCTAGCTAAGCTTCAACCAGACCAACTTGAAACTTGTTTTAACATGGCTGCAGTAGGTAACAGGGGTGTGGGATCATGGATAAGATATATATCAGCAGCAGATAGGGCAGAATATTGTATTATCCTGTTACTTTGCTTTGAATGGGAAAGTAGGGGATTAGTATAAGTAACAGAGAAGGTAGCAGAGAGCATCTAGGTGCTCAAGAATAAGAGATCCTGTCAAACCAGTGACATAGCCCACTGATGAATGTTTAAAGGTGAATATTGACTTTAGGCTGCAGTTGAATGTTGAAAGATGATTGGTCACTATAGGATCCTCCTACAGCCTTACAATAATAATTTTTAGGCTTCTAATCATTTTTCGGCATGTTTTAAAAAAATGTAATTTTAAAATGATCGTGTGTGGGCTTCACATAATTTTTCGAGCATGCTGCATTTTTTAACGACGTATTAAACAATGTCGTTTTTCGGGTTGTAAAAAATGATCGTGTGTGGGCTAAAACGACGTTAAAAACCCGTGCAAGCCCAGAAGCAAGTTCATAATGGAGTAAGCACCTTCATCACGCTGTAACAGATAGAAAAGCGCAAATTGTCTTTTACTAATCATCTATAGCAGCCCCAAGGGTGGCGTCATCCGCATGGAACTTCCCCTTTATAGTGCCCTCGTATGTGTTGTTCATCACCGCGCTTTGCTAGAGCATTTTTAAAAAACGATGGTGTGTGGGTAATGTCGTTTTAATGATGAAGTTGGAAAACATCGTTTTTTCTACATGCCGAAAACCTTTGTTTTTGTTAATGCCGAAAAATGATCGTGTGTACACGGCATAAGACCTCAAAGCAAGCAACATATAGACCTCAAAGTGGACCCTCACTTAAAGAGGTTGTAAAGGTAAATTTTTTATTTTCTAATTAGGTCCCTTTAAGTTAGTGCATTGTTGGTTCACTTACCCTTTCCTTCAATTTCCCTTCTAAATGTTTTTTTTCTTCTTCTGAATTTCTCACTTCCTCCGCAGTAAGCTTGTCCCCATCATCCAAGCCGTTCTGGCTGGGGGTTAGTCAGTGTGCTTGCCCCCTCCCTTGGGACTACATCCCTGCGGGGAGACGCTGTGAACATTCCCTCTTTAAACGTGAAAGTGCAGCTAATGTCTTTCTCTTCCTTTTTATGAAAGTTCTTTTTTTTGGGGGGAGGGTTTAGGGAGTGGATACCTATTTATGATAGGAACCCAGGCAATAATTGAGGAAGTTAACCCCCCTGCCCCTAACCTACTGGGACATGGAACATGTCTCATGAGGGTGCGGGACCAATCTATCATCGCAGTTTGATCTCATTCTTGTGCAATGAAATATCTGAAAGGCACAGCTTGCCTTACAAGATGGCCTGTATTCTTGTATTATGACTTTTGTTCACATCAGATGTGTTTGCCTTGCCATACAAGTCTATGGGTATGCTAAACCTGCTTGAAGCAGGTGAAATGCAGGTTAGAAGTTCAACCATGGAAGAAATTAACCTGTCAATGAATTCTGAATAAGTTGAAAATCATCTCAAACTGATGACAAACAAATGCTACAAATGCCCAAGCCCAACGACACATGTTACCAGCAGAGATGTGTAAATAGGCTTCTAATGGTCTGGGTTTCTGAACTGGAAAAATAAAAAAAGATCTGACTGAAATGATCTATACGTTGTTCCAGTCACAGAAGCCATCAAATCAGCATGGCAGCTAGGCAACTAATATTATCAGAAACAGAGGTCATCAAAAGACAGCTTGTGGATTTCTCTCAGCACTGGTTTCCTTTAATTTACAACCTGGTTTGAACTAGCCCTCGGTATTTATGTCAAAAGATCTTATATTTCATTGAATATAAACATCATCGTATAATAAAGTTATCCATAGGAACCAACATCACTCATTATCATTGTTCTGCTGCTTAAACTGATGAATGTTGAGATTGGATTAGTGGCTATGGGCTTCTGTGTTATGCCCAAAATGACTTTGTTATACAGCCTTGTTAAATAACTGCAATAAAAAAATATATAATGTAAAATACAAAACAAATGTGTGGCTCGAAATGTCATTTATTTTCCTTGAACTTTGGCTGAATGTTGTGCTTTCAAATCATTTCAAAAGCAATCAGTGTTTGTAGCTTTCCTCATATCTTTTCTAACTTATTTGCACCACCGACTTTAATGATATGGTTGCCATTACAGAAATATATTTGCAATCGTTTTTAACCTTTAAATCTTTCTGTTACAACATGCTTGTTGCTAGATGTTCAATATCAGTAAATTGTTTTGCTAGAAAAGTAGACATGTTAAACGGAATATGCTTCTCATGAGACCTAGTTTATCCCATGCGTTAACGTTTCATGGTTTCCAGATGCAACTACGCTCATGGCTCCTAATCTAATTTGTATACCATATTTTCAGTATGTCACATTAAACCATAAAGCATCAGTCTTTCACCAGCCCTACAGTACTGAAGATTTTGTTTTTACTTGAATGTTGCTGCTTATGTTTGTTCCACTTCATTCTAGTGAAATCATAATTTAAAGAGGAATTCCAGGTATGGTATATCTTACAAAGTTGCATTGGTCCAGCTTGGACCAATTTAACTATCAATATACTATACCTGGCAGATACCCCTGGAAGCTGGAAATCACAGAAGTATATACTGCTACTCCAGCAATCTCCACTTGCTTCTGGGTCCCGTACTTTACTGAGCAGCAGGCCTGATCCAATGTGAATACAGGGGGTTAGCCTTTCCAGCATTAGGACTATTTAGAGAACGCTGTGAATTTTTTGAATTATTGCAAAGCACTCACTGATTGGGCGAGGTGAAGAGCATGCTATCTGGAGGGGGGTTCACGTCAGAGGCGTCCAACAAACATAGCCAACAGCCCAGGTGACAATCTGAGCACTGTCCTTGGATTCAATTAGAAAACATATTTAAACTTAAAGCGGTGGTTCACCCACAATAACAACATTTTAGCATTAAATTAAGCATAGTAGCGTGAGCTACAGTATGACTTTATTTATTTTTTTGCCCCATACTCACTGTGCAATCCTATAGTGAAGATTCCGACTCCCCGCGGGGAATGGGCGTTCCTATCCAGAGGGAAGATGATTGACGGCCGGCTATGGCACGTCACGCTCCCCGAAGATAGCTAGGTCTCGGCTCTTCACGGCGCTATACGGCGCCTGCGCACAGACTATGCGCAGGCGCCGTGAAGAGCCAAGTCCTATTTCGGCTATTTCCGGAGAAGCGTGACGCGCCAGAGCCGGCCGTCAATCATTTTCCCTCTGGATAGGAACGCCCATTCCCCGCGGGGAGTTGGAATCTTCACTATAGGATTGCACAGTGAGTAGGGGGCAAAAAATAAAAATAAAGGCACACTGTAGCTCGCGCTACTATGCTTAATTTAATGCTAGAATTTTTTTTTTTTATAGGGTGAACCCCCTCTTTAAGCTTTAAACTCATAATGGATAATCCACAAGGCTAATGCCCTGTGCCACATGTATGATAATTAATGAAGGAATACATGTTATGTTTGACCCTATTACAATTTCCTACTGTAAGTTTCCTGACTCTGATTGTGTCCATAGAACTCCAACGTGTTAAATTAGGAATTCATCAATGTAACATTGCTTGTTAGAAATGGAAAACTAGATGTCAGTTGTGTTTATCATGGTTACACAACATTTTATTCATTGCAGTTTCAAGGCGAAGAATGAGGCATGTAAATTCTTGGTCACTAGCTGGAAAATCTCCTAAAATATTATCTGATTTTCATCTAAGTTTTAATGATGAATAGGAAAGTCAGATTTGCCATTAGACATGAGCGACATTTGACATTGACATATATTTTTTAACAAATAGTTTGTAAACCTGTATAATATTGTCTTCTTGAAATTAGGGGACTTGCAGTCAGGTATCCTAATCAATTGCGGTAGATGTTCCAGCCAATTCAAGTGGAAGTACAAAAATGTCAAATAAAAAAATTCTTGCCTAAGTGCAGACAATGGATGCTTGCTATTACCTCTGTTAGCTAGAATCCCTTCTCTGTGTGCTCCTCTTAACTTGGTTTCACATTACTAAAGCCCATTACACACGGGGCAAATGCCGAGCAACATTGGGCGGTTCAATAAAAAATAGCTAACATTCAAGCCGTCTGTATAGAAGCCGGTCTGACAGAAGTCAGCTGTTTGGCTGGCTACTGTTGCACCAGCATTCTGAAAAATCAGCAGCCAACCGCTTCCCGATCAGCTCTCTCAGCCAATGGCATTAGGACTAAGCCCTGTCTATTGACATCACCATATCTAACTAGAATACCTCATTGGCAAGTGCTCTCAATGGACATGGCAGTGCAGTTAAGCCATGGGATTAGAGTAGTGAGGACTTAAGTAACATGGATTGATATCTGATTAAAGACTGAGAAAGAAAGTTTAATGGAAATTGAAGTGAACCTGTTTGCTTTTTCTTCTAGTATTTTCTGGTTCCCTTATTTAGACGTAGTCCATGCCAATGCACTTTCTGAAAGTGGGTGCTAAGTGTGATGTCTATTCCTTTAAAAAAATGTGATGTATTTAAAGAGGAACTGCAGTCTGCTCACATAATTTGTAATAAAAACATCTTTGCCATTCTGAAGCTTCCCTCCAACCACTTTGCATATTGTTTTATATATACTCTGATTCTGTACTTGCCAAATATGCTGCAGAAATCTCCCTCCACTAAGTCTGGCTGCATACATTTTAACTGTGAGCAGCTGAAGCTTCTGCTTGTTCACTTCCTGGGTTTACACCGACACACAGAGGCACACCTCCAGCTCTGCAGCTCTCATTGGCCATCTTATGACTCATTCCCCATCCCTTCCTGGCAAACTCTCACGCGAGGGAAAGAGGGAGCTGTGCATGATGTCATAAGCTTAGACTTTTTACCAGGCAAGAAACAGGAAGTGAGCTGTATAAGGTATTTACTGGCAGAAAAAAAAATGTTTTGCTATCTAAAGTTATAAGCAACAAGGGCAGAAGATTTAATAGATGTAAAGATGAAAACATTACTGAAGTTCCACTTTAATCACATGAACTTTACCAACACCAAAATAATATTAATTTAATGTCTGGAATTCCTTTAGCTGTACAGTGCTCTTTTCAAGTGTCTCGACAAAAGTGACATGCCCAGCTAGGGCCACATTGTATGCAAACTGTAATTGGACCTTGAGTTTTGGGAAGACTGTTGATAATAGTGAGTCAATTACAGGAGTGGGGGATGATGATTCTTGGAAATCCTAGAATACCTAGGAAATAAAATACCCCATGGATGCGGTAAAATAAAATGCATTTTTTGGCAGTTATATGAATTGAAAATTAATTTACATGGCAGAAAATTGCATATTGATTTATATTATATATATATATATATATATATATATATATATACATTTTTAAGCCCAACTTTGTCCAAGGGGGGGGGGGGGGGTTAAGGACATTTTTACTCACTCTGTATTCTGTCTGAAGAGGGAGTTAGGGGCCAATAAACGCACAGAAACCTAAAACCTAATAATGTTTAAAACAATTCACACATTGCTAAAACGGAAAATTGTATACTCACCTTTCCGTAATTTTCCTTTCCTGACGCATCTTCATGGCAGCACACACTGGGTTGTGACTCCGCCCCCACAACCTGACAGGATTGGTTAGCTATAAATTTGAAGGGGAGACGCCCCGCACCATTCTCTGTATATATCATCATAAAACAATAGGGCGGGCATCTGTGTGCTGCCATGAAGATGCGTCAGGAAAGGAAAATTACGGAAAGGTGAGTATACAATTTTCCGTTTTCCTGACGCATTCATGGCAGCACACACTGGGAAATAACTCGCCAGTCGGGAGGGTGCAAGAAAACAGTAATATTTATTCTCTATAGCGCTGAGGAATTGGCTCTAAGAACAGATCTGCCAAAGTCGACGGTAGCCAGGAGAGCAGAATCCACTCTGTAGTGAGAAATTAAGATGTGTTGGGAAGACCAAGTTGCTGCTCTACCTATGGTTTCCGGTGAAATCCCGCAAAATGCTGCCCAAGAAGTGGCCACTGCTCCTGTCGAATGAGCCCTAATGCTCTTTAGGAGTCGTAAGTTGCTGGATGGAATAGGTCTCCGCGATAGCACTAACAACCAAGAGGTAATGGTACGGGAGGTAGCTGGCTGACCTCGTCTGCTCCCGTGTGGGATAATTAAGACAGAATCCGTCTTCCTGAGATGTAGCTGTGAAGTAACTGGAGATGGTAGACTTGACATCCTAGTCATGGGACTCGCCCCTCTCATTAGTAAAAGATGGAAGGACGATGTCCTGGTTATAATGAAAGGAGGAAGTTACCCTTGGATAAAAATGGTCTGAGGGCTTCAGAACCACTCTGTCAGGGGAGAACACTAAATAGGGGTTCCGTAGCCATAAGTGCTTGTATCTCCGACGTCCTCTTAGCTGAGGTGATCGCAATACGGGAAGCCATCTTCAGAGCTAGGTTCCACGGTGAGACTAAGTTGAATGGAGAAAAGGGTGGATTGGACAGGGCCTCGAGTACTACACAGAGATCCCCTTTTGGAAAGGCTGGCCTCCTAGGTGGTCTGATCTTACGCAGGCCCTGAGGAACAGAGTGACCGGATGATGAAGAGCCCATCTAGTACCCGTCATGCTGAAAGGGCGGATACTTGCACCTTCAGGGTACCCGGGCCCGGGCCCTTGTTAAGCCCTGACTGAAGAAATTCAAGAATTTGAGATGGGATTCCAATCTCTTTGCTGCGACGACACGAACCTCTCCCAGATCCTAGTATAGGTGACATCAGTGGAGCTCCTTAGAGCTTGTAATAAGGTTGATATTACCTCCTGAGAGTATCCTAGTTCCCCTAACCTAGCCCTCTCAACTTCCAAGCTGGCAAATGCAGCTTCTCTGGGCTGGATGGAAGAATTGCCTCTGATGTATGAGATCCCAGGTTACTGGAAGATGTATTGGAGGCCGCGTACCTAGTTGTAGCAGGGTCGTAAACCCTGGCCTCCTCGGTCGTAACGGTATTAGTACAATAACCGTGGCTGAGGACCTCCGAAGTCGGGACAGGAATCTTGTAATCCGAGAAGTTGGAAGAAAAATGTACCCCAGCTCGAAGCTCCATGGAAGAGCTAGGCAGTTTGTCCCTTCGGCTGATGGAAAGTGAGCTCTGGACAGGAACCTCTGACACTTGGAGTTCTTTGGCGTGGCCGCTAGGTCGACTTCTGGTATTCCACAAGTTTTCGTAAGAATGGAGAATACCTGTTGGTTCAGGGACCATTCGTTGTTTGAAAGTGTCTCTCGGCTTAGGTAGTTGGCCAACGAATTCTGTGTTGCCGGGACATACACTGCCCATAGATCTAACAGGTGCACTTGTGCCCTTTCCAATATGGGCAAGCTTCCTCTTGAAGCGTGCGACTCCTGATGCCCCCCTGTATCTGGATACATGACACCGCTACTTGTTGTCCATCCTGATCAGGACACTCTTCCCCTCTAGAAGAGGCGCAATGGCCAGGAGAGCCTGAAAGGCTGCTCTGAGCTCTAAAATATTTGACACTATGCCCTGAGCCCGAAAGTGCCACTGTCCTTGGGCTACTTGGTCTAGATAGTGTGGACCCCATCCCCCCTGGCTGGCGTTCGATGTTACTACTTCTGGACTTGGGGGAACTATTGGAATGGACTCCCTGAGGTTGGACGGGTGTGTCCACCACCATACTAATTGCTTTACCCAGTTCGGGATGTGAATGGTTTGGAGTATTGACGTTCCATTCCACTGCCTGAGAAAGGAGTTCTGTAAGACTTGCATGTGTCACAGGGGCCACTGTATCAAAGGTATGGATGCTGACATGGACCCCCGGGTACTGAGGCAGGCTCTGACAGTAGACGTCTGGATGATAGCAGATTCTGTACCTTCTGGAGTAAGGGCTTCAGCCTCTCTTGAGGGAGTTGCACCCGGTACAACCTGGTATATTATTCTGCCCCTAGGAACACCCTGACTTGCTGAATGCTCTGGGTGCTGAGGCGATGCCGAATGGGGGGCACCAAAATTGGAAATGAGATTGATAGATTGAGAACCGAAGGGACCTCTGGAAGGCGGGATGATCGGGACGTGAAGGTAAACGTCCGAAAAATCTAGGAGATAGCATCCAGTCTCCCACGTCCACTGTCAACAAAATGGACTGAAGGCTTTTCCAATCTGAGGGCCTCTATTTTGATCGTCTGTTGAACCTCTTTAGGTCCAGGACTGGACGTAGATCCCCTGTTTTTTTTTTTTTTGTACCAGAAATAAAGGGGAATAAAACCCCCTCCCTTTCTGGTGTGGAGGTACTTGGTAGGCTGGAATGTGTTCCCTGGCAATGTGCCCATGAATTTCCAATTGTGACCGGTCTTGATAGAGGATAGTGTCCATGAATCTGTTATACGAGTTGCCCATATCCGAGCGAATCTCTTGAGTCTGGTGCCCACCTGAGCTGGGTGGGCAGACGGACCCTCAAAAAGGACTTCTGCTGTTCCCCGGCTGTGATAGCCTTGGCTTACTGTAAATACATGGAGGGTCGAGTATTCCAGTCCCTCCTAAATTTCCTGCCGGGACGGTAGGATCTAGCATCCCTGTACTTGACAGGAAGATCGCGTCTGTAAGCGGGGCCCTTCTGGGGCTCTGGTCTCCTATCGGAGGGAATCAGCCCGGATTTTCCCCCGGTAACCTTGGAGATGACCAAGTCCATCTTTGTGCCAAATACACTTGAGCCGCCATATGGAGTTTTGCACCAGTAGATTTTGATGCTGTCTCCGCTATCCAGGGTCTCAGCCATAAGGCTCTTCCCAGTCATGAAGTCGCCCCCTCAGGAGCCGTAAGCCAACTTAATTTCCCTGCAGGGAGGAGAATATCTTCCCCTGGTCGGCTCCTTCTAGAATGGAATTCTCAATGTTAGCCGCCCATGCAGCGATAGTTTTAGCTACTGCCGCCGTGGTGATAGCCGGCCTACTAGCGTCTCCTGTCGTGGAGCAGGCTTTCTTCAGTTCTATATTGATTTTACGATCAAGAACGTCCCGGATGGTAACTGCATCTTCAATCGGTAGAGAAACGTCTCTAGCGAGTCGCATTAAAGATGAATCGACCGTAGTTGCATTGATCAAAGAATTGATCCTAGACTCCCACAAGGGGTACAATCTGCAAACTTGTTGCTCATACTGGGCCGCTTATGCGATCTCCCCCACTCATCCTTTATGAGGTTTTCCAGCTCTTTGATGAAGGGAAATGATTCAGGGCCCCCTTTTCAGCACCAGGAAATATTTCTGAACCTTCAGAGGTTCTGCCATAACCCCTTCCCAGCCGATCGCTTCCTCGACTGAATGGGCAAATGGTTCAACTAAAGAAGAGACAGTCCGACGCCTGCTCACACTCCTCATTCTTAGAGAGGGTTTTTGCAGCCTGGCGTAACGGCCGGGTGCTGGGCGATGTGCTTGGGGAAGGATCGCCCACAATTGATCCCTGTGCGATTCTCCTAGGAGCTTAGTATATACTCTGGCCTCTGAATCCTTGGTTACTTCAATGAAGCACGAGCGGCAGGCCAATTCCCCTGGCAAGGCTGGCGCCCCGCATATTTGGCAAACATTTGCTGTGGTGCGGGTAAGATAGCTCCATCTGGGATGAAGGTAATTGTCTGCGGTGGGACCGACTATGACAGGAGTGGCTGTGACGCGAGCGGCTATGCCTTGATTGAAGAAAGCAAGAGGGTAACCTTGAGTGACTTCTTGCGCCTTCTGCCGGAAGCATGGCTAGAATCTCCCTCTGTGCCGCAAACTTGCGTCTTTTGACCCGATAGGGCTACCAAAACTGTAGCGTCAGTGGCCAAGCTCTCTTTTTTGTCTCTTCTCTACTTACCACCTTCTGGACGGCCTCTATACCTGGTCAGCTGATGGTGGTCTGCGAGGGCAGTGGCCCCCATGAGGATAGCAGGGAGACAGCCCGGAAAGGTGGGAAAAAAGAGAGAAGGGAAAACATTACAATATGTCCCCCCCCCCAACATTTATATTTATTAAATATAATGATTTATATACATATATCTATCCTTATTTTATTTTTTATTTTTTGGATTATATTAATTGTTTAATTATGGATATACTTTCTCCTATAATATGTTATAAATTAATATATAAATGTATTATATCTTCTATCCTATTTGTTCCTATTTTTTTTTTTTTGGTTTTTTTTTTTTTGTGTAATCAATTGGCCCAGGCTGAACTGGGACGAGCCTGCACACACCTGGTGCAATCTTCACTCTGAGTAGAGCAGAGCAGCAGGACTGCAGCCAGAACTACAGAGCGATAGGAGTGTTTCCTTTTTTTTTTTTTTTTTTTTTTAAACGGCGCCGCCATTTGGAAGAGGGCAGAGGAGACCGGCGGCATCATCACTGAGCTGCGTGCATGCGCAGAGCGCTGAGGGGTACGCGGCGGTGACCCCGAGAGTATGGGGTGTCAGAGGAACCACAGGGCTCAGCAGAGCTGAGAAAAAAACAACAGGCAGGCAAAGGTACAAAATGGACTAACCTTAGGTGGCAAATGTAATGATACAAATACCTTTGTGGAAGCACACACTGCACTGGAAGGAAAGACAGAGCGAAAGTGGGGGCCACTGCGAGATTTGAAGCTTCTTTAAAGCTTGCTACAGATGCCAGTATAATTCCAGAGCCCCTGAGACCACCAGAACGGGGGTTCCCACCATAAAGCTCATTTAGAGACTGTACAGGAGGGACTTCCAAACAGGAGAGGCTGAACCTGCTGGGGCGATCTGCGGTAAGAGGCATGCTTCTTGCTTGTTCGTCCAATCTGTCAGGTGAGGATAAAAAAAGAGAATGGTGCGGGGCGTCTCCCCTTCAAATTTATAGCTAACCAATCCTGTCAGGTTGTGGGGGCGGAGTCACAACCCAGTGTGTGCTGCCATGAATGCGTCAGGAAATATTATTTTTATCTCCGTGTTCCTATTGAGATTTCCTCTCATTTCCTGTTTTTGTCTGATCAAACCTGACCTGTCAAATAGGCTGAAAGTGAGGTGAAAATCATTCTAATGAATGAAAGGTGTATCCATCCCACACACAAACCCCTTGCCTCCAAAATTCAGGAGGCACAGCCAGTGTTGGCACCACTAGAGACTCATCATGACAAAATGGCAGCACTCCATGTAAGAATGGAAGGGATGATGGCCTTACTTCATTCTGGGTCATCCTAACTAGGACACAGACAGAAATAAAAACATACAATTGAAGAAAAGAAAAAAAGGCACGAATTAGAGGCATTAGATATCTATAGGTTGCTTGTATACACAATACACCACATCTCAAAAGGCCCCACAATTGATAAATACTAAATATAAAACAGCACAAAGTGTCTTACTATGTTGTTCTGGTGCTGTTTTTTATTATTTCATCATTACTCTTAGGCCCCGATTCACATACATTGGCGCATATTTATGCCGGCGCAGCGTATCGAATATACTCTACGCCGACACAGAGCAGAGAGGCAAGCACAGTATTCACAAATCACTTGCTCCCACTCGCTCTCAAATCTACGCTGGGTTTCCTCTGCGTATTCCGGCGTAGGTGGAAGTGGGCCTGAGCCATGCGAATGAGGCATGACCCCATGCAAATGATGGGCCAAGCGCCATAGAAGTACTTAAAAAGTACGGTGCATGCGCCGTCCCGTGGCCGCATCCCAGTGCGCATGCTCAGAATCACGTCGAAACAACTGCCTAAGATACGTCGAATCACTGCCTACGACGTGAACCTAACCTACGCCTAGCCATATTCACGTACTACGTAAACGACGTAAAATACGACGGCTGTGTTCCCTGGTTCAAACCTTTGCATTGATGCTGCTGAGTTACACCTCCTTTATGGGGCATAAATTTACGCCGGACGTACGACTTACGCAAACCGCCTATATTATGCGCCGGGCACAAGTACGTTCGTGAATCGGCGTATCTCCCTCATTTGCATATGTGCATAGAAAATCAATGGGAGTGGCAAATGCGCCCAGCGTAAATATGCGCCCATGATACGACGGCGTAGGCAAGTTACGTCGGTCGTAGGAAGCCTATTTTCAGGCGTATCTAGTTTTGTGGGCATGGCACACAGATACGAAGGTGCATATTTACACTTACGCGGCGTATCTCGAGATAAGTCGGCGTAAGTGCTTTGTGAATCCAGGCCTTAGTATTCAAACTGCCTTACTGTCTGTTAAAATCAATAAACATATTGAACAGGAAGACAGCACAAAGTAAGTGCTCTACTCTAATCTGAAAATAAATAAAATCTATAAAAAAAAAAATGGATAAATAGTTCTTGATTTAAAGATGCTTCTTTTGATGTAGTTTATTTTGGGATTTAATACATCCCTTTCATTGGGGCTATGAATAAAGTTGTAAAAAAAATCATATATATATATATATATATATATATATATATATATATATATATAAAGAACATGTACAAATGATATATGCAATATCAGCGTGACAGATGTTCTTACAGTTTCTCACTTTATTCATAACCAAGTTTTGGCTGGATTTATGCTTTTACAAAACTCTTGGTATCCTTTTCAAGGCATTGCTAATGTGCCAGGTGCAGTACTCCATATCTACCAATCATATGCCAGTTAAATGTAGTAAAATTATGGAAACGTGCATCCTGATTTCTTTTCAATGAGCATATTTCCTGTAGGAAAAGCTGTATTTTTTTTAAGTCTGCTAATTTATATAATTTTTTAATTATTTGAATATCATCTTTATTTTCAGCATTTAAAAAAGGGGGCTCATTCATAACACTAATTGTACAGAGCTGTACTATCTAAATAGAAAGCTTAGCACTAGCTGCATACTTTATAACTGTTTTAGTAAAAGTGCAAATCCAGATGAGTCCTGTGTGCAAAGTAGAGAGAGAATGTCCCTGTTATTGATGTCAGCTCATAACACAACCTATTTATAGCACAGCAGTAAAGTAAAACTTATGGGAAGAAAGTCTAGGACATTCCTGCTGGCTACTGAAAAATGCTGAATGAATTATATATATATATATATATATATATATACATGTTTATCCCCTTCGGTATTATATTATAAATTCCCTCTGAATATTGTTCTGCAGCCGTTTAAGGTGTATTAGGATAATACTGTGGTAAATGTTTATGTAAGCTGAACATGAGATAACTGTGATCCCTCCAATCCGTGCATCCAGGACACACTGTGTGCGCAGTTATAAAATCCCCAGGCAGCCCGAATTAAAAATGCTCTTATGTTGTTGTTAACTCAAGCAGGCATGCGGAGCAGAATTTTGAGTCAGTGCTTCGATGCTTGCAGTGTATATTAAGATCTTCACTGTGGCACTAAGAGTCTTGTGTCTCCTAGCAACACAAGATTCACAGATGAGGTCTTCTCAGAGAAAATGCAAAGCCTTTAGGTTATTTAGCTTATTCAATCTTAAGAAACTTTTAGCTGCAAAAAGGAGTATTAAAACTCCCCCGGAGCTACAAAAAGCTCATAACCTGAAAGCTCTTTAGTGACAGTGATTGAACTAATGATGGATTTATTGGGGCTGTCAAGTTCATTCTAACTGTAGACTGTAAGAGATCAACATCTGCTTCATTTGGTCCATTTTTTAAACATGTTCCCATGGCAATAAAGTTCACTAAACTTTACTGGCTAACCTGTTAAAATACAAAAATATACCTGCGGCTTGGTCTCAAACAAGTGCAAGCATAACAAGAACCTTGACTAACATGTCCAAACCATACCTTCCAGCTCCCTTTCTCAACTGGACACAATTGTAGCACCACACAAAAGACAATTATAGGGTTTTCCACATTTAATGTTCTTCCCAAACAGGAAGGTTTCTCTTGCAAAGATAGATAAAGGTTAATAGATTATTTGAGCCTCTTGGCTTGCAGTCCCCTTTCTTGAGGCCAAACACATTCAATCCCTCAAAAAGGCTTTAGAGACTTTGCCATTCTACATACAGTTGAGTATCACTCTCCAAACAAGGATCTTACAACCTGCATGGTATTGATAAGGCTTGTGGTCCCTCTGACTCAGACACCAATGTTAGCTGACCCAGGTACAGTAGAGTGCTGGTCTGAATGGTTCCTCCACCTGGAGTTAATTGAGAGACTGAGTATAGAATATGTGCTCTATTTAAGTCATTTTAGATCCAGTAATGCACAATTACCCCTGTGCCTGTGTTTTGCAATCACGGTGTATACCAACATTGTTTTTCAAGCACAGTGCCTATCCACTTATAGCTAGTGTACAGTACACTGCAGATGTTTCTCCCAGATGCAGAAATATGCCCACAATGTACATTGTATGGCCTCATGTGCCCGTGTGCATGAGGCCTAAATAAAACTTGTCAAAGAACTTGCAATAATACAATTGCAGCATTAGGTCCTTTCTCGACATCCATAATAGGCAGAATTACAACATCTGGGTGTGCTCCTCCACTGCTTGCTGTGGTTTCCCCCCCCCCCCCCCCAGCTCACACCTCATTACAGGTCATATGAGTAGGTCGGAACAACCACAAGGAAAGAAGCATGTATTGGACCCATTCGACCAGTCAAATATTCGCAGAAGATCAGGAGCAGTAAAGCATCGGGAAAGTTAAAATGGAATTACAGCTTACATCTAACTAGCCTTAAAACTCCCCCTCCCCTCCTAAAATGTATGCTAACTAACCTGTGTAAGACAAATTAATATACTTGCCTATTTTCTGACTGCTCCAGTTTGGTAACATTATCCCCTCTGTGAGCCAGGCAGAGGAGATAGCGCTCTGACAAATGTTTTCATAGCCCATCCATTGTCGGTGCTGCCTCCTTTACCCTTCAGATGTGCTGGCCGACAGAGGGGAGCTGGATCATGTGCCTGGACTGGAGTGGCTTAAAAATAGGCAAGTATTTTAGCAGTTCAATAGCATAAGGCTGAGCGGCCTGGCTGCCCATTGCATAGCTTGATCCCATACGGGGTGCAGTGGACGACGGGGCAGCTCGCAGACAATAAGCATTGAAAACTATATGGTTTGATCTGTCGATCTATTTGGTTGATTGTCTGCATATATCAATAAAACTGTATTATTGCTGAAGGACCCATGTCTGTATCCATGTATTTACTTAATAAAAAAAATGAAAAATAGGCAAGTACAGTATATACATCGTTCCTAATTAGTCCCATCCTCTGGAACTCGACCCGGTATGTCTGATCAGCCCCTAACCTCTCCACCTTTAGGAGATCCCTGAAAACTCACTTATTCAGTGATGCCTATCCCACACCCACTTAACAAATGTCCCTGAGCCACCCTCATCAAATCATTCTCTGCAGCTCTGCAGCTATTGCCTTTTGTACCTTTTGTACCACCACCCCCTCCCTGTAGAATGTAAGCTCTATGAGCAGGGCCCTCCTGTACCTTCTGTATTGAACTGTACTTTAATTGTGCTGTCCCCCCTCTACATTGTAAAGCGCTGCGTAAACTGTCGGAGCTATATAAGTCGTGTATAATAATAATCATAAGATGTGTTTTAGTAGAGAGGAGGGGACAGTTTTAAGGCTAGTTAAATGTAAGGTGGAATTCCACTTTAGGTAAAGGAAACCCTCCTTTAGCAAGTATGTTGTACATAAAATTGACCCTGTGCTTACAGGGTCACTTTAATATAACAGGTTGTCAATTTAAAAATACCCCTTTGTTTGTTTCATGTCTGGGCAAGACAAAGCAAATGCATATAATTATATTTAAGATAAAAAAAAAAATAATTTTAAACATAGTGGGGCAGATCCACAAAGAGAGTACGCCGGCGTATCTACTGATACGCCGGCGTACTTTCAAATTTCCCGCGTCGTATCTTTGTTTGAATCATTTAAATGAAACACGCCCCCTACTCGCCGCATTTGAATTGCGCGCCATTACGCCGTGAGAGATAGACTACGCCGCCGTAACTTACTGCGCAAATTCTTTGTGGATTCGAAGCTTCAAAAAGTACAGTTACAGCGGCGTAGCGTATCTCCCATACGCTGCGCCCATGCAATTCGATGAGGATCTGCCCGGTGTTTTTTTTATACTGTTAGCATACACTGTTCTGATCTATTCCAATTAAAAGTTGGATAACATATGTTGTAGAATTTGCACTGTAACGCAAAGGAACATTGCACGTGTTGCTGAAGTACTAATATATTTATCTGATCTACACACATCTCTTATGACAGTGGTCTCAAAGTACCGGCCCGCGGGCCATTTGCGGCCCGCGGACCAGTTATAAATGTTATAAATGGCCCTCAGGCAGGGTGGAAGTGAGGGGAGCTGGTGCCATCTGGTGGTGAGCCGTTGGTATTACAAGTTATTACCACCAGATGTGAGCTGGCGCCATCTGGTGGTGGCCGTTGGTATTACAAGTTAAGCATTACAAGTTAAACAGCAATTCTAATGTCATTTTACACTATTTTCACTGCCATATTCTTCCCTCTAATTAGAACCCCCAAACATTATATATATTTTTTATCCTAACACCCTAGAGAATAAAATGGCGATCGTTGCAATACTTTCTGTTACGCCGTATTTGCGCAGCGGTCTTACAAGCGCACTTTTTTGGGAAAAAATTACACTTTTTTTAATTAAAAAATAAGACAACAGTAAAGTTATCCCCATTTTTTTTAATATTATGAAAGATAATGTTACGCCGAGTAAATTGATACCCAACATGTCACGCTTCAAAATTGTGTCCGCTTGTGGAATGCCGACAAACTTTTTTACCCTTTAAAATCTTCATAGGCGACGTTTAAAAAAATCTACATGTTGCATGTTTTAAGTTACAGAGGAGCTAGAATTATTGCTCTCACTCTACCAATCGCGGCGATACCTCACATGTGTGGTTTGAACACCGTTTACATATGCGGTCGCTGCTCACGTATGTGTTCGCTTCTGCGCGCAAGCTCGTCGGGACGGGCGCGTTTTCTGGCTCCTAACTTTTTTTAGCTGGCTCCTAGATTCCAAGCAAATTTGTCAACCCTGACTTACACCAGTGCTGGTGGTAATAATGCGCTCGCTGACACCAGTGCTGGTGGTAATAATGCGCTCGCTGACACCAGTGCTGGTGGTAATAATGCGCTCGCTGACACCAGTGCTGGGGGTTAATAATGTGTTCGCTGACACCAGTACTGTTGTTTTTGAAGTTTGAAAGTTTGCATGCGGCCCCCCATGGCATATGAAAACTTGTCGTGGCCCTCAGGTAATTTGAGTTTGAGACCCCTGTCTTATGACATGTAATATGTCCTCTTTTGGGGCTCTTTTGTTGTCCTGATATTTGCTCATTTTATCTGTGTCTCTTTTCTATACCTGGAGGGTGAGCCTCATGCCTGATGCAGACAAATGTTTTTTTAGCAGGTGCCACACATGTCTAGCAGAAACCACAATTTATTTTAAACTTTGTCACACTGTTTAGAAACTGTTCTTACTTATTCTGCTCCCTGATCCAGGCCATAGGTCAGATTACTTTAAGCCATCCTGTGATCAACCATGCTAAGATCAGAGCCTCACTCTTTAATATTTCTTTCTAGTCATCCCTCCAGAATCTGTTTTGACCATCAAAGGGTCTTTCAAAGACACAAACTTCAACATGCCTTTTGCCTTTAGTTTTTTCAGCTATCTGTTCTACAATAAGGTACACTTGCTATTAAAATTCACAACATACGGGAATCAATAGGATACCCGTTAGCATTAACAAATCACCTTCTTATTTTGCATATACAGTACATGTTACTTTTTGGCAACTATGAAAAAAACCTTGCCATTTCAAACTGTTCCAGGTGACCTAACATTTAAGTAAAGAACATATTCTCTTTGGATAACCATAGCTTTGTGGGTGTTTTAAATCACAAGAGACTGCAGGCAGAGAATTTTCAATCAGATGTACCTTGGCTGGTAGGTTAACAGTGAGATAAAAGGGTCCAAATTTAATGAATAAATGTGGCTGCCCATGTAGGTTCTAGTATCTACTGTACATATACATTTGCAAACATAAAATTATTAAATTAACAAACATTTGCTAATTTATTGGGATTTTGTATATTAAGCTGATCTCTACATAAAACAACAAAAAAAACAACAACAACAAAACAAGTTTTTTTTATTTACACAAAGTATCTGAACTAAATCAACCCTACTCAGTCAGCACAGCAGGGATTCATCCTTTATCATATGGCTGGATCCTAGGTTCCTATCAGACAAAAAAATCACCATACTACTTAAAGAGTAACTCCACTTTTGTTGAGAAAAACATATACGACTCTGGGTGATCTATGTGCATTACCAGTACATGGATTTTAACAAACTTGGTTGCAGATTCCTACCTTTTGTTATTCTGAACAAATCCCTGTGTTTTTTTCTGTATCCATATGGGAAAGTGGGTCTAATAAGAGTAGTTTCATGATTATCAATCAGCTGTTCACTTGCAGTGCTCTAATAAGGAAAGCTGCAGGGCCTGCATCCCTTTAGCCATGATTTTCTGTTGGAAGTATCTCACCAAAAATTAAATTTTTGTTGCAGGGGATGCCTGAAATCTGACTTGTATCTTAGGGCAGACTTCTGGAAAAATTGGTGAGCCAATCACACAAGCAGAAAAATGATGTTTCTGGGGGTCGTTCTGTTCACATTATGTACAGGACACCTCCAGGTATCCATGTTGCATTGCATTTTCAGAAAATTACAGCAGCTGCAGATTAAACAGGAAAGGTAATTTTTAATAACTTTCAATTATAATTTGACTTGTGTCGCAATTGTATATTCTACATTATTTTTTCTTTTTTTGCAACTTTTTCCCCCATGAAAGTGGAGTTACCCTTTAATTAACAAACATGGCTGCTCATGTAGGTTCTACTATCTGCATATACATTTGCAAACATTAAAACATTTGATAATTTATTAAGAGTGTGTATATTAAAGCGGGGGTTCACCCTATCGACAGGAAAAAAAATTTTTTTTTTTCTTTTACCTTTAAATCAGGCACTGTAGCGCGAGCTACAGTATGCCTGTCCCGAATTTTTTCCCCCCATACTCACCTTGTAGTCGTCCATCGAAGATACCGGGGAATGGGCGTGCCTCTGGAGACGGAGGATGATTGACGGCCGGCTCTGGCGCGTCACGCTTCTCCGGAAATAGCCGAAATAGGCTTGGTCTTCACGACGCGTGCGCATAGCCTGTGCGCACGCGCCGTGAAGAGCCGAGACCTACTCCGGCTGTCTTCGGGGAGAGTGACGTGCCAGGGCCGGCCGTCAATCATCCTCCCTCTCCATAGGCACGCCCATTCCCCGCGGGAGCCGGAATCTACGATGGACGACTACGAGGTGAGTACGGGGTTAAAAAAATCGGGACAGGCATACTGTAGCTCGCGCTACAATGCCTGTCTCGATGGTAACATCATGTGGGTCAGGGTGAACTACCGCTTTAAGCTGATCTCTACTAAAAATTTTTTTTTAAAAAACTGGGATTTCCCTCTAACAAGTTTTTGTTTTAATTTACTCAAAGTTCACAAACTAAATATACCCCACTCAGTGCACAACAGTGATTCATCATTTATCATATGGCAGGGTCATAGGTTCCTATCAGACAAAAAAATTAACCATAATGCTTAATTTTCTTAGGAGCGTAGAGGAGGGAGCAATATGGTTCCCAAAATAGAAAGTGCTCTCACATACACACACACACACACACACACACACACACACACACACACACACACACACAAGCAACATAGCACTATACTTTGATAACAAATGGGAAATTGCACCCAACACACAGGCAATTGTGGAAATATGTGGCCAACACAATGGCAGTCATGAGCTCATGTAATAAGGGTGGGCAAAACACTGGCAATTGCGACAATAAATGTAAGGCCTCGTACACACGACCGAACATGTCTGCTGAAAATGGTCCGCGGACCAGTTTCAGCAGACATGTTCGGTCGTGTGTACGGCCGACCGGACAGGTTTCCAGCGGACATTTGTCCAGCCGACCGTTTTCTAGCGGACAAATGTTTCTTAGCATGCTAAGAAACATGTCCGCTGGAAGCCTGTCCGTCGGACATGTTCGGTCGTCTGTACAGACTCACCGGACATGTCCGATCGGCCGCCATCCCTCGCATGTGTCGAAGTGATTCGACGCATGCGTGGAAGCTTTGAACTTCCAGGGCCACGCACGTCGCCGCGTCATCGTCGCGGCGACGGCGCGGCCACGTCACCGCGTATCGTGTACGTGCAGATTTCTGTCTGATGGTGTGTACAACCATCAGACAGAAATCTCCGGTTGGACATGTCCGCTGAAAACGGTCCGGCGGACCGTTTTCAGCAGACAGTCCGTCCGTGTGTACGAGGCCTTAAAGAATCAGGCAATTATGATACTATGTGACAACATGGGACAAAAAGTAAACAGCGGTGGCAAAAAATGGGCAATTGTAGCAACACATGGGCAGTTGTAATAATACTAGGTCAAAAAAGAAGCAATAATGAATATATGTGTGCCAAAGATAAGCAGTTTTGGCAATGCTCAGGCAACAAATTAATTTATTGTGATTGTGACATAGTGCATGGGCAATAAACAAGCAATCATGATAATACATGGTCGATTAACAGGTTAATAGTTGAAAACATAGGGAGGAAAATGTGATGGAATCAGAAGGGCAATGCTGACAACAGGACAACATCAAACAGGCAATGAGCATCAAGCAAACAATATGTGGGCAATAAACGGACAGCCAAATTAAAATAAAGGCAACAATTAAGTAATGGCAATGCATCATATAATCCTACAATTAAATGTAAGGGTCATTACAGCAGCAGCATTTAACTGCCACACTCTTTATACCTCAACCACCGGTACTGCTAGTAATCCCATTCTCACCACAGTATTATTTAGTGGAGGGAGAGATACAGCCTGAACCCCTTCCTCTGCAGTGTCAGCTCCTTCCCCAGTCTGCAATGTGATTGGAATAATGACCCTGACATTACTATTTCAGTCTGCCAATCCATTGGTCCGGTAGTAGTATTGTTTAGCCAAAGTCTTATCTTAGTTCCGGAATGTTTCCAACTACGAAGCAAAAATGAATGGAATTTTTCCGTATTAGTTCCATTATTTATCTGAGGCTAGAAATGATTACTTCTAATTCTCCTGCTTATACAGTAAATTAGAATGTAAGCAATTACACACAAAATTCACAATGCAAAATTTTCTTATAATTTAACGCTGTTTCAAATCCTTATTTGAGCTTAATAATGACCATTATTATAACTAATTGTTTGACCCAGCTAGACTCGGTCCTATGCAACAAGCAGCAGCAAGGTAATATAAACATCACAGCAATGTAATTGTCTCCAGAGACTATTTCAGTAATGTTCAGAGAAATTATTTTCCAGTTACTGGGCTTTCAGCTCTGCTGATTTTATTCTTTTCAGATAATTATTTTGTATCTAAACTGGATACAAATATCATTAGGTATCTATATTCTTTAAGTTTTTTTTTTTTTTAAACTTGAAAACTCCACATTGAATGGAATTGGATGAGATGCAGCACCTTATTTGTGGCTGTAGCTCAGACATTTGTCAACTGCCGTTCCTGAACTGTACTACTACCATTACTTCCACAGTCATTGCTAAAGTCATTATAAACACAGCAGTAATGGAAAAACAGGGTAATTGGTTAAAGCTTAGCTGCAACAGTTCTGCTTAAAAGAGATATAAAACCTAACCAAATGACAGGTTTGCTAAATCTCTATATATAACAACTGACATTTTTTTATACTCAATTTAAATTTTTTTGCATCTCCTTTCTATATGCATACACTTCAATCATGCCTACATGGCATTTGTCAGAGCGTCTTTTGTAAAAATGACAAGAGGGACCATTCCCGCAGTGTGTTGAAAAAGCCACTTGCAGTCTCCATTGGAAACCCATGTGACAGGGTGACAATGCAGAAGCACAAATGGGAGACAGTTGACTGTCTATAACAGGAAGTGCTTTATGGAAGGATAACTAGGATTTATTTTTTTGAAAACTGCACACCTAAAAATTAAGTTTGAAATTAAATTAACATGTTAAATCTCATATGTGATTTTTAGATATTATACTTACTTTTTTATGTGACTTCAACTGCCAACTGCCAATAAACTGTCCAATGAGGCTGCCTCGGTATCCAAAACAGTCATACTAATTAGATGGGAAAATAACAGTTGGTTGATCTTTGCCTTCAGTCCTTATTAAAAAAAAGTTAAAGCTGAACTGTACTCTCCTTGGCTCCAGCGTTGTGGCGTCCTGGAGCTCCCCCCCCCCCCCCCGACTGCTGGCATCTCCTAGTAGCTGATTTTCGGGCATTAAGCACTGGCCGCTTTCATTGGCAAGGTTGAAATTAGGAAATTAGGAAATGCAGTGTGATTTGCATTGCCAATTGTGTGCAGTGAGCTAAGCATTGCAGCTTAGTGTACAAGGGCAGACGGGCAAATCCTGCCTGTTCTCCCATTTTGGTTTTGTTCAAAAAGTTTCACTTTAAATCAGAGAGGTAATAAAACAAGTCTTGTAAAGTCTGATATCAGACAGGATTTTAACTTTCAATTACAATAGAACTCTCTAATCCTTTATTGCCAAGGAAACTGCAATCTTAGGCCCAGATTCTCGTAGAATGGCATAAAAATGGGCGGGCGTAACGTATCTGATTTACGTTATGCCGCCGCAAGTTTTTCAGGCAAGTGCTTTATTCACAAAGCACTTGCGTGTAAAGTTGCGGCGGCGTAACGTAAATCACCCGGTGGAATTCAAATTCGGCGGGTAGAGGGCGTGTTACATTTAAATGAAGCGCGTCCCCGTGCTGAACGAACTGCGCATGCGCCGTCCCTAAAATATCCCGGCGTGCATTGCTCTAAATGACGTCCAGCACCATTCACGGACGACTTACGCAAACGCCGTAAATTTATAAATTTCAACGCGGGACCGACGGCCATACTTAACATTGGTTGCACCTCATATAGCAGGGGCAACTTTACGCCGGGAAAAGCCTAACATAAATGTTGTAACTTTACTGTGTCGGCCGCGCGTACGTTCGGGAATTCGCGTATCTAGCTAATTTGCATACTCGACGGGGAAATCGACGGAAGCGCCACATAGCGGGCAAAAAAAATTGCAGTTAAGATCTGACGGCGTAAGAGACTTACGCCTGTCGGATCTAATGGATATCTATGCGTAACTGATTCTAAGAATCAGTCGCATAGATACGACAGCCCAGATTAGGACTTACAACGGCGTACATGGCACGCCGTCGTAAGCCCTTTGAGAATCTAGGCCTTAGCCTCTGTTTGATCTGCAACTGCCATGGTGCTGCACATGTGACCAGTTATGACTTCAGCTATTTGATAGATTTGTTTGAGAACACAGAGAAATGTGACATTTAGTATTCCTGGTCTGCCAGTAATGTAATTGTTTTTTTTAAACCATTAAATCAATGGGTTTAATTCTGCTTTTAAATAGGACACAGATTCACTCTAAAAGTGAAGTGTGAGATTTGAAAAATTATGCCTACGCATTGATCTGCTGCCTCTACACTGAGCGATCAAAGACTGCTGATCTCTCAGTTCTTAGGTCCATTCTGAACACAGACTGGTGACTGTGAGTCACTGCTCTGTGCTCAGCCCCTCCAGTGCTCACTGTAGTGCTGGACTGTGGAGGGGGTTGGGAGTGGCTGGCTCAGGCACTTAACAGCATGCTGAGAGGCTGAGCCAGTTTCTGTTCAGGCATACAGGAGGAAGCCAACATTTTTGTCAGGATTCGTGCAGATCCTAAACTAGCTCTGTGACGTCAGCCAACAGCAGGCTTTACCCCACTGCCGGCTGAATCTGTGTCACAGGACTACATAACTAAGGGCACTTCTGTGACCCAAAGGAAGAGTAAGGCCCCATACACACGAGAGGATCGATCCGCTGGAATTGATCCGCGGACCGGCTCCAGCGGATAGATCCCCTGGTGTGTACGATCCAGCGGATCTGTTTCCGCTGATTTTTGTCCCCGGGGATGGATTTCCAGCGGATCAAAATTTCTTGACATGCTAAGAAATCGATCCGCTGGAATCCATTCCAACGGATTGATCCGCTGGTCTGTACAGACTCACCGGATCAATCCATCCGAATCCATCCCCCGCATGCGTCGTAATGATTTGACGCATGCGTGGAATTCCTTATATGACAGCGTCGCGCACGTCGCAGCGTCATCATCGTGGCGACGGCGCGACACGTCACCGCGGACGGAATTCCGCTGGGATTTTGATATCATGGTTAGTACAACCATGAGATCAAAATCCGCCAGAGGATTTATCCGCGGAAACGGTCCCCCGGACCGTTTCCGCGGATAAATCCTCTCGTGTGTACCCGGCCTAAGGCCAAAAGAGCTTTGGCCATACTTCTCGTTTAAGCCCTGCACACAAATCATCAGAATCAGGGAACAGTGTCAGTTACACAATGCTGCTAGGACTAAAAATGATATGTATCTCAAATGTCAAATACATGAATAGTATAAGAATAAAACCAAACAGGATCATTTAAAAAACATGCATAGAAGATACACTTTAAAGTCGATGTAAACACTAATGCCGCATACACACGATCGGTCAATCCGATGAGAACGGTCTGATGGACCGTTTTCTTCAGACCAAACCGATCGTGTGTGACCCCCATCGGTTATTTATCCATCGTTTAAAAATTTTTAAACTTGTTTTAAAATTAACCAATGGATACCTAACCTATAGAAAGAAACCGATCGTTTGTAGGCACGTCCATCGGTTAAAAATCCACGCATGCTCAGAATCAAGTCGACGCATGCTTGGAAGCATTGAACTTTTTTCAGCACGTCGTTGTGTTTTACGTCACCGCGTTCTGACACAATCGTTTTTTAACTGATGGTGTGTAGGCACGACTGACCTTCATCGGTTAACTGATGGAAAAATCCATCAGACCGTTCTCATCGGATTGACCGATCGTGTGTACAGGGCATAACAATTTACTTCTCTTATTTGATCCTTCTTGGTCTATTAAATATAATATTTAAGGCTAAGTTCACCTCTGTAAATAAAAAAAAAATGATAAATGCATTATTTTTGCAGGTAAAACATTGCATTTATTATTTTTTCCATTGGAACCTGCAGAGCATTGCACCAGATCAGGAGAGTCGGAGGTGTGCTGTAGTCCGAAAAAAAACTTGTCCTAGGATGAAAATACCGCTCCTCCATAGATACAGTACAATAGGTGAATGTTGCCAGCCCAGGGCAGGAGCACCACCAAGTGAATGTATAATAAATACAAAAGTGAAAGAGAAAAACGAATGCAGCCTCCATATCTAAGGGCTGGTAAGCTGCAGTATATTATATTTTTGTTTTTGAGTTTAGATACACTTTAAGCATAAATCACAATCAAATTTAAAATGGTGTTGTCTAAAATGACCAAATTGTCATTTACAGTACGCTTATTTCATTTTGTATTTGTTAATAGCTTAAACTTAACATTTCTTCCCCGTCAATATCCGATTGTAATTATTCTGGTGCCCCTTAAGCAAAATCCTTTTCTATTAAAAATAATAAAAGGGCCATTAGGATCGACTCATTAACCTCACTCTCTCCAGGTCTTTAATATTAAAATGTCCTAGTAACAAAATTATTATTAATTACATATGAATAAAGCAGAATTGGATATACGTCCCTGGACAGAGTCCAGACCCTCATAAACTGGCTAAGGTGAGTCTTATAATAGACTCATTACAGGACATTTTATTGTTGCTTGGAAGATATCTGTGCCTTCAATACTGATGCTTCATGAAACAGAGCTGGGCCGTCAAACCCCATCTGATAGAGACATAAAATGTCAGACTTAAAAGGACGCTCTATGGGCCCTGTTTACAAAGATCAGCAAAATGATTGGGTTTTAAGTCTTCTCACTTCAGTCAATTTTAGTGCTAAATTTATCTCTAGTTTTTAGAAGCTTGAAGAAACAAGTGGCAATGTCAAATCGAAGGGGAAAAAAAGATTAGCAGGCAGGCATCGAGAAAACTGGCAAATTAGGAAAACGACTCCAACTTGAGAAAGGTTTTTTCTCTGTTTTCCATTGCAAAAAACTGTTTTAGTAAACCTGCCATGAAGCATGGTAGGGAAAACAAAAGAAGGTAAAAGTCATACATAAAGATTAACTTTAATATTAAAGCATCCAGTAGTTTCAAAGATACAGACAGATAAAATTATATTCAAACGCTACTTTTTTTTAAGGCCCAACTCTGGGCATTGTTTTTTTCTTAAACAGTCCCCAAGCAGTGGTGGTAAATAAAAAAGCAGCTATGGCTACAATACTCAACCCCTCTCTGGCACTGTTCCCTGCAATAATTTAATTCCTCCACTAGATGTCCTTAGTTTTACATGTTGATTCAACAAAAAACTGAGGATATAGTGTAAGTTTAGGGTGTCATGGACCCGTTTACTTAGGTGGTCTCCATCAGCTCTCTACTCACAATGTAATGATGTAGAGCGCTGTGCTGGTATAAGAAAGAAAAAAAGAGAAAATCCCTAAAGGAAAAGGATGTGAATTCTTCTAAAAGAGGTAAGTACAAAAAATACAGTGGGGACCTGTGCGGATACAGTAGCCCAGAGTTGGGTTTTAACAACCAAACAGAAGAATCAAATTTTCTTGCAGTCAAATTGGCATCAAAATCTGTAAAAAATATAAAACAGACTCGTTGGCCAGATTTATTCATATGTTCACTTTAAAAATGTGCTGCTTTTGCTTAACATTTGTATTACCTCTTAATTATTCCTAAACTCAATTGTATAACATGACCAGTGTTACATTCACTAGCATGAATTGCCTTTAAACTCCTTAAGGCCAGGTTCACATATGTGTGAATTAGATGCGGTTTTCACTGCATTTAATACGCATGACTGGCAAGTGTGACCTGCTCTCAATTGAGCATTTTGCACATTTCCGGGGCGGCCCAAGGTGCAAATTCCAAAAGGAAAAAGGATCCTGAGCATTTCTTGGTCTGGTTCACGTGCAAATTTAGGCAAAAATTTGGGCCTGAATCACACCTGAACCAGTGAACAGAAACGCACCAGGCTCCAGGATTGAAACCGTGGCCACACATACTGTATGTGAACCTGACCTTACTCAATGTTTGTGAAATATAAATTCATAAATTTCATAACGTGCTTAAATGAAACCAAATTGCGTGATGTAAATAACTCATAAACATATGCAAGTGACATAAATAACTTTGTAAACAATAATCTAATTTATGATAAAAAAATCCATGAACCGCCACCAAAAACGATTCTTCAATCCAGTGCACAATGAAAATAACAATTCTGTGAATGGAATAAGAAGGGGTGCCATCCTCCACCAGTCTAGGCAAACATCCTACTCACTGGATGGATCCTCTGAGGGCGTCGGAAGGACGAAACGTCAGGGCGTGACCTCACGACACACAGAAAGCATTGTACTGTGCGCTGCGTTCCAGCTGCGCTCCAGTGTGCGGAAACATCGCTGTGTCTATCCACGGTGGACGGGACTGACACATTCAGGATATCCCACTGTGAGCCAGGAATCAGCCGGTCGCTCGATTGTTCTAAACGATCTTTTAATGAATGCTGTTAATAATATCAAGACGCTGAATGATATAGCTTGTGGAATAAAGACTTAAAGCGGTATTACACCATCTCCAGTCTTTTTGCGCCCTTATAACTGGTGGATATTAGGAGCATTGCTTGCTGATCAACTGCTGGCTTTGGAGTTGGAGGAAGTTGGATGGAGCAGAGGTTCAGAGCCTGTTGAACTCTACCTTTTGGTGAGTAGATACCCTTGAGGGGAGACACGGGAGAAGCTTGAGGGGTGGAGTGTGCACGTTTGATGTCACCTGCAGCAGAGAGCTCACCATTCTTTATAGAGGACTTTCTTCACTGGACTCTTGCTTATATCCCTTCATCTTAAGAACATTTCCTTCTATGCATGGTCATAGGAAAGAGGGGTCACAGTCTGTAGTGACAACTAGCGCTGCTGTAGTAATTGATAGGAATTGTATTGCTTATTTTAACGTACTATACATTTTAGATATGATGTATCATTGCCTTAGGAAAACTAACAGTATGTGTACCCCAATAATTGACAGGCTGAATGTAATTAGTGTAAATATGGGGTCCAAATGATAAAACACATATATCGCAGATAAAACTTGGCATCTTCTTCTGATACTCTTGTCATATTTTGTCTAATTAACCCCTTTAAAGGTGAACTCCATTTGTAACACCATCTTACTTGAACAGTAGATTTCATTGCCTGTATCCTGCTGCTGATATCTTTGGGGAGGGTTCGTTTTTGGGGATTCTTGCATAGTAAAGATATATTTAAAAGCAAGGGGTTAAGTTTGCATTAGACAGAATTAGTTACAAGGGGGGATTAGTGTGGAGGTTTTAGGGATACATTGAACGTTCTTCAAGGTTTTAGAGCTCAGGTTCCAGTGGCTATTAGTGTGTGTGAGAGTGTTATTGTTATAAAATGAATTAGTGTTAGGGTGTTAGGGTTACAGGGAGGGTTAAAGAGAGGGTGTTAGGTCCACAGTAAACATTAACGTGAGGAGAGCTGCGGTGGCTCAACGCGATTGGCACTGCGCTGATAAGCCATTCACCTCTGCTGCTAGGGGTTCGGATCCCGGTCTCAGCTACATGTGAATTGACTTTGGTGATCTCAGCCCGGCTCCCGGTGGGTGTGCTATGCGAGGTAAGCCTGCGCTTAGTACGCCCACCCCCCTCCCACAAAAACCACCACACTTACACGCACTTTGACCACGCGGTCTCTAAAAAAGAGAGGCGAAGGACTAACGGGGCTGGTTGAGCGGGCAAATCCTCTCACTCCCTTATAGGGAGTCCCTCTGCCCCGCTGGGCTTCAAATCGGAGCAGGTAGGGCGGGCTGTGTGGGAGGACCCCCTCACACACCCGCCATTGCCACCCGGGGCATGGAGAAAGGTGGCAGGTTGCCTCTGGGGGAGGCCTGCCTACTCCCAACTCCTGCAGTCCGGCTCCTCTCTCTCGAGTACACGCACAAAAATACACTTTAAAAAAAAAAAAACATTAACGTGAGGGTTGGTTTTACAAGCAAAACATTTTTAGGGTTACAAAAAAGGTTAGTATTAAGCCGCGTACACACAACCATTTTTAATGTCCTAGAAAAACAAAGTTTTCCTTGATGTGACTCTTGTCAAGCCTGCCTTGCATACACACGATCGTGAAATAAATATGCTCGAGCAAAGCGTGGTGACGTACAACACGTACGATGGCACTATAAAGGGGAAATTCCATTCAGATGGCGCCACCCTTTGGGATGCTTTTGCTGATTTCGTGTTAGTAAAAGTTTGGTGAGAGACGATTTTCAGTCTTCGTGCTTTTCTGTCTGTTACAACGTGACGAATGTGCTATCTCCATTACAAACGTTTGTTTTACCAGAACAAGTGCTCCTGTCTCATAACTTGCTTCTGAGCATGTGCTTTTTTTCCCGTCGGTAAAGCCTACACACGATCGTTTTTCATGACGTGAAAAACGACAACGTGAAAAACGACAACGAGAAAAATTAGAGCATGTTGTAAATTTTTAATGGCCATTTTTCACATCAAGAAAAATGCTCTGCAGCCCACACACAATCGTTTTTAATTACCATTTAAAAAAAATGGCATTTTTCACGCCATGAAAAACGGTCGTGTGTACACGGCATTAGAGTTAGCCACTTGCCAACCAGGCAATAGACAAATGACATCCTGGTTGGAAAGTGGACTATTTATGGCTGCAGAAATATGCCATAATCCCAGTATTGTTTTTTTTCCAGACAGCGATTCTCTACAAGATTAAAGTGGTCCGAGTGGCGTATTCGCCACTGCTGAAGTGGTTAATCAAAAATATGTAGCACAATATATTTCGGCCAAAATTCATGAAGAAATCTGATTTTTTTCAATTGATTTATTGGATATGTTTATAGCATAAAGTAATACAAAATATACAATTTTTAAAATTGTTGGTCTTTATCTGTTTATAGAACAAAAAATATAAAATGCAGTTATTTTCAGTACAGCCTCGCATGACCGCAGTTAAAGTATCGTAGTTCCGTATCGCAACAAATGGCCTGGTCATGATGGGGGGTAAATCTTCCAGAGGTCAAGTGGTTAACTTTGCAATACAAAGCTGCGATGTTGAACAAAAGGAGGGATCACTATGAGAGCTTCTAGTTTCTCTGTATTGGATTTCCAAACAGGAAATTAGCCATGTGTGTATCACTGCTCCATACTGAATTCCCTTCAGCTTATATATCTTCTCTGAAAGTCAGCTGAAGCTTCTACATGTTCATCCACCAATGTTATTAAAACCTATATTACACCAGCGTGTCTGTGATTTATGTTTAGTGACCTTTAAGACGCTGTAAGCGTTCTAATGAAAGCAGCAACAAGAAAAAAAAATTGTGTTTTGGACATTTCCGTGATAAAGTATCATCTTGAATCAGTGATGCTGTTTGAGGATGTCAGCATTAAAAATCAGTTAAATAAACTCTAAATCAGCTGAACTTGGAATAATCAGGAAAGGAGAGCCAAGCCGTGTGTCGGCAGCCAGTAAAGTGCTGTTCTTTTAGCAGCGAGAGGCAGTGTGAAGCCAGATGACTTCTCATGAATGATCAATGCTATGCAGGAAAATCAGCCAGGAACGGCAGCCACAAAGCCTAATGTGAAAAGTCAGGCTTTTGTGTGGGAGAAACTATTATGTTTTGCTTCATTGCTTACCACCTACTGCAATTTTAGAAATGGATTTTATCAGAATGAAATGTTGCTTTAGCTGTACTTGTAAAAGAACTTAACCTTTCAGCTTGATCTGCCTGTTCAGTTTATGATCATTTATCCTGTGCCACTGGGGCAAAAGGTATCATTACACATCAATGGCAGGACATTCTATTGGCTTGAGCATTTTAGGCATATTGCTTAGGGGTGTAGCTCCCACTACTGAGGGCAAACTGCAGGCCTTTAACTTTACCGTGCATCCCAATTCATTTCCAATATGCAGCATTCTACAGAGTCAAGCAAATGAGTTTTATAACCTCACATCAACCCACATTTCAAATAAGTCATGTGATCCCTCTTCAACCAACATACAATTCACCATAAATGAACATCGGTAAGTTTTACAGCTATATCAGGCGCACGTGCACTTCCGGAGACATGCACGTGCACCTGCTGAATGGCAGGGGAGCTGATGCACATGGCTGGTGGCCACAATGTCCGCCGGCCACCTGCTATCGCTTCACAAATAAAGGAGAGCAAAGTATCCTCCTTCAACAAGGCTGTCAGCCTTAGCCAAACCGCATTTTTGCTTTTGTCTGTGATCCTGTTTGAAGATGAGCATTTCTGACAAGATTATCTCACCAATATAGACACAAATGACAATAAAAATCCGACTGTTCCACTAATCTTTCCCTGCTACATCTAAAAGAAAGAAATAGTTTTGGCTGGAGTTATGCTTTAACTACCTGCTGCCTGTAGGATGTCCATGAAAGCCTATCACTTCTATGGGTGGCAGAAGGGGGTTTCGCCTTCCTCCTGCGGCCACCGCCACCTTTCCAAGGCTTTACCACCCCGGGAGCAATGCTGCCAGAGGTTATTGCTGCACTGAACAGAGAGAGAAGAACTGATGTTGTTCCTCTCTCTCTGTAACCCTGGAAAGCGGGACTGTTTTTTTTCCAACAAAATTGTGTTGAAAAACCCCTGCGTATATATATATATATATTCTAACAAGCGGCATTGACCAAATCCCACACACATAGCATAGCAGATTTATGGATGAGTTGCGGCACACAAAGTATCCGGATCGCTTTGCCGTTGGCTTCTAAATGTGGAACTTCACATCACTTTACTATTTCCTTCCCATTCACCATTGAGCGGGTGAGCGCTGTCAGCCAAGCGATGCTCTTGAAGTGAGACATTACCATTTTCAGTCTCGAGCTTTAACTCAAATAATGTGATTGCTATGGTTTATTGATTGCACACCCTGCAATACTTCTTGACTAAAACCAACAGTATGTTTGTGAAGGTTCTCATTTATCCAGGTCATGGTATAACCAGTAGTAGTTAGTCACATTCTGTTGGTCTTGTTCTATAATGTTTTGTAATATTTCAGTATGACAGACCAATTCCAGTTGACTGTAACTACCATTAGCTAAGCCAAATAGAAAATGTTCTTCTTTTTGTTAAAACCATGGGAAATTCTTAACACTGACCTATGTGTCTGTGCTAGAAATGCTGTCCATGGTACCAATAACTATGCATATTGTCAGGATATTTTCAGCTTGTTTGTGTTTGTGAGATGTGCCTGCACTTATGGTTGGTGATCAGTTTTCAAGAGTACTGCACACTTTTCCCAGGTGTGTGAGGAGAGGCAACACAATCATTTACAGTTGAACTCTAGGTGGACTTAAAAAAAACTTGTAAATGCAGCTTTGTAATCTTAATACATCATCAGATACAATGCAATGCAAGTTCCTGAATTCCACCCAATGTCAGCCTCTTACAGCCTCTATATAGTAGAACTGGAGTGTGAGAGGATAAATCAGTACAAGGAGTCATTTATGTGATGCTGATATGAATGTGATATGTGAATTGCGCTCCCCTGGTGGTTTGTCTATCGCCACCTACTTCTGGGCAATATTTTTAATTATGAACCCCAATACACATCATCCCTATTGACAATACACCGAATATGTATAAATGTGTACAAATGTGTGCCAAAAATGCTTATATACAGCTATTCTTCTCAGAAAAAATGTAAAAACATATATATATATATTTATATGTGCTGTACACGTATTAAATAGTGCTCTTATGAATTAGGATTTTTAGATTGGTCTTCTTCTCATTAAAGTCCCAATATGCTAGCCAAGTGCTTATAAAACGATCAATGCTTCTCCCGTGAGATGTTAAAACACAACGTAATTTCACCACTTCAGTGATATTCCCGTCACCGTTAAGAATGGCCACTCACCAGATCTCATTTAATAAATGCCTTTGGTTCATTCCCTGGATAACCACTCCTTTTATACGTATTTCCACCAACTGCCAGGTGTCTTGAATGTGCTAGTGAGGTCTCTATTTTCCTACAAAGGCTCACAAGAAAAGAGGAGTGCCCCTCATGGTGTAGTACGTAAAAAATGTATTGATTTCTTAAATAAAAGTAGGTATTGCACTCACATTTAGTTGTGCCTGTATGCCGGCACCAAGCTTCTGCAATTTACTATAATAAGTGTGGCTGCAAAATGTGGCTAATAAAACCAGATAATAACAATGTATATTTTGCTAGTACTATACATACTACTACTTAAATGTGTATTGAGTGTTATGTACAGAACGTACCTGGTAGTAGAGCCTGACTTTGTAGGAGGGGACCTCTCTTACAGCCCTGGTTTAGGAGCCACTGGAGTGGGGACAGTGGGCTCGAGGATGTCTGGAGTAGGAGTGCCTGAAACAGTTGCAGCAGCTGGCACAGTAGCAGGAAGGTGATCCTTCAGGGATGGTTGGGACTGGAGGCAGCAGAGCGGTTGCAGGTCGGCGACCAGAAGAGCTGGTGGGTGCAGGATCAGTAGCTAGCTGGAGCAGGGTGAGACAAGCCGGGTCAGATACAGGAACAACACAGAGCAAAAGCAGCAGGCAGTAGCAGAGTCAGACAAGCCGGGTCGGAGCAGGGTAATCAGGTCGTTAATACAGCAGGCTGAAGGATGGTCAGATAACAGTCAAGGTTTGTCAGCAGGTAACAGGAGGTTTAGCAGGGTCAAAGGCAAGCCTGAGGTCAGGGCTGGAGATAGCGGGTAGTCAGACAGAGCCGGGTCAGATACAGGTAATCAGCAGACAGATACACAGGTTACTGGTACAGAGCTGCAGATCAAATAGCAATGTTCCTTTGCAGATGCTGTCCTTTTAACCACTTACCCCCCGGACCATATTGCTGGTCAAAGACCAGAGTACTTTTTGCGATTCGGCACTGCGTCGCTTTAACTGACAATTGCGCGGTCGTGCGACGTGGCTCCCAAACAAAATTGGCGTCCTTTTTTTTCCACAAATAGAGTTTCTTTTGGTGGTATTTGATCACCTCTGCGGTTTTTAGTTTTTGCGCTATAAACAAAAATAGAGCGACAATTTTGAAAAAAAATAATATTTTTTACTTTTTGTTGTAATAAAAATCCCCCAAAAATATACAAAAAAACTATTTTTTTCCTCAGTTTAGGCCGATATGTATTCTTCTACATATTTTTCGTAAAAAAAAAAATTCAATAAGCGTTTATTGATTGGTTTGCGCAAAAGTTATAGCGTTTACAAAATAGGGGGTATGTTTATGGCATTTTTATTAATACTTTTTTTTTTACTAGTAATGGCGGCGAATCAGCGATTATTTTCGGTACTGCGACATTATGGCGGACACTTCGGACACTCTTGACACATTTTTGGGACCATTGGCATTTTTATAGCGATCAGTGCTATAAAAATGCATTGGATTACTATAAAAATGCCACTGGCAGTATAGGGGTTAACACTAGGGGGCGGGGAAGGGGTTAAGTATGTCCCTGGGTGTGTTCTTACTGTGGGGGGGGGGGGTGGCCTCACTAGGGGAAATCACTGATCTTCTGTTCATACATTGTATGAACAGAGAATTAGCATTTCCCCTCCTGACAGGACCGGGAGCTGTGTGTTTACACACACAGCTCCCGGTCCCCGCCGGGCACGCGCACGGGAGTCGGGGGCGAGCAGGCGGCGCGCGTCCCTAGTTGCCTGCGAGAGAGCCGACGTAGATCTACGGGCAGTAGAATGACAGCGGCAGGTCGGCAAGTAGTTAAAAGCACATTGGTGCCAAGTAGCGCTAACGTGCGTGCGTGCATCCGTTGCGCGGGCGTCGTTGTCTATTCTGCATAGGAATGCGTGTGTGCATGCGCACACGCAAAAGCCTACATTCGCTACCAGCAGGTCCTTGACATTGAGTCTGTTGTTCTAGCATAAAAATACAACCTGTACTGAGAAAAATATGATGGGTAAAATTGCTGACCTCCTTGTGAAAATGCTAGTTGCTTGACTGTCTCTGGCTTCAATACTTTCTGAATTTAGTGACCAGAAGCAAGTATGCAGTTTAGGAAAACCAAGAGAAGTCAGAACTACTTATCTGCATACTTGGCCCAGATCAGGGATCTAAATCAGAAAACACCCAAGACCTTGGATCAGCATGAAAGCCAGGGACCTAGCATTTACAGAAGTAGAGGTCAGCAGTGACAGCCTTCGTAATTTTACAGTAGAGGTTCCCTCTAAAGTATAATCAGTTTTATATTTATTTATAGTTATATATTTATTTACAGTATTTTGAAAAATGCTCAAGGATCTTGTTAGAAAAAATAAAAAATAAAAAATAAATGAACTTATTTTTTCTGTCCATGTTTCAGAAACATCTGCATAACATATTTGTGGCTGATGGGTTCCTTATCTGTGCCTCAATGTGTTTGCTTCAATGTATTTTCATGCTGAAGTAGAAGTAAATTCTCGAAAACTGGAACAGTTACTTTTATACCGCCATGACAGAGGCACCCTTCCATACATGCTAAAGTGATAAAATTCTATTTCACACTGGCTTACATCAATTTTACAGTGTCAGCTCTTGCTGACTGGGAAATGTCATGACAATTTATCTCAAAATGGGCAATGCTGTGCTGTTTACTTTGAGCATATAAAATGCTGTCATGATGGAATACTTTGTTTTGATGCACCATTCAGATATGTTTTAATAGGTAAACAGCACCAGAGATCAAAAAAGTTTGTTACAGTGCAGGGATGCAGCCAACTGTGAAGGTTTTTTGTTTGTTTTTTGCAGGTCAAAGATATAAGTATTATATTGTAAACTGAATAGTGCATCTAACTGTGCAGGTTGTTTTACAGCTGGAGCAAGAGCAAAGATTTGACTGTCTGGTTTTACATTGAATTTCACTGAATCATCAGAGCAGATGAACAACATTATGAGATACAGATGTTTACCCCCCCCCCCCCCCCCCCATGTCAACACAGGGTAATTTTTACCCAAAAGGTCACCTGTTAAATAAAAAATATATATATATTAGGGCTGTTATTGATCAAAATTTTTGTGTTCGATTAATCGTTTTTTTTTTAATCGATTAATCGACTAATTTCGATTAATTATAACGCACATACAGATCCAACTACTTTTAGCTGATCTCCTTGCAGGCTGATTCCCAACCACTGGAAAAACGGATAGCAGGATACAAAAAACACACAAAGGCAGCGCTCGATGGGAATAGCATTAAAACTTTTATAGTCTTCAAGTAGGTAACAAAATAAATATTGCACTGGAGATAAAATCGATGTAGCTACATAAACTGTAAAAATGGTGCGCATAATACCAAACGGTAACAAAAGCAGTCATAAAAACATGTAGCTAAGTATGATACTGGTATAAAGATGTGTACGACGATACCACTGCTGAATCCAGATGAGGAGAGGTTAACATCAGTCCGTCGGCATGTAGATGTCCCATGAAGGGAACTATCACAACTCCCAGTGGATGGTTGTAGAATCCCAGGGTGATAGAGGGAAGTGATAGAGGGAAGTGTAACAGCCCTTGCGTGTGGCAGATAGTAAAGTCCCGCCAGAATGCAGATATGAAAGCACAGCAAAGGAGCCCTTCAGATGGACACGGCAAGCCCCGCCGGTGTCCGTGACATCACCAGATCTCCAACGGAACTCCCTGAAGGCCCAGAAGCCGGTGGAGAGGTGAGTACCAATCAAAAGAATTTTAATCGATCAAGAAGATTTTGATCGATCAAAAAAATTAAAGATTAATCGATTAATTAAAAGTTAATTTGCACAGCCCTAATATATATATATATATATATATATATATATATATATATATATATATATATATATATTCTTGCTGTTCTGGCTGACCATTTATTGAAAAGCCAATGCTTCTTCATTGCCCAGTCACTGCAAGTATACTACACTTCCAGCAGAGTAGGATACTTAAAGGGTAACTCCAGTTTTGGGGGGGGGGGGCGGACAAATAAAGAAAAAATAATATAGCATATAAAGTTGCGACACAAGTCGTATTGTAATTGAATATTATTAAAAATTACTTTTCTTTTTCAATTTGCAACGGCTGTAATTTTCTGAAAATGCAATGCAATATGACTACCTGGAGTTGTTCTGTACACAGAATGTGTAAAGAACGCCCCCCAGAAACATAATTTCCTGCTTGTGTGATTGGCTCACCAATTTTACCAGAAATTTGCCTAAGATACAAGTCAGATTGTATGTAAGGCAAAGGGCCAGATCCACATACATGTAGAACGGCGCAGCGTATCAGAGATACACTACGCCGCCGTACCTTACCTGGCGCATTTTCAAATCCTCAGCCAGTTTGCGCCGTAAGTTACGGCGGCGTAGTGTATTTCTGGCAGTGTATTTCAAATTGTGCGGGTTGGGGGCGGGTTTCATTTAAATGAAGCGCGTCCCCGCGACAAATGAAATGCGCATGCAACGTTCCTAAATTTCCCGCTGTGCACTGCGCTAAATGACGTCGCAACAATGTCATTTTTTTAACTTAGACGTGAGTTACGTCCATCCCTATTCACAGACGACTTACGCAAAAAAAAAATTCTAATTTTGACGGCCATACTTAACATGGCAATTCTATGTATACGCCGAAAAATACCAGCTTTAACTATACGCCGGAAAAAGCCGACTACATACGACATTCGAAAATGCAACGGCCGCGCGTACGTTCGTAGATCGTCGTAAATCGCTAATTTGCATACCCGACACGGAAAACGCCACCCAGCGGACGCCGAAGAATTGCATCTTAGATCCGAAGGCGTACGAAGACGTACACCTGTCGGATCTAACCCAGAAGCCGTCGTATCTTGTTTTGAGGATTCAAAACAACGATACGACGCAGGAAATTTGAAAGTACACCGACGTATCAGTAGATACGCCGGCGTACTTCGTCTGTGGATCTGGCCCACAGACAGTAATAAGAAACTCACAGTGGTTCTACCTTTTCCAATTCTTTGTCCCTATTGAAGACATTTTCCATCACTTCCTGTCTTGCTAACCTCCTGTCAAAAAAAAAAGGGGGGACATCTCCCTACTGGGGGAGCACAGCAATAAAAATAGACGTTCCATTTTCTGCTTTATGCAAAACAAAAAGAAAAAAAGGTCTATCTGGAGTTAGGAAAATGGATAGCTAAAATTGCTTCTACCACTCCAACCATTGATTCATGAATGCACTTTCTGCATATTCATGATGGGTAAGTTGAGATTTTATCTTTACAACTCAAATGCAGCATGATTTTGCATTGAATTTCCCATACCTAGAATAAGGAGTCAGACACCAGTGTAAGAGTTATGTTTCTCAGTACAGCTTTTACTCTGCTTAGCCAAATTGGGTATGCAACTAAGACCCGACAAGCCAAAGTTTGTTATTATTATTAATATTATTATTTTTTTTTTAACTTAGCAGTTTTGCTCACACGTTGCTTTGAACATAACATTTAAACCAACTGGTCTATGATGTCAGACCCATGCTGTTGAGTATGGTTCCCCTTTAAATCAGGGATGTAGCCAACATGCACTTAACAAGAGCACACTCAAGCTTAGGAAAAAGGCATAGTACTTGGCTGGGTGCTAAGGAGGCCACAAATGGGAACCGTCATCTCATTACAGGTAATTCTGCTGTTATTTACTAGAGTATTGTAGGAGTTGGGGACCATTGCATGTTATGGTTTAGAGAGTCCATGTTAATGGAATTTCCTTTTTAAATCTTGTTCTCATACAATGGGAGAGCTTCCATTTATAGTGGCCAGTCATTAGTGTATGAACTACCAAAAATATACGAAATGCTGACAAAAGCCCAATTCAACTTGCAGTACTTTAAAACTTCAGTACAATAAAAGCATAGAAGACTAACAATTGTACAATTACCTTCTCTACCATCTTTTAGCTTGCAGTTGACACGTTCTTGGGCTGAAATAAAGAAGATGTAGGAGTTTGGAATAACTGCTTGTTTGTCTTTGTTCTGCTAGGTGCTTTTCTTCAGCAGTCACACCTCCATTGCTAACTGCTCATCCATGGTATACAGTATAATAATAGTCACTAGACAAATGCTCTTCTATAGATTCGCAATATACTTCATCCACTCTTGTTGATTATTAGCCTTGAGTCCAGGATTTGGAATCCGGACCTTTCTCTTGTTTCTGGAACCTTTTTTAAAGTCTAGCAACCTGGCCTGCTTCATCTATGCCACAATGTCTGTACATTTCACCTAATGAATGGGCCCTCACTTTTTATAATCACACATCATATTTCTGCTCCAAGAAAGGGTATATTTATCTCTTTCTATTGATTTCTTTTCGGAATTATAGTGTTTTGGAGTTTATGAAAGTAAACACAGTCTATTATCCTTTAGCAGAGTGTTCCACTTTTTACCTGCAAGACATTCATAAATTTGTCTTTAAATTCCCAAAAACTTTGCAACCTGATGTTGAAGGCTTTACAGAATAACATTTAAATTCTGCTTGGTAAAGCAAGAAGAGTTGACCTATTGCCAGATGGGTATTTTGTCCCTAAGCACACACAATGAGAAACCCTATAAAGTAACTTCTGTTGTTTAATTCTCAGTTTTTACGCATGTTTGTAATGTGCATATGTGAAAATTTCCATCATCTTCTCTGTATTCAGCAGGCTTAAATTTTACCCTAAACCCACAGGCAGGGTACACTTACCTACCCCACCTAAACCTCATGACCAAAATGAATACCTCCTCACTCACAAGCTGCCTGCATTCCTTAGTTGGAAAGCCACATCCTGCCAAACGTTTAAACATTTATCACTGCTATGCCCTATCTGCACAGTCAACCCTCATAATTTGCCAGTATGAGAGAACCATCCAGCACTCTTGGGTGCTTCTGTCAATATATAGCTTCCTCCTGTGTGAGCCCAGGAACCAGCTAATAAAGCAGAATATTTCATAGCACCCACGAATCTAGACGGCACTAGCTTAGGTGCTCTGGAACTGGAACTCTCACTTATTGTAAAATCACACAGAATATATAGCACACCAAATCAGGTGAGCCTAATCACATTACAGTATGTAAGTGAACTATACAGGAATATAATGAACATAACTAATGAACAGCCAACATACATTATGAACAGTATGCTAATTAAACAACCAGCCTTGATTAGTCAGGGGGTGAACAGACCATCTGGCAACATGCTTACAACAAAGTACATTACACATTATCATAAGTATAAACATAGAGATGATCAGACAGACAGAAACAATAGGTGACTCAATTAACTATAGGAATTCACACCTAGGCAATGCTTTGATTAATCAGGGATCCCAAACTGTCTGGCTCCTACATTGAAGTACATGGAACAAAGGCCAATGTGACCAGCTCTTTCAATGAACATGTATAGTTCTGAATCAAACAAACCAAGAATAGTCTTTAGGGCAAATACAAAAAAACAATCCCTCAAAAATGTAACAAAAAAGAGAAATATAGCAATAACACATAAAAGGGTGAATGTGGGCAGAAAAGGTCCCTGCAGACAGTGTCTGTAATAGCCAGCAAAACAATTTTCACCCACTATCTAATGATGGATGTTGGGAATGTGGTAGGGCCCAATGAGGTAGACAAGAATCATGCGAGTGGTGTGCGGGGAGGAACTATAAATGTGCAATGAGTGTTATTAAATAATATCCTTTGCTATAGGTTAGAGATGCGGTTGCAGAGTTCTTTTAAAGCTTCAGTGCCTTATGGTAGCTAAATACAGTTATAATACATATATGAAAACTGCCAAAAGATATGCAATTGGGTGATCCAGGTTTTAATTTCCTCTTCAAAAACTCTAGCCTGCTAACCGGGGATTGGAAGAGAAGCAGCACATTGATGAGTTATCTCTAAACTCACTCTGCACACTTTTCCTCTTTTTTTTTTTTTTTTTTTGCAATCTGTTATCTGTTAACACATGTGCCTTACAGCAGAGCCTGGTTGGTTTCTACTAATAGCCCTACCCCTCTTGCCTAATTCAGATATTTACTCAAGTTGCATTTAAAAACAAATTATCAGTTTTATTTTTTAATTAATACATGGCTGCATTTTTTCTATGTCTGGGGTAAGCATTCTTAAAACTCATCATAAGCCTGGAAAATTAAAGAAGACAAATAGTTTGGGGTTTAAATGTCCTTGACTAGATGAAGATATAGATGTAAAACAATAACATTTATTTTATTGCACATTATTTAAAAAGAGTACCTTCAGTTAAAAACACATTATCTAATGTGTTACAGCATAGAATAAACTAGTCCTGGACACTCCTCCTCATTGGTTGGCCTAATCTAAAATACATTGTTTACCTGCTTGTTCTCCGCAGTTGCTTCCAGTGTTTACATTGTGTACCTTCCACCGGTGCAAGTGCAAGCATCAATGCTGACAACATCAAAACGTGAGCAGAAAATGGATTTTGAAATCTGACACTTCCTAAGAAGGTTGGAAATATTGAAACAGTTTAAATGGCTCTAGGGAGTCCGTTCTGCGGATACGTGAATTCAGCACTGCTGCTGTACTGTACAGAGCCATTTTAATCTATTAGATGTTAATTTCATACTATAAACCAGGTACACCAGAGAGAGCCAGAGATTTAAAACCTTGAAATGAACTGAAATTCACTGCAGCATTATTGTGCAGTCTGCCTTCTGACTCTTTGTATGGTATCCACTCAAGTTTGAAGTGTATTAGCCTAGGGTCTAAATGTCTATGTGTTATTATTCCTGAAAGCCCACAGTAAGTACATATTCAGGTGATTAATTGGCAGACCTTGGAAAATCGTGCATGTCATATAAAAGGGAAGTGAACAACATTTAACAATATAGTAATTATTATTCTAATGGATACATTACAGTCTAACTGAAACATCTACCATTGAAATACATTAAAGTAGAACTAAGCCTATTGAGCCAGGAATGTAACTGTTACATTGGTTGCGCTTTTAACCAAACTGTCTGACCAATAACATGTCTGGTGTCATAACTGATCACATGTGCAGTATCAAAGCTGTTGAAGATCAAAGAGAGGCCAAGATCACATTTTTTAGGTCTGTTTTAACTTCAAGGAGAAGCTTCCTTCATGCCCATTTTTTAACCCAGGGGTAGGCAACCTGTGGCACTCCAGCTGTTGCAGAACTACAATTGTAACTGCCAAACTGCCAACCACATCATGCCTCTTAGAGTAATTGTATCTGCCAACCTTGCAATGACTCATGGGAAATGTTAACCACTTAAGAAACAAGCCTCTTTCTAAGATTTGGTGTTTACAAGTTAAAAACTGTTTGTTTTGCTAGAAAATTACTTAGAACCCCCAAACATTATATATATTTTTTTCCAACACCCTAGAGAATAAAATGGCGGTCGTTGCAATACTTTCTGTCATACCGTATTTATGCAGCGGTCTTACAAGCGCACCTTTTTGGGAAAAAATACACTTTTTTGAATAAAAAAATAAGATAACAGTAAAGTTAGCCCACTTTCTTTCATATTGTGAAAGATAATGTTATGTCAAGTAAATTGATACCCAACATGTCACGCTTCAAATTAACCCTTAAAAATCTCCATAGGAGATTTTTAAAATTCTACAGGTTACATGTTTTGAGTTACAGAGGAGGTTTAGGGCTAGAATTATCGCTCTAGTGATCGTGGTGATACCTCACATGTGTGATTTGAACACCGTTTTCATATGCGGGCGCTGCTTACGTATGCGTCCGCGTCTGCGTTTTAAATACAATTAACACGTGCTGCGCGGTACTTATAATAATAATAATTAATTCTGTGTAATATATCAAATTATAAAGTGAATGGTGAATAAAGTGCTAAAGTGTATAAATTACAACACAATAATTAAATGACAAGTGAAATCATAATACATAATATAACCTCAAAATCCATATAGATGTAGCTAAATAATCAAAATCATGCATTGGTGCTCCAAATGTGTCCATGTGACAGCAAGCAATTGCTCCCACCTCAGGGCGTGTGACTGCACAATTAAGTTTGGTCTAATCACGCAAACAAACCATCTCTGGGTTCTGTGAAGATAGAATTGTGGGATCCTGAGCTGTTCAGTAGCGTTGTCTCCACCTATATATAAAAAAAAATAAAGTCTGCATAGTGCATTACCTTTTTTCCCAAAATATATTTATTCAAAAAAAATCTCCAGGCTACTCACATGGTACAGGTGCTTCAGTGCACCACTCTATGACAAACATAAAATCACAGACCAGCTGCCCCCTACACCATCCTGTCCCCACCCCAATGAGTGACTTTCTCAGGGGGATTGTGATTGGACGGTTGGTAAGTCAGATCTACCAAGTTATAAGAGATCATGAACAGGGTGATATTGCAGATCTTCCTTCAAACTTGAAGGTGGTTATATTATGTATTATGATTTCACGTGTCATTTAATTATTGTATTGTGATGTATGTACTTTAGCACTTTTTTTCACAATTCACTTAATTTAAATTATATTTTGCACAATCATTTGATATATTTACATGGATTTGAATATTTAATTTCATTCTATTTATAAAGTGGAATTAAACACATTGATTTAACATTTTCAAAAAACAGTTACATTCATGGAATTTCGGGATTGCCAACTGTAACAATTGCTTGTGTCCTCAACCAAACTGTCAAACCATTAAATGAATGGTGTCATAACTGATCACATGTGCACCATGGCAGAGCAGTTTAAACAGAAGCAGTGTTCTTGGCTGTAAAGGATAGGAGGGTTTAATTTTGTTTTAAGGCTGTCGGCAGATCGACCTCTACAAACTCAGCAATGCCTAAAAATGCCTACAAATTTGGAGCAACTGAGCAACTGAAGAGCAGGGTGAAGCAGTGTATTACTAGATTTTAAACAGTATAGACACTTATTTTTAATGGTTTACATAGCTATACCTGCAAAATGGAACAGCCTGAAGTCATCCACCAGGACTTCATTTTCTGACTAAAGTTCCACTTTAACTATTAATGATTAAATACACTGGGCTTTCCCACTATGTGATAATATGTGTTTGCTGAGAGCAATCTGTACTGATTACTGTATAAATTAAGGGTCTTCAAACTATGGCCCTCCAGTTGTTCAGGAACTACAATTCCCATCATGCCTAGTCATGTCTGTGAATGTCAGAGTTTTACAATGCCTCATGGGATGTGTAGTTCTGCAACAGCTGGAGGGCCGTAGTTTGAGGATCCCTGGTATAAATGTTAGTGGCAGGAAAGGGGTTGATTCGTAGTGGAGAAGGATCTGGGGGTTTTGGTGGATCATAAGCTCAATAATGACATTCAATGCCAAGCTGCGGTTTCCAAAGCGAGCAAAGTCCTTTCTTGTATTAAGAGAGGTATGGACTCCGGAGAGAGAGATATCATTTTGCCCCTGTACAAATCATTAGTAAGACCTCATCTGGAATATGCAGTTCAGTTTTGGGCACCAATTCTCAAAAAGGATATTGGGGAACTGGAGAAAGTGCAGAGAAGGGCAACCAAACTGATAAGAGGAATGGAGGAGCTCAGCTATGAGGAAAGATTAGAGGAACTGAATTTATTCTCTCTTGAGAAGAGGAGAATAAGGGGGGATATGATCAACATGTACAAATATATAATGGGTCCATATAGTGAACTTGGTGTTGAGTTATTCACTTTAAGGTCAACACTGAGGACAAGGGGGTACTCTTTACGTTTAGAGGAAAAGAGATTTCATCTCCAAATACGGAAAGGTTTCTTCACAGTAAGAGCTGTGAAAATGTGGAACAGACTCCCTCCAGAGGTGGTTCTGGCCAGCTCAGTGCATTGCTTTAAGAAAGACCTGGATACTTTCCTAAATGTACATAATATAACTGAGTACTAATATTTGTAGGTAAAGTTGATCCAGGGTAAAACCGATTGCCTCTCGGGGGATCAGGAAGGAATTTTTTCCCCTGCTGTAGCAAATTGGGTCATGCTCTGCTGGGGTTTTTGCTTTCCTCTGGATCAACTGTGGGTATGGAGTTGGGTGTATGGGATTGTACTATGTTTTTTTTTTTTTGTTTGTTTATTTTTTTTGTGGTTGAACTGGATGGATTTGTGTCTTTTTTCAACCTGACTAACTATGTAACTATGTAACTATGTTAACACTAGGGGGTGATCAAGGGGTTAAAAGGTGTGGGGGGTGGGACTGCCTGGGGGAGGAGATTGATTGTTGTTTCTAAGCATTAGGAACAGCTGATCAGTCTCCTCACCCCTGACGTAACAGAGATCTGTCTATTTACATTGGCAGACCTCCGTTCTCTCTATGTGTGGAGCGATCGTGGGTCCCCGGTGGTCTTAAAGCAGCCGATGTACAGCTACAATGCCTCGCCCAGGGGAGCCAACCTGCCGCAGTATAACTGCGGTGGCTGGTCGGGAAGCAGGTAAAGTATATCTAAAGTCAAAACGTATTTTTTTATTGTGGATACTTTAAGGAATGGGTAAAACCCCTGTACTTATTTTTTTTCATACATGGTGTCCCGCTGGTGGGATTTCTTTTACACCTCCTATGGATATCTCACCAAATTAGATGGGAAATCTAATGTGTTACATAGGTTCATGTATATTCAGTCCATCAAATAGACAAAGCACTAAACACACAGTGGATCCAAGTGAAGGCAAATACATTTTATAAAGCTTGGTACAACAGGAAAATTAAATTTCTGATCTGATCTTTTTTGCCTTTCATATACTTTAACTGCTTTTTGCATGTTTAGACAAGTACAAATCCAGACATTTTAGATAAAAAACTTATGACTATCTTAATGCATACAAAAATCTACTACTATAGGTAATTGAAGTTACCATATTATTCGCTTTATAAAAAATTAATTTACTACAATTTTTCTAATTTTGCCTTTGACTAGATTTTGTAAGGGGTAAAAGCACATACATTAGGTTACAATAAAATAATTTGAATCTTCAGCACTTTCTCTTTCAGATAATTATAAGAATATTTGATCCACAGTCTTCATTGTAATAGCTGTATAAAGTTGACAGTGGATAACTTTGCTGGATGGTCTACAACCAGAGACAACTAGCTGCCTGCTGGGGCCTCTTTCAGTGTGTCACTCTGGGGATGGCACTGCAAATAAAAGTTACTGAAGATGAAAGTAGTGACGGCTACGGACTTGTCTTATCTCTTTGATGCATATCTGAGATTCTCTTTGAATGATTCCATAAGCACCAGACTGAGTGTGTGTCTGTTTTTTGGATTAGCTGTTTCTGTGTTTCAGGTGACCTTTTCTGGTATCAGTATTTGCTAGTATGATCTTCAGTGCTGCTGCTCATGTGATTTATTCTATACAACTCAGAGTTAATTATTATGTATGTGGGCATGGTGAGATTTATGCCTGGTTTGAAAGATAAATATTTCCTCCATCAAGCTCTAATGTTGTTTCTCAAAGGGTGAGTATTCTCTTGCATTGCAATATTTTGAGGTGGTACCTAGTCCTGTATTTGCTGTATACATGCCTGCCTTTTAGATTCCACTCCCTTTTTCCATTGGGTCAAGCTCCAGATTCAGCTATGGGAAGTTTCCAATACTCTTTTTGTACTGTGATGTGGTGATATACCCCCAGGGGCAGTATTCATGACCCCCTGGGCTTGCAGGCAGTGGGTTGAATGATGTTGGCCTTCATTTAACCAAGAAAATAACCAGTGGTGGCGCTGACATTCTACAAGAGAGGAAATGTGAGTATTGCAGCTGAATATTTTATTTTTAAAATGGATGGACAATCTATTTTAATATTTATTTAATATTTATTAGACAACATAGAAACTGTAGTTCTGCTTAATGTGTACTGCTTTATAATGGACACAATGAACAATACAATCTCAGAAATCATATAAAGATCATGTGAATCTGTAAGCATGCTAAGAAATCTATCCGCTGGAAACCTGTCCCTCGGACTTATCCGGTCGTCTGTACAGACTCACCGGATAAGTCCGTCCGATCCCCATCCCTCGCATGCGTCAAAATGATTCGACGCATGCGTGGAAGTATTTACCTTCCAGGGTCGCGCACGTCGCCGCGTCATCGTCGCAGCGACGGCGCGGCCACGTCACCCTGGATGTTTTCCGCAGGGATTTTGATCTGATGGTGTGTACAGCCATCAGATCAAAATCCGCCAGCGGACATATCTGATGGAAATGGTCCGGCGTTGAATATAAAGTGAAAGGTTTAGAACCTCTGTCAGGTTTCAGTTTTTGTCTTTGCAATCACTGTGAGCACTGATAAAAATATGACTGTAAATTGGTTACTAATATGGAAGCCCTTTTTTCAAATGGGTAATGAAGGGTAGAAAAGGACAGTTCTTCTAACTATGGAGGTAAGATCTTATTTAAAAGCTGTTTTTTTTAAATATACAAAATAGCTGCTGTGTCTCAATAGACATAAATGTGCTGACTTTACACAGAACCTGGTGGGTGAAGCCACATAAATGAGGAGCTTATTTGAAGGCTACTGGTGTCTGCGTCCATCTGAATGAGGCCGCAATGTCTATCTAGCAACCAAAAGCCTTAGGCCCCATACACACGAGAGGATTTATCCGCAGATACGGTCCAGCGGACCGTTTCCACGGATAAATCCTCTCAAAGATATCCGCTGATTTCGATGGGATGGAGTGTACACACCATCGCATTGAAATCCGTGCGGAAATCCTCTGCCGATGACGTGTCGCGCCGTCGCCGCGATTATGACGCGGCGACGGGCGCGACGCTGTCATATAAGGAATTCCACGCATGCGTCAAATCATTACGACGCGTGCGGGGAATCCCTTTGGACGAATGGATCCGGTAAGTCTGTACAGACGAGCGGATCCATCCGTTGGAATGGATTCCAGCAGATGGATATGTTGTGCAGCACAACAAATATTCGATCTGCTGGAATCCATCCCAGAGGAGATTTCTCCGCGGAAACAGATCCGCTGGCGTGTACACACCATAGGATCTATCCGCAGAAACCCATTTGCTGGGATTTATCTGCGGATGGATTCTATCGTGTGTACGGGGCCTTAGACTTGACCTGAGAAAAGTTCAATAAAGAAAAGGAGAATCTGATTCTGTGGCAGAATATGAACGCTGCCACAGGAAATCATAGAGATTGGGATAGTATCTACCAAGTGGTTTTATTTTTTATGCATGCATTTTGATTCCATTTGTCCTTTTTCTAATGAAGCCTAAAAAAAGAACTTGCTTGTTTTGTGGAAATTAAAATCGTAACTTTCCAGGCATATTGACCTTGGAAGCCCACAATTTTCCTACTGATATTGTCGTAGTGTAAATTGGGACTGGATCAAGGATCTTAGAGGGGCAATATAGCAGCATACCTACCAATTCTCTAAGATGAGCAAGTGGGAGATGTTCGGCAATAAGTATATAGGTAATGGATGCATCCCTGCCACATCCTCAGTTATGCATGCTTGGCATAATTATTATGCAAAAAATGTTTGGCTAAACACAGAAGAATTACCACAAATTTTTCTTCATACCAACTCTGAAAATTAAAAAATGCAATTATTTACAGATGAGATGAAAGGTTTGATGTAGTGACACTTTTGGTAGTTAAAGTGTATGTTTAGCCAAAACCTTTATTTCATTTTGGATAGAATAAAAAAGGATTAAACTTTTGATATATTTTTTTTGCTATCTATGTACAATTGAGGAAACTTTCCTTCTCTTCCTATCCCATATAAGCAATAGGTAGTTAGAGAAAAAGTGAAAGAATTCCCTGCCCCTGTTAGAGAGTGGTCCCCCAAACAATTATCTCCATTGAAAGATTTCTCCCCACCTTATGTTCTGGGGAAAACTTTAACGTTTACTTCCCTCTCACTTTCTTTTTTTTCAATGACAGTTGTAACCAATAAAAACAGAGGGATGAATCTACCACAAAGACAACAGTTAAAACCTGAATGCTCTAACCCTTTTCCACTAACTTAAAACTAAAACAGGTTTTACCTGGAGATACACTTTAAATCGTTTTTATATGGTCTCCATACCACATCAAAAAAAGGGACAACTGGGGAAGATAGAGTAACAGAAGAATTTAGTTCAAGAAGAGATACAATGCGTCCAACTAAAACAGTTGGGAGCTATGTAGCAATACTAAACATTGTACTTCAATGCCATTTTCTAGCAAAGCCACTCAAACCGTGATTTCTCATATACACAGCAAACTGCCTTTTCAGGTTCTCCTTTCTTTCTTTTTTTTTTTTACTTAAACAAAATATCAAGTGCCCATTCTAATAAATAGTTTTTGAAAATTCCACTTCAGCCCCTTCAGTGCTGGAAGGCTTTGAAACGCACGGCATGAAATTGCTTTGTCTTTAAATAAAGGAAAGTTAAACAGCAAAATCTTTCTAGGGACATTTCGGGAACAGAAGTAATGGTGGTTTCATTTCGGCACAGAGCTGTAAAGTCAATGGGTTAGCTGAAGCCGAACCTGTTATAGAATGTTTTGGTATTTTAATATAGAATCATCAGTGGTGTATAAAGAGCATGATTTTGTAAACGCTCTTTTCAAGGCATAAAACAGAACATTTTTAGAGCCGGGGATAATGAAAAGCTTTCCTGCATTGGGAGCTGCTGTTCCTTTCAAGTAGGGCTGTTTGCCTTCGGCGACACACTATAAAAGAAGCTTCTTCTTTTCGTGCTTTCTACCAGGCAAAGACATGTCTAACTTCACACTTCTTAGCAAACAGGTAACATAATGTCAATACTTATTACCATGTAATCAATGCTAAAGATAGGGATTCAGTAAGAATGGAGAGCAATGACTTATTTTGTTTTCCTAGCTCAAGATATTCCTCTGTGTTCTACATTTTTTTTCTCAATACTTTAAAATGTATGAAATTATACATTTTCACAAATAGGTCTTCACAACTAAAGCCATTGCGTATAGAAGAGACAGACATGTAAATGAGAATAAAACTCAGACAGCCCGGGTCTAGGAAGTCTCTGTACCCCATGTGGCATTTTACACAGTAGCCACCATTTTAACAAAAAGGAAAAGCAAGAATGACCCAAGGGGGTCTCCCAGAAAGAAGAAGTAGAACAGTGAAAAAAAAGGGGTTGTGGGTGGAGGAAAAAGGGTTGGGGGGCAAGGGAACCAATCAGCCTGCCAAACACTCCTTCTAGGCCTGGGGACTGAAACATTATGGTCTCCAGTACTGGGGATCTAAGTCACCAGCTCCGTGTACTCCTCAGAATAGACAAATTTGTGCCAGTAATACAATTTTTTTTTAAATTTCTCACAAAGGCCTTTGTGTTCTACATTTCTTTTTTCATCTGTAGTCATCTGCAGACAAATAATTGTAATACAGATGTGCTGGCTTACATAGGTCATGTGTTATAAGTGATGAGTTAACAAAGGGCATCTATTGAGAAGCATCCATTTCTTCTCTGGCTGTATTTGTTTTTAAAGTAGAAGTTCATCCTAACACTAACATCCTAACTACTCAATTAGCAAAAGAAAAGCTGTAAAATAACCTTTCCTGACTGATAGTCAGCAATGCGTGAACAGAAACACAGGTCCTTAGATCAACCTATCCAGCCAAATTAAAGTTGATGTAATCTTACCACCAAAGTCAAATAACAGACCAATTTAAATCCATCATGACATGGCTTTTTAATAGTTTGATAACTAATGAACCGATACATGTACTTTTCTGTAATACTGGGCACAATCACAAACATCACCTGGTTCGAGCATGGGTAACAGGTCACCTTCAAAGTAGAAGTTCACGGTAAAACTAAAATCTGTAAATCTACAGGCATCCACAATCTAAGACTAACCTATCTAGCCATGTAAAGAAAAAAATTGCTATACATACCTTTTATGAAGCCGCTATGGTCCGGTCCCACAGTGAGCTGTCAGCTGCAACTTCGGTGTGGAGGTGGGCACAGAGGAGGAAGCTGATAATGGAAGCCCCATAGTAACTCTATGGGTGACTACACTTCCCATTCATTTCACAGCCATTGTCAGCTGTCTCCTGCACAGAGCTTCCGCCGAAGAATTTAGATTTTACAGATTTTAGTTCTAGCGTTAACTTCTACTTTAAAGGTGACCTGTTACCCATGCTCGAACCAGGTGATGTTTGTGATTGTGCCCAATATTACAGAAAATGACATGTACTGTATAGGTTCATTAGTTATCAAGATGTCAAGAAGCCATTTCATGATGGCTTCAAATTGGTCTGTTGTTTGACTTTGGTGGTAAGATTACATCTCCTTTAATTTGGCTGGATAGGTTGATCTAGGAACCTGTGTTTCTGTTCACGCATTGCTGACCATCAGTCAGGAAAGGTTGTTTCACAGCTTTTCTTTTGCTAATTGAGCTCCAACTTTTATGGCTAACGTATGGAAGCCCTGACCGTACAAAGGCTATATTAGTACATTATAAATCTTTTATTTGACTGTATTTGTCATTTGTCCTCTAACGTCCCTCATCTACACAGCTTTTAACATTTTGAGTCATTATTCAAATATGAGATAAATAAAACCATAAAACTGTGATTGCAGTCACCTTCTACTTCCACCAATGGTGGTCATACAAGAGCAGTTTTTCCACTCTGCTTAATTTTCTTGGCTGTGGGGAGCCAGTATTAGCTTTGGCCATCCTCTGTGATGGCCAGAAGCAATTGCTATGAGTGTAAATGTGAGATAGGAACAGGAGTAGATTTTCTAATGTTTCCCAAATAACATTTCTAGTTTGGTGACTTATTTAATTTTCAGCATGAAGCTGTTGAAATAAGTCTAATTGTTCAAAATACCAAGTCATTGGAAATGTATATTTAGGGTTTTTTACATTTAGCATTCTCTTTACATGTAAAATACCCTCTATAATATAAATAAAATATTTACAGAAAAGTTTTTTTGTACTTCAGATAAAAAAAAAATGGGGGCATCATGATAATGCACATCGCCATGAAAAGTGTGACATCAGTGTAATGTTGTGCTATGAATAGGTAGAGTGACTGAATAGAGCTGCCAGAAGATATAAAGTTGAGGTCCAGAGGTACTTGCATATAACTGCAGCAACTGTTGTTCCCTTTTTCTACAGCCACATGTTGGGCCATTCTAAATGGGGAAAGATCTGATGAACACTGGTAGTGATGGAGCTGGCACTCCCCTTTCCACCTCCATATTTTTCTATTGCACAACAAGCCCCATTATCATAGGCCAATAGTGTGTGTGTGCATGTTGGAGCTTGGCCCCTGTAGAACTGCTTGGAATTTGGCACTAGCAGAGAGGATGGATAGCTGCTGCAGTTATCTGTAGGCATCTCTATGTGCCATTTTCTTTTAAGAAAATAAACTAGCAAAGCATTTAATATACAAGCTCATCGGGTGCTGATGACTCAAAGTGGTACTAAAGACAAAAATATGTATGTTATTTTAAACTGTCCAAAGTCTTGATGGTCCCTCCCTTCCATGTCTTCAGCCACCTTGACTGGTCGGCGTGGGATGATGTCACCCATATATGTGCAGGAGTGCAGTCATCCCAGAACACAGGCAGTGTGCTGGAATGTAAATTGTTCTGCGCATGCACAGCTTAGTGTACATTTTACAGGGGGTTGCAAACAGGCATGTAAGTGTACTTTATGGCAAAAGAGATATTGCAGGTCTCTTCTTCAATAAAGCGCTTGTCTGTGCACAATTTTGTTTTATTTTTCAACTTTGTTTCATTTTAAATTCCCAAGTTAATTGCATCATCAATGTATGCCATGGCATACATCATACAAAGACAGAGAAGAGCAGTTGAGAAAAAAAATGAATTTACCTGTTTTTATGTCAAGGTTACTATGGTTACATGTACGGAACAGTTGATTGAATATTGGTGACAAGTCACATTTTAAGTGATAGATTGGCTGCAAACACATGATTGGATGAGTCACGTATCAATACCATTACTTTCTAGTCTAGAACACAGTAGTATGTGCCTTTGTATGAGAAACATTACCACACAATTTATCTCTTATATTCTTCCTTGGACTCATTAAACGTTCCTGTTAGCAAAGCAGCCATTGTTTTATTGTCTATTTTACTAACACTGACATGTATTTAACTGCCATGTTACACGTTCAATTGCACCATGTTATTGTAAACTACATTGTAGTATTAGGGCAGTAAATTGAATGTGATTATCCGCAAGACAGGCACAATCCTTGTTGCTCAAAGTGCTGTTTTGTGTTAGGTTACTTACCATGACGTCTAAAAAAAGAAAATAAACCATGTGTTCTAAAATACACAATTACAGCTTTATTTCCCAAATTGTCTTATTTTTATTTATTTATTTTTTTATCTGTCTCCTTCCGTTACCATTTAACAGTTTGATCAATCAAGAAGGCGGCTGGAATTCACTTTTATGGCATAGAACTGTAAAAAAAAGACGACTTTAACAGTGCAATTTTATCTTAGTATTTAAGTCAATTTAGGAAGCCCCATGAGCACGGAATGAATGCGGTGTTGTTACATGCTGGAGCTGCATTTCAAACATAAAGCACAATGCTACAAAAACAACAACAAAAGGAGAAAGAGAGTATAGCAGAGAAATAAAACTATGTGGTAGGTCATAACAAAGCTTATTCAACTAAATCTATTCTGTACAGGATTGACTTAAAGTAAGTCTTGGTATAAACTCCATTTTGTTAACTTGGCACATTTAATATACCTTGAGCCAATGGGTGCTTTATCTATACGTGCACAACTACAATAGTATGATCCAAATAGATGATCCCCCAACTAAGTATAATGCTCATTAAAATCTTCTGTTATTGCCGTTTCCACAGTTAACAAAGCCTTCATATAGAGAAGTTGATGAGTTTCAGCCTCAATAGACTTTGGGCCAGATTCACAGCGGAGATACGACGGAGTATCTCAGATACTCCGTCGTATCTCTCAGAGTATCTATGCGACTGATTCATAGAATCAGTTACGCATAGATATCTCTAAGATCCGACAGGTGTAATTGTTTTACACTGTCGGATCTTAGGATGCAGTACCGCTGCCGCCGCTGGGTATGCAAATTAGGAGTTACGGCGATCCACAACGGATTTTCGCTTTTGCTACGTCGCCGCTAGTCTAGTTTCCCGTCGCAAAGTTAGTCGTTGTTTTGGGTGCCTTAACTTTAGTCAGCAAACGTATTGCTGTCTAAAGTATGGCCGTCGTTCTCACGTCGAAATGTAAAATTTCACGTCGTTTGCGTAACACGTCCGGGAATACGGAAGTACGCTGCGCGCGTCGCCGTTCGAAAAAATGACGTCACTTCGCGCAAAGCACGGCGGGAGTTACGAAACGGAGCATGCGCAGTAGGTCCGGCGCGGAAGCGCGCCTAATTTAAATGTTACCCGCAGATTTGATTTGGACCGCCTTGCGCCGGACGCATTTACGATACACCGCCGCAAGTTTCCAGGTAAGTGCTTTGTGGATCGGGCACTAAAACTGAAAACTTGCGGCGGTGTAACGTAAATGGCTTACATTACACCGGCGCTATTGTACCTGAATCTGGCCCTTTGGTCATAACTAAGACAAATCCTATAGCAAATAAAAAACAGCTTACGTAAATACACTATATTGAAAAAGGTAATGGGACATCCTTCCAAATCATTGGATTCAGGTGTTCCAATCACCTTCAGGGCAAAAGGTGTATAAAATAAAGCACCTAGGCATGTAGACTTCTTTTACCAACATTTATGAAAGAATGGGTCAAACTCATTCAAGCGTGAAACGGTGATAGGTTGCCTCCTGAGCAGCATAAGCATTAGTCCATCCGTGAAATTTCCTTGCTACTAAATTTTCTACGGTCAGCTGTTAGTGATATTATAACAAAGTGGAAGTAACTGGAAACAACAGAAACTCAGCCAGGAAGTGGTAGGCCATGTAAAATGACAGAGATGGGTCAGTGGATGCTGAAGCCCACAGTGTGCAGAAGTCGGCAACTGTCTGCAGAGTCAATAGCTACAGACCTCCAAACTTTGTGTGGCCTATAAATTAGCACAACAATAGTGCACAGAGAGCTTCATGGAATGGGTTTATTTGGCTGAGCAGCTACATCCAAGCCTTACATCACCAAGTGCAATGCAAAGTGTCAGATACAGTTGTGTAAAGCATGCTGACACTGGACTCTAGAGCAGTGGAGACGTGTTTTCTGAAGTGATTTGCTTTTGTGTCTGAGAATCTGATAGACGTGTCTGAGTTTGGCGGTTGCCAGGAGAACGCTACTTGCCTGACTGCATTGTGCCAAGTGTATATTTTAATGGAGAAGGGTTATGGTGTGGGGCTGTTCTTCAGGGGTTGGGCATGGCCCCTTTGTTCCAGTGAAGGGAACTCTTAAGGCGTCAGCATACCAAGACATTTTGGACAATTGCATGCTGCCAATTTTGTGAGAAAACTGTTTGGGGATGGCCCCTTCCTATTTCATCATAACTGCACACCAGTGCACAAAGCAAGGTCCATAAAGACATGGATGAGATACTTTGTGGTGGAGGAACTTGACAGACCAGCACAGAATCCTGACCTCAACTAGATAGAACACCTTTGGGATGATTTAGAGTGGAGACTGCGAGCCTTATTGTCCAACAATTCACTTCTGGAAAAATGGTCAAAACTTCCCATAGACACACTCCTAAACCTTGTGGACAGCCTTCCCAGAAGAGTCAAAGCTGTTATAGCTGCAAAGAGTGGTCCAACCTTATATTGAACCCTATAGACTAAGACTGAGATGCAATTAAAGTTCATGTGTATGTAAAGGCAGGCGTCAGAATACTTTTGGCAATATGGTGTATGTTTCATAGGCATATTCAGCTATTTGTATGAAGTTCAGCTTAAATAGTTGTGTATAAGTACCTTGAGAGAGTCCCATGTTTTCTCCTCTGTGATCTCTGCACATCACTTTTACAGCACTATGGGAGCCACCATGTTGTATTTATCATGGAAATTCATATATATATATATATATATATATATATATATATATATATATATATATATATATATATATATATATATATATATATATATATATCCAGAGCTGATCAGAGGGTCCTGCAACAGTCTCTTTTTGCATCTGGGACTGTCAGGGAGATGGCAGGAAAATAGAAGAAATCAAGCATGACAATCTGCAGCCTCATGGGAGGAGAGTGTGACGTTAGCAGGGAGGCCTGAGAGTGTAGTATGAATATATCGTCCTGGATGCCCAGTTTAACATGGAATTATTCCACAGTATTTATGGTGATTGCAGTCAGTTTAATCATGTTCTATTGATGCAGTAATTATTAATATTAAAATCTAGCAATTATTTGAATGCACAATAAATAATCAACAATATTCAGTAAAAGATGCAGGAAGCCAAGCATTGACGTGACTCATGTAATTTCTGTTATTATCTTATTGTTTGAAGTTCTTCATTGCTTCATCTCTCCTATCATAGCTCTCTAACAAACCTAGATAGTAGCTGTGAAAAGTCTGTGTAAAAAATCCTCTTCATCCAGTTTCCCTTCCCTTTGAGTCGGTTCACACTGGGGAGACACGACTTCCAGCGCGACTTTCAGAGGCAACTCCAACATGACTTGAGCATGAACCACAGGGCGATCTGGGGCGATTTACAACACGACTTGAAGTCGTCTCCAGGACAGGAGACTTTCCAGTGGCCAATCAAACAACAATCAGCTCTAGGGGAGGGAGGGGGAGGGAGAGGTTTGCCTGAGAAATGTATGTTATCTTCCTGGAAAGTCGCTTCAGTTAAAGGAGTTCTCCAAGCTAAAACTTTTAACCCCCGCTGTGCCCGGGCTGTAAAACTATACAAAATAAACTTTCACTTACCTGCCTACGATCCCCCGTTGTTCCGATATCGCCGTCCCGTTCTCCGGTCCCGGTCTCTTCCACTTCCTGTGGGTCGGTGACTCACAGTGCGCTCAGCCTATCAGCGGCCGCAGCAATGTCCCGTCGCGGCCGCTGATAGGCTGAGCGCACTGTGAGTCACCAACCCGCAGGAAGTGGAAGAGACCGGGACCGGAGAACGGGACGGCGATATCGGAACAACGGGGGATCGTAGGCAGGTAAGTGAAAGTTTATTTTGTATAGTTTTACAGCCCGGTCACAGCGGGGGTTAAAAGTTTTAGCTTGGAGAACTCCTTTAAGACAGTGATCAGACTTGGAGGCGACTTCCATTGAAATCAATGGGTATAAATCGCCTACAAGTCGGATTGAAGTAGTACAGGAACCTCTTCTGAAGTCGGAGCGACTTGAGTAGTGTGTATTAACACCGCTCTCATTCACTTACATTGTTTTTCTCTACTGCGCGACTTGGGACGACTTGAGGCGACCTCAAGTCGGATCCCAAGTCGCCCCAGTGTGAACCGACTCTTATACCTGTGTTCTCAGTTGGCTGCAATTATTTATTTTATGCTGCTCAAAAGAAACAGATTTAGTTTTCACATCTAGTAGGGCAACCTTTCTCAAACCATTGTACCTTCAAAGAACCCAAAATGAAAGGGGTTGTAAACCTTCCTGTTTTTTCACCCTAATGCTTCCTATAATTGCCGGCATCTGATAATTACCGCCCCCCCCCCGTTTTACCTACCTGAACCCTCAAAAGTCCTGCGTCGAGAACGTGCTGGATCTCGGCATGGGCTTCTCGTTTCTTCATTGAATAGATTGATAGCAGCGCAGCCATTGACTCCCGCTGCCGTCAATCAAATCCAATGATGCAGGCGCCAGGGGCGGGGCCGAGTCTGGCATTCGTGTCTATGGACACAAATGCTGGACTCGGGAGCATGCCCGCAAAGGTAACCCTCTCGGGAAAGTGCTTCCCAGAGGGGGTTATCTGATGCGGGGAGGAGCCGAGACAGCCGCCGAGGGACCCCTGCACAGTGGAGGTGGGTATGATGGGCCAGATTCACAAAGGACTTACAACGGCGTATCTACTGATACGCCGTCGTATGTCCGAATGAGTGAATCTTGGAATGAGTGAATCTTAGAATCAGTTACGCTTGAATTCGGCCAAAATACGACTGACGTAAGTCTTCTACACTGTCGTATCTTGGGTGCATATTTACGCTGGCCGCAAGGGGCGCTTCCGTAGATTTACGCGTCGAATATGCAAATGAGCTAGATACACCGATACACGAATGTACTTGTGCCCGGCGTATTAATATATGCTGTTTACGTAAGGCGTACGACCGGCGTAACTTTACCCCTCATAAAGCAGGTGTAAGTCATGTTAATGTATGGACGTCGGAAATGTCGGAACAGCGTCGTATTTTACGTTATTTGCGTAAGTCGTACGTGAATGGGGATGGGCGTAGGTTACGTTCACATCGACAAAGCATTGAGTAGACGTATCTTAGGGAGTATTTGCGATGTGATTCTGAGCATGCGCGCGCATGCGCCGTTCGTTCGGCCCTTAATTTGCATGGGGTCACAGCTCATTGTAATACAACACGCCCACTGCCTTGATAATTTGAATTAGGCGGGCTTACGCCGGCCCATTTACGGTACGCCGCCGTAACTTAGGGCGCAAGTTCTTTCTGAATACGGTACTCACCTCTCTAAGTTACGGCGGCGTAGCGTATATGCGATGCGCTACGCCCGCCTAAACTTACGCCATTCATTCTGAATCTGGGCCGATATGTTTGTTTTAAAAAAAAAATGTAACCTTTACAATCACTTTCATTTTCAGGTCTTGGGGTACCCCTGCCAAAACCAATTTATCAGGCTCAGTGGGAAATATGTATCTTAAATTGGTGATCAATAGGAAGAATACCTCCTTAAGGCCTCGTACACACGGTCGGTTTGGTCCGCTGAGAATGAACCGAAGTTCAGTTTCATCAGACCAAACCGACCGTGTATATAGGCTAGCGGTCTGGTTTCCTTCGGTCCAAAATTTCTAAACATGCTTCAAAACCGAACCACTGGACCGCTGGGCGATTGGACCAAACCGATGGTTAGTACAGAAAAGCATCGGTTCAAAACCCGCGCATGCTCAGAATCAAGTCGACGCATGCTTGGAAGCATTGAACTTCGTTTTATTCAGCACGTCGTGTGTTTTACGTCACGGCGTTCTGACCCGCTCGGATTTTGGACTGATGGTGTGTACACATATCAGGCCGTCAGGCCACTTCAGAGGTGAACCGCTGAAAACGAACCGACGGACCAGTCTCATCGGTTTGGTCCGACCGTGTGTACAAGGCCTTACAGTGGTGGTTGGAATGGGAAATTTACAGACAGCTAAACAAATCATAGGTGTCATACTGCTGGATCTTTCAAGTGACATCGACATAACTTTGCATGCACAGATGGAAGGTCAATCATCTAAAGGCCCAAGGAATCCCTAGCAACCTCTGAAAGAACCCTAGGGTTCCATAGACCCCTGGTTGAGAATGGCTTATTAAGATATAAAGATTGCTAGAGCTGTAATATAAGTGAGGTTGCAATAAACAGCTTACCACATCCTCTATGCACATGCTGTTTAAAAACATGATCCACGTCGTACAGCGCCATAATCATTCCCAATGCTGCATATCAAAAATGTTAGGAGACAAGGACTTGATACATTCATCATCACATAGATAATAAACAATAGAAAGAAACAAAAAAAGATTTTCTTTAGTGAGCTTACAACCATAAATGATCAAATAAGCACAAAGTATGCAGAGTCAAGCACCGTTCATTCAATCAAGTATTATAAGAGTAATTAGCACTTTTAAGCATGTTCTGAGCAATACATACTGTAGAAATATGTGTTGGGCAAGTTGGAAAAAAGTGTAATCCTCGCTCACATAAAGTAACTTGCTCATCTCTAAAAAAAAAAGTATACATTTAAGCTCACATATTCAGGTTTTACATAATAGAAGTACTTATTCTACACCATTTCTCTTTGAGATGTGTTATTATTAAGCCCCGTAGTTGTGTTCGTTTGTTCTACATTTCAGATAAACTTCAGCTTGCAAATACGGTATACATGCCTTTACAAACAAGAAACACAGCAGAAGTACAAGATTCACATTACTTTTTTTTACTGCTCATTAATATTTCAAAGTAACAATTCTTTTATACTGCTTGCCTTCCAGACTCTATATTGGAAACCACACATACTAATGTATGTGGTCGAAAGATGCTTTTCAAAGGACACCAACCTAAAGTGCATGTGCAGCCAAAACTGTTTTTTTTTTTAACACTGGGAAAGGATTAGCCTGTCTAATGCATCCCCACTAGGTCCAATAGAGGTCGATTTAACGGAAAACGCATCAGACAAAAATACAAAGGTGTATTTTCAGTCTTATAAATGAACCTCTCTGAACAAGTGTGCACTGACTTTTATTTGTGTGCATAAGCCGCATGCTTGTTCCAGGTCAGTGACTTGGAAGGTGTTGGGGAAATCAGCATTTTCATAATGGAGGTCAGCAATGGAAGTCTCTGTGTTTAAAGAGGATCTCCAGTCTCCCCCCAAAAATGAAAAGTCAACAGCTACAAATACTGTAGCTGCTGATGCTGACTTTTGACACCAGGAAATGTACCTTTCCAGGGATCCTGCAAGCCCTCACCCGAGTGGATTATTTAATTGGCTTTGGGTGCAGGCGCTTGCATCTCAGGTAAGGGAACCCGGCAATAAAACCTTCTGCCTTTACAGATGGTTTCCTACTGTGCATGAGTGAGCCTGTGCTTTGTAAATGTCGAGGTCCACGGCCTTGAGCACCTATAGATGAATAAACTACTATATTTACTTTATCCTGGATGCAGTAAATGACATGATCTGTGAGTGCTAACCAGGACATAATCCCCTTGCTTCTTGCTGGTGATCTTTGTTCCCCTTCCTGATGCATATTCTACCTGACTGGCTGGCCTTTGCTCTCCTGCTTCTACCACATCTATTAGCTTCAATTATCCCTCTGGGGTGACCAGTGAGAGAATCTGGTGACCACCAAGACTTATTTAAAAGTTACTTTCCCCTTCAAAGGCTTTGTATTACAGCTATGAACTTTATATCTTGACTTGCCCTGGCTGCATTGGGACTCGAGTGTAGACCTGGTCTTAACTCTTGTCCCAAGGGGAAAAGCCAATTACAGTGGTGGTTGTTGGGTATTATGACATGCATAGTAGGCATTTGGGTGGTTCAGTGAATTAAACTGATTAAGCCAAGCCAGGAGACCTGATCCTCTAAGGAGCTATATTTTTATTGGACTTTGTTGTTCTTGTTTAATTTAGATACTTTGGCTGTATTTGGCCTGTGCTGAACCCATTGAAGGGGGAGGTAACCTAGCAGTCCCAATTGCCCTAATTGACTGGGTATTATCCCTTTACTTTACGCTAATGCCTATGGACTGCATGGGATGATACCCGTGTGTATGAGCAGCTGCTGTCTGGTGCTTCATATGACATATGATGTTGTCATTTTTTAATGGGTGAAGGGTGGAGGTGTAATTTTTTGAGCATTATATTTATATACTTTAGCATCTATACTAATAAACTGTTGAGCAAAACCGCTTCGTCCTCTCGTTGTAACCTTTGTGTTACTTAATTGTAGTATAGAGAGGTCACCAGTTTGGCTATGCAGCCAGCCATTCATGTGTAAATCTCGAGATTGGATCAACAGAAAATTTACTTGCAGGTAAAAAGGCTCCTATACATGTGGATTCTGATGCTTGCCTGGAGTCCTGCTTAAGGTCTGGTTCACACATATGCATTTTTTTGTGCGTCTTCAGTTTTGTAGAAACACACTACAGTACATTCAACATGGTTTCCTATGGATATAGTTCACATCTGTGCATTTTATGGAAAGGGCCAGGGACTTTTTTCTGTTTTTTGTACCATAGATTCCAATGGATCAAAAATGTGTATTGAAAAAATGCAAAATGCAAAATGCAAAATGCACCTGGAATATGCAAACTGCAACTTGCATAGGCGTGAACCAGACCATAAAACCATATTTAGTATGTATATGTGTGTGTATATATATATATATATATATATATATATATATATATATATATATATTTTTATATCGTATTTCACAAAAGTAAGTACACCCTCACATTTTTGTAAATATATTATTATATCTTTTCATGTGACAACACTGAAGAAATTACACTTTGCCACATAGCTGAGGGTAAAGGTGATGGACTGGCCAATCATGTCTCCACACCTAAACCCTATTGAGCATCTGTGGGGCATCCTCAAACGGAAGGTGGAGGAGCACAAGGTCTCTAAAATCGACCAGCTCTGTGATGTCATCATGGACAAGTGGAAGAGGACTCCAGTGGGAACCTATGAAGCTCTGGTGAACTCCATGCTCAAGAAGGTTAAGGCAGTGCTGGAAAATAATGGTGGCCACACAAAATATTGACACTTTGGGGCCAATTTGGAAATTTTTTACTTAGGGGTGTACTCACTTTGTTGCCAGTGGCTTAGAGATAAATGGCTGTGTGTTGAGTTATTTCGAGGGGACAGCAAATTTACACTGTTATACAAGCTGTAAACACTATGGGCCAGATTCAGAGAGAACTTACGCCAACGTATCTGTTGATACGCCGCGTAAGTTCTAGGATGCACCGTCGTATCTATGCGCCGTATTCTTGAAACCAGATACGCCTGAATTCTGGCTCCATCCAACCGACGTAAGTCTCCTACGCCGTCGTATCTTGGGTGCATATTTACGCTGGCCGCTAGGGCGCTTCCATTGATTTACGCATCGAATATGTAAATGTAGATATGCCGATTCACTAACGTACTTGCGCCCGTCGCAGTAAGCTACGCCGTTTACGTAAGGCATACGTCCGGCGTATAGTTATCCCTCATAAAGCAGGGGTAAGTCATGTTAGGGTATGGACGTCGGAACAGCCATCGGATTTTACGTCGTTTGCGTAAGTCGTACGTAAATGGGGCTGGGCGTTACGTTCACGTCGAAAGCATTGAGCCGACGTATCTTAGGGAGTATATGCAATGTGATTCTGAGCATGCGCGCTCATGCGCCGTTCGTTCGGGAATTCATTGGGGTAACAGCTAATTTTAACACAACATGCCCACTACCTTCCTAATTTGAATTAGGCGGGCTCACGCCGGCCCATTTACGCTACGCCGACGTAACTTAGGGAGCAAGTGCTTCGTGAATACTGCTCTTGCCTCTCAGAGTTACGTCGGCGTAGCGCAAATGAGATGCGCTACGCCCGCACAAAAATACGCTGCTGTCTCTGAATTTGGCCCTATATATATATATATATATATATATATATTACAAAGGATGTCCCAAGCACACTTTCTGAACAGCTAGCAGCTTCCTTGCTATAATTGAAAAAACACCATTAGTAGACGGTTCTGTCTTAATCATTGTAGTCAAGTTTTCAATGATCGTTTTTGTTCCCTGTGACTTTTCCTTAACTGAGCAAAAATCTCACCAGTAAAAAAATATATGTAATTGAAATGTAAAAGAGCAATTAATAAAGAAGTGCTGCAATGTATATGTATCTTATTTGTGTAAATGTCAGTTTCTTCTAGTTTGTGGGAAAATGAAAGTATATTACATGATATAGTTCACAGCTGATACTTATGGAAAATCCATAATTCTGTTTAGAAGGCAAATCAGCTTCTTCCATAAGAAATTCTGAGCGCGCAGGGAGTAAGTAATATTGTACAGACGACATAATGAATTCATGAATATCATAATTAGAATGGGAAAGTACAGTAGTGAATTAATAATAAGATATAGGTAATATCTGAGACTTCCAGATCACAGAGGAAATGAGGAAATGAGGAATGTGTTGAGCAGGTGTGGTGGTATAAATTAAAAAGGCAAGTTCATCTAGCTGAAAGCGGATGTGCCACGGGAAAATAATATTAAAAGCCAGCAGCTACAAATACTGCAGCTGCTGACTTTTAATATTAGGACACTTACCTGTCCTGGAGTCCAGCGCTGATCGCAGCAGAGCACGAGCGATCGCTTGTCTCTCTGCTGCTCCCCCCGCCATCCACGCTGAGGGAACCAGAAAGTGAAGCGCTGCGGCTTCACTGGCCGGTTCCCTACGGCGCATGCGCGAGTCGCGCCGCGCCCGCCGATTGGCTCACACGCTGTGTGCTGGGAGCCGAGTGTTCCCAGCACACAACGGGCGACAGACGGGAAGTCAGAAAAACCCGTCTTTCGCCCGTAGCGTGTGGCCGGAAGTGGGTGCAAATACCTGTCTTTAGACAGGTATCTGCACCCCCCTCCCCCCTGAAAGGTGTCAAATGTGACACCGGAGGGGGGGCGGGTTCCGATCAGCGGGACTCCACTTTAGGGTGGAGAACCGCTTTAAGTTGTAAGGCTTTGTGCGGCCTCATAGAAGGCTGGAATAACAAAAAATATTTGGCACTAGAACCACCTCAGGGCTTTCTTCATTGGAAATGATCGTTGCGTGAAAGGTAAGCGCAAGGACCGGGGCCAAAAAAAGTCATTATCCAGAAAACCACTAAAAAGCGATTAAGACTCGTACCCATGACCGAGAATCTCGTCGTAAATGAAACGTTGTTTTTCTCGACGAGATTCTAGTCAAGCTTTCCTTGCATACACACTGTCGAGACAAAATCTCGTTATTCTCAAACAACACGTACATCGGCACTATAAAGGGGATGTTCGATTCCACTGGCGCCACCCTTGGGGCTGCTTTTGCTAATCTCATGTTACTGCGTGTTAAGTAAAAGTTTGGTGAGAGACGATTTGCACTTTTCAGTCTGTTACAGCGTGACGAATGTGCTATCTCCATTACAAACGCTACTTTTACTTCACGGTGCGCTCCTGTCTCATACTTTATTCTGAGCATGTGCGGGTTTCTAAGCATACACATGAACGTGTTTCTCATCGTAAACCAGCCAGACGAGAAACACGACAAGGAAATTGAGACTCCCGACGAGAAAAAAGAGAACTTGTTCTTTTTTTTTCTTGTTGAGATCCACAACAGTTTTCTCGATGAAAAACATACACACGACCGTTTTCCTTGGGAGAAAAGGTCTGCCAGCATTTTTCTTGATGGTTTTTGCCGAGGAAAACAGTCGTGTGTACGAGGCTTTAGAGGGCCGCTTGTTGTATATGTGGGTGACACATATATGCACAAGTGATGGTCAAAGTGACACCAGAAGGATTGTGTGGTAAAAACAGCAATAAATGAATTAAATTAATAATGTTCTATTTTAAATAAAACATTGATTTATGAGAAATAAAGGCCAGGGGAGGTTAAATAACCACAGAAGAGTATTTTCAGCAAAATAATAGAAACAGCAGATGCTTTGTGTCGTCTCCTCTTAGGCAGGGCTTTTAAAGTGATCCTGCTGCCACATCTCTTTTTTTTTTCATGTTAGAGCATTCATACTAATGTGAAAGTATATTGTGTATAGGTATTTAATACTTCTGAAAGAAGATCAATGTACTCCTCCTGACATTCTCTTTTCTTCTCTGAATGCTGTTGCTATATTTGTTCATCCAGGATCAGTATTTATTTCCTGGACTATAATCTATTCTTCTAGTGTCACAATTATGAAAAACCTGATTCATCCATAGGAGTATTTAGATGAGCTTTTGTATACTTGTCTGACACAGATCAGCCCCATGCTTCTTCTTCTTTTATATAAGGGTCATTTTTTTATAGTCACAGCGATTGTAAGCAAGAGGAGAATGAGCGACAACTTTTTTTTTGCCTTTAGCATCATTCTTATGCATTTTACCTCTCTTCCTTGGTACAGCCATTTACTTATACTGCTTTTTGATGTGAGGAAAAGTTTTTTTTTTAATAATTTAACAATTTCTCCATGTTGTTGTGACATGTCAGAAATGTCTTAATGAAGATTCGTAAAACAACTTATAGCTCAATCTTGAAAGCTTCACTTAAAGTTTACATATGTGTCAATTCTTCTTTATATGCATTTTCTTAAACATAACAAATTAAGTAAAAGGCTGATTTCCCTATCAAACTGTCATATGGCAGCAGATGGACAAACATGGGATCAGAATGGACCATGTGACTACAGGCCACTAACAAAAAAGAAAAAGAATAAAAAGGATAACACCTTTTTTTTTTTTTATTTAAAGAGGGGGTTCACCCTAATATTTTTTTTTTTCTAGCATTAAATCAAGCATAGTAGCGCAAGCTACAGTATGCATTTATTTTATTTTCTGGCCCTGTACTCACTGTTTAATCCCGTAGTGAAGTTTCAGACTCCACTCGGGGAATGATTGACGGCTGGCTATGGCGCGTCACGCTTCTCCGGAAATAGCCGAAATAGGACTTGGCTCTTCACGGCGCCTGCGCCTAGTCTGTGCGCAGGCGCCGTGAAGAGCCGAGACCTACTCCGGCTAATTTCGGGAAGCGTGATGCGCCATAGCCGGCCGTCAATTATCTTCCCTCTCCATAGGAACGCCCATTCCCCGCGGGGAGTCTGAAACTTCACTATGCCATTAAACTGTGAGTACGGGGCCAAAAAAATAAATAAAGGCATACTGTAGCTCGCGCTACTATGCTTGATTTAATGGTAGAATGTTGTTATTGAGGGTGAACCACCGCTTTAATGTATTTTTTTTTATCTGAAAGGGTAGGAAATAAAAACCCTTTGTGTTACCCATAGCAACTGTTCTAACTTAAATGCCCCATTGTGCACTAGACTTACCTTCTGAGACCCAGTCTGTAAAGGCAGAATGGTAACTTGCTGACAAAATCCACAAGCAGTTTAACTCATCGACCAGAGACAATAGGTCAATACAGAAATGTTTTTGCAACCTTACCATAATCCAACAGTGCCAAAACACAGCACGTTAATAATAAAGTTATCTTCCATTCAGCCAACCAAGTATATTGGTTATGATCATGATATCAATCTGTCCAGGACCAATTCAACAGGAGCCAGTCCAAGGGTGTCTACACAGGGTGACCAAACCACTTGGAATTTAGGTGATCGCCCTCTATGTTGAAAGATATATTTTTCCAAGCGTAATCGATTCGTATTATGTCGACCATTTGGGCTATCCATTCCTTGGTTGATGGTGGGTCAGTCGACTTCCAGTGTCTAAGAATAAGTTTGCATGCTTGGAAGAGAGCTCTTATTATTGCCTGTTTTGTAACTTCCTCCACCTGCAAATTGACCCGAATACCTAGAACACATGGTATGGGATCTGCCCTGATAACTACCCGGAATACACTATTCAGAGTATCAAGGACGCTTCTCCAATATTGGTGCAGCTTGGGGCACCTCCACAGGAGATGAATCAGATCCCTGTGTTCTCTAGAACACCTGGTACAAGGTGGGTTCTCTTTAATACCCTTTTTGAGTTGTTTATTTTCTTTTTATCATTAAATATTTCTAATGCCACACTTAGGTGGGCACCTTCTGGTGTTCTTTTCTTATCATTATAAAGAATTCTTCAGTCCGTTTTAGAGTGATGCCACGAGTGTATCAAGATTTGTGTTCATTTAAACAGACTATTTTTGCTTACAAGTAGAATCCAATGTAGTGTATTGCAACTTGAAGCATACATACAATGTTATTTAGTTTTCCTTGAAGGTAAAAAGACAAATCATTCTCTAAAATGTCCTTACTTTATATGATTGAACCAGAAATGAACTAGCTTGTGGTAAGTATTGGAAGTTCCTAGCTATGGACTGAACTATCTAGTAGCAAGTGGGGTATGGGGGGTGGTCAGGATCATTGTAAAATACAATACAAATGATAATAACACAGACTGGTTGTGACAGCACACCAACTAATACCATTCTTCCATCCATTCCGCTATCATTTTTGGTGCATGTTTAAAGTTTTTTTTTTTGCATTCATATTTGAGAACCCTTCACTATACGTATATTTTGTGTTCCCACTCACACACCTAATAATATATATATATATATAAAAAATATATATTTCTTACCTTTCTATTTCTTTAGAGCAAATGTAGAATATATAGAACTCTAAAGGCAACTTTTACTGCTGTAGAAGGTCATGTGAAGATATGGGACAAAGGGGTCAATTCACTAAGAGTTAAATAGCGGGTAATAAAATGTGGTTTTGAAAGTGCAATTCACTAAGAATCTTGCGTTAAATAACAAATGCAGTAATTGTTTGACTGAGCGGTAATTAACAATTTTTTCATTGTAATTTACCGCATTAACCTGGTTGCTAAGGACAGACTAGGAAGCCGGCCGCTTCATCCTTAACAACAGATGACTCAACAGCTGTCAGCAGATTCCTCGCTGACAGCTGTATGAAAAAAAAAAACATGCTGGCAATTAAAAATTCTGAATTCAGGTCTGGTATGAATTTTAGGGGCAACAAATTAAAAAACTGTGCAGAGCCCCCCACAATCAGTACTAGACCCTTATACGAGCATGCAGCCTGGCAGGTCAGGAAAAGGGGGAGATGAGCGAGCAGCCCCCATTCTGAACGATACCAGGCCACATGCCCTCAACATTGGGGCCATGTCCCTATGTTCATGGGGGCAAAGGCCTCTTCCCAAAAACCCTGGATGATGTTTGTGGGGTCTGCGGGCAGGGGGCTTATCAGAATCTGGAAACACCCTTTAACAGGGGGGCCTCCAGATTCTGCCTCTCCAGGTGAATAAGTATAGGGTACATAGTACTCATACCCATTCACCAAAAAAAGTGTAAAAATTGAATGAAGACAGTACAAACGTTTTTGATAATTCCTTTATTAAAAAATAAAAAAACTGTCCCCCGATGTGGATCCATCATCAATCACGACCCTGCTGCAACTGCTGGAATAGAAAAAAGAAAACATAGAGCATGCTACCCATGCCCAACAGCGGGCTCACAGCGGGCATGGCCATGGGAGACTGTCATATGACGTCCTCAGAGAACTAGCCATCCACGCTGTGGAACGTTATTCGGCTATAGCGACGTCGGCAAAGTGGTTAATTATGGTAAACATATCTCCCCGTCACTGCTTATAAGTTCACCTTTCGTAACATATTCCAAAATCTGACAGCTAGTGGGGATCCCCTGCTAGATGTCACAATTGCCTGGCCATATCACTTCCTCACAGTGTTCTGTCAATGAAAAACTACAAGGTCCGACAGCATTTGCACCTGTCGGCTTGTAGTTTTCAATGAACTACTATGGTGCTGTGGAGCGCCATAATAGTTCATTTTCTTTTCCTGTCAAATTGTATCTGCTTGCCCATATGGGATGTACTGGCACACAGAAACACAGGAGCAACCTGCATGGCACCAGCGACCTGCTGATCGCTAGTTCGATGCTTTACAGGCTTCAGAAACCAAAAATAATAAATGCACATTTTTTTTTTTACCTGCAAAAAATGTGCATGTATTATTTTTTGTTAAAAGGTGAACTTATCATTGAACATTACAAAGGGGGTAGCTAAG